>NC_143234.1:6224510-7474510 GCF_030267445.1 Bombyx mandarina | reverse complement strand
CCAGTTTTGACAACTGATAAGAGATTCGATTCAAACGATTTCCACAGAATATTTAAAATATTTGAATTTTAGGGAATTGAAAAAAGAAAAAAAAAGGTTTACACAATGATGGAACATATTTTTTAAGCTTTGATTAATATAACAGATTTCTTTGGTGATTGTTTTGTTGTGTTAATTTTTTTATTTTTTTTATTTATTTAATTTACTTCAGATTTTACATCCATATTACACGTCTTAATTACATTGCATTAACATTATGTTTAAATTAGACGATTGGTTTTGTGAATTATTACGAACAAAACATTTTTTTCCATGAGTTTTAATTTTTTTAATTGAAACATACTAAATATAGGTCTAAAAAAGTTGTAATGACTTTTTGTAGGATTTATTAATTACAAAGAGGCGCCATTAAATTATTCATATACGATTTGAAACAGCAGTGACATTGTAAGCAATAAATTAAAAAAAATGACAGCTTGAATTCGCTGGTTTTTTATTTTAACAAAAAATCTGAATGTATTTCGTAGCGACATACCGAATACATTGATCAAAACAAATAAAAAAAATGAAAATTGAAAATCAAAATATTCATTTGTTAGAAAAGTTTTTTACACAATTAATTTTAATCTTAATTAATTGATATAATTAATTATAATTTAGTTGTTAATTGAAAGTGGACCATGGCGCACAAGAATTATTTCCCCGTATTTTCTGCATCCACTGCAGACATTATGATATCATTAAATAATTATAAGTAATAAGACAAATTCTTAGAGGGCTAGAATTTACTTAGAAATCCCAGACATGTTTTTTTATTTTTTTTATTGCTTAGATGGGTGGACGAGTTCACGCCCCACCTGGTGTTAAGTGGTTACCCGAGCCTATAGACATCTACAACGTAAATGCTGCCACCCACCTTGAGATATGAGTTCTAAAGTCTCAGTATAGTTACAACGGCTGCCCCATCCTTCAAACCGAAATGCATGACTGTATCACGGCAGAAATAGGCAGGGTGGTGGTACCTACCCGTGCCGACTCACAAGACGCCCTACCATCAGTAATTACGCAAATTATAATTTTGCGCGTTTATTTTGATTACACGTTATTATTCCTTCACCGTGAAAGTCAATCGTGAACATTTATTAAGTACCTACGTATTTCATTAGAAAATTTAATACCCGCCTGCGGGATTCGAACACCGATACATCGCTCGATACGAATGCACCGGATGTCTTATCCTTTAGGCCGCGACGACTTCAGATATGTACATATTAGGAGATGTATTTTTTATTGCGTTAATAGGTTATCATTCTGTCAAGAGTGACGCGATTGAGAAGGAGAAGATGAGCTAGAACCCAATCTACCAGATGTTCAGTTTTATTTCTTACCCATGCGCTGATAGCCGGGGCTGTTCCAATTTCGCGCGGACGGGTAGGTGACCTCACGAGCTCAACTTGAGAAAATTTGCTAACACCCTAATATTAGCTAACTTGTAAGCTCTAGCAAGAGCTCCGAATAGCGACCCACTGAGAAGATCCGGCGAGAAACTCAGGGTTGTGTCTATGGGTTAGTTTTTTCGTCGAACTCTTCGAAGTTCAATGATTACCGGATCACATATTATGTGTGTGCTTCTATATGCAAAGAGTCGATATATGCTCTCAATTTACATACATCGTCTTCTTGCATTAAAAGGATATAATCTCAAAACTTACTAATTTTACAGGAGAGTGTTTTAAAGGTTTAACATGTGATATTTTTAATATTAATCATCTTTGCAATATTTATTTTTTAGTTTTTACCCGTTACATTATCTGTCTATTAAAGTAAGATAAAACTATGTATTAATTTTGTTAATAGTAGTCAAAATATAGATAAACTAAAAAAAAACTAAAACTAAATAACGCTCTTTTGACAATATTTATGAGAAAAATACTGATGATACCAAATGATTCCTGATATTAACTCAATTTCGAATATTTTAGGAAATTTTACACTTTTAATGCGATAAGACGACATATCATTTTGTGCGGTTTTAGCGGGTCGTAATCACGATTAATAATGTCTAATGGATGAAAATGACAACGAAACTCGCAAAGTATCCGAAATACGATCCTCCACGGTGTTTCCCGAGCGCTATGACATATCCTTCTTCAAACGAAGCTTGCGGAGAGTACTCAATAGTGGGCAGCGGCTTGGCTCTGCCCTTGGCATGGCTGAAGTTCATGGGCGACGGTAACCACTCACCATAGGTAGGCCGTATGCTCGTCTGCCTATAAAGGCAATAAATAATATGATTTTCTTATACAGTAAAAAACACGAGATAAAACCGTAAAATCACTTTTAATTATACATAGCAGTTATTAATGTAAATTCAATAAAACGAACGTATGTTTGTCTGTTAGTTTCTAATCAATATATTGAGTTGTATTGAAGTTCGGTATAGTTTTTCTTTAAACAATTAACAATAGTCATAGTTAAACATAGCCGGGTAATACTAATTAAGAATTTAACAAAAAAAACATGAGCATACGATAAGAAATCTTTTATAAATTAGGTACAATAAAATACAATAAGAATTATAAAGCAGAATTTAAGCAACTTTTGCAATTGAATTAAAGATAAAATGGATGAGTGAATATTTAAAAAATGTATATAATTTATTTTCTTTTGTCTTTTTTTTAGCGTAATCTCAAATTTAATGTTATTATTGTATGTTTGCTGGTATTCAGTAAAGTTGCTATGATGATTGTAGTATTAGTGTAGTGTAGTGTAGATTTTGGGCTAAATTGATAAAATCCCCTCAGTTTTTCTCGAAAAGCAACCGTGAATACAGACAGATGTTCCTTTAGGTAGGCCATACCCGTCGAGTAAAATAACCCACAGACACAGTCCATTGAGTTTCTCGTCGAATCTTCTCAGTAGGCCGCAGTTCTGATCCAGTGGTAGATTCTGCGAAGCACAGCTCTTGCTAGGGTTAGTGTTAGCAACGTCCTCAGGTTAGCGCCCCGTGAGCTCACCTACTCACCCAGTCACGCTGGCCTAACCTCCTGTCTTACAGATAGGAAAAATAAAATAATTAGGCAGTTTCCAAACCCTTGGTGGCGAGTATTTCTATCTTAGTATACATATAAAATTAGCACGATTAACTTGCCGCGATAAATCCCTATGCAAATTCGGTTTGGAGAATCGAATTAAAATAAGCAGTTTAATAATATTTACAAAAAAAGTTGTAATGTGTCAATGTGTCATTTCATTAGCTTCCTTTTGGATTTGTTCACGAAATAGCAGTTGTTTTAAAGTTTAGTGAAAATAAACGAATCTATTATACAGAAACAGGTTATTGAATGAAAATGTGTAAGTTCGTCTGTTGGCTAAGGCAATTGAATGAAGCATTGAGATGTCATCTAGAACCTTCCGTGAAATGCGAAATACAAACTGCACGAATGAACGATTCAAACATGAGACAAAGAAACAGACAGATATTCAGTTTTTAAATCTAATTTGTAAATGATTATTCATATCTTCTTAGCCACAGTCTTGATCACCTAGTGGAATAACAAAAACATCTAAAATCTATTTTTACTGGTGGTAGAACGTCTTGTGTATCCGCACGGGTAGGTACCACTTCCCTGCCGCTTTCTGTCATCAAGCAGTAATATGCTTCGGTTTGAAGGATGGAATAGCCGTTGTAATATAAAAACTGAGACATTAAAACTCATATCTCAAGATGGGTGGCGGCATTTACGTTGTAGAGATGTCTATGAGCTCCAGTTACCACTTAGCACGAGGTGGGCCGTGAACTTGTCCACCCATCAAAGCAATAAAAAATAATCTAAAAGCCTTTGAGGTAGACGTTGATGGATTTTTTTTCTTGGGTTTTTCGAAAGCGGACCTCACATTCCACTTAAAGATGAATCAAGTCGCTGTTTATTGTTGAATATTATTTCAAAGCTTCATTTGGGACACGTTGTCGTGCTCAGAAAATATCATGGGAGTACATTCCATATGATGAATCTCTTGGAAAACACACTCTCATCTCAACATGGTGATTCTAGATGGTAGGAATTCCTGCTGCGATACTTGGTGAGGCTATGGGAAAATAATTCCTATGTTCACACCTCGTAAAATATTTAAAAATTCTATATTACGTATGTTATATGTGAAATCGTAAGATGTGTGATTATGCCCCAGGTGTGTGTAATATGACGCTTATTGTTTAAAAGGTGGTTAAAAGAAAATAAAAGTGAACTACACGTAATTTTTGTACAAATGTGTTAAAACTTCCCACAATCGCTACAGTTGATTGTATCAAATTTTCATCATAAATAATCAGCCAGTCATCCATAGCATATACCTAGAAGAAAACAAACATTCAAAAACATACAAAAAACTCATTAAAATTACAAGGTAAGTAGAAACGCGGTACCTAAATACGTTTGGGCCGAGATGAAAGTTGTCTCTTTATAGCGGGTGGGCGTGGCACTTTTCAGGGGCGCTTTCCGATTGGCCGCTTCGAGCTTTTCATCTCGCCGGCGTCACTGAAAAGTGTAGGGGGCGGTCGCTTTTCAGGGGCTAAACTTACAAATTGCCGTTTCAGTAGTACGTTCTTGTTATTTATCGTTTCAAATTATAAGTTAAAAATTTACGATGCGTTCGAATAATGAAAGCCGGGCCGGACTCAACATGGTATATTAGAGATACATCTTCATTATTTTCGATTGTGAACTCATGAAAAAGCATAAATGAAATATGATTAGTTCTTTTTTTTTTATTGCTTAGATTGGTGGACGAGCTCACAGTCCACCTGGTGTTAAGTGGTTACTGGAGCCCATAGACATCTGCAACGTAAATACGCCACCCACCTTGAGATATAAGTTGTAAGGTCTCAGTATAGTTACAACGGCTGCCCTACCCTTCAGACCGAAACGCATCACTACTTCACGGCAGAAATAGGCAGGGCGGTGGTACCTACCCGCGCGGACTCACAAGAGGTCCTACCACCAGTAAAAACATGAAATACAATGAAACACACGGTTTTAGGTTTAATTTACTGAAACGATATCTTGAATCTGCTTTCTATTTATTTGTTTTGAATTAGTGTTTTTTTTGTTTCAATAAAAAACAATCCAGTCTCATGTTTCAAGACAGATGAGTATATGACCCACCAGTTTTTTTTGGCCAGTAGCCTCAAAGAGCTATTCCGGGTTCATCGTGACTGGTGTTCTAGCACACGGAGCCTAAGAGAGATTGCTAACATCTGCCTTAGCATGAGCAGTGCTTCGCTGAACCTACCACCGGTTCGGGATAGCGACCGAGTGAGAAGATCCGGCGAGAAACTCAATGTGCCTGTAGAGTACAGTAGTGATGTATACGAGCACCTGGTGCTAGTGCTCACTATCACTCATGAACACTAACAATGTCAAGGGTACAGCCAAGCCCACTGCGTGTTACTAAAGGTTTTTTTATTGCCTTTGTAGGCAGACAAGCATTGTTTGCAGGTTTGAAGGGCGGGGAAGCCGTTGTAACTATACTGAGACCTTAGAACTCATAGAACTCAAGGTGGGTGGCGGCATTTACGTTGTCTATGGGCTCCAGTAACCACTTAACACCAGGTGGGCCGTGGAGCTCGTCCACTCATCTAAGCAATAAAAAAATAAAAAAGTTCGAGTAAGTTCTAGTGACAAGGTACGAATATGTACTATCCTTAATTTTATCCGTGCCTTTTTCCCCTATCTATTAGCTGGTAGCCTAAGAGACTATTCCAGCTACGCTCAGACGGGTAGGTGAGCTCACGGGCTCAACCTGTGAGAATTTGCTAATACTAGCCCTAGCAAGAGCAGTGCTTCGTAGAATCTACCACGAATCGTCCCGGCGCCCCTAGCATTACCAATATCCACGACGAATGGTGATCGCTCAGCAATAAATTGGTTGTAGTTCGTTCGACTTGGAAGTTTGCATACGTAATAATTCTCACATAACTTCTGACATTTAATACACAATTGTTTTGGGGAACAATTTTAAAAGTCATGAGAATGATGTTCAATTTGATCATTTATTATATTTTAGTCAATTGTTAATTTTAAACGTATCTAAAATAACAAAAAATCTACATCCTGAATAAATTCAACAAATATTGAATGTTTAACATATTTTACACGTAACGTGGAAACGATTATTTTACGAATATCTTAAGGACATGAACGATTTATGTGCTTTTGTATTCACTTTATAAGCTATTGCATAGATTTTATCGCGGGCCTTGATCGCGGCTTGAGAGTGGAATCGTAGAATTCCGTAACGAAAAAAACCTTCCACCCCTCACTACGCTTACTATGTAGCTTGCGTTCAACACATTCACACGTTGCGCTTGCGTAGTGTTTAAAGTAAGAAGTCTAAACACTTTTTTTTTTTTTTTTTTTTATTCCTACCTAAGCTGAGAGCCTTGAGAGGCTATGTCAGCGTAACCCTAACTTTTGTAGGTGAGCTCACGGGGCTCAAACCTGATGACGTTGCTAACACGAACCCTAGCAAGAGCCGTGCTTCGCAGAATCTACCACCGGATCGGAAACGCGACCCACTGAGAAGATCCGGCGAGAAACTCAGTGGGCTGTGTCTGGGAGTTAATTTACTCGTCGAGCCCTTCCTCGCAAGCGACGGGTTCGACGAGAACGGTGACCGGTGCTTGAAGTACCTAGAAGCACCGTTAGTGGATCGGGAGGATCCGAGATGACGTGTTTTGGGCGACGTCGACTGCTTTCCATTCTGTCCGCAGGATCGGGAATGTAGTTACCGGCGGCCACGATGAGAGGGTTCTCGTGTCGTGCCGCTTTATCGAAGTGGCGTCTAAACACCGCTTTATGTACTATCAAAATATGTGATATAATTTCGTGGGTAACACAACGATAGCGCGATTCAGCTTTTGCGTCAAGCGCCGTCTATCGGCGACAAACGGAATTGTAAAATAGAAAATTATATCACATTACAATGCGTTGGGCGTGCCATTTGCTATCGCTTAGTCGAAGAATTTTATTACTACTCTTACTACTCATTCAGTGATTGGAGTCGAATTAAAAATAAACTAGCTAAACCGTTGATTCTGGGCGAATGAGAGTTAGAACTAGCATCCAAAGGCGTGTCTCTATCCCATGTAGCACCCTCTAGTGAGTGCGCGGTCAAAATGGAATACTCACAATGTAGCAGATTCATTGAAAGCTAGCCCACTGAGTTTCTCGCCGGATCTTATTTTATTGTTGTTTTAATATTAAATTATTATTGTCGATTTATAATTGCATAAGTTGATAAAAAATGCTATGCAATAGCTTTACCGCGGCAGTTTCCGAGTGCCACACGTCTTTTTTTTCCCTACCTACGCTGATAGCCTTGAGAGGCTATTTCAGCCTCTCCTTGACGTGTAGGTGAGCTCACGGGGCTTAAACCGGAAGCGTTGCTAACACTGGCCCTAGCAAGAGCAGTGCTTCGCAGAATTTTTCGAGCGGTAAAGTATTCTAAACGTCAGTATTAAGAAAAGGACAAATTAATAAAATATTTAGACCTGGCCCACGAGAGTACCGCCATATGGCATGTTGATTCAGTCATCATTGTTCCAATAGTTGTCGCGATGCGTGGCTTGATAGCGAAAAGTTTCGACTTCCGTTATCCAATTGGGTTAGGGGCCTGACACAGAAGACAGCTATCCCCGATACGACGCCTATTTTGAGGAGGTTTCTCACTCTGGAGCCTAACCACTGGTAGCTTGTGTCGTAGCACCGCCATCGGCGGCAATCTATTTTTATATAAAGTTTTTTTAATATCCTTTTAAAAAAAATTGTATGATTAATTATATTTTAAATAAATAAAGTAGAATAATAATAATAAATCTTTATTTCCATATAAACATACTTACATTTTGCTAGTATTTATAATCTATGTTAGTAATATAAAACATTACACATTATTATCTGACTCTATAGTATATACATAATAATATGTACTTTTTTTAGTCTTTCATAAGTGCCTGCTCCAAAGGCTATTTACTGGCCCTTCCTCGATCTTGCTCGTTATAACGTTCACAAGACTGTTACCACTGTCATAATGTAATGAGATTTAAAAAAACGCGAGCTTAAGTCGGTCAAGTATTATAGTTTTAAATCTCAATTATTTTATCTGGGGTAGAACCTCTTGTGAGTCCGGACGGGTAGGTACCACCGCCTCGCCTATTTCTGCCGTGAAGCAGTAATGCGTTTCGGTTTGAAGAGTGGGGCCGCCGTTGTCCCTATACTGCGACTTTAGAACTTATATCTCACGGCGGATGGCGCGCTGGAGTCATGGTCCAGACGGCTGGCTGATCCTTCGGCTGGTCGTAGGACCGTCGAGGCGATTCGCCCGGTCCTTGTGGATTGGGTGAATCGTGACAGAGGACGCCTCACTTTCCGGCTCACGCAGGTGCTCACTGGGCATGGTTGTTTCGGTGAGTTCCTGCACCGGATCACAGCCGAGCCGACGGCAGAGTGCCACCATTGTGGTTGCGACTTGGACACGGCAGAGCATACGCTCGTCGCCTGCCCCGCATGGGAGGGGTGGCGCCGTGTCCTCGTCGCAAAAATAGGAACCGACTTGTCGTTGCCGAGTATTGTGGCATCGATGCTCGGCGACGAAGAGTCGTGGAAGGCGATGCTCGACTTCTGCGAGTGCACCATCTCGCAGAAGGAGGCGGCGGGGCGCGTGAGAGACGCACAATCCCGCCGCCGTCGAGCGGGGGCCAGGGAGGCGGATATCGCCCAAGCCCTGGCCCTTTAAGTGTTTCGGGTCCCCCTCACATGTTGGTCTGGGGACCGGCAAGGGGGGCCTAAGAAGACGTCGTGCAAGCTGCTTTGCAGGCGTTTTACGCAAGAGCATCAGGGTGATGGAAGGCCGGCTATCCTCGACCCACGCTGGTTCTGGCCCAGCGGGGTATTCCGTAGGGTAACCCACTCTAACCGGCGCCATCTAGGCGGGCTTCGGACAGTCTGCCGACCGAGAGGACTGGTGGTCGTGGCGCCGACGACCGCCAGTCCGGCGTCCCGAGGGGGAGGGTGATGGGAGAGATGTGCTCCGCACTAAACGCTTCACTTTCCCCCCTTTGCCTTGTCATGAGTTCTGTCTCATGCGAGGTTTGGACGTTGGTTGTTGAGCGACAGGAGGTTTTAGTCAGTTCGACTCTGACATACCCCGCCCAGTATCCCCAGAAAAGGGCGGAAGTCCGGCGATTTCCTCCTGACCAAAAAAAAAAAAAAGGCGGATGGCGCATTTACGTTGTAGATGTCTATGGGCTCCAGTGACCACTTAACATCAGGTGGGCTGTGAGCTCGTCCACCCACCTAAGCAATAAAAAAAACATTTACCTAATTCGAGATGTAACAATGAATTTACTTTAACACTTCGGATCAAAAACTGAACAGCGATGAAATCTCAAAGCATTTGTTTTTCAGACTACAAGTTCTTTGTAACATGAGAAATAATTATAGTGGTATTAATAATACAATTGGAGTACAAGACCATTATGGTCGATAGTTGAGGTAAAGAGAGTTGTATCGTGGTTCGGATATAAAGTGAATATCGAAGACAGAGAAGACTTATTAGAAGAATTTGAAATGCTGTACGCTGTTAGACAGGTTAGTATTGACAAAAGATTCTATGAGATTTTATTTATTTAAAAACTAGCTGACCCGGCAGACTTCGTAGTGCCTCAATCGATAAATAAAAGTCCTAAGCTTTTGTATAAAATAAACTTAAAACAAACAAAAGGAATCCGTCCGACAGGGGGACACATCAAAGCAAAAAGAAAATTGTTATTTTTATTTAATTTCGAGCATTTTCATATTTATCTACCTTTTAAACCGTATCTGGACTTCCACAAATAATTCAAGACCAAAATTAACCAAATTGGTCCAGCCGTTCTCGAGTTTTAGCGAGACTAACGAACAGCAATTCATTTTTATATAATAGAAGAAAATAAGATAAGATGAGTAATAATGGTTTACTTTTCGATAAAGCCAAGAATTTGTGTATTAGAAATTATATTCGTTATTGAGATTGGTGTATTTTTATTGGAGGGACACGGTTTCCTAACTACTACAGCAAGACTCATTTTTGACGCGACTGCTAGGACTGGTTATCAGAGCTGATTGACAACAAGACAATGGTCCAAGTCTCAATAACTTCCATAACCCTGGAAAAGACATTTATATTTATCATACAAATATCTTCCCTTGGCGGGATTCGAAACCGCGACTCCCTTGTGTAGTGACTATGTCACTTACCACTACACCAGACGGCCGTTCTATAGGTAAGGCTTAGACATAATAGAATTTAATTGAGAGTTGGACCATTTGTCTTGTTGTCAATCAGCTCTGACAACCATAACCCTGGAAAAGACATTTATATTTATCATACAATTATTTTTTATTTATTTATTATACATATATTTGCATAATAAAAAAATCTTACAATTATTTCCGTTATCTGGTACCTGTAACACAAGTTCTTTACGAACTTATCACAGGACCAGTTAACGTGGCGTGATTGATATTTAGTAAATATTTATTTATTTATTATAGAATGTATAATTACTTCGCGCCAAAAAATTCAATCTTAGCCAATTGAATGGATAACATGACCATAAGAATATAATAAAAATATTGGTTTTGCTCTAATGAAGTATTAGCGCTTTTCATCGGTTTTCGGGAGATCTTTAGGATAAATAAAACTATTTTTACGGAATCAGGGACGAAGTCGTCGAAATGTTATAAATAATTAACGAGAAATCAGTTTTAATTACATCTGATTTCTTTTGTTTCATCTTTTTTTTTATTGCTTAGATGGGTGGACGAGATCACAGCCCACTTGGTGTTAAGTCGTTATTGAAGCCCATAGACATCTACAACGTAAATGCTCCACCCACCTTGAGGTATATGTTCTAAGGTCTTAAGTATAGTTACAACGGCTGCCCCACCCTTCAAACCGAAACGCATTACTGCTTCACGACAGAAATAGGCAGGATAGTGGTAACTACTCGTGCGGACTCACAAGAGGTCCTACCACCAATAAACCGCAACTAGGTACCGCAACGCTGAGTCAGTCAGATAAAGCATTCGATCGACTGGTAATTCAGTCGCCAATTTTGTTTTGCATCCTCTCGAAAGCCACGAATGCAATATTACCTGCATGACTAAGAGTAACCTAACCCCGTATTGTTTTGAATAAAGGCGAGTTTATCAAAACGCTTGTAACGTGTTATGTTATTGTTTCGGTCGCCGGCCGGGTCGGGCGGTGGGATTTGTTTTTCCTTTAAAAAAACAAAACAATGTTACGCGATAAGTAAACATTACCGGTTTAAGTGCGTCAAGACCCGGTGCTTTATCGTTTTGAGAAGTCGAGTTTCGGACCGCCCAGACCAGAAAAATCGACCGATATAATTTTTTTTATTGCTTAGCTGGGTGGACGAACTCACAGACCACCTGGTGTTAAGTGGTTACTGGAGCCCATAGAGATTTACAGCGTAAATGCGCCACCCACCTTGATATAAGTTCTAAGGTCTCAAGTATAGTGACAACGGCTACCCCACCCTTCAAACCGAAACGCATTACTGCTTCACGGCAGAAATATGCAGGACGGTGGTACCTACCCGCGCGGACTTACAAGAGGTCCTAGCACCAGTAATTATGGAAATTATAATTTTGCGGGTTTGATTTTTATTACACGATGCTATTCCTTCGCCGTGGAAGTCAATCGTGAACATTTGTTGAGTACGTATTTCATTAGAAAAATTGGTACCCCGCCTGAGATTATTTCTAACGAACATACTCTGGGAATCAAAAATTAAATGTTTATCGTTAATGGATGCAAATGCTTTGTTACTTTGTTTGGTGGCTCGTAGATAATCGATTATCTTGTAGTCAGATCAGGTATTCCTTTTGGCTGAACACCTAATTACCAGGTGTGTTTTACCAATGGAATTTCACGGTGAAAAAAGTGCGTCGGTATAAAAACAAACCCGGAATCGGTTTAGATTTTCATGATTTAAGATTGTTTTTTGTTGAGTTGTGATTTTTACTCTTTTATAGTAGTTATTTAATTCTTGATATCTAATATAATTATGACGCAGTAAGCTCAAGATGCCTTATAGTGTTTTGCGATCAAATTGAGTCTTATCTCCGTCCAAAATCCTTTTCAATCGTTAGCTATGAAGCAATCAGTGCTCAACAATCTCTTAACAGATAATCCGACGTGGAATTGTGATACTCATGCATCAGCCCGCTGAGTTTCTCGCCGAATCTTATCAGAGGGTCTCGATTCCGATCCGCTATTAGATTCATTCGTGAAGAAGTTGTTCTTGAGTTGGGTCTCATTCGAAAGCGCTCAGGTAGATGTTAGCTAATCCCACCCCTCCTGGCTGAGCTTTTGCTCACCCACCTGTCCTGGTGAAACTGGAAAGGCCTCCGGTCTACCAGTAATCCTTCAATCATAAAAAAAGGAATTGTGGTGTACGCTTCAAATTGCTCGATCATATTGCTATTCTATATTATATTATACTCGCCCGCTTCGCTGGGCATTTAAAATTAACATTATTATTTATTGTTAATATTATTAAGGAGTCTGACACTCATATAAATATTAGCTTATCCATTAAGTACATGTATTTTCTACATGGATACCAAGTTTCAAGTCAATCGGATGCATGGTTCAGTAGTTATAACGGAACATCCGTAAAAACCACTGTAGATTTATATATAAAAAGGAACACAGAAATCATTATATAATCTCGCTGAGTTTGTTTCGTTGGTTCTCTTCAGAAGAACTTGAATCCCGCGGTGCGATTAAAATGATTTACATTGACATCTATATAATAAAATATCATCTTAAGTTTAATTTGTAAAAACGCAATGTAACTAATCCTTACAACAATGTCTACAGTAATTGAAGTTAGGCGTTAGTGAAGAAACCATTATTATTCATAACGCTGGTGGTAAGACGTGTTGAGAGCCCGTTTTTACATTACAACGGCTGCCCCGCCCTTCAAACCGAAACGCATTACTGCTTCACGGCAGAAATAGGCAGGGCGGTGGTACCTACCCGTGCGGACTCAAGAGGTACTTTTTTATTGCTTAGATGGGTGGACGAGCTCACAGCCCACCTGGTGTTATGTGGTTACTGGAGTCCATAGCTGTTTACAACGTAAATACACCATCTCGTAGGACCAACAGGGTTATTGTTATTGTTATTGATAAAAAAATGTATATTCAAAAATAATTTTTTGTTTGGTTGAATATTTTTTTTACTCAAATTGATTGCATATTATGATTGTGGATGTAGAGATTTGATGTTGGCTTATTACAATTATTATCAATTTGGCATCTGTGAAATTATTAATATTATATTCCTTTTAATACTGTATAAACTATTAAATGTATGTATGTATGTGTGTATAAATGTATATGTGTATATATTTTTTGTGTATGTATTTCTAATTTAATATAAATTTCATTGCAGCTACCACTATTTACTCTGCACTACTTTTGTTGACTGGTAGAGAATGCCTTAGGCATTAAGTCCGCCAATGTAAATTTTACATGAATTGTAATAAGTTTTATTTATTTATTTTTTATTGCTTTGATGGATAGACGAGCTCACAGCCCACCTGGTGTTAAGTGGTTACCGGAGCCTATACACATCTACAACGTAAATGCGCCACTCACCTCGAGATATAAGTTCTAAGGTCTCAGTATAGTTACAACGGCTACCCCACCCTTCGAACCGAAACGCATTACTGCTTCACGGCGGAAATAAGCGGGGTGGTGGTACCTACCCGTGCGGACTCCCAAGAGGTCCTACCACCAGTGATTACGCAAATTATAATTTTGCGGGTTTGGTTTTTATTACACGATGTTATTCCTTCACGGTGGAAGTCAATCGTGAACATTTGTTGAGTACGTATTTCATTAGTAAAATTGGTACCCGCCTGCGAGATTCGAACACCGGTGCATCGCTACATACGAATGCACCGGACGTCTTATCCTTTAGGCCACGACGACTTAAGTAAATAAATCTGATTCTAAAGCATTTATATGGCTTACAATAGCTACCGGAATGTTATAGTAGAACTCATAGGCACCTTGTCTATGCCTGCTGCCATCTTCACTGATGTCCACACAGTTTGAAACCTCTGGCAAAGGTACCTGCCGCGTAATTAAGCTTTATTTAAAGTGGTTATGTTAAAAATCCTAGCTCTGAGCTTTAGGTATTTACGCAAATGTTTAAACCCTACTTAGATATGTGGGCTGTACCTCCATACATTTGTGTCAACTTCATATTTAGGGACCCCAGTATGGGATATTCTAGATTATTCATTAATGTTGATTGCAATTCGTCAGAAAACATTACACGTTTTGTTAGAAATAATAATGAATTCATTTTACTAAATCACATAGCAAAAGGTATTCTAATAAAAAAATAAATTTTAATTACTGGTGGTAGGACCTCTTGTGAGTCCGTACGGGTAGGTACCACCACCCTGCCTATTTCTGCCGTGAAGCAGTAATGCGTTTCGGTTTGAAGGGTGGGGCAGCCGTTGTAACTATACTTGAGACCTAAGTACTTATATCTCAAGGTGGGTGGCGCATTTACGTTGTAGATGTCTATGGGCTCCAGTAACCACTTAGCACGAGGTGGGCTGTGAGTTCGTCCGCCCATCTAACCAATACAAAAAAAAGAATTGTTTTTTTTAAGGAAAATCTATTTCCTTGAAAAAGAGAATCAAAGTTGTTTTTAACTTTCACTATTCCTCAATATATATATATTTTGTTTCCTACCAATGCTATCACCTTGCTATCACCTTGAGAGGTTATTTCAGCGTTACCCTAGCGTGTAGGTGAGCTCTCGGGGCTCAAACCGGAGGTTTTGCTAGCACTGGCTCTAGCAAGAGCAGTGCTTCGCAGAATCTACCACCGGATCGGAAACGCGACCCACTGAGAAGATCCGACGAGAAACTCAGTGTACTATGTCTGTGGGTTTACTCGTCGAGCCCTTCGTCGCTTCAAATCATTATTGTTATTTTAGCGGACCGTAAAAACAAAATATTTCGTTATAAATAAAATGCAATTCGATTAATAAATAAAGCCTTCCGCTTACAAAGCAAGCGTTGCCGCATAATTGTTACCGCGGTTACATAATTCCTCGCAGGAGTTCCAAGAACTTAATATAACATCGGCGCTTTCGTCACGTTCCGATATTATGTACAATAATAATACGTGGTACGTCAAATACGTACAACGTTAATTACTTTTTACGTTTGCTTTTCGTATGCACGCGTGATTTTTTCCGATGCTCAATCGGCCGTTTCTCTGAAAAGGTTTATTAGTTATTGGAAAACTCACGATTTTTTGAATTTGTTTTTGTTATGATAAAGAGAAATGTATGTTTGCGTTTTGTTTAGTTGTGTATGGCGTTAATTAGTTATATGGGGGTCACGAAAGTGGTGTGGGTAATTTCAAGCAGAGATCACCCAGATCGACCGAAAAACAAAACTACTGCAATTTTTCCGGCAAACAATTTCTTTAATATATTTTTTAATTATCACATAATAATAGCAATAATTTGATCTTTGAGATCGGTATCAAACGCGCTCATTGATAATTAGTGAAGACGTTCTTTTGGTATTCCAATAAATGTCTCTTGCTATTACTGTAGAAAAATTGTTAACGATTACGAAGTTAAGGGTACTTATTGAGTGTTCGCAGAAACGGTACTTATGATCTTTCTCGTTAGCGTAGGAAATATCGGTGCGACATCGGACTGCCATCGGAGTAGCTTACAGTGGTGTGCATAAAAATTGGTACCGGAATCGAGAATCCGTGTGTCCCATAGCCCTCACCGGAAAGAAGCTACGCCAGTATTAAGTGGGAAACTAGATTAACTATTACTAAATCCGATTGCAGAATCGGATTGTCATATCGAATTTCATCGTAAAATCTGTATTTACTTGTCAGAAAACAGCATAGTTCAAAACAACTGTTGAATCGATTGTAATATCTGCGTAGCGTATCTTAGAGTTGTAATTACCTATTCGCCTCTGTTACACTTAGAATTTTAATAAAAATACATGATTCAAATTGAGAGCCTTTTTAGGGAGTCATTTGATAATGCTGCTTTTATGTTATTTTTCTTGCTGATCGATACAATATGAAATGAATTTAAAAAACACCACATTCTTCTAGTGTACTCCCATTTTCTAATTATTTTTATTGCCTTTGTAGGCAGACGAGCATACAGCCCACCTGATGGTAAGTGGTCACCGTCGCTCATGGACGTCAGCAATGCCAGGGGCAGAGCCAAGCCGCTGCCTACCATTAAGTACTCTCCGCAAGCCTCGTTTGAAGAAGGACATGTCATAGCGCTCGGAAAACACCGTGGAGGGGAGTTCATTCCAAACCCGGATGGTACGTGGCAAAAAAGATCTTTGGAAACGCACTGTCGATGAACGCAGCGGTTCCAGATAATATTATGGATGAACTCTGCTCCGGTATGGCGGGAGGTGCGATGATAAAAAAGAGATGAGGGGATCATCTCGATTCTATTTATAAAGTTTGTTTTTAATCTTTTAATTATTGTTGTCCTTAGGGTCCGGAGTCGGCACTGAACCCAAATCCCGGTGGCGCCGCGAAGCCGCCGCTTATCAACTCATTCGAGCTGGACCGCTGTCTGGACCGGTAAGTTCTTCGGCTTCATGATAATCAGACAGATATACAGATGGTGATAGGACCTCTTGTGAGTCCGCACGGGTAGTGTACCACCACCCCGTCTATTTCTGCATTGTAACTATACTGAGACTTTAGAACTTATATCTGAAGGTGGGTGGCACATTTACATCGTAGATGTCTATGGGCTCGAGTAACCGTGGCTGTGAGCTCGTCCACCCATTTAAAAGCAATAAAAAAATAAAAAAGGCATTTTCTGTGATCACGTAACTGTAAACTATTCGAAACTTTGGGAATAATGTAATGATAATAAAAAAACGCGGGATTGAATCGTAAATGTAGCTATAATTGTGTCCGCGAATTCCAAAGAACGAAGAAAAACATTTTTTTTTATTGCCTAGATATGTGGACCAGCTCACAGCCCACCTGGTGTTAAGTGGTTACTGGAACCCATAGACATCTACAACGTAAATGCGCCACACACTTCGAGATATAAGTTCTAAGGTCTCAGTATAGTTACAACGGCTGCCCCACCCTTCAAACCGAAACGCATTACTGCTTCACGGCAGGAATAAGCGGGGTGGTGGTACCTACCCGGGCGGACTCACAAGAGGTCCTGCCACCAGTAATTACGCAAATTATAATTTTGCGGGTTTGATTTTTATTACACGATGTTATTCCTTCAACGCGGAAGTCAATCATGAACAATTGTTAAGTACGTATTTCATTAGAAAAATTGGTACCCGCCTGCGAGATTCGAACACCGGTGCATCGCTAGATACGAATGCACCGGACGTCTTATCCTTTAGGCCACGACGACTTCAAAGACTATTAAATATTATATAGTTCTAATGGTAAAATCTATGGTGATATAAGTATCTATATAGTATTTCCTTCTATCTAGTCTCATATCTAATATGAAATGGGTTGTATTTCCGTATGTAAGCACAGAAGAAAGATGTAGCTCAATCCTTATAGTTTAAATTTTAATGTGACATGGAACGAATTCACAAAAAAGGTACTTCGTGTAATAAAACATCGTGTAATAAAAATCAAACCCGCAAAATTATAATTTGCGTAATTACTGGTGGTAGGACCTCTTGTGAGTCCGCGCGGGTGGGTACCACCGCCCTGCCTATTTCTGCCGTGAGGCAGTAATGCGTTTCGGTTTGAAGGGTGGGGCAGCCGTTGTAACTATACTGAGACCTTAGAACTTATATCTCAAGGTGGGTGGCGCATTCACGTTGTAGATATCTATGGGGTCCAGTAACCACCTAACACCAGGTGGGCTGTGAGCTCGTCCACCCATCTAAGCAAAAAAAAAAAACTTAAATTCGCTCGTATATACTTAGTCTGGCTATAAATACTGTTACAATTAAAAATAAACAAAATATTACATTTGAATTTGGAATCTGTCATTTTTATATGATTGCTCATTGAGTTTTCTCATTTTGGCGCTAATACATTGTACAATATTTTGCGATATTAAAATGGAGTGGGGTGATAAAGAGAATCGAATCGCTGTGATTGCATTACACAAAGTAGGTATGGAGCCAAATGCAATTTTTAAAACTCTTTGTGTACCGGGCTATTAATAGGTGCAATGAGACCTCCTCTGTTTGTGACAGAAAAAGATCTGGCCGTCCCCGTAGTGTTCGTACAAAAAAGGTGGTCAAGGCAGTAAGGGAAAGAATTCGAAGAAATCCTGTCCGAAAGTTAAATATTTTATCTCGGGAGATGAAGATAGCACCTAGAACCATGTCGCGTATTTTAAAAGATGACTTAGGACTTGCAGCCTGTAAGAGACGTACTGGTCATTTCTTTACTGATCATTTAAAAGAGAATAGGGCGGTAAAATCGAAACAACTACTGAAGCGGTACGCAAAGGGAGGTCATAGAAAAATTTTGTTTACGGATGAGAATTTTTTTACAATTGAGCAATATTTTAACAAACAAAATGACCGTATTTATGCTCAAAGCTCTAAGGAATCTTCCCAATTAGTCGACAGAGTGCAACGTGGGCACTATCCGACCTCAGTGATGGTTTGGTGGGGTATTAGATATGAAGGAGTGACTGATCCATAATTTTTTGAAAAAGGTATAAAAACATCGGCACAAGTGTATCAAGATACCATTCTTGAGAAGGTAGTGAAGCCCCTTAACAACACCATGCTCAATAATCAAGAATGGTCCTTCCAGCAAGACTCGGTGCCGGGTCATAAAGCTCGGTCTACGCAGTCTTGGTTGGAAACGAACGTTTCGGACTTCATTAGAGCTGAGGATTGGCCGTCGTCTAGTCCCAATCTTAATCCGCTGGATTATGAGTTATGGTCAGTTTTAGAGAGTACGGCTTGCTCTAAACGCCATGATAATTTGGAGTCCCTAAAACAATCCATACGATTGGCAGTGAAAATTTTTCCCATGGAAAGAGTGCGTGCTTCTATTGATAACTGGCCTCAACGTTTAAAGGACTGTATTGCAGCCAATGGGGACCACTTCAAATAAGATTTTTATACTTTAAATTGTTTTATATTTATGTATTAAAACAAACACACTGTAAAAGTAATAAATGTTATTTGCAATAGTTTTTTTTTATTTTTATTGTAACAGTATTTATGGCCAGACTAAGTATTAGTATTGTAATACGTCTATCCTACCCTTATGAGGTATGCACGAATGCATTCTATTGTGGTGGGACTGGTGGCGGTATCCATGCCTACCCACGTACTAACTACCACATGGTATACATATTTTGATTAACTCTCGAGTGATATGGGATAGTACTGTAAAATCTCAATCTTCATATCTATTTTACAACATAGCACGTGCCAATAACATTGCTGTTCTTGCTATATTAGGTAGGTATGCAAATAGTGGGTTAAATTTATGTAGGATGAAGTTTGAAATTTGACACCTTAGAAGTTATGAAACAGCAGTTTTTTCATTAAGAATTTGGAACCGGTGATTCTCAAAGTGAGCAAAGGAGATTGTTATTTTTTGGTTATTGAAAAAATCTAAATATAGCACAATATACCATTTAAGTATTTCATATTCGTATAGTTTATCTGGTAAAGAAACAGCAAGGATCAAAGACGAAAATCTTCCTCCGGGCTAACTAAGCGCGTCCTCGCCTACCTGTCCTAGTGAATCTGCCTTCGAGCCACCAGTAATTCTTACACTCTAAAAAAATAATTTGGTGAATAAAAAAGGCTTGTGAGCTCATCGTATACCCATCACAAGTATTTATCATTAAAAAGCAGCCTACTGAGTTTTTCGTCGGATCTTCTCAGTGAGTCGCATTTCCGATCCGATGATAGATTCTGCCAAGCACTGCTCTTGCTAGGGCCAGTTTTAGCAACACCTCCGGTTTGAGCCCCGAGAGCTCAACTACACGCTACGGTAACGCTGATATAGCCTCTCAGGGCTATCAGCATAGTAAGGACAAAAACCAGAGCTACGTATGTGAGAATAACATATGGACAGATGATGAATTACATATGAACCTCTGGCTTTTCTGTAAGCAAATCGTTGTTCCAGTGAGGAGTCTGGCAGGTGGGGCGGCGAGGCGGCGCGGCGACGCCGGCGCAGCTCGCCCCCGCGCCGCGCCTCTCCCCCCCGCGACCATGAGCCGCTTGCACTTGCTAGGGTACGTACACATTGTATTATTTCAAGATCCTCTAGACCGAATGGTAAGCAGTCGACGTCGCCAAAAGCACGTCATTTCGGATCCTCCTGATCCATTAACGGTGCTTTTAGGTACATCAAGCAGCGGTCATCGGTCTCGTCGAACCCGCCGCTTGCGACGAAGGGCTTGACGAATAAATTAACCCACAAACACAGCTTCTGCTGGATCTTTGCAGTTGGCCGCGTTTCCGATCCGGTGATAGATTCTGTGAAGCACTGCTCTTGCTAGGGTTAGTGTTAGCAACGTTGTCAGGTGTGAGTCCCGCGAGCTCTCCTACTTGTTAGGGTTACGTTGAAATGGCTTCTCAAGGCCGTCAGCTTAAGTAGGGGAAAAAAATTGTATTAGGTATTATTTTTTTTTGCCTTCTGAAACCATCAGGCTTAGGCGTGCCTTAAACATTTTGATACTCATGCGAAACCTACTAGTATCGGCTTAGTACCGTAATGCTAAATCATAGGTGACGATATTGATCTCTTTTTAACTAATTTAAGTTTAAGAGTGATAATTATGTGTGTAGAATCTACTGAAATATGCACTCAACTCCAACGAATGGCCATTGATCACGTTCCAAAGACTTGCACGGTTCATTAGATCTTTGCGAAAAGGTCCCTAAATCAGGAAAGAAGGTACGTTAATATGATTTTGACGTCTTATAGAGCTCAGCACCGCCGTCACCGAGTGGCTCGGCCCACTCCAGCCCGGCGCCGGTGTCGTCTCCCGCGGGCAGCGCGGCCGGCACCGCTGGGGCTCGCTCTCCGCTACCACTGGTCGCACCAGACCTGCTCGCAATGCAGCTGATAGACCAGCACACGCAGCTCCAGGCCTTGATGAAACAAAGGCTTTTCCATCAGCATCAGATGCAAAAACAGGTAAACAGTGAACAGTATTTTTCAAATTATTTATGTAAAGGAATGAAAATTGTCTAATTTGCCAATTTATGTCACCGTCTATTATTTGTTTTATATGCTTACTCTGTACATGTGGTGTTAAATAAAGATTTATATTATTATTATTATTATATATTTAGCACATGTCTTCGGAGGCTGCTAAACGGCAGTTGGAGCAGTCCAGACTCCAAGATCAGATCAATCTGAATCTGCTGTCGCAGCCTCACCTGCCGCCTCCAGACACTTCTCCTGGTAAGAAGCTTTTATTGATTCGTGTACTACGGCTACATATACTTCAGGTATTCAATTGTAAAGTTTTTTAGAACTGTATTCTGTTACTGGTGGTAGGACCTCTTGTGAGTCTGAGCGAGGTTGGTACCACCACCCTGCCTATTTCTGCCGTGAAGCAGTAATGCGTTTCAGTTTAAAGGGTGGGGCAGCCGTTGTAACTATACTTGAGACCTTAGAACTTATATCTCAAGGTGGGTGGCGCATTTACGTTGTAGATGTCTATGGGCTCCAGTAACCACTTAACACCAGGTGGGCTGTGAGCTCGTCCACCCATCTAATCAATAAAAAAAAACAACAAATAATTAAACAAGGTTTTTAAACAATTGGGTCTTCGATCTCATGTCTCAAGGTGGATCTATAAGATCAATATGTGTAATATAGTATATAATAATAATAAATAATATATAAAATCTCATAAGGACATAAATTAATCGTACTGCAACGTTTCTAACCGCCGCTTTCAATACAGTTTGACGGCTGAGAAATACAATATCCAGTAACCTTGAAAACCCATCTGCATCTATCCTTCCTAAATAGCGAAAGCATGATTACTTTCACAGCTAAGCAGTTTTCTGTTTCCTAACGTTCTAGGTCCATTGATCATTAAACCAAATTCAGGATAAAGTTAAACCTTTTAAACCCAAGCCACTGTGTTGAAGATAGATGATACTGGACCTTAACTTTTATAAAGCTGTCATTATATGACCCACTCGTGGTCGTAGTAAAGCAAATGTACCAAAAAAACTTTTATATCTCGCATACACCTCTGACCGGTATACATCGCCCAGGGTCACTGCATCAGCAGCTGGGCGCCCAACAACAACAGCTGGTGCAGCAACTACAGGCCGTGCAGCGTCAGTATCTCATGCACGGCCCTCTGTCAGTGCCACCCAATGCTCCTCCAGGTACTCTTAAAGCTATAGCAGCTAGGGTTGCGATTAACTCCGAACCCACTGAGTTTCTCGCCGGATCTTCTCATTGAGTCGCGTTTCCGATCTGCTGGTAGATTCTGCGAAGTACCACTCTTGCTAGGGTACATACACATTGTATTATTACACGATCCTGCAGACCGAATGGTAAACAGTCGACGTCGCCCAAAGCACGTCATTTCGGATCCTCCTGATCCATTAACGGTACTTTTAGGTATCTCAAGCACCGATCATCGGTCTCGTCGAACCCGTCGCTTGCGGCGAAGGGCTTGGCGAGTAAATTAACCCACAAACACAGTTTCTCGCCGGATCTTCTCAGTGGGTCGCGTTTCCGATCCGGTGCTAGATTCTGCGAAGCACTGCTCTTGCTAGGGCCAGTGTTAGCAACGACGTCAGGTTTGAGCACCGTGAGCTCACCTAATTGTTAAGGTTACATTGAAATAGTCTCTCAAGACCATCAGCTTAGGTAGGGGAAAAAAAAAACTCCGAATGTAATAGAGCTGTTTCTTCTTTTGTTAAGTATGGAAATTGCGATGCCAGTGTGGCTAGTGTTAAGTCTATTAAAAATCTTCAATTATAACGCATACATATTCTGTTATTTGAAAAATTATGTGGAGCGGAATGAAAAAATTGGGATGAAATTAAATGAGACGAGATGAGATGATGTGAAATAAAGTCTCAGTAAAATGGTGGTTATTTTCTGAGATTTCAGTGGGATTTTTAGAAGAACCCGATAAGCCACTTATTTGCCCATCTATCGTCTCTTACTTACACATTTGTAATATTAATAGAAATAACAATTTATTTTTCTTGTAAATATGGATGAAAAGACTTGCTGATTTTTATCTTCATCACTGAATTAATTCCTTCTGGGAATCCGGCGGATTTTGAGTAAGAGGTCGTGTATTTCAGGTCTGATGTTGTGGGGAAATGAAATGGAGGAACATCCTCTGTTCGGGAGAGGGGTCTGCAAGTGGCCCGGCTGTGATGCTCTCGCTGATGACTACCAGGCTTTCCTCAAGTGAGACCACCTGACTTTCCTTATGTATTTTTATTAAATTAAATTTCTGAAGTATTTATGAAAACTGGTAACACTCGTTAGGTTTATTTCCGTATCAGGAATCCTGATTTGTAATTGACTTTTTGGCTGCTTTTCTGAAAAGTGATTAATTATTAAAATGTTAAAAAAATTAAAAGTATCTTTACAACGTAACGTACAGCGGGCTCACGAGTTCTCATAATTAAATATTCTAGTGAAAGCTCATAAGAAACTGCAAAGGATTGTTCATTCATGGAAATATCTGGAGATTCAAATCTACGACTTCAATTCATAACTATTATCTATATTTGTTGTATTAACGCATTAACGTTAATGCATAACTATAATATATTTGCTAATATTTAATTATTTTAATTGTAATTGTAAACAAATTAATTAGTTTCATGACGTTTTTGAGATTAGCTCAATTACAATGACATACATATATCGAAGGTTGAAAAGCTATACGCAACATTTATCTTTGTAATTAAAGGAGCGTTTTATCTGGTATTAGCCCAAACAGTTCGATGTTTTTAATTGAACTTCAATTAAATTTATTCCATTGAAATAGCTGAAGAAGTTTTTTTTCGTTATGATGTTTTTTCTAAATTTTCAAACTTTGAATAGATCACCTTTTTTTTCTATTGATGGTATAAAAGTTGTAAAGTTGCAAAAATGTCGCTTAAATCTATTCACTTCCGGATTCAGCATTCGCGATCTGCTTAGTTGAACGGTCTAGTTTTCGTTGAGTTACAATGAAATGGGTTGGGTGGCAGACACCTGGAGGCGGCGCACACGCTGGACGACCGCTCGGCGGCGCAGGCGCGCGTGCAGATGCAAGTGGTCGCGCAGCTCGAGCTGCAGCTGCGGCGCGAGCGGGACCGCCTGGCCGCCATGATGCGGCACCTGCACGCCGCGCGCGACCACCACGCACACAAGCACGGTCCGTACAACTCAAATCCGTCAAATAACTATAAGTACTAGCCGTACACCGCTACTACTGAAACCCGTCAAATAACTATAGCTACTAGCCGTACACCGCTACCACTGAAACCCGTCAAATAAGCGCACTCCACACTATAACTATAACGAATAACGTAATAGACTGGTGGTAGGACGTATTGACAGTCCGCACGGGTAGGTACCATCGCCCCGGCTATTTCTGCCGTGAAGCAGTAATGCGTTTTGGTTTGTAGGACGGGGCAGCCGTTGTAACTATACTTGAGACCTTAGAACTTATATCTCAAGGTGGGTGGGCATTTACATTGTAGATGTCTATGGGCTCCAGTAACCACCAGGTGGGCTGTGAGCTCGTCCACCCATCTAAGCAATAAAAAAAATATACCTTAATCCTCTCCTTATGCAATGGGGCAGTATTGTATGAAGCTGTATTGCGAATAAGCCAAACCAACTGTTAGAGGGTATTTCTTCTTCCACCTTTTGGGCTTTAAGCTCGTCGTAAGGCTCAGCTACGAAAACAATCATTCCGAACTAAAAACAATGAGTGTTTTGTATTAGCTTCAGGAGCCCCGAGCGAGGGGACATCACCGGGGCCCGTTAGAAGACGCGTCTCCGACAAGTCAGGAGTCGCCATTGCCGGAGGTAAGCCGTCTATCTAGTCAATTAAGTCGTCAATATATTACTTGAACCCGTTAAATAAAATTTAGTTCTCTTCACTATTAATGAACCTGTCAATTAAACCGTCATTTTGTTACTCGAACCTGTCAAATAAACATGTCGTTCTGTTAATTGTTTAGGTAAAATTAAGTGGAATAGTTTGTTACATTAATGATTTATTGTGTGTGAGATAAGAAAGAAAATTCGTTCATCAAAAATAAAATGTTCGTTTGTGATTTCGATCTCATATATCTATGGCGGGCAACATTCACTATGCGATGAAAGCGCTCTTTAATATTTATTTAAGTCGTTGTAGCTTAAAGGATAAGATGATCGACGCATTTGTATCTAGCTATGCTTCTACGCCGTGGTTCGAATCCCACTGACAGGCACCTATTTTTCTCATTAAATACGTACTTAACAAATGTTCACGATTGACTTCCACGGTGAAAGAACAACATCGTGTAATAGACACCGTGCAATTGAGACGTAGACCTCAAGTCTCAAGTCGGGCCTCAATGCACACGCTGTGATGTCCACAAGTTTGCTTAACCATCTGACTATTAATAAAAAAAACTGATTTAATTTAGTTGTCTATCTGTCTAAAATCTGTGTTGTGATTGGTATTGTTGTTTAAAATTGAAAATAATTTCCTATCAAGGTCTTCCTTATATGCTCGAAAGAGCTGGACTCGATGTACAGCAAGGTAGGTGTCAAACTCGGCAGAGGGGGGAGAGGATTGGGGGGTCACGCGGGTAGAAACTGGTATTGCGTCTGCTTCGACCACGTGGTCGTCATGTGACTTCCACCTCATGTCTCAAGTGTCTCAAGTGGCGGTCATGATATCTAAAAGGATAAGCACAACTTTGCGAAGTGTACATAGATGAAAATGTACACGAGTGCTAAATATGAGCGGGTACTGAGTCTCTTGCCGGATCTTCTCAGTGGGTCGCGGTTCCGATCCGGTGGTAGATTCTGGGAAGTACTGCTCTAACTAAAGCTAGTATTACTGGGCTACGCATCTAGTGAAGCCAGAACAGACTCTCGAAGCTCGTCGTAGGTACGCACCGTGACACCCGAGTCTGCCCCGCGCTTTGAGGGCTCCCGCGACCACCCAGCCCTGACCTACACTCATGTTTGAATACCTTGCCTTCCAGAGATCCAACGGAACCGAGAGTTCTACAAGACGGCAGACGTGCGACCCCCGTTCACGTACGCGTCCCTCATACGGCAGGTACGCCATCTCCATATCAAGACCCTCTGTATGCCAATCCGAGATCATAACATAACTTAATAAATAGGATAGATTAAGAAATATCTAATAACAATAGCAAAAACTGGTGGTAGGACCTCTTGTGAGTCCGCACGGGTAGGTACCACCACCCCACCTATTTCTGCATTGTAACTATACTGAGACCTTAGAAATTATATCTGAAGGTGGGTGGCGCATTTACGTTATGGGGTCCAGTAACCACTTAGCACCAGGTGGGCTGTGAGCTCGTCCACCCATCTAAGCAATAAAAAATATTTGCGTTCTAAATATCAGATGTGATAACATATTATTGTCTCTTAATTAAATTAACATAGTTGAATTCAATACATAAATAAAAATAAGCAACTTAGGATTACATGCGATTTCTAGCTTTACGTTAAGACCCCTCGCAGTGTAACAGCTACTGACGCTCAGGTTCAACGACCTCCTGTAGCGCAAGCGGCGTTCCGCAACCACCTTCGCCATACATTGCCGGCCAACCGTAACAAGTACTTATTACTCTAATGGTTATTTTTCCGTTTATTGACGAACCACATAATACATTTCAGGCCATAATCGAATCTCCCGATAAGCAGTTGACCCTGAACGAGATCTACAACTGGTTCCAGTCGACATTCTGCTACTTCAGGCGCAACGCGGCCACTTGGAAGGTACGTCCATGACCTACTCTAGACAATAACGTTGTAAAACAAACTTAAAAGACCAGACATAAATTAGGCAAAGGAATAAAAAAAAAAAATTAGCGTTAAATACAGACCAAAATAAATTACTATATTAATAATTTAAAATTAAAAATAATAATAATACCATACTAAAAGTATTATTTACAAGAATGAATTTTTAATGTAACACACAACTAATTGAATTTGATTTTGAATCATTGAATATACGCAAGAGTCGATCGGAAGGTAAACGTAGAAGGTAGAACATTATTATGCTATGATCTATTTTAGTCTCTAATCTATAAGGTATTGGATCCAAAATCGAAAAGTAATTCGTAACAATAACAGATCTTTGATAGTAATAAAATAGAAAACATGATTACATATTTATCATAATGATTCTCGCATTCGTTTTGGATCCAGTAACGAACTTTTTGAAGTGTTGTCATTGAATTTTGGATAAAAAAAAGTTTAAGGTGACCCAAAATAAATCTTCGCGATAGTTTACCTATTTATTGTGTAGTTAAAACGTAAATTTGTAGATTAATATTGTGCTCTACGAACTTTAGGATGTGATGATGTGCTCTATCAGACAATCTAGTTTGAGCCTTCACCGGCGCACTTAATTAATTAACGCATTAAAAAAAAACAACCACATCGTCAAAATATGCGTGCAAACAAACAAATTTAGCATCGAACGAATAAAGAATAGACTAGTACGAACAAACAGAACGCAGTGCGTCACAACCTGTCGCTGCACAAATGCTTTATGCGCGTCGAGAACGTGAAGGGAGCCGTGTGGACGGTCGACGAGGTCGAGTTCTACAAGCGGCGCCCGCAGCGAGCCGCGCACGCGCCGCCGCCCATGCACCACGCCGGGTACGCGCGTCCAACGAATGCACTATACAGACTTACACATTCACACTGTCTACATCACAGTTCGCATCATACTCGCACAGTCTACATTACAGTTCCCATCATACTCGCACTGTCTATGTGAGAGGCAATAATATACTTATATTGTCTACATTACAGTTAACAGTATACTCGCATTGTCTACATTACAGTTCGCAGCATACTCGCACTGTCTATGTGACAGGCAATAATGTACTTACACTGTCTACATTACAGTTAACATTATACTCGCATCGTCTACATTACAGTTCGCAGCATACTCGCACTGTCTATGTGACAGGCAATAATGTACTTACACTGTCTACATCACTGTTCCATTATACTCACACTGTCTACATTACAGTTCGCATCATACTCACTCTGACTACGCTACAGCTACCATTATACTCGCACTGTCTACATTACAGACAATACTATACTTACAATGTAGTGTCTACATTACAACTACAATCATCAGAGAAGCACTGAAATACATCACAGAAGCACTGTCTATTTTATAGAGTAAGACATATCCACACTAGTCACAATACACATATTTTCAGAACAGAACTGTCTACACAAATGTTTATATAACGCTCCCACTGTCTATATGCTAATTTGCATGATATGTAACACTTTCATCATCACACAACTTATAATATATTTATAAGAAACTGTTTATATTACAAAGTAACTTGATCAACACAATAGAATAAAAGCTTACATGAAGTAACACTGTCTACATCACATTTTATGTGAAAAGAAAACAACAATATTTACAATACAGTCTACACGACTAAACTGTCTATATTTCATAAAACATGACAACTATACTATCTTACATATCGCTGCGTTTACAAAACAAACCTAATACGTTACAGACTTACCAATTCATTTGACAGTAATCACATTGGCTACATAACATACTCAATTGCCGTTGCGTGTAAAAGTATGTATTCCATAATGTCTATATAAAAATAGACAATTAACAAACACACATAAGAAAAAAAACCATGGAATTGATAAAACCTCCATTTAAACTGAAATGCATTACTGTTTCATGGCAGATATAGGGGAATTGGTGTTAACGCGGGGTCACAGTACATAAACAACCATAAAAAATATAAGCTAATTATTTGTGACACACCATACGTGGACATTGATGGATCTTTGATAGACTTGGTGGGAATGAAAGAACCGCGTCTCGATCTCATTCGCACAATCGAATTACGGATCGATCATCATCACCTCAGCCGTTCACTGCTGAACATAGGCCTCTCCAATCGATCCCAGTGCGGCTGGGCCGTTGCCTCTTGCATCCAACGTGACCCAGCGATATTCACTAGGTCGTCCATCCGTCTGATAGGTGGCTGTCTCACATTGCACTTGTCAGTACGTGGACTCCACGTTCTCCCTTTCTCTCTCTCTCTCTCTCTCTACCACTGCTATGAATTGACATTAGTATTGATATTCGTATTCATAATTTTATAGACTAACCAACTTATATACGCAAAAATCGAAATTGAGATTTCTTCCAACATACACCTAAGGCCTCACTAATACTCCGATACTTGCATTAATTTCATAATACACTCAAATATTTGTAACGTTATAATAAATATCGATGGTAAACGTAATATTTTCATCATGATATAGGTGACTTTAAAAATGGTTTTAATCGTAAATATGATTGCTTTTTAGAAATTCCTTCTTTGTACGAAAAAGCTATACCCGCGAAAGTATAATAGTTTTATGAAGATCGTGGTACATATCCACCTATATAATAAGATCCGCCTGTTAGCTAATCCAGTTCAACTTGTTTGAAATTTGAAGTCCCCATGTGCGAACCTAAGACCAATGTAGCATGAGTATAAATTAAAATCGCGATATTTTCCTTAAGTTGTATCTCGATCGGAATACAAATTATAACATAATGAACAAGAGAGATAATTTGTTCTGAGTTAAAGTAATACGACATACAGACAGACTAATACTATACACACTGACACACTATATACATAAATAAAAGCCAACATGGCTACACAAGACACCTTCACTCACTGAACAGTTTCCGGTACATTTCAATACCTTCTCTTAAATATTTTCTATCTAACCTAGCGATGTATCTAATTTTTATTGTGTAAATAAACGTTTTATCTCGTTTCAGATTTGAATTTTGTAATTATTAATGTAGTGGGTTTTGGATTGATTGTGAGTGGCTTCATAACTAGTGTTTACAATTTTATATATTGCGCTTCGCCCTGGTTATGTCGTCACAATGTGAGTTTTGTAATTGTATTTTTGTATTTAGGTCTCGATATATGTTTGTGTTTGTGGGTTTTCAGCGCAACGGTGAATAACGTTTCTCTCGCTTGCCTATTAACCTCGCTCCTGTCATCTGCTCCCTTCCTTGGGGTTTCTTCTCCATCAGATCCTGCATGAAATCGTTTATGATTGGTATTTCTCAACGACGATCTTATTGTGCTTTCATCGTAATTTAATTATCCATCATCATTCAACTATTCGATTATTGTTTTTCCTTCGATTCATTCTATCACGGATGACGATGAAAGCACTTTTTTTTTAAGGTTAAGTTATTATTTTTCTAAATTCGGATCGGTCATAAGATCGGTAACATCTTAGATTTTATGTTTAATGGCGATAAATTATAGAACGCTATCCGGACGAACCTGTCTCTGCACAAATGTTTCGTGCGCTACGAGGACGACTTCGGCTCGTTTTGGATGGTCGACGACGCTGAGTTTGTGAAGAGACGGCACCTGAGTCGGGGCAGGCCTAGGAAATATGAGCCAACGGCGCCGGGACCCAATGCTCCAGCACAGTAAGGGCGCAGCCGCATCGGGAATTGCGACCGTCCAACGAATCTAGTAACATAGATTCTATTTTTTTGTTTTGTTCATATTCACGATTTTCAGAATCTGTCGCGTGTGATTTTCTAAAATGTCTGATAATAATATTGATTTCAGTTGAAATTGTCTCGCAATATGCCTTTCTTTTTTGGAAAAAAAAAACATACAAATGTACGAATAAATAAAAATAAAAATTAGGAAGAGCTCAACTATAAAATTTCGTCAACACGTAATCGATAAAAAATGACGTATAACTAAACGAGAACTAGAGATCGTTGGACGATCGCGTCCATAATCATCAATACTTTATGTGAGATCTAGCACAACGGCTGAAAATTATCATGAAAATAATAAAATGAATGCGATAATTTTCGGGTAACGCATTGATGTTTCTGGCCATTTCTGTAAAATGTTCCACTGTGTACAATTAGTTTAATTCAACATGTCATGTTAGTTTGTACTAGAGAGAGGTGTTCGTTTCGAAAATAGAATCTTACAATTGACTTTGTGCGATTGATTTTGAACTTGCAAGATTCATAGATTTCCTGAAACAATTGTGTCATCAAAGTAAATCAACCGCACATAACTAGACTCCTAGAGTGCCTAGCTATAACAAATTGTTTTGCAATAGTTTTTAACATCACATTATAAATATAACTTGTTGTTCAATGAATTAGCTTCGTTCATATGTTGCTATGTAATTACCGGACTTTTTATTTCTATTTGGTGGAAACAATTCATTGGTTTGAATCAAATCGATCTATTTCCAATAAAAGTTTGTCACGTTATGCATGTTAATTGCATTTAATGCAAATTATTGTAAAGAAGGATCGTCGTTGGACTTCCAAGTAAGATTACTAGTGAACTTTATGTCATCTTGTTTTCCTTTTCACGAATTCTGCATGTTTTACCCTCATTAAAAATCACTGGTATAAAATATTCGCTTTTATTGTGCTTTAGCTGCATTTTGACGTCGCATGTTAGTTCTTAGTATTTCTCATTTTTATTAATATGGCTTGCCTTTTTTCCATTTCTCTTTTTATTATATTTTTTATTTTTTACTTCTATTCACACGCACACACATTCACCATGTTTACACAAATTACACTAACACGAAATTGGAATTTGATTCAAAATTATACACTTGACAGAATCACACAAAGCATAGATAAGGTACAGAGTATGAAATAAATTTTTTGTGAAACTAAAATTAGAAGCTGATATATTTTTTGTGATTTTGTGATAATTTCAAAATGTAATCAAATCAGTGCATAGTAAATTAGATTTGTTTTTTTTTTAATAAATTGATTTCTAAACTTTTTTTTAATGATTCAGATTCGAACATTAACCACATGTATCTAAACAGGTTCATGGGAGCTCAAAGCCCACCAATGATGACAAGTCCTCATGGCTACAGTGAAGCGCTGAAAAGAAATCTCCAGGTATTGTTGAAATCTAGAGTTGCACACCCAACTACAAAACTTTTTATACAAACAATACTTAACAAAGGTTTTAATTATAAATGTCGCCTGTTTTAAGAGTTTAGTTTTAATTTCAGTAATACAGGTCTTTGAACCTAGTACAGACTTCAGCTCTTTCAAAGGCTTACAAAATAAATTATAAGGTTAATTTATTTCCATTTCAATTTGTATGTACCTCGTACCTTTAAGAGAGAAATAAATAAATTATTATTATTATTATTATTATTATTATTATTATTATTATTATTAATTTGCATTATTTCAGGAGCTACTTTGGAATTATTGATAAAAATGATTTCGCTTTAATAACGTATTATTTTGAATGTGCTAATGAGAGTACCGATATTTAATTTCTTTATTTCCATTTAACAAAATGTATCGTATCCGCAGGGGATGATGGAAGATTGCAACTTGTCCTACATGTCCGGTGAGGACCACATGATGCAAACCGAGGACTATCCGTCTTCGCACGAGGAGTATAGGTGAGATCCTGTTACAGTAACCGATAATTTTAACAGATGTTAAGAGTCCTTTGGAAGCATCAAAGCAAAATATCCAACAAACAATCTGTTGAATTTTGCATTATGACTTTGAGGTAAAATTAAAATATCCTTATAATCTAAAGTATACTATATAATATATACTATATAATATAATTAATATATCTAAAGTATGGATGTCGAGATATGAAGATAGACTAACGCATATTATTCCGGTTGATGAAAGACAATTCATGGAGCGTTTAGCATGGTGGTTTTAAAACGAGCTTAAACAAACATAACCTATACCACTTTATGCTATAAGCACTATGCAAGAGTATTGTTTAAAGTAATATAAGGACTTATTCTTTTAAACGAATAAATATTGGTCTTTATCATTTATTTCAGCCGACCCCCAATACTGAACGGCTACGGCAGCAGTTCATCCCATGAGGTGAAGGCCGAAGACTTGAGCGCTAATGACACACAGGATATTAAACCCAATATATACGCGCTTAAGAACGAGATTCAAGCGTCTGATTACTCTAATAAAGGTACGTATGGTACAGGAATTGCAAAAAAATATCAAATTTTATTTAGAGCATCGCAATGTGTTATAGCTTAAGTGGGTTCGCCTGGGAAATTTATCAAAATGCCTTGGAAGTCTTAATTCTTTCAGTAAGCATAGATTGGATCAATATTAGTCGCCGAGGCCTAAAGGATAAGTTAGACGCCGAGATAAGTATCGAGTGATGTGACTGTGCCAGGGTTTGGGTCTCGTAGGTATTTAACAGTAGGCAGCGGCTTGGGTCTGCCCTTGGCATTGCTGAAGTCCATGGGTGATGGTAACCACTCATCATCAAGTCGGCCGTACGCTCTTCAGCCTACAGGGCAACAAAAAAAAAAAAAAAATCGTAAGCAGGTACTATTTTTTGTAATGAAATACGTACTTAAACTGGTAGGACCTCTTGTGAGTCCGCGCGGGTAGGTACCACCATCCCGTCTATTTCTGCCGTGAAGCAGTAATGCGTTTCGGTTTGAGGGGTAGGGCAGCCGTTGTAACTATACTGAGATCTTAGAACTTATATCTCAAGGTGGGTGGCGCATTTACGTTGTAGGTGTCTATGGGCTCCAGTAATCACTTAACACCAGGTGGGCTGTGAGCTCGTCCAACCTTCTAAGCAACGAAAAAAAAAAGAACATAAATTATGTTCACGAATGACTTCCATGGTGAAGAAATAATACGTCACATCGAGTAATAAAAATCATACCTGCAAAATTGTTTATTTGCGTAACTACCTGTAGATACGACAGCCCTGCCTATTTCTGCCGCGGAGCAGTTAAGCGTTCCAGTTTGAAAGGTAGTACAGCCGATACACTATACAACTAAGAGTTAGGACTCATGTCTCAAGATCGAAAGCGGTATTAACGTATTAACGATAGTTTCATTCAGCTCTCTTTCCATCACCAGCCGGCGACTACTCCAACAAGGAGTCTTCGAGCAATCGTTCCGGCGAGGGAAGCAGTTACGATGATTACCGTCCCGAAGACAGATACCGTCCCTCCATATCCCACATCAAGGACGAAGCCGAGAACCTCTCACTGAACGAGCAAAGATCTGAAAAGTAAAACCGAGATAAGTCGATCACATCCAACCATTCGATACGCGCTATCGATACATATATAACCTACCCTTATTAATGTGGATTGCGAAAGGATTTAGAAGAGATTTTCTATCCACGATACAGTTACATCGTTTACTCTTGATTATGTTGATGTAAGCGCAAATAGTTTTCCAGTCCACCAACGCAGATCATATCCTTTGCGTTTAACATACGAAGACTCGTTCAGATTACTAATTAGGGAACTGTAATGGAAAGCAAAGTGAAATCTTACCATACCTTGACGATATAGTTGTTTCTGCTGACTCTGCGTAGAGACAATGGTTGTTGCAACAATAATAATATGTATTTTAATAATGAGTACTAAAAAGTATCCGTGCAGAATTTCGAAGTTCGCTTTGGAACAGATAGAGAGAGAGAGAGAGAAAGCGAGTGAGATAGAGAAAAAAGTGAGAGCCAAAGTATGATTTTTGCTCTCCAAATCAATTTGCATAGAAAAATTACCGGGTTCTGTTTTATCTGAACGATCGTATCGTTTGACGTTCTTGACGTACATATGTCACTTTTCATGGCGGTCAACAAGCAAAGGGAATAAGTTTAATGTTCCCAAAATTAATTTGGGAAATGTATTCAGTATGTCAACGTTCTTGATTAGTAATCTGTTCGTGTCATAATAATATGAATATAAAAACATAAATATTTACGGGTTTAGATCTATTAAATGTTAGGCAGTGTTTGTATAGAAATGTGTTCACAATTGGATTTCGAGTATGGGCGATCTCCTAAACGGGAGTTTTGTTACAACCAAATATTTTTTTTTTCGCTTAATACGAACGTGCCCGGCTCTTAGCGGGACTATTTCAAGTATTATAGGTTTATCCTTTAGTCTTTATAACTTGGTAGCTAAGGTCTAAAATTAGTCGTGTAGTTAGCTAAGTTAAGTTTTAGTGGAAAATATTTAGATATTCCAAACGGTTTATACCTTTAAATGTTCATATCAATAATGAAAATATTTAATCGTTTGTAATGTAACGTAAGCACAATAAGTAGTTGTATCTGTGTGTAAAGGTTCGATTAGGTATTGCGCATAGCGTTTTCGTTAATTCGATTCACATTACACGCTTCCGACGAGTGAATTATTCGTTTAGGTTTCTAGATTGTTCTGTAGCGATATATCGATTGGGAATTATCGATTTTTGTTTCGATTCCAACGAGCGATTGAGACACGGGCGATTTGAGTTTTTGCGCGAAGCGTCCGCCATTGTTCCGAATGATTTAAGATATTATATACAAATATCTATGTCTATATATTATCTACTTAAACATTACGAATATATAAATAAGACAGATCTCAAATTATCAATGGAGTCGAAACAGTAACGTGATTCATGAAGGAATTGATTTCATAAGTGATCTGAATAATATGAATACATATACATATATATTTTTGAAATGTAACCGTTTTTTTATTTTTATTTTTTTTAATCGCGAATATATTTTGTGATGTGTTATTATAATATTATCGTTTTTAGTGATTAGTTTTATTGGTTTTTTTATTTTTTATTTAGGACTAAGCTTTAATTGGTTTTCTATCTTGGTGATATCGATAAGAAAATAACTCGCCGTGTTTCATCGTAACGAGATATTCTTTGTATTTTTTAATTAAATCGCATTTATATTTATGTAGATAAAACTATTAAGCGTACTTTCTGCACCACTAGATTTTTATAATCAAAAATGTAAGGCGCTATCGGATGATGCTTAACGTATTCATGATAAAATTGTTTATCCCTACTACTTCCAGCCTTAAAGCATAAAGGTACTTTGTATCAGCTTGTAAATAGCAGGGGGGGGGTCTGCCATTTCCTCCCCTCCACCCCCCTCACAAATGTATCTCAACACTACAATACACCAGCAAAAAGAGCTTAAAGCTTATTAGTTTACCGTAGTTGCGAATGATGCACCACACTTTAACTAGAGCTAGAGACTGGTTCGTCCTGTCTCAATTAAAACTACTTTCACGGCTTAATATCGTGTGTTTCATCAATCAACATTAAAAAACAGTCATACATAGTATGTTTTTTTTTTTTGTTGCTTAGATGAGCGGACGAGCTCACAGCCCTCCTGGTGTTAAGTGGTTACTGGAGCCCATAGACATCCACAACGTAAATGCGCCACCCATCTTGAGATATAAGTTCTAAGGTCTCAAGTATAGTTACAACGGCTGCCCCACCCTTCAAACCGAAACGCATTACTGCTTCACGGCAGAAATAAGCAGGGTGGTGGTACCCACCCGCGCGGACTCACAAGAGGTCCTACCACCAGTAATACCACCATGTATAACCGTTTCTTTATAAAAATATACATTCTGAATGGCACCATTTCGTTATAACATTGGTTTACCATTATTAACAACTTCAATATGCGGACACTGCACAATATATACACACTGCTTCATTCATATATGATATGCGTTGCATTAAATAATAATCGGTTATTATATTATATTTATATTTAATCGGTAATAATCTTATCTCTTCGGGTGATTTCCACTTCGCCGTCCCCACGACTTAACGCCAGATAAGTTGTGCGTATCATTTCGAACCATCACTAATTTTCAACTATTCCGGATTTTTTATTACCTTCAAAGACCGATTTAATGCGGTGTGAATGTCTGAAGCAAAATGGCGACTAATCGCTAAGTCCTGAAATTGAAATTAAAAAACCGTAGCGCCGAGAAAAAACCGTTAAAGATAACTGTTTATATCTTAAAAACAATAACAGACGGCTTCTACATTTATGGTAATAAAAATTTTGCGGTGTGCTTTCATATAAATACATAGTTCTTTCTACCTATGCTGATAGCCTTGAGAGGCTATTTCAGCTTCGCCCTAACATGTAGGTGAGCTCACGGGGCTCAAACCGGAGTGTTGCTAACACTGGCCCTAGCAAGAGCAGTGCTTCGCAGAATCTACCAACGGATCGGAAACGCGACCCACTGAGAAGATCCGGCGAGAAACTCAGTGAGCTACATAAACACATATACAGGTATATTTATTCTGATATTGTCATATATATCCACAATCCCACCTAAACAAGCCTCACTCAGCATTACATGTAAACACTAAAGCCATTGTTTGATTAAGATTGATACAAAAAAAACACATGTTTATGTTTGTTAATAAAATCGAGTTAATTGATGACACAGGCTCTATACAGAACCGTATACCTATCGCGCGTGTCTGTACGTAAGCTATTCGTCCGAAACGATTTTCTAAAATTCATTTATGCACTTTTATTTTGTATTTCAAATTAGTTTTCCGATATATTTTTTTTGTAAATAAACAGAAAAAACGTATGAGCTGTTTGCGGAAAGCGAATTATTTATGTACCTCCTGGTCGTAATATAGGGATTGCTGTACATTACTGCGTCTGGATCGTGTCGTGTTTAGCTCGGGCGCATATTGTCTGTACCCGGATATATTTTATAATAGGCCCCGAAAATAGGTCGAAACCTGACGGATCGTATGACTTTTTCCAACATTTGCGTTAGACAGACCAAATATAAGTATCACTGGCGACCCGCCCTGCTTCGCTTCGTAAACATTACATTTTATTATTGACAGCTGAGTCCCACGATGTTACACGCAGTTATTGTCGTACCGCGGGGTGAAGCTAGTCTAAAAAAAGTCTTAAGTTACTCCTTATATCATCAGCTACCTATCAGTGAAAGTCTCGTAAAAATCGGTTCAGCTGTTCCAGAGATTAGCCGGAACAAACAGACAGACAGACAAAAATTGTAAAAAATGTTATTTTGGTGTATGTACCGTTTATATATTTATATGCGTGTAGTAAAAAGCGGTTATTTCAATATTACAAACAGACACACTAATTTTATTTATATGTATAGATAGATCAGCATATCAGCAAGGGAAAAACAATTTTTTTTTTTTACAAGATCGCACATTCAAAACACGCCAGTTAAGCAAGTGAAACTGACCTCTATCTGCTCTCAAGGTCTGGTGTAATTTAAGTACTCCGCAGGATATGTTTGTTTAGCACGTCATCACACCCTTCTATTTTAATATACGGAAACTTTCCGGAGAGTAGCCGGTGGGAAAATATGCTTCCGAGCTCGTGAGCCAGATTACAGATTAGTATTTCAAATGATCATAATGTATACGGGGGTCTAGCTTAGACTTTCACTTAGCTATCGCATATTACATGTCGTAGAAATATTAGATGAAGATAGTAAAATTAAAATAAAAATTGAATAAAAAATTTTTTTAGTAGTAAATAAATAAATAATAATTACGTCATTGTAATAATCCATTTTTCGGTAAACTTTGTATAGCGAGTTGTGCATTTTCCTAAGCATTTATTAAAAGTAGAATGTTCTCGAATGAAGGGAAAATATCATATCACGGTTATAATAAATTTAGATACGAATTTTAAAATAATCCTTTTTTGAAATTCCGCGGAAACTAACCTATGACGTGGCTTCTTATTCCCGCCTTTTAGTTTGACAGTCGTGAATTGTCATTCACTTCCCACACGGGAGAAGCGAAAGCGCGGGAAATTAGCTTTGGAAATAATTGCAACCAGCTAAAAACAAGACGTAGATTACAAAATTCTGTCTTTTGTTAAGTACGTTCGTGCATTTATTGGATGAATTAAAAACAAAAGTTTTTCGAACTCGCGGAGGAAGTTAATTCGATTAAAATCAACGGTGTTTATAAAAAAAAGCATTGAATTTCCAATAACATTCATACTGTGTACAGTTGAAAACATTCTCGCGTTGGATCGGTACGATAAAAATCTCATCTAGTAAGTGCACATATCCATTTACTCCTATAAATTTGCTTTGAAATAATACGTGAATTTTTTTTTTTTCGTCAGCCAAGTACAACGAGAAATCATAGAGCACTGTTCGTTTCGGAATTGATTATTGTTGTTATTTGTATGTAGCGATGTTTTATATAAATGGTGTTAGCTTCAACGGGAACTCAACGAGAACGAGTTTCTAGAAATTATCTTGTGATTATCATTAAGCGTGTTTTTAAACGATACGTTAATTTCTAAAATAAAGTTATTTTTTTGGTGTTGTTTTTTTTAAAAAAGCGAAATTTGGACTTTTCGTTTCACGCGACACTCTTTAGTTCGTCCTTCAAGTTCGAATAAATTTAACGCCATTTTCATTATTGTCAGCTGCAGGTCAGTTCAAAATATGTCACGTAAACTAGAATATTATAGTGTATAAGTTTTACATTTAATATTTTTTTATTGTAGCATTGTAAAATTGAGAGGCACTCCATTGATGTTTTACTTATGTAGATATATCTAAAACAATTGCATATAAATTGAATTTCATCATATTTTATTTTATTTAAATCTACTTACTTTTAATAAATTAAGGTTTACGAAAAAAACTATTATTTTTTGCAAGTTTTGTTTTTTTAAATGTTATTGTCTATTGAAAAGGAAACTCGTTCTTGTGTTGTCTGTGGTAGATTGTTTTGGCGCGAAACGCGTGACACATTGATATATTAGGTATACATACGTTTATTAAAAATTGTAAATTATACTTAATTAGTGTTGTATTAAACGAAATCATTACAATTAATTAAGAGACTTTTATTTTAATTTAACATTCGATCATGTAGAAAATATGACTAATAAAAAAATGTAGCATGTAATTTTAAAATATTATATTTTTTTATTATACGTCGTTATGAAGTCGTCGTGGCCTAACGGATAAGACGTCCGGCGCATTCGTGTTGAGCGATGCACCGGTGTTCGAATCTCAGGCGGGTACCAATTTTTCTAATGAAATACGTACTCAACAAATGTTCACGATTGACTTCCACGGTGAAGGAATAACATCGTGTAATAAAAATGAAACCCGCAAAATTATAATTTGCGTAATTACTGGTGGTAGGACCACTTGTGAGACCGCGCGGGTGGGTACCATCACCCTGCGTATTTCTGCCGTGAAGCAGTAATGCGTTTCGGTTTGAAGGGTGGGGCAGCCGTTGTAACTATACTTGAGACCTTAGAACTTGTATCTCAAGGTGGGTGGCGCATTTACGTTGTGGATGTATATGGGCTCCAGTAACCACTTAACACCAGGTGGGCTGTGAGCTCGTGCATCCATCTAAGCAATAAAAAAAAAAAAACGAAGACATAGACGATTACTCGACCAATCTGATGGTGAATGGTTACCGTCACTCAAAGCTGCTGTCTGTTGCTGAACACTATATGCCGCGCCACTAAAGAAACGAATCTAAAATGGCGGCGGCGATCATGCGCTCTCACTCTAAAGTATTGCTGTCTTTAGTCGCACACGGCGCGTACTGCATGCAAAAAAATATCAGTTTTGACTTTGTTGTTGAGTTCGAGTTTTTTCACTTACGAGTTGTGCGACTTAGATGACTGGCAGCAAAAGTATCTACGCAAGTTGCATCCCAGATGAGACACCTAAAGTACATTCTCATTTGTTTTTTTATATTTTTTTACAATAAACAACTTTTTCTTTCTATTTTTCTTTTTATTTGTTGACCCTACCATCTGTCGGTGCAGGTACATAGACGCCATTTTCGATTCGTTTCTTTAATGGCGCGGCTTGTACCCGCAAAGCTAGTGAATACATGTGTCAAAGCGCTTAGGAAACAGTTGCAGCGAAAATCATTCAAAAGCCGGCTGGTACGTGGCGGAAAGGTCTCTTGGAATTGCGCTGTGGATGATGCAGAGGTTCGAGGTAGCGTCAATTAACACTGCTCTGCTATCAGTCGGCGCGCTCCCATAAGACAAGTCGAGGTAAAACTGTATATCGTCAAACGGTTCGCTTCAGTGTAGCCAATAAACACAACTTCGACATGAGAAGTTAGTCGCAGTTACGTCTCTATTGATTGCTGTATCGGCGAATGAGAAATAGGTAGAGCAATATTTCTCACAGATCTACGCGCGTACTACAATATCGAGGGGTAAAAAGCTATTTGGCTTAAACGACATTTTTGCAGCTTCACAGGAGAGGCATTTAAAGTTTAAAATTTGGAAAAAATAAAAAAAAAAAAGCTATTTCAATAGAGCAAGCTTTATACTTGTGGTAGGACCTCTAGTGAGTCTGCACGGGTAGGTACCACCACTCCGCCTATTTCAGCCGTGAAGCAATAATGCGGATTCGTTTAGATGGGGCAGCCGTTGTACTGTAAAAACTGAAACCTTAGAACTTGTCTCAATTTGGGTGGCATTTAACTTGTAAATGTCGATGGACTCCGGTTAGGTGGGGCGTGAGATCGTTCACATATTTAACCAATAAAAATTAAAAAAAAATTTTTTTTTTTTTAAACTAAGCTGATACCTGAGCCTTGAGAGGCTATTTCAGCGGAACCTTAACTATTAGGTGAGCTCACGGGGTTCAAACCTGACGACGTTGCTAACACGAACCCTACCAAGAGCCGTGATTCGCAGAATCTACCACCGGATCGGAAACGCGACCCACTGACAAGATCCGGCGAGAAACTCAGTGGGCTGTGTCTGAGGGTTGATTTACTCGTCGAGCCTTTCGTCGCAAGCGACGGGTTTGACGAGAACGATGACCGGTGCTTGAGGTACCTAAAAGCAACGTTAGTGGATCGGGAGGATCCGAAATAACGTGCTTGGGGCGACGTCGACTGCTTTCCATTCTTTTCGCAGGATCGGGAACGTAGTTACCGGCGGCCACGATGAGAGGGTTCTCGTGTCGTGCCGCTTTAACGAAGTGAACGCGACCTAAGCCGCTATGAAATAATGCTTACAAAGCTATCTGTTATCTATGAGTGAAACTGTGGATAGGCCAGTTTTGCATCAATATTTATTATATTTTAAATAAATTCCACAATATACGTCATATCAGCTTCAATATAAAAAAAGGTGGGTTAGGCCACTTTTGCGCTGATGGCCTCAATTGTGGATAGAACAATAGATATATTAAATCGTCTGTGAATCGTCTTCAAAATCGTCTTCTTGTTTTCTCTTTAATTTTAATTGATCGTTTTAATTGTTTGATTAACTTTTTAATCATTCAATATCACTTATGAAAACTAGTAGAACTAACAAACCACGTGGCAAAACATACGATATTCCTGAAATAATAAATTCATTACGCATTCAATTGCATCGTATAAAACAATTCGTATTGTCCGGAAGCCGCGCGCAAGTGTGCAACATATTTGACATGAATCATTAGGTGGTAGGGTTGCCAGATTTTTTTTCAGCCTATACGGGACGAATGCTTAAATAGGAAAAAAATTTACGGGAATTTAGTTTTTTACCCGAGACAAATAAAAAACAAAATTTAAAAGTGACATTCTTTATTTTTTTTTATATTTCTCCGAGGAGCAAATCAGTTTTAACATATTTTCATCGGTTTTAACATATATATTTTTTTACTATGCTGATAGCCTTGAGAGGCTATTTCAGCTTCGCTCTAACATGTATGTGAGCTCACGGGGCTCAAACCGGAGTGTTGCTAACACTGGCCCTAGCAAGAGCAGTGCTTCGCAAAATTTACCACCGGATTAGAAACGCGAACCACTGAGAAGATCCGGCGAGAAACTCAGTGGGCTGTGTCTGCGGGGACAATTATAATCGTACGGTTCGAATACGGGACAGAGTCAGTCCCGCCAGGACATTTTAAATACGAGACGTCTCGGGAAATACGGGACGTCTGGCACCCCTAAATTCATTATTGATGCAAGGATGTGTCGTTAATGAGATATCGTTTTGGTAACTTGTAATGTGCACATGGCGTGATGTGACGTGCCTGTCTAGAACACGACGTAAAACTTCCACTGAAAAGCTAAAAATAAACTTTTCATAATATTTCTCATTACAAACAAAATTTAGTCACATTTAAAACCGTCATTGCTGTTGAAGTATCTTACATAGATGGACGTTTAATAATTTTAGAATAATGATTTTATTTAACGGGTGACAAAGGTTAAAATCACGCTTAATCTTTACCGAGTTCTAGATATTTCGATGTTATTGTCGATCGCCATAATCACGGATTGACCGTCTGTTAAAATTTAAATTATAGTATGTATTAATATTACACATAGCAGCGAAAGCTTAATGCAATTAGAGGCATATTTACCTAGACCATCCATTATTCTATTTTGTAGGGCCATTATATTTGATATCGGTTTGCCTTTAACCCTTTTAGTGCTGAGTTTACTTTTACATACATATTTTGCAGAAATTGCTAAAGGGTTTGTTAAAAAAAAAACCTTATAACAAACGTTAACTTAAATCTATGCTAAATCCCAGCAAAACTTTAACCCATTCAGTGCTGTAGCTATTCTCACATATTTTGCAGAAATTAGGATGTCATAGGATTTTTTTTAAAAGTATCTTATAATAAATTTTAACTAAAAAAAAACAATGCTAAATTCATAGCAAACTAATTTTAAATTTTATTTTTATATTGCTTAGATGGGTGGACGAGCTCACAGCCCACCTGGTGTTAAGTGGTTACTGGAGCCCATAGACATCTACAACGTAAATGCGCCACCCACCTTGAGATATAAGTTCTAAGGTCTCAAGTATAGTTACAACGGCTGCCCTACGCTTCAAACCGAAACGCATAACTGCTTCGCGGCAGAAATAGGCATGGTTATTTATAAATGTTAGGTACAGGTAGGTTATTAAAAACGTTAAACATGCTCGCGCTAAGACACGTCCGCTTAAGCAGGTCGAGACCTAATACCTATGATCGAACTGCGCTATAGTCAGTATTCCGACGCTCCGCACTTTATACGCATAGATAGTCTGTCGATGTTTAGCGCTCTTAGGGTTAATAGAATATATTTGCTCAAATTCAGATCTCTATCAACTTAAAGACACTACATGAAAAACAATACCATATCTACAACAAAACGAAAATAACTCTTTAAAATAAATGCAACATCAATATAACTCTTAAAATTAGATCTCAAATTATGTCTCAAACATAATCAGAAATCATTTTGTATCTCTGGAATTGCCATGAATTCCTAAAACATTCACCGTACTGTACTTACAAGTACATAACCTAACACAATTTATAAACACAAAATCATCTCTATGAAGCCTACTACAGTTTTACGATAAACACGATTACATTATAAATCTTCAGTCGTACAAACTGAAAACAAATGGAGCAGTCTTGTCTAAAAAAATATATAAAAGGCAGCCTTATCGATAAAATCTTTGAAATTAAATAAATAATAATTAACGTGGTATTACGGAGGCATGGCGTAGTATCGATAGGCCGCCATGCGAGCACGCTCTAGTTTGATTTATGAGACGCAGCAAGTGCATTAGAGATGGGACAATGGATTTATCGATGCAGTTGTTGCTTAGATAATATTTTTATAAAGGGTATTTTTAATAGTTTTTAAGTTACTTTTAACAATTAAAACGCACATTCCAGATACCATTCAAATGATAAAATGTGGTTCATTTTATAAGTATCGCCCCAGAGATAGAACAATCAGTATTTACTTTCACACCCAGAGCATTATAGAGCTCATCTTTATTACGAATTATTCAACTATGAAAATAACATGCTCCACGCGTTCTTCCGAGCGACAGGTTGACACTCGCATTGTCCACAACACTGAAAATGCAAAGTACGGTTTAATTTGGTTGAAATATTGCAGTCATCGTCGTAAATATGTTACGAAGTTAGTCTTACATAGGCTTTCTATAACAACAATATGCTTTTGTTAGCGTCAGTGGGGCACCTTATGAGACGGCGTTATGCTACTATACACATAGCAGAACTCTAGGGACGAGTGTGTACCTACTGCTCTAAACAAAATCTGCGTTTTCGTCATTACAAATATTATAATACAATGCAGATGTCAAAAATTTATAAGGGAAGCCCCCTCAAGGTGTTCATAATATTCCAGTGAACACTCACTTAAACTTATAATATCAACACTTAAATTATTGCTGGTGATAGGACCTCTTGTGAGTCCACACGGGTAGTTACCACCACCCTACCTATTTTTGCCGTGAAGCAGTAATGCGTTTCGGTTTGAAGGGTGGGGCAGCCGTTGTAACTATATTGAGATCTTAGAATTTATATATCTCAAGGTGGGTGGCGCATTTACGTTGTAAATGTCTATGGGCTCCAGTAACCACTTAACACCAGGTGCGCTGTGAGCTCGTCCACCTATCTAAGCAATAAAAAAAAACTTATTATGTGGCCAATATATTTGACAAATGCCTGCATCTCACTTACGACATTTTCAAAATAAGCTTGCTTAATACACCGCATATAAATATATACTGGACCGTCGGTCTACCGAGGAATATCACCTGCTCAGTGGTAGATCTTTCCTTTGTCGTATTCCGACATAGTACACCGTAAAAAGTTATCTTATTCCTGTTAACAAAAAAAATATGTAAACATAATTTGAAATTATCGATACTTTTTCGACTAACGTTCCCCATCACTAGCATCTTACTGACATGTGGCTCTTAATTATAACTCAACTCGAAAGCAAGTACAGGCCCGACAAAAAAAAATATATCTAAAATAACTGTGTTTTTAATCTCTGGTTACTGAACTCTGACAAAAAACATTTTTTTTTTGCTCTTACGCACATGTCTACGAATGGGTTAAGATCTGTTGAATATTTTTTTTTTTCATAAAAACTGTCATTCCTTCGGCAAATGAAAAGTTACGGCGTTTCACAGTATTTTTAGTGGGTTATTTTAGTTTATATTTTTTTAAATCCGTATAGATGAATAATGATTATAACACATGGCAATGATTTCCACTGTCATCTGACGCACGTGAGAAATGTTTTTTTTTCTTCTTCTTCTACGAGTCAGTGTCGCATTTGTTCATAGAACGTGCATTTTTTGAGGATGAAACGTCTGAACGTCACGAGTATTTGGGCGATGAGTTTTATGACAGGCCCGGCAATGACGTCACGGTTAGCTAATAAACGAAAAGCATTATAAATTTTGATTTTAACAGTGATTAATCTTTTACAATTTTTTAAATTGCGATAAATTTACGATTTGCAATTTAAAGGATATTTTTTAAGTTTCCGTACAAACTGGTGGCTTTACGGGTGGTAGGACCTATTGTGAGTCCGCGCGGGTAGGTACCACCGCCCTGCCTATTTCTGCCGTGAAGCAGCAATGCGTTTCGGTTTAAAGGGTGGGGCAGCCGTTGTAACTATACTGAGATTTTAGAACTTATATCTCAAGGTGGGTAGCGCATTTACGTTGTAGATGTCTATGGGCTCCAGTAACCACTTAGCAGCAGGTGGGCTGTGAGCTCGTCCACCCATCTAGCAATAAAAAAAGAAACTTTTTAAAAGAAGCCAGTAGCAATACACATGCCGATCGTCATACAAACACATAAAATAGAATGTGTCAATTAACTCTGCTCCGATAACGGGTTGGATGCACGAATAATGCGAACGATAACAATAAACAAATTGCAATGATTAATTGCATTGAACTATTTAATACATTGTAAGTGTTTTGAATTTATGTTTTAACACGTTGATTGCAGGACCACTTTTGAGGGATTTTCATCCAGTGTGTTTGAGGTATTTTCGAGTCAAGATTTTTTTTGGTCAGGAGGAAATCGTCAGACTTCCGCCCTTCACTCTGGATGGCGGGCGGGGCATGTCGACTAAAAACCTCCTGTCGCTCAACAACCTCCGAATCTCGCATGAGACAGAGTTCATGAAAAGGCAAAGGGGGGAAAGGCAAGCGCTTAGTGCGGAGCACATCTCTCCCATCACCCTCCCCCTAGGAACGCCTGACGCGTGACACCTAATAGGTATCACAATAGTTCGTTTTCGAATATACCCATAGAAATGTGGGATATAGTCGGGTTTTTTTCCTACCTAACCTTCCTTCCTAAGCCGTAGACGACGTAGCTAACGTAACCGAGCGACTAGGTGAGCTCACGGAGCTCTAACCTGAGAACATTGCTAACAGCTAGCCCTAGCAAGAACAGCGCTTCGCAGTATCTACCACCGGATCGGAAACGCGACCCACTGAGAAGATCACAGATGACAATCGCGCACGGGGCTTTTTAAGCCGCATAACGCAGTCAGCGGGTTAATTACATAAACTAGGAATTGATAACGTTTAATTATAAACATCTGATTTTGATTATTCTGCAACTTTGTACGGATGGTACTCCGTGGTACCAGAGCTGACTTGTTTATAACGAACTGCTTTATCGTCCATCCAGCTTTTGCGTAACAATTAATACTGGTTTTCGCCGGTTAGTCAAAATATAGCCATAATAACCGATGTTATTGGACTTAGATTTGTTCATTGCATATTCTCTTCTGCTCTGTTTTTTGTATTTTTTTTATTGCTTAAATGGGTGGACGAGCTCACAGCCCACCTGGTGTTAATAGGTTACTGGAGCCCATAGACATCTACAACGTAAATGCGCTACCCACCTTGAGATATAAGTTCTAAGATCTCAGGATAGTTACAACGGCTGCCCCACCCTTCAAACCGAAACGCATTACTGCTTCACAGCAAAAATAAGCAGGGTGGTGGTACCTACCCGCTACCTACCTAGCCTCGAGGGACTATTTTGGCTTCACCTTGATTGGTGGCGGACGCAGTCTGAGAGAGTTTGCTAATATCTGACCCAGCAAGAGCTACTGAGAAAATTCGGCGGGAAAACCCAGTCGGCTTTTCTTGTAATTAACGCTAAATGTATAGTAGTCGAGTGTGTGTATAGTTTGTTTTAAGAACCTTAAATCGAGCTTAAGTTAGAGTTTTACAGCCTAATAGATACCAACGTTATGTTTGAGTAGCCCACTTTTTTCTTAGTGGTAAGATTATTGGTTGCTCAAGTGCTTTCTACCTTCAGCAGGACAAGGGTCGAGCGCCGGCCCAGCCACGAGGGAAGGGTTTTGCTAACATCTGCCCGATTGCCTCCGAAAGGAAGCTGTCGGCCCAAAAGCAGTAGTTTCACGAGAGGGTCTCACTTTGTTCTATTCTGAGCTCCAATTTTATTATTGCTTAAAAGGCAACTGTTAGCGATGCGTTGAATATGGGCTTAGAGCTGTGACTGGTATATTTGGTATATGTTTATTTGTGTGGTGGATTCGTTTCGTTAAAAGAAGTTAACAAAACCTTTAGCTTAGTTTTAAATTAACAAGATTTGTAAGAGGGAGTGCGCGGGGTTCAACGAGAGGTGAGGGGACCTCGGACCCGTGACCTGAGGCGAGCGAGGTCAGTGCTGTTCTGCTGTTTCCCAAACAACGAACGCCGCGCGCTTCCTACCCACTAAAAGATTTTGTCATCCGACGCCACTATCTATGTATATGTTACCGGAAATGTATGAAATCAAGGAATTGTATACAAATCCTAGGAAATGTGTACAATTCCGATACTATTTAGGAAATGTATAAAATATTATTTGAAAAACTATTTAATGCATAGATATCCTAGGAAATGTATAAATTTCCTCGGAATTATATATAATTCCAATATCGTATTAGGAAATGTATAAAGTAAATGCTTGCTGTAATAAAACACGTTGTTAATAATATTTTTTTATTATAACACTTATTGAGACAATCGAGTAACAGTCATACCGTAAAATAATAATAATATATTCATATTATCTTACTGATTAAAACTTCTAAAATCAACTATCTATTAACTTTTAACGTATCACAAAATCAACTTATATTTATTCTTATAAAATAAAATTTTCATTTGGCAAGTAATCAGTCTGATAATTAAGTAATTATAAATGTCAAAGTATAAAAGTAAATCTTTATATTATAATAATACTTTGTCAGTCCATATAGCTCTTTATTTTTGCAGGGTAAGCTTGAATGGCATTTGGAAGTACATAATACTTTATTTTTAAAACACAGACATCTTGATGTAGCACAGTTTTTCTTGCAAAGGCACTTCTTAAATCCCTGGCCGGTTCCAGTGGATTGCAAGATGGCAACTGACCGTAGTGCAAGACTCGTCCCGCTGTCCCCGCGTACCCACCAATATCTTAAATGTTTTACATTTCCGATTGCTATTTAGGAAATGTATAGATTTCCTAGGAAATGTGTAATGTGTAAGTATAATATAATTTATTTCACACATTTCCGTGCGATTTTAGGAATTACATACATTTCCTAGGAATTGTATACAATGACGGATTACATACATTTCCGTTAACATATATAAAAATGAATTGCTGTTCGTTAGTCTCGCTAAAATCGAGAACGGCTGAACCGATTTGGCTAATTTTGGTCTTGAATTATTTGTGGAAGTCCAGAGAAGGTTTAAAAGGTAGATAAATATGAAAATGCTCGGAATTAAATAAAAATAACAATTTTGTTTTCCCATTCGGATTCCTTTTGTTTGTTTTAAGTTTATTTTATACAAAAGTTTAAGTCTTTTATTTATCGATTGAGGCACTACAAAGTGTGCCGGGTCAGCTAGTAGAAAATAAATATTTTTCTCACAAACAACCTCTGTTAGTGCATTCCACCAACCTACGAACCAACATGAGCTACAGCAACCGAGAATTTGGAACATCGAAAAGAGACTATTTCCCGAAATTCGACTTCCGTGTACCTTTTCTACATCTTATTAAGAATGTTCAGTTTTACTATCACCACGGGGATTCCATCAGACTTCCAATGTTCAAGTTCTTGGGGAGTGACTTGAGAAGTAGTCTCTCTAGTTCCTTCACACCGCGGTAGGGTGTGATCTGCTATCTCATCTACTTCAATATACAAATATATAACATCGAAATTCTTACTTATATAATTGTGAACAAATACGGTTACCATTGCTACATATATTTTTACGTACGTTAAATGGGTCTACTACCCTCCTGACGGCGACTGTTCTTCGTCACTAATGGACGTCAGTGATGCCACGGGCAGCTAGTTGCTGCTGACAAGTCCTGAGTACAAAATGGCTGAAATTTAAACTGTCATGTCGCTAGGTTGTTGGCCGTATTTGTATCACAATTTAACTCCGGTAACAATTTAACTTCATATTAAACGATGGTCGGACCAAATAGCAGAGGAACTGAAAATATCTGTCAGCGACGCACTCCACCAAGCTACAGAACGGGATCGATGGAGACAGCTAGTTAACGGAATCGAACGGAGTCACGATCCTCAGCAGTGAGGGACCTATTGAAGAGAGTGAGAGCGAGAGTGAGAAAGAGAGTGAGAGAGAGAGAGTGAGTGAGAGAGAGTTAGTGAGAGAGAGAGAGTTAGTGAGAGAGAGAGAGAGAGAAATCGAGTAAAACGAAATTAGTAAAAATAGCTTAAAACTAAAATGCAACAACTTTAAGAACAAGTGTAACTTAAAATTTAAGTAACTTAAAATTTAAGTAACTTAAAATTTAAGTAATCTTCTTTTTAATCCTTCCGAACCTAATCAGGATAATAGACCAATGTAAAATTATTATAGTCTCATCATTATTAGTAAATTTTCAAGATAAACGAACGTTTTCAAGTAGATGACAATTGGTGTGTAAGAATTCGTTACATAATATAGCCATTGAGACAAGTCTAACTAATGAACGCGCATTAAGCTATTTTATTCACTTTAGTACTTATAGTTTGACATATTTAAAAAAACCTGAGCTTAACCTAAATTCAACAGAACATTTTTTGAAGAAGAATGATTTCCTCTATGAGTAGTTAATGTTTTGACTTATTAAAATAAAACAGAATTTAACTTAAATTCTAAGGGACAATTTTTGAAGAAGTATGATTTCATTCATCCGACTTCGTAACAATCTCAAGGAACTTAGTCGTGAATTATCGGTCCTTACATATACAGCAGTGTCGAAGGATAGATCAATTCCAAAACATCAATAGCCAAAGCTGTTTTCTGTCAAAAAGGCGGCGACCACAAAAGGACAAATACATGCTTCGATATTACAAACAACAAAAAAAAAACCGAGGCTTATCTTTTGAAGAAAGTTTATTTATACGTCAGCTTCCATATGTGAAGAAGGCGTGTGGCACAATTACTGTATTGTATTTATTTCTGATGTTCGTATGCACGTGCTTGGCTATCGGGCAGGGGAGCAAACCGCGGCCCGCAAAACTTAAGACATATAATATTATAAAACATATTACTGTCTATTTGGTGATATTGGTAGATATTGCGAAGCACGGCTCTTGCTAGACTTCGTGTTAGCAACAACGTCAGGTTTGAGCCCCGTGAGCTCATCAACTCGTCCGGTTACGCTGAAATGGTCCCTTAAGAACATCAAATTAGGTTTTAAAAAATAATTAAAAATTGACTTTTGTTACACAAAAAAATTTCTATTCTACTTTATAGTCATCGAAAAAAGTCGCCACGTAAAGCATGACCTACGGTAATCCCTTAATATCTGATCGTCTCTAGCCTTGTGGTCTATCAATTCTCAAATTATTCCTCTTGTTGAAACTAATTCGATACATTCCATTTTTTATCTAATTATGCTCACTTATTATTAGCTTACGTTATTAGTCTTGAGTGAACGTTTGAAATTAAAGATATAAGGACTTCCTAACGCGTTCTATGGAAAGCTATGTGTCTTTGGAAAGCCAAACGTTTTGTTGGGATTGTTATTCGCCATCCCGAATGAGAACTAGACAGTTTTTACTAAGTCTTTATGTGGCCTGAATATAATTATGTATAATATTTATTAATAGATAATGAACGAGCAAAGCGGCCCGCGTTTTGTTCCCCCTGGTGCGTCGTGTTTGTAAAGCATGATAATTTGGTATACCACCGCGACGATAGGCGATTTTCAAAGTTTTTATAATACAATTTATTTTTTCATTTGTAATTTCGTCACAGTTAGCAACATCTTGTCTTGGAAATTAGTTTCAAAGTGTTTTAGATCACGTTTACAATATTGAAAAACAAGAGATTTTGCGTTGTAAAAGTTATGTGATCCGTGATAGCATTATTCAAATGCGAATTTCATCGCAATCAATTCAATTCAAACGCAAATTGTATATTAAATTTTAAAAATAAAAGAGGTTTAATCTAAAGTGTAATTAAGAAATGATTCTCTCCGAAGACTTACTACGACATTCTGTGAAAGTGAAAGCGTTAATTAAGGCGAATGAATTTATGTATCTTTATTTTATATTAGCGACCCGCCCTCGCTTCGCTTCGGAAACATTAAAACACACATGAAACCAAAAAAATAAAATAAAAAAAAGTAGCCTATGTTCATCAGGGACAATGTCGGCTTCTAATGGAAAAATAATTTTTCAAATCGGTCCAATAGTTTCGGAGCCTATTCGAAACAAACAAACAAACAAACAAATCTTTCCTCTTTATAATATTAGTATAGAATATCTTTTTTATATTTATTTTTTATTTTTATTGCTTAGATGTATGGATGATGTATCGGCGTCCATGGACTCATAGTATCCCGTTGACTCCTTAATACTAGAGCACTTCAAAAGTGAGTTCAATCGTTTGTCGTCGATTAGAGTATTAAAATTGTAACACTTATTTTTAAAAAAATATAATCAATAATTTTCCCGTTTTTCCCTTTTCCTGTCGTCTTGCAAGTCTCCAAGAAGTAAGACTGCAAGAAGTAGGTATATGTCTTCGAGTCATTCTAGATCATATGTCCTGTCAAAGAGGTTGTACGCCACGACGTCTCCATAGAGATAAAAACAACTATTTTCATAAAATAATTCAAAATTACTTATAGGCATCATTTTTTTTAAATTACATTTCGGTTAGCCGCTAGCAACCACGAAAGTTGTAAAGTATTCAAAATATCGGAAACAACATCGTAAAATCGTAAATAAAACAGTCGCAAGCATATGAAAGTGTCTGTATAAAGTTTGAGAAGCGCCGCGCGCTGTACAAGTGTAAGCATTTCTAGCTTAACCCTTGTCCTAAATAAAACAAAACATTAACACGTTCATAAACGATTTTTATTGTGAATAACGTTTCGGACACTGCTGTTTTAATTTGGGTCATGGAAAAAAATTATATGTTAATTATCCTTGATACGTGTGAAACTATTTCCAAGTAAACTTTAAGTTTTTTTTTATTGCTTAGATGGGTCGACGAGCTCACAGCTCACCTGGTGTTAAGTGGTTACCGGAGCCCATAGACATCTACAACGTAAATGCGCCACCCACCTTGAGATATAAGTTCTAAGGTCTCAGTATAGTTACAACGGCTACCCCGCCCTTCAAACCGAAACGGATAACTGCTTCACGGCAGAAATAGGCAGGGTGGTGGTACCTACCCGTGCGGACTCACAAGAGGTCCTACCACTAGTGAAATTCGTCGGTGTAGTAGTTAGCGGCCTTGAATGTTGCGTCGAGGGTCGTGGTTTCGATTCCCACATCGGGCAAACATTCGTGTGATGAACAGGTTTGCTTGGTCTTTGTTTGGTATAAGTATGTATGTCTCTGGTATCCATAACGCAGGGAATCCTAACTTGGGGCCGGATAACCGTGCGTTAATTGTTCCCAGTTTTCTTATATTTATTTATTTATTTACTTCGTTCCTAATCAGAAGTAGACATACGAAATTTTGTATTAGAAATCAACGACTTTAGCGCAATTAGCATTCGATTTGAATTTTCTTTGGTTCTCGCGAGCCGCCGACGTAATTAAAGCTACCTTTACGATTTAATTTCATGTTTTTGATTGTCATTATATGATTTGAATCGTCCGTAGCGGACACAATATATCGAGTCCAAACTATGGAGACAAAATAAAAAGATAATAGAAAAAACGTTCACTTTCTAACTTAAGCTCTTTCACTTTGTCCGGTTTTCGGCAATCTTTGTCGACGTCGCCCAAAAAACGTCATTTCGGATTCCCCGATCCACTAACGGTGCTTTTAGGTACCCCAAGCACCGATCATCGTTCTCGTCGAACCCGTCGTTTGCAACGAAGGACTCGGCGAGTAAATTAACCCACAGACACAGCCCACTGAGTTTCTCGCCGGATCTTCTCAGTGTGTCGCGATTCCGATCCGGTGGTAGATTCTGCGAAGTACGGCTCTTGCTAGGGTTCGCATCAGCAACAACGTCAGGTTTGAGCCCCGTGAGCTCATCTACTGGCCCGGTTACGTTGATATGGTCTCTCAAGACCATCAAATAGGAAAAAAAGGCATCATTCTAGGTTACTTTATTCTCCTCCATATCCGCCTTTACCACATCTAATCAGCTTTTCTTGGGCCTATCGCGCGATCTTGGACCTGGTACGTAAAATTCGAACCATAAAACTAGTTTAAAATTGAATTCTATGTAAACGGTTTTATAATAACATAATTATGATTACTAGTGGTCCCCGGTTGTCGAAATTCGACTATAATTAATTGAAATTATAAGTTTGTACACTATTACGATTCTATTGTCAAAGACTATCATACTTCTATACTTACAAATTTCGCCAAGACTACGCTCTAGACAGACAATAATAATCTATTCTCAACTAGCGAACCCGGCGAACTTTGTTCCGCCTTAGAGGCAATAAATGAGCAGACTTTTTATCAAGGTCTATTTTCTATTTGGATAATTAATGTAAATTAAAAATGCAAGTATTCTAATAATTCTTTATTGGCCATGTATTTTAGTTATTATTATTATATTTTCTTGTTCTTCTTCAGTCTTTTCACTCGCAAAGTTTCAAATCCTAGTTGCATTACGGTTTTGTCGGGAAAGATTTGATCGTGTTGGTCGCGGCATGGCTTTCTTAATGATTACCTATCTCGGCACATTAAACTAATCGAAACTCGAAATAAACACATCAACCGGTCAACTTCTAAATTCTATTATAATTAACCATAAACTACATTACGTTTAGCTGCCAGTTGCGTTTTGTTATTCCATATCTGTTGCGTTTTGTTATACCACATTTTATGTCACATCCCACAGAAACGTGATAAAAAGTATCCTATGTTCTTTTCCTGATCCTAAGCTACCTCCCCACCAATTTTCAGCCAAATCAGTTCAGCCGTTCTTGAGTTATAAATAGTGTAACTAACACGACTTTCTTTTATATATATATATAGATTTGACCACAGACTGTAAGCCAGTGTAAGCAATAAGAAAATTTTGACAATAAACAAATTGTGTGAATGCATAGACCTAGGTTTCATACTTCAGTGTGTGAATGCGTGCATGTGTCAAATACATGGGAGTGTGTGTAATGTTTTTTTATTGATTTAATGTATTTTTTATGCATAGTTTAATAAAATATTAACGTTCTGCACTCCTTATTAAATTAATAAATTAACAAATAAATAAAATTACTTAAATTAAATTATTATTACGTTACATTGTGTATTTGTATGTATATATATTTCAATTGATTGGTACACGGCGTGTAATTAGTTTCCTTTACACCTGATGGTTGTCTGGAAGAGATCGCTCTTAGCGATAAGACCGCCAATTATACTTTTTTTATATTTAGTTTTTCGCATTGTTTCTTTTGTTGGTGTACAATAAAGAATACTCTCTATCTCTCCTTCTCTATATTTTCTATAAGTATGGAAAATTACATACTCCTCCGTTTGCGCAATTTTCGTAAAAAGGGGTACAAAGTTTTTGCTTCACGTATTAATATAGGTATAGATAAACGCAGCGAAGATCGCTTCAACACATGCGAGACACAAGTGCAGCGGACAATAAAACGAGAAGCAAGTAGCACGTACGCCATGACGCTTATGAAAAACAAAAAACAAAAAAAAACAACATGAAAAAACTAAGAATTACGAGGCACATGACAAAACGATTGACTACAACATTATTTTTTTTTGTGTTAATAAAATTTTCTATTTACAGGGTATTTTTATTGTAAAAAATATTTTAGTTGCGCGACGCGTTTTCAACCTTGTAATTACAGAATATGTATATGTACTGAAACACTATAATAATAATATGTTTCTTAATACATCTCCAGACAGTGAGGTGAATCACAAAAATCGATTTCATGTATATGTATAAAATATACCGTATATTTTAAACTAACCTAACTATTTCGAGAGGCTATAAGGCAATATCGAGAGAAGGCTATTTGGTTTAAGCTACATTTTTCGAACTTTACAGGGTGCCATTTAAAGATTAAAATTTGGAAAATATTATCATGACAAAAAAACTAATACTGGTACTACGAGTAAATAAATGTCGAGTATTCAGCTAAACATCCGAAAAAGGCTCCCTTCCATCTGCCGGGAACGCGTTATGAGCTTCTTCGGACACATCATGCGGTCTCCTAGACATGAATTAGAGAAGCTCATAATTACGGGTTGCATAGAGGGCAAGCGCGCCGTGGGCATAACACCAGCCAGATGGTCAGATCTAGCAAGAGAAGCACTTGGTGGTAGTCTGTACCATGCGGTCCACGCCACCCATGATCGAACACAGTGGAACAACGACACATGTGATCGCAATCCTCAGTAGTGAGGGAACGATATAGAAGAAGTATTCAGCAAAATGTCGCTTTAACGAAATAGCTCCTGTAATTATGTAATACGGTACGTATTAATTCTTAAAAAAAAAATTAATGGGCTGCGTTATTTTTTTTTGCTAAGATGGATGCATGAAATAACTTTCCACCTAGTTATAGGTGGTCACTGGAGTCCATAGACAACAACAACGTAAATACCGCCATCTGCCTTGAGACATGAGTTCTAAATCTCAGTTTTTACGGCTGCTCCAACGCATGACTGCTTCACGGCAGCTATAGGCAGGGTGGTGGTACCTACCCGTACCGGCTCACGGCTGGCTCGTCCTTTACGTCTTACATTTTACTGTTTATATTTGAAAATTTTATTGTCTGTCTGTATACATACATTTACGTTCTTTAAAAAGAAAGAAATTTTTGCATCAAAATTAATTTGTTACGGATTACAAATAAATGGCATTACATCATTGCCCTTGAAAAATGAGATCGGATTCTTAAATTTATTTAGTATAACGACTGCCTTCAACTCGGAACACATGACTGCTTTTCCCCCCCTACCTATTCGCTGGGAGCTCATGAGGCTATACCAGCTACGCGCGGACGGGTAAGTGAGCTCACGGGCTCACCCTGACCAAATTTTCTAACACTAGCCCTAGCAAGAGCAGTGCTTCGCTGAATCTACCACCAGATCGGAATCGCGACCCACTCAGAAGATCCGGCGTGAAACTCAGTAGACGGGCTAATCCAGCTTCTCGCCGACGAGACATGACTGCTTCGCGGCAGAAATTAAAAATACCATCACTAGTAAAGTATCCATGATGTAGTGGAGACCAGAATAGTAGGCTACTGATCTCGGACATCGTACATTTTCGGATTACAATCTCTAATTACTGCTTTAATTCAAGCAGCTAGACCGCTGATATTGGTTGTCCCATATTGGTTGATAAAAAAATTATGTTTTTTTTTATAATCGAGAAATTACTAGTGGCTTAGTTTCACCAGGATTCGTGGGCGAACAAGGGCTCAGCCAGGAGGGGCGGGATTTGCTAAAAATGTCCGAGCGCCTCCATAGGAAACCTGACAACTAAAGAGCAGCTGCTTCACGAATGAAAATCCTACCGGATCGGACGAAGATCCGGCGAGAAATTCAGTTGGTTGTGTCTATGGGCCAGTTTTCACATCGAACTCTTCGACGGCGACTATATAACTCCTATGTACGAAAGCTTTGCCTGGCAATGAGCACGATTGCGCCGTCTACCCGCACCCGAGCCTACCGCAAATCTTCCATGTGAACTGTGTATTTATGAAGTACATTTATAAAATCATTAAATCACACATTATCGTTACAATAAACAAGTTGAAAAGCATAAATTAAATCGATCAGTGATGCATACAATGTTTATTATCGGCAGGTTAAAATACTCTTTATGCCTCCGCAACAAGATGCACGTGGTCAAGGATTGCGTAAACGACCTAGATCCGGACCTTATATCTGTGATTATATAAACAGTACTCTGAATAATTAATTACTTTGCTTCTGTTATCTTTATTGCAAATTGTGTATTCAAATGTGACACTTTAACATTGCGATACAATGTTTTGAGATGCAAATCGGTCGGTTTCCATAAATGATTAATTAATACATCATTTTTAACCTAACCTAAACATCAGCAGGCTGAGTTTCTCGTCGGATCTTCTCAGCAGGTCGCGATTCCAATCCGGTAGGAAATTCATTCGCGAAGCAGCTGCTCTTTAGTTGTCAGGTCTCTTATGGAGGCGTTCGGACATTTTTAGCAAATCCCACCCTTCCTGGCGGAGCCCTTGCTCGCCCGCGTATCCTGGTGAAACTAAGCCACCAGTAATTCCTCGATCATAAAAAAAACATATTTTTTTATCAACCAATATGGGACAGCCATTATCAGCGATCTAGCTGCCTGGATTAAAGCAGTAATTAGAGATTGTAATCCGAAAATGTACGATGTCCGAGATCAGTAGCCTACAGTTCTGGACTCCTCTACATCATGGGTGCATTTCTAGTGATGGTATTTTTAATTTCTGTCTCGAAGCAGTCATGTCTCGTCGGGTAGAAGCTGGATTAGCCCGTCTACTGAGTTTCGCGCCGGATATTCTCAGCAATATAAAAATAAAAACTTATTTTTCAATCGCTTCAAGCGCTTATTTAGCATCCAGGTGTTCCTGAATCGAGGCGGCGCCGCGTGTCTGATCGGGTTCTGACACCGGACGGAGATTGGACGTCAGGTGCAAGGTGGAGTCTTTTGGTGTGGTAGGCAGCGGCTTGACGGTAGGCAGCGGCTTGGCTCTGCCCTGTCAATAAAAAAAAATACCCTAAAAATATCCTTCGGCCCGCGGTCAGCTCCCAACATCTGCAGGCCGTCCTACATACCCTGCGTGCCCCCTAGGTACGGATACCTCGTAAGAGGGTCGGCTCCCGCCTGAAGAAAAAATTAAGTGATATCCTGAAGATGACTCACCCAATTCCAATAAATTCGGGATTCGAACAACGGTGCATCGCTAGATACGAATACATCGGACGTCTTATCCTTTAGGCCACGACGACTTCAGTAGCTCTAAATAGTTCATCATCAAGTGCCACCCCATTACTGGTTGTTGGCAGTCCAATAGCTTATTCTTGTCTGAACCAAGCCAAGGCCTAAGTGCGACCGTCTGATTGACAGTCCAATCCATGATGCTTACATTCTAGTCTAGATGTAGGATTAGTGTAATATCTATCGGCAACTGAGCTGAATGTTTTGTTTTCTTTAAGGTTCTACATTGCCGTAGCTAAAATATTCTCCGCTAACGTTTGAAAAAAAGACACTAGAATGTTTTTGAAGGAAATAAAATAAAATAACATACTTTTTCTATTAAACAGAACGTGAATATTTCTATTGATAATAAAGAGATCAGAATCTTTAGTAGAATAAAAAGCGTGAAGATTCTAATTAACTCACCATAAACAATCGTAAAATGAAATTTGTGAACGTCCAACAAAAAAAGCTTCGACAAAAACTTAAGTCGTGCTCGACAAGCTTTCGAATAAAAAGCTAATATTGAGTTTTAGTGTTTTAGGATCATTAGCTTATTTAAATAATCTATTTCGTTTATTTTAGTGTTTTTTTTTTCCGGTAACATCTTTATTATTTGTCCTGGATAAAAACGAAGGACATTTTTTTTTTATCGCTTAGGTTTGTGGGCGAGCTTACGGTATTAGGTGGTTGCTGGAGCCCATAGACATCTACAACGTAAATGCCGCCGCCCGCCTTGAGATATAAGATCTCAGTATAGTTACAACGGCTGCCCCACCCTTGAAACCGAAACGCATCACTGTTTCACGGCAGAAATAGGTAGGGCAGGTGCGGGCTCACAAGAGGTCCTACCACCAGTAATTACGTAAATTATAATTTTGCAGGTTTGATTTTTATTACACGATGTTATTTCTTCACCGTGGAAGTTAATCGTGAACATTTGTTAAGTACGTTTTTCTTTAGAAAAATTGGTACCCGCCTGCGGAATTTGGACACCGGTGCATCGCAAGATACAAATGAACCGGGCGTCTTATCCTTTAGGTCACGGCTCCTTCAAAATCTTAACCCTATTACTCGATTTGAAAACTTATTTGTTGAAAAATTGTTTCTGTTTTGAGGGGCTGGAAAACGATAGTTACAATTAGGGTTGCTAAATGCCGAGATTCCATCTAGCAGTGTCTTGAAGTGCTACGCAATTTTTTTTTATTATTGATGTTTATTAGGATTATTTAGGTAGAATAATTAGCATTATTTAGGTCTAGGTTAAGTGCAAATTGACTTCGATCTAAGTTACATTGTGTAGTTACTATCTCTCCCTTCGAATTACGCTTGGTTCGTGATAGCAACAAATAGAACATAGTACTGCTCGCCACTAGCTCATGCTGGCATGTGACACCAGTATATTAAATTTTTTATTTTTATTTTAATTAAAAAAAAAATACTGGTGGTAGGACCTCTTGTGAGTCCGCGCGGGTAGGTACCACCGCCCTGCCTATTTCTGCCGTGAAGCAGTAATGCGTTTCGGTTTGAAGGGTGGGGTAGTCGATGTAACTATACTAAGAACTTAGAACTTATATCTCAAGGTGGGTGGCGCTTCTACGTTGTAGATGTCTATGGGCTCCAGTAACCACTTAACAACAGGTGGGTTGTGAGCTTTTTTTTTTTTTTTATTGCCTCTGTAGGCAGACGAGCATACGGTCCACCTGATGGTGAGTGGTTACCGTCGCCCATGGACTTCAGCAATGTCAGGGGCAGAGCCAAGCCGCTGCCTACCACTTAATACTCTCCACAAGCCTCGTTTGAAGAAGGACATGTCATAGCGCTCGGGAAACACCGTGGAGGGGAGCTCATTCCATAGCCGGATGGTACGTGGCAAAAAATACCTCTGGAAACGCACTGTGGATGACCGCAGTGGCTCCAGGTAGTATGGATGAACTCTACTCCGGTGGCGGGCGGTGCGATGGTAAAAACGAGATGCCGGTATCATCTCAAACAATTCCTCAGAGTACTCCCCATGGAACATACGGTACAAAATCCAGAGGGAACCGAAGTCCCTCCGCAGACCCAGAGCTCGTCCACCCATCTAAGCAATAAAAAAAAATAATAAAAAAAAACGAGAAATAACTAATTCGTAACTAGATGATGATACTCACATTTGATCGTCTTATACATTTCATTCAGATATCATTTTAGAGTGAATTGAAGTCTCGACTAAAAATGTAATGCAGTTTTAAAAATTAGGTTAAACAAAGTTGAAACTTAGTTATCAAGAAATAAGAGTGATTGATTATGTTTCATCGTTTTTTTAAACGTAACACTTTTATGGTGATCTAAAAAACACATGTTGTTACCAGAGAGTTAAATATACATACTAGAACAGACGTGGAGTCAGTTGTTTTATTCATTTTTAAGTTCCGGAAATAATTTTTAATTTTCATAGTATTTTAACAAATGAAGAATTCATGTAATAATAGGGAAGAATAAAACAGAAGATGTAGACTTTAATTATTGTTTATCTTTGTTGCTTTATCTTTGCCTATTTAGATATAAATAGGCAAAAGATTAAACGGTTCAGCCCATTTTTTCACCTGTGTGTTAATCGATTTTCCCTGATTTTTTTCTTTTGGGTGGCCAAATTTCGACTACTGGTTAAAACTGGACGGACAAAAACAATTAGTAGATTTTTTTGAAATCTTGTTAATATAAGAAAAACCTACACGGTATCAAGTAAATATACAGGCACTGTGGTGTTGAGAAATAAGGAGTCTCTATTTCATTGTATTTTAACTATTTTAACATGAGCAAAATAGTAAAAATATTAATGTTTTCCAGGAAATCCAATTTTCATATTTATGCAGTGCATATTTTATATGTTTTGAAGAGTAAATACAAAAACTAATACAATTAAATACTAATTAAATAGTAAATAGAGTTTGGCTTAATTTTCCGAAGTAATTGCTATTTTTGTTAATTTCATAAATAATATTGAATAATCTTTCTAGCGCTGTTACTTTGCTTTCGGAAATATTGATGTCTTATCTTGTCGGTATAATTCCATGTTTCTTAAGCTTCAGTATTATCCCGGTATCCCGTTAACCACCGTGTTATTCCCGGTCTTATCCCGGAGCGCGCGGCCGCGTCCCGCCATAGCTTAGGTTATGTTTCAAACAGATATTTGCCGCCATAATTGTGCAATTTAAAATTTTGTGAATCCGTGGTTGTTTTTTTTTCGGTGAGCATTTTTTTTATATGTTGTTTTTTCTGTATCTTTTTTTTGTATCATGTTGGTAATTGTAGTTTTTGTTAAACAGATTAGATTGAACAGATTTTAGATAAGTGTTTTTTAAGTTTTATTTTAATTTTTTATTGCCCTTGTAGGCAGACGAGCATACGGCCTACCTGATGGTGAGTGGTTACCGTCACCCAGGGTCTTCAGCAATGCCAGGGGCAGAGCCAAGCCGCTGCCTACCGTTAAGTACTCTAAAATTACTAACTAAGTTGAATAATTTTGTCGAAATGCCAATCGTATGTCAGATATAAGTTATGATATCAGCATTACTGAAATTTATGAGCATCGATGACTATATTCCTTCCAGTGGCTTATTAGGAAGTCTCTAGCATCAAAAATATTTCATTTGCATACCTAATTATCTATAGTATTACCCGAAGTCTCCACAGGTCGTGCATAGAACTTAAAATATGGTATATCTATGGTTATAGTTCGTGTTTATTCAACGACTTAAGTTTGGCCTCCCTTATAGGTTTCACGATTAATTGTACTATAGAGTACTTTTAAAACGAAATCGTAATCTATATGGTATATATTCATTCGTGTAACAAACAAATTTGCACTTAACCACAATTAAACAATTTTTTGGATTGTCGATAGTAAGTGAATTATAATAAATGAATTTATATACGGACTAGCCATAACTAAGGATAATTTCGTGGCTATCCTCACAGTTGGATCGTAGGCAGTTTCGTAGCCATTAATCAGGAAAAGCTACAGCAGAAATGGCCATGCATTAAAACATATCGTTGTGTTCATTATAATTTTGAACACGGTATTCTGTCAATTGTTACATTATATCTTAGGGCCAAACCGATCCTACTGAAGTTCGGGTACCAAATTAAATAAAGCAATACAAATAACAAACATATCCTTGGAGGTAAATAATGAATTCCATTTGACGCGAGATAGAGCCTTTTCAACGTCTTGCTTTCGTTAGGTGTTTATTATCTATGTATGTATATATTTAAACATATCGTGGGGTATGTATGCTATTTGACTTAGGCGAAATTTTTGCAACTTTACAGGAGAGCCATTTAATGTTTAAATTACGGAATAAAATATTATAACAATAAAACTTCTTCAGCTACTGTCGGTGCTAATACCAAATAAAACGCACCTTTAATTAAAAAGTTAAACGTCGCGTATTAAGTGAAATGTGGCCTTTACCCAATCCGGGTTTCTTTCTAACTAAATTATACAACAGCTGTTTCATTACAAAACTGTCTTATTTTGAATCCTAAATATTAATACATACATTTATATTTATTATTTAAAAAAAATATATTTAAAGCTAAGAAATAAATGGCTTATTATTATCATCATTAACGGCCGTCGGGTGTAGTGGTAAGTGACATGGTCACTACACAAGGGGGTCGCGGGTTCGAATCCCGCCAAGGGAAGGTATTTGTATGATAAATATAAATGTCTTTTCCAGGGTTATGGATGTATCTTAAATATATGTATGTGTATAATAAAAATCTTACATTTATTTCCGTTATCTGGTACCTGTAACACAATTTCTTTACGAACTTATCACGGGACCAGTCAACGTGGTGTGATTGTTAGTAAATATTTATTTATTTATTATTTATTATTATATTTATTATTTACTAGTGACCCGCCCTCGCTTCGCTTCGGAAACATTAAAACACACATGAAACCAAAAAAATAAAATAAAATAAAAATTAAAAAAAGTAGCCTATGTTCATCAGGGACAATATCGGCTTCTAATGGAAAAAGAATTTTTCAAATCGGTCCAGTAGTTTCGGAGCCTATTCGAAACAAACAAACAAACAAATCTTTCCTCTTTATAATATTAGTATAGACTTTATAATATAAGTATAGATCATCACTGGTGGTAGGACGGACCTCTTGTGACTCCGCACGGGTAGGTACCACCACCCCGCCTATTTTCTGCCGTGAAGCAGTAATGCGTTTCGGTTTGAAGGGTGGGGTAGCCGTTGTAACTATACTGAGACCTTAGAACTTATATCTCAAGGTGGGTGACGCATTTACATTGTAGATGTCTATGGGCTCCAGTAACCACTTAACACTAGGTGGGCTATGAGGTCGTCCACCCATAAAAGCAATAAAAAAAAATTATTAAGCGAAATGTCACTTAAACCAAATAGCTTTTCGGCCCTCGGTATGTAAGTTGGTATTTCAGTCCCTGGTTCTCGTAGTAGAGAGAATACTATTTTTTTTGCCGTATATGCAGATGAGCATACGGCCCACCTGATGGTGAGTGGTTACCGTCGCTCATGGCTGTCGACAATGCCAGGGGCAGAGCCAAGCCGCAGCCTACAATAGATGCCTAATTTGGAGATGGATGATCGTGCGTGACTTGTTCCTTGTTATTAGTATTGGCTTTGTTACTATTTTGTCTTATTATCATTATTATCATTCATGCGTACCGACTTGAAGAATTAGAAATAATTCCCATGAAATTTAGACGTCAAGTTTACAAGCATTACCAGTTTTTTCAAGTTTGTTTAACAAAATTTCCAACCTCAGAACCAACGCTAAATCCATTCACAGGATATTAAATAGCTTCATAGTAGTGTTCTACAATATCTATAGCCTTTTGCAAATGAAGTAATGGAAAGTGTAGAGCTTTAATAAATTCAAAAACATTATAGGTTATGTCTAAAGCGTGATTCTGAAGTTTTTTTTATCTCTTTTCAAGTATGTGTTGATAATGCTACTTGTATTACGAATTTTTCATATTTTTTTAATATAGGGTATTTTAAATAACATTTTTTGATAAAGATGACAGTACAAATTACCCTTTCCGTCAATAAAAAAAAATGCAAAATTCTTTTACTAAATTGTAATAAGAGAAAATAGGTAACCCACCACCTTCCTTCTGTCCGGAAGATACACGCGTGTTTTGATCAAGACTAAGAAAACTGAAAAAAAAAACCACTAATAATAATTTATAATTCGCAGATGCCTCAACATCGCCACGCGTGTTGATCCGCGGGGAAAGTTTATTTTTGTAATAATAGCAAAGCCACATGCGCGAAACAGCTCAGAAAACACCACATGTCAATTACGAGCACCTCTCAATAGAGTATACTGAACTTTTGTAGGTAAATGAACTCAGAGACATGGCAGATTATGATATCATACCGTGCTACGAAGATGAAGATGTGTTTCACGCAAAAAACGAGGACGTTAACAGTCTACACGCGTACTACATGTCGCAGTTCAATCTAGAACTGGAAGGTAACGGTAAAAGCAAGGGAAAACACGATAACTTTAAGTACGGAGTCGAAGAGAGTTTCGATTTTGAAGCATTAGATGGCTGGGATAACAATGCGTCCGCAACTAATGTCAGCGGAGCAGATTTCGAAATTATCAATGAAGTAATAGACAGTAATATTAATGAACAGAACATTAAAGAAGTCCTCTTAGATTTAGACAGTATTGACTTTGAAGATAAAAGCAACGGTAACTATGATGTTGCTGTAAACGAAAACCAAAATGGATACGGTGTTAATAATGATTATATTGATGACGAATCACTAATTGACGAGCTTTGTAGAGAAGACAACGAGTCATACGGTTTGTCACCGGATTTCAATGAAGAATATTTAGCTCCGACTAACAACAAGAAGAGTCAACTTCCTTCAATAGAGACATTTGCAAAACGCTATTGTAACTACAACATTGAGGAAAACAACTTGCAAGATTTCAATTTGAACACAGACTTCTCTCAGGGAAGCTTCGCTGTTAACAATATAGATCATTACAGCTATCCGAATAATATATTGTATAATTTAAACAATGAAAACAAGTATGTCCTACCGGACACGCCGACTAGTTGCAGTGAATTCAATTTTGAAAGAAAGAATTCTGTCTCTGAATCCATTGGGAGTGACATTCAAAGCTCGTGTTATTACGATGAGAATTCAGAAAATTTCGACGATGAAGACTTGTTCGTGAATTTGGATAGTTTCGGACTGACTCTGGAAAGGGAAAATGAGAACGTGGAAAATAAAAATCATCAAATCTCGAAGAAACTTGAAAAGGATAAGTCGCCAGGTTTGAATATTTTGAAATAATCGTAGATAGATAGATTTTTTTTTATTGCTTAAATGGGTGGACTAGCTCACAGCCCACCTGGTGTTAAGTGGTTACTGGAGCCCATAGACATCCACAACGTAAATGCGCCACCCACCTTGAGATATAAGTTCTAAGGTCTCAAGTAAGTTACAACGGCTGCCCCACCCTTCAAGCCGAAACGCATTACTGCTTCACAGCAGAAATAGGCAGGGTGGTGGTACCCACCCGCACGGACTCACAAGAGGTCCTACCACCAGTAATTACGCAAATTATAATTTTTGCGGGTTTGATTGCGGGTATAGATAGAAAATGAACAATCTTAATAATGTAACTTTGGAAAAAAAAGAGCTGGATTTTTTATATTATTTTTCCATTGGTTGTTATTGACCCGACCATACACCGGTACGGGCTTATCGTTGAATTTTGGGACACGCTGTATAGAAATAAACAGGTCTAGCTAATTAAGTTGGTTAACCAGCAAATAAATGGTAATAGCTGTGAGTTCCACCACTAAAGACTAAGGCGAGTTAGCTTGCTCATTTACACAAAATAAATATATATGTTTCATGTACAGGTGAAAGAATTTGCCTATGGGAACAGTGTTACGAGAGATATTCAAATCAAAACACACTAGTTGAACACATCGAGAGATCTCACGTCAACACTTATAAAGGTAATGAATTTCAATTTAGACGTTTTTGTTAATTTAATTACAATTCCTTTTTTTTAATCTCTTTTATTGTCGGAATTACAGTCACAAGAAATAATCAGTAGATTTTTTATGTAGCTACACTAACACACGTTCCAAATTACACAATACAAATTAAACAAAATTAAGGAGCGGACGGTTAGCGTGGTATGGACATGTGATGCGTAGAGAGAAGATGCATGTGACTAGGAGATGTATGGAAATGGTAGCGCAAGGTAGAGGGAAAAGAGGTCGACCGAAGAAGACAGGAGTGACTGTTGAGATGACGGCTGATAGAAGAGAATGGAAGAGAAAAATTAGCTGTGCCGACTCCACCTAGTGGGATAAGGTGGAGAAAAAGAAGACTAACTCAGGTTTTAAATTGTAGCGGTTATGTAGTGTGTATAGTGGTGGTGATGGTGTGGTGGTAGTGGCACCGGAGCCCAAAGACATCGCAACGTGAATGCCGCCGAGCACCTTGAGATTTAAGATCCAAGTCACAATTGAATTTAAAAAGCGGCTCATTAGTGCCATCAAAATGGCAATTTGAATCTACCGTGAATGTTATTCGTAACATTGAATATATGAAATATCCCAAATATCTGATTCGTTGGGTCATATATAAACCTTGTAAGCATTGTCCTCGCGTGGATCCCACAGGGGACGAGTTTAGTTGCTTATGGCGCGAGTGTGCCCGGTCCAGGCGGCCCTTCAACGCCCGCTACAAGCTCCTCATTCACATGCGCGTTCACTCTGGACACAAGCCGAACAGATGTCATGTAAGTACCAATATTGGAGTAGTTTTTACAGAAAATTGATAATGGTTGGTGAATTAATGCGTATTAGTATGCATACGTACTGGAATCGTGACTAAGTATTCCGCGAAGCCTTTATGCTTTGCGGATGAGTGGGGTAGTGCAATTGATTGAATTTCAAGATGGCTGTAGACTTAAACGTTCATAGCTCACCTGGTGCTAAGTGGTCACGGGAGCCCATGGACATCTACAACGTAAATGCCTTTTTTTAAAACGATGTTGAAGTGAATGAAGTGTAACTGGTCCAGTGCTTATGAAGGAAGCCTCATTCTGTCACATTTGTTTGAATCAAAAGATGATGTCTGGAGCAATCTGTTATTTCTTAAGTACACGTTTGTTTATTGTCGTCCTTAAAGAGTTAGCTTAGAGCCTAAAATCCCTTCAAAATTCACTAAGAAGTTCGAGAAAAATCATCCCATAATGTATTCGCACAGCTATGTCGTCAAAGAATAAATTGTCGACTGTCGTGTTTCGGTGTATGAAATCGCAGATTCGCATAGAATCTCAGAGGATGTTTTTTTTATTGCTTAGATGAGTGGACGAGCTCACAGTCCACCTGGTTGTTAAGTGGTTACCGGAGCCCATAGACATCTACAACGTAAATGCGCCACCCACCTTGAGATATAAGTTCTAAGGTTCTCAGTATTGTTACAACGGCTACCCCGCCCTACAAATCGAAACGCATTGCTGTTTCACGACAAAAATAGGCGAGGTGGTGGTACCTACCCATGCGGACTCACAAGAGGTCTTACCACCAGTAACATGTCGAAGCAGGAAATAGGTAGGATGCTAGCCTGCTAAATTGGGTCATGTCAAGTTGCTCATGTGCTATCCGTTGGTTTAGCACCCGGGCTGCGGGAAGGCCTTCTCCCGTCTGGAGAACCTGAAGATCCACGTGCGGTCGCACACGGGCGAGCGGCCCTACGCCTGCCCGGCGCCGCACTGCAGGAAGGCCTTCTCTAACTCCTCAGATCGAGCGAAACATCAGCGGACCCATTTTAACGCTGTGAGTTTATTGTTGTTATTTCAAAATTTGATACTGTTGAATGTTTGTGGTCAGGATGCATTTGTCTTATATTTCCACCCCGAAACTAATGGACCGATTCAGAGGAAACTTGACCGTGTAGTTGCCATTCACCAGCTTATCAACTATTAAATTGGCACATATTATTATGATATAATTTAGTTTATTCCACTTACAACCTGTGGCGCGCGGTTAGTTACGATATTTTTTTTTTTATACAATTGGCGATAGTTGCAGCGGAGTATCCAGCGGAGTTCGACGTGCAATTAACCCACAGACACAGCCCACTGAGTTTCTCGCCGGATTTTCTTAGTGGGTCGCGATCCCGATCCGAAGGTCGATTCTCCGAAGCACTCACATTGCTAGGGCTAGTGTTAGCAAATTCTCAAGTTGAGCCTGCAAGGTCTCCTAATCGTCCACGCGTAGCTAGCATAGCCCCTTAGGCTACCAATGAATAAGTAGGGGAAAAAAACGGAGTTTGAGTGGTTTGTCTAGTCATTCATAAATCGTAGATGGCTACGTAACTTACTTATGTACATCACAAGCCGATACCGGTTTTGTTTTACGCAAATTTCATTTTAATTTTAAAGTAAATAAATAAATAATAAGACACAATGAAAAAAATTACAAAATGGAATCGAACCAAGAGTCACTTATTCGCCTTTTATATTGCTTCCAACGGCTCCACAAGATCAAAGCCCACTTGGTGTTCAGTGGATACCGAAGCCCATGGACATCGATAACGTTAATACCGCCATCCACTTTGAGACATAAATTCTCAATTTTATAGTACAACAACTGCCCCACCTTTCAAACCTTAAAAGTATATCTTAATATTACAGCGACCTTACGCCTGCGGCGCGGCCGGGTGCGGTAAGCGCTACACCGATCCGTCATCGTTGAGGAAGCACATCAAATCCCATCCTCACATCACCAACGTGCCGAGGACCTGCATTCCGGCATCGCGTCCCATCAGGAGACACGACCGGGAGCAGCTGGTTCCGAGCTCCCCGGCAAAGCTGACGACGCTCAGATGTATCAGGGATAAGTTGACCGTACCAAGGTTGCAACGACTGTAGCGATTTCACAAATTGACATTTCAAGATATCTTTGGATAATTTTTCTTCATTACCAAGTTTAGTTCCGGGGCTCATCCGGGAATCTGCTTCCATATAAGGTCGTTGTTTCGCGCGACATCTCTGACACTTAAATGTCTTACATTGCGTGCTCTGTAAAATTTTATTTTTTGATAACTCTCTCGTGTTAGTCATCACGAGTAACGCAATTAAAACAAATTGAGACTATTCAAAATCTGAAGGCGATGATTAACTTCGGGCTTGAGAATTAAAGAAGCTTTAGAAATAGGTTATAAATTGAATATTTTTGATAAAAATGTGTACTTGTACGATAATGTTTTTAGCTCAAGATTGAAGACTGAAGTGAAAATCTGGCTCAATTCTTTTTTATTTTTATTGCATTGTTTTTTTTTTCTGTGTTTTAAACACAATCGTAGCTTATTCTTAGTTTTAATGTGTAAATAATTGAAAATTGATTGTTAATTTCGACTATAATTATAACACTAGTTGTAAGTTATATTTGAAGACCTTAAAATGGTCTTCAATAAATTTACTATAATTGATCATAATAAGCTTAATTGCTTAGTTTCTTTCAATATAATTTGAAAACCAATGTCAATGCCAAAGACAAAAAAAAATGTGTATTAAAATTTAGAAGACAACATTCGTAATCATCATCATTATTATTTCATCATTTCAATCTCCAAGAAAACTGTGCGGTATTGTTACCGTTTGAAATTATGAAATGATTAAAATAAAAAAATGTTTATGGCCCCTTAGTATCAATCGTAGTTTAAATTAACATCGAATGTTTAAACTAAAATATGAACCCGTAATTTCAATTATATTTAAACTCTATTTCGGTGCTTAAACCGCATACCTATCTCAAAGTTTAAATGGTTACGAAGGAGCGAATTGACTATGAGTTGATTTTAAACTGTTATTTTCAAAATGGCCGTCGGAAATTAACAGTTATTGTTTTGTGTCATACTCAGTAAATAGAGATATGTAGTTACAAAGTAATATCCAAGACTGCTTTGTGCAAGGCTCAATTAAATAAAAACAAACAAAATGTTGAATTCTTTGGCTAGTTTGCTCCTGCATCTGATTATCTATCATCATTCATCTATCATGAAGCAGTAATGCGTTTCGGTTTGAAGGGCAGGTGTTGTAAATATACTTGAGATCTTAGAACCTATATCTCAAGGTGGGTGACGCATTTATGTCGTAGATTTCTATGGGCTCCAGTAACCACTTAACACCAGGTGGGCTGTGAGCTCGTCCACCTATTTAACCAATAAAATATTTTTACACGAACATAGTTTAAACCATGGTTGTTACTTAATAAGGGCCTATATCGCAAGACAAGTGTTTAATCATGTATTTAATGCTTAATCATCGTTTTACTTAATCAGCCTACACTCGGAAGGTACAAATGAGATGGTTAAAAATTTTTTTTTTCTCTCACTATCTTAGTTTTCTTTTATTCTCTCTACGGGACCAAAGATTAAATTTTAATTTATAAGACGACAATACACCTATATTTGCTCAATTATTATTAAGTGTTTGTATTTGTGTAATTGAAAGGGATATAGAAACGGAATTTTTACATGTGTATCTTCAAGCTTAACCTATGAGAAGAACGATACTGAAGTAGCGTTCAAAATCACGCACGGTTATCCGACCCGAAATTGGAATAGCCTGTGTTATGGGTACCAGAGACTGACATACATACTTATATACGTTTAAATATATATATACCTTTAAACGAGCAATTCTTGTATATATGTAATAATATATAATCTGAATCTCGGAAACGGCTCCAACGATTTTCATAAGTATACAGGGGATTTCGGGGGCGACAAATCGATCTAGCTACGATTTATTTTCAGAAAATGTTGTTTTATTCGTGTTTTGAATAGTCAACACACGTCATCTCGGATCCTCCCGATCCACTAACGGTGCTTCTAGGTACTTCAAGCACCGGTCACCGTTCTCGTCGAACCCGTCGCTTGCGACGAAGGGCTCGACAAGTAAATTAACTCTCAGACACAGCCCACTGAGTTTCTCGCCGGATCTTCTCATTGGGTCGCGTTTCCGATCCGGTGGTAGATTCTGCGAAGCACGGCTCTTGCTAGGGTTCGTGTTAGCAACGTCATCAGGTTTGAGCCCCGTGAGCTCACCTACAAAAGTTAGGGTTACGCTGATATAGCCTCTCAAGGCTCTCAGCTTAGGTAGGAAAAAAAAAAAAAAAAACATAATCAACTTTATCGATAATCAACTTTGACTCTTCCCGACATCTATTGGCGAATAATAATACTATTTTTACTGCCTTTAAGACACAACAAGATGGCGTTATAAACAAAAAAAGGCGAGCAAAGCTCGGTCATCATTATTAGTATACGTTTAAATATATACATATATAGATAATACGCACCCAGACAAAGAGAAATCAAACGTCGTCTTTTCGCATTAAAAGTGTACAATTTCCAAAAATATTCTAAATTGAGTTAATATGCGGAATCATTTGCTATCACTAATATTTTTCTCATAAATACTGTCAAAAGAGCGTAGTTTAGATTTAGTTTTTTTTTTTAGTTTACCTATATTTAGACTACTATTAGCAAAATTAGTACATAATTTTATCTTACTTTAAAAGACAGATATTGTAACTGGAAAAACATAAAAAAACAAATGTTGCAAAGATGATTAATATTTAAAATACCACATGTTAAACCTTTTAAAAAATTAGTAAGTTTTGAGATTATACAGTTTTAATGCGAGATGACGACATGTTCATCACACGTACGTTTGCCCGATGTGGGAATCGAATCCACGACCCTCGACGCAGTAGTTAGGGCCGCTAACTACCACAGTATCAGTCATATCGGTCAATGAAATTTATTGGTGTTCTACACATCATATTATTATTAATCGGATCCCAGTTATTGATTCCGTTTTTCTTATCCCAATTACTTAAATGTAAAATATTATTTTGTTTTTAGTATAACAATGTACAAATGCATGCTTTCCAAAGTATCTCGTATTAGGGACCATAGTTTTTAAGACAATTTCCATATAAAACTGAGATCTCTGTTTTTGCTCATACTGTGTTTTGACACGTTTGTTTATTCGTAAGTAATGTGTTTTCGACGGAAACGTTCGATGTTCGATAATATAAATTTAATTAAATTTAAATAAATCTTTGTTTCTTATTTTTGTTGTTGTTGTCTTTTGTTTGTTTCATTCTTCTCATTCAGCTGTTTGATTTTTTTGTTTAGCGGCTTAAGAAGGGAAGGCTTTTTTTTTAGAGAGCTCCAGATTACTGGAGCCCATAGACATCTACAACGTAAATGCACCACCCACCTTGAGATATGAGTTCTAAGGTCTCAAGTATAGTTACAACGGCTGCCTCACCCTTCAAACCGAAACGCATTACTGCTTCACAGCAGAAATAGGTAGGGTGGTGGTACCTACCCGCGCGGACTCACAAGAGGTCCTACCACCAGTGAAAACTGTTCTAACTCTATAAAAATTTGGGTTAACTTTTACGCGATCGAGAAGTTACAAAACTCGCACTAAGCACACTGTTGATGAAATCCGACTGATCTAAACGACACTGTCAGAAATCTACATGTTATATATTTCCCGTTACCAGACTTAAGGCGGTTGACTGACTGAAATAAATCAAATTAAAAGCCTGAACCACCACTACGTATCTCCAAGATTACTGGTAGTAGGACCTCTTGTGAACCCGCGCGGGTAGGTACCAGCACCCCGCCTATTTCTACCGTGAAGCAGTAATGCGTTTCGGTTTGAAAGGTGGGGCAGCCGTTGTAACTTGAGACATATTAACAGATAGGTTGACATTCCACCGGTTATTAATTGATTTCAGAGCTGATTTCAGATAGTAAGGTACTGTTCGGACAAAATTTTACCAGTTCTGCCCTTGAAACCAGAGAAAGGCTCCACTGCATGAGTACCATCCGTATAGTACATATTGTTTTCCACGAGCGAAATTTCAACATTATCTTTCGACTAAAACGGAAAATGAAAGAAAATTGTTATTATTGATTGTCGATTTCTAATAGAAAAGATGATAAATAGATCACGAATTAGAAAGGTTTGGGAATACGATTCGTAAAAACAAAGAATATACTTATAACATTTTTGTTTTAGTAGTAGTAGTGTAGTAGTAGTATTTTTTTTTATTTTTTTTATTTTTTTTTATTGCCTTTGTAGGCAGACGATCATACGGCCCACCTGATGGTGAGTGGTTACCGTCGCCCATGGACTTCAGCAATGCCAAGGGCAGAGCCAAGCCGCTGCCTACCGCTTAATACTCTCCACAAGCCTCGTTTGAAGAAGGACATGTCATAGCGCTCGGGAAACACCGTGGAGGGGAGCTCATTCCATAGCCGGATGGTACGTGGCAAAAAAGATCTCTGGAAACGCACTGTGGATGACCGCAGTGGCTCCAGGTAGTATGGATGGACTCTACTCCGGTGGCGGGCGGTGCGATGGTAAAAACGAGACGTTGGTATCATCTCGAACAATTCCTACTCAATAGTAGTAGTAATAGTAGTGTAGTTTTTATGAAGACTTGATGATATTGGTGAAACCGCTAGCATAACTTACTAACAAGAACGCATTGTTGTCACGTGGCAAAATTAGGCAGGACCGTATTGGCTTACGACATTCCCGATACAGCTCTAGGATCGTAAGCGATACACCACATCACGATACATCACATACCCGATTCTGTAGACCGAATGTTAAACAGTCGACGTCGCCCAAAACACGTCATTACGGATCCTCCCGATCTATTTACCGTTCTCGTCGAACCCGTCGCTTGCGACGAAGGGATCGACGAGCGAATTAACCCATAGACACAGCCCACTGAGTTTCTTGCCGGATCTTCTAGGTGGGTCGCGTTTCCGATCCGGTGGTAGATTCTGCGAAACACGGCTCTTGCTGGGGCCAGTGTTAGCAACACTCCGGTTTGAACCCCGTGAGCTCACCTACACGTTAGGGTGAACCTGAAATAGCCTCTCAAGGCTATCAGCATAGGTAGGAAAAAAAAGCAATTTTGTCCATATTCCTATAATTCGAAATTCCAGTTTTTTTTTTTATTGCCTTTGTAGGCAGACGGGCATACGGCCCACCTGATGGTGAGTGGTTACCGTCGCCCATGGACTTCAGCAATGCCAGGGGCAGAGCCAAGCCGCTGCCTACCGCTTAACACTCTCCACAAGCCTCGTTTGAAGAAGGACATGTCATAGCGCTCGGGAAACACCGTGGAGGGGAGCTCATTCCATAGCCGGATGGTACGCGATCTTTCGCGTTCTAATTTTTATTTTATTAAAAGCGAATATTCGCGCTTCATTTGACTCCCCGCCCCAGTTCCCTCAAATTTCAGTCTCCACAAAAACAAAGGAATAAGAAAATGATTCGTTACATTGTGTTTATCTGCGTTTACTATCTAGGGTCACAGTTCTGGGACACGTGTACCCTCCCTATATAAAGGGGGTGACCTGGCCAGAGATGTTCAGATCCCTTCGGAGCTCAGCAGACTGACAGCGGAGCTAGTACAATGAAGCTATTCGTCTTGGCGGCAATTATAGGTAAGATAATTCCTTATTACACAATCACTGCGTTTTTTTATTTCGAATGTGCAACTGCAATTGCGTTTTTGATGTATGTTTATTTGTAATATGATAGAATATTTCTCTTTTTAATCACAATAAACAAATAAGCGTTCAATACAATATAAATATTTGTAATTGTAATCGCTTCAAGGCAGTCGTGCACGGAAATAAATTATTTATTATCGTAATTGAGAAATTATGTATTACACAAATGCATTATTTAAATAATTCACGATGCTCACGCGATTTATTTATGTCTAAAATAATTTTCGAGGTAAATTTAAATAGAAACTCTTAGTACTGACTGATACAAAATCATAAGCGAGCGAAATTATATTCAAAAGCATGTAATGTAAATTTTGCGTGTAATGTAAATTAAGATTTTTTTTTATTGCTTAGATGGATGGACGAGCTCACAGCCCACCTGGTGTTAAGTGGTTACTGGAGCCCATAGACATCTACGACGTAAATGCGCCACCCACCCTAAGATATAAGTTATAAGATCTCAGTATAGTTACAACGGCTGCCCTACACTTTAGATCGAAACGCATCACTGCTTCACGGCAGAAATAGGCAGGGCGAATAGAAAGCCTAATAGTTGTCTTGAGATAGTCTTGAGGGAACGCAGGCTACCTACCTACCTGTTCTTTATATCGTCCGTCCCAGAAAAACTAACTCATTTAAAACTTTATATTTGTACTTAATTTTCCTTTAGATTGAGGTATTGTTTTAATTCACTAAAGTATATGAAACGGTATTAAAGACATCTTTACCTTTTGAAAAATAGTAAAGTTTGATTGACCCATTGTCTCCGCTATGATCGCGGTAGTAACCGCATTGTTCATTGCATAATCCAAAATGTCATAATTTACATTTACATTATTTACAATGTACAACGTTATTTTATCTCTTTGCACTTTATCAAGCCAATAATTACAATAGTTATTATAATTCATTGTTAATTTCATATATGTAAATAAATAAATAATTACTAACAATCACGCCACATTAACTGGTCCCGTGCTAAGTTCGTAAAGAACTTGTGTTACAGGTACCAGATAACGGAAATAAATGTAAGATTTTTATTATACACGTACATATATTTAATATACATCCATAACCCTGGAAAAGACATTTTATATTTATCATACAAATATCTTCCCTTGGCGAGATTCGAACCCACGGCCCCTTGTGTAGTGACTATGTCACTTACTACTACACCAGAAGACCGTTAAACTACTTGTTGCTACTACTACTAGTTGTAGCAACTAATTCACGTCATTTCGGATCCTCCCGATCCACTTACGGTTTTTTTAGGAAACTCAAGCACCGGTCACCGTTCTCGTCGAACCCGTCGCTTGCGACGAAGGGCTCGACGAGTAAGTTAACCCTCAGACACAGCCCACTGAGTTTCTCGCCGGATCTTCTCAGTGGGTCGCGTTTCCGATCCGGTGGTAGATTCTGCGAAGCACGGCTCTTGCTAGGGTTCGTATTAGCAACGTCATCAGGTTTGAGCCCCGTGAGCTCACCTACTAGTTAAGGTTCCGCTGAAATAGCCTCTCAAGGCTATCAGGTTAGGTAGGAAAGAAAAAAAAAAAAACTGATTATACGTGTCGATATCAGTCGAATTTGAAAATTAATATTATTTATATTGAAAGCTATGCATTAAATTCTAAGCTAAGAATTCAACTACATAAATCCTATATTCAAATTTGATTTTGAAATTTAGGTGGGTCCTTTTCGAATTCTTCTTATAAAAATTATGGACCAAAAAAATTAAAGACAATTGGTTGTCAGAAGAATCTTCATCATCTTGTCTCAGAAGCCCACTTCTTGGCTGCAGTTTGTTTATAAAAACGAGTTTCTTTTCTGACTAAAGAAAAAAAAATAGATCCTATACAGTCTACCTCTATCGTACCTCAATAACTTAGAACCTTCTAAGCACACGGTCTAAAAATCCGTAGTCCAAAGGCGCGGAGTAATTCTATCAAGACGTTAGCGCATCTTAATGCGTGTAGTTAGTGTCATGGATAGATGGCATGTGTTTAAATCATGCAGACAAGTAAATATTAGACATATGTATATTATCTGTATCATTTACATATATATACTAGCTGTACCCGTCCGCTTCGCTGGGAATTTAAAATTAACATTATTATTTCTCATCCCCACAAAGATTCTCATCATTAACGCCCTCGCAAGTGGTATAGGGAGTCCAACACTCATATAAATATTAGCCTACCCATTGAGTACATGTATTTTCTACATGGATACCAAGTTTCAAGTCAATCGGATGCATGGTTCAGTAGTTATAACGGAACATCTGTAAAACCACTGTAGATTTATATATTAGTATAGATACACATATATATTATGTTTCGGTATCCTATAAAGCATTTTATTTTCTAAATAATATTCTAAAGAAATACAGAAGAGTATAGCATAGGAACATCTGCCGTTAGGGGCGCTTTTCCAACTGCATACAAATTTGAGTTAATTTTTACGATATAGAGGACGTTAAATAACTTGCACTAAGCACTCAGGTTATTGTGCTTATAATGTCAAAACAATCCAGAACCCAAATTTCACTTCGTGGACAGTGAAACACTGTACATCTTCATATTTTACAGCTTCATTCTCAGAGTACGAAACAATGTAATCTTTTTTACTAGTGGTATGGTAATTTGTGAGCCTTCACGGGTGGATACTATGCCCATTTCTGCCGTGAAGCAGTAATGCGTTTCGGTTTGAAGGGTTAGACAGACGTTGTACTGTAAAACTGAGACTTAGGACTCATATCTCAAGGTGAGTTGGCAGCGTTTACGTCGTTGATGTCTATGGGCTCTGGTAATCAGTTAACACCAGGCGGGCTGCGGGGGTATATTGAATGGAAGTGGCACATGCGGCTCAGCTTACGTATGCAAACAAATAATCAATTTGTTTTTATTACATTACAATGTAGGTAATTTAATAATTTGCGAATGTTTTTATAGTTATATTGTTGTTTGGTTTGAATTGTTTACGTGAATTTCTGATATTTTATGCAGTGAATGGCCTTTTCTCTCAGTTTGACAATGTGACACAAATATGATAATGATTATCTATAACTTATCGTATCGCCATTTTTTTTTAACATCAATTGTTACTAGAGATAGAGAGAGAGAGATAAAAAAGCCTGGATTTGCATGTTTAGCTTCTATATGTTTTTTTTCGTTTGAAATTTGTATGAGTCTTCTTAGTTGTACTCTTGTCATTGTTACTGTCGATGTGCAATTGAGACTTCGTTAAAAAGACATCAATAACAATTTTTTTAATAGTAAAATATTATGTAATTACATTAATTCTACTTTATTATTCTCTCATAAAATTAAGTTACTGGAAAAGAGATTTGATTAAAAATATTTCTCTATACACATTATTGTTTCAACGATAGCTTAGTTACAATCTAACAGCTTTATAGGTCTATGAAATGCTTTGCTTTCGTCGATAGATTTGCGAAAGAAATTTAAAATATAATATTCACTGGCATTGCGAATTGTTTTGAACGATAAACGAATAAAATACGAAAGAAAATACAACTTAAGTTTCAGATTTAAAGATTGCGTGTCGATTGAAAATGAGAGAGCCCTTAATTTTGTTAGAAAAAATAGACGCTCACTATTTGGAAGGCAGCGATCCTTTTTGATTAGAACGACAACTTTTTTTATAAAATTTCCGCAGTTGGTTCACGCTTGAAGGGCAACGGTGAGTTGCTTTGGCAAAATTTAACGAAACAAGGATGCATTTGAAGTTGTGATGTAAGCTCCAGTAACGTCTTGATAAGATAGCATTGGTTTCGGTTTAGTGGTTGGGGTTGGTTCGGCTTGAGTGAACGTGCTCACAGTCCTAGTGGTAAATGGTTATCAGTAGTGTTATACCCATAGACACAGCCCACTGAGTTTCTCGCCGGATCTTCTCAGTGGGTCGCGTTTCCGATCCGGTGGTAGATTCTGCGAATCACTGCTCTTGCTAGGGCCAGTGTTAGCAATACTCCCGGTTTGAGCTCCGGGAGCTCACCTACACGCCAAGGAGAAGCTGAAATAGCCTCTCAAGGCTATCAGCATAGGTAGGAAAAAAAGTGTTCAAGCCCACCACCTGAGCTGCTGCGTTCATCAATAGAACGTTCTAGACTTTGCTCTCTCTTAAATTTGTTCTTCGAACGCCATGTTCGCTTTGAGGCTCGGACTACACCAATTTCGACTTACGGACAATGTGACTAAAGTTCTTGATTTAAAGAATCCCGATGCTGGTGTTAAGCGGTTAACGGTATTCATAGACAACAAAAACTTGAGGTCTAAATCTAATTCGTAACGTATAACGTCTCAAACAGTAACACATGCATAGTTGTTTCGCAGCAGAAATAGTTAGCCCGCTGAGTTTCTCGCCGGATCTTCTCAGCGGGTCGCGATTCCGATCCGGTAGTAGATTCATTCGCGAAACAATTGCTCTTGAGTTGTTAGGTCTCCTTCGGAGGCGCTCGGGCAGTTGTTAGCAAATCCCACCCCTCTTGGCTGAGCCTTTGCTCGCCCACCTGTCCTGGTGAAACTGGAAAGGCCTTCGGGCCACCAGTAAACTTTCAATCATAAAAAAAAAAAAAAAAAAAAAAGAAATAGTGCGTGGTTGTATGCTCTAGTTTTTTTTATTCCTTCTTAGTGGAATTCTTTCGTTAACACTTTAAAGAATTTGGCAAATTTGGTACTGCCTGCGGGTTTTCGAATCGTGCGATACAAGCATACCTCGTGTCTCATTCTTTTGGGAAAAGACTGATCTTAATGCTACTACAAAACGTAACCAAGCGTAATGGAACAGTGTTGACACTTGTAATTACAATTATTTTTAATACGCTTTTATTAGCTCCAGACGTATGTATGTAACGGAATCTTTGAACATGATTTTGACCCCCTTCAAAACGTCGGATTAACTCGAAATTTGGTATACTTATTAAAGACTGATGACAATATAATGTTTAAAAAAAAATACAAAAAGAAAAACATTGTAAAAATTGAAATTCAACTAAAAAATTAAAAATAAATAATAGTTTAACAACACTTTTTTACAATAAAATCATTTTTTCTTACACTATTTTTAATTGAAATGTATTAAAATTTATATTCTATTTTGTAGTTGGATTTTCTATTAGCGTATTTTGTTAGTTTTTTTAAACTATTTTTTTTAAATTATTAATTTTCGTTTACAGCCGCCGTGTCCTCGGATCGGTTTAGCAGCCAGAGCCAGTCCACAGGCGGACAAACATATCCATCACCTTGGCAGGTTGGCAAACAATACCGGTATGAGGTCACTTCTCGCACTTTGGCGCACTTGCAGGAGGGTCCAAGCAGCGGAAGCGCTTTCAAAGCACAATTCACAATCCGGGTAAAGAGTCCTGGCCGACTCCAAGCGAAACTAGAGAATCCACAGCATGGTAACTTCAATGAGCAACTCCCTGACCCGAGGGAACTGCCTGTTGATCTCAAGTACCAACCTACGCCGAACATCGATAAGGTATTCGAAATTGAAATTGACGGAGGTCGAATCGTAAGCCTCGATTTTCCAACTTCAGTTCCTGTCCCCCAAGAGAATTTAATAAAGGGTCTTATCAGCGCTCTGCAACTTGACACGTCGGCTCACAGAGTCATTCACGACTCTCAAAACAACTACGACAGAGAACAGCAACAGGGCCTTTTCAGGAAAATGGAAACTGATGTGACTGGCGATTGTGAGACGCTGTACACGGTATCTCCTGTTGCTTCAGAATGGCGGCGAGAGCTTCCGAAGTTCGCTAACGAACAGGACCCTGTTGAGGTTACAAAGAGCACAAATTACGGTCACTGTCACCACCGGGTCGCTTATCACTTCGGAGTGCCGGTCGGTGCTGAGTGGACTGGGACAGCGCACAAAACCCAAGAACAACAGCTCATTGGCCGCGCTACTTACTCCCGTATTTTAACAGGCAAAGAGGGACCTATTTACAAAGCTGAAACCACGAGCACCGTTCATGTCCACCCTCATCTTTATGGTAAACAGAAAGCCGAAGTATACAGTCACGTCCATATGGAACTGATTTCAGTAGATCAAGACAGTGGGGCTGAATGGCCGAGAGCTGAAGCGATGCGTCCTGCTCAAAGCATTTTATATTCCTTAAGCACAAAACAAATGACTAAGCATTATGAGTCTTCTTCGTCATCGTCTTCTTCGGAATCTCACGAATTCAATTTCCCAGAGCAACACGAACACCCGCATCAAACCAATCAACGGTCGCGTCGTTCTTACACGAGATCTAAATTGGTGACTGTTCACAAAGTACTAAAAAAACGCAGCAGTGAAAGCTCGTCTGGTTCTTCAAGTTCAAGTGCGGATTCATCTTCAGCGTACATTAATGATGACATCCCGGACATTGATGAGCCGGCGTATGCAGCATTATATATGAGCCCTCAACCTCACGCGGACAAAAAGCAGAATGCAATGAACGCACAAAAGATTCTTCAAGACATTGCACAACAGTTGCAAAATCCTAATAATATGCCTAAATCTGATTTCTTATCCAAATTTAATATCCTCGTTCGGCTTATCGCCAGTATGAGCACCGAACAGCTCAGCCAAACTAGTAGAAGCATTGAAACTGCGAAGACTTCGAACAATATCATTAAATCTGACATGTGGATGATATTCCGTGATGGTGTCACTCAAGCTGGTACGTTGCCAGCTTTCAAACAAATTCAGTCTTGGATTGAGAACAAAAAAATCCAAGAGGAAGAAGCTGCACAAGTAGTCGCTGCTTTGCCTAGGACCCTACGCTACCCCACTAAGCAAATTATGACACAGTTCTTCAATTTTGCCAGAAGTCCTGCAGTCAAAGACCAAATGTTCCTAAATTCGAGTGCCCTGATGGCTGCCACAAAATTGATAAATTTGGGCCAAGTTAATAACTATACCGCTCACTCTTATTATCCGACACACATGTATGGTCGCCTTACGCACAAACATGACGCTTTTGTTCTCGAAGAAATTTTGCCTACTCTAGCAGCGGACTTGAAAGCATCCGTTGAATATAAAGATAGTACGAAAGCTCAAGTTTACATTCAAGCTATTGGTAATTTGGGTCATCGCGAAATACTCAAAGTCTTCGCTCCATATTTGGAAGGAAAAGTTGAAATATCTACTTATCTTCGCACTCATATTGTGAAGAATTTAAAAACTTTGGCCAAGCTAAGAGATCGGCAGGTACGTGCTGTCCTGTTTAGCATTTTGAGAAACACGGCTGAGCCATATCCTGTTAGAGTTGCAGCGATCCAGAGTATATTCATAAGCCACCCCACCGGAGAAATGATGCAAGCTATGGCTGAAATGACCCACAACGATCCCAGTGTAGAAGTTCGGGCTGTTCTTAAATCCGCCATTTTATCAGCTGCTGAATTACAACACCCACGCAATTTTGATCTGTGAGTTTATTTTACCGTATATTTTTAAACTCTCTCTCATTGGAAAAATATTTACACGGTTATTTTTAATATTTCTTTTTTTTTTGCATTTCAGATCTAGAACGGCTCAAGCTGCTAGATACTTGGTTACAAATGAAGAATTTGGTTACCAGCATTCATTTAAGTTTATTGATGATAGCTACGACGAAGATAACGACATTGGGACTTTCGTTATTTCCCACATCGGTAGCGAGGATAGTCTTCTGCCAAAAGATTTTAAAATCGTCACCAATTCCAAAGGAGGAGCCTGGGAAAGAAACACAGTAGGATTATTTAATAATATTTTTTTAAATAGTCTTCAATTTTTTAAGCAGTTAATTATTGTACGGTCTTGTTTTTTACAGATTGAAGCATCATTCTCTAGTGCTGAACGTTTCTTAGACTACTTAAGGGACTCGGTATTTGCACCTCACCCTAAATTCGATAGAGCTCACAAATATTCCGCTGAGAAAATCGCTAAGCTCTTAAATATAAAGAATGATGAGGAAGAGCCTTTAGAAGCATCTTTTTATGTCGATTTCATGAACAACCAGAGATTATTCAGTTTCAGCGAATCCGACCTACAGCAGTTGTCCCAATATATTAGCGAATACATGAAAAAAGTAGAGAGTGGCGCTGAAAAGCATTACACAAAAGTTTATAACCAGGATCAAGTTTCAATAATGTTCCCAGTAGCATCTGGTATGCCATTCATCTTTAAATATAAAGAACCGGCTGTGATTCATTTCCAAAGCAAACTCAAAGGAAAATTTTCATTCCCGTCAAAGGATAACAAATATTACGAGGCAAACATGAATAAAGACGTGCAATTCACATACGCCAGGAATATTGACGGAAACGTTGGTTTTATGGATACCCTTAGCAACCAATATTCCAGTGTAGGTGTTGTGAATAAACTCCAATTTAACATACCGTTCAAATTCGGAATCGAAATAAAATCTGGACTAATAAAGCTCAGAGTCGAACCTCTGCATCCAGACCAGGATCAGACCTTAGTTCATTATAGTGTTTGGCCGTACAGTGCCAGCCAAAAGAAGGATTCCCTTGTTGCAATCTCTCAAGATCCAGCTACCAAAATTGTCGAACGTAGAAGCAAGGTATTTTCAGTAGATTCTAAGTACGGTCAATCCACACATGCCGTAATCTACGCGCAAGGATACACATACTCTTCCGACTGGAGGAACTTTGGCGCTAAGTTTACTTCCCGTGACTATTTTACCAACTTAGCGTCACTACTGACACAGGAGGATATCGCTCTGACCCACTTCAACTTAAAACACCTTTGCAAACAATCACAGAGTAAGGCTTTAACCATTACCGCTTATTATGGTAAGTAATTTGTGCGTCAAGTTTTTTAAGTAACCTAAGCTTACTAATCTGCCGATTATTCATATTGCTGGCCATATGTTTTTTCAGATGAATACTACAACCAACAGAACAGCGGTAAATTAACAGACGCTACTGATCGCAACGACCTCAGTCCGAACAGCGAAACACGTCGAGCCGAAATGGTGAAACTAGTTTCTGCTGGCATTAACAAAGCTAGAGTGAGAGTTGTGGATTTGAGTGCTAGCTTTGAGGGCAGTCAAGATCAGCATTACGTTTTCACTGGCACCTGGGGTGATAGTCCGGTCGATTCAAAGGTTCAAGGAATGTTATTTGCTGGCACAAAGCAAGGAAACCAACAAATAAACGCTGTATTTACCACTACGAAGCCGGAGATTCATTCCCTAAGCTTTTCGAAGGCTTTACAGAGCGATTTGAGGGCTCCTTTCGGAATGCACTTCAAGTACGGCCAGAGTGGAGAGATCCGTGTCTCCGGAAGCCTCGATCGTACCAAAAAATATACAACTGAACTAGAAAATCATCCTCTCGCCAAGCAATGCTCTCAACAAACCACCCTCAATAACTTCTACCAAGATTCTTGTCACAAAGCTATCGTTATGGCTCATGCGCCTGATCATGTGGGATTCTCCGTCTCATTCCAAGACATGAGTCCTCAATACAGAAACTTCTCCTACCATACATACAGACTCTATGAGTACTTAGGTTACTGGTACACTGAAGCTAATCCTTTGAAACTAACTCAACATGGTAAAATGGACTTCAACATTGATTTCTCGTACTTCGATCGTACTTACACCGTCGATATTGCATCCCCATCTGGAGAGGTACGAATGAGGGACATGCCAATTGTAACAATGGCACCTGGTGCTTTGTCTTTCTACCAACCGCTAAAAGCTTATGAACTCGTTGCCAATTACTTCACTGGCCACCAATATCAACGTAAGTTTCGTTTGTAAAATGATTTAAACATATGTACATACATAGTTATATATACAGTTATACATACATAGTTATTTAACAATCATAATAACATTACTGGTGGTAGGACCTCTTGTGAGTCCGCGCGGGTAGGTACCACCGTCCTGCTTATTCCTGCCGTGAAGCAGTAATGCGTTTGAAGGGTGGGGCAGCCGTTGTGACTATACTGAGACCTTAGAACTATATCTCAAGGTGTGTGGCGCATTTACGTTGTAGATGTCTATGGGCTCCAGTAACCACTTAACACCAGGTGGGCTGTGAGCTCGTCCACACACCTAAGCAATAAAAAAAAAATTAAAAAAAATCTTGAAGGGGCTAATAATAAAATTTTTACAATTACGAATCGTTTTAAACTGTCTCGATTCTCAATATTGAAAATACTATATTATTACATTAGGGAAACGATCCTATGATTTTTACTTTTAATGAACTACCCGCTTCACAAATTTATAAAAAGATTATTGTTTAAAATATGAATTACATATATGCTCTTTCTGATGACAAGCTGTCACTATCACCCACGGATATCAGCTACAACACGCGTCTCAGATAGAAGACGTAACATAGATCCGATATTTAATTTAGAGATGACATACCGCACGGTTTCAAAAAAAATTCTCATTAACTAAATATTGTGATTATTCAAATGTTTTGTCTTTGTTCTTACAGCCTACTGTTCTATCGACGGCACAAGGATACATACCTTCAGTAATCGCAGCTACGAATATCCCCTATCTCGATCCTGGCACGTAGTCATGCAGGACGAGTCTACTCAACGCGGCAACTGGCACGAGTTGGCTATCTTGTCCAGGAGGCAACAGAGAGATCAACAGGAGATCTATATTTCTTACAAGTTAGTATTCTCATATAGCTAATGACTTTTTTATATTAACGCAGATTTTAAAATATTTTTTTTTAATTGCTTAGTTGGGTGGAGGAGCTCACGGCCCATGTGAAGTGGTAGCCGGAACCCATAGACATCTACCACGTTAATGCCGACACCCACCTTGAGACATGAGCTTTAAGGTCTCACTTTTAACTACAATTGCCCCAGCCTTCAAACCGAAATGCATTACTGCTTCACCACAGAAATAGGCAGGGATGTGGTACCTACCTTTTTTGCAAATTTTAAAACTATTTCACGTCAACAGGTCTGAGTCAGGAAAGGATCTTGAGATCGAAATACAACCAGCGTCTGGAGACTCTGCATATCAAGTGAAAGTCACGACGAATACCAAGAAGATCACCGATGATGACCTCACCATGTATTGGGATGATGTCAAGGAGCAACCGTTCTTACAATACCACACCCACAAAGACGGCGTTCTGGTCATAAATATAGAAGACGACAGGATCAGAGCTATATATGACGGCCAGAGATTTGTCGTTTTCACACAGGACTATCGTAATTCGACCAGAGGCATCTGTGGACGTATGAGCGGCGAGCAGCGCGACGACTATCTCACTCCAGAAGGTTTGGTCGACAAGCCTGAGCTATATGCCGCCGCCTACAGCCTTAATGAGGAGAACAGTGACCCCAAAACACAGGAACTGAAGGCTCTAGCAACACAACAAGCTTACTACCCAGAATACAAGTACACAAGCATCCTACGCTCTGACCCAGCTTGGCAAGAAGAATCACAGTCCTCCGGTGAGGATCAATGGCAGTCTGAAACCGTCTATAAGTCTAGAAGCTACGACAAACACAAGGGCGCTTGTGAAGTTAGGCAACAGGTGCAGTTTTATGAGAACCACGGCGATATCTGTATCACTACTTCGAGAGTGCCCTCGTGTCAGTCGCATTGCCGTGCTGGAGACTACAAAATACAGCACGTTCAAGTGACATGTAAATCGAAACTCGACCACGACTTCCGCATGTACAAGGAACAGATCAAAAAGGGCCAGAACCCTGAGGTATCTGGAATACCTAGCGTCAAGCAATTCAAAGTACCGGTAACTTGCCAGCCTTAAATATATTTAGTAGGTAATAATAGTGTTTAATGGGATTACGACGCGGCGCGGTGTGTAACGGACCCTGAATATAATATATAGTATGTTACAACGTTGTTTGGCTTCATATATACTTTCTATCTAAATGTCTATAGTATATTATTAACATTAAGAAAATTTTGAATATATCTTTTGACAATGCGTAACAAAATGTGTATGTCTCTTATTTGTAATTGTGATATTATTCTATGTATTGATTTTTATATAATTAATATTTTTAGTATTATTTTATAAGGTAGACTAGAAATAACGAGCAAACAAGAAAAGTACAAAAAAAAGGAATTTTAAAATAAATGTTTTATCATGTGATCTCGTTGTATTTCATTGACATAAAGTAACCTTTTTTCCAGTTCATTAATGCCGAAAACATTCAGTTAGTCAAATTTAAATGTAGCTTATGCGTCATTCATATAGATAGGTTTTATGTTTCGACTGCCTTTGTCGTATTAGTATCAAGTTTATTAAAATCTCAATTAATATAATAGTCCGCATATTTTGAGACTAATTAATTGGGATGAAATTAAATGAAATTAGATGAGATGAGAAGAAAAAATTTGAAAATACATATTTTTTTAATATGGCAATTGGTTTCTTACGATGTCAGTGTTGCTAATATCGAGATTATAAAATGTTTCTATAGAAATTAATTATCTAACATTTATATCATAAATTAAATTATGGAATGTAATGAAATGAACTTGATTCATTTGAGACTTTAATCAATTGGGATGGATTTTTATTTACTGCTTAGATGAGCGGACGAGGTCATGGCCCACCTGGTGTTATATGATTATCGGACGTCATAGACTTTAACAACGTAAATGGTGCCACCCACCTTGGGACATAAGTTCGAAGAACCTGATAAATGACAAGTTACGTCCAGCAGCTTTATTTAATTTTCCCTCACATATGCACTTTGTCAGATGTTAAACGTTACTACACGTTTAAACCTGAAGAAATCATCAATTTTCTAAATAAAATACGTACATAATCCATATAATTTCGTTTCTCGTGCTCACTGTAAAAAGTCTAAAAACTTGTTATTTTAAGTATGGCAATTGTCTTCATGTGACGCCATTATTGCCAGTGTTGAGTCTAAAACAATCTTCAATCAAATACATATGTCACAGTAAAATAGTGGTATTTATTAGAACATTTCAGTAACTTTTTGCAAGAACCCGAGGAGCTAAGTTTCCCTACAATATGGACTTTGTGAACATATGTGCACACTCCCGGCACACTTTCTATAAAACCACTGAGTTTAAGTGTTTAATGACTATGATTTATGATGATATTACACCTAATAACTATATATTTTAATTCCTGATGGTTTAGGTACTATCATTGTTTAGTATGGACATGAAATTGTCACTTCTTTGAGTTAATTCCGATAGTAATTTATAATATACTTCTTCTCCATCTATACTATTTACTAACACTTACTTATTTATAGAATAAACGACAGTCAGTTTCTACTTTCCCAGCCACAGAACACTATTACTTCTAGCGAATTCCGAGCAGTCAATTATAGTGCTGCCAGCACATAAAATAAACTAGACATCTTCAGGCCCACACATTATTTGACCGAACTCCGGTCCCTAGATCATAGCTAATAAAAACTTTAAGCCTTATTAAATTCTACAAACGTACGTATCATGTCGAAGAATCAGATCGACACTGTTCACGGTAATAAGGAGCATCGAATGGTCAGCATTCCATAATTAATTCCTTTTGATTGACCTACATTTCAACTAACTTACAAACATACAAGCAAACCGTCAGCCAAAGCAAGCAGAATACTAGGGAAAAATAATCATAAAACATAGAGCTAAATCATAATATATAGAGGGTGCAAAATGATTCACTTCAGCATTTTGAAATCAGCTGATTGTCAAAAATGAAACAGCGATTTGTGAATATGTAGTTCTAAGCATTTATTTTAAATCGTGAATTCGTACACTATTCGCCGAGTTTCATGAAATTCGTCCTGTGAAATAGTGAAAACGTAAAAATATAAGTCTATGCCGTAAATTGCGCTCAATACCGATTAATGACTGTTTTGAAATCAGTGTTTAAGTGCATTGGAAAACATTGAAATTCCAAATCACATCAATCAATGTCACAGGCATAAACAGTTGACGGAGATTTAAAAAGTATGTAAGTTTTTTTTTGCATTGATGTTAGTATGTACTTATTCTCTATTTAAATTTGTTGCTTAGAAGCAAATTAATGCTTACTTAATAAACATAAAAAAACGCTTTTCAATAAACATAATATGTGATGTTAAATGAGAAAAAAAGCTAAATTTTGATTATTTTTGAATTTGTACAGTAAATTACTAATGTTTGTTACAAGATTTTGAAATAAGATTATAAGCAGTCATTAAAAAAAAAGATTTTATTTTTATGTTCTAGAAGTATTTATGCTTCATGCTAACTTAGTGAAAGGCATTTAGTTTCATAAAATTTGTTACACCTAATGTCTTCTCAATTATATCAGTTCAGTGAAGGTTCTATAATTTCTTTTTTATGAAGATATTTACTCAGTCATTGTAGGAAATATCGTGTGCCTAAGCTGGTGGGTGGGTTACCATGCTGACTAAAAGGAAACTGAAAAATGGAAATTTGCTATTTTAGTGTAGAAATGACAACCTTTTTGAAAATCAAAGTTGAATTTCGTTTTGTAACTTCACTCTTTTGATTGATAATTCCATAAACATTGCATTGGATAAAGCTATAATAAACACTTCTTAATTTATTTTAGCACCAAGTTTTGTTTTCATGTTGACCAATAAGACTTTGTCAGACTATTTTGCATTTTTAATTGGTACTACCAGTACCAACTTTTACAACTTTTAAAGAATAAAAATAGAACAAAGCACAAGCAATTGTTCTTTTTTTTACCAATGCAAATGGAAGAATTTGATTTGAGTCCTACACCCCAGCCGCGGGCAATTGGATAGAAAGAAGAAGAAGAAGAAAATCAATTGTGGTTGTTATTGAGATCGTTCCAACCTTTGTATATACTCTGCAAATAAGTAGAATTACAGTTTGAAACATATCATAGGCTGTGTGCTGTATGTTTATAAATAGACAGACCATTATCTGAAACCTCACCATTTATTTCCAGCTCACAACCGTCCCTTTAAAATGATAACAGGAGTCCATAAACTGCCCTCATTTTTTTGAGTACTGTAAAATTTCCTACATATTCAAGACAGGCTCACCAACAGTCATAAATATTAATGTTTTGGCTCTGCGTCCCATTACTCTATTTGGATGAGTGAGTTCACAGATCTGATGTTATGTGGCTAGTAGTCGGTATCATAGCGTAAATACCGTCACCCATCTTGAGATGTAAGATCGCAATCTCATTTGCTAAAGCGTTTTACCCTTCGAATGCATGCCTGCTTCACTATATATATAAGCAGGATAGTGATATGTGTTCTTATAGACTATCGGATCACAATATGCCCTGTTATCATCTATTATGAAAAACTATAGGTTGTTGTAATTTTTGGTTTAATCTTTTATTATACCATGTAGTAATTTTATTGTAGAAGTTGTTCCTGGATAAATATTACACATGATAAATCTTCCCTTAGATAAAATTATATAAAATTTCAACAAAAAACTAAATAGACTTCTTCAAAATAAAGTGAGAATGCTATCAATGTAGTCGAAATGAAATAAATGTGCATTAGATATTAAATATAAAAAACTAATGGTCAGATCATGATAAATATAATTATCAGAACCGGTTCACCTAGAAAAGAAAAAGCTGTTGCATGAGAACCTTCTCTTTTTTTCAAGTTGTTTAAAAAATTTCCTGCCTGTGGGGTTTGAACACCGGCACGGTCGCATCGCTCGACACGACGACGACGACACACCAAGCGTCTTATCTTTTAGACCACGATTAACCAAGCGTCTTATCTTTTAGACCACGATTACTAATATTTTCTAAACACGACGGGAAATACGTAAGTCAATTTATAAAAAAAATCTAGTTTCAAATATTCTATTAAAAGCTAACCTTGTCTGTACTGTTTACAAAATAAGAACTACAATGTGCCAAAATGTGATTGCCAATTTTAACGGAATTCTTTGCTTTTTTTTTTAAATGTCACAAGCTCTGTTTCTAATTTCACATTTAACACTGAACTAAAACGATTTTTTCTCCAAATTGTGCCTTCAGATGGTTGCGTGTTCAAATCACGTCGGTGATGTGGTAGGTAGCCTTTAACAAAGATATTTGACAGATGTTTGAATCTCGCTTACGACATTTTCAAGTTAAGCTTGCATATATACAAGATTATACTTTTATAAGAACTTTGTTCTTTATTCTTTATTTGTACACACAGTTAATATAATACACTAATTGCGATAAGATATAAAAATGACGAGCTTAACTCAACAATTGAGTTATAAAGAAGGAAAGCTTTACATGAGTGGGTAGAAGAATACAATCTAATCAATTTACTTATTGATACGATACACAATAATAATAATAATAATAAAAATAAAAATAAAAGTTTGAGTTCGTTTAAAGGAATCGTTTCAAAGCAGTACAGTGTTAACATTTACATAATTCATTTTTTGTACGAGTGGTAACGTCGGTATAAATAGTTTTTAAACTACGGCTAAAACTCGTGTCACAGTTTCGGTTGACTATTCCTAAAAAAATGTATGTCCGCCGGTGTATTTAAATAGTTGTGCCCACACGCAAGGTCATGGCAATGTCACCGTTCTTAGGATAGTCATGTATCAAGAGTCATTGCCAAGATCGCTTATTGTTTTGACCTAATACTGATAAAAAAAAGCATTGAAATTTATATTTCGGGGCTTGCTATTAAAGCTTTGTAGTTTTCAAACTATATTTTCATTTTCGCCACCAAGGCACGTTTTCTCCAAATTTCCTAGTATGCTATTTCGAGCGTGAGTATTGCGTATTATTTTGTTATGAAACAATGGTGTCTCCACGAGATCATTAATCATAAAAAAAACCATTCAGAAGTTACAGATTTGACAACTCACCGTCTTGGTGAAAAAAAACCAAAGAGAACTTTGTGGTATGAAAGCCACGATTAAATATTTTTTTAAAAAGTTAGGTAGTAAAAAAGAAATACTTTATTATTTCACATTCGTTCATTTGTCTTTTAAAACGACCTTCTATATTTTATAACGGCCAATCCTTCAAAAATATAACTTTGCTAAATTATTAGTTCAGGGGCTCAAAGTGTAATATACTTTTTGTATAATACATAATTTCGGTTCTGTTTGATTTTTACGGCCAAAGGACATTCTGGACCGGCTGGTATAAAAAAGATACCGGATACCATAGAGACGAGAGTGTGAGCGCCTCCGTCCATCTTGACGTATAGTGCGGAAGTTCCGTCTTCTATATCTATGATTTTAGTGTTACCTACACAGAAACAATGGAATTAGAAGATTAATTTAATGCATCTAGGTGGGTAGCGACAGTAGCGTTAGTGATTTTTGTGAACTGCTGCAAGTACTTAATACCAGGGGCGCGAACGAGCCTTACCAACTACTGCAATCAAAGGGATTTAAACGTTATTTAATTACGTTTATCTAATAATTTCCAACAGAAAAAATATGGGATAAATAAAAAAGTCTTAAACAAAATAAAATGAGAATTTCATCAATGTAGTCCAAGTCAATATGCCTTATTAGGGATAACTCAATGAAATTTAAATGGGTCCACAAATAATAAAAAAAAGAATCGTCGAAAGCAGTTCACCTAGAAAAACGATCTGAGGTAACACAATTAAAAACAAATGTAGTCATAAAGTCCGAGAAAATGAAGAAATCCAAAAAATAAAAAACGTTTACAATCAATACAAATTGCAAGTCTACTCATTAAATGACTAAAGTACTTTGGTCAACGGTTCCAAGATAAGCCAGTTCCGAGATTCTCCACGAAACAAACTCAGGAACCCGTATTTTTTAAATCCTTTTAATCTTCCTGTTTGTATCGACACATTAAGGATACTTGAATTAAAAATGTAACTTAACACAATAATAATTTTATTTTACTATTAAAATGAGATATAATAGTTTCAAAATCTTAAAAAAAAACACGCTTAATATGTATGTACCTCTATATTTGTTTGCATAAAACGGACTTTTTGAATGTCATTTTTACAACATCAAGACGTCTGATTAACTTACGAAAATTTGCACACGCATCAAGAACAGATAAAAATGCATTCATTTTAATAAAAAACTTCGCTCTAATACCTAGACTTTCTAATTTCCCGCCGAACGGATTTAATTGTCTGCATTTTTTTTTTTTATCTTTCTGCTGTGAGTTCGAACATAGCTTTTCGATAACCGTTATCTCGATTGCTATGTGCCGATTTCGCAGAATTATTGTGATTCACGGACTAGAAATTAAGTACCTATATCTCACGTGGCTCAAAACGCGTAGTCACCATGAGAACGTGCCGAAGGTCACGCCCGCACGGCGGCCAATGGCAACGTGCCGCGGCGAAGGCGCGCCGCTGACGACAAACTTACGCAACAATAATGGCCGCTTGCACTCGTTTCGTGGACTGCATTTTAACTGAACCATTAAAAAACTGAACTATAGTTTTGAAAATTACTAGCTGTACCCGTCCGCTTCGCTTGGCATTTAATATTAACATTACTATTTCTCACCCCCACAAAGATTCTCATCATCAACGCCCCCGCAAGTGGTATAGGGAGTCCAACACTCATAATAAATATTAGCCTATCCATTAAGTACGTGTATTTTCTACATGGATACCAAGTTTTAAGTCAATCGGATGCTTGGTTCAGTAGTCATAACGGAACATACGTAAAAACCACTGTAGATTTATATATTAGTATAGATTGTCTTACGGTCAAATCTTTTTTCCTTAATCAATAAATTCAAATGAAACATTAAAAAAAAAAGACTCGTTCCAGAGCGTTTAAATATTTTTATTGCAATTGTATGTTGATGTGTCATTAATCATTATTGTTGATGTGCCTTGAGAGCCTATACCAACGTAACTAGGTGAGTAAGTGAGCTCTGGGCTATTCCAGTTACGCCCGGACGGTTGGGTAGGTGAGCTCACGGGCTCTAACCTGGGCGCGATGCTAACACTAACCCTAGCAAGAGCAGTGCTTCGCAGAATCTACCACCGGATCGGAAACGCGACCCACTAAGAAGATATGGCGAGAAACTCAGTGAGCTTTGTTAAGTTCTGGATGTGTTTTTTTGTATGTGTTTGGGTTCATGGTTTGTTTAAATTCATAATTGAACAAAGTTAGTAGTGCTGCGATCAGATTCCAGGAAAAACAACGGCCCTGAGTTTCGTTTCTTAGGACTGGCTATATTTGGATTTGCGTTTCTTAGGACTGTAATCGGAGTCTTGACATTCAACGTGTATGCTATGATGATATTTAATTTGAAATAAATGTTATTTGAATCTTGCTAGTGTTGTTTCGTACATAGATAAGTTGGTTTTAAACAAATTGGAACGATATTTTGGGGCGACAAACAAGCGAACTAAAAATATTACGGGTAGGTAGGTAGGTACCACCGCCCCGCCTATTTCTGTCATGAAGCAATAATGCGTTTCGGTTTGAAGGGTGGGGCAGCCGTTGTAACTATACTGAGACCTTAGAGCTTTTTTAGGCAGCGGCTCTGCTCTGCCCATGGCATTGCTGAAGTCCATGGGCGACGGTAACCACTCACCATCAGATGGGGCGTATGCTCGTCTGCCTACAAGGGCAATAAAAAAATATATATTTCAAGGTGTGTGGCGCATTCACGTTGTAGATGATTATGGGTTCCAGTAATCACTTAACACCAGGTGGGCTGTGAGCTCGTTCACACATCTAGGCAAAAAAAAGCCTTTTTTGTGTATATTAAATATATTGATACTTCTGATGACCTCAGTACGACCCCTACCTATAATATTTATCAGGTATCGAGAACTTTGACCCGGGGCAAGGTTGATGTTGGACTTCAAGATTTAAAAAAAAATCCTTTCTGGATAGTTGCTGAAAACTGCTGATTGATTGATTGAAGAGTTGAATTTAAATATTTCAATTAATTATTGCATAGGTGACGCTGCACGTTCTTGGGGTTTTTACCTTGAAATCTCAATTCAAATCTGCCTCCTGTGATAAGTGATGCCTAGAAGATAAAAATCAGAATTTCCTTTTGTAAAGAGAGTAACAACAAGATTTAAAATAGTATAGTAGATAGAACCACGTGAGTTAGGACATAAAAAACGCAATACCTATTTTTATATGTCTTTTGTCTAAAAATCACTCGAAATAGCAGGCACAAAATTATTTTCAGCACGCGCTAGAAGCGTGAAATCCCGTCCTAACATTAGTACGGGTACCGGCTAAGGCGAGACTTTCGGCGCGCACCGCGGTACCGTAAGTTTCGTGTAGTCGGTGTTTTGGAGCTCGATGGGGTTTAGTCGGTAGTCGTTCTGCGGGGCAAGTGCTTCCGCGCGCCTTTTTCAAGGCGTAGTCTCCTGTGAGAAATTGGAGGAGGTGGAGGACCTCGACCCTTTTCTTCTCCACTTCTTCCTCTTAGGAGGCGCCGGAGTCCGGCATAACCCGGTCCGCTACCCCCTCGACCGGGTATCCGTAAATAAATTCCCCAGCGATTATTTCAACTAACCTTAACTCAGATGATCACGTGGCAGTTTGTATGTTATTTGCAATATTTAGGTACGGTACTATAATTAATTAGAATTTGAAATGTTAATACCATAGATACTCAACATTATGCTTCTAATATATGTATGTAGGGTATTGGTTATGAAACCTAGTATATATTCAGAATAATACGGCCGAGAGTCGCTAAATCGTAATTGGGTAATCACAAAATTAATTTTAACGTTTGAAAATGAACGTGACGCAATCAAAACTTGTCATGTTTTTTTTTTTGTGGAATTGCGAATTTACGAAAGCCACAAAAAGTGTTATAGTGTTACTTTATTATGAAATCACAAACTCAGGACTTGCGTCAGAAATATAGCTGACGTATCCATGCGTGTTCACGGTACGTGAATTTTTTTAGGTTTTTTATTTATTTAGCTAGACGTAGCTAGCGTAGGAGGTTGTGTCGACTAAAAAGGCCACTACTAAATCTAGGCAGAAAGACTTCAATCCATTTGGAGGAAATCGAAGAAAAGTAAAGGAGGAATGACAGATGACATTGCCAAAAAGAAGGATGAAGAGAATTTAGGTTTAGGTACCTACATGTCAAAGACGTTTACGAAAACTGATTGAGGCATAAGTAAAGACACTATATTATTTAGATAAGCATGTTTCATTGAAGATAGCCTATATGAAAGGTTTATAAGGATTTTCAGGTTTTTTTTCCAATTGTATAAAATTTCAATTTATCACAACTCTTAATATTGAATATGCATCAACCCCGATTCTGATTTAATATTAATTTTGTATAATATTTGTGTAATTTTGTTTAATTGTTACATTGATTGCGATTTTACGAATGATGGTAGCTCCAACAATTGATCTAATTATCAGAGATGTATGATTGTTTTTATGTGATTCTCTATCACCAAATAATTACGTTTTTGCATACAATTGAATAGGTTTAAGTAGTGTCATATGGATGATTAAAACCGATTCAATTTAGCTATCTTAGATAATAGTTTCTATGAAGCCACAGGTGGAAGAGCATCAACAATCGGGAGAATCACGACCCTCAACGATGACGAAGACAACATGAGGATGAAGGCTTAGACGCCAACTGCAAAAAAGCGGATAAAATTGTTTTAAATTAGAGATAGGTATCATCCAATCACTGCTTTAGCGAAATAGATATCAAAGATACATATTTTAAAACGATAAATCTATATATTAATACGTGAAGCAGAAACTTTGTACCCCTTTTTTACGAAAATTGCGCGAACGGAGGAGTATGAAATTTCTCACACTTATAGAGAATATAGAGAAGGAGTGTAGAATATTAATATATTTTTTTAATTTGGTACCAAAATACATTAAATCATTAAAGAAAACATTACACAGCTACCATGTATTTGACACAACACATACGCACACAAACATATACTCTGTATTTATTGTCAAACTTTTGTTATTGTTGAAAGTCTGTGACCAAATTGAGAATAGGTTAATATTGTTTGTCTTTAATATTATTTGTCTATAGTGGAGTCTTGACGAAATCTGTGATTAAAGAATTATAATAGTCTTTGCCAATAGAACCTTAATGATGTCCAAACTTATAATTTCAATTAATTATAGTCGAATTTCGACTGCGTGGTCCCACCACTAGTATAAATACATACATTAATTCCAAATAAATTAACACCAATCAAAACTGATAATGTCGTGTGGCTAGGCTAATTATTGTATGTATATTCTATGGTTAGCTCGCTCAGCGGTTGTGGCCCCGAATGACGTCACACGTCAAACGTTTAGCCGCGTTTTGTTATAGTCTGTGACGAAGTTTGAAAAAAAAAAACGAACCGCCCGGGTCTCTACTAAAGGTTTGTATTTAAGCAGTGTAATATGTTAATGGTTTTTTTTTTCGAGTCGTATAAATAATTAGAACTGAGTTGTCTCTGCACCCACGAATACTGTAGTGCTCGAAACATGAGATTTCATAAACGAGAGATTAAACCCTAAAAGTGGTTATACATATTTATAAAATACCAGCTGACCCGGCAGACTTCGTAGTGCCTCAATCGTTAAATAAAAGACCTAAACTTAAAACAAACAAAAGGAATCCGTCCAATGTGGGAGACATCAAGGGAAAAACAAAATTGTTTCTTTTTTTTTTTTTTTATTGCTTGGATGGGTGAACGAGCTCACAGCCCATCTGGTGTTAAGTGGTTACTGGAGCCCATAGACATCCACAACGTAAATGCGCCACCCACCTTGAGATACAAGTTCTAAGGCCTCAAGTATAGTTACAACGGCTGCCCCACCCTTCAAACCGAAACGCATTACTGCTTCACGGCAGAAATAGGCAGGGTGGTGGTACCCACCCGCGCGGGCTCACAAGAGGTCCTACCACCAGTAATTACGCAAAACGTCTTTATATAATTCCGGGCATTTTCATATTTATTCACCTTTTAAACCTTCTCTGGACTTCCACGAATAATTCAAGACCAAAATTAGCCAAATCGGTCCAGCCGTTCTCGGGTTTTAGCGAGACTAACGAACAGCAATTCATTTTTATATATAGTGTGTTCGAATATTGAACTTGTAGGCCTGATGGTGAGTGATTACCGTCACGCACGGTCTGACGAAAAAAATGAGGATCAAGTATTTCAGTTTAAATTTAACGATCTCAAAGCTACTTTCATACACGAATCGACTTTTGAAATAATTGACATAGATTAGAAAAGGCAGTGCAAATTGTCATTTTTTTCAGTTTTCGCCTTTTGATTCGCTTAAATTCTGCTCCTGTAGTGGGGCTAAAGTTTAAATAAATTGATGTCATTATTATACGCGTGCCGTGCCTTTCCAGCGATCCCCCGTGATTGGTTGTCGTCCCGTGACCATGTCAACACGACCGTCCTCACGTACGCAACGACATACCAACAATATACACGGTATACAAACAATACTAAAAACGGCTCAATCATCTGTCACTATACTTTTCCTTATAATACGCCAATCGTTCACTATATTTGTATGCACATATATGTATAACAGTTCACAATTTGTATTATTAAAATTTGTTTTACGATTTTTACTCACATTTCGAATAGTCGTCCGTGTCCACGAAAACTGTAAAGTATATTAATTAATAGGGGTTAAAGTATGAAATTGTCGTTTTATTGTAATAGGTACTTCGAGTTGGCATAGAACCTTCATGGTTTGAGATTTTTCAGTGAAACTTTTTTGAAATGGTACAATGGTAACTATACTGAGACCCTTAGAACTTATATCTCAAGGTGGGTGGCGCATTTACGTTGTAGATGTCTATGGGCTCCAGTAACCACTTAACACCAGGTGGGCTGTGAGCTCGTCCACCCATCTAAGCAATAAAAAAAAAAAGAAAAAAAAATAGGTTCTCCTTTTAAAAAATGTGGAACATTTTTTTTCGTGATTTGGACAATTTTCTACGTGATAAAAAGTTTTCTTCCCAGGAGGCAGTACAAAATGCTTTCACACAGTTTGTAGAATCTAGATCACCAGAGTTCTATCGAAAAAGCATAAATTACCTTCCTATTAGATGGGAGTAATGTATAGATAATAATGGTAGATGTTTTGATTAAATAAATATTATGTTAAATTGAAAAAAAAAACGAATTTATTTTTCAGCACAAATCAGCAATTTCATACTTTAACCCCTAATATGTCTATGATTTTCTTAAACCGAGCCATGAAATTTATTAGTCTTAAAAGTTTTAACAATTGTTGTGTCTATTTTCTAAAGGATTTTCTATAAACTATATTTAAACTACTATTACTGGTGGTAGGACCTCTTGTGAGGCCGCGCGGGTAGGTACCACCACCCTGCCTATTTCTGCCGTGAAGCAGTAATGCGTTTCGGTTTGAAGGGTGGGGTAGCCGTTGTAACTATACTTGAGACCTTAGAACTTATATCTCAAGGTGGGTGGCGCATTTACATTGTAGATGTCTATGGGCTCCAGTAACAACTTAACACCAGGTGGGCTGTGAGCTCGTCCACCCATCTAAGCAATAAAAAAAAAAACATAAAACTACATTTTTATGTTCCGTAGATCATATTGTTTAAGTCATGTCTAAATTGAATTAAGTATGTAGGTACTAATTATTTTTCTCGGGAACTTTACAAACGTGTGCCTTCACAGACTTGAGTGATATTTATTTAAGCGACTGTATGAGTAGTCATATACCATATACTAGATGGCAAGATGATATAAAGAAGGTAGCAACTACAAATTGCATTAAAATTGCGCAATCCAGAGAAGATTGGCTATCCTTGATTTGGAATGCCTTTTCAGCATTGAGGGGCCTTACCCTTTTCCCAACGACTTGCTTCACTATGCCGAGAAAGTCAACTAATCTTCTTTACGCATATAATGCGATCAAATGACTTTAGAGTCTATTTTTAATTATAAAAAGTGCTAGTGCCAATGAAAATAGAATATTAAGGAAATGTTTATCATCGCAGTTCATTTAATAATTCGCGTGCGTAGCCAATTCTTGATAAAGATTCGGCAAACGTTTGAGCCTCGCAGACTTTATTTGAGCAAACCTGTTTATCATAAATGTCACGCAAAAACTATTCATTTGACATTTACCAAAAACCTGTTGCTGTATTTTATGTGTGTTTATTAATTTATTATCCGAATATTGAAAGATTAGTCTCAAAAACATGCGTGATAATAAGAAAACATGCGGACCCGGAAAAATAAATATATCCATAGGAAAAACACTGATTCCAACAGGGAATAAATCCCGGGATCTGAGTTATAACAGTTTTTTTTCTATAGCTAATCTAATCGCTGGTAGCTTCAGAGGCTATTCTAGCTATGCCCGGACGGGTAGGCGAGCTCACGGGCTCAATCTGAGAGAATTTGCTAACACTAACCCTAGCAAGAGCAGTGATTCGCTGAATCTGTCACGGGATCGGAATCGCGACCCACTGAGAAGGTCCGGCGAGAAACTCAGTGGGCTGTATCTATGGGTTAGTTCGCTCGTCGAACTCTTCGTCACAAGCGACGGGTTCGACCAAGACGGTGATCGGTGCTTGAGGGTCTTAAAATCAACGAGCCAGTTACGTCTAACGACTAGAGTCTATTAGGCAGCGGCTTGGCTCTGCCCCTGGCATTGCTGAAGTCCATGGGCGACGGTAAACTCTCACCATCGGGTGGGCCGTATGCTCGTCTGCTTACAAGGGCAATAAAAAAAGGGGAGGTATTTTTTCTAATTGTATTTTTTTTGATAAAATATCACATTCGATTTTCTGTATTTTTATAATACAGCGAGTTTACTGTTGGTAGGACGTCTTGTGAGTCTGCGCGGGTAGGTACCACCGCCCTGCCTATTTCTGCCCTGAAGCTATAATGCGTTTCGGTTTGAACGGTGGGGCGTTGTACTGTACTTGAGGCTTTAGAACTCATCTCATGGTGGATGGCGGCATTTACGTTGTAGATGTCTATGGGCTCCGGTAACCACTTAACATCAGGTGGCTCGTAAACTCATCCACTCATGAAAGCAATAAATAATAATAACCTCAAAATAGCAAAATAAGATAGACATGAACATGAACAATGGCAGACGCAGAACCTTATTTCGTGTTAGCTCCACATTAAAATGATGATCATACATCAAAATATTGGTGTATTATTAACGAGACGAGAAAAATATTAACACAGTCGTTTTGTCGTGGCCTTTATGAGTTGCAAAAGGAAATTACCCATGTGTGCGTTACATAGATCAATCATGTTACTGTGCAAAGTTGATAATCCATCATCTAATTATAAAAACGTGATTTTGTTTTTGTTCATTATTTCCGGATCTCTACAAAGACTAAACGAATCCGAAGTTGATTCTAGTGATTCGCTAATATAAACGTTTAGATAGGTTGGTAAATATATAAAAGACTAGCGACCCGCCCTCGCTTCGCTTCGGAAACATTAAATTTTATTATTGATAGGGGAGTCCCGCCATGTTGCGCGCGGTATGACAATAACTGCGGGTGACGCCGCGGGGCGAAGCTAGTCTAAAAAAAGTAGCCTAAGTTACTTAAGTTACTCCTTATATCATCAGCTACATATTAGTGAAAGTCTCATCAAAATCGGTCCAGCCGTTCCAGAGATTAGCCGAAACAAACAGACAGACAGACAAAAATTGTAAAAAATGTTATTTTGGTGTATTGATCGTATATATATTCATATGCATGTAGTAAAAAGCGGTTATTTCAATACTACAAACAGACACTCAAATTTTATTTATATGTATAGATATGTATCAAAGTTCAATTGCACGATGCGTAGATTCAAATGTAATAAACAGACATCGGTGCAATCTATTGTACTTTGGAATTTGATAGGAAAATCGTAGATAAACGTTGTTTGTATTGTATTCTTTCATTTTCTTGTTTATGATTTTCTAATGTATCAAATAGGTAAATAGAAAATGTGTGTTACGGTTTTGTAAACAAAGTATTATTCATTCGATATTAGTGTAGTTTCTAATTTATTTATTACGATTTTGGTGATACGCAATATTACAGTAGTTGAAGAAATGAAAACCGATTTCAAGGTAACAAAATTTGGGGATATCGGCAATATAGTTGAAGTCAGTAAAACCTATGCTTACCTATGCTTGATAGCCTTGAGAGGCTATTACAGTTTCTCCTTGACGTGTAGGTGATATCTCGGGGCTCAAACCGGGAGTGTTGCTAGCACTGGTCCTAGCAAGAGCAGGGCTTCGCAGAATCTACCACCGGATCGGAATCGCGACCCTCTGAGAAGATCCGGCGAGAAACTCAGTGGGCTGTGTCTAAGGGTTAATTCACTCGTCGAGCCCTTCGTTGCAAGCGACGGGGACGGTGACTGGTGCTTGATGTACCTAAAAGCACCATTAATGGATAGGGAGTCGAATCTCCCTGGCATGTACCAATTTTTCTAATGAAATACGTACTTAACAAATGTTCACTATTGGCTTTCGCGGTGAAGGAATAACATCTTGTAGTAAAAATCAAACCCGCAAAATTATAATTTGCGTAAATACTGGTGGTAGGACCTCTTGGGAGTTCACACGGGTAGGTACCACCTCCCTGCCTATTTCTGCCGTGAAGCATTAATGCGTTTCGGTTTGAAAGATGGGGGCAGACGTAACTATACTGAGACCTAAGAAATTATATCTCAAGGTAGGTGGCGGCATTTACGTTGTAAATGTCTATGGGCTCCGGCAACCGCCTAACATCAGGTGGGCCGTGAGCTCGTCCACCCACCTAAGCAATAAATAAATAAAAAGTCGGGTAAAGGTTTCAAGAAAATGTCTCAGGAAAACGCATCATGATGCTCAGCAATGGTCGAACATTAGAGAAGAGAGACTGCAAGTAAAATCATGATCATTAAAGGCTGTCGACAAAATATCAAGTACCTATGTTTTGTTTCGACTTATAAGACTTATAAGCTACCAGGACCTTAAAGGTGCGTCACATAATTTGTCCGTGTCATTCCTATTCGGTTTCAATAGTGCATATCTTATCAATAGCGATAAGTGCTTTAACGTGATGATAAACATACAACGGCTCTTCGATAAATTTTATATTTATTATAATAAATACTCCGATAAATACTATATATAAAAGACCATCCCTTAAATAGGTAAATTCAAAATTACCTTACGTTCATTAATTGATTAAGAGTTAATTAAGTGTAGAACGATCTGTAACTAAAAAAGTCTCAAAACCTGGATAATTTTTCTAGAGAACTTTAGGTTAAGGTAGTTTTGATGTTAATTTTGATTTTTTTTTGTTTTGTTTTACTATTATTATTATTATTGCTTTTGTTTTATTCCAAGATTGTAGTTATTATTTTTATTTAATTCTAGTATAAATGAAATGTAAATGAATGTAATATGGTTGCAAAATCTAAAGTAGATGAAATAAATAAATAAAATAAATAAGCTTCTTCTCCTTGTTCTTATCCCACTATGAGGGATGGGCGCAGCACGCATGGGGATTTGGCATCAGCCGCATATCTGACGTCAATCCTCCACGGGCTATATCTCCAGTAGTTTTATATAGCAACGGGCCATAAGAATAGACTTTTCTGTTCTGTCTTTTTGTTTTTCTTTTACTTCATCCGTTTCTGGTTCAATGATTTACATTTTATTACTATAAACATCTACAATAACATTTAGATTTATCAAATACCAAAATCTAGATTGAAAAAAATTATCTACTCAACTAAAAGACGATAGTAATGGTTTTAAAAAAGAAAATCCCATAGAGGTGCCTACATAAATCTTAAGCTAATACATATTAGTTTTGCTGGCAGCGCAATGACGCAATGAATGCTCTACAATCGAGTCAGCGGTTTTGTTGTAACTGTCTGTCATAGGTTGCGACATTCGAATCTAAATAGATTATCGAGAGGTGAAAGGCTATTTTTTTTATTGCTCCTGTAGGCAGACGAGCATACGGCCCACCTGATGGTGAGTGGTTACCGTCGCCCATGGACTTCAGCAATGCCAGGGGCAGAGCCAAGCCGCTGCCTACTGCTTAATACTCTCCAAAGCCTCGTTTGAAGAAGGATATGTCATAGCGCTCGGGAAACACCGTGGAGGGGAGCTAATTCCATAGCATATTTGGTTTAACCGACATTTTTGCAACTTTACAGGAGAGCTATTTTTTTTTTTATTGCTTATATGGGTGGACGATCTCACAGCTCACCTGGTGCTAAGTGGTTACTGGAGCCCATAGACATCTACAAGGTAAATGCGCCACCCACCTTGATATATAAGTTCTAAGGTCTCAGTATAGTTACAACGGCTGCCCCACCCTTCAAACCGAAATGCATTACTGCTTCACGGCAGGGCGGTGGTACCTACCCGCGCGGACTCACAAGAGGTCCTACCACCAGTAATTACGCAAATTATAATTCGCGCCTGATCTTAAATCACCGATGTCGTCGCGGCCTAAACGATAAGACGCCCGGTGCATTCGTAACTAGCGATGCAACAGTGTTCGAATCTCGCAGGCAGGTACCAATTTTTCTAATGAAATACATACAAGTTAAGTATACTGGTGGTAGGACCTCTTGGGAGTCCGTATGGGTAGGTACCACCACCTGCGACCTGGTCATGGCGTTCCGTGAGGCTGAGGAGCGCGAAAGGGAGTGGGATCCCTCTTCGGCTTCTCAGCGAAGAAGGCGGAGTGGCCGGCACGGGCGCGAAGCTCCAGTTCATCTCCCGTAGGGGCTGTTGGGTGCCGGGTGCGGGGGGGCCTGGTACTCGGCTGTTGGTCCGGTGGTGAGGCGGCGCAAGGTGGCTCCTGTGCACCGCTCACGGTGTGTCTCCGAGACGACGTCCTGCGGGATTTTCCCGGGGATGGAGTGCCGTCCTATTAACAGGATGGGTACCGGCGACGGCGAGCCTTCGGCGCGCACTGTGCGGTACCGTGGGTTTCGTGGAGTCGGAGTGGTGGGGCTCGATGGGGTTTAGTCGGTAGTCGTTCTGCGGGGCAAGTGCTTCGCGTGCCTTTTTCAAGGCGTAGTCTCCTGTGAGAAATTGGGGGAGGTGAAGGACCTCGGCCCTCGGGCCATAACCCGGTCCGTTACCCCCTCGACCGGGTATCCGTAAATGGATTCCCCAGCGTTAAAAAAAAAAAAAAGGTACCACCACCCCGCCTATTTCCGCCATGAAGCAGTAATGCGTTTCGGTTCGAAGGGTGGGGTAGCCGTTGTAACTATACTGAGACCTTAGAACTTATATCTCGAGGTGGGTGGCGCATTTACGTTGTAGATGTCTATGGGCTCCAGTAACCACTTAACATCAGGTGGGCTGTGAGCTCGTCCATCCAAGCAATAAAAAAATAAAAAAAAACTATTACTATATTATTTATTAAGCGTAACTATACTTGTAACTATACTGAGATCTTAGAACTCATATCTCAAGGTGTGTGGCGGCATTTACGTTGTAGATGTCTATGGGCTCCGGTTACAATTTAATACCAAGTAGACCGTGAGCTCGTCCAATCATCTAAGCTATAAAAAAACTAGTATTAACGTACGTACGTAATATTAAGTAGAAACGGACGCAAACGAAAGCCAAGAAAAAACCATGTTAAGACGAATTAAAACGACTGAAAAAAATACTCTTAGGGTCGATTCGACCAAACAAGAGTAAATCTTATTCTTAGAATAACTCGTCAGTTAATCGAGAGTAAATCAATTTTACGTTTTACCATCTACAATTCTAAGAATAGTGGGCCTATTCGGGAATTGTTACTATACCGCCGTTTCGCACGGAACAACGGAGCTATTCCTAGAATAAAGTAATGGCGTCAGTCACTCCAATCATCTGATTTCATAAATATTTATTTTGTTTTAATTTCAAGTCAACGCAATGCACTAAATTATTAATAATAGTCTGGCATTGTGTAATGCAACGTTTAAACGAAAAAAGATAAAACCACACGACAAAACTTGACAATTCCCTCAAACAAACAACAAATAAAATTAATACGTTTGGCAGCTAGATATCTTGATAATGTATCGAACTGTTTATTTGTTTTTTGGTGTACAATAAAGAATACTCTCTCTCTCTATCTATCTTACACTACAGCTACTTTTTCACACTAAAATACGGCAAAATCGAGTTGACGCTTTGTATGCTCTTACACTATGCCGTTGTACAACAACATTTATTTGCTGGGTTTTATTTTTGTTTACTATTCACTCTGCTATTCGCGTATTGTTATTCCTAGAGCAAGTATACTCTCGTTTACGTGGAAAAACGACTATGGATTTACTCGAGATTAAAATCATGGAATAGGTTATTCCTCGTATAGTTACTCGAGTATAAATTTAAGTTTGGTCGAATCCACCCTTAACCATTCTTGCTGACAATATATTTTTAGTGTTAAAGAAAAAGAACCGTTGGAACAGTATGACCTTCAAGAATGTATGTAAATATATGTATACTATAAATACTCATAATCGTTATTATAAATCGGTTAATGTAGATCAGAGTTCCCCAAACTTTTTTGTGTCGTAGACCCCTTGCCATGTTTTTCCGTGTTGGGTAGACCCCCTACTTACCTGATATTGATTTCCTAAATAAATTTCTAACTGTAGTAAAGTTTAGTGTTAAAAACTTAAAGTAAAAACACATGTTAATTTATACATTTATTAATTGAATTTAAATTAGAACTACTCAAAATAAAATTTTGTATCTGTTATGTAAAATATACGTAACATAAAATAAACTATAAATAAAATAACATAAGCAATAAGTCAATATTTTTAGTGAGAAGGATGAACCTGATGCTTTAATAATAAATTATCAACCTTTTGGCGTCAATTTTGTAAGGGTTAATCTTAAATCTCCTCGGCTAATGATATCTTGATATTATAAGATAGTATGATGTAAGTAAATAGGTACTACCAGTGTATGTGTTGAGATCCACTGTCGTGGACCCCCAAATTTTTTTTCGCTGACGTAGACCCCTTGCAGGCCCCTAGGGGTCGATATAGACCACTTTGGGAATCACTGATGTAGATAAAACGAACATATGATAATGACAAATACCCTAAAATGTCTGCCAAAGCGGTGTTTAGCTAATGTCTCGAGTTGTTCGTATGACACATCCACATTATCACGCAATATTTCCTCGTCATCATTACTGTAATGTTTTTTCCTTACTTGCATTTTTATATTCGAATTCAAAATGTGGAATAACCACGCTCCGTGGTCTATGGTCCTCTGTGTGCTTAGTGCCAGTTTTTTAACGTTTTCGATAGCGTAAAAGTTAAACCAATTTTGTATGCAATTGGAACAGCGCCCCTAGCGGCAAACGTACGCAAACGATCCCATTCCATACAAATATGAGTTAACTTTTACGCTATCGAGAACGTTAAAAAACTCGCACTAAGCACACTGATCCTCTGATCACCTAATTTACTACTACTGAATCTGTTTGCTGCTGTAATACTAAGCTCACTAGCGGGATATCCGGGTACAGGGCAGCCAGATCGATTACAGAGATAATTTTTCCTACCTTTAAATCAGTGGCCTGGTAATGTGAGGAGGGGGCGTTCTCTCCTCTTTCACATAGTACTGGTCTTTTTAGGAATTGGTTGGTATGTATGCCGGATCAGAGCGTGAGAGCGAAGATGGAGCCTACCTGGAGCCACTACGTTCATCTACAGTCCGTTTCCAGAGATCTTTTTTGCCACGCACCATCCGCCTTTGGAATGAGCTCCCCTCCACGGTGTTTTCCGAGCGCTATGACATGTCCTTCTTCAAACGAGGCTTGTGGAGAGTATTCAACGGTAGGCAGCGGCTTGGCTCTGCCCCTGGAATTGCTGACGTCCATGAGCGACGGTAACCACTCACCATCAGGTGGGCCGTATGCTGGTCTGCCTATAGGGCAATAAAAAAGAAAGAAAGAAAAAGATGACGTAATATAGGTCTGAATGGAAAAAGAACATATTTCACAACGAACCCATACAGTAGGATAGGGACAAGAAAAAGAAGATACCAGTAGTATCAAAAGCTATTCTGGCTTTACCTTGACTGGTGAGTGAGTCACAAGGCTTAGCCTGAATGATTTTGCTAACATACTACCCAGGCAAGAGCAATGCTTCGCTGAGTCTACTACCAGATATGGTGGTAGGACCTCTTGTGAGTCCGCACGGGTAGGTACCACCACCGCCTATTTCTGCCGGCGGTATTTACGTTGTAGATGTCTATGGGCTCCAGTAACTACTTAACAAGACGTGGGCTGTGAGCTCGTCCACCCATCTAAGCATTAAAAAAAAGATCATAATCGCGACCCACTTAGAAGATTCACCGAGAGACTCAGTGTATCGCGTATATGAGTTAAGTTGCACATTGAAGTTTTCGCCGTACTTGTGAGTGGTAACCGGTGATTGATGCGCCTAAAAGGACTGAGGGAATATCGAGAGGATCCGAAGGAACATAATGCCTAGGGCGACGCCGGTTCTCCATCTTGGAAGCCCCAGCTCATGATTTGACATAGACCCTTCTCGTACCCGGTCCAATAGAATGTAAAATCGTGAATAAATTTAAATTCACACATCGTAACTCAACAAAATCAGTAGTAAATTGTAGTAAATTTTGGCTACATCTTAATATTTTGATTTTGATTTGAACATCACGCTTAATACCGTCCAACGATTTCTTTGCGTACACCTACTTCCTATTTCAACTTGACAAGAAATGTAGAAATGTTTTTTTAAATATTTTACGATAAAATACCGAATCCGTATATTCCATAAGGTCGATTATTGTTTGTATAAAATTTTTGAATTGCTTCTGTATCGTTCAAGTAACAGGTCCTTTCTAGTTCCGTTGGACAAGTCTCGCAAGCCGCGAGGCCGACTACTTTCTAAAAAAGGGTTGCAAGGTTCACGAGCGGCAGCGATTTTTGTGTTATCATTTTTTATTGAAGTACTGAATGTTATTTGTTTTTATTTTATTACATACTCGTTCGTGCGAGCTATGTTACATTTTCATTGCGAGATTTGTATTTTTGGCCGTAAGTGTTTAGTGATATAATTGTAAATATCAAATCTAATTATTTATTTCCATAGAATCTAGACAGCTAGATCTGGGCTGCTAACAAAACAACAACTAGTTCAGAGCTTTTTTCCGTAATTCTGTACTCAGGAATCTTTTTATAAAATAATATGTCAATTCATTATTTTAAAACGCTTTCGCCTATCACGATATGCTCTATTTTTCGATAAACCACATTGCGCTGGAGCCGATGACGTCACGGAGGCGCGTTCGTATCGACCAATCAGCGCGCCGCATTCCAGAGGCACGGTCGAGCTGTCATGGCCGCCTCGTGTATGTGTGTGAGTTTCCGCGAATGCAATGATAACTGCTAGACAAACAAATGGATACCGCTAAGATAGATGTTTATTATTTAAATAGTCATTATTAAAGGTTAATATCGTTATCGTTAATATGTTTTATTCGCTTTTATCTAATTGTGTGTTCCGACAGTGAGAATCGAAGCCCACAATCTAATTAAAAACCTTTTTTTACGGGATTTTATGACCTGGTAACTAAGACCTTTAGGTCAAGTCTTATTTTGATTTTAATGAAATTTTTTTTTACATGAAAGATGATATTATGAAATGAAATGAAGTTGATTAATATGAAACATGGCATGAAATGAAAAAGAAATGTGATGATATGGGATGAAATATAATCTCAGTAAAATGGTGGTAATTTACTGAGATTTATTCAGTGGACTTTTTGGAGGATCCCGAGAAGCTACGTTCAGCGGCTTTCTTTCATTTTCCCACATTTGTGCACTTTCACAGATACTACACTGTTAATAAACCACCGCTATTACACATTTAAACAGGAACAAACACTAAATAGACAAAATAAAACAAATCACACAACTTCACTCCTCGCGTTCCCGCCAAAAAGTCTCATTAAAAAACATTTGGTTCGCGATATATGTATACAGATTATATTATTGTACACCATATCTTTTTTTGAAATGATGTTTGTGAAGAGTAGCACTCAATGGTATGGCAATGGATGGCGATAGGCAGCGGCTTGGCTCTGCCTCTGGAATTGCTGACGTCAATCTCTGTAACGGTAACTACTCACCATCAGGTGGGCCGTATGCACGTCTGCATGCATAGGCAAAGGTGACTCATAGAAGTAAAAGTCATATGGACAAAACTATGGGCGACAAACAATTTTTCTAGACCACCGTTAGATGGATTATTTCTTGTTCTGAGTCGTTTCTTCATTGCTCGAGCTAGCCATGGACATCAACGACGAAATACCGCCACCCACCTTGAGACATAAGTTCTAAGTCTCAGTTCTACAGTAATTGGCTGTTGAAATATTTGTTGTAAGTTCGAAAAGTCTGTGGTAAAATCATAAGGTTTTTTCACAGATTATAGAACTCATAAAACATAAATCCTCCAAAAAGTCCATTAAAAAATTCTCAGTAAATAACCACTATTTTACTGAGATTATATTTCATCCCATATCAACTTCATTTCATTTCATATTATCATTTTTCATAATAAAAAATAGATAAAATATTAGGCTGTATGGTATGATACGTTTGCCATTCCATTTGGAAAAATAGAGCTACAACTACTCATAAAACATAAGTTTTTTCCACAAACATTGTTGTGACGATCGAAAGTAAATTATATTAAGAGACTAATTGTTCGATCAATCTAACTAAGGTTGGGTTCACACGGCATTGTCCTGCGCGTTTTCTTTGTATTCGGTATTTTAACGTACAATAATATCGTAGATTTTCATTCGTGTAAACATAGATAATACACATAAATTGGTTATAGATATGCAACTCAAGCACTTAACAAAAATGTTTACGGAAGTCGGCCACTAGATGGCTTCGCTTAGATTAGTTTCTAGTATATTTTATTTTTAATGAAAGGATTTTGTAAATTTTCAGAAACTACAAATTGATAAAATTTAATCAATTTGTGTATAACAAATAAAGACTTTTATGATTTATTAACTTTTTTAGTTTCTGTGTTTAGTTATACAATCATTAAATGCCTTAACTTATTAGGGACATCCGCTACAAGATGTCGCTAGTTTCCATACAAAAAAATATTTGTCTTTAAGTATCGCAGTTTCAGGGCCCTGTATATATGTGTAAAAACGAACGAGACAGAGCTATATGATCATGGTATTACTATACGCCACTACAACGTTAAAGTTCATTCGATTTGCTTGACAAGTTCGGTGAGTATTCGATTAAACGTCTAAGCGGTGTACGATTTTTTTGCAGTACAAATGACATGTGAATGGTTCTATTGTATGTGCCACTATCCATTCGTTAAGACGCATCATACCCGATCCTGTAGACCGAATGGTAAACAGTCGACGTCGCCCTAAACACGTCATTACGGATCCTTCCGATCCATTAACGGTGCTTTTAGGTACCACAAGCACCGGTCGTCCTCGTCGAACCCGTCGCTTGCGACGAAGGGCTCGACGAGTGAATTGAACCATAGACACAGCCCACTGAGTTTCTCGCCGGATCTTCTCAGTGGGTCGCGTTTCCGATCCGGTGGTAGATTCTGCGAAGCACTGCTCTCGCTAGGGCCCATGTTAGGAAAACATTCGGTTTGAACCCCGTGAGCTCACCTACACGTCAAGGAGAAGCTGATATAGCCTCTGAAGGCTATCAGCATAAGTAGGAGAAAAAAAATAAGACGCATACTGCAGATAAACGTACAGGACAATGCCGTGTGAACACAACCTTAATCGATGGAACGTACCTAATTGGCGTGTACGGAAATCATCTTGACGGCGCCGAAATCATTGCAAATTGAAACACGACGCGAACAATAATGGTTGGACGAATGTTAAAAGATCGATGTAATGAAAATCGATTGTCATTTTATTAGAATTAAGTGTCAATTAAAGTGCGAGTAAAATACCGAACAGATCAACTATGTTAACATTCAATTGAAACGTTATCTGAATAACAATATGGTACAGTTTGCTGTGCATTCATTTATAATAGCTGTACTATTTTATTAATTAGTGCACAGCTATGATTTAAAAGTGTACTGGATTTTATCACTTCCAGACATCGCTTATAACCGTAATATAGATAAAGAGAAGAGAGAAATATTAATCGGCATTGCTTATTTTTTCAATTTCTTTGATTGAAATTAAAATTCGGAGTATATGGTAACAGATTACAGAAAATAATCTTGAATTACTAATAATTTTAATTAAAAGTGTTTGTCTATTGCTTGTATTCAAATGTCGTAATTATTGGCTTTATTGAAACGGATCCTTGGTCTATATTTTTATTTACTCTGTGTATGACTCAAATGTCAGATTTGTTGATCTCATCTCATTTCATCCCAGTTGATCTCAAATTAATCATCTTCATTTCATTTCACTCTATACTATAATTTTTTATAAAAATAAGAATATAATAATTAAAATAAGATATGACTTAAAGTTCTTAGTTGCCAGGTCATAAAATCCCTTAAAAGATCAGATTTGTTGTAATTTTATTGATAATCTCAAAACACTTTTCTAATTTCAACTCATGACTTAAATAAACTCGATTTCGATCTCTTTTCTCAATGGGGGACACCAAGAAATGAATAAAAAAATAGTAACATGTCACACTTATTAAATAAGTATGTCCAAATCTTATCATAGCTTATAAGTGGTTCCGAAGAACGTTCCCAAAAAAATGTAACTTAAATCTCTGAATAGAACTGACGGATAGTAAATATCATTCGTCTAACTAAAAGTCAGTCTTAGAAAAAAGTAAAAAAAAAACGACTACTAACGTTCTTGCGTGCTGCGATTCGTCTCTGATTGGTCGACGAGAGTCTTTCGATGCAGTGACGTCACGAGTCGTACTACCGTGCAAGTGATTTTTGTCAAAACTAACCAAAGTCGAACCAGGTTTCACCAGGACGGATAATTAAACCGTAAAAGTAATACTTATCTTGTCTACGGTTCGCGCTAATCGAAGAAGGTAGGTATATTATCCTAAATGAACATCTATGTAATGTTAGTCTTTATGAAAAACAACATTAAACCCGTATGGCTCCAGTGCCCTTTGTCTCGCGTGTCGCTGTGCGAGTTAAAAAAAAGGTATTTTTCATTCGGACCACCTCAAACGCACACTGCGCGTGTGTATTCAATTCTTGAATTATAATTTAATGTAATCATCTGTATTTCTCAATAAATATTTCCCTAACAATTAGAGTAGAAGAAGCTTAGGGGTTTTTAAGAGTAGAATTCGATAAGTTGACCCGAATATACCAATAGATCTACTGAAACACGAATGTAGGATTCATCATGGTTTTTGTACAGAGACTATACGGAAGCTGTACTGAGGCAGCTACTTGGCTCCGCCCCTGCCATTGGATATGTCCATGAGTGACGGTAACTACTCATTATCAAATGGGCCGTATGCTCGTCTGTCTACACGGGCTATAAAACAATTCCTCACAGCAATGAAACAGAGAAATATGTACATATTTTTAACCATCTACATAATCTACAAATGGGAGACGCATTGTATTTTAAAATTGAATAAAACCCATTTGGCTCGATGTTTTTCTCATTACGCAGGTAAAGCAGTACAATGCATTGCAATTCATAAACTGAAAAGTAAAAGTTAATACCGTTGTATATATTTATGTACTTATAAAAGATTTTCAAAATGCTGCCAAGAAATAAAATCACTGAAATAATTGTCGAGTTCGTTCAACTTAGTCCCAAAGGATTTACAGAAATAAATTCAAGTACGCGTATTGAATTAGAGATTCGGTTAAAATCATGTTTGCGAAAGCTAAGAAACTTTTAGTGTTTATTATTAAATTATAACTTTGACTCTAGCGGAGACTTTTATTCTGCTTAAAAAAATGTAGAGCCCTATCTCTACATATAGAGTTTCCATCTATACTTCTATACTAATATTATAAAGAGGAAATATTTGTTTGTTTGTTTGTATTGAATAGGCTCCGAAACTACTGAAGCGATTTGAAAAATTCTTTTACTGTTTGGAAGCTATACTATTCCCGAGTGACATAGGCTATAATATTTTTTGAAAAAAATTAGGGATCCTTACTAAAACTCCAATAATGTAACCCAAAGTGCAAAAAAATTACCTAAAATATTCTTTACATCGCGTGCCCTGCGAAAACTATTGATGATAGAATAAAATAATGTACTAGGATTTTGTAGAGCACATTATTATTTACAAAAAGCGTCAACGACAGCATATGTCTAACTATTATAGTTGTGCCGCAATAAGTGATCTATTATTTAAAAAAAATAAAACAATGTCAAATATCGTTGAAATTTTTGTTATAGAGCCGAACGGAGCCGGAGCGGGCCGCTAGTAATGTAATAAAGACCGTTCTTGATTTTGTTCACAAAATTCTCTAAGTCTAAATTAGTACATTTTTATATTGAGAGTTTTTATACAATACTATTTTCTACATCATGAGTTGATTGCAACCAAATTTGAAAAAACATGTAAGTGAAAGGAAAAAGACGTGAAAATAAATTTTACTTCTATTTTCTTTTGAATAGAAACCTGTTCTATTTGAATTGGAAAGAGAACCGTTTTATTGATCGAAAATTATAATTTTAGTTGTTCACTCTACGAAGTTCGGAGAGTGAACCAGGTTAACTCAAAAGCATTTATCTAAAATCAACCGTCATTTAACAAAGTTATTGAATGTAAACTCTACAACAGATACCAAAGAGAGATAGAGTCTTGAGAAGTTCCAGCGAAACAAACTCAATCAATCAATCTGCATTCCCAATTGGAATTAATTTCTAATAAATACTGAAAATACTGGCTTACTGGATATTTTTTTGACACTTACAAGCGTACGGTAGGCAGCGGCTTGGCTCTACCCTTGGCATTGCTGAAGTCCATGGGCGACGGTAACCACTCAATATCATCAGGTGGGCCGTATGCTCGTCTGCCTACATGGGCAATAAAAAAAAAGCTCTCAAACAAACTCCCTACCCGGAAAAATTTGGCCAACGCTATAAATAATTCTAACTTTGCCTTCACAGAACAGACTTGCTTAAATGACCATAAAAAATATGCTAAAATCCTGATTGAAACAAGCCACAGGTAAACGCAATCTTGAACGCGCGTCATTCAAACACGCACACACATGAAAGTCACTATACATATACGTCACTTTCATACGTACGGGCCGTGTGTGCGTTGAAATTACAATTGTCAAACCGCTCAGTTGATATCCGACCTCGGTACGAGACGGACGCGTCCATTAAAAGAACAGCGACCGCGAAGTTAATCATTGTCAAGGAATAATCTAATTTGTGGTTCGTGTTTTTATTTACAACGCAGGGTAAGTTTATTTTTGTGTTCCTATTCGCCGTGATCTTGACGCGGCTTCGTCGTAAATAACTTGGCACGAATTGTTTACCCTTGATATTGTATAGTACACATACACGTTACGTTCGCGATATAGGTAGCTTTTGTCTGACGAAAAAATTCGCAACGGCAACTAATTTTTTCCAAATACTTAAAACTGGTATTAGTCTGGTACTGGTGTTTTTGTAGTATTTTAAATTTCTATCGACTTTCTAGATACCCTCAAATAGACGTGTCCTTCTTCAAACGAGGCTTGCGAAAAGAACTTAATATAGGCAGTCGCTTGGCTCTGTCCCTGGCTTTGCTGACGTCCATGACGGCTATCGCTTACCATCAGGTGGGCCGTATGCTCGTCGTGGGCCGTATGGCTTCAAAGGCAATAAAAAAAAAATACGTGGCAGAAACACACACACTGCCAATAACAGGATTCAGACAGACCTGGCTAAGTTTTTCTAGGTTGATGGACGATTTGATTCATTGGAGCGCAATTTGCATAGTGAAATTTATAATATCCCATGCGACGTTTTGTATCATCGATCTTGATCTAATTTTAATTGTTGAATCAGTGCTGAAACCTCACGACCGCTAATTGTAATTGAGCAGGCAGAGTAACAGTTATTGTAAGCTTCAAATTGCGATCTAAATTTATTTTTGACCGACTACAAAAAAGGTGGAGGTTCTCAATTCGATTGCATGTTTTTTTTATGTTTGTTACCTCATACCTTTGACTGGGTGAATCGATTATGATGATTCTTTTTTTATTAGAAAGTTGACGCTTCCCGTTCAATTGCATCTCCCGTTCAATTGCATTCAATGCAATCTCAATTATTTGGAAATTGAATACAGGAGTCGCGTATATGAAACCATATATGCTATTGATTTGGTATAACCAGTCTGTTCTTATTGCGAAGCGAACACATGTCCCGGGATTTAGAGTCGAGTTAAATATGTCAGTGGAGTCGAAATTGATCTCAGTGACTACAGTTTCCGTCCGTGATTGGACGTCTAAGTAATTTCGTCGTAGGCAGGGTGGTAGGGAAGCAGCAATGCGTTTCGGTTTGAAGGGTAGGGGGCAATCGTTGTACTGTAAAAACTGAGTCCTAGAACTCGTGTATCAAGGTGGGTGGCAGCATTTACGTTGTAAATGTCTATGGGCTTCGGTAACCTCTTAATACCAGGTGAGCTGGTGAGCTTGTCCACATATGGAAGAAAAAAAAATTGGTTTCGTTTTTGTTAATTGTCGATATTTCGTGAATACTGCAGTAGGTCAAAGAAAATCTAGTATCGTTTTTCCGCTGATAACAGTATACAGCACTATTAGGCACTTAAATTGAAGAGCATGAGATTGATGTTTTTTACTAATTACTGAACGCATATTATAACTATCCTGAATAACAAATATTATGGGAAATCAAAAACAATGAAAGGCGTTTGGTCGCAAAGGTTATAAAAACTAATTACAAAATTACTTACGTAAGAAGTTCGCGTCGTTAATCGCATTATGCAACACGGAATAATGCACAATTTCGCAAATGATTTATTTGAACTTCGTATTTCCCGCGCATTCTACTGTCATTTCTGACATTTCGATTTGTCGCAGTAATGGCGGTTGTTAACAATAAAAAACCGCCGAAAGAAAACGACCCAAAACAATATGACCTTCAGTCTATCCTTAGATCATTAAACTTTGCCAGGTTATATATTATTATAAGCACACGGGCTTAATTGTTTCCCGCATAATTACGCGTGAGATATTTCAATGACGAAAGTGAAGTTTTAATATTATCGTTTCTAAAATAATCTTCTCGTTTCGATATTCTGTTGAGAAGATTTTTATTTGTTTTCATTCCAATAGATTGATAAACTTAGTCTAAAATCCAAGTGGTGTTGAATGGTTAGAACGTGAATATCGCCTTCCGTATGAAATCTGTATAATAATATTATTTAATCTTATCGATGAAAGGAGTAAGATTCTCGAACTAGACAGCTTGTATCTTGGATATATCATTGTGAATTAAAACAATACGATATAGGGTGAAAAAAACCTCTTATTATCACAATTGTATTATATAACGTTTGTCATGCCACATGCCAAAGAGAAATGGAACGTAGTATCCTAAATTTAAAGAAAATACAGAAAATCCGTCACTCAAAAATCTGAAAAATTAACAAAGCAACTGATGTACTAGTTCAAGCCTAACTTTAAAATGGAAATGGGTAAAAAAGTAACAATATGGACGGGCCCACTAGGAAAAAGAAAGAGAGGAAGACCATATACTAAATGGGAAAACGATATAAAGAAAGAAGCAACTACAAACCGGGTTCAAATTGCACAATCTAGAGAAGATTGGCTATCCTTTGAAGAGGCCTTTACCCGAGGAGGGGTTCTTGCAAGTGGGAAATAATACCTAATATTATTCAACAAACATTATTTATTAGTTAATTTAATAGCATAGATCACATTGTGTTTATTTTTGTTTTTATGTCACTTGGTACGAAATAAAAGGCTTTTTTTATTTTTTTGTTTTATCTATAAAGTTTGTCGCATCGAATCTGTGTGCGTAGTGCGAGTTTTTTAACGTTCTCGATAGCGTAAAAGTTAATTAAAATTGGTATGCAGTTGGAACAGCGCCCCTAGCGGCAAACGTAGGCAAACGTTTCAACTCTATACAAATTTGAGCTACCTACCTTTTACGCTATCGAGACTCGCACTAAGCACACCCTTGAACGACAAAAGAAAGGAAACGACATTGACTGATTATGTTAATGATTAAGTTAAAGGACGAAGGGGCTTGTTTTTAATATTCTAAAAATATAATATACACCTAAAATTCGTGCTGCCAGTTTTCTATCGTGAACAGTGGAAATTTTTGAGTGAGCGCCAACACGTGTGATTGATGAACCGCAATTACGTAATAATTGCCGATATTTTTTTGTAAATTTACGTCGGTAGGCGTGGAAGCTGCTCAGACAAACCTCGCCTATGACATTAACATCGCTCAGAGGTTATTGCGACTTGCTATGAACAATTTTAAAAGAGCAAAGCGTCATCTAGCGTGACGTATTTAACGTTGGTATCTACTATGTAACTACTACAGTCGAGAGATGGCGTTGATCGTAAGGTGATTTTTTATTGTGCTACCTTTGAATTTGTCCAGTTCACTATTCATTAAATACTATACTACCATTTAAAATGACCTATTGATTTTAAGAAACATCTGAATCAATACGCGTTACGGAGCCATTTTTTGGAATTAAATCTATATATTAATACGTGAAGCAAAAACTTTGTGTCCCTTTTTACGAAAATTGCGCGGACGGAGGAGTATGAAATTTTCCACACTTATAGGGAATATAGAGAAGTGCACAATGCTAATATTTTTTTTATAATAATGCATAAAAGATACATTAAATCGATAAAGAAAACATTACACACACTACATACCATATATTTGACGCACACACGCATGCATACTATTTATTGTCAAACTTTTGTTCTTAACGTCTGTGGTCAAATTGAGAATAGATTAAATATTGTTTGTCTTTATTAAAAAAAATATAGTGTAGCCTTGGCGAAATTTGTGATTATAGAAGTATAAAATACAATCATATTAGTTTACAAACTTATAATTCCAATTAATTATAGTCGAATTTCGACTACTGCGGGACCTCTAGTTGTTTTAAATTGACTAATGGACCGTGAGGTTTGTGTCTAATGAGCCGGAAAAAACTTAATTAACTACATTACTTGTAAATATTAAAAAAAAAAGAAGGTAAAAGGCATTTATTTTTACAAATATCGCTCGTTGAAGCACATATTGTCTCATTATAATTTACATATCTATCAGTAACTCAATAACAGTAATAATAAGTATGTTGGAATATCGCGTTATTGTACTGTATTTATATTACCTTTTAAAAAATACTGATATTCTATGTTGGAACGTAAATATCATAGCTACGACTACGTGTCTAAATCATCAATCCCTTTGACGGAAAGATTCAAACGTGCTTTTAAATAAAAAATACAAAACAAAAAAAGGCGATGTTTTTGCTTAGCGTATAATTTATTGGTTGTCATACCATACCATGGAAAATAGTCTGAAATGTAACGCGGAACTTGTAATAACAGATTGGATTAAAGTATTCATACAATAACAATTAATTTAATTTTAGTGAATGTATACCTATGTATAGAAAGTTCATTGTTAATTCCGTAAATTTTGATAATTTTATAATAAGTAAAGCAAAAAAAAAAACGTGTTGCAATCGTTCCATTCATGCATACAGTAATGACTATTATTACTATTAGTATATATGTTATTATATCATTTAATACATGTTGCCTTTAAGTTTTGGGAATTTTCTTATGACCGTCCGCCTGCCTGACATCAACCCTCCTTGGGAATGGTTTTTTTGACCTTGAGCCTAGGTTGTATTGGCTTTGGCCAGGCTTTGTCTCTTAGTCGCCTTCTACGACACCCATGAGCTAAGTTTGGGTTGGGGGTATTCTTAGGCTCCCACCACACTCATATGTTAGAGGAAGTCTGAAAGTGGCACATGTGATAGAGAAGTTAAGAAGGGCGCGTTTGGGATGGTATGGACACGTTATGAGACGAAATGAAAACGAGGTTGGTAAGAGTGTGTTAACATGTTTTGTGGTAGTCAGCGGCTTGGCTTTGCCCCTGGCATTGCTGAAGTCCATGGGCGACGGTAACCACTCACCATCAGGTGGGCCGTATGCTCGCCTGCCTACAAGGGCAATAAAAAAAAACTGAATGTGGAAGGATATAGAGGAAGAGGTAGACCTGAGAAGAAATGGATGGATTGCGTGAAAGATGGTATGGGTAAGAGGGAAGTGAGCGAAGAAATGGTATATGATAGAGGAGTATGGAAGGAGAAAACATGTTGCGTCGACCCCAGGTGACTGGGAAAAGGGAAGAAAAAATTATCATTTAATACATGTCAAATTATTTCTAAAGAAAAAGAAAAAAGGCAAGTACAATAATAATAAAAAAGATTTTATAGGTAGTATCTGTGTATACAGTTATTTTTTTATTGCATAGATTGGTGGACGAGCTCACAGCCCGCCTGGTGTTAAGTGGTTACTGAAGCCCATAGACATCTACAACGTAAATGCGCCACCCACCTTGAGATATAAGTTCTAAGGTCTCAGTATAGTTACAACGGCTGCCCCCCCCCCCTTAAGCCGAAACGCATTACTGCTTCACGGCAGAAAAAGGCGGGGTGGTGGTACCTACCCGTGCGGACTCATAAGAGGTCCTACCACCACATGAGAGATTTATAGTATCATCTGTGAAAAAATGTCAACAAAACGAACAGAATAAGTTTTATAATCGCTTTCAATAGTATTTACCGCAAACGAACCAGAATTAGCACTAGATATTATTGTTGGCTGAAATACGACTAATTTTTATGGGCAAATTATGTATATTTAACACGTAATAGTTATATTACTCCAACGAAAACACATATACGATAAAAAAAATATAAATACGTTACATATGTATAAGATCCTGTTTAATGACTACTTCAATTTTCGAATTCCGGTTTAATATCAAGTATGTATAATTGACATTCATTATGTACGTTTTTGTGTTAGGTATATTGCGTGCTGAAATCATTAACGATCACCGCATATTAAACATACAATATTTTTATCATTTTCCTTATTCGCAATATCTAATAGAACTTTTCGAATTTGAATTTAAAAAATAAACGCTCTAATAGCAAACGGAATAAGAAAAGCATTTGTTTTACTCTGGTCAGGATATGAAGCTACTCATAAATTGAGTTTATCAGAAATTGGTGAAAATAGCATCGAAAGATTCCGTAATATAGATAGATATTTTGAAAATACCAGTCAAGCTAATAAGAAAAAGAATAAGTAATAGGTAGTAGGTAGGTATTGTAAAAAGACTTTAAAACATAATTAAATCTTATTTATACCTTTAAACGAGCAATTCTTGTCTGAGTCTCGGAAACGGTTCAAACGATTTTCATAAAATTTTGTATACAGGGGATTTCGGGGGCGATAAATCGATCTAGCTACGATTTATTTTCAGAAAATGTTGTTTTGTTCGTGTTTTCAATAATCAACTTTATCGATAATGAACTTAATGACTCTTCCCGACATCTATTGGCGAATAATAATACTATTTTTCTTAATTGAGAGCAACTAACTGCTTTAAAGACACAACAAGATGGCGTTATCAAAAAAAAAAAAAACTGAGCTCGGTCATCGTCTAGTTTAAAATAAATTCTTTTATTTTTATTTTTCATTGATAGCAATACCGTTTGAAACGTAGTGGTAACTAGTTTTTTTTTGTGTACGAGAGCAGAATAAAAACCTGCTAAATTTATGTAAATGTCGTGGCTTATTCCATCATCGACACAGGGAAGAATTAGCAACGAAAGCGGGTTTTGATCTTTGATTTTTTTTAATTGCCCTTGTAGGCAGACGAGCATGCGGCCCAACTGATGGTGAGTGGTTACCGTCGCCCATGGACGTCAGGAATGCCAGGGGCAGAGCCAAGCCGCTGTCTACCGAACTCCTCTTCTTTTTCTCCACCTTATCCCACTAGGTGGGGTCAGCACAGCTAATTTTTCTCTTCCATTCTCTTCTATCAGCCGTCATCTCAACACTCACACCTCTCTCTCTCATAGCGTCATTCACACACTCCATCCATATCCTCTTCGGTCGACCTCTTCCCCCTCTACCTTGTACTACCATTTCCATACTTCGTCTCTCTACGCATCACATGTCCATACCACGCTAACCGTCCGCTCTTTAATTTGTTGATTACCGGGGCTACTTTCACACTTCCTCTGCTGCCTAGCTAACTACTGATTTTTATCAGACAAACTGCAATATGACTAGGAGGAGTCGTAAAAAGACTGATGGGCCGCGTGAAAGAGGATATGCGACAGAAGGGTGTGAGTACAGGGATGACGTATGATAGGCCTGAATGGAAAAAGAGGTCAAGCTGCGCCAACCCCACATAGTGGGATAAGAGCTTGGAAGGTTAGAAGAAAAATGAACTACAAATGCTACTGCTGTGACACAGCCGTGAAACATGAACCGCATGTCTTAGTGTTGATCTATTCACTCTTGGTTTTCATTTATTATTGTAGGGTGCAGATTAGATGCGTCCTACAATGTCTCTCCTTTTACCCGCGGTTATTGTAGTACCGCGGGTGACGCCGTTGGGAGAAGCTAGTCTAAAAAAAAGTAGCCTAAGTTATTCCTCATATCATCAGATATCTATCAGTGAAAGTTTCGTCAAAATCGGTCAAGCCGTTCCAGAGATTAGTCGGAACAAACAGAAAGATAGACAGACAAAAAATAAAAAATAATTTGGTTTAATTATGTACTGTAGTATAACATACTTACGCATTTAGTAAAAATTTGTTATTTTATTATTACAAACAGACACTCCAATTTTATTTATTCGCATAGATAAAACAGTATTAACGTAAAAATACAAAGTTAATTCTTTTTAAATTCCCCTTGTAGTCGGTGTGGACCAATTTCGCACAGAAAACGGCAATACAGCAAACCATGAAACCCAAAGATCCTTGAAACTTCAAACGCTGTTTAGGAAATTTAACAAAACGTGTCTCTCTAATTGTGTGTATTAACGAAAATACTCTAAATTCGGTTTACGTACAGGAATTATATCGATTCGTCACGACTATACGATTGTTTCATAGTATTGATAATTAGTATTGTTTATGGGAAAACTCCATTGATTTGAATCAGAACTATTGAGTGATAGTGCGTCTACTAAATTTATTCACACCCATATGTTTTTGTTACAAACCGTTTTGTATGCAACACTATCTCAATACTATTAGGGTATAGACGATTTTGTAAATAGACAAATTTTACTATTCACATAGCGAGTTTCCGGTCTCACTGGTTTTAAGTAGTAACCGCGGCCCACAGACAGACAATTTTGCTGCTAATTTTGATTGCAACTTTAACTAGTTAACCGAATTTGACGAGTGTACTCGTTCATGGGGAAGTGCGAGGATTTTTTGTCATAGCGATGGCGTAAAAAATAATGACCCTTTTTTATTTATTTTTTTAGATGGATGGACGAGCTCACGCCGTTCTATTTAAATTGTAATTTTTATGAAAAAACGAAATATTATTATTATATATTCCTTAACAATTACAACTATGTACCTTTTTTAATTTTTTAATTGTAATTTATTATTTATTTCCGACATTTCGAATAACTTTTTTTTTAATGAAAGAAGGATTACTGGTGGCCTAAAGTCTTTCCGGTTTCGTCATTCGAATAACTTACAGTTTTCGTGGTGACGGATGATTAAGACCTTATTTATCGGCATTCCAATATTGTGCTGACTACCGTCTATTGTTTTATAAATAAATTATCACAATTAGATATTCACACGAAGAATGAAACTCGATATTAAACCGTGATAGCAACAGTTCATAGGCCACTGAGTTTCTCGCCGGATCTTCTTAGTGGGTCGCGATTTCGATCCGGTGGTAGATTCAGCGAAGCACTGCTGTTGCTACGGCTAGTGTTAGAAAATGCTCTCAAGTTGAGCCCGTGAGCTCACCTACCTGTCCGGACGTAGCTGGGATAGCTCTTTACGCTACCAGCGAACAGATGGAAAAAAAACCAATGGTTTTAATTATATATACGACTCGCGAAAACCGACGAAAATACCATACACTCAAATTTCACGGTGCTTAGAAAACTTTAAGCTTGGGTCCAGAATAAAACGAAATATTATAAAATATGAAATTTATTGTGCTAAGTGCATTAGTCGGCTGAAACCCTTTTCGTGGTGACACACAGAGGTATGTACTTTGGAAACGAATTGATACGGTTAACTGCGTAGATTTGATTGACCCTTAGATTCCCATTAATGTTACTGGAATGGTTCTTGTTGTGTGATTAAGGCCCTAATGCTGCCAGAGCTTCAATAGTAATTGGCTATCGCGATCGGTTTTAGGACTACGCTTCGGACCTGGTTAGCACGATTGTCTTTATCTCCACTGCCACAGTATTGGAATGGTATTCGTCCGAAAATCAATTTCAGCAACGCAAGTTTGCAATTTAAAAAAAATTATTATCTTATCGGCAGCTATCAAATAATCGGACAGAACTAATTATCTATAGAACTGCAAATAAAACATTAATATCACAGTTTCAAGGAGTTAAGCTTCCATTTATTTTATAATTATTGCTTGACGGTTTCCGGTGATGCCTCCTCTTAGACATTAGGTCGAGTTTCATGATAGTGGTACTAGTAGATACTTAGATACATAGAGAAGCAATCGGATCTGTCTTCAGATGTTCACGGGGCAAAACGGCTGAGTTTTATTTATTTATTACTGAGTTGAGTAGACAAGCTCATAGCCCATCTGGTGTAAAGTGATTGATGAGACCATAGATAGTAGAGTAGAGAGTAGAACGTAAATGCCGTCACCAACCTTGAGAAATTCGTTCCAAGGCACCATTGTAAGGTACAACGTCTTCCTTGGTAAACCGAAACGCATTACCGTTTCATGGCAGAAATAGTCGGGGTGCTGGTACTAGTTTGGCTAAAGTCCATAAATTACTTTTGTGTAAGAACGTACCACACTTGAGGGCGCAGAGAACTGTAAATAGCTGTAATTTCGTCTAATTTCCTTGTTAATCTCGCCCACGCGTGTGCTTTATACGCGTTATACTGGTCTCAATGAAACGTGCAATTTATATAACCGTATCTGCGTAAGTTTACCAGTGATAACGGGCGAGAGGAATGAGGCCCGTCGACGGGTCGCGTGGGTAACTTTAGGTATTTGGACAGGTAAAAGCCAGCTGGTACGTCCACATAGTTAAATTTCTTTACACCAACAAGCAAGCAGTACAAGACCGGTTATTGTGGCGATGCTGCCCTAAACACGTCATTACGGATCCTCCCGATCCATTAACGGTGCTTTTACTGGTGGTAGGACCTCTTGTGAGTCCGCGCGGGTGGGTACCACCACCCTGCCTATTGCTGCCATGAAGCAGTAATGCGTTTCGGTTTGAAGGGCGGGGGAGCCGCTAAGGTGAATCTGAAATAGCCTCTCAAGGCTATCAGCATAGGTAGGAAAAAAAAAGTGGCGACGATGACATGATAGTGTGTCTTGTACTTCGTCTCATCGCGGTTTCCGTGCTATATAACATCGTAAAAACTATCCACTATAATGACGTAGTACGGTTGTCGCGACTATAATTTTGCTATTTGATACGACACGGCTGCCGCGATAGATGATGGGCCGCAAGCGTTTTCGCCTGCTCGCATAGTTACATCACTAAACTTGGTCGTAAATCTGTCTGCAAACTTATTGAGCTTAGAGTCGTCTTAGAGCCCAGGGGTTGATATCCTAACTTTAACATTGTTACTACTGCGACTATAAAAGTCAACATGGCTAGAAGGCTATTGAAATTCTAACATTACTAACATTACTTTACTAAATAATTATTTATTTATTGCGTCCTATCTTGTTCTACCGCTGACAATATGTCTAAATTCTAACTGTGTCTCTAAATAATATAAAATCTTAACAAAAAAGAACACCGATTTCAGCTAAACAAAACAAGAAATTCATCAATGTCAACTACATTGATGAGTCAGTTGACAAGTCAATAAAGCATGCATTATTAAGGATAATTCAAAAAAAAATCTAATCAGATATTGCTAAAATTGAAATGGGATCGCATCTGAAATGCCAGCTTTAAAATAAATACAAAATCAACATCTGTTCGCCTGGAAAAAATTTCTGGGGTAAAATAATCACCAATCATAATACTTGCAGTGTTTCCCGAGCTGTTTCCCAAGGGCTATGACATGTCCTTCTTCAAACGAGGCTTGTGGAGAGTAGTAAGCGGTAGGCAGCGGCTTGGCTCTACCCCTGGCATTGCTGAAGTCCATGGGCGACGGTAAACATTCACCATCAGGTGGACCGTATGCTCGTCTGCTTACAAGGGCAACAAAAAAAAAGTCTGTTAAAATGTATTTAAACAAAGATACCCAAACATCCATAATTTATGGTAGAACATTACGAGTTTCATTAGCTAGGCCCATGGCATGGTCGAAAGGTCGCATTCACGAAAAGCAGACGTCACAAGCCATGAGGTTCGGCGGCACGGCTTAGTGGGGTTCGACGACCCGTCCAGCTTACATTATGTATATAGTTAATACTGTTTATCCAATTGTTGTTAGTTCGTTTTATGCATGTACTTGTCATGTGTTATTGCGTTTCGATTAAGTCTTGTATATCTAGCGCATGTGTTCGATCAACACAAGTGTAAATCTCTATCATAATTGTATGTTTATTTATTACTAGCGGCCCGCTCCGGCTCCGCTCGGATGTTTAACAAAATTTTCAACGATATTTGACGTTTTATTTTTTTTAATAAAAGAACTCTTATTGCGGCATAACTGCAATAGTGAGACCTATGCTGTCGCGACACTTTTTATTCTATCATCAATAGTTTTCGCAGGGCACGCGATGTAAAGAATATTCTAGGTAATTTTTTTACACCTTGGGTTACATTATTGGAGTTTTAGTTAGGATCCCTCATTTTTTTCAAAAAGATTATAGCCTATGTCACTCGAGAATAGTGTAGCTTCCAAACAGTGAAAGAAGTTTTTCAAATCGGTTCAGTACTTTCGGAGCATATTCAATACAAACAAACAAACAAATCTTTCCTCTTTATAATATTGGTATAGAGTATAGATATAGATTATAATATTCGTATAGATATGTTTACGTTGTACTCGTATAGTCAGGAGAGTCGCTCCTCCTGGCAAAATACCAGATTGTTTTCTGCGCGATTTTTTTTTGTATTTTTATTTTATTTTGAGAGACGTCCGTGTAGATGTCCAATGTTAGCATTAGTTGAAAATACGAAATAGGTATTTTTGTCTCTTATGTCGCGTCGCTCGGTGGAGCAGGAGCTAGGTGTCTTGGACATGACGTGGGACGACCTAGAACAGACTGCCCAAAACCGATGTAAATTGAAGGATTTGATTTGAGCCCTAGACCCCCGCAGAGGGTAATAAGAAAGAATGATGATGATGATAATGTCGCGAGATATGTTTGTGTAGGACTGGTTAGAATGTATGTAGGCTTGTGTAGTTCGTACGCTGCTACTTTCAAATAACACAAAAAAAATGGCTCATAGTTGTTTATGTCAAGTTGCTAAAGTTTTTGTTGCTAATAAAGGTTCTTTCATCAAAATAATTCTACCTTCGTACAATTTAATTGGACCAAAAAATACAGATAAAAGTAATGATATAAATCAGTAAAGATTAGGTGTGTTAATTGTATATATCTTTGGAACTGACCTTGATTGGATAATTGCAATATACAATGAATCGCATTTTATTATTTAATAATTTTTTTGGAACTCGGACTTGTGACGTTACCTGCTTAGATAGAGTAGATGACATCAAAGCCAGAAGGGTAAGGTTTGGTAAAAAGTGCCAGATCACCCCCAGAGGAGGCTTAATAGATCAAGGGTAGCTACATTGCGAGACCTATTTTTGACGGATTTGAATGAACCCACTGAGAATATTTGGCGATAACACAATCGGCTCATATTAAAGGATTATCTTAAGACATAAATTAGGGTCAAATTCTCAATTGTCGTACATAACCGGTACACTTTTCAAACCTACATGAGCAGAATAGCAGATATAGGCACGGAATAGCTTGCCCTATCTGAAGGTATTCCAGAACTCCATGTATTTGCCATGGAGTCGCCGAAGAAACGTCAATTAATTATTTTCTTGTTTTGCGCTGCACGTAGGTTAGGAAAGCCACGGTAGCCAGCGGGCTTTGTGGGCGTATAGGTACCGAGTTCATAATACACCTTACGGTCAATTAATTAGAATACGAATCAAACCCCGTCCGCTTTGTTGGGCTATCTTTGATTTGACTTCGATCCAAACGCTACCAAACATCACAGCACCAAACTAGACTATCTGAAAATATCATCGAAATCGGTTCAGTCTTTTTGGAGTGTATAGCGAGGCTATTTCAGTTTCTCCTTGACGTGTAGGTGAAATCACGGGGCTCAAACCGGAGCACTGCTAACACTGGCCCTGGCAAGAGCAGTGCTTCGCAAAATCTACCACCGGATCAGAAACGCAATCCACTAAGAAGATCCGGCGAGAAATTAAGTGGGCTGTGTCTATGGGCAAAAATTCCTAAAGCTAAACATCACACGACTGCCAAACATAATACAATAATAATATGTTGACAACTTTACAATTATTTTTCATAATAATACCATACATCATCACGTCAGAGAAATATTAATTTAGCCGGATTATTGTTTATTAGTTAATAGTACCACCGAACAAGATGGAACGCCAGAATGTTTTGCGGCCAAAATACATAGAACTGTAGTAACGATGTTGCGTACTCGCATGCCTTCCTACCTAAAATGCGAATTTAAAATTTTTGTTAGTTAGTTTTGGCTGTCGTTATTTTGTTGCAACAATGTTTGAGATGAGTGAATCGTGGATAATGTTTTTGAAATTGGCACCTACCTACCCGAGGACCGGAACTGTTCAATAGCACGACTGTAATACCGTGCGCCAGTAAGGTCACGGACGCTTATAGCCTGCGCGGAAACTGTAGTCAGACATCTGCGCAAATTTAAATGAGCTGGTGAACCGACGTCAAATTCCCGTGGACCCCTACTTCCTTCCGAAGCATATTAACTTTCCGGGCGTTTTTATATGTTCTTTGCAACTACAAAATGTCAAAGTATGTATATCTTAGTAATTATTCTAAAAACGCTTATTGTTTTTTATTATTTGTTCTGATTCAATGTAATTCAACTTTTTGAAGGTTGTTTGTTACTAGTAGACATCAATAACGTAAAAGCTCCCTACTATACTTTGCAACATGAGATTTAAGTCTCAATTTTGATAGTACAACCGCTGCCCCTCGCTGCCATACCCGTGCGGGCTCACAAAACGACCTACTACGAGAAAAGATGGCCAGTTACTAGCGTTCCTTCTAAGTTTAGATGGTTAGCATATTCCACGTTATAGGGTCTGAACTCTGGAAGCAGCTTACCAAAAGGCTTGCCAGAGGCGATCTCATTTTGGCAGCAAAAAAAAACCATCTTCTTACACAAGGCAATTGATAGACGTATTTCTAAATGCATTCGTAACAAAGAATAAGACCGTCCCGTGTTCTATTGTCACACACTACGCTTATGAACGTTTTCCTGTTTGAAGAGTCCTGACGAAATTTACTATAATGCGATCGTTTGGGAGTATCTTTGTGAGTGTGTTCTTTAACGCGATCCTGGACCGAGGCACGTCCTAAAGCGTGTTGTCGTGTTTCGGTTGGATAATAGAAGACACCGTTACATAATACGTAGCATATTTTGATTGAATGATTGTTGGAAACACTTACTGAGATGGAGCATTCGGTTTTGTTGTATACGCGTGTCTGGTATCATGATAGTATCTGGCTTATTATTTCAAATGAGGTTAAATACGTTCTTGGAATCATTGTGTCAAAAATGTAATTTTTAATTTGTATCAATATCGTTTCATGATAAAATGCAATCCCCAAGGGATTCCGATCCGGCAGCAGATACATTCACAAAGCAGCCACCCTCAGCTAGTAGTTGTCCTCCGGCGGTTGGACAGCTTTTAACAAACCCACCCATTCTAGGTGAGCCCACGCTCGACCCCTGTTCTTATGAAGGTGGTAAGGTTCTGGGCTGCTATCAAACCCGCCATCCCAGAAAAAGTAATGTCATAAAGACCATGCTTGGATTTTCTTCATCGTTAATGAAGAATTCAATATGTTACTGTTGGCTAGTTAATGATAGTAGTGATATGCGGTGTAACTCACCTTGTAAACAGGTTTGCTTCAGGTTCGGATTGCTTTAGATCACGAATCCTTATATGACAGACTGTGCGGGTCGCGCCAGACTGTGATTGGATTAGTGCCAAGACCACGTGCAGGTCTACGCTAAAATGACAGAATAACCGTAGGAGTGACTTTCACGTGATTGGCGTTATGACGCGTTAGGTGATTTGTTGGTGTATTTCAAAAATAAAAACGTAGGTTAACCTTAGAATCGAAGGTTGTTGTCGATAGCTATAACAGGACAAAAAAGATGTGTGGTGTCATGGGACACCGGACAGGAACGAATTTCCTTATTATAAAAATATTAATTTTAAGTTATATTCGAGGTATAAAGAAAATAATTATTCGGGTATACATTTTTTATTGATAACAATAAAAAACTACGTTATCAACTTCATTTTATTCACAATGATTTATCAAAAATAAATATAAATAATATACAAAGAAACAGCTATTTATGTGAATAATAATAATGACCGTCAGCATGTAGACTATACTTTAGACACTATAGCCATTAATTATACTAAGACTATACATAAATATAAAAATCTTCTGCTGTTCGTTCCAACAAGGATTGCTGCCTGATTTTTTTAATTGCAAACAAAACTTTGTACGCCGACCAAATGATTTCAATGCTGTTTTTTTGTGGCTCACCAAATTTTATAATTGCTAAACATTTCATTACTTCTCTATTATTATTGTGTGGCATTCATATTATAATATAATACAGATGTTAGATGCGTTAGTAACTGTTGCACTCATTCCATAATTTCAACAGTCTAAGTTGTTCCCATAAAAATTGATAGATGGCAGTAGTATCTCTAAAAATAAAAAGTGTCGTGACAACTTTTCGTAAGAATTTTTTCCGTCTAGCCCCCTTTCACAACGCACGATAAGGAACTTCGTTCCAATAATATAAATGTTACACAGACCCAAAACAAGGATTATAAATCTTTAGAAAAACAACTTACGACGTAGCCAATTGAAACACCTGAAACAAATGCAGCAACGATTTGATTCGGCTCCGACTAAAAGCAGTTATGGTTTGATCCAATCTTTGTCCAACGTCTACGATATTTGGCAAACCACAGTCTAATGTTAGGAAAATTCTCGAACTAGAATTCCACACAGACGCGCAAGGTCGTGTCGAGGTAATCTTTCAATTGGTGACAATTGACCCTCGTAAATCATGCAAAGGATATGCTTGTTCCTTGTTGCTATTAGTACAATAATTGTCTAGAACCACAAAATATATAGCAGATCTATCCTATTGATTGAACAGAAAACGAAACTACGCAAGTACCCAAAGATTGAGAATTGTTCGGAATAGACACCTCTACATTTTTGGGAGACATTACCTTCATTTGAACATGTTTCATAATTTTATTAAAATCTTAATTGGTCCTTGTTGAACGGGCACAAAAATTGAATAGATAATTGAACAAGCTGACGATCCTTTAGATGTGAAATGGTTACAACATGAATGCTTACCTGAAATGACATAGAATTCCCAATTGCATTATGTAAGGGTTGTCCCAGACTTCAAAACCAAAACTTGTGACTGCTTCACTGCATAAATATGCAGGAAGGTGACACTTTCCAGTGAGAACATAGAATACACACTTACAAACAACAAGTATAAAGTCATCCTGCAAAAAAAATCCATTCGTCTTGCTGTAGGATCTCATGCAAACACGAGTGACATGTTTCTTATCGCTCCTTTGTCGGATGTGTATTCCGTATGCATATAAATGTGTGTCTTGTGTTATATAAACTTAAAAAATATATATCACTATGTTTCGTATCTGCATTTTTCATTATCAAATGTAATTTTACATAAATATATCATTTTATGCCTCCTATTTTCTATGCTTTCTAAAGTTAATGTTAGACAAATTGTTTGACTGTACAATTATAAAAAGGTATGTTTTTGGGAAATAAAATAAATTGGTTTCCATTTTAAAATTTATATTTATATTTCAGAAACATATCATTGAAAATACGATTTCCTTATATGAAAATAACTGATCTGTTAAAACCATAAAATTAAAAATATATCTTTAGAATTTTATTGAATGTAATTGTCTCTCTTTTTTTTTGCTATTCATACTGCATGGTGGTGGGCTACGGCTAGGGATTTCCTTGTTTTTCTCCTTCGCTTCAATCTGTCTTCGACTGAAATAGAATTTGACTGGAATTCGCCAAATTCAAAAATTTCTCTTCCAAATTTTGCTCTCTCGAACCAGTTTATAATTTTTTTCCCTATCTATTCGCTAGTAGCCTGAGGTTCTTATCCAACTTCATGTGGACAAGTAGTTGGATTCTCAGGCTCAACCTGAGGTAGATTACTAAAACCAGCCCTAGCAAGAGCAGTGAATCGCAGAATCTACTACCGGATTGAAATCGCGACCCATTGAGAAGATCCGTCGATAAACTCAGTGGACTGTGTCTATGCGAGATTTTTTTTATCTTGTTGGATTCAAAGTCAAGGCTTTTTCGATCTTAAAAATATTTATCTATTCTAAGTTTATTGGATATTTTTTTATTATTACATGATTTATATGTAAGGATATCCAAAGGTCAGCCAATGCACGTATTAAATGTTAAATACGTTGATACGCGTTAAATGCTATATATCGTCTTTTCGCATTAAAAGTGTACAATTTTCAAAAATATTCTAAATTGAGTTAATATGCGGAATCATTTGGTATCACCAGTATTTTTCTCATAAATACTGTCAAAAGAGCGTAGTTTAGTTTTAGTTTTTTTTTAGTTTACCTATGTTTTGACTACTATTAACAAAATTAATACATAATTCTATCTTACTTTAAAAGACAGATAATGTAATAAAAAATAAATGTTGCCAATATGATTAATATTAAAAATATCACATGTTACACTTTTAAAACACTCTCCTGTAAAATTAGTAAATTTTGAGATTATACAGTTTTAATGCGAGAAGACGATACGTATTTAGGTTTTAAGCCGCATTTAGTTCGCTTTTTTGTTGTAATATGTATCGCAGGAGCACCTTAAAAGTCTTCAGACTGCGTATTTTACGCATTCCACAATATCTGTCCGATCTCGAAAAAAAAAACTTCACGAAAGCGAACGTAAGAACCAAACTAGTCATAGAATGTAAGAACTTCCGCCAAATCTAATTATATAAACTGTTTAGGTAAGTATGTGTACATTAGAGATTTCGCAACGTTATCTATATCACGACAACCAATAATGTAATCGTTTTAAAATTTTCATTTAACTAATAGTAAATTAAATCTATCCTAATATTATTCTTAATCACGGAAAAAATCGCTTAAGTTGTTTTGTAGGCACCTAAAATGAATATTCTGAATAAGTCGTTTGTGTGTTTTTTTTCTTCTTTCTAACTTAGATGTTTCGATGAGCTCACGGCCCATCTAGTGGTAAGTGGTTGCATGAGCCTATAGACATCTACAACGTAAACGCCGCCGCCTACCTTGTGATATAAGTTTTAAGGTCTCAATTTTTACAGTACAATGGCTACCCCACCCTTCAAACCGAAACGCATTACTGCTTCACGGCAGAAATAGGCAGGGTGGTGGTACCTACCCATGCGTACTCACAAGAGATCCTACCACCAGTGACAATATATAGTATATATATATATATATAGTATATATGTTCTTGTTGCATGGTAATAGAGATAGGTCAGTCAGTGGTCGGCAACTTGCGACTTGCAAGCCGCATTAGACTCTGCTACGTCTCTTCCGCGAAATGTTTAGTTCAGGCACGGAATATTACCTGTCATTGATTAAACACGAATAAACATTTTTGAAACATATGCTTTTATAGCATATGCTATAAAACATATGCTATAAAAGCAGATTATAAAAAAATAGCTCTTTGAATAAATTTCAATTGTGGGGTTATTTATATTTATTTGACTCTTTTAGTTGCCGATAGGCTTTATGCCAGCATAAAGCCAAAAAGGTAAATATGCTAGGTAATATTATATCGTGTCAACAGTGACCACGAAAATCAAAGTATTCGAAACATCGGATAGAATATAAGGACAATAATAATCATGAAATAAAACCGTAAAAGTAGATGAATTAGGTCATATAAAGGAGACGGAAAATCGTCGGCCAAAAATGTAATAACTTGGAATGTAGTCTAAAAAATTTGTCATATTTTTTTATATAAGAATATAAAAAATCACTCAATCCACTTTCTGGGACCGAAGAAAAATGAGAAAGTTAGTTTTTGTCGGTATAACGGTGTGATCGATTTAATTAATCGATTACAGGATTTTAAAAAGAAAAACATTGCACTAGGTAATTAATGCAAAGTAATTAAATGAGCGATTTATACTTGTTGTATACAAGTGCGGTATACGCCGGATTTAATTGCGATTATATACATAAATGAAGAAAAAGTCTATTATTACTTAACAAAGTAATATGATTATCAATTTCAAATCGATTAAAATCGATTGTATTTTTGACGACAGCTTTGACAGTAAGCTGACATGACGTTTGTTCATAGATTATACAATTGTTTTTTTCGCTTGTTGGTTTTTTCTGCTCTACTCGTTTTGTATCTTCGACGCATTTTGAGTGTGTATCTATCGGGCTGTTTTTATATTTTCAACGATCACTGCTTTATTATTACGGATTCCAACTCTGCCAGCCTTGTACGACAATTGCTTCTACACTGGACACCGAAGATCGCTCACACGTTTGACTTAAAATTGTTGCATTGGATACTGTTGAAATTATGGATCGCTGTGTGAATTGTGGGATAGCAATTCCATATTCCATATATCATTGATATTCATTCATAAGATGACATTTAAAAGATTATCCAATGGATATAATAAACATTTACTTATGCTTAAATAAGTTATGATTCAGCTCTTTTAAAGAGATTGTAACATAACCTAACTTTTACTAAATCTTTATTAACTCGGCTCTCAGATTGAGAAAACTTTTATAATTTTCAGCAAGGTACTAATAAATCTGAATCTATTAATTCATATTAGTTTCATCACGTTACATTTGGGCCCAAAAATGTATGTAATCATTTCAGTCTCCTTTGTGCGGCACAAAAAAAACCTTGCTACTTTACTTTTTTTAAAACGATGTTGAAGTGAATGAAGTCTAAAGTGGTCCAGTACTTATTAAAGAAGCCTCATTCTGTCACATTTGTTTGAATCAAAAGGTGATGTCTAGAGTAATCTGTTATTTCTTAAGTACACGTTTAGTTCATTGTCGTCCTTAAAGAGTTAGTTTAGAGCCTAAAATCCTTTAAAAATTCACTAGAAGTTCGAGAAAAATCATCCCGTAATGTATTCGCACAGCTATTTCGTTGAATTAATAAATTGTCGACTATTATCTTTCGGTGTGTGTAATCGAAGATTCGCATAGAATTTCAGAGGTTGTTAGCTCAACCGCTCGTCTACAAACGAGAGCTTTGTCTTTAACCTTTAAAAATCAACCTAAAGATCTTCCATCGAACGTGTAAGATTGCCCGGTAAACAAGCGCGATGTTCCGAATTTTATTGTTCGGAACTTGTAAATATGCAAACTTATCTTGAAAAAATCGTTAGTGAGACTCAGGCGTCAAATATCTTGTGTTCTATGATAGCGGCCCGCCACATAACCATCTCCAGTCTGAACCAAAGAGGATTGGATTCGCTAATAAAAAAGTAAGACCGCCAAGATGGCTTCTAAAACGCCGATGCATTCTGCGAAGCACTGCTCTTGCTAGTCCCAGAGTTAGCAAACTCGCTCAGGTTGAACCCATGAGCTCACCTACCGGCCATAGATTAACTGAAATAGCCCCTTAGATTACCAGCGAATAGGTAGGAAAAAAGGGCGCCCAAATTTAATCTACAATCTTTTGATCGTTCTCTAGTTTAGCACAGTAAGAACCAATCGCCGACGTGGCCTTCGCAAATAATTGCAAATACAGCATTATCTATCATATGACGATAATAGCTGATATAGAATAGCTGTAAGTGATTTTATTTATAGATTGTCGTGTAATCGAAATTGTAACACTAAATAATTGTCAAGACAAAAATAATAAGCAACTTATGGAAATAGTGACCACTAATTATATTCTGAGAGATGTTAATTAGCACATAGCAAGCACCACAGACGGTATCCGTCGTGGTTCCATGGACCCGGTTTTATTGGTGGTAGGAAGTCTTTTGATTCCGCACGTAGCGTATGACGTAGCTGTAATAGCCTCTTATGCTACCAGCAAATAGGTAGTGAAAACAAATTTAATTAAAGGCTTCGTCAAACAAAACGCGTAATTAGCGCGCGTCAGAGCGCTACGCTATGACGCCGAGATGTGTTGTACTACTATGGTAACATACCGTAGTAGTACACCACATCTCGGCCTCATAGCACGGTGTTAGTTTAGCGCTCTGACGCGCGCTAAGTACGCGTTCTGTTTGACGAAGCCTTTAATGTTCAGGTTGCCTATTCACGTAAAACAACGTATTTTGATTTTAACTGTATATTTTCCTTTGTTCCAGACACGTAAGCTGGCACGTAAAGTCTTAGTGTCCTGACGAAGCTCTTCGACCATTAGGACGACAACGAAAACGCACTGTCGACCATTCAAGAATAAACGCTTCGCACTCACGAATATATTTTTAAACACGTAAAAAATAATAATCTCAGAACCAAAATTAGTAGTGATAAAAGTTGTTCCTTTTCTTTAAATTATTATCAAAAGTCATTTGTTTTAGTGTTCTAAGTGTTATTTGTTTTTGTTTTCTCTTGTGTGAAGTTTAAGCTGGAACTATGTTTATGGTGTGGCTTTGGGTCGGTTTTGCGATGGCCGCTAGTGTCGTTGCCGATCGTAGCAAACTACCTCCTGCCTGTGATAGGTGAGTTTCTTGAAGATTATTATTATTATGCTTAATACGCGACATTTATCTTTGTGATTAGAACTCCGTTTTATTTGGTATTAGATAGTATCAAAAATTCGATGTTTTTAATTGAACCTCAATTAAGTTTAGTCCATTCAAATAGCTGAATAAGTTCTTTTGTTATGATATTTTATTTACAAAATTTTAAATTTTATTTGTCTCTCATGTAAAGTAGCCAAAATGTCGCTTAAACCAAAATAGCCTTGCACCCCTCAATATGACCTCTACATAATATACTTTGACTGTACATCTTGCGAATTTCTTGCTTTGTTTCTTTCACATTTGATTCATTTTTGAACGAGTCCCTTATTTGCTGAATCGCCTTCTGTCTCAAATACATATTATAGTGCCTTTGAAATATACTCTAATATGCCGTGAACAACTACTGTAAAAACTGAGACCTTATTCAAATTCAAATTCAAACTCGTATGTCGAGGTGAGTGGCGGCATTTATCTCGTAGATGTCTATGGGCTCCGCTGCCCACTTAACATCAGGCGGGCTGTGAGCTCGTCCACCCATGTAAGCAATAAAAAAATAAAAAATAAAATAACTTTTTTTTTTTCAGTATGATTTACTGCCACGGACCGTTGTTAAACACGGTCCAAATGGCAGGCCTCTACAATGACTCCAAGACGTTTGTGGACATGAAAATCAAAATGTCACCAAACATCACTTTGGAGCACTTCTATGACATGATGAGCAGGTGAGAAACATTCGTCACCATTTTGGAGGAATGTTTTCAAAATTTTTTGGTCCAATTTATTGTTTTCATTGTTGTTCGCCTAAAATGAGTTTTGTTTCATTTTTGTGGCAAATGTGGGGACTAATGTAATTGAAATAAAACCGGTTCTATTCTGTGCGCAATATGATTAAATAGAATAAAAGCTATCCCCTACACATACATACCAAAGGCTTGAGTGAAAAGGAAATTAAGCGCATATCCAATAAAAAAATTAGAATTGAATCCACGAAAAAGGTTTTTATTTAATAACGTCAGCGACGTCGGTGTATTTTTTTTTATTGCCCGCGCAGGCCGACGAGCATACGGCCCACGTGATGGTGAGTGGTTACCGTCGCCCATCAGCAATGCCAGGGGCAGAGCCAAGCCTCTGCCTACCACTTATTCATAATACTACATACATAAGTACATAAATACTACGCTAATACATACACAAGTTAATAAATAAATGTGAATATTAATTATTATTTATTTTAGGTAGCATTTAAGAGCAGAACTACATACATATAATAGATAAAAAATTACGTTCATGTCTTTAAATTGCGACATGAATTTAGTACAGAATATAACCCCGTCTAAATCATTTAAAAGCTAATGAGGAACATCTTGTATATATTATGTGTTCGTGTTTTACTGGTGGTAGGACCTCTTATGAGTCCGCACCCCGCCCATTTCAGCCGTGAAGCAGAAATGCGTTTCGGTTTGAAGGGCGGGGCAGCCGTTGTAACTATACTGAGACCTTAGAACTCATATCTCAAGGTGGGTGGCGCATTTACGTCGTAGATGTCTATGGGCTCCGGTAACCACTTAACACCAGGTGGGCTGTGAGCTCGTCAACCCATCTATGCAATAAATAAAAAAAAAAATATTAAATGCAAATTAAAAATATTAATTTCAGGACAGATTCTAATCCAACTAAAGCGGACATACAGGAGTTCGTGAATCAGAACTTCGATCCTGAGGGTTCGGAATTTGAAAACTGGAGGCCTAGTGATTGGAAGCATAACCCCGGTGAGTGAATGAATCCGTTGAAAATGGACGATCGGCATGCGTTCATTTTTCACGAAAATGCAAATTAAACCGAATTTTAGTTTTTTTTTTATCTCTAATGGAGTTTAATTGAATATGCAATTTCGAAAAGAGCACATGTCGCATATTCTGTCAAATACGTTTTTTCATATACATGTAGTTTTGAGGCTTATCTACACCCATGTTATAATAATTCCAGTAATTTTCAATTGCTAATTAACACTAAAATATATAATATTTTTTAAATTTACACTGCTTTAGAAAATAATCAGTTTTTTTCATTTCCTGAACATTTTACATTTTCAGAGATGAGCCCTTATCGAAAATGCATATTCAATTAAAAAAACATTCAGAAGACGAAAGTGGGGCTTTCTGGGGTGAAAACCTTAAAAATGTTGGCAAATCTTTAATGGCAATCTTTATTTTTATATATTTATTAAATAACTTGACAACGAGCTCACGGCAAACCGGGTGCAAAATGGTTACTGGACCCCATAGACATCTACAACGTAAATGCCGCCACCCACCTTGAGATATGAGTTCTAAGGTCTCAGTATAGTTTCAACGGCTGCTCCACCGTTCAAACCGAAATGCATTACTGCTTCACGGCAGAAATAGGGTGGGTGGTGGTACCTACCCACGCGGACTCACAAGAGGTCCTACCACCAGTAATTACGCAAATAAAAATTTTGTGGGTTTGATTTTTATTACACGATGTTATTCCTTCACCGTGGAAGTCAATCGTAAACAATTCTTAAGTACGTATTTTATTAGTAAAATTATTACCCGCCGGCGGGAATACCAATGCACCGGACGTCTAATATCCTTTTGATGACTAGAAATGAAAAAATGAAATTGTTTTATCATCGATTTTTCTCATTGCACAAGTCGAACATAACTTTGTACGTGTATTTAACTGTATATATTATATGACCGTAATTTTATTAATTAGAATCGCGTTTCGTTCACAGGATTTCTTGCTAAAATCAAGGATCCGTTGTTGCACAAATGGGCATCAGCTTTGAACGATTTATGGCTCGATCTCGGGAGGAAGATGAAGGAAGCAGTCAAAGAGAGTCCAGACTTATACTCCATTATATACGTGGAGCATCCTTTTATTGTTCCAGGTGAGTTTACTGATATACAGTGTGCTTAGTGCGAGTTTTTTAACGTTCTCGATAGCGTAAAAGTTAACTAAAATTTGTATGCAGTTGGAACAGCGCCCCAAGCGGCAAACGTTCCAACTTCGTACAAATTTGAGTTAACTTTTACGCTATCATGAACGTTTTTTTTTATTGCTTAGATGGCTGGACGAGCTCACAGCCCACCTGATGTTAAGTGGTTAGTGGAACCCATAGACATCTACAACGTAAATGCGCCACCCACCTTGAGATATGAGTTCTAAGGTCTCAAGTAGTTAGTTACTTACGTTAAAAAACTCGCACTAAGCACAGAGGTTGGGCTGATTTATTGAATATCAAGTTGGGGTGTGGACATCCGTTTGTGGGCGGTCATTTATTACAGGGTCGGCTTCGTTAGATCTTCTACACGCCTAGAACGTGAAATGGAAGTCCGATCCAGTCTACCTTATTTTGTAACGGGGCTTGTACAATCGGATCCTAACTTCATGTGTGGAGTCGGTGCAGTGGAAGTAATTGAAACGTAATTAATAAATGTACAGTAAATTTTCCGTTCCCGCTGAGACAAAACTCTGTGAGGACAAAGAGACCGAAAGTGCTGCCTTCCCTTTCGCCATCCTACTCCACGAGTTTCTCTTTTTTTTCCCCTACCTATGCTGATAGCCATGATAGGCTATTTCAGCTTTTCCTTGACGTGTAGGTGAGCTCACGGGGCTCAAACCGGGAGTGTTGCTAACACTGGCCCTAGCAAGAGCCGTGCTTCGCAGAATCTACCACCGGATCGGAAACGCGACCCACTGAGAAGATCCGGCGAGAAACTCAGTGGGCTGTGTCTGAGGGTTAATTTACTCGTCGAGCCCTTCGTCGTAAGCGACGGGTTCGGCGAGGACGGAGACCGGTGCTTGTGGTACCTAAAAGCACCGTTAATGGAATCCGTAATGATATGTGATTATTGTACAGGTGGTCGTTTCCGTGAGTTCTACTACTGGGACTCATACTGGATCATCAAAGGTCTGCTGCTCTCGGAGATGAGGACCACAGCGAAGGGCATGGTCAACAATTTACTCAGTATAGTCGATAGATACGGCTTCATACCGAATGGCGGCAGAATTTATTATCTTATGAGGTACGATAAATCTTTTTCCTCATAAAAACCATTTGATACGTTTATTGACGTATTTCGGTAGAGTGGGTCGCGGGCTCTTTGATGTTAAGTAGTTACTGGTCGATAAGCAACGTCACATGAAGACCAAAGGACAAGTATCAACTTTATTTGAATAAAACTTAACCCTAATATTCGAACCGGTCTGCTCTGCAGCAGAAATAGTCAAGTTGGATATACCTTCTAGTGTGGCGTGTAACGCTCCCAAACATCATATTTTTTTGCATAGATCGGTGGACGAGCTAACAGCCCACCTTTTTTTTTTTTTTTTATTGCTTGGATGTGTGGACGAGCTCACAGCCCACCTGGTGTTAAGTGGTTACCGGAGCCCATAGACATCTACAACGTAATCACCGCCACTCACCTTATATGAGTTTTAAGGTCTCAGTATAGTTACAACGGCTGCCCTTCAAACCGAAACGCATTACTGCTTCACGGCAGAAATAGGCGTCCGTGCGGACTCATAAATCGTCCTGCCACCAGTGAAGTGTATAGTGTTCCATATTAGTGCCTAAAAATAAAGCCTGTTTCCAACGCGAAACATTAATCGCGTCAGAAATAGACATAATGGGTACATCTCCCAGTGTGGCTTTTAACACTCCCTAACATAATTAGATAAAATCTCTAGTTCTCTATATTGGTGTTTAGAATCAGTGCCTATTTCTCCTGTCATGCGTTTCTAAGGTAGTTCCAATGAAGTTGATGTTTCAATTTTATGTCTCAAAGTGGAACACACTTAGTTGGATAGTCCTTTGTTGTGTAATAATGATATTGCTCGGTAGACCGACGGTCCGAATGTTGTTGTTCGGAACTTGTATATTTTATGCAAACTTTTCTTGAAAATGTCGTAAGCGAGATTCAGAAATCTGTCAAATATCTTACGTTCTATGACGGCTACCCGCCGCAGTAATATAGAATTAACCAGCGGTTTTTTTCCTACCTAAGCCGGTAGTCTTAGAGGGCTATGGCGGCGTAGCCGATCGAGATAGTGTCAGTTGGTCCGTACCGAATACAATATTCGCAGGTCGTGCTATGTTTTAGTTAACTCTTAATTGATCTCACAATATCTTTCATCAGATCTCAACCTCCCCTTCTAATACCGATGGTGCAGCTACTAATGGAAGACACCGATGACCTGGAATACCTGAGGGAGCACATCCACACCCTGGACAAAGAGTTCGACTACTGGATGACGAATCACACCATCGAAGTTAACCACGAAGGGAAGAAGTACGAATCGATTGATGCTTATTTAGGTTTTGACTATGCATTATGCAATTTTTTGCCATTGCTCTAGGCGATCAAACAGTTATTTTATATGATTGCTGTAGCCCATGGACATCATTGCATTACTGTCGCAGTCTAAGTACGACATATGGTTGAAGTCTTCATAGCATAGCTGATATGGCTACCGTATTCTTTACTTCGGGACCCACGACTGCGAACCGCGTTCAAAAGAAGCCCACCTAATCCGGTCCTTTCCTAGGTGAAAACCTAGAACCTAGGTCAGTACACCATGGAACCCTCTAAACTAAACCTAATCTACGTTGTGATGTAAACTAGATCCGACCAATCGTCGATTTGGTCGTAATCCTTAGTCGATAATTTATAGGATAATCTACCCGCAAATCTCAATAAAAAACTTGTCTCTTTTTTTCCCTTCCCATGCTAATAGCCTTGAGAGGCTATTTCAGCTTCGCCTTGACGTGTAGGTGAGCTCTCGGAGCTCAAACCGGAGTGTTGCTAACACCGGCCCTAGCAAGAGCAGTGCTTCGCAGAATCTATCACCGGATCGGAAACGCGACCCACTGAGAATATCCGGCAAGTAACTCAGTGGGCTGTGTCTATGGGTTCCTTGTCACTTAACTGTAGGTTAAGGCGTTCTTTTACATTTCGTAATCTTGTTTTTCAGATTGAAAATGGCGATGTACATGGATAATTCTCAGGGTCCGAGGCCGGAGAGCTACAAAGAAGACGTCGACTGTGCTAGGTGAGCGTTCTGAACACACTACGAATACCATTGTAAGTCGTCGCGGCCTAAAAGATAAGACGTCCGGTGCATTCGTATGTAGCGATGCACCGGTGTTCGAATCCCGCAGGCGGGTACCAATTTTTCTAATGAAATACGTACTTAACAAATGTTCACGGTTGACTTCCACGGTGAAGGAATAACATCGTGTAATAAAAATCAATCCCGCAAAATTATAATTTACGTAATTACTGGTGGTAGGATCTCTTGTGAGTCTGCACAGGTAGATACTACCGCCCTGCCTATTTCTGCCGTGAAGCAGTAATACGTTTTTGTTTGAAAGGCGGAGCAGCCGTTGTGCTGTAAAAACTGAGATCTTAGAATTCATATCTTATGGTGGATGGCGGCATTTACGCTGTAGACCGGTGTTTCCCAACGTGGGGACCACGCCTCACAAAGAAGCAATTTGATAAAAAAAGGGGGGCAATCGCACTAAATTAATATAGAAAATCTGTATTTAAATTAGTTTGAATTTGAATTTCAGTTTTTTATTATATGTTTTGAAATATTACTTACTGTGTTTTGATAATAATTTCATAGTGATTTCTTCCTAAAACCTATCATTTATGTTCCTTAAGTGCACAAATCAATTTTTTAATATTAAAAATTACGTATGGGGGGCATTAAAGTTTTAGAAATGTTACAGTGGGGCATGCCACAAAAAAGGCTGAGAAACACTGTTGTAGATGTTTATGGGCACCGTTAACCATTTAACACCAGGTGGGCCGTGAAATCGTCCAACCATCTAGGCAATAACAAAAAAGATTACTTTATTGGGACCATTTAAACGAGGTTAATGTTCATATACACGCAGACATTTTGACACAACTGAGAAGAAAGAAGAATTGTACGCTGAATTGAAGGCAGCCGCTGAATCCGGCTGGGATTTCTCATCACGATGGTTCATACTGAACGGAACCAATAAAGGTGAGTGATATTTAATACGCTTTTATTAGCTTCAGACGTATGTATGTTAGTATGTAACGGAATCTTTGAACACGATTTTGAGCCCCTTCAAAACGTCGGATTAACTCGAAAGTTGGCATACTTATTAAGAACCGATGATAATTCGAAATTTAAAAAAATATTGAGAAAATTGAAATTCAACTAAAAAATAAAAAATAGTTTAAAAAAAATACTTTTATAGAAAATCCAACTAAAAAATAGAAAATAAATTTGAATTAAAAATAGTGTAAGAAAAAATGATTTTATTGTAAAAAAAGCGTGGTATTCATTTATAAAAATACTACCTGACCCGGCAAACGTTGTGTTGCCTTAAATAAGATTTGTAGGGAAATTCTAGTCTAATATATAAAATTCTCAAAAACCTCATTCAACCACATAATACCTCATTATAACCAAAAAAAAATTATCCAAAAAATAAAAATAAAAAATAAATGTTTAGGGTGGACAACCCTTATCACTTAGGAGTATGAAAAATAGATAGTAGCAGATTCTCAGACCTACTGAACATACTATTGATACACAAATAAAACCAATAAAACAATGTTGGCAAGCTACGATTGATACACAAATAAAACTAAAAAAACATGGCTGAAAAATGTATAGTGAGTAAGACAGGAGACCGGCTTCGTCCCTATCCCTACTACGTGATGTTTGCTGGATGAGTGATGACACCTGGCGGGGATAACTGGGCGGGAGATCAAATTGAATTTAAAAAAATCATAATTAAAGGAACTTGAAATTATAAACTCTGAATAAGAATTTATCGTACTACAATTATAATATTTAATTGCCATCTTGCCTTATTGCGGATCTGTGCATAGTTAAAAAAAATAAAAATCGGGATGGAAAAATAGGGGTTGATCGTATAAAAGTGAAAATTGAGAGTAATATGATTTTTTTTATTTTAAGTCATGACAAAATTTAAAAAAAAATCATGCCAAGTTTATAATTAACAAATAAAAAATAGGGGTTGATCATAGAGGGATGAAAAATTGAGAGTAACATCAGATTTTTTATTTTAATACATGACAAAATAAAAATAAAAATGAAAATCTTGTCAAAAAAATTAAAGACCGATATGCACGCTAAGATTCACGAAAATCGGTCGAGCCGTTTCGGAGGAGTTCAATCACGCACCCCGTGACACGAGAATTTTATATAAGATTAAAATTCGTTTAACTTATACAAAACCACAAAAATAACATTTGAAGTTAATGAATAAAGTTTTGTGCTCAGTACGCAATGTATCGCAATTAATAATGAACAGACGAGGGGTCAATGGCCTCGAATGAACGCGGTGGCGCCTAAATTACTTTACATTGCTTTGTGCGAAGTATGAGCTTACTAAACAACAATGTATCTTTATTGTTTAGTAGTGATCTCGCAGGAGATACATATTTTATTTATTTATTGCTTGATGGGTGGATAGGCTCACAGCCCACCTGGTGTTAAGTAGTTACTGCAGCCCATAGACATTTACAACGTAAATGAGCCACCCACCTTGAGATGTAAGTTCAAGGTCTCAGTATAGTTACAACGGCTACCCCTCCCTTCAAGCCGAAACGCACTACTGCTTCACGGCAGAAATAGGCGGGGCGATAGTACCTACCCGCGCGGACTCACAAGAGGTCCTACCACCAGTAAAAAATGATTATAATATCATCCATATATCTGAAGACCGACATTATTAGGCCTGAAGCAACGATTACCATCAGTAAATTCTACCCTCATATTTTAGGTAATCTAACCAATTTGAAGGTGAGGTCGATAATTCCCGTCGACCTCAACGCGATCTTGTGCTGGAACGCGCAGCTCATGATGGAGTACCACACCCGCCTTCAAAATGAGGAGAAAGCATCTTACTATAGGCGGATACACGATGACTTCATGGAAGCTATCGAAGAGGTATTCCTAAATATTATATTATAATAATTCGACAGTGTCATAAAGTCGGATATCAATTATCTATTAAACTAATCTATATTTAATATATTAACACGTAAAGCAAAAATTCGGTACCCCTTATTATGAAAAAGGAGTATGAAATTTCCCACACTTATAGAGAACATAGAGAAAGAGAGCAAAATGTATTTTTTTTAATTGTGCAAAGAAATACAACAAATGAATTTAAAAAAAACATTACACACAATACCATGTATTTGACACACACATGCATATGTACTCTTTTGTTGATTATCAAAGTCTGTGGTCTAATTGAGAATAGATTAATTATTTATTGTTTGTCTTTAATATTATTTGTCTATAGCGAAGTCTTGGCGAAATCTGTGATTGTAGAATAATGATTATAAGAGAAATGATGATCATAGAATTGTGACCATAAAAGTATAAAAATGTACAAACTTATAATTAAAATTAATTAAAGTCGAGTTTCGACTGCTGGAGGGGACCACTATCTATATATTAATACGTGAAGCAAAAACCTTGGATCCCTTTTTACGAAAATTGCGCGGACGGAGGAGTATGAAATTTCCCACACTTATAGAGAATGTAGAGAAGAAGTGAACAACGCTAGGTAATATTTCTTTAAAATAATGCATAAAATATACATTAAATCAATAAAGAAAACATTACACACACTACCATGTATTTGACACAACATATAATAATATATAAATATACTCTTTGTTTATTGTCAATTGTCAAACTTTTGTTAAGTGTTTAAAGTCTGTGGTCAAATTGAGCATAGATGAATATTGTTTGTCTTTATTATTATGTATGTACAGTGTAGTTTTGGCGAAATCTGTGATTATATTATATAAGTACAATAGTATTTGACAATAGAACCATAATAATGCTTAAACATAAAATTTCAATCGATTAAAGTCGAATTTCGACTTCTGCGGGACCACTAGTTCAATGTAAAAACGTCTTTTAATCTATTAATGTAATGAATGTACTATAAGAAATTGGAGAAATTTTATTGCTACCATATTGGATTAAGGATGTGTTGGTTGGTGTGTGTGTGTGTGTGTGTGTGTGTGTGTGTGTGTGTGTGTGTGCGTGTGCGTGTGCGTGTGCGTGTGCGTGTGCGCGGCTGTGTACGTGTGCGTGTGCGTCTGCGTGTGAGATGTAATACGCATAATGGGCCTCTGATACAATTAAACGATTGGTTAAAATATCCTTGATCTTCCTGCAGCTTTTGTGGCACGAAGACGTGGGAGTTTGGTTGGACTACAGCCTCGAGTCTGGTCGCAGGAGAGACTACTTTTACCCATCCAACCTGTCACCGCTCTGGGCCGGCAGCTACGATAAAGCGAGAAAGGATTACTTCGTGAATAGAGTCGTCAATTATTTGGATAAAGTCAAGGTACGTGATCAAATTTTTGAAGTGAAACTTCTTTAGAATCGTTGTGTGTGATTTCAAACTCGATGAAACGAAATGAAACGAAACGAAATGAAACGAAACGAAAAGATAAGTGTGCCGCGATTGGCTGGCCGAAGCGGCTCCGAGCGGCGCCGACAAATCACGAAGCGCTCCAGACGGTCTCGCGTCCCCGACTAGTTCAGTGTGTTTTTGACGTCCGTGCACTCTGTCGTGGCTCTCGGAGTGCCTTTAAGTTTCACTTCTACTGTGTGTGACTTGCACATACACTCACATTTTATTTTTTAACTTGACCTCTCGCAGTAACCTGGTTTTAGTAATAAGATTTTGTGATGGTAAATATCTGATTAATTGCCTTTTTCGTTCTCATGAGACCGCCAATCACACTTGCAAAAAATTGAATATCTCTACCACTCTCAAAGTTTTTTCATTATTGCTTGGTCAGTTTTTTCCTCTTGTTTTTTGATGGGCGGGCGAGCTTACAGCCCACCTGTGTGCTTATTGGTTAGTATAAGATAGAGAGCAGGACTATTCAAAGGGAATTTGCACCATTTTGTTTGTTGCCTTTAACAAAATTTAATAACGAGAAATCCTCAAAACTCTATCGAACTGGTGATAGTGAAGACTTTGTAACTGTATCAAAGTGATTTTCCACAAAAAGCTACAGAATTGAGAACCACCAAAATTTTGTTTTTCAGTTCTTTTTTTTTGCTTAGATGGGTGGACGAGCTCGCAGTCCACTGATGATAAGTGGTTACCGGAACCCAGATGTGTATGGGTTCCGTAAATGCCGCCACCCAAAGATGCCGTAGAACCACGGACGTTTCTTATTTGTTGTAATCCGTCCCCTAGATGGACATCTTCGAAGGTGGAATCCCAACAACGTTCGAGCACACCGGCGAACAGTGGGACTATCCCAACGCATGGCCGCCTCTCCAGTACATCGTCATAATGGGCCTAGCCAACACCGGGCACCCGGAGGCGATGAGATACGCCACCGAACTCGCCACTAAGTGGGTGCGAAGTAACTTCGAAGTATGGAAGCAGAAGGCCGCCATGCTGGAGAAGGTACGTTCTCATCGATGCAAATAGACAGACTTGCTCAGAGCAAACCAGTAAGTGATTGTCGGAGTACATATAAAAAACAAATTAAATGTGTACTTGAGATGTATAGGTCGAAATCCTCATTTTCGCTATTTCATTGCTTGATACTCCAACCAGACCTCAAATTAGTGATTAAGGGAAATAAAAGCAGGATACTTCAGCTACGAGTTAGATGTAGGAATGGACTTGGGTTCCACTATACCACGAGATAAACTCGTAGCAAACTGGAATGAGGAAGAATAATAGGATTGGCTGGTTATTTTATTGGCTCTCGGAAACCAGAATCGCTCACCCGTATAATCCCTCACTTTGTTTTCGGTAAGCAGCGGCTTGGCTCTGCTCCTGGCATTGCTGAAGTCCATGGGCCACGGTGACCAGTCACCATTAGGTCAGCCGTATGCTCGTCTGCCTACAAGGGCAATAAAAGAAAGTACTCAAACTCAAACGAGGCTTGTGGAGAGTGTTAAATTGACTTTACCCCTGGCATTGTTGACATCCATGAGTGACGATAACCACTCACCATTAGGTGGATGAGCTCACAGCTCACCTGGTGTTAAGTGGTTACCCATAGACATCTACAACGTAAATGCGCCACCCACCGTGAAAATGCTTGGTGGGCCGTATGCTTCTCTTCCTCTAAGTATAAGTAATATAAGTCTTAAAATGAATGTCACAACAGTACGACGCCACGATTCTGGGTGGGCTGGGTGGCGGCGGAGAATACGTCGTCCAAACCGGCTTCGGATGGAGCAATGGCGTTGTGATGTCACTCCTAAACAGATATGGAGGTAAGAGGCTTTAAAAATAAAACTCACAGCTAACTTACAGTCTGATATTAAAAAAATCAATTAAAAAATCCATCAATAATACCTATTAGAAATGAATTAAGTCATCATCATCATCATGTGATGTGGAATTCTTGTTTATTAAAGCCTTGACAGATGTTCTCCATAGTTTGCGAACTGAGACTTGGCGCGTGCACTCGTTAAGTGGGGTTTTATTAAGTAGTCAAATTAATTAAGTAGTGACGTAAAATAATAGTTCATTACTTATTATTGCGTGCAGTAAAATCTCATTATTCGCTCAGTATATGTTCCGTAATTAGTTCGCGAATACAGATAACGTGAATATGGAATAGCGCGCTTACAAAACAAGTTCGGTTGGATACGTACATATTGGAATCCTTTTTATCATAGCTTATGTACTGATGTATCTATTAAATCCGCGAATTAAGAAATCTTTAGCCGCGAATATAGGAATTGGATTGCATGTTTTAAATCCGCAAATAGTGACAACGCGAATTAAGAAAGCGCGAATAAGGAACTTTTACTGTACTGAACTATAAACATTATTCTATAAATCCGAACGAAATACAGGTAACCCCACTATAACACGGTATTTTACAACACGGTTTTGACTCTAACGCGAAAAGGAAAATTCCCCAAAAATTATTTACAAAATTACATTATGCATTATGAACACATAATATATCTGAATAACTGAAACTTTACTGCTTATTTTTAAACTATTGCATAGCTTTTATCGCGGGCTTTGAGTGCGGTGCCCGAATCAAGAAATTCCGTAACGAAAATAAAACATAACACTCCCCACTCCAACTACCATGTAGCTCGCGTTAAACACATTCACACGTTGTGCTGGTGTAGTATTTGTGAATAAGCTTGCGGCGTGACGTGGCACTGCATGTGCATCATGAAAAATCTGCCTATCTCTTTCTCGCGCGGTCTAGCTTATGAGAGTGAAGGGGACAGTTAATGTTTTGTTTTTGTTAATATTTATAAATACAGCGTGGTTTTATTTTATTATTGTTTTAATATTAATTTATTATTGTGTAATTATAATTGCATAAGTTGATTAAAAATACTATGCAATAGCTTTACCGCGGCAGTCCCCGAGTGCCACAGGTGATTTTTTATGTATAATATGTAAAAAACAGATAAAGGTACATTGAGATGTTTCATTCGGAAAAAATACTGTTGTTGTACTGGCTTCTAGTCACATATAACATGATTTCGCACTACGCGGAACTTTGTATGGACGTATCTACCGTGTTATAGGACGATTACCTGTATTACTTCTCCACTCGTCCCCTTAATTTCCCTTCCAAGTTATATGGTTTGATTTATTGTGTATATGGATGAGCGACCCGTCTGGTATCAAGATGGTTACAAAAGTCCATAGACAGCATAAATGCCACCTCCCATATATCTCGACAAGCAAGGTCTTAGCCTCAATGGTACAAAATTCCCAACCTTCAAACAAGCATTGCTGCTTCTCAGCACATGTATGGTGGCAAATACTCGTGCCAAAATCACAACACTACCAGTACTTAGCATTAGTTAGATCGAACTGTGATAGCACAGATTAGACTAAAGTTTATTACTCTATTGCATGGCCGATTATGCTAATAAATTTTAAAATGGATATTATTAATCTGTGATTTACGCCAACAATTACTTTATTGCATGGATAGTTATGCTGATAATTTTTAAAATCGCTATTATTAATCTATGATTTAATTTAATCAAGGTAACGGTTTTTTTTATTGTTAAGTCGAAGTCCCTCGTTGAACGCAAAATCGTTTTTGCATGATTTACTTGACATCAGATTAGATTTAGGAAATACATTATTCAACTCATTCTTTATGGGATTATTTGAAAGTAATTTAAAAACGTATTGTACTAGTTTACTTACTGGTCTTGTTACTTTTTAATTTATAAAAACTAGTATAGTACATAGTCATATTTAATAATGGATTTCATTTTTAATTGTTCTTAAACCGTTTTTAATGTTTTGTTGATTCATTCGCTCACTCGTTCACCGTGGAAGTCATTGACTACATAGGTACGTTCATTCATTAAATTGTCGTTTTGTGTTAAAAATAGTTGGTATTAGTTTAATATAGTATTTGTTGTATTGTATATAGTAATTAGTTTTTTTTTATAAACATTTCATTGAATGATTCTTTAAGTTCTAGCAGTTTGGAGACCAACAAAAAACTACACGCGATACTAAAAACATGCACACACACACTATTAATCCGTGTGACTAATAGATCCTAATTTATGCTTTTGTTGTATATTTTGAATCTAAATTTGTATATATGATTTTGCACTAATACTGCCTTTATATTATTTTTTGTACTTAACAATATTTACACCTACAAATATTTATTTTTATGTGTGTATATATTAACTTCATTGTAATTACAACGTCTGTACAAATATGGTTATAAGTTTTTGATGCATACATAATGCAAGTGAAAAGATAATTATTGAGGCTACATAGTATTGTGGAAATCGTTTTTTTTTATTCCCTACCTTATCGCTGGCGGTTTAAGGGGTTATTCCAACTACATTGTGACTGGTAGGTGAATAACCGGCTCAACCTGAAACAATTTTCTAACACTAGCCCTGGCAAGAGTAGTGCTTCGCAGAATCTACTACAGAATCGGAATCGCGACTTTTACTGGTGGTAGGTGATAGGACATCTTGTGAGTCCGCGTGGGTGGGTACCACCACCCTGCCTATTTGTGCCGCGAAGCAGTAATGCGTTTCGGTTTGAAGGGTGGGGCAGCCGTTGTAACTATACTGAGATCTTAGAACTTATATCTCAAGGTGGGTGCCGCATTTACGTTGTGGATACCTATGGGTTCCAGGTGGGATCAGGTGGGCTGTGAGCTCGTCCACCCATCTAAGCAATAAAAAAAACATTGAGAAAATCTAGCAAGAAACTCAGTGGGCTGTGTCTATGGGTTAGTTCACTCGTCTTAATCGACGAATTCTCGCATCAATAATCTATAGACTGATTCTGTGGTAAAGCAGTAATATATTCCAGCTCGAAGACCCGGACACAATGCGCGATCGGAACTTCGACATCATACCTCAAAGTTTGAGGCTCAAACTCCTTACAGCACTAAGAAAAGTTTAAAAATTTACAGTCATTCGCATAAACTATACAACAAAAACAAAGAAAGCTAAATAATATACATATTATATTTATTTTTATATTTCAGAAAACATATGTTAAATAACACATATTTGCTTGTTTTAAGACCTTGATATTGAAATATGTTGATTATTTCGAATTTATTTCAATCTGTCTATTGAACCTAAAAAATTCAAAAAAAATATGCTAAGTATTTCAATATCAAATCTTTATTATTATTCAGCACTGCATGCAAGTGGTCGGGTCATATCTAAACTATGGGTTTTGTAGCTTGTCTTGTATAGTAGTTTTAAAGATATGCAAATAATTTGTATTATTAATTATAATTAACTTTGGTATTCTGGTTCGTATTTTATTCATTTTCTTGTATACTTTTTTTTTGTTTTTCATCTGGCAACATTGAAATAGTAGAGGGTAGAAATTAAAAACAAAAAAAAATTTGTTGTCGCTATTGACAAATTCCTGACCGTAGTATTTTTATTATTGTATTAATTAACTTTGGTATTCCGGTTCGTACTTTATACATTTCCTTGTATAGTTTTTGTTTTTTGGTTTTTCATCTGGCAATGTTGAAATAGTAGAGGGTAGACGTTAAAAAAACAAAAAAAATATTGTTGTCGATATTGACAAACTCGTGACAAAGCTACATAATCGTGGGTATGGATGAGCCGGCCGCTTGGGCAGTGCGCTGACCGGGGGCCTCTTTGACAGACGTAATCTCGGCAGCCGACAACTTCGGAACGGCGGCGGAATCGGGCGCTGTCTACGGCGCCGGGGTGGGCGCCGGTGGTGTAGTCACGGCACTCCTAGTGGTCCTAGCTTCTTTGGCTGCTGGAACTTTAGGGTGAGGTGGGTATTGTAAAAAGTACTTATTTTGTTGGGGCTTGGCTCATTGCTATCGTCCATGAGTGACGTTGCCTACTATAAGATGGGCCATATGCTCGTGTCCTACCCCAAAACACGTCATTTCGGATCCTCCCGATCCAGTAACGGTGCTTTTAGGTGCCTCAAGCATCGGTCACGTACTCATCGAACCCGTGGCTTGCGACGAAGGTCTCGGCGAGTAAACTAACCCACAGACACAACCCACTGAGTTTCTCGCCGGATTTTCTCATTGGGTCGCGTTTCCGACCCGGTGGTAGATTCTGCGAAGCACAGCTCTTACTGAGGTTCGTGTTAGCAACAACGTCAAGTTTGAGCTCTGTGAGCTCAAGCGATGGGTTCGGCGTAGACGGTGACCGGGAAGTACCTAATATTTGTATAATGACTACAAGAATGTATTGTGGGCCCTCAAGGTCCACTACCCTGCTTATTCCGCTAAGCAGTCACGTGTTTGAGCTTGACGTGTATCAAAAATGTGACAATTGAAATTGCTAATTACGTAAAACTATAATTGTATTCTCGGATATGTAGTTTTCACTTTAATAACATAATTTGTTTGTTTGTTTCAGATATCTATTTGTATACCGTAGATGCGTCATGAGACCCAAAAGTAAGATCTTTCTGTTATTTACAATTATAATATTTTACTAGACCTTGAACTGTTATTTTTATCTAGTACTGTTATAACACAAGCTTAGACTTCTCAAACATACATTTTAATTGTGTATGGCAACTTTTGTTCGTTGAGTGTTGCCATTTGTGAAAAGATAGTGATTTAATTAATTTTTTTTAAAATACTGTTCTTACGAAAATCGAATCTAAATTTTATTTACAATCTGACAATACCTCTGAAGTATCTGCAAGTTGTCAGAGGTGAATTTTTAGACCAGAAATACAAAGTTGAAAGTACTTTTTTGAAATATACGCTTTTATCTATCTGGTTTCCCTTTGTTTTCTACTGCAAAATATGATTTTTGAACCAATTATTTATTTGAATTTACATTATTAATAACGGTCGATTTGGTATTTGATAAAGAAGAGCTAGATAGAAACTAGTATTACAATATTAAATATTGAAATCGCCATCTGAACGTATGCCTTTGATATATAGTTTAAAAAATGTCTTTTTTCTAACATAAATTAAGTTTGCTTCTTGCCTTTATTATTATAGTTTTATTTGACGAATTATTAACTTATTAATGATTTACCGTAAGTACAATTAATAATCATTAAATGAATACATATATATTTTTAAAATAAATAGGTAGTGAATAGTATTCTTTTATAGTCAATTGGGGACTTTACTTAATACTTTAGGATTTCAAGTCTCAAATTTTTCTATATGTGTGGTAAATCGGTACCTACTATCGCACTGTTTAAGAACATTTACAATATTATCTACATTCCTATTTAAGGTCTAGTATGCGACCAATGTATCTTTAAAAAAAGGTTTTACTATGTATAACAATAAATTGTTTTGTTTTAATATGAAAAATTGTATATTTTGTTTTATATTAAAATTATAAATATGTGATAATAAGGATATAGTTCAGTATCAGTATTTTCATCAAAGTTTATTTATTTAATTTATATTAATATAGGTAATCGTTCGAAATAAATTATTTAATTTTCATTCTTACCTTTTACGGATGTAGTTTTTAGGTTATGGTGTGGTACAATAAAAATAAATCGAATATTGTTTAATTTTGTTTATATTAATTTAGTAGGCGTTTTCGATTTACATGTAATTTGAACAATAACAATAGAAACACTACAATCACTTTTGTGAATTTTTATAATTAAATTCCTTAATCTAAAAGACTGAGACTAAGAGTTTACTGTCCAAATTTTAGATGTATTTTATTACAATTATACAAGTTTAGGATTGACAATGTAGAATTTTGATAAAAAAAATTACTGGTGGTAGGAGCTCTTGTGAGTCCGCACGGGTAGGTACCACCACCTTGCCTATTTCTGCCGCGAAGCAGTAATGCGTTTCGGTTTGAAGGGTGGGGCAGCCGTTGTAACTATACTTGTGACCTTAGAACTGATATCTCAAGGTGTGTGGCAAATTTACGTTGTAGATGTCTATGGGCTCCAGCAACCACTTAGCACCAGGTGGGCTGTGAGCTCGTCCATTCATCTAAGCAATAAAAAAATGTAGTCAAATTACATGAGATGATGTATCTAACCGAAAAGCAACGTTCGCTTTTCAATCTAGAACGTTCGATTTATCTAAATATACATAACAGTATGTAATCAACTCATCTCATTAACCATATTTACAAACGCGTCATGTTATAATTAATTTCATTATTATCTTATATAAATATAGTGGTGTTTACACAAGGTTTTCACTGCCGTCGCGTCGGTCGCAGCAGTAAATACGAGTCGTTTTTGTTTCGACTTAAAAATGTCGTTGTTCAGATACTATTCTGTAGTCTGTGTAGTCTCAGTAGACAGGAATAACATCGTGTAATAAAAATCAAACCCGCAAAATTATAATTTGCGTAATTACTGGTGGTAGGACCTCTTGTGAGTCCGCGCGGGTAGGTACCACCGCCCTGCCTGTTTCTGTCGTGAAGCAGTAATGCGTTTCGGTTTGAAGGGTGGGGCGGCCGTTGTAGCTTTGAGACCTTAGAGCTTATATCTCAAGGTGGGTGACGCATTTGCGTTGTAGATGCCTATGAGCTCCAGTAACCACTCAATACCAGTAGGGTATGAGCTCGTCCATCTAAGCAAAAAAAAAAAACAAAAAACAAAATTTTGGTGTTTCTCAATTCTGTAGCTTTTTGTGGAAAGTCACTCTAATACAGTTACAAAATCTTCACTATCACCAGTTCGATAGAGGTTTGAGGATTTCTCGTTATATTATCGTCGTAGCGGTAGGCAGCGGCTTGGCTCTGCCCCTGGCATTGCTGAAGTCCATGGGCGACGGTAACCACTCACCATCAGGTGGGCCGTATGCTCGTCTGCCTACAAGGGCAATAAAAAAAATAATATCTATATTAAATTTTATTAAATTCAACAAAATGGTGCAAATTCCCTGTAAATAGTCCTGCAGTCTATCTTATACCGTTCCGTGATTAAATACGAGAACATTACCTGACCTCCACACATCCTCATTCTCCAGAGTGATTTATGTGTCCTATTATAATTGACCCCGACATTGGAACCGTACTTATTCAAACGACAGGTCTTGTTGCTTCGTATAGGATCGCCTTTACAAAAATTGTCGGGTAACACTTAATTATTACGTCGTAGAGATGAATTTCGTTTAGCTTAATGAATTCAACAAACCAATCTCTGGTCCTTTCCGGTAATCATTAATAGAGATGGTATAGTACAGGGGTAGCCAACCGGTAGATCGCGATTGACCGGTCAATCTTGGCTATTTGTTCAGTCGATCGTGGCAAGATAAAAAATATAAATACGTAGAACAGACTTCGCAACGTAATCACCAATTGCTGCACGCATCATCTTCATCTTGTATCATTTGTTAATAGCCATTACGTCATATTATTTATCCTCTGTTCTACACAATAGTTCTCTTTTATTATATAACTAGCGACCCGCCCTCGCTTCGCTTCGGAAACATTAAAAAACACATGAAAACAAAAAATAAAATAAATAAAAAAAGTAGCCTATGTTCACCAGGGACAATGTCGGCTTCTAATGGAAAAAGAATTTTTCAAATCGGTCCAATAGTTTCGGAGCCTATTCGAAACAAACAAACAAACAAATCGTTCCTCTTTATAATATTAGTATAGATTTAGGTTTATTTTAATCTTTTTAATAAAATAACATATGCTGCTTATTTGTATACTGAACTACATTGTTTCATTAAATTGCAAGAAAGGTCATTGGTAGATCGCAGAGTGCTCGTCAGTAGACAGTAGAGCTTGGGTCTAATCAAGATGACCACCCCTGGTATAGTAGCTAGTAGCACGGTCCTGACTGCATCAGTCGATTACATAAATTACCTTTTAAATTATAAGTGCTACTGATTTTCATTCTTCATACATATTATCGAAAAATACTCAGAATTCAATATAAATCTTTACAGAATGTAAAAATACCGTCTCTCTGAAGTCGTAACTAGATTGAACTACTATTGCCATAAAAAAAATCTAGATATAATATCGATTTGCCCGAACTAAATGTTGAGTCTCTATATCGGGCAAGGATTAATAAGACACGTGTTCGGTTAAGTGACTAAGGTATATTCGAATTACAATATATCGTGCGGTTAAAGGCTATTTGATTTAAGCGACATTTTGGCAAATTCACAGGAGGGCCATTTAAGGTTTAAAATTTCGAAAAAATATCTTAACAAACTTCTTCAGTTATTTCAATGAAGTAAATCTACTTAAAGGATGTGCTATCTCACCACTTTTTTACTGGTGGTAGGACCTCTTGAAAGTCCGCGCGGGTAGGTACCACCACCCTGCTTATTTCTGCCGTGAAGCAGTAATGCGTTTCGGTTTGAAGAGTGGGGCAGCCGTTGTAACTATACTTGAGACCTTCGAACTTATATCTCAAGGTGGGTGGCGCATTTACGTTGTAGATGTCTATGGGCTCCAGTAACCACTTAACATCAGGTGGGCTGTGAGCTCGTCCACCCATGTAAGCAATAAAAAAAAAAATATCTCACCTATTCTCTTCAATATATATGGGGAATACATAATGCGCCAGACTTTAGAAAACTGGGAAGGAGGCGTTAAAATAGGTGGAGTTCAGATAACGAACCTGAGATATACCGACGACACCACACTTCTTGCATCATCTGAGGCGGAGATGAAGGAGCTTCTGGACAGATTAGAGGCTATAAGCCTAAACATGGGACTAGCAATTAACAAAAGCAAGACCAAGGTGCTAGTCGTAGACCGCTTCTCATCCACCCAGCGTACGGATCTTCTGGCATAATATGAAACCGTAGACCGATTTGCCTACCTTGGTTCTGTGATCACGGATGATAAGGGGAGCTGTGAGCCTGAAATACGCAGACGTATTGGAATCACTAAAACAGCTATGACACAGTTGAGCAAAGTTTGGAATCTTTCCAATCGCTCTCTATGGAGCAGAAACATGGACAATAAAAGCAGCTGACCGAAACAGAGTTTGTGCTTTTGAAATGTGGTGTTGGCGCCGCCTATTAAGGATTCTATGGACAGCCCACCGCACGAACATCTCGGTCCTACAACAACTTAAAATGGAGAACGCTCAACGCCTGTCTACCACCTGTCTGCCTGCAACGCATAATGCGCTACTTAGGCCACGTTGCCCGCAGAGGCGTAGACAACTTGGAACGTCTGATGGTCACTGGAAAATTAGAAGGAAAACGTCCTAGAGGCCGGAGCCCCAAACGTTGGTCCGACCAGATACCCGAGCAAACCAGCGGACCACTTAGCGCTGCACTACACCAGGCAACTGACCGCAGCCGATGGACGCTGGCAGTCGACAAGCTGAAACGGAGTCACGATCCTCAGAGATGGAGAAGAAGAAACCTAATTAAGTTGAATTGAATTAAGATCATCAGACTGTTGATGTTAATACTAAATAAAACGCACCTTTAATTACGAAGATGAATATATCGTTTTAAATGCGAAATGTCGCTCCCCCTCGATATTATCCTTCTCATAATTTGATTTGGTTAACACCAATCCTGCCAGTCCTTATGATCATAGTAACCCCTTCTGGCTGAACCCGTGCTCGCCTATCTGTCCTGGTGAAACTGGAAAGGCCTTAGGGCTACCAGTAACCATTCTTCAAAAAAAAATTCATAGTAGTGAAACAATTGAGTGAGAACTATGATTAGGAAGTCATGTTGCATACCCGTATCTTCTAGCTAGCTTACCTTAATGCTAATTATATAGTAATAATATAGTAATGACCTAAATCTAAAAGTTTACAACAAGAATTTACTGTACCCGCATCTTTTATCACCCTCACACTGATGATGATATTACACAACTGATACTACTGATATTACATACAATGATCTCGGCTCTATTGAAATGTGGTCTAAGCTATGAGAGTAGTGTGTGAAAATGATTCCAAACCTACCTTTTTTTGGAAGGTGAGCTCACGGACTCTACTTAGGAGGAGAAAATATGTCAGTGGATATATATATACTGTATGGATCATGAGCTTCTTCTATCTGAACACTAATTGCGATACCTCCAACAGTAAAATAAAACAAGACTCCTAAAAACCATTTCGCTTCTTCCAAATTGCACCATACCATAAATCCAACACCTAATTAATTGCTGCTATTTCTAAAACGAAACTAATCCCAAGAGAGTAAAGTACAAAATACCGTGCAAAATAAAATCATCATATTTACCATTGAGTAGTGACGTAAATACCCCAACCTTGGCCATTTGTATAGTTATTTTGTTACAGCTATAAATCAATTTGCTAACAATACCACTTACCTACGACGACCTTGTTTAATTTCCTGTGATTACGTACCATAAATTAATTATTATACAATATACAAATCTCACAGTTTTGTGGCTGCCTTGTCTAAGTTAAGTGGTTAAGAGTTAGAGTTAGATCGAAACGATACGAATTTATTATAAAATTGCAATAAAATAAACTCTTATTGAAATAAAGAAAACTAGGCAAGGATTTTTATCTATCTAACTTGTCGTCTATTTTTCCAGTAATGCGTGTTGAAATTCGGCAATTTCATTTAATCAGTACATAATACACTAATAAATAAAAACTAACTGGATATTAGAACATTATTAAAAACAAAAGAAGTACGATTTCTAAGCTTTTAAAAAAAGTGCCTATTTAAATTGCCATCCTTGTTGGCGTTATCAAATGCGTAAAATGAAAAATATAAATGAATATTATATAATACTAGTTGTACCCGCCTGCTTGGCTAGGCATTTAAAATTAACATTATTATTTCTCACCCCCGCAAACATTCTCATCATTATAGCCCCCGCAACTGGTGTAGGGGGTCCAACACTCATATAAATATTAGCCTATGTACTTACCCGTGCGGACTCACAAAACGTCCTACCACCAGTAACGATAACCTAACGATCCAACTTCGATAACCTGAAGTCACTTTTTGTTCATAAAGAATGCATCCGGTACGTCTTCGAACAAAAACTATATCGAGGGGTAAAACACTATTTGGCTTAAGCAACATTTCGCTTATTACGCGTTAATTGTCTTTGTAATTGGTGGGCACTAGACGCGTTTTATTTGGTACTAGCCGTATACACTCGCCCGCTTCGCTGGGCATTTAAAATTAACATTATTATTTATTGTCATTATTATTAGGGAGTTCAACACTCATATAAATATTAGCCTATCCTTAATGGATAGGCTAATGTACATGTATTTTCTACATGGATACCAAGTTTCAAGTCAATCGGATGCACGGTTCAGTAGTTATAACGGAACATCCGTAAAAACCACTGTAGATTTATATATTAGATCATAGTATAGATTAGCATCAACAGTCCGATGTTTTTAATTGAACTTCAATTAAATTTAGCCCATTCAAATAGCTAAAGAAGTTTTTTTGTTGTGATATTTTTTTTTCTAAATTTCAAACTTTAAATGGATCTCCTGTGCAATTGCAAAAATGTTCTTTTAAACCAAATAGTCTTTCACCCCTCAATAATAATATGGCTTCTTCGTCTCTTATTCAATTTGAATCTTACTCCCCTCTGGTTAGTATCGTTTTTGGTTCGTATTCATCCATTCACATTGTATTGGATAATTCACAGGGCACTAGCCATTACAAATAGGGAAGTCCTAGATGAATAATTGTTATTCACTAATTCATTCCCATTAATCATTTGTTTGGTTTTCCTTCATGTTTGAACCCTTAGTCTCTAACGTGAATATGAATAATAATATTGAAACAAAAATTGGCTATATCGATTTTACATTTTTCTATAGACTTTGTATAAATGATATTAAGTAGCTGTATAAGTCCGTAAACTAAATTTGATACCAATACTTACACAAACATTAAGAAATCCATTAAATGAGGAAATTTATATTATGAGTTTTTATTTAATAGCTATGCTTTCCGTCAGCGTAACTACTTAGATTGTTTGCCGACTTACTTATGTTGTTTAAAAATGTAGCTATACTCCTTAAAAAGTACAGTTTGCCTCTTTCGATCGTGTTTGAATCCGCCAATGTGAAAGAGATAAACATATCACTAGGTCATCATTATTAAAAAACTTAAATTAATCTATATTTAGGTAGTAGGACCTCTTGTGAGTCCGCGCGGGTAGGTACCACCGCCCTGCCTATTTCTGCCGTGAAACAGTAATGCGTTTCGGTTTGAAGGGTGGGGCAGCCGTTGCAACTATACTTGAGACCTTAGAACTTATATCTCAAGATGGGTGGCGCATTTACGTTGTAGATGTCTATACACTCCAGTAACCACTTTACACCAGGTGGGCTGTGAGCTCGTCCACCTAACTAAGCAATAAAAAAAAATAGTCAAAGAGTTCGTTTTTTTACCAACTTTTTTTTTATTATGGCGGAAGTTTAAATTTATTAAAGTCAATATGAGAACAAAAGATAAAATGTATTGCATATAATGAATTTAAATTTAGAGATATTAATAATTATGGTCTAATTTTGATTGGTTAGCGAATTTTGTATTTTTTTTTTGGTTTCTCCGAACCGCAGACAGTATAGAAAATAGTTTTAAAGATTAATCTTGCGTCTTATATAGTCGACATATTTACAAAGTTTCCTCACTTCATCGTTGGTAGCCTAAGTGGCTATTCCAACTTCGCGCTGTACGGTAGCTGAGCTCACGGGTTCAATCTGAAAGAATTGATAACACTAGCCCTAGCAAGAGTAGTGCTTCGGTGAGTCAACCACCGGATCGAAATCACGATCTACTGTGAAGATCCGGCGAGAAACTCAGTAAGCACAATATTAAAATGCCGAATAATGATTACTTAGTCGTTCGTGACCACGAAGATTATAGTATTGGAAATAATGTGATAATAGTAGGTATAATGTGATAATAAATGGCGCAAGATCAGGCTAACGTAGGTGGTATAAATGAAAACACAAACAGAATTTTAATTTATTTCGTATAACGTACAGAGTTACATGTTGCTATTAGATTTAACGTCAAAATCAATGAAAACACATTTTTATCACCGCCAAATAAAATGCTGCGCCATCGTAATTATCCCAAAAATGTACGAGGTCCTTTAACACCCGCAAGTAAAGTTGCATTACATCCTTCCCGCTGAAAAATAAAACGAAACATTTGAATATGCAATTTCGAAAAGGGCACATCTCTGAAAATGTAAAATGTTCAGGAAATGAAAAAAAAAAAACAAAATGTGTGCAATTCACACGTGGTAGAAGTGAAACCTTCCAAAATTAAAATACAATTATCCTAAACGTCTTAAGTATATGTAAAATTTTGTCATTAGTAAATAATTGTAAGGTAGCGCCCTCTGTGAATTGATATTTTAATTTCACGTATAATCCTAAATTAAAATTCACTACAAGAGCCTTCATACACACGTTAGTATTAAAAAATCTCACAGATGGCGCTGTATTAAATAGTATGTATATTTCTGTCTCATTCTTTGTTGGCTTCATCCTACACATTTTTGTATTTGTGTCTCTTACCTGTCGTTTTTTCCGTTGCATCCGGTTTGAAATCACAACGATTCTAAAGAAGTTTTCACTTCAAAAACTAATTATTTTCTAAAGCTATTTAAATTTTAAAATTATTAACTTTTGAGATATATTTTGGTGTTGATTAGCAATTACTGGAATTATTATAAAATGGGTGTAGGTAAGCCTCAAAACTACATATGTATATGAAAAAACGTATTTGACAAAATATGCGACATGTGCCCTTTTCGAAATTGCATATTCATTTATACGTTGACGTTGCATTATGGAAATAGACCATTTCTTTATTGAGTTAAAGTACAAATTTGATTACGCAAGATGGAGGTAGCAATAGCCCAAGCCTGAAGTAGCAGTAGGCTTTTGAAAGGCAAAAACAGAAAGTCGATCGTTTTTTTTTTGTCGCTTAAATAAAAACAAGGTTAACGTTTCAAATAATAAGATGCCAATTGAAATGTACACAGTTCCAAGGAGAATGCGTTCAAATTTTTTTTTAAAATCTTCATCTTGTCTCTATCTGGCCAATTCGACAACAAAATCAAAATTCACTCACCAACAAGACAATATTTTTGTAAGCCACACCACGAAGCACAACTATCATCTCCCTTTACGAGTGAATTTGTTATTTATTACTATCAATACTATTCCATTACTCATTGTTCGTCACGTAACATCAGTTGTAATATATTTGTTCAAGTATTTACGTGTTGTCTGCATTAAGGTCGGAACTGCACTGTCGCAGTGTGGTGGAAGCTACAGCATTTAAATGATTGCTCACGAACACGAATTATCTGTACCTTTATATACAGCGTGTTGTTTTAAGACATCACTATCATTCATACACGACTTGATTGTATGCAGGCATAGGAGAATTACAAGTCAATTCATTTATGTTGATAAGTGTAAATTGTCTATTGTTTCTTGTTTACAATAATTTTTGTTTTAATTTTCGTGAGCCATTTTTTTTATTGCTTAGATGGGTGAAAGAGCTCACAGCCCACCTGCTGTTAAGCGGTTACTGGCGCCCATAGACATCTATTACGTAAACGCCGCCACCCACCTTGAGATATAAGCTATAAGGTCTCAAATATAGTTACAACGGCTGCCCTGCCCTTCAAACCGAAACGGATTACTGCTTCACGGCTGCAATAGGTAGGGTGGTGGTACCTACCCGTGCGGACTCACAAGACGTTCTACCACCAGTAAATCAGCTACGTAAACACGAAGAATGCTGGTGGTCCTTGTCGTCCCTTGAAACTGTACATGCCTCGTGTGATTCGATTTAAATCGTACAATGTTGCGACAAAAGTGATTTTTGGTGCTAAGTACCAAAGTGCTAAAGTAGCAATCACAAACACCTGTCTTTTTCCTTCGAGAAGTTTCCATAGGGATAATATTTTTTTTGTTTTTTGCTTCGATATGACTAAACATAAATTTCCCAGAAAATTATCCAGAATGCTCATTGAATTTACCTAAACTAATTTCGATTGTGGTCTTAAAAAGTACTTATCGCTAAAGTACCAACTTTGTACCAGCGGCTTGGCTCTACCCCTGGCGTTGCTGACGTCCATGAGCGACGGTAACCACTCACCATCAGGTGGGCCGTATGCTCGTCTGCCTACAAGGGCAATAAAAAAATAACTCGTTGACCAAAACGCATTTAAAAAAAATCTAAATAAAAATCTAACTATATTTACGTTCACACTATTTAATTTGATGCACTTATTTATCGACTGTAATAGTAAAACTAGATGATTTTTTTTATAACGCCATCTTGTTGTGTCTTTAAAGCGGTTAGTTGCCCTTAATTAAGAAAAATAGTATTATTTTTCGCTAATAGATGTCGTGAAGAGTTGATTATTGAAAACATGAATAAAACAACATTTTCTGAAAATAAATCGTAGCTAGATCGATTTATCGCCCCCGAAATCCCCTGTATACTAAATTTTATGAAAATCGTTGGAGCCGTTTCCGAGATTCAGATTATATATAATATATATATAAGAATTGCTCGTTTAAAGGTATAAGATTATAATATCAATTAATTCAATATAATTTGGGCGAGGCTAATAGGAAAGTAGTGATAGGCCCAGGAAACGGGACACTCTTTTTTTTTTCGTACCTGTGCTGATAGCCTTGAGGGGCCTAACCTTCACCCTAACGTGTATGTGAGCTCACGGGGCTCAAACCGGTAGTGCTGCTAACACTGGCCCCATGAACAGCAGTGCTTCGCACAATCTACCACCAGGTCGGAAACGCGACCCACTGAGAAGATCCGGCATGAAACTCAGTGAGATGTGTCTGTCGGTTAATAAAATGAATATCTTCCGATCGGCAGTTATGAATCTATATGTTAACCGTGAAGCAAAAACTTTGTATCCCTTTTTACGAAAATTGCGCGGACGGAGGAGTATGAAATTTTCCACACTTATAGGGAATATAGAGAAGAAGTGCACAATGCTAATATATTTTTTAAATAATGCATAAAAGATACATTAAATCAATAAAGAAAACATTACACACACTACATACCATGTATTTGACGCACACACGCATGCATACTATTTATTGTCAAACTTTTGTTCTTGACGTCTGTTGTCAAATTGAGAATAGATTAAATATTGTTTGTCTTTATTAATATTTTTTTAAAGTGTAGCCTTGGCGAAATTTGTGATTATAGAAGTAGATAGAAAAATCATAATAGTGTACAAAGTTACAATTTCAATGAATTATAGTCGAATTTCGACTACTGCGGGACCTCTAGTTCGGATCAATTTCCAAATTCTTCCGGACAAGTTACAAGTTTATTTGACAAAACTAAACAGTAATTACAATGCAAACGTCGTGACATCTTCATTCTTGACAGATAAACACTAACAGATGACATTAGAACGACAAACGTAAACAAACAAGATAATGAATTATTAGTAGTGACTATACAGGTTGATGTTTTTTGTGATTGGAATTAAATAAATTCCTTTTTATTATTGGATCGTATAACTGAATCCTCTGGACATATTTTGTAAAGCCAATTGAAATGTAGACTTCGCATCTCGAAGTTGCAGCATCCACGCATTGCTGTCTATAGAGTGCTTACCCACCTGTTAGGGAGTTCTTTATTTTATTATTATTGCTTAGATGGATGGACGAGCTCATAAACTTGGTGTTAAGTGGTTACTGGAGCCCATAGACATCTACAACGTAAATGCGCCACACACCTTGAGATATAAATTCTGAGGTCTCAAGTATAGTTACAACGGCTGCCCCACCCTTCAAACCGTAACTCATTACTGCTTTGCGGCAGAAATAAGCAGGGCGGTGGTACTTACCCGTGCGGACTCACAAGAGGTCTTACCACCATTGATAAAGTTGATAAAGTTATTAAAAAAATACATATAATTCGAGATAAATTGTAAAAATCAGGGTCTCGTGACTATAGGTAAAAAGAACTGAAAGCACCCTCGTTGAGAAAAAAAAAATTATTAAAAAAAATCATCTAATATTTTTTAAATGTTTGCTTCATAGCTGATTTAGGTATGTTAATTGTTAATTATGATTCCAGATTAATGGTGTACAAGAGACGTAAAGATTACGCAGGCTGCTGTAACGGCGAAGTCGACAAACTCATCTCGAAAAAACCCTACACTGAACTCCAGAGTTTGAACGGCGCGTCGAACCAGAAACAGCGGTGAACGAAGACAACGCTGGGCAAATATAGCAATACAATTAACAGAACAGTATAAAAATAATTTTGAGTCTTAAGCTAATAGAGTTAAGATCGTGTTGCGCCTTCCTTCAAATTGCCCACACTATTGAGATGTTTGTAAATAATTTTTCATAAACAAAATTTAGTTAAGTAACTTTGTGTGAGCGATTTTCATTGTGTATTAAACTCTTTGACTGCGATGTAGGTCACCGGTGCCCTACGCGGCGCACTGAAGTAATTACGTCGATTTTTGTTACCAAGCGCCTGGATTCTCTAACTTTGCACTCTTTTGTTTGTTGTTTTTTTTATTGCTTAGATGGGTGGACGAGCTCACAGCCCACTTGGTGTTAAGTAGTTACTGGAACCCATAGACATCTACAACGTAAATGCGCCACCCACCTTGCGATATAAGTTCTAAGGTCTCAAATATAGTTACAACGGCCGCCCCGCCCTTCAAACCGAAACGCATTACTGCTTCACGGCATTAATTTATGCTTTAGTCTTTTAGGTCTCTCAGAAATAGATTCATTCTCAGATACGTCTTTTCCAGAGTCTGGTAGATGTTAGAGCACCGGGCACTTATCTTGCAGCCAAAGGTTTAAACTCGATCGCGTCCGACTAGTTCAAAGTTTAGTTAGTATCAAATTAAGCATGGATTAGTTTTGTGGAGGGCCGATTTGATATTCTCTCGTTAGAGGGAAATCGAGATAGGCAAGATCATCACCGTCATAAACTTAAACATCTGGTAACATGCACATGTGAATTAAAATTAAAATACATTCTATGTAAATTTTTTTCATAAAACATTATAAAGTACTTGTAATTTTTGTATTACGTAGAACAGATGCTTAATACAAAAAAACACAGTCATGCTATAATTTGCAAAGCATTATAACTAATCATGATGACACAATATTAATAATGATGAAATTTTAACGGTAGGCAACGGCTTGGCTCTGCCCCTGGCGTTGCTGAAGTCCATGGGCGACGGTAACCACTCACCATCAGGTGGGCCGTATGCTCGTCTGCCTAAAAGGGCGATAAAAAAATCAATATTATATATAAAAAAAAATTAAACTATAATGACAGTTAAAAGCGTCTGTTATAAAAATAACACGGTTATTACTGCGACGCATATAAGTCATCGTTTTGAATGAAAATATTGTAACTAGAATTTAGTTTAAATAAAAATTTACTGAGATATTAATTCGAGAACGTCTTTTGTCCTTCACTAGTTAGATATTAGAGTGGGTCTTAAAGATCGATTAGTGATAATGAAACTGATACGATTGGAGAACTTAGTTTTCCATTTTTAGTTTTAAATTGACTAACTTTTTTATTTATAGACGTGAACTGGTAGGCTATTGTGAGCTCTACGCTCACAGACATAGCTACGAAAGTGCCGCTGACTTTGAGACATGACTTATAAACTGGAAGGCATTAAGAGTACGCGGCAAAAATTGTCGAGACAGTAGTACCAAAGCACTCGCAGTTACAATGAGCGCTGCCACCAGTGACTGTTTTTAACAAAAACGATTCGTATTTCTATCTGAATAACGGCTATTTTTCCGTGAAAATAGCCATCGTCATACAAATTGACATGACACTTTTCAAATGGAATATGAATACATCATTGAAACATTGTTGTGTGTATTTAATAACGTATTTTAGATAATACCTACCTAATCGAGGGGTGACATGCTGTTTGGCTTAAAAGCAAAATGTTTGCAAATTTTACAGGAAAGCCATTTCAAGTTTAAATTTGGAAAAGATAGATTATCATAAAAAAAATCTTCTTCAGCTATTTGAATGGAGTAAGCTTAATTGAAGTTCAATTAAAAATATCGAACTGTCGATGCTATTACCAAATAAAACGGACCTTCAATTGAATATGCAATTTCGAAAAGGGCACATGTCGCATATTTTGTCAAATACGTTTTTTTCATATACATGTAGTTTTGAGGCTTACCTACACCCATTTTATAAAAATTCCAGTAATTTTCAATTGCTAATTAACACTAAAATGTATCTCAAAAGTTAATATTTTAAAATTTACACTGCTTTAGAAAATAATCAGTTTTTTTTCATTTCCTGAACATTTTACATTTTCAGAGATGTGCCCTTTTCGAAATTGCATATTATTCAATTATAAAGATAAATGTCGCGTGTTAAGCGAAATGTCGCTTAAACCAAATAGCTTTTCACCCCTGTATACATCAAAATGTACAGTCGTGCACAAAATTATCGAATGCGACTTGTTTAAATATAAAAGTTAAAAAGAATTTGATTTTACCTCTTGGCGATGGCTCGGCAATGTGCGTGCCGAGATCAAAGGTTCGATTTCACGCTATTGTTGATGACTATACCACTAACATATTATTTGAGGCTTTAAAGAAAACTACGGCAGTTGATAATAATTTCTCATCGGGCCATAAAAAGATCTAGAATTATTTGAAAAAGTCGAAGACAAAATTTTCTCTCTAACATACCAGACCTGAGTTACGAAAGGTACGCGAATAGTTCCTTAATTTCTATTGATATAAAGTTTTTATTTCAATAAGTTTGTGCTGAGATATTAGCGAGGATTAAAGACATAGCTATTATTGTGACTAATTGGAAACAGTTATTGTCTAAATTATTTTGAAAAAGATTGTGAATATTTTACAAAACGTCAAACGTTAAAATGTATTTTCATTATTGCACAATTTCCGGAACACTATTGGATGCTTACATCATTTAATGTCATTTAATTATATGTAATATACATACATATAATCACATAATTAGTTGTCTAATTAATCTATTTCAGTCACGATTTCTTTGACTTACTGACTTTCTTTGATCCGGAACTTTATATTGAAAGGACCGAAGTAATTGTGACCGTACACGCTATTTTGAAACTTATTGCAATATTTATTGAGATTTTAATTTGCAAGTACATAATGAAAAGAGAAGTACGCAAGTATGATATTTAAAATAAATAATAATAATGTATACGAATAAAGAAATCTTTAGCCGCGAATACGGGAATTGGATCGCATTTTTTAACAGTGAAAATGCTAATAGACCTTTTAGTGTATAGATAACAATATATGTAGTTAAAAAAATAACAATAACAAAAGTAAAAAATAACAAAAGTAACAATTTATTACATCCTGTCGATACTGCTCCGGATATAAGAACGAAGTTATAAAATTGTTGTTTTGTCATCGGTCCTTGATGCGTGTGCTTAATTTTCAAATTAATCGAACATCTTGAAGTCGTTAAAAATGACGTTCAAAGATTACGTACAACACAACAAACTAATAAAAGCGTTTTAAAAATAATCTTAGCATCGTAGACTTGTTTGTAACTTGGATAGGTCATTTTCATTAAATGCTGCTTGAAATGCTTTTTATTAAATTATTTATTTAGATAGTTCACTGAGTATTATATTACATATTTCAAAAAACAACTATTATGTGTTGGAACATAAATATGTATGTATATGTATAAATTATTGTTTTTTAATGTATTGATATTCTAATGTATTCCTGGCGTATTGAACGTTGGCTCCAATGCTTCTCAAATGTCAATGCCACTTGTGATAATTTCGAAGTTAGCCAGTGATGTGTGATCACAGTTTCTAAAAAAATAACTACATTACTATAATTATTCATGTGTAATTAATTTATCGATGATAGTCGATTTTAAGAATTCATTGAGTTTCTAATTGCTAAGTGATCTTCCTATACTGAAAATACGTTTTAAAGCGCTCTTTGGCATTGGCAATCAGTCTTTGTTGTCGACTTAAGAAAAAATAGGACATTACCGGTGCCAAAGAAAACTTCATAGAAGAAATAAAAAAAAACTTTTTTGACGCTTCTATTTTGTAGAAACTGTACTTGTGTCGCTGGAAATATGTAAATCGCCATTATCATTGTATAGTTTTAGGTGTCGATGTAACAGCGCCGTGAAATCGCGTCCGGTTTTTATGCTATGATGCAATTTAATTGTATAGGTCTCTCAGCCTACAATGTGTACAGATAATATATTGGCTTTGACGTTTTAATATGTCAATGTCAGTCGTTGACAGATTTCGAGAATACCTTAGATTCATAATTCGGTATTATTTTCATATTTTTTTTTTCTAAAGGTTTTCATCAAAACCGTTCAGACTTATTGAAATTTTCAAGTAATTTCTTTCTTTTACGCTAGTAGTATCCGCAAATATAAAATCCATATAAATGATTTCTGTATTTATCTGTACCTATTGAATTTCGGACATTCTACGTCATATAATAATTTTATAATGCTCACAACATAATTATATTTATGTTAAATATTTTTAGTGAATATATTTTGGTGTTTAAAGGTAATGAATTTTATTTATGGTTAAAAACTGATTTTGGTAATGGCAATGTTTTTTTGTTCCTATTTTTTAACGGTTACGATAATGACAGTGATATAAAAACAAAAAAACTTTTTTTATGAATCGAGTTATTAGAACAAAGTGTGCAAACACGAACCTTTATTAATAATAGGTATTAACCAAGAGTATTATTAGCTATAATAGAGTAATTTATGTAGTTATTAAGTAGACAAATGAATTTCCTATTGTTTTATTTTATAAATATATTTTTTTTGTAATCGTGTAAATAATAATATTTGTGTAATTAATGCATTTATTTTTATTGTGTATTTATTACACGATTTCATGACGCTGTTCTTCAAAACGACACGTTTATCTAAGAAATTCAAATAAAAAAATTAAAAAAATTTATGTTTTTTATTTCATTCAATATCCAAATATCGATTACCAAATTTAATTATCGATAAATATTTAATATAATAGTATACATACCGAATTGAAATAAAAATCTTAAATTGCTTTTCAATAAATAATTTAATAACATCCATTACATTTAATATACAATTATCAAAGTTCGATTACATATATACAAAGACGACATCAAAGATTTGTTTTACAATTAAAATTGATCCTCAAACAAAACGTCATGTGCAATCACCAAACAAACAGTACAGGGAACATTCAAAATCTTATACGAACGATAATAGCATTCAATTAATTTTAGACTAGCTGACCCGGCAGACTTCGTAGTGCCTCAATCGATAAATAAAATACCTAAACTTTTGTATAAAATAAACTTAAAACAAACAAAAGGAATCCTTCCGACGGGGGACACATCAAAGGAAAAACAAAATTATTATTTTTATTTAATTCTGAGCATTTTCATATTTATCTACCTTTTAAACCTTATCTGGACTTCCACAAATAATTCAAGACCAAAATTAGCCAAATCGGTGCAGCCGTTCTCGAGTTTTAGCGAGACTAACGAACAGCAATTCATTTATATATATATATATAGATAATAATAGTAATATAACATTTGCTTAATTTACATGTAGGGTTTCTTGTGAGCCCACACGTGTAGGTACAGCCAACCTGCCTATTTCTGCCGATTCGCTCAAAAAGACGAACTCAATAAATATCAAGACCCACATTTTTAGGTATTGAATGGATTGTCGGTTGTTAACTGATTGCCACGGCGTCGCCACGTGAACGCCGTCACCAATTTTGAGAAATGAGTTTGTCTGTGCGCCTGGTATTGCTGATCTCAAGATACCATCGCCAGATTATCGTCTTCTTGCAATCACAAAATGAGGTCATCATGATGTCTAAGTCTGAATTGTATATAGTACCTACAGTGATTGTGTGCACGTCGAAATAAGTACCTTCCACTAAATACTGGTGTGGCGAAACCTTTGGTCACATCACGCGCATGCGCGGCTAAAAAAATCAGGGAGGCCATGATTCCCGCCGCTTTTTATATTAGCGTCCTAAACATTAATTACGTCTTACAACCAGTACATACAGAAAAATAATACAATTGGCCCGTTTGTTTATTCATTACACGATAATACGTCTTCATCGCGGAAGCTCTGCTTTCGTGAAACACGCGTCTTATGCACATATTTCTTTAGAAAAAGCGGTACCAGCCTGCGAGATTTAAACATCGGCACAATCACTTCGCTTGATACAAGCTCACGGAGCACTTTATTCTAAGACTAGCGGCCCGCTCCGGCTCCGCTCGGATCTTTAACAAAAATTACAACGATATCTGACGTTGTTTTTTTTTTTTATAAAAGAACACTAATTGTGGCATAATTGTTAGACATATGCTGTCGCGACACTTTTTGTAAATATTATTGTGTTCTACAAAGTCGTTGTATATTATTTTATTCTATCATCAATAGTTTTCGCAGGGCACGCGATGTAAAGAATATTTTTGGTAATTTTTTTACACCTTAGGTTACATTATTGGAGTTTTAGTAAGGATCCATATTTTTTTTTTTAAATTAATTTAAATGTTACTCGGGAATAGTGTAGCTTCCAAACATTGAAAGAATTTTTCAAATCAGTTCAGTACTTTAGGAGCCTATTCAATACAAACAAACAAACAAATCTTTCCTCTTTATAATATTAGTATAGATGGCAAAGAGTTCAAAACTGGAACAAACACCTTACTTAGAATTATTTGGCAGTAAGTTTGATACACTTGCTCACTCTGGATGTTTCAAACCCCATTGCATTATAATATATCCATAGAATTATTTCGGACACGATATATATGTACCAATAAATTGCTCGAGTTCGGCATTCAGTAATTTAACTAAAAAACACTTCTTTTTCGATGTGTACTATTGTGGTTTTTAAAATTTTTCATCCTTAAATCAGTTTGCTCTTGTAATAGGGAATGCTGTATATCATCATCACCATCATCATCAGCCTTTATCTGCCCACTGCTGGACATAGGCCTTCCCCAATGCGTTCCACATAATGCGGTCCTCCGCCTTCCGCATCCAACGACTTCCTGCCGTGCGCACTAAGTCGTCAGTCCACCTGGTTGGAGGACGCTCCACGCTCCTGGTACCCATCCGTGGCCTCCATTCGAGGACTTTTCTCCCCTATGATGCGAAATCTTCAACATTTATATTATATATATTTTAAATTATAGATAGAAAAATAAATATATAAGTATTTTTTTTTTAAAATACTTCTCTAAAATATTGGACACTACTCATTGCTAACGCTCGCGCTGGCCTGTAACAGGTATACTACGCGTATGCGTTCGAGTGCCACGCATTCACTCTCGCTCTGTCTCTTTCTATTCCATGGTAGCCTTAAGCGTTCAACGCAACCTTGTTGGAAGTCGTATTAGAAGTTTCACTTCAATAAACTTAAAGAAACGAGATTTTAATCACGAACAAAGAAAAATTAACAACAATTCTGATATCAATAAAAATCGCTCAATTCCATTGTGTCATGCTTAAACATAAAGATTATAAACATAATATTGATTACAGAACACTCCATAAAGTATTGCATAATCCTATCATTGAATCTAAATAGATTAAATCTAATCTTTTACATCTATTGCCGCAAAAAAATACGTAACAACAATATCTTATATACATTCAGAAACCAGCTGCCGACACATACGGCAATATAAAATTCATACATTTCAATATCAGTCGAAGCCGAGTTAGATAAAAACCTGAAAATCTCCATTATTCACCCACATAAATCTCGTTTGGTAAAACCGTTCTGAAGTCGTATTTTGAATCACTCGTCCGTTTCGTGAGACTTAGCACACGGATATCTGATGATAACATATATTTTTGTCGTGAACGACTTTCAAATTGTCATTCAAAATAGCTTGCATTAATGCAAGATATGACTACTGCATCGGCGCATAGACATTTTCCTTTTGTAAGCCAGCACCGGGCATGAATGGAAAATTTCTTTCTCTTCTAACTCCTGTCTATTCAACGGGCGACCTCTAAACTCATCCTCAATCTGCTGTAGCGTTTTCCCTTTTGTTTCGGGTAGCAAAATCCAGATCACCAACAGACAGTAGCACAGCATGAGTGAGTAAACTGTGTAAGTGCCATGAACGCCCACACTGTCCACTAAGCCTGGGAAGGTTTTTAAGACCAAAAAGAACGATACTGACATCGTAGCTAAACTAATGGTCCCGCCTATGCTCTTGTATTCCAGAGGGAATACCTCTCCGCCGATTACGTTCGGTAATGGCAACATTCCGGTCGCTACAGTGAAAAACTGCAAATTAATCAGTAATGCGGGTATCCACATCGCATCGTAAGGTAAGGCGTGCTCCGATCTGAGATAAGTGTAACCAGAAATTGCGATCTGACTGAACACGCACAGGCCGCCGGTCGCAAACATCATTGTCCGTCTTTTCAGTTTGTTTATGACAAACACAGCTACAGAATTCGAGATGAGACGTTGGGTGTCCAGTACTATCATCCAGAAATTAGCATTAGCTGCTGGACCAAGGATCAGCTTGATAATTTTGGTGGAATACGCGGCCATAGTGGTACCACCGGCGAATTGTACCATCACATACGCGTGCATCATCAGAATAATGGGTTTGTGAAACTCTTTCTTTTTAATCGTGGTAATCATTTCTCGAAAGCGGCTCTCGCTTCTCTTGGCTTTTAGGCTGATAGCGGCGTCTTCGTAAAGCATTCTCGCTTGGATCATCTCTTCGAGCTCATCTTCTTCATCGTTTCCTCGGAGCCAGCGAAAGACCTCGCGACTCTCTTCATATCGATTTTTAGATGCTAACCAACTGGGAGATTCTGGGGAATAAATCGTCATAACTAAACTGACAAAAGAGAAGAATACGCAAATAAGCGCAGTTTTCTGCCACGATAGTATTGATCCTATGAGATGCACGAAGAATATACCAAACGCTTGGGTCAATGATATTGTTGTGAGGAAGGCTCCGCGATTTCTGGGACTAGCGTATTCTCCAATAAGGACCGAACGAAGTGGAGACAGCATACCGATGGATAATCCTTGAAGTATTCTACCTAGAAGCAGCTCCTGCGAAAATAAGGTGGTCTATTTAAAAAAAAATTGTTTTATTGCAAAATATATTACTTAGCTTGAAAAATTAAATTAGAAATTGGAAACTATGTGCAAAATATACGATTATTTATTATAAACTAGAGGTCCCGCAGTAGTCGAAATTCGACTATAATTAATTGGAATTGTAAGTTTGTACACTATTATAATTGTATTTTATAGTTCTATAATCACAAATTTCGCCAAGACTACACTATAAAAAATATTAACAAAGACAAACAATATTTAATCTCAATTTGACAACAGACATCAAGAACAAAAGTTTGACAATAAATAGTATGCATGCGTGTGTGCGTCAAATACATGGTATGTAGTGTGTGTAATGTTTTCTTTATTGATTTAATGTATCTTTTATGCATTATTTAAAAAAAATATTAGCATTATGCACTTCTTCTCTATATTCTCTATCAGTGTGGAAAATTTCATACTCCTCCGTCCGCGTAATTTTCGTAAAAAGGGATACAAAGTTTTTGCTTCACGTATTAATATATAGATAATAAATTTTTATGTAAATCTGTCATTTAATAAAACTTATGCCATAAATGCCTATAAATCTTTTCCTTAGATACCTTTCTTTTTCTTAGATACCTAATTTTATTTCAAATGTTTTTTCTTCACAATCGATAAATTTACCTCAAAGTTGGTTGCCAATATTGTCGTGAACCATCCCACGAGAACAGGTATTGTGACCACGAAATGAGCGAATCTCCGCCCAAACCGACTCATGATGGGCGAAGTGATGAAGCTGCCCACTAGCTGCGTGATACCTAATACTGCAGCTGTAATATTAACAAAATAAAATTCCATTTAGTTTTATTAAAGCTCACCATCATAGACTATATGGCTGAATAGGGATGTGGTGGTACCTACCGGTGCGGGCCCAAAAAACGCCCTACCACCATTTATATTATAATGCGTTTCGGTTTGAAGGGTGAGACAGCCGTTATAACTTTACTTGAAACCTTAGAACTTATATCTCAAGGTGGGTGGCGCATTTACGTTGTAGATGCCTATGGGCTCCAGTAACCACTTAACACGAGGTGGGCTGTGAGCTAGTCCACCCATCTAAGCAAGTTGTAAAGTCTCAGTATAGTTACAACGGCCGCCCCACCCTTCAAGCCGAAACGCATTACTGCTTCATGGCAGAAATAGGAGGCGTGATGGTACCTACCCGTGCGGACTCACTAGAGGTCCTACCACCAGTAATTACGCAAATTATAATTTTGCGTGTTTGATTTTTATTACACGATGTTATTCCTTCACCGTGGAAATCAATCGTGAACATTTGTTAAGTACATATTTCATTAGAAAAATTGGTACCCGCCTGCGGGATTTGAACACCGGTGCATCGCTCAACATGAATTCACCGGACGTCTTATCCATTGGGCCACGATGACTTCAAAGTTGTATATCTTTTATTTGACTGGAGAACGTACCGAGCCATGACTCTTCGGCCGAACTCAACTTTATGAAGGAGCCAGGTTGCTGCAGTTGCGGCAGCAGAATCGCAGGAAAGCCGATTGTGCAGCCGTGCCCAATGATGTTGCTTCCCACCGCAGCCGTAACGAAACACTATAAAATAAGGATAAGGTATATTTATCCAGCCATATATTTTTTTTCGGGTAGAGGGCCGAACCTCCTACGAGGTCCCCGCGCAAAAGGGGCGCGCGGGGTATGTGAGACTCAACGGTCTGCATGGTGTTGTGAGCAGACCGCGGGCCCAAGGATTTTAGGACCCACCCACTAAACGACTCCCCTGCACTCTTACACCCGACGTCCGATCCCCTCCGAGGTCAAAACCCGGATGAGGTAGGGGGGCTACCGCGGTCAACACTACAACCAGACGGCGCGGCTCACCCCAAGGACGCCCAGCCGACGGAGCCTTCGAGGCGAATCGAAGGCTCTGAAACGTCGGCCGTCTCGGTACGGCAGCCCGTCGGGCCGCCCAGACGGTGCCGCTGGTGTCCCGGAATACCCCGCTGGACCAGAACCAGCCTGCCGGGTCGGGACGCGATACACCGTCGACCGGTCGCTCTATTCACTCCACGGCAGCGCGCTAGAGTGCTGGTAGCGCGCCGCGCGGCCTCACCCCCTCAGGTCGCCCCTTGACCTTCACCGGGGGGAGCCGCGCTACGCCTATTATTAGATTTTTTTTATTGCCCTTGTTGGCAGACGAGCATACAGCCCACCTGATGGTAAGTATTTACCGTCGTCGCAATGCCAGGGGCAGAGCCAAGCTGATGCCTACTGTAACCTAAACATTGGAATGTCTTACAATCCACTTATCGGCCTTAGAAGACTTCGTGTTTTATGCACTGTGCCAATAACCACGTATGACTTTTTTTTATTGCTTAGATGGATGGACGAGCTCACAGCCCACCTGATGTTAAGTGGTTACTGGAGCCCATAGACATCTACAACGTAAGCGCGCCACCCACCTTGAGATATAAGTTCTGAGGTCTCAGTAATAGTTACAACGGCTACCCCAGCCTTCGAACCGAAACGCATTACTGCTTCACGGCGGAAATAGGCGGAGTGGTGGTACCTACCCGTGCGGACTCCCAAGAGGTCCTACCACCAGTGAGCACGCAAATTATAATTTTGCGGGTTTGATTTTTATTACACGATGTTATTCCTTCACCGTGGAAGTCAATCGTGAACATTTGATGAGTACGTATCTCATCAGAAAAATTGGTACCCGCCTGCGGGATTCGAACACCGGTGCATCGCTATTTATAAATGCACCGGACGTTTTATCCTTCAGTTCACGACGACTTCAGAACACGTAACAATATTGACGTAACAATATTCTTTAGCAAGGATCTTAAAAATCAAAAATAAAAAACTCATTTCTCATTCATTGTGTTGATCACAGTTTTACGTCATTAATAATGTAGGTACTATTTTACTTACTATTCTAAGGGTTTCAACGAACCCTATACATCATCTCGAACTAACCAATATCCCGATAAACTGTTTCAAATGGAAAATGTTTGTAACATACAAATCTATAAATGCCTTTTTAATAGACAAAAGAAGATCAGATTGTTTTAAATTTTGAAGATTCGGTTCAGGAGGTGCACAGAACATACGAAGGTGATCTGATTTTGGCTCAAGGATATAAGAAATACCGTATACAATATAATAGAGACTTCCACTTCATAGCTCAAGATGGGTGGTGCCACCTTCGGCCCCGAAAACGACTCAGCTTCACACTAAACACTAAACACGCCTAACACTAAACATTAAACACGCCTAAACACGCCACTATTTTTCTCTTGTTAAATCCAGTAGTTAATGCCTTTTGAAGATCGATTTTAAACTGATTCTAATTGAACGATTTCACGCACAAGTACATGTGAATCAAACTGGTTACAATACATAGAAGCACTGCTTCTGGTCGTTTTAAGTGCCATCGAGCATCTCTGATGATAATCCTGGAAGCGCTTAAACTGAAGTTTATCTCTAAGCGTGTTTATCTCTAAACATATTTATCTCTAATCATATTTATCTAAGAGCTTAATTAAGGTTGCACCAATGATTGAAATTTGATCATAAATACTGACTGACACCTCAAGGCTTATTATATTCATTTTGCATTGCATTTTGAATTTCGTTCTATTAATGACATTTTTAATCACTGACTATTTATTATTCGATCTTTTTGATCTTTAGTCTTTTATTTGAGATTTATTTTGAAGTGAAAACTTCTTTAGAATCGTTGTGATTTCAAACCGGATGCAACGGAAAAAACGACAGGTAAGAGACACAAATACAAAAATGTGTAGGATGAAGCCAGCAAAGAATGAGACAGAAATATACATACTATTTAATACAGCGCCATCTGTGAGATTTTTTAATACTAACGTGTGTATGAAAGCTCTTGTAGTGAATTTTAATTTAGGATTATACGTGAAATTAAAATATCAATTCACAGAGGGCGCTACCTTACAATTATTTACTAATGACAAAATTTTACATATACTTAAGACGTTTAGGATAATTGTATTTTAATTTTGGAAGGTTTCACTTCTACCACGTGTGAATTGCACACATTTTGTTTTTTTTTTTTGGGAAATAAACTTACAATAACTGCATGTAATATATTAAACATAATTATACCAAACAGGTATCGATTATTAACCAAACACACGCATAAATATTGGATATATTCTAAATGATTAACTACTAGCGTTAATGGCTTATGTCACAAATAAGTATTGTTATAAGAAAACAAAATATCTCAGAATATAAATTAGAAAATTACTCACTTGCTTCATAAACGGGGTTATCCAGCTTTTGTTCGGTGTCATTCCGCTAAATATGCTTCATTAATATTATTTAAAAAAAATGCTGTTTCTAACTCACAATTTCGTAATTCAGACAATGAAAATTGCACCTAATGCCGCGCTTAATACAGTCCAATTTTGCTAAACGTTTCTTGGGGATTGATTACAAAAAAAAAACTTTATCACATTTCCGCCAATGCTTAGTTTCGATAATACAACATCAAACAATAAATAACACGTCGATTGTAATTGTTTTTGTAATAGCATCGTATTATTTATTAATCAATTTAATTGCATTCAGTGGATTATTGAACTTTGAATAAGGGTCCGTTCATATTTGTGATTAATATTACATAAATATCACGTATCTTGTTAAATATTATAAAAAAAATATTCAAACTATACAATGTGTATTCAGCATGAATTTCACTTGAGTCGTGAACATTTAGTGGAAATTTTTTCTAATATTATTTGCCAAATATTGATTTATAATGGTTTCGTTATAATGGCAAATCGTTTTTTTTTTTGAACATTTAGTTTGAATTTATTGATTTAATATTATTTATTGAATAAAAACTACTTTTACATGTTATAATAAATAACATAATCTCACTTTCATTTTATTGTCATTATATTATTCAGATAATATAAATGTAAGTTAATACTTCACAGTTTTTGTGGTCACGGACAACCGTCGACGTCGTCTTTCTAAAGGATAGTTTTAATTAATATTTACAATAAACTTATTTAACATTAATTTAGAAAAAAAACTAACGCGGTTCCACGGCTTTTCCGGGTTATGAACAACTTCTTCAATGCCTAAGCCTTTGCCTAAGCAAACAAACAATTACGCGAACTATTTGATTGTGAGTAGTCGAAATAACCACAAGTCATATTGCCACCAACAAACTAACGCAATGGTCTAATCCAGTCGCTGTATTTCACACACTTTCCTAAACACCTCGCGTGAAGAATGTCACATTTTAAATTATTTCTTTTGTTTTTCTTGCTTCTTTAATGATTCTGCTGTCCATCCCTTTTACTAACATATGATTAGGATCATAAATCATTCTAGATGTTCATAGAGAGATACTAATCACAATATCAGGTTGTCATCTTATCAGAACAAGTTGATAAAAGACCAGTTAAATCTCTAATAATCTACACTAAAATCACAGCTTTAGATGGATAAGATTTTGAATACACTACAATCTACGCAGAAGTCTATAGTATGTATTTAAAAGATGTACCATTTTTAAATTACCTTAAATTTTGCTATTCGTGTACTTGAAACTAGATCTTTAATCCCCAAAATTAAGTAAGTAAATCTAACGCAAATTAAATTCAAAGCTTCATAACAATACGCATTGGTGATTAAACCACAGAGTTCGTATTTCTTTTCTGCACACGCTTATTCTCTGCGAATTAAAATTAATCACAAAGAAATAATGCTTAAAAATGATAATTAATAAATAATATGATGTATGTAACGTTCTATGTCGATGCGATCACAAAAAATCACTTTCGCCTAGACGAGAATCTATTTGAGAATTTATTTTTTAAGCGCACGTAAACTTTCACGCGTATATGGACGACGCACTGTCGATGTCTTATACCACACGCCTATCATCATTTTATGACAAGAAAATCGCCAATAAAAATATACATTTTATCTATTGATAAAGACGGCCACCGCGCATGTGCATGAACGTCGATCCACAAGTCATGGGTGACGTAAGCGTTATAGTAAAACTTTAGAGTTTGGTCATTTGTAGTTTTTACTGAAATTCGAAAGTTTTTATTTTATTACATTGATGGGTGGACAAGCTCACGACCTGATGTTAAGTGATTACCGGAGCCCATAGACATCTACAACTCAAATGCCGACACCCACCTTGAGATATGAGCTTTTAGGTCTAGTTACAACGGCTTACCTTCAAACCGAAACGCATTACTGCTTCACGGCTGAAATAGGTAGGATGGTGGTACCTACCCGTATGAACTCAGAAGACGTCATACCACCACTAATTACGCAAATAATAAATTTGGAAGTTTGATACACGATGTTATTCCTACACCGTGGCAGTCAATCGTGAACATTTGTTAAGTACGTATTTCATTACAAAAATTGGCACCTGCCAGTGGGATTCGAACACCGCCGCATCGCAAGATACGAATGCACCAGACGCCTTATCTTTCAGGCCATGACGACTTTTAAAGTAATCAGAACGATACTTGTGTGCTGCAAATGTGGATATATCGGCCCTTTGTCAACTTCCATTACGGCCATTTTCAGTTGAGCCTAAAAAGCGAATGTCTGTTACGGCAACTTAAGGTGTAATCTAAGTTAAAGACCTTAAATATTAGGTCCGGGTACATTTGTTTTTGTATTGTATGCTCACGATAAAACTGAAACATCGTGGTAGCCACTACATAAAGACCACGGCCTTGTGAAATCTTCTACCAATCTACAGAGGAAAAAGAGGTTTTCCTATGTTTCATAACACTTCTTTTGTATTTTCACTGACTTGTTAGCGCAGTTGGTAACAAAATATCAGCTTAATTCCCATTGAGCAAGGTTTTTATTATACGACAGTTGATTAAATAGAATTAAACATTTACAAACACCAAATATTTTACTACAAGTATATGTAGTCTCAATAAACGAGTATTCTTATAATAGGGAAAATGCTTCTTTGGAACAAAGATCCTTTAATGCAATTACCTTGTTTATATTAATCTAGCAATGGCTAAACTTTTATCTTATTTTACTCTAGATTAACATAAACATTGGTTACCCGACCAAACATCACAGTTCACCCATCTTGAAATATGAGGTTAAAGACTTTATAGTCTTATAAAACTCCAGTCATCTAGATCCGGCTCGAAGGACCATTGTCTGAATATCAAGCTCGAGGTTTGTGCTAGAGGTCTTAAATGTATTAATGTAAAAATTATAAATCGAGCATGCGCACGATGAAAGCCGATCGAGCGAATATTGAGTTGACTCATACGTGAAGACAAGGGTTCCTGGCGGTCCGGAAACACCATAGACGAAAGTTAATTTCAAAGCTGAATGGTAAATGCCAGAATATATATCTGGAAATACAATGTGGATTAGGGCAATGCATTTATTATGGACGGATTCTGCTCCGCTGGTATGGTAAAAACTAAATAAAAGAATCACCTCAAACAAACGTTGGCCAGCCACAATAGTCAAAACAATAACACAAGTCAAGATCCGCTTTTGTTCTATCTTATACAGGCATGCTACCATAGATAATACACATAAATTATTTATAGATAAGCAACTCAAGCACTCAACAAAAAAAGTTTACGAGTGTCGGCCACTAGATGGCTTCGCTTCGATTAGTTTCATGGGGCTGGACGGAAAACGAAACCTGTGAATGCGGATGCCCAGAGCAAACTGTACGCCACATTGTCATGGAATGCCCACTAACGAAATTCGCAGGCCAAGTGGAAGATTTCAAAAATGTAACAGAAGAAACAATCGATTATTTCACAAACTGTAAATTTAAATTATAGCCACGCAGTGTAAACGAATGCCATACGATAAATAAATAAATAGTTTCTCATTGCTCCTGTATATGGCAGTAACATATTATCTATTCTATATTATATTTTTAATTAAGGATTTTGTTAATTTTCAGAAACCACAAATTGATAAAATTTTGTCAATTTGTCTAATATATAAGTACAAATAAAGACTTGTGTGATTTTTTTTTCTGTGTTTACATATACAATAATTAAATGCAATAACCTTAACAACATATAAGTTTAGGGGCATCCGCTACAAGATGTCGATAGTTTCCATACAAAATTTTTTTTGTCTTAAAGTATCGCAGTTTTAGAGCCCCACATGCCACTAAAGCATTTCTGTCAAATCGTGACTTTCATTATTTAGGAGAAAAAGACCAAATTCAGATTAAAAATTAAAAATAAACAATATGTAACCAATAAATTATTATTTATTTCACAAAATAAATAAAATATCAACAATAACAAACAAGTCTTTATATAGTCTTTCTAATAAATTGCTAGAATTTCGACCACAGACGATAATACTAGGATACGTACTAGTTCCGCAATAGGGAATAAGGCGTCTTTTTTTCAGTTACGCGCAAAGCATACTCTGCCAAACTTTGAATGAAACTACATTGAATGCGATTGCGATTCTCATAATACGCACATGTAATAACATTGTAGAATCCGGTGTATTTATTTATTACATTGAAAAAATGTAGGTTTAAAAGGTAATTCAATTACAGAAGGGTATTTGAATATAAACCAAAGATTTTTAAAATAATTTTCTGTCGGTCACTGTTATGTCATAAATTCATATTGTTGCTGCGTTACATTCACTGAAGTATGAAACCTAGTTACATTAAATTCGGATTTTATAAAAAGTTATCGACAGTTAAAGATTTAAAAAAAAAAAACTTAGTACTGACATAGCGAATAACATTATTTATACGGAAGTAGTTCTGTTCTGTCTGTCTGTTGCGTTTTGAAGCATAAACAATTAAACTAATTTTTACGAAACAGTTTAAACTCTCGAGAAGAATATAAGGCTATGGGTAGACAGAAATATAGGGACATATCATCCCACAGTATCACCGTACATACTAGGTACTGGCGAGTACAGAAAAATATTTTGTGACCTCTAGATTTTAATTCTGACAACTCAGGCCGTTTTCCAATTACAACACAAGAGCGCATTATACGGCATAATGCTCAACTAAGCTTCAGCATAATTCGGCATTGTGCGTCACTGAGTCGCATTAAGCTCTGTAATTAACCATTACTTAATGGTAGTTTTCCAATTACTATGAAATAATAAACACGGATTCTGCGGTCATCTGTTGAGTAAATAATATATTTGAAGGATTTTTAATGTGATTTTGAAATTACAAGCCGCGAGTTCGATTCTATGCAAGATGACATCATCCTCGCCTTTTTATTATTAACTAGCTGACCCGGCAGACTTCGTAGTGCCTCAATCGATAAATAAAATACCGACGGGGGACACATCAAAGGAAAAACAAAAATGTTATTTTTATTTAATTCCGAGCATTTTAATATTTATCTACCTTTTAAACCTTCTCTGAGCTTCCACAAATAATTCAAGACCAAAATTAGCCAAATCGGTTCAGCCGTTCTCGAGTTTTAGCGATACTAACGAACAGCACTTCATTTTTATATATAGAGATGACAAGACAATTAAACAAAATATAATGTCACCAAAACTCTAAAGGGCTTCTAGTGAGCACGAGTGAGAACAAATTGCCATAAACTCTCAAATAAACTGCAGTCCTAAAGTTCTAATCTCTTTCTTATGACTTTTTGCACGAGCCGCAAATCACCGGGTTCCGAGGCCGCTAATAATTAAACTAGATTTTATCTTGATCTTTTTTATGTTAGATTCTTCGTTTCTAATTCCGTTTCATCATCCTTCAGTGATTTCTTTTCGATAAGCTCACGTGTTACAATTGGCTTCCCTCGGAATCCATCTTCGATTTCCTGTAGCGTCCTGCCCTTCGTCTCCGGCATCAAAAACCACATGACGAGAAGACAATACGCTATAGAAAACGAGTATACCGCGTAAGTCCCTTCAATACCGACGGAATCGATTAAGCCGGTAAAAGTTTTAAGTATCAGAAACATAGTAGACGATAACGATACTAAACTAATACTCCCAGCTAGACTCCTGTACTGCAACGGGAAAACCTCTCCGGCCATCACGCTTGGCATGGGAGTCACTCCTACCGACATTGCAAAGAACTGCAAGGCCAACAGCAGCGCAGGAAGCCAGATCCCTGTTACGGGAAGGCTGTTATTATTTCTTAAGTATACGTAAAATATAACACCAATGTGACTAGCAAGGCTCAGTCCTCCGGCGGAGAACATCATAGTCCTCCTCTTAAACTTGTGTATAATGAACACGGCCAGCGTATTGGTCAATATTCTCTCTGTGTCGAATATTACCATCCACATATCTGCATTCACGTCACCCATGACGTTCTTAATTATAATTGTCGAAAAGGCCGCCATAGTGACCAAGCCGCACGACTGACTCAGCGAATAAGCGTGGAACATCAATATTATAGGCTTGTAGAACTCTTTCTTTTTTATGGTACCGAACATAGTGATTTTTCTGCCTTGTCTCGACTCTTTGAATGCGATCCTAGCACTAATCATCTTCTCAAGCTCGTCTTCTTCTTGGTCACCCCTCAACCATCGGAATGCTTCTCGGGATTCCTCGTACCTCCCTTGAGAAGCCAGCCAGCTCGGAAATTCTGGACTGAATAAAGTCATGACCAGACTTATGAATGGCAGGAAGAGACATACAAGCGCTGTTCTTTGCCAGTTGATTAGTGATCCTATGAGGTGAACAAAGAAGATTCCGAAGCCTTGCGCTAGGGAAACGGTGGCCAGAAACGCGCCTCTGCTCTTGGGGCTAGTGTATTCACCGATCAGTGCAGAGCGAAGCGGGATCATCATAACGAATGAGATTCCCAGTATTATTCGGCCGACGATTAATAGCTGAAACAATGTCAACAACATCTCTAAGTTTTTTTTATCGCTTAGATGGGTGGACGAAATCACAGTCCACTTGGTGTTAAGTGGTTACTGGAGTCCATAGACTCTACAACATAAATGCGCCATCCACCTTGAGATATAAGTTCTAAGGTATCAAGTATAGTTACAACGGTTGCGCCACCCTTCAAACCGAAACGCATTACTGCTTCACGGTAGAAATAGGCAGGGTGGTGGTACCTACCCATGCGGACTCACAAGAGGTTCTTTACTATCAAAATCTTCTTGATAGTAAAGATCCTCATATGGATATAATAAATAAAATCAATAACTTTGAATAAGATTCTAAGTTGATTCAGTTAAATTTTAAATAATTTCAAAATCATTTATTTCGTCCGAGGTGGTGCCATGTAATATTCGCATTGCACGTCAAAGACATAAATCTCTACGGATACTTTTAAGCTTTCGCTACTTTATAGACCAGTCGCGCGGTCAGATTGGCTGCACCAGTTTGGGAAGGTAACGATTAAGAGAAAACCTTCAACCGAGCGGGTGAAATTGCTCGGTAGACCGACGATTCCGATGTTATTGTTCTAATTTTGTAAACATGCAAACTTATTTGAAAAGGTCACTACCGAACTAGCTTCCCTCTACAATGTAGGATTATAATATAATACTAACGTCTGAATTAAAGAATAAAATTTAAATTACCCAAAAACTAGTTGCCAGAATCGTGATCACCCAACCAACAATACTCAGGACGCTGATCGTGTAGTGGGCCGCCTTCCGACCCTTGGTGCCCATTACTGAAGCCGCTGAGAAACTACCCAGTAAAAGGGTCAAACCAACGGCCGACGCTGAAATTCAAACATACATATTCATTATAGTGTACCAAAACACTTAAGTTGCCATATGGACAACATTTGCTCAGTTGGAGCCAGGACTTCCTTGAGACTTGATGTAGAAATGTCAACTGCCTTTAGCAAATCACAGTGCTGGCAATAAGTCTACCAAGAGAACTAAAAAGTCTGGCCATTATGTTCCGATGGCGTTCACCAATAGCCGGTTTGCAAGGAGAGTGCAAATTTTCTTTTCCATTCCTAATACCTGGTAGCCTAAGAGGCCGTGGGGCCTAGGCTCAACCTAAGTTTGTCAACACAAGCCCTAGCAAGAGCAGTGCTTCGCTGAACTGTATCGTGACCTACTAAGAAAATCCGACTAGAAAATCAGTGGGCATATATTTTATAGCACAATAAAGACACCTGGAGATAAAATCTCAATTTTCATCGTCCATAAAGTCAGCCCTTCAAATCAGAGCACGCAACTTCTTCGCGACTGAAATGAGCAAGTAGACGGTGTTAGAGGATCTAGGAATTACTTTTAGGCTGATTGTGTTTAACAAACCTCACGATACATTACAATTTGGGTTGTGTTTATGGGAGAGTGCTCAACGGTGGTCGCGGCCAAAATTCACCGCTAACGACCGGGTCACTGCTACGCTGCAGTATGTGCAGCAATTCTATGATTGTGGGTTTACTAGTGGCCCGGAGGCTTTTTCAGTTACACAAGGACAGGACACTTACTGGTGGTAGGACCTCTTGAGAGTCCGCGCGGGTAGATACCAGCACCCTGCTTATTTCTGCCGTGAAGCAGTAATGCGTTTCGGTTTGAAGGGTGGGGCAGCTGTTGTAACTATACCTGAGACCTTAGAACTTATGTCTCAAGGTGGGTGGTGCATTTACGTTGTAGATGTCTATGGGCTCCAGTAACCACTTAACACCAGATGGGATGTGAGCTCGTCTACTCATCTAAGAAAAAAAAAAGAAGGGTGAGCAAGGACTCAGCCAAGTTCTTGGTGTCTGACATGGAGATTGAAAATCGCTGGGCCTCGCTCCGTCTCCCGCCAATCGCAGTTTACAAGCCAAAAGAGTTCCACTAACCTAACCAAGAGTCCTGCGATCGTGTAAGCTTAAACCCTGAGTCCGGTTGATGAAGCTGCGGCAGTAAGATAGCAGGGAACCCGCTGGCGGCTCCGTGACCAATGATGTTGAACCCTATCGCGGTTGTTACGAAACACTGAAATACATGAAAGAAAACAATTTTTGGAAGTCATTTTTAACTAATAACTGAATCGTATTGCGCTTATAAAAAGAAATTTATGAAGTTCGAGAAAAAGAAAGAACATGGTTAAACAGTGAACCAAATTATGATTAATTTCATATATTTTTAATCCTGTTGATATTTGGTCAGGATATTAGAGAGAGTTTTAAAATTATTCTTTGTCGTCGTCACATCATCGTCGATCCTTGACACGTGCGCAAATTTTTAATACGCTTTTATTAGCTTCATACGTATGTTAGTATGTAACGGAATCTTTGAACATGATTTTGACGCCCTTCAAAACGTCAGATTCACTCGAAATTTGGCATATTTATTAAGGGCCAATGACAATTCAATATTTTAAACAGTTTGATCCGTTATACTTAGTACGATAATCAGGATTAGCGATTTTTTGTTTTCCTGAGACCCGAAATGTTTGCGTTAAGACCAAGAAGGGAAACTACCCGGCGCGCCGAATACCTATTTCTCGGATAAGTTACCGACTGATTCAGATGAAATTTTTTAGAAATAAAAAAAAAATTTAAAGAATTGAAATTCATCTAAAAAATTAAAAATAAAAAACAGTTTCAAAAAACAAAAAAAATAATGCATTTCTATAAAGCTTTTCTATATATTAAGAACCAACTAAAAAAGAGAAAATAAATTTAAATAAATCTGAATTAAAAATAGTGTAAGAAAAATTGAATTTATTGTAAAGAAAAGCGTTGAGTGCATGTTATCAATAGTTAAAAATATTTTGATAATATCCTTAACAGCATTATTTATTAAATTAATCGGACGTCTTGAAGTCGGCAGTAATGACGTCAAAACAGTCCGTTACAAACAAACATACATACCGAGCTAATGAAAGCCTGTTAATAATTATAGCCTGCTAATACATACAAATATATGAGAGTGAATAAGTGGTAAGAGCCAGGTGAGACCGTATAGATCGCTACCACCACCCTGCTCATTTGTGTATTGATTGATTCCGTTTTGGATTTGATGGATCATCGCGCAAAGTCAGCGACAGTTACCATACCTATCATGAGTTAGCATCTTGGCAGAAAGAATGATCTACATACATAGCTTCGATAGCCGCTCAATAAAAAAAAGGCTGCTAGCTTATCTCTGCCCACTGAGTTTCTCGCCGGATCTTCTCAGTGGGTCGCGTTTCCGATCCGGTGGTAGATTCTGCGAAGCACTGCTCTTGCTAGGGCCAGTGCTAGCAACATTCCCGGTTAGAGACCCGTGAGCTCACCTACACGACAAAGAGTAGGTGAAATAGCCTCTCAAGGCTATCAGCATAGGTAGGGAAAAAAAACACGCAACTAGTAAAATGAAAAAAAAAATGATATTGAAAAAAAATGAAAATAAATATACATATTTTTTATTGGTGGTAGGACATCTTGTAGTCCGCACGGGTAGGTACCACCACCCTGCCTATTTCTACCGTGAAGCAGCAATGCGTTTGGGTTTGAAGGGCGGGGTAGCCGTTGTAACTATACTGAGACCTTAGATCTTATAGCTCAAGGTGGGCGGCGCATTTACGTTGTAGATGTCTATAGGCTCCAGTAACCACGTAACACAAGGTGGGCTATGAGCTCGTCCACCCATCTAAGCAATAAAACATATGAAAAAAAGACATTAACGGAAGACGAACATATGATAAGATATTCAGGCACAGTTGACATTTTACTTAGCACAAATGTAAGCCTTGTTAATAGGAGAACATGCGTAACAATATCGTGTAATATAGTTATCAAACTTAAAAAAAATATACATTAGTTTTTTGATATTTATTTTATCTAAGATATCCGCGTTTGATTCTTTGTTTCAAAGTTATATAATGTAGCGCGTTCCTTTAATTATAACTAATAATTTAATTATACTTTTCCCAATAAAGCCCAAGTAAATTATGATATTACAATTACTATGTGTTGACATTATTATGAAAATACAAAACAAACTATAACTTTTTGACGTTGAATATATATATTTTAGTGTGAATGTATAATATGTAATGATATATATGAAAATCATGGAATCATAAATGACGTAGAAGAAACATCAAAAGAAGAAACAGAAAAATCCCTTCCTATGGGCATAATGCCATAAATATGTTATGGGAATACGACTTCGGGCAAAACGCCGGTCGTAAAACTCATGCCAGATCCTTAATCAGCATGTTAAAAAGACATTCTTTGTCGAACCACATACTAATATATAAATCTACAGTGGTTTTTACGGATGTTCCATTATAACTACTGAACCATGCATCCGATTTACTTGAGACTTGGTAACCATGTAGAAAATACATGTACTTAATGGATAGGCTAATATTTATATGAGTGTTGGACTCTCTAATAATAATGATAATAAATAATAATGTTAAATTTAAATGCCCAGCTAAGCGAGTACGGCTATAATGTGTAATGTATACAAAAAGATAAAGAATTACATTTACTTTATCAAAGGTGTTCTTTTCGGTAAAAACTAGGTACTAGGCACAGGCATTGTACATAATTTTCCTATTACTCTGTACTATGTCTTCTTTTCTGTGTGTACATAAATAAATAAATAAGTACTAGGATAGTAAAGTCAAATCGCAGAAATAAAAAGACTAACTTACTTGTTTCATGTAAGGTGTTATTTTTGGCATCGTTCTTTGAATTCTTCTCGCGATCACATTCTTACATGAAATCAGTGTTGCTTGTTACAATTCAAGGTTTCTCCGCGTCTTATAACAAAATAGTTTAATGCATTGTTCAGTTCAAAGTTTAAAACTAATATTTAAACACGTGCTAATTTAAATGTTGCTACTAAAAATTACCCAAGCGACACGTTGTTGTCACGGCATTGTTCGAATCACAACTAAAATTGATATCAGAACGATTGTACGTTCGGTTGATGGAAGGGACAGATCGTAGCTTAAAAGTAGAAAAAAAAACTATGCGATAAAGATGCAAATATAACATTGCCAGTAAAATATTTTAGAGGTACTTCGATGAGTCATCATCGCTCAATCGAATCATTATGGTCTGGTAAGTTTACGTTGATTATAATTTTATGTACGTATGTCATTACATATGCATACTTGTTTTGAATACGTCGTCAGTGCGTTACAGATTTTTGACAAATATCTTTTATTCTAATATTTAGTTCTGAGGGTAGATTCTTCTCATGCATTTTTTTTTTGGAAATTCACAATTCTGGAGAAAATATTTCATCGTTTTGTCAATCGGTCAAAAAGACCATGACGATAGCTACTACTTAATAGCGTAAACTTTTGAATTGCTAAAAAAAAATATATATAGTGTCAGATATTAATGTGTAATTATTATTTTTTCTGGCTTCTTTCTACCTAAGCTGGTAGCTTTGAGAGGCTATGCCCGCATTACCGCACTAGTAGGTGAGCTCACGGGGCTCTAACTGGGAGCGTTGCTAACACTAGCCCTAGCAAGAGCAGTGCTTCGCAGAATCTACCATCGGATCGAAAATGCGACCAACCGAGAAGATCCGGCGAGAAATCTAGTGGGCTGTCTCAATAGGTTAGCTTACTCGCCGAACCCTTCATCGCAAGAGACGGGTTCGACAAGAACGGTGAACGGTGCTTGGAGTAATGTGTAATGTTTTAAGTTACTAACGTAGATTATAAGTGATACCAACAAAATGTATAGCTTTTTACTGAAATAAACATTTCTTATTATTGTTACAGGAAATTGTTGTGAGAACATTCAAAGTCATGAAGTTGTTTTTGGCTTTATTTTTATTTTCCCTGTAGAGAGAGAGTGACATTCTTCAGTTTTGCTAGTGGGTGTAAATGAGTGGTGAAACGTCCTGAGCTTAGAGGCGCCGTCTGGACTGAGCTATCTGGTCACGCAAATAGAACATTTAAAGGATGGGTAGGGCTGTCAAACAAGAGGAAACGCGTCCGACTATTTTTAGTATTTTATAAATTCTATTACTGTGTCATCTGTTTTTTTACTGGTGGTAGGACCTCTTGTGAGTCCGCACGGGTAGGTACCACCGCGCTGCCTATTTCTGCCGTGAAGCAGTAATGCGTTTCGGTTTGAAGGGTGGGGTAGCCGTTGTAACTATACTGAGACCTTAGAACTTATCTCTCAAGGTGGGTGGCACACTTACGTTGTAGATATCTATGGGCTCCAGTAACCACTTAACACCAGGTGGGCTGTGAGCTCGTCGACCCATCTAAGCAATAAAAAAAATACATCTCATTTAAACTTATCCGATACCTAAAAATGTTCGGAATAAAAATGTCTCTAAGTAGATTACTATACTTGTTTTGTGTTCTCTTGTTGTGATTTGTTTAGTATTTAATTTTATCTTACTCATAAAATGTACAATAACATTTGCTATCGGTAAATTCTATACGTAGAGTCCCTGATATCAATGTTCATATTCGATTTCCTAATTGTTTGTTTTACACTTGATATTATTTTAATACTTTGACTTATTAAGAAACGTCTACCAACTTATAGTTATTTTTTTATATATAATATATATAAAATTTACTTATAGTTTATTTTTAATTTAAATAATTATTATCCTGACTTTTTCTTTTATTACATTTACTTTATCTGTACGTGCTTTTTCCAGATGAACTATATAATAAAAAGCATGCGGGAGCATTTAAACGTATGGGAGATTTGTAAGGCTTTTTACACTTCTTGTTGTTAGCTTGTTACAGCTAGTTCTTAAAAAAAACAACAACATTCGTTGACTGACTATATAATAGGTTGGGGAAAAAGTATTTTCGCATTATAGTAAGTATAAACTTGTATTAAAATTTCTTTGGCTATAATATTTGAATCTGGCTGGTTTTTGGTATCATTAAAAGTTTAAATTTTAAAGAAGATAATTTCTAATTCATATTTGGAAAATGTGTGATTTTTATTTATTTTTCGTACTATCAAGATGAGTGAAACAAATGAAGAAATTTGATACATTTTAAAATTTTACTACAAAAAAGGTAAATATGCAACGCAAGCCACGAAAAAAATTCGCGATGTCTATGAACCAAGTGCAGTGTCTGTGAGAGTAGCACAAATTTGGTTTAAGCGTTTTCAATCCGGAAATTTTGTAGTCAAAGATGCAGGTAGCTCTGGTCGCCCTATTACGAATAAAATGGATGTCATTTTTGAAAAAGTGGAGCAAGATCGGCATATCAGTAGTTACAACGTAGCTGAAGAACTGGGAATTGACCACAAAACAGTTTTGGCCCATTTGAAAAAAACTGGGTACACAAAAAATCTCGATATTTGGGTACCTCACGAGCTCACTGAAAGAAACCTAATGAACCGTGTAGTCATTTGTGTTTCTTTATTACGACGTAATAAAGCTGAACCATTTTTGAAGAAGCTGATAACTGGTGATGAAAAATGGATCACGTACGACAAGAACTTGCGAAAAAGGTCGTGGTCAAAGGCCGGTCAGGTTTCACAGACGGTGGCGACACCTGGGTTAACTCGCAACAAGATGATGCTGTGTGTGTGGTGGGATTGGAAGGGCATTATTCATTATGAGCTGTTACCACCAGGCAGGACCATCGGTTCTGAACTCTACTGCGAACAACTGATGAGATTAAAGCAAGAAGTTGAGAGAAAGCGGCCGGAATTAAGCAAGAGAAGGGTTGTGGATTTTCATTATGATAACGCTAGACCTCACACATCTTTAACAACTCAGCAAAAATTAAGAGAGCTTGGCTCGGGGCTGTTAATGCATCCGCCGTATAGTCCTGACCTTGCACCTTCATATTTCCAGCTGTTTCGGTCTCTTCAGAATTCTTTAGGTGGCAGTCTCAGGTTAACATCACGAGATGACTGCCAAAACCAATTGTCACGGTGTTTTGATCAGAAGCCCCAAAATTTCTATAGCAATGGAATCATGTCCGTACCTACAAGACGGCAAAAAGTTATCGAAGAAAATGGTACCTACATACTTTAGTTAAATGTAAATAAAGAAAACAAAAAAAAAGTGATTTTTCTTAAAAAATACGAAGTAACATTTACCCCAACCTATTATAATATAGAAACTTCCTGGGACCAGTGATGAATTAAATCAATAAAATGTACAGAAAAAAAAAAACAAAATGTGTGCAATTCACACGTGATAGAAGTGAAACCTTCCAAAATTAAAATACAATTATCCTAAACGTCTTAAGTATAATATGTAAAATATTGTCATTAGTAAATAATTGTAAGGTAGCGCCCTCTGTGAATTGATATTTTAATTTCACGTATAATCCTAAATTAAAATTCACTACAAGAGCTTTCATACACACGTTAGTATTAAAAAATCTCACAGATGGCGCTGTATTAAATAGTATGTATATTTCTGTCTCACTCTTTGCTGGCTTCATCCTACACATTTTTGTATTTGTGTCTCTTACCTGTCGTTTTTTCCGTTGCATCCGGTTTGAAATCACAACGATTCTAAAGAAATTTTCACTTCAAAAACTAAAACCGATTCTAGCAACCTTCACGTTTACTTTGTATTTTTCAATACGCGTGTCTGTTTGTTTGTGTTGCGTTCACACTTATTAGTTTTTTTTTTTTTATGTCGTCAACCGCTTTAGACACCGCCAATAAACTTAATGATATGTACATAATCGTAACGCTCGTATACAAAGAATTTACCATATTTAGCTCACTTTTATATTAACACTTATCTACATATATTATATTCGTTAACTCACTACCTTGTATGTGTACAAATTTTCAGATTGATTTCGGAATCGGATAACAGTGCATTTAAAAATTTAGTGACAGAAAAGGTTTAAAATAAAATACTTATTCAATAAATTTCAAATACAATTTTCCCTGCTTAGGTAGGGATTACCTAACCTACCCTACCTTACGTAGGGTAGGGATTGGGGTACTATCAACGATTAGTCGTTGGTAGTACGAGCTATTCAAACTACGCATGGTTTGGTAGGTGAGTTCACGGAGCTCGACCTGGGAGGACTTGCTGATACTAGCTAGAGCAGTGCTTCGATGAATCTACCACCGGCATGGAAACGCGACCCACTGAGAAAACTTTAAAAATATATTCGGTAGCCCTACATTCGCATGACAAATGAAGCTCTTCATATGTACCGCACACACAGTTCGAGGTCACAATAAACGACATCACACGTTCCATTCCCTTATGTTTAATCGTGGTTAAAGATTTGTAAGCCGCAGAGCTAAACCGTAGCTACAAACTTGAAATTTTGGCAATTTACTCCCTTTATGTTTTACGCATCCAATACGGATCCAATGATTTTTGGGGATTAAAGAAGCTAAAAAGGATATACGCTAGTCCGGACGCCCGCCGTTTTCAAAGTAAAAAGTACCTGATTTTGTTTATGAAAATGTCTGGATGCACTCTGAAACGTACTTTTTGAAGTTATACTTCTTTAGGCGCATTATGAAAAATTGATGAGAGTGAAATCTTACGATGCGCGCGCACCGTAACACAAAATTAACAGAATGAAGTTGCCCACTAAATCGCTCATTACAATACGACCGACGTAACTTGGCGAGTCTGAATATAGCCGCAGGTGAACTTTCCGAACCGTACCGAGAATTACAGAATTTATACGATGTCAAGAAAAGATATGTCCAATATGCGTGTTTGAGGATGTTGTTTAATCGATTTTTTTTCCAAATTGATTAAAAATTAAATAAAAAAAGAAGAAATAAATTTAATAAAAATAAAGTATAACTTCTTACGCCGTACATAAGTACACGCACCCTTTTTTTATGATAGAAGGATTACTGGTGGCCCGGAGGTCTCTCCAGTTTCAGCAGGACAGGTGAAACGTACTTTGGATATAAGTGACGGCACTGTACTGTGTGTTCGTGCATTTGTATATGCGTCTGTGTATGTGTGTGCGTTATTTTTATTTATTTTTTATTGCTTAGTTGGGTGGACGAGCTCATGGCCCATTGATGCGGTCTTCTTCAAAGTATTCTTGTAATCATTTGGTTATCCATTAGATATTTAGCAAGGTTATTTGGGTAGGTATCTTATCTTTCAGAGTAGGTTTTAGCTCTATGGATTACTTTATCTTTGACTTTTCTTATGGCAAGATCCCAATGTATTCTTTCACTTGTAACACACCGTGACGGGCTCGCTGTCATCCTAAGCATTTTCTATTGAAATGTAATATCATGTTACAAAATTAATTCATTTAAGTAATTAGCTTAAAAACAAATTTATTTGGTATGTAATTTAAAAAACATTTCACCACTCCAACCTTGAGCTGATAAGATAATATGTATTGTAATTCTAATTCTAACAATTTCAGTTTGTTTATCATAAGCTAGTAGAATATTATTACATTGTTGTTATGTTGTCACCAGTCTGCATGGTTATTACATCCACAAACACATCAATAGATGTATATCTTATATCTTTTCGAGGATTTTTTGTTTCATAGGATGTGCTTTGTAGAATCATATGAGATGACCTCCGCATCTCGGCATATTGTTTTTACAATCGCATCGCTCGCCACGGAAGCGTAGCTCATCTATACTACCTTTTTTTTTATTGCTTAGATCGGTGAACGAGCTCACAGCCCACCTGGTTTTTTAAATGGTTACTGGAGCCCATAGACATCTACAACGTAAATGCGCCACCCACCTCGAGATAGAAGTTCTAAAGTCTCAAGTGAAGTTACAACGGCTGCCCCACCCTTCAAACCGAATCGCATTACTGCTTCACGGCAGAAATAGGCAAGGCGGTGGTACCTACCCGCGCGGACTCACAAGAGGTTCTACCACCAGTAATTACGCAAATTATAATTTTGCGGGTTTCATTTTTATTACACGATGTTATTTCTTCACCGTGGAAATGAATCGTGAACATTTGAGTACTTATTTCATTAGAAAAATTGGTACCCGCCTGAGTCTTATTATTTAGGCCACGACGACTTCAAAAAGACCTTCAATTGCTTACATCGAAAGTACGATTTACAGTACCTTACAGGAAAACAATTGATTGTAGGATGACTTGCGAGTCCGCACGGGTAGCTACCTCCACCCTGCCTATTTCTGCAGTAATGCGTTTCGGTTTGAAGGGCGGGGCAGCTGTTGTAACTATACTGAGACCTTAGAACTCATATCTCGAGGTAGGGGCTGCGTTTACGTTATATATGTATATTGGCTCCGGTAACTACTTAACATCAGGTAGGCCGTCCACTAATGTAAGCTATACATAAATTGACTTTGTGCGTAATTATCTAATACAATAAGCAATCTGCGTACAATATACATACAATATGCTTTATGATATTGATTCAGCACAAATACCGCTAATCGTCGATAATAAAATAAGACCACGTAATTTAATTACATTAAATTTATTTTTAATCGGTAACAAAAAATGAAATCACATAAAATTAGATGGCACATTAAAAATGCACTATGGTACTTTACCTAAACAAATCGAACGATATTATTCAGTGTTAAGTGTATTAACTGTTATGGTAATCTAGTATCAAATTGCGAGTTCCGACTAAATGAGCCAGTATCAAAAATTAGTAAAAGCTTCAACATTCGGTTCGGTAAATTAAATGCGTAAAGTTATATGTACAAGTTAGATGATGCCTACATATTATGATGATTTCGTTCGAGCAGCCGTGTCCTTAGCGTTTGTGGTCTATGACATTCATCAGCCTTTCACTTGGAACGTGGCTTCACCAGTCTAGAGGCCGGTGGAGCGAACTTGGCGAACCCTTGCTGGTCGAAGACCGGGAGCAAATCACGGACTCTGGCTGACACGGTACCTCCAGTTACTCTGCTGACATAAATAAATATATATTTTTAGTTACATAACTTACTGGTGGTAGGACCTCTTGTGAGTCCACGCGGGTAGGTACCACCACTCTCTTGCCTATTTCTGCCGTGAAGCAGTAATGCGTTTCCGTTTGAAGGGTGGGGAAGCCGTTGTAACTATACTTGAGACCTTAGAACTTATATCTCCTATATAACTTATATCTCGTGGTGGCGCATTTACGTTTTAGATGTCTATGAGGTCCAGTAACCACTTAAAACCAGGTGAGCTGTGAACTCGTTCACCCATTTAAGCAATAAAAAAAATCATCATCATCCCATCATTAAGCTCCCAACAATATTGGCCATACGGACTGTGTTAGCATTGCTCTTACGGCTTGTTTTGATCAGTAAATACTATACGTCTCTTAGCTTTCGTTATATGAGGAATTTATTAGGCTAAAAAAATCAAACTAACTTGCTAGGCTTAATCAACTTAGCTGCCTGGGTTGGGGTAGCTAATTCGGTTGGAAAGAACGTAGCTCCGTAGAAATCCAGGCCGTTTTGCAGCAGAATGTTGGCTTCCTCGATGTTGGCGAGAGTGACACGGACCACGCTCGTGGCTTCCTTCGGCACCATGCTGCTCACGAGCTCTCCATCAATAGTCGTGAGAGCTCGGGACGAGGTCTTCTCTGGTTTTGGAGTCGATGTACCTAATATATTGAATGAAAGATAACTAAACATAAATTACTTGATCGTTTTTCTCGATCTCCATCAAAAACCTCAGCAGGTATTTTGTCGGTAAATTAGGCAATATAAAAATTTTAAGTGAGGATAAGAGATTTTGTGAACCCAAAATGATTGGTACCATCATCCAGTTTAAGTGTGAAACAGAATTTATTCACAAGTTAGGTATTCACTGAATCTGCCTTTCGATATTTTTCTGGAAATGGCCAGCCACAATTCTGTCTTTATACGCTCCGAAAATCCCTTAACACAAATGGCTCCCAAACTTGCCTGCCCACCCGCAAAATATCCTCATTACTCTGTCGGCTACCCTTGGCAGAGCAGTCGTAATCATATGGAATCCTTGTTTATTATAATTAAAATATATACGGATAATAGTGACACAGGTATTTGTCATTGTGTACAAACTCAGCAATTTGTCTTGGTTAGTCGTGCGCACATGGCTTTTGTTGCAAGCCAGATATCGTTTCTTTTTACTTGTGTTTTTTATGTATCTTTTTGGCCTGTGATGTGTCTTGTGTGCCTAACAAATAAAATAAAGATTTTTTTGCTAGTTCGCGAAATAGTAGTTTATTTATTGTCCTTACCAGTGTTCCCGTCTTTTGGGGATCCAGAGTAATACAGCCTGACGACCTCGACGACCGAAGTAAATTTGTACAAAGCGTGGCGCACATCCTCCTCTGGGATCTCATCGGGAATGTCGTATACGTAAATGGTAAAGGTCTTCTGCGGTCTGCACGGAATAGCGATCTGGACGAAGACACGAGAATTTAATTGAAAATGAAATGAAGAATGGGAGCCGAATCACACACGGTCATCCAAGCAAAATAGGATAAATTGAACTGTGCGAAACAAGAACTGTTAAAAATAATTAAATAAATTAATAAACAGGTTTAAAAAGACATTAAAAATGCAAAAATAAAGCAAGCAAACCTCTTCGGCCTAATAATGTTTGCCTGAAGTGGGAATCGAACCCACGAACTAGCAGCCAGGAGCAATATGGTAAGTTTATTAAGATATATAAAAGAATCAATTTCAATTATTTTTGTTTGGGTTAGTTAGTTGCAATAAGAAGGGCGAAGAGAAAACGAGGAGCCATTAGAATCAGTAAATGCAGTCAAAGGAAGAAGTAAAAAGCCAAAGAAAACATTTATAACAACACTCTTTACAATAGATCATTAAGCTACAGTATATTTTTGAAGCCAATCCAATTACCTTCCTATAGAACCGTGATCCGGTAACTTTATGGAAACCTTTCTTGAATACCATCTGATAGTCATCGACGCTGGAAAACTTAAAGAGTATTCCAGTAGCAGTCTTCGTCAGGGAGAAGCATCCCTTGAACTCCATCTTCTCACAGATGGTGGAGGCTTTTTCCATGCTGAGGCCGTGGGAGGGAGTGAGAAGGAAGGCGCCCTTTGTGAGGAAATGCTCTGAGTCCGATATGTCGGACTCGCTCTCTCCGCCCTTCATGAGAGTGTGAATCTGTTCTTTCCACATGTACGAGTCGGACATCTGTTAAGCGTACAAAGTTTATCTTATCGTAACTGATAACAGAGAATTTAATGAATTCTTAACAGACCTATATACTTTTTAAATGATACTAATATTACAATAGAATTGAAACAAAACTATTTTTAATACGCTTTTATTATTGGTTTCATACGTAATGTTATTATCTATGTTACATACCTTTGACCATTATTTTAACCGCCTTCAAAACGTCGGATTAACTCGAAATTTAGCATACTTATCAAGGACTAATGCTAGGACCTGTTACTTTCGGCAGTCACAACAACATTTTTCACTTAAACGCCTTTTTTTCACTTATCAATTTGGAAACTGTTGTGTTTGCCTGAATGTACAATAATGAATGAAAAATGTATGATACATAATGATATCTAAACTAAAAAATGAAAAATAAATAATAGTTTAAAAAAAAACTAAATAACACGTTTTTCATTGATCGTAGATCGATGACGCTTTTATAAAAAAATCTACTTAATAGACAATAAATTTATTGTAAAAAAGCGTGGGTAGCTTTTTAAGATACATATTATCAAAATAATAAGACTTTAGTTAGTTATTCTAGTTATATCTGTCAATAAAATATTTAAACTATTGACGTCGCGCACCTCACGCTTTTTTTACAGTAAATTTATTGTCTATTTTTTAGTTGGATTTTCTATAATATAAAAGCTTGTTTTTGGATTGTATTTATTTTCATTCTAATGAAAGAAGATATCCAGCAAAAGAGTGAGTTGGACTGACGACATTTACAAGAAAATTTGATATAAATTGGACAATACATCACTTTAAGCCTAGAATACATTTTGAAAATAATTGTAAAAAAATTAAATATAATACAACCTAACTAAAAAGAGTACCTAATATTTCCAATATTTTCCAGAATATTTATAATAATTTTAATTTTTTTTTTAAAGTATTAGTTATTAAATGTTTAATTACGCGTTTAATATTTTCGACGCTGCAAATAATTTGCAGTTTTTGATCACGTCTGACCATGCTCTTATTAAATTTGTCATTAGAATATTGAGCCAAATGCAAATCGATTATTCTGTAAAAAAATATATTGACCTTTACATTCCTTTGCACATAAAAAGACTAACATTTTCTTAATGTCTGGCAGTCGCTTTGACTCGAAGCCTCAGCTAACACCATAACAAGATCTCAGATCAGATTAGCGCCAACGGTTTTTTTTTTATCATTAACTTATTTTCTTTAGCTTTCCAACGATTTACGATCGAAATTACTACCATTGATCTCCAAATAAAACATAAGAGACAAATGAAAATCGCAGAGTTCATTATAATTGTTTAGTAGCGATAGTCGCGGTAAATACGCGCGAGTGTATTGACCTAGCCAATCTAAAGATCTCACCGCAAGTAAATACGCTTTATTGAAATGTTTATGAACATCTGAAGTCGTCGTGGCCTAAAAGATAAGACGTCCGGTGCATTCGTATCGAGCGACGCACCGGTGTTCGAATCCCGCAGGCGGGTACCAATTTTTCTAATTAAATACGTACTTAATAAATGTTCACGATTGACTTCCACGGTGAAGGAATAATATCGTGCAATAAAAATCAAACCCGCAAAATTACAATTTGCGTAATTACTGGTGGTAGAACCTCTTGTGAGTCCGCACGGGTAGGTACCACCGCCCCGCCTATTTCTGCCGTGAAGCACTAATGCGTTTCGGTTTGAAGGGTGGAGCAGCCGTTGGGACTATACTGAGACCTTAGAACTATATCTCCAGGTGTGTGGCGCATTTACGTTGTAGATGTCTATGGGCTCCAGTAACCACTTAACACCAGGTGGGCTGTGAGCTCATCCACACATCTAAGCAATAAAAAAAGAACATTTACTAAAAGTGCTATCACGGTCACAAGTCGATCAAACGTAGAGAAATGTATTCGACAACATTATTTCTTAACCCCTTTAGTGCTGAGCTAATTTTGAAATATTTCGCGGAAATTGCTAAAGGAATTTTCAATAAAAGTACCTCATAAAATAAAATCAACTTAAAAAAATTCAAATATCAATGCTAAATTCACAGCAAAATAAATTTTAAATGGTTATTTATAAATGTTATTAATTTATTAAAAACGATATACGTACGCGCTCTAAGACATATCAATCCAAGTCGATAACTAATATAATCAAACTGCGCCATGGTCGTTATTACACGTCAAGGAGAAGCTGAAATAGCCTCTCAAGGCTATCAGCGTAGGCAGGAAGAAAAAAAATGGTCGATATTCCGACGCTGCGCACTTTATACGCATCAATAGAGAGTCGATTTCTTGACGCTTGCTCGAAGGGCTAATAACGGATTCATTGAATACTCTCGAGTTTGAATTACTTATACATGCTATCGTGTACGGTTGATTTAACATCTGTCACGGATCAGCGATGAGGAATATCTTTGATTCTTACGAAACATAATTGGCTTATTGTTCTTTTAGCATCCTGTCGCTTACTTCCCAATGTACTACCAAAATTATGGTTTTGAAAACGACTTATAGTACTCACATATGGGCTTAATGATTTAGATGCGTAAATCTTTATTTTTATTTTATTAGTTTTTTGCTTAGATGGGTGGACGAGCTCACATCCCACCTGCTGTCAAGTGATACTGGAGCCCATAGACATCCACAACGTGAATGCGCCACCCAACTTGAGATATAAGTTCTAAGGTCTCAAGTATAGTTACAACGGCTGCCCCACCCTTTAAACCGAAACGCATTACTGCTACTAATCATTGCTCGTGTGGTGGTAAATAAATGGTGAATCGATTGTTAGTGCCGTTGTCTACCTTAGCAGTCCCAGTTTTGAAATCAGAATCCATGAACTGCATTGCAGCAGACAAACATAATGTCTGTTTATCGGAGATTTTCCAAAAGCACAAAGTTACTTTTAAATGCATGTTTTATCGCGGCTTAGGTAATAAAAACCCCAATTAACATAAAAGAATTGTAACATATATGTTTGAAACTAAAAAAATATATTAAACATTAATAATTGAATTCGTCTATCAAACGTTATCGAGCTAATAAAAAAAGCCGAAATATACATATGAGAAAAGCGTGCATTGAATTTAAGACAAACATCACTGAACAAGAAACGAAAGAAACCTTCATAAGCAGCATATTACTAATGGTGGTAGGACCTCTTGTGAGTCCGCACGAATAGGTAACAACCACCACCCCACCTATCTTCTGCCGTGAAACAGTAATGCGTTTCGGTTTGAAGGGTGGGGTAGCCGTTGTAACTATACTGAGACCTTAGAACTTATATCTCAAGGCGGGTGGCGTATTTACGTTGAAGATGTCTATGGGCTCAATCACTTAACACCAGGTAGGCTATGAGCTCGTCGACACATCTAAGCAATAAAAAAAAGGTAGCACGGATTAATGATTCGTCAGAAAAGCTCGCAATTAATTAGAAATTTATTGTGTAAGAAGATATTTTATTTAATTTATTAAATGTAACTAAACTAAATTCGCGATTTGTAATATTAAATCGCGCTAACTATCACATTTAAACAGAAGATTTAAATTAAACAAGACAACTTGATAAATCTCCCTGTAACATGGTACACGAAGCGCACTCATTAAAAATATTCTTAGTGGACTCACATCGGTGACCTTTTTTTATTTTTTAATAAAGCAAAACAAGCATCAATTAAAACAATACTTCCGACGAAGATCCCCATTTTATTAGTTCAATTTAAGGCTACAATTACGACCGATCGATACGTGGGTGCGCAAAACAACTGTCAAGGCACGATCGATTCTCTTTGAAAGACATTAATTACGAAGCCTTTTATGGGAGATGATTGCGACCAACTGTTCAATTTGTTTTACGATGACGAATTTTTAGAGCAATTAAATGATTTTTGGTGAGAATTGATCTTAAAACCGTCGTTTAAGTTGAAAATTGATAGCTTCAGTACATATGTGTATAGAGTTAAAGCTGGCTTAAAGATCGCTATAATACGAGGCTATAAAATCTATACTAATATATAAATCTACAGTGGTTTTTACGGATGTTCCGTTATAACTACTGAACCATGCATCCGATTGACTTGAAACTTGGTATCCATGTAGAAAATACACGTACTTAATGGATAGGCTAATATTTATTATGAGTATTGGACTCTCTACGCCAGTTGCGGGGGCGTTGATGATGAGAATCTTTGTGGGGATGAGGAATAATAATGTTAATTTGAAATGCCCAGCGAAGCGAACGGGTACAGCTAGTCTTCATATAAATAAAAGAATTAAAGGGTTTCTTCCATTGTTCCTAATTGTTGTGATTTAACCCATTTAAAAATAAATGAAGTTCCTATTTACTTTTAAATAAATCTGTAAATCGTATTGACTGAGAAGCAGCACTCTAAAGAGTTTGTCGAATTAAAGAACTAACTAAAAATGTTTCAACAGGCACTACTCGGAACCACAATGTCATATCCAGGATTCTGGAGAAAGACAACCCCAGATTAAAATATAACCTAACAATCACAATTCCAACATTGATAGAAGTGAAAAAACAACAAATTTTTTAAAAATTAAAAATCCTGCCTCTTTACCAATATTTATATCAACAATTAAATACAATGAAATTTGCATGTATGGTACATAAAGTATACTGAGCTTAAGTGAACGAAAAGTGCCAATGCCAAGAAAAGTATGTCACCAAATGTTTTTAGAACTAAAAAACTACACTAATTTTTTCGCTAACAATGAAGGTATGAAGAATTAGATATGGAATTTCAACCTCCATTTTGAAACAAAAAGACCCTATCATTAAACTACATATAAAGGCGTCGATTTCGATTCTCATACAAGATTTTAATACTCGTAAGTTAATTAGCGTAAATACAAGCTTCAATAAACGAGTGAATAGTAACACGTATAACAAAGTTAAAACTTACATTAAAGCATACTAGAGACCCCGCAGTAGTCTAAATTCGACTATAATTGGAATTGTAAGTTTGTACACTATATGATTGTATTTTCAAGTGCATGCGGCAGAGATGCGAATGTTGAGATGGATGTGTGGAGTGACAAGAATGGATAAGATAAAGAATGAGTATATCAGAGGAAGTGTGAAAGTGGCCCCGGTAAACAACAAATTAAGGAGCGGACGGTTAGCGTGGTATGGACATGTGATGCGTAGAGAGAAGATGCATGTGACTAGGAGATGTATGGAAATGGTAGTGCAAGGTAGAGGGGGAAGAGGTCGACCGAAGAAGACATGGATGGAGTGTGTGAATGACGATATGAGAGAGAGAGGAGTGAGTGTTGAGATGACGGCTGATAGAAGAGAATGGAAGAGAAAAATTAGCTGTGCCGACCCCACATAGTGGGATAAGGTGGAGAAAAAGAAGAAGATGATTGTATTTTCAACACCAAGACTACACTATAGAAAAATATTAATAAAGACAAATAATATTTAATCTAATCTCAATTTGACAACAGACGGCAAGAACAAAAGTTTGACAATAAATATTATGCATGCGTGTGTGCGTCAAATACATGGTATGTAGTGTGTGTAATGTTTTCTTTATTGATTTAATGTATCGTTTATGCATTATTAAAAATATATATTAGCATTGTGCACTTCTTCTCTATATTCTCTGTAAGTGTGGAAAATTTCATACTCCTCCATCCGCGCAATTTTCGTAAAAAGGGATACAAAGTTTTTGCTTCACGTATTAATATATAGATACAGAGGAGTACGGAGTACGGAGTACACGTAGTAATAATAAATACAATAACCGGTTTTTATGTTAACAAATTACAAAATTTAAAATTTTATTTTTTTATAGTAACAATCAGAGCTATCAATGAAACCGACGGACTTAAGATGAACGCAAATGAAAAAAGGAAGCTTAATTACGCGGGGGCACTAACTAAAATGCGCAATCTACAGAAGAAAATATAAGACCCGTTAGTAACCCTTTCACCTCTTTCGATCGAGTTAGATGCGAAGAGAATTCGAAGAAACAAAACTTGTCTAGATAAGGATATGATCTAAAATTTTAAACACTTAATTTAACTATGAAACTTCTTCTGAAAATTTAGATCCTGAATCATTGTACGAGTAAATATGGTTAAAATTCAAGAAAAATTCTTAAAATTGTGGAAGGGCTAAAATGTCCATATCGATCAAAGAGTCTCTCGGTTTGTTCGCCAAATCCCTCAAATAAGAAAACACAAATTTCTGCGTAACGAAAATCACTACCCGCTTAAAAACAAATAAAAAAATACACATTCAAAACGTTCCAAGACTTCCGCGGTTAATATACGTATTAATAACATTTTTCAGTTAAAAACAGTATAGTCCATTTAACATAATATATCATCTTCTCGCATTAAAACTGTACAATCTTAAAACTTACTAATTTTACAGGAGAGTGTTTTAAAGGTTTAACATGTGGTATTTTTAATATTAATCATCTTTGCAACATTTATTTTTTATTTTTTATCTGTCTTTTAAAGTAAGATAAAATTATATATTAATTTTGATAACAGTCGTCAAAATATAGGTAAAACTAAAACAAAAAAAAAACTAAAACTAAACTACGCTCTTTTGACAGTATTTATGAGAAAAATACTGGTGATACCAAATGATTCCTCATATTAACTCAAGTTCGAATATTTTTGGAAATTGTGCATTTTTAATGCGAAAAGATAATATCGACGCTTGAAAGGCAAACACGACTAAGCGACAATGCGTGAACTTTACAGTAGACTAATGATTTAAAGTTGAAATACCTGAAAACAAAATTTATTTTAACGAATCTAGCTGTAGTAGAATCTAGCTAGTAGCTGTAGGATTGAAATGATTTTAATAGACCTAGAAAATTTTTTTTTTGCGCATCGACTATGGTTATTGCCTATCATTTATTAACAAAGCAGTTATTGTCGCTTAGTCATGTTTGCCTTTCAAGCAATGTATCAAGTATGTATCAAGATATGTATCAAAAACAAAATTCATAATATAGAGGCTGTATTTATAGGGCTTGTTAATTCTATGGCATGTTTTATAACTCTAGGCTATTTACCATAGTAATAATGCACTCCTGATGTCTTCTGCTCTTGATGCGTATATAAACAAGAACTTCTTACCTGACGTTTCTCGTTGGTTTTCTGGAGCGTGGTCGAGCTCTTATCTTCCTCTTGCCTGGCCTGTTCTGTGTCTGAAGCTCCTTCGGCTAAGGACATATTGTGAATGACTGTAGCGGCCGAATGCAGCGGGTTTTCGTTACGAACTGGTGTTTAGTCAGCCATGGATGCCACTCCTAGACTCACCTCGGACACTAAAGCGATAGAGTGGACCTTTTTTTCTCTTAATTATATTCAATTTGTAATTTTGTAATACCGGCCCGTTGGAGCTAATACCAAATAAAACGGACCTTTAATTACAAATAGAAATATCGCGTATTAAGTGAAACACCGCTTAAACCATATTTGGTTGGCTATTGCCTTTCATCCGTCAATATAAAAAGGAAACAATGCACGAATGGAACTTTTCTTTTCTATCAAAATATGAACATTATGTAGCAGAGGACACGAGTCAAAAAATATATTAAGATCAAAAAGATTGAAACAGCAATTACAAATACTTAGCTGAACTTAAGTAGCTGAAACATTACAAATTGAAGATTTACATTAAACAACTCACAATGAGACGTAGACACGAATTTTGCTTTGTACGTATCCAGTACGTGACTGTGTCATTTGACCATTACTAAAATTTCAATTACTGCAAACACAAAACAAAAATCCAAAGCCTCAACGGAACCCAAAACCACAATCGATTCTCAAAATTTCTTCATGCTAATCAAATCTTAAAACAGCTATGAAAGAAAATAACACAGTATTTGAAGATCGCATACTATAATTCAAATTATTTCCGAATAATTCGAATATTTTATAGTTTTCGTGATAACGAACATCTTAGATTGATTAATTCATCGACATTTGAATACTGTGATAAATACCGTCTTTTTTTAAAAAAAAAAAAACCCTTTTGTAAATATAATAAATACCTGAACACAAATCACACACAATCATCCGACCTCCAAATTAGTTATCCTCCGTGTTATGGGTACCAGAGACTGACATACATACTTATGTAAGTTTAAATATTTACATACAGTCAAACCTGGTTAAGTGAGAACTGGATAAGTGAGAAAACTCTATAAGTGAGAGTAATAGCCAAGACCCGTCATTTTAAGCTCCTAAAACCTCTATTAGAGAGAAAGAGAAACCTCTGTAAGAGAGAGTCGTTTTTCCCTCATGGACCTCCGTAAGTGAGACTGCTATTTATCTATACCTCTATAAGTGACAGTCGAGCTTTATTTATTTATATTATTTAGGAGGAACGAGTGAAAAAACAAATTACAAATTTAACATCTGCTATTTTATGACTCATTCTTAACTTTTGTGGAACTTCCTACCATTGTTTTTGAATTGTTTTCTCGTCAATATTGAACCTATTCTATTTCGTGGAACTAAATAACGTTGTTATTTTATCGCATTCTTTTCGAATGGACACGTGTACCTGTGTACCGTCCTGTTTGTCGGACTTACTCAGTTTATCGTTAATCAATTGCGAAGAAAAGTTCTGTTCTGCATCATGTCAAAACGGAAAATTAAAGTACTGTCATTAAGTGATAAATTCAAAATAGTGAATGCGTTTGAATCCGGAAAATCGCGAAATGAGCCCATAGACATCCACAACGTAAATGCACCACCCACCTGGAGATATAAGTTCTAAGGTCTCACGTATAGTTACAACGGCTGCCCCAACCTTCAAACCGAAACGCATTACTGCTTCACGGAAGTAATAGGCAGAGTGGTGGTACCCACCCGCGCGGACTCACAAGAGGTCCTACCACCAGTAAATATAGATAATAAACACCCAGACAAAGAGCAAACAAGCCTATTCATCACACGAATGATTGCCCGATGTGGGAATCGAACCCACGACCCTCGGCGCAATAGTCACGGGCTCTAACTCTTACACCACCGTGTCAGTCATATAGATTAAGCGGTAAAATTAGTTTTAATTATGCCCAGGATTCGCGAAAACCCGGTGAAAATACGACGTAAATCACATTTTAATTTTTCATTTCTATCCGTGTCGACTCCGCGGTTTTTTTTGTTAATTTTTAACAACAGGAACTGAATTGTAAGATGTGGATCTTATAGCTGCAAAGGATATGGACGTAAAGATGTGATCATAGTGCATTTGAATTTCAATGGCATGGTAGGCAGCGGCTTGGCTCTGCCCCTGGCGTTACTGACGTCCATGAGCGTCGGTGACCACTTACCATCAGGTGGGCCGTATGCTCGTCTGCCCGCAAAGACAATAAAAAAAAAAATTAAAATTCAGCGCCTCGTTTTTCGTTAGCGACAAAATCCTTCAAGTTATTTCATGATAGATATAGTGATATAGATACGTATTTGCTTAGAGAAAAATTGATAACTGCCTGCGGAATTTGGACCCCATTCGGATAATTCGATACGTGTAGGTACTCTTTCTATTCCTTGCATCGTGTTCCTCAGTGCTGAGGGTCGTGACCTTTGCGGAGCACTTTTCGGCTATGTTCCTCCATTTATTCCTGCACCCTGCGCAGTAGATGACGACGTTGATGCTGAAGTTCAATGTTAAATAGGTACACTGGCCGCTGTTTGTTTAGATCCCAACAACTTCGGTCTTTACGGGCCAGAGTGCCTGAGAACCACTTATCTCACTACGTCAACATAATCTGCTCTAGATTTTGTACTAGCTCTTACTGGTGGTAGGACCTCTTGTGAGTCCGCACGGATAGGTACCACCACTCCGCATATTTGTGCCGTGAATCAGTAATGCATTTCGGCTTAAAGGGTGGGGTAGCCGTTACTGAGACCTTAGAACTTATATCTCAAGGTGGGTGGCGCATTTACGTTGTAGATGTCTATGGGCTCCAGTAACCACTTTTTTTTATTGCCCTTGTAGGCAGACGAGCATACGGCCCACCTGATGGTGAGTAGTTACCGTCGTCCATGGACTTCAGCAATGTCAGGGGCAGAGCCAAGCCGCTGCCTACCACTTAACACCAGGTTGGCTGTGAGCTCGTACACCCGTACGTACATAAAAGCAGTAAAAAAAGAAAAAACTCATTTAAATAGAGACCATCTTTATCACCTTTCGCCTGATGAGCTTGGTAAATCATGAATCACTTCTATATTATTACGATACAAAAATAAATTTAACAATTAGTCATTTCTTTATTTCATTACCAGGTTCAATTAAGACTATAGTTTTGTAAATTGTATACAAGAACAAACATTCATTTTGTAGTAATTTCAAAGTTTTTATGATTATGTGAAAATTAAAGAAAAAACACTTTTGTGTGCAATATGTAAGAACCCTAATATTACATCCCGATACTGTACACACGGTTTGATAAAATGCCCATACGAGGGCAATGAGGCGCGACATCAATGACACAAATTTTTGTTCTAAGCGCTCCGCCCACTGACTTCAAGATTTATTACTGTGCGTCTAACACTATTAATATAATTACTTAGTGGAATCAAACAATAACGTTCTTCCTTGAACCTTACATAGGTAAGCGTAAATGGTCCTGTGTGTAGCTTGTCTTGATCACGAAGAACTCTGAAAGTCCTTTACTGTTTGTGATATTAATATTTGCGGTTACAGAATGATGACTCCGAAGTAATAACGGAAGGTATTTTTCAATCAAATAATGTCGAGTAGACACCACTTTACAATATACATCATCTGAAATATCCTGCGATTAGCATTCCGGAAAACTGTAGAAAAATGAGACCTTACAACACATGTCTCGATGTGGGTGGCGGCATTTACGTTGTAGATGTCTGTGGGCTCCAATCACTACTTATCACCGGCCGTAAGCTTTTCCAACCATCTACGCTATAAAAATAACAAATTTACCAAAGCTCACAAGTTTGTAATAAAAACGTGCATGGTTAATATAAATATTAATTGTTTCCCTATACTTTTTCAAGAGCAATACGATGAAAGAAAAGTTTACTTATTTACAGCTTATTAACAAGTAGCATTTGGTTATCTTCTATATAATACAATTTAAGAAGTCATGAGTAACTTATGTAACCTAAAATCATTTCACCAAATATTAGATGAACTGAAAATTCGTTTAATCATTTACTTTAGAGAAATAATAAAAAATGTCCTTTCAGCTCCTGTCTTATATGGGGACGATAGCTGGTATAATGATTTATTTTTCGCGCATACAGGACAAAACATTCATAATACCATAGGAACTGATCTTCCTACAAATGGGTTACCTATCAAGGTCTAATACATATTGCTCCACATAACAATAGAAGGGTAAACATTAACGCCATTATTAAGCAATTACAACAGATCTTCGGCTATTGTTGCAGTTTTGACTTTTGAGTTTATCTTCGATCTCATGTAAGCTTTTTCCTTTCGTTTCTGGCAAAGTGAAGTATAATATGACGACCCCAAATAATGTTACAGTCGCGTAAATCATAAAAGTGAATGCTTCGCCTAAATTCTTCATCATTCCTGGTTCTGTTTTAACCACCACAAATAAACTCGCACAGGCCACGCCCGTACTGATGCCGGATCCCATTCCACGAACATTTTCCGGAAAGATCTCACCACACATTATCCACGGTATTGGATCCACGCCAATCGTTATCGCGCAAATGTAAAACATTAAACAAAATAGTGGTATCCAAGACATGTTTTCTGGCTTCAGATACAAGAACATTGCTAAGCCTATTAAAGATACTATAGTTAAACCACTGCTCAGGAAGAAGACATTTCTTCGACCATACTTCTTACAGATTACACAGGCTGCTAGTGAAGCTATCAACCTCAGCAAATCGATTAATAACATCACTAAATACTGATCTATACCTTTACCTACAGCCTTTCCCAAAATATCTATAGAATAAAACGTGACAGCATTTGTTCCCGTGAACTGACATGTAGCAAAAAATAAGTTCATAATCATTAAAGGCTTTATTAGTTCTGGGCTTTTAAGATAGAGGAGTTTATTTCTCCAAGTCTGTACTGGGGAAGCATGAGCTGCCAATTTACGATCAAATATAGTTTTTAGTTCAGCTTTGGCTTCGTCATTATTCCCTCTTAACCAGTTATAAACCTTGACACCCTCCTCAATGTGACCTCTTGATATTAACCAAGTGGGACTTTCTGGTAAGAAAACTAGTAAGACTATACTTAATATTGGAAACACGGCGCATATTACCGCTGTCCATTGCCATGATGTGAATGTGCCGACTAAATGTGCAAACATGATACCAAAGGTCATGCCTAACGAAATCGCAGCGAGAAAAAAGCCTCGATACTTCGGTTCCGAAGTTTCTCCGATATATACCGGTCCCAAGGGAGCTATTAATCCTGAGCAAAGCCCAGTGAACAATCTTCCGCTTAGGATAAATGTGAGGTTATAAGATGCTGCCGTAAGGATCCAGCCGATCAGAAACAGAGCAGATACTATAAATTGAGCTCTTCGTCTTCCGGATCTTTCAAACAGCCATCCGGATATAAGGCAGCCGAGAACCATTGGGAGTGCTGTGATTGAAGCTGAAATAAGAAACAATTTGAACACTTTTTTTTTTATTTCTGATCAAAATCGGGTTGACGCATTTGAGATATGATGCTGGAGGAAGACGTTACTGATTCCCTGGATGGCAATCAGACCAACGAATTAATTCTGGAAGAACCAGGCGACTCCACAAGACTCTTCATCATTTGCCTACGTTGGATTTTCGAGTTTTTCGGTCACGGGTGGCAATATCGAAAAACTAATCATGACTGGCAAAGAAGAAGGAAAGAGGCCTATTGGACGTAGTCGCATGCGCTGATCCGATCAAATTAAGACAAAATTGGACTCTAGCATTAATGTCGCTATCAACTGCGCAGAGGTCAGAAAGGAATGGTGGAACATAATCCGAACAAAAGGGTTCCGTAAAGGTCACATCACTCAGCATTGAGGAACACGTATTTTCAACGTCTATGTGCTCTTCATTCATTCCTAAACGATTCATCGAATTGTGACGAGTTTACGTTACGTATTTCTGTCACTTTTTTTTCATACATGCTGATAGCCTTGAGAGGCTATTTCAGCTTCGCCCTAACATGTAGGTGAGCTCACAGGGCTCAAACCGGAGTATTGCTAACACTGACCCTAGCAAGAGCAGTGCTTCGCAAAATCTACCGCCGGATCGGAAACGTGACCCACTGAGAAGATCCGGCGAGAAACTCAGTGGGCTGTGTCTATAGGTTAATTCGCTTGTCGAGCCCTTCGTTACAAGTGACGGGTTCGACGAGGACGGTGAACTGTGATTACGGTACCTAAAAGCACCGTTAATGGATCGGGAGGATCCGTACTGATGTGAACTTCTGTCACAATAACATAAACGGGTAGCGCATAGTTAGTATAAAGAAAACCAAGTTTTTCACTGCTATTTCACTATATGGTACCTTTTGTTATAGTAGTCACTTAGTATATAGGTGTATTTCAAACATTCACCAATATGAGATTCAGTTGTTGGACTTACTTTGATTTGCAGCACAAAATACGAAACGACTATGGTGTGGTTCAGGTGCGGTTACTAACTACTAATTTTCGGACGCTATTTTTCTGTGATGAACACGATTCCGGTTCCAAATTTCGATTAGATATTGTTACAGTCTGGTTAGAAGACTACAATCGAAATTGTTTTAATGCAGTTGAGTATTTTCCTAATGCCTGAAGGCAGTGGTCGATATTCAAGTATTTTTTTTCTATTCTTAATTCCGAACCGGCTAGTTCCTTTTTTGCAAGGCCATTATTTTTAATTATTTAGCCAATTATAACTCCCAGTACTAATTATTACTCTAATAACAGACCTATCCAAGACGCTGTTTCTTTGTCTGCCGGAATGGGTCCAGCTTCTTTTTCCAATTGTGGCAACAAGGTCGCCGAGAATCCAGACGACAAACCAAAGGAAATATTTAACAAGATCGGCACTGACGCTGCTAAGCTCTGTAATTATTTTTATGAATTTGTCATAGATTGTGTAAATCCAGACTTTATTGTATTAATTTTTTATTAATTTCATTCGTAACATTAAAAAAAATACCTGTTTCCACATCGGTGAAAATAGAACAGAAGTTTTCGAATCTAATAAATCTTCTTTCGTAGCTTCCATTCCACCAACCAAGCTAAAACCATCGCTACTATAAATTATATCAGTTTCGGCAAGCTCTTTTGTTGTTAAATGTCCATCTTCAACTTCAATTAGTTCATATTCTGTTGTTAACTTTGATCGTTCCTTTTGTTTATCGGTGTATGCCATCGTTTTACCTGATAAAATATTGAAACAATGAATTTCTCTTCTCCTCATCTGATCTATCAGTTAGTAGATCACATGTAATTAATTATCTTCAGAAGATTTTTATTTTAATACTAGCTGACCCGGCAGATATCGTTGTGCCTTAATCGCTAAATAAAAGACCTAAACTTTTATAAAAAATAAACTTAAAACAAACAAAAGGAATCCGTCCGACGGGGGACACATCACAGGGAAAACAAAATTGTTATTTCTATTTAATTCCCAGCATTTTCATATTTATCTGCCTTTTAAGCCTTCTCTGGACTTCCACAAGTAATTCAAGACCAAAATTAGCCAAATCAGTCCAGCCGTTCTCGAGTTTATGCGAGACTAACGAACAGCAATTCATTTATATATATATAGATAGATTATACAATTTAGGGTTTACTATTATAAACGCACATCGGGTGCCAAAATGGCTGAAGAGTGAAGAAGAAGGGTTATTAAAAAAGTGTTAGTTACGTAAATAAACTTTTTTTTTTTATTGCTTAGATGGTAAATGGTATATGACAACATTCACTTAGTGATGTGTATGCGCTCCGACGGCCACTGAACACTAAATGCGCCGTGAGCTAATTTAGATGTCATATAAAGAAACCAAATAAAACATTCTTAGTGATCAAACTGTGTAAACAATGTCAATTTTGATGTCGTCGTGGCCTAAAGGATAAGACGTCCGGTGCATTCGTATCTAGCGATGCACAGATGTTCGAATCCCGCAGGCAGGTACCAATTTTTCTAATGAAATACGTAATTAACAAATGTTCACGATTGACTTCCACAGTGAAGGAATAACATCGTGAAATAAAAATCAAACCCGCAAAATTATAATTTGCGTAATTACTGGTGGTAGGACCTCTTGTGAGTCCGCGCGCTTGTCCGCCTTGCCTATTTCTGCCGTAAAGCAGTAATGCGTTTCGGTTTGAAGGGTGGGGCAGCCGTTGTAACTATACTGAGACCTTAGAACTTATATCTCAAGGTGGGTGGCGCATTTACGTTGTAGATGTGAGCTCGTCAACCGATCTAAGCAATAAAAAGAAAAATATATATATTTTAAATACCTGATCAATGTCCAATGGATTTATTCCACTCAATAAATTACTTTGAGACAACCAGAGACTTCGTCTGTCATAGTAAACTGAATAAACAGTAAATAGAAAAAATAATATCAATGTTATAAGTCACCTTTATACTTATTAATATAACTTCAGTGTACTTACTTATAAATGTTACGGTTGTCGTGCCAGATGCAACAGCGTTGTAAGCAAATGAAACAAACTAAAGTGTATTTTCTAGTTTATTAGAAAGATATATTCAACATACAATATATTTATTTAAGATAGTTATGATAACATTTTTTTTTATTGTTTAAATGGGGAGCACATAGACTTCCACAACGTAAATGCGCCACCCACCTTGAGATATAAGTTCTAAGGTCTCAGTATAGTTAGTTTATAATATTAAGAAAAAAATAATCTAAAGTACTTAAAAAGATCAAGTGATGCACCGCCGTTTGAATGAAGCAGGCAAGTACCAATTTTTCTAATGAAATACGTATTTAAACAAGCAGCAATAATCTGTTTCCGTTGGAAGGATAAAGCGGCCATTGTACTGTAAGAACTGAAATCCTAGAGGACTTAAGTTTGTGGCGGCGCTTACGTTGTATATTTCTATGTGCTCCGACAACCACTTAACACCAGAAGGGACTTGAGCTCTTCCGCCCATTTAACCAATAAAAAACGACATAAATGATACTCTAGCAAATAACTTAGTACATGAATGGATTAGAGGATGACTCCCGACTGACGAGGGCAATTATCCCCTATGGACCGACTTCTCTAAGCGTTGGAGATCTTTGCAAAAGCAGCGCGGCACGATAACCCTCTTATCGTGGCCGCCGCTAATTACCTACTTATCCGATCGCGACGGGGTAATGCAAAGCCACCGGCGTCCGAAACATGTGTTGTCGGTCCCCCGGATTCATTCTGGGTGCTTTTAGACCTCTCAAACACCGGTCACCGTCCTCGTTGCACCCGTCGATTACGATGAAGAATTCGACGAGTGACCTAACCCATAGACACAGCCCATTGAGTTTCTCACCGGATCTTCTCAGTGGGTCGCGATTCCGATCCGGTGGTAGACCCTGCGAACCACTAACTCTTGCTAGGGATAGTGTTAGCAAATTCTCTTAGGTTGAGCCCGTGAGCTCACCTACTCGTCCGGGCGTAGCTGTAATGGCCCCTTAGGCTACCAGCGAATAGGTAGGGAAAAAACTTCACGTCCCGGATATCCGGACACCGAACCAAAAATGGAATAATTGAAACGTATGTAACATAACGAAACGCAACGTAATGTTTAAAACGAAAAATGACATATTGAATGTTTAGTATTATGCACACACATATAACATACAGACTTGAAACTTATCTATCTCTTTAAGCGAATACTTTTAAAACAACAACATTACTGTATATGTATACTATTTAGTATAGTATTTAGTATTCTTGTACAAAGCAAATTTCGAGAAAAAATTTGGACTAGGTATTTATTATTCTAAATAGATGATACCACATTATTTACACTTAATCGAAAACAGTGCTAAGTTTCAAAACTTTGAGTCATTATTACTCTTTTGATTTTTTAATTTGTCTTCAATCTCCTGTAGACTCTTTCCTTTTGTCTCTGGGAGAACAAAGAATAATATGATGCTTCCAATAAAGGCGATTGCTCCGTAAAACGAGAAAGTAAACACTTGTCCTAAGTGAGACATCATGCCTGGTGCGGTTTTAACTACTACAAATACAGAGACCAAACCCACAGCTGAACTAACTCCCGAACCTAAGCCTCGAACCTTAGTCGGAAATATCTCCCCACACATCATCCAGGGCAACGGAACTAGACCAATTGAAATCGCACAAATATAGAGCATAAAGCATGATAGGGGTATCCAAGCCATATTTTCTGGTCTTAGATACAAAAATATTGATAGTCCTGCCATTGAAATTGCTGTCAAGCCTCCGCTAACAAAACATACAGGTCTTCGCCCGTATTGTTTGCATATGATACAGGCTGCTACTGACGCTAACAATCTCAGAAAATCTATTAGGAGCATCGCCATATATTTATCAATATCTTTTCCTAAAACCTTTTTGATAATTTCTACAGAATAGAAAGCAACTGCATTTGCGCCGACAAATTGGGACATAGAGAAAAAGAATATCATAATTACTAACGGCTTTATAAATTCCGGGCATTTATAATAACGAATTTTGTCTTTCCAAGTTTCTACTGGGGCATCATCGTTAGCTAATTTACGATCGATTATATCTTTCAATTCATCTTTGACTTCATCACTATACCCTCTTAACCAGTAATAAACCTTGGCACCCTCCTCAATGTGACCTCTTGATATTAACCAAGTGGGAGATTCTGGTACAAAAACTAGTAAAACTAGACTTAATATTGGCAATAGAGCGCAGATGACCGCAGTCCACTGCCATGATATAAATGTGCCGATAATATGCGAGAAAAACATTCCTGATGCCATTGCTAATGAAATAGCGGCGAGGAAGAGACCTCTATACTTCGGTTCCGTAGTTTCTCCTATGTAGACCGATGCCAAAGGACCTATCAATCCTGTGCACATCCCTGTGAAAAATCTCCCGCACAGCATGAGGGTGAGGTTGTCTGCTTTTATTATGAGAGCCCATCCAAGTAGAAACGGGGCACATGTGATGAATAGAGCTGGTCTTCTTCCAAATCTTTCAAATATCCATCCAGATATAAGACAGGCAGGAGCCACCGGTAGGGTTGCGATTGAAGCTGAAATATACATTTAGATATTATTATAGTTTCGACCACTAAAAATCCATTTAAAGTGCTAGTCAATTATCGAGTCAAGAGACAAAAAACTGTTGAAATAAAATATAAGCCCGTTAGCGACAATGTTCTCAGTAAAACAAATATTACAAACCTATTTATTTATTTATGTACACACAAAAAAGATGACATAGTACAGAGTAATAAGAAAATTATGTACAAAGGCGCTGCTTATTTCTTCCAGCAGACCTGCGAGAGGATTACGAGAATAATAATTAAAAGTGATGAGTGTGTGTAGAACAAATAACACATAACTAAAATAACAAATACAACATGAGAATTATAGTAATGCACATACACATAGCAAATATTATTAAACTTGAATACAAAATATTAAACGTAACACAGTATATACAAAGCGTATAGAACAATGATAATTCGGTTGATGAGAGATAGAATTGTTTGACCTTGTATTTAATAACAGAAACAGACCTATCCATGACGCTGTTTCTTCATCTGCCGGAATGGGTCCAGCTTGTTCCTTCAACTGTGGCAGTAAGATCGCCGAGAAACCGAATGTCGAACCCGCAGCAAAACCTAATAAAATTGGTGCTGAGGCTGCCAAGCTCTGGAAACAGGACATATTTGTTTTTAATTCCAATCACATTATTAAAAAATACTAGTTTCTATTTATAAGCTTAAAACTTAATCTTTTAACTTTAAGATTTAAAGCTTTAAAAGCTTAAAGTTGTCGTCTTAACGATATACAAGCCGACTACAATCGGATTGCTTTCATCCTATTTCGATTCGTCCATGATGCAATAAGAAAAGTCATGAACCCATTTTGTATTATTCTAGGTCGAATGGTAACGAACGGTCGGTAACGAACTGACATATAATTTGGCGTTTAGTAGTTCTTAAGTAAATGGTAACCGTCATTGCCCAAACATAAAATGAAATATTTCACTTAACGAATGTATCATTGCGCTACCCAAAAAATGGGAGACGAAGAATATTCGAGAACTGTTGAAACAGTAGAGCTTCCGTTTGCTACTATTAACGAATATTAACCTAATAAGAATCAATGAAACGCAAACTATTATTACATTATCCGTTTTGCCTAAAACTGCCTTTTTTGTGCATATTCCCTACGATTCACAGGGTGGCAAAAGTTTGTCCAGATCCAATATTACCAATTTCACTGTGCCTGTGCGTTCACACACAGAATCACTGGTTTACACTGAAATTTTATTATTAAGAAATGTATAATCTTACTAGCGGCCTGCTCCGGCTCCGCTCGGGTCTTTAACAAAAATTTCAACGATGTTTTACGTTGTTTTATTTTTTAAAACAAAAGAACACTTATTGTGGCATAAATATAATAGTTAGATATATGCTGTCGGGACAATTTTTGTAAAAAAATAATGTGTTCTACAAAATCGTAATACATTAATGTATTGTGTTCTACAAAGTCGTAATACATTATTTTATTCTATCACCAGTAGTTTTCGCAGGGCACGCGATTATAGAATATTGAAGGTAATTTTTTTTCACCTTTTTTTTTATTGCTTAGATGGGTGAACGAGCTCACAGTCCACCTGGTGTTAAATGGTTACTGGAGCCCATAGACATCTACAACGTAAATGCACCACCCACTTTGAGATATAAGTTCTAAGGTCTCAGTATAGTTACGGCAGAAATAGGCGAGGTGGTGGTACCTACCCGTGCGGACTCATAAGAGGTCCTACCACCAGTGATACACCTTGGGTTATATTATTGGAATCTTAGTAAGGATCCCTAATTTTTTTCAAAAAAGATTATAACTAGATAGCCTATGCCTTTCCTCTTTATAATTATAATATTAGTATAGATTATTAAGTATTATATTTATGTAGTGACATTTCTTACGTGTAGTAGTAACGTATTCCAGTTTGAAGGGTGCGTCAACCGTTATATCACAATTGACCTCTTTCTCCAAGGTGGGCTGGCACCATTTACTTTGCTGTATAGCCACAACAGACATAACCGCCAAACTACAGATGGGCCATGAGATCCTTCATGGATCAAAGCAATTAAAAATAAGCTACCTGTTTCCAAATCGGCGAAAACCAAGGCACAGTTTTCGAATCTGACAGTAGGTCAACTCCTTTCGAGACTCCATTTCCTCCTGTCAATCCCCATTCAGTGCTACTAGATACATTTAGATTCCTCTTATAATTAAAATTTGTTTGTTCATAGCCTCTTGTTCTTTGATTTTCATCTTTGACAATAAGTATTTGTGGTTCATTTTCTATTGGTCCCTTGGTTTCTACCTTTGATTTATCGGCATCCACTACGTTTATCATCGTTTTATCTGAAATAGTTTCTTTTATAATCAAGTCATTGCGAATTCGACACAATTAGAATTGTATATTCTTAATATTATGGTTTTCTTTAATAGACACGTCGTGACGACATTCAGTAACCAAATTTGGATCACGAAGTCGGTATCTTTGTTAGAATCAATTGAAGTACGCTCGGTGTCATGATATTAAGTGGCATTGCTGAAGTTCAATGACCGGAGGCAGGTGGCAATGTTAAACAAAAACAATTACTTAACACATGCTCATGAATAATGTTTATGATAAAGAAATAACATTGGGTAACACAAATTCAACTTGCTAAAATTGTATTTTACGTGTTTATTGGTGGTAGGATGTACTTTAAGCTGTAACAGGTAGATACCACCACCCTGCCGCGCAACAGTGACGTATTTGAAGAGTTCGGTGAAACGTGACAATAATTTCAATTGAAACTTTTATATCGTCTCTTAAGGGCCGCATTCACATTCTGTGGTTGGTCTCTGGGTTCGAACTGCTACTATTAACAACTGGATGGACTCGCAATAAAAAAAAACCGAAACTAAAATTCTATTTTATGAGTTCTTAGTATGACTTTTAATACATTGGAGTCGAGAGAAATCATAGAGTTTCAGTGGTAGCACCACGGTAGGTGGTAGTTTGAAGTCGTCGTGGCCTAAAGGATAATACGTCCGGTGCATTCGTATCTAGCGATGCACCGATATTCAAATCCCGCAGGCGGGTACCAATTTTTCTAATGAAATACGTACTTAACAAATGTTCACGATTGACTTCCACGGTGAAGGAATAGCATCGTGTAATAAAAAATTAAGCCCGCAAAATTGTAATTTGCGTAATTACTGGTGGTTGGACTTCATGTCAGTCCGCACGGGTTGTTACCACCACCCCGCCTATTTCTGCCGTGAAGAAGTAATGCGTTTCGGCTTGAAGGGTAGGGCAGCCGTTGTAACTATACCTGAGACCTTAGAACTCATATCTCAAGGTAAGTGGCAGTATTTACGTTGTAGATGTCTATGGGCTCCAGTAACCACTTAACACCAGGTGGGCTGTGAGCTCGTCCACACATCTCATCAAAAAAAAAAAAACCAGAAACGGACTAAGCCGAGGGTAAACAGATTCGCCTTGCTCCTTCCTATCATCCTGCGATTAGGAAATGCAATTTTCAGTGTACCCGTGATCCGCTTAAGTAGTGCTTATTTAATTTCGGAAACTAATTAAATCTAAAAATTGTGGTAATAAGCATTTACAAAATAATATTGAACAATTCATAAATAACAATTTTAATCCAGTACCCATTTAAAGCTAAATCAAGCAAACAGGCAGTAGGCAGCGGCCTGGCTCTACCCCTGGTATTGCTGAGGTCCATGGGCGACGGTAACCACTCACCATCAGGTGGGCTGTATGCTCGTCTGCCTACAAGGGCAATAAAAAAAAGAGAAACGCTAACCAGAAGCAGTAATTAAATTTAAATAAAAAAATTATTGAAAATATATATTATGTATATCTAAAAACAGCTATAAACATTCAACATGAATAGGTACCAACTAAACTTAACAATAAAAGGAAACTTTAATGTTTATAATAACAACTATACCTGGTCAACGTGTTGATTATCACTTCTCACTTAATTCGAATAATAACACATATGATAAGTATTTTGAAATGTAATCGTATATAATATAATCAAAATAATTATGACGACCGAATTCTTTGACTCGCACTCATTAAACTAATTCGGTATTTTTTTTTACAGCAACGCGCGTCCGCCACGTACATAAGTCCAAGACGTTGAAATCAGTATCGATAAAATCTATATATATATAAACTTTTTTTTTTTTTTTATTGCCCTTGTAGGCTGACGAGCGTACGGCCCCCCTGATGGTGAGTGGTTACCGTTGCCCATGGACTTCAGCAATGCCAGGGGCAGAGCCAAGCCGCTGCCTACCGCTTAATACTCTCCACAAGCCTCGTTTGAAGAAGGACATGTCATAGCGCTCGGGAAACACCGTGGAGGGGAGCTCATTCCATAGCCGGATGGTACGTGGCAAAAAAGATCTCTGGAAACGCACTGTGGATGACCGCAGTGGCTCCAGGTAGTACGGATGAACTCTACGCCGATGGCGGGCGGTGCGATGGTAAAAACGAGATGCCGGTATCATCTCGAACAATTCCTCAGAGCACTCCCCATGGAACATACGGTATAAAATACAGAGAGAACCGAAGTCCCTCCGCAGACCCAGAGGTTCCAAACGATCCGTGAGACTGGGATTATCGACAATCCGAACGGCCCTCCTCTGTATGGAGTCAAATGGAAGAAGCTGGTATTTGGGAGCCCCGGCCCAGAGATGGGAGCAGTACTCCACGCGAGGCCGGACTTGTGCTTTATAAAGCAGAAGCCTTTGTCCAGGCGTGAAGTACCGCTTCGCTCTGTTGAGGACTCCCAGCATTTTGGACGCCAACTTGTCTTTGCCTTCCAAATGACTCCGAAACTGGACATCGCTCGAAATGTTGACCTCAAGTATCCCAATACTCTCGGAAGGAATATATATATAAAAGAAAGTCGTGTTAGTTACACTATTTATAACTCAAGAACGACTGAACTGATTTGGCTGAAAATTGGTGAGGAGGTAGCTTAGAATCAGGAGAAGGACATAGGATACTTTTTATCACATTCCCGTGGGACTTGACATAAAACGTGGTCACTATAACAAAAGGCAACTGACAGCTAAACGTAATATATTCTATGGTTAACTGTGTTAATTATAGTAGAATTTTGAAGTTGACTGGTTGATGTGTTTGAAACAAACCGTGTGGCGGGACAAAGTTCCCCGGGTCCGCTAGTGTATCATAATTTTAACACTGCGATTTTAACGAGATCACGTAATACATCCTGACATTGATTAATGATTACATTTTATGCTTTTATGAAGGATTGTAATTTTTCGTTCGAATCTCAGGCGGGGTACCAATTTTTCTAATGAAATACGTACTGAACTAATTCACGATTGACTTCCACGGTGAAGGAATGACATCGTGTAATAAAAATCAAACCCGCAAAATTATAATTCGCGTAATTACTGGTGGTTAACTCTTGTGAGTCCGAGCGGGTAGGTACCACCGCCCTGCCTATTTCTGCCGTGAAGCAGTAATGCGTTTCGGTTTGAAGGGTGGGGCAGCCGTTGTAACTATACTGAGATCTTAGAACTTATATCTCAAGGTGGGCATGTGGCGCATTTACGTTGTAGATCTCTATGGACTCCAGTAACCACTTAACATCAGGTGGTCTGTGAGCTCGTTCACCAATCTAAGAAATAAAAAATAAAAAAAGTCACTCAAGGATTTTCTTCTGCATTACCGACCACTGGAAAAACATAAGATTCGGTCCAGATCCGATACCTCGAAAATAATATATTATGTGTTAACAAAAATAATAACTCCGATAGTGTTGGGTGAATATATATTAATTTAGTTCATCCATAGCTAAAATCCCCAACTACTAGATAAGCCAGCGCAATGGCTATCTTAAGTCTGTATCAATATGTTCCTTACCCTTTCCTTTGATCAGAGGTCGCCTCCAAAACACATAATATGGTAGCGGCCTATGTCTATGAGATCCGTTCGTTTATACATCCATACTATCAAATACATTATCTATGTATGTGTATGTATGTATGTAAAGAAAAACCTTTATTGTTTAAAACTCTTTAGTTTTTAAAAAGGATTTTTCTTCAGTGTCATGAAGTGAAGTCTGACATTCAGTAAACAAATAATAGTTTAAAAAACTTACAAAATACGCTTTTATGAAAAAAATAAATTTGAATTAAAAATAGTGTAAGAAAAAATTATTTTATTGTTATTGTTGTGAATTTATCAAAATTTACTTTCTATTTTTTAGTCGGATTTTCCATAAAATCGTATTTTGTAAGTTTTTTTTACTATTATTTATTTTTTATTTTTTAGTTGAATTTCAATTTTCTCAATTACATTTTTTTTTTAAATATTGAATTGTCATCGGTCCTTAATAAGTATACAAAATTTCGAGTTAATCCGACGTTTTGAAGGGGATCAAAATCATCAAAATATTCCGTTACAAACATACATACATCTGAAGCTAATAAAACCGTATTAAAAAGAGAGCAGTTTTGTACAGTTCACTAAAACTGTTTATTGTTTAATTTTTCAAATCGGTTCAGTAATTTCGGAGCCTATTCAATACAAACAAACAAACAAATCGTTCCTCTTTATAATATTAGTATAGATTCATTCCGAAATAGTCCATATCCATATTATATGTACAAAAATCCTTCAGGTTCGATAAAGAGTCCGAACCCGACGCTTCAACTCAATTTTTAAATGGTGCGTGAGCAACGTTAAAAAGATAAATAAAATCCCAACATAGAATGGGTGCAATGGATTTAATTAATTGCAATTCAGTAAAGCCACATTACTCATTAATTGATTGATGATTAAATAGATTTGACTCTCTTATCACTTATTAACACAATCACCACACTGACTTCGATATGATAATAGGTATAATCACAGATCGAAATCACATTATTGCCGTCTGGTAATTGGAACACAAAACTGAATTGTGAAACTTATCTGATTCGTTTTCCGACGTTTCGGCCACTTACCTGGAGATATGAGTTCTAAGGTCTCAATTTTTACAGTGCAACGGTAGCTTCACCCTTCAAATCGAAACGCATTACTGCTTCACGGCAGAAATAAGCAGGGCGATGGTATCCACCCGTGAGGACTCACAAAACGTCCAGTAACTAGTAAACAGCTACTGACTCGCCTAGATAGACTTTGAAGTCGTCGTGGCCTAACGGATAAGACGTACGGTGCATTCGTGCTAAGCAATGCACCGGTGTTCGAATCTCAGGCGGGTACCATTTTTTCTAATGAAATACGTACTCAACAAATGTTCACGATTGACTTCCAGGGTGAAGGAATACAATCGTGTAATAAAAATGAAACCCGCAAAATTATAATTTGCGTAATTACTGGTGGTGGGACCTCTTGTGAATCCGCGCGGGTGGGTACCACTACCCTGCCTTTTTCTGCCGTGAAGCAGTATGCGTTTCGGTTTGAAGGGTGGGGCAGCCGATGTAACTATACTTGAGACCTTAGAACTTATATCTCAAGGTGGGTGGCGCATTTACGATGTGGATGTCTATGGGCTCCAGTAACCACTTAACACCAAGTGGGCTGTGAGCTCGTCCACCCATCTAAGCAATAAAAAAAAAAGGCCCCTAAACAGAATCAGCTATTATATGAAAATACTCTAAAGACTATAATGGACAACGAACTTATTCGGAACGTAATGGAAAACGTAGGAATTTAGTTCGCAACGTACCTCCTCGTATAGTGGGAGACCATATAAAAAATTTCACTCAGCAAGCAATTGAGAAATATTTCAATCCAAAAAGACAGTCAATTACTTTCTTAGTAAATTAGATACATATTTACTTAGAAAAAATTATAATTTTTGAATATGTTGCGCCACTCTGCGTGCGGAAATACATTTTTTATTATTATCTATCGCTAAGAGAGTTGAATGATCCACATAGTGTTAAGGCCACTGGAGTCCATCGAAATCAATAAGGTAAATTACACCACCCATCTTGGGACTTTAAATAGGTCCCTGTTTTCGGCTGCTCCACCCTTCAAACCGAAACGCTGCTGCTGCTACGTTAAATACGTATATAATTAGAAAAATTGGTACCTGCTTGCGTGATTCGAACACCGTCGTATCCCTTGGATGCATACGAATGCATCGAGCATCTTATCCTTTAGGCCATTCATTTATTCACCTTAATATTTTTTTGGACTTTTACTACCTGGGACTTTTACTACTTTGGACTTTTTCTCTTACGAACTCCTACGGATGATCATTCTCGTCGTTGTGCGAGTGTTATACCGGTTTAGTGAACACAAATAATTTAGAGGAGAGCTTTTAAGTCGTTAGGCCGACCGTCGCCATTACGCGTCGTCCACCAGTCACGTTTCTTGCATTCTGCCGCGTGTAAGAAGCCAGCGACGGGTTGGCAGATACGCCTACTTCTCATTACCTCGGCCTGCTCCTCTTATCGGTTCACCTTTTGAAGCTGTCTTTATTTAGTCGCTCCCATTACGGTGGTCTGCCGCGCGATTTTGTACCCTCAATCATACCTTGCACCACAAGGCGCTCGACTGATTCGTCATTATATTACTTAGTAATGTTTATTATTCGGTAATATTAAACTAATCGTACAAATGAGACTTCAGTTTCATATCTCATAGTAAGCAGATACATTCAAATTGTGTCTGCGTGTTGAGAGACCGTCAAGCACAAAGTCAATATTCAACATAATGTATATACTTACTTAACAAACAAAACTTTTCTCCAAAAGGAAAAACCAAGCAATATTTTAAAATATTTAATATTATGTACAGAAACATCACAGACTTAGAACTAACTATCACTTTGAGCGAATACTTATTCAATACTAATAGTATAAAAATACAAAAATAATAAAAACTAATAAGGATTTTATGGATTCAAATTGAATTCACTGGATGTCGATTTCATGCCAGTTTCGGCAAAAACAACTTGCGCGATTACTGATTACCTAACTTGTAAAATGTTCCAAAACAGCTGGTACATGAGAAAATGTCATTAACATAACCGTAAATTTTATTCGTCGTTGGCTTATTTTTAGTTTATTGCGTTCTTGTATCCAGAACCTCCGTCTTTTGTCATCAAAATCTAACATCTTTCTGTGCACGTGTCGTCTTCAATCCGACTTACTAGCACAAAATATTATCTTTCGTTTAAAACATTGAGAAATATTATACTTTTGAGTCATTACTCTTCTTACTTTTAAATTTTTCTTCTATCTCCTGTAGGCTCTTTCCTTTAGTCTCTGGTAGCGCAAAGAATAATATTATTGTTCCAAAGAATGCGACTGTCCCATAAAACGAGAAAGTGAAAACTTCGCCTAAATACGTCATCATACCCGGTGCAGTTTTAACTACTATAAAGAAACACACAAACGCCATAGCCGAACTGATCCCAGATCCTAATCCTCGAACTTTAGTCGGAAAGATCTCACCACACATCATCCAAGGCAGTGGAACTAAGCCAATTGAAATGGCACAAATGTAGAGCATTAAACATGAGAGAGGTATCCAGGCCATATTTTCGGGTTTTAGATATAAAAACATTGATAGTCCTACCATTGATATTGTTGTTAAGCCCCCGCTGATGAAACATAAGGGTCTTCGACCATACTGTTTGCATATAACACAGGCTACTACAGAAGCTATCAGTCTCAACAAATCCATTACGAACATTGCGACATATTTATCTATACTTTTATCTACAGCTTTTTGAATAATACCTATAGAATAAAATGCAAAAGCATTTGTACCGGCGAATTGACATGTGGCAAAGAATATTATCATGATTATCAATGGCTTAATTAGTTCCGGGCTTTTAAAATAAAGCACTTTGTCTTTCCAAGTTTCTACTGGGGCAGCATCCCTTGCTAATCTACAATCAATTATACCTTTCAATTCATCTTTCGCTTCATCACTATACCCTCTTAACCAGTAATAAACCTTGGAACCCTCCTCAATGCGACCTTTCGATATTAACCAAGTGGGACTTTCTGGTACAAAAATCAGTAAGACTATATTTAATATTGGAAACAGGGCACAGATGACCGCAGTCCACTGCCATGATATGAATGTGCCGAGAATATGCGCGAAAATTATGCCTAATGCTATCGCTAGTGAAATCGCAGCGAGGAAGAAACCTCGATATTTCGGTTCTGAAGTTTCACCTATATACACTGGTCCCAAAGGGCCTATCAATCCTACGCATAGTCCTGTGAAAAATCTACCACATAACATAAGAGTCAGGTTATTTGCTACTGCCATGAGGATCCATCCCAGCAAGAAAGGGGCACAAACGATGAATTGAGCTGTCCTTCTTCCAAATCTTTCAAACATCCATCCAGATATAAGGCAGCCGGGAGCCATTGGAAGTGCAGCCATTGAAGCTGAAATATTAATTATTAAATATAGTCAAAACAATAAGTACATAACTCTTATTTTCATTTATAAATACAGCAGAAGAAAGAACTGCTGTAATATTTTATATGAAAATGCTAACAGTAACCGTATAGTGTTACAAATTTTAGAGAACACAAGTATCACTAACCTATCCATGACGTTGTTTCTTCATCTGCCGGAATGGGTCCAGCTTCGATCTCCAACTGTGGTAGCAAAATGGCCGAGAAGCCGGATGTCAAACCCGCAGCGAAAGTTAACAGAATCGGTGCCGATGCGGCTAAGCCCTGGAAACGTTTCAACAGCAGTTCAACGAGGAGTCTTTTAACATTTATATTTTTGGGTATACAGAGAGTTTTACGCATATTATTACGAGCTGGGGTTCGGGATAAATAAAAGTTCTACCGAAATATAAATTTAAACTCTATTCAACACTTAAAACACTTATCGAACACTTTAAAATTCTCAATTCAATTCTTCCACTTCGCTTCAGGTGATCCAATCGCTGTTTCGCTTCGAGTAGTTCCGATTACTGACTGACTGCGTGCCATCTCTGCAACGGCTTTATAATCGATACGACATCTTTCGATTTATCGAGTAGATTCTGGGCAAGTAGAGTAGTTTTGATGTGTGTGTTTCTGCTACCTGACAATAGATGGCTTCGACATTCGTTCGGCTATTTGGCGATAAATGGCGTTACTCTTACCGGCGTAACAATATTCTCGTTATTCTTGTAAAGCGCATTTCGGATAACATGAAAATCTATGTTTGCCATATTTAGATTGTGAGGTACAGATATCATTATCCTCTATAGTTTAAGGCATCATTGTGTTATGTTATTTATAACCGAATTAGGGGAAAATAAACATTTCAGATGATGCATTACTGGTGCCTACACTATGAGGATTAGCCATGGGTAGTTTAATAATTTAATAGTCCTTAACCTAATGTATCGCTAAATTTAAATACACACACGTGTATGTTTGGGCTGCAGAACAGTCATGCTTTTGGCCGTAATATGGAATAACCGCCATTTCTATATTGCGACACCCAGTTTCAAAATGGGCTTTTTATTAGCTAATATGACTAATTCGCGGCCATATTATTGTGGTCGTCGTGGCCTAACGGATAAGACGTCCGGTGCATTCGTGTTGAAGCGATGCACCGGTGTTCGAATCCCGCAGGTGGGTACCAATTTTTCTAATGAAATACGTACTCAACAAATGTTCACGATTGACTTCCACGGTGAAGGAATAACATCGTGTAATAAAAATGAAACCCGCAAAATTATAATTTGCGTAATTACTGGTGGTAGGACCTCTTGTGAGTCCGCACGGGTAGGTACCACCGCCCCGCCTATTTCTGCCGTGAAGCAGTAATGCGTTTCGGTTTGAAGGGTGGGGCAGCCGTTGTGACTATACTGAGACCTTAGAACTATATCTCAAGGTGTGTGGCGCATTTACGTTGTAGATGTCTATGGGCTCCAGTAACCACTTAACATCAGGTGGGCTGTGAGCTCGTCCACACAGCTAAGCAATAAAAAATAAAAAATAAAATAAAAAAATTAGATATTTCCGTGACCAAAAACACAATAGTGTAAATGCTGATAAAAATCTTAAGATATAGGTACGAATGAAATCTTAAATGCACATTGTGCTATGGATTTTTTCAATTGACTATACATATCGACGCTTGAAAGGCAAACATGACTAAGCGACAATGCGTGAACTTTACAGTAGACTAATTTTAAGTTGAAATACATGAAAACAAAAATTATTTTAACGAATCCAGCTGTAGTAGAATCTAGCTAGTAGCTGTAGGATTGAAATGATTTTAATAGACCTAGAAATATATATTTTTTGCGCATCGAATATGGTTATTGCCTATCGTTTATCTACAAATCAGTTATTGTCGCTTAGTCACTTTTGCCTTTCAAGCGTCGATATATAGGATATTAAATTTTGACCCGAGATCTTGAATTTCGTGACTGAAATTTAACATAGCAAATAATGTAATGGCATAGTATAATATTTATCGATTAAAATAAAGCAATTTTATTATTTCATTCTTCTACTAGCTTTGTGGCAAATAAATTTAAAATCGTCGGTACGTCATATTTTACGACAAAAATAATGTTTACCTGTTTCCAGATGGGCGAAAAACGTATCACAGTCTTCGAATCTGTCAGCAACACGTCTCCTTTTGGTGCCTCCTTGTCTTCCATTAATCCCAGTCCATTGCTGCTTGATATACGCAGATTCTTCTTATAATTCTCCTTCGTTTCAACATTTTCTCCCGCTGTTTGGTTTTCCTGATTTATATCAGCTATATCTGATTCATTTTCCATTACATTCGGGGATCCTTCATCCTTTGGCTTATCAGCGGCCACTGGTTCTACCATCGTTTTATCTGAAACAAGTTTTTTTACTTATTATTAGAAAAGATTTGTTTGCGTGTTTGATAGAATCTGTAAAAACGTATCTATAGACCCCTAATGTATGTAATGTGCCCGATTTTTCTCTTTTTTTATAAATAAATATTTACTAACAATCACGCCACGTTAACTGGTCCCGTGGTAAGTTCGTAAAGAACTTGTGTTACAGGTACCAGATAACGGAAATAAATGTAATATTTTTATTATACACATAAATATATTTCATATACATCCATAACCATTGAAAAGACATTTTTATATTTATCATACAAATATCCTCCCTTGGCGGGATTCGAACCTGCGACCCCCTTGTGTAGTGACCATGTCACTTACCACTACACCAGACGGCCGTTTATGAAATAGCATTTGGTTTATAGTAAAGAATTTCTGTGCTTATACATAGCGGTAGAATTTGTTCCTATTCAAAATCTCTTTGTAGTTGCGCGCTAATTAAAATCAATGGACTAGCAAATCGGTCTTATTTCTATTTAATTACTGTCATATTTAAAACTCCTTTTACAGTTTCATTTCGCACGGACCACTGTGAACTGTAAAATTTTTGTAACGTTGGAAATACGAAGACGAATAGAATAGTGTACGACATTACATAATTAACGGTAGGCAGCGGCTTGGCTCTGCCCCTGGCATTGCTGAAGTCCATGGGCGACGGTAACCACTCACCATCAGGTGGACCGTACGCTCGTCTGCCTACAAAGGCAATAAAAAAAAATTTAGGTCGTAAAACCAGTCTTAATCATTGTATACTGACCAAAATACTGTAACGCTGTTATTATGTGTCCCGTTTGATCTAGAGGCCAAAAACGTTGCAACACGAATTCGACCTTATTATATCTAAAGATGGATGGCGTAAATTACCAAGTTAAGAACTAAGAACTCCGATACCCTTTTCGAACCGTGAACTTGTCTACCCAACTAAAACGATTAAAAAAGTAATTTGATTCTTAAATATAAATGTCAAAGCTCTTAGGGGGTAAAACCTTTTGCCCAGATATCGTACAAGTGCGCTAAAACTCTTCTCCATTCTATATCGTACCGTGAAAGTAAATCTTATTTATGAATAGATAAAGACATCGTTGCCTTACCAGCTTGATTTTATAATAGAATTTCATTATACTACTCAATACGACTCTATGTTTGCTACATACTACATAATAATTAACAAACATTCCATTAAAAAAACAGATCACGCTATCCATTGTCTGAATCTTGAACTAACATCATTATTACGACACCATTAGCCATTTTTAATTACTTGTCATCAACACCATTACGTAATTGAGTTGTTTGAGGATGGTTACACAGACCAAAAGTCTACTAGAGTTGTCAGTCTGCATGTCTTGTTGAAGCGAAGTAAGAGGCGCTCTAACACTCTTCATGGTCACGTAGGGACAAAAAGTCCAGCCGTTGCAAAAGCCCACATTCTCTCCACTATTACAATTACGTGCGTTCTATTTTGATAGCTTTGACAGCATATCTCTCTCTTCCTAGGTACTTATCCCACATTGTTGTGGGGCATATTTTCTCATTCTATTCCTCCAGTTAGCTCTGTCTTCGACATCCTCGTCAGTGAGATTACGTTCCCTCTTGTCCTTCAGCACTACTTTCCACTTTGACTTGGTCTCCTCTAGGTCTCCGATTGGGGAGGTCGAGCAGCAGTGCCAAATTTCCTACGTAGTCAGGTGGCCTCCTTTCTACGTGACCATATCATCTCAGCCCTGCATTTAGTATTTTTATTTATAAAATAATTTGTAAAACAGTGAAAGCGAAACATTTTAAAGTGTCAGTTGCGACGTTGCGAAGTACACTTTATTGGCGCGGGTCATAATTAACACATCTAGTACCAAACGTATATGCATATAAATGATATACATATAAATGAACTATTGATATGTGACTCAACTATTGTTACTGCTATGTATATACAACAATATGAAGTATAGGTTTTAATAGAGTATAAGGAAGAACGTACACACTCCTAACATTAAGAGTTAATGTACTAAATAAGCAAGAAAAATCCCCTTCTTTCTTCTTCTCGATAATAAGAATAAAAGGCATAGAAATGGAGCCAATCTTTTTATCAATTGCTCACCGCTCTGTTCTACACAAGTGAATGGAAAAAAAAGTGACAAAAGAACATAAAACTACTAAGTGACTCAGATACGAGCTGGTATTTTAACGAGAACTTCGAAGTCTATTTTTAGACGCTTTAGATACAGAAACATTAACTTAATCAAGGTAACAAAGGAACTTAATGTAATTAAGAAAAAACTGTTTTTATACTAATCATTATACCGACGTAATTCTTAATTCTGTAATTGAAGAACCACTAAGCACCAGGTTGGGATTTTGTAATCCTAGGGTACGCCGCTGGTACATAGGGCCCTCACAAGTTGTCTCCACTTCACCCTGTCTTGCGGTTGCTTCCTAATATTACTCCAGGTTAAGCCGGCAGTCCTCATTTCGCTCTGCACGGTGCGTCGCCAAAAGCGTACAAGGCGACCAGGTCGTCTCCTGCCACGCGGTTGTCACTCAAAAGCGATCTCTACTGCGTTGTCTTTTTATGATTGAAGGATTACTGGTGTCCGGAAGCCTTTCCAGGTGAGTGAGCAACGGCTCAGCCAGGAGGGGTGGGATTTACTAACGGCTACCCGAGCGCTTCCAAGTCTGCGTTGTCTCCACTTGGCCGTAGAGTGTGTCGTATCCGTAACGCAATTTCCGATGGACAATGTCTTGCGCTGGGTTTGGTTACATTTATGCCGGCTGGGAAACGTTTTCAATAATAGTATTACATAAGTTTGTTTAACTAAAAGTAATGTAAATTCTGATGAGCGTATTATATCACGAGTTGATTTAAAAACCTATGTCCGCCGCGTAGTGGTCATGCGTTTCGATTTGAACATTGGGAAACATTTGATACTTTTGAACGCAAGCCGCTAAATAGTTGATACACAGATATATTTCATTGAATGAGTACGATAAAAAATTAATTAGTTGTTTATGACTTGCGAATTTACGGTACACGTATTTAAGGAGCTGACTTAAAGTTTCATGGTCAATTAAAATAAAACCATTTTGTTGGTTTTACTCGACTGCGTGAGAAAGGTAATGTTTTCGAACCCTATACCTATAGGTAAGTCTTCTTCTTCATCGTTCCCTTACTGCTGAGGATCGCGACTACATTTGACTTTCCTCCACAGTGTTCGATCATGAGTAGCATGATGAACCGCATGATACAGACTACCACCTAGTGCTTCTCTTACTAGATCTGACCATCTGGCTGGTGGTCTGCCCATGGCACGCGTGATCTCTATGCGACCCGCAATTATGAGCTTCTCTAATTCATGTCTGGGAGACCGCATAATGTTTTTTTTTTTTTTTTTTTTTTATTGCTTAGATGGGTGGACGAGCTCACAGCCCACCTGATGTTAAGTGGTTACTGGAGCCCATAGACATCTACAACGTAGACGCGCCACCCACCTTGAGATACAAGTTCTAAAGTCTCAGTATAGTTACAACGGCTACCCCACCCTTCAAACCGAAACGCATTACTGCTTCACGGCAGAAATAAGCAGGGCGGTGGTACCTATCCGCGCGGACTCACAAGAGGTCCTACCACCAGTAATTACGCAAATTATAATTTTGCGGGTTTGATTTTTATTACACGATGTTATTCCTTCACCGTGGAAGTCAATCGTGAACATTTGTTGAGTACATATTTCATTAGAAAAATTGGTACCCGCCTGCGGGATTCGAACACCGGTGCATCGCTTCAACACGAATGCACCGGACGTCTTATCCTTTAGGCCACGACGACTTCAAAATGTGTCCGAAGAAGCTCATAAAACGTTCCCAGCAGATGGCGGAGAGCCTTTTTCGGATGTTTAGCTCCATTAAAATGTACGTACTGTTAGTCCTCATAGCAGTCCGTGGTATTCGTAACATCCTCCATCACACCCACATTACAATGGCATCAATATTTTTGCTATCGCGGCTTTTCATGTCTCCGTTATGTATAGGTATGTACGAGTATGTATATATTCATTCTTTGACCCGCTCTATAATCTAAACCTGTATTTGTGTCGATCAAATGGGTATCGATTACTATCGATGATGGGATTATACAGGACACCAATCATGAAGCTTGAATCAGTCGAAATATCGGGTGCTTATTACTTAAAAATAGTAAATAATAGTGTGTTTACAATTTACATAAACCCGAAAACTTAAAACAATTAACGTATGCTAAAGCTGTAACTGCAAGATGTCTGATGACACCTTAAAAACTGGTGGTGGGACGTCTTCCGAGCCCACATGGATAGTTACCACCATACTGTCCATTTCTGCCGCGAAACAGTTTAACGGGTGTCGGTTTGAAGCGTGGGACTTCCAATATAACGGAGACTTTGACTCCATGTCTCAAAAAGAGTAGTAACATTCATATTATAAATTATATACCATCATAGCATATCAAGTAGCTGTCACTGACAGTTTTAGTTTTGTTCCCGAATCACAGATGGCGCTCGTTCTACATTTTAATATTTTTAGTATTTTACTTAATCGTATACCTTTAAAAGAGCAATTCTTGTATATTACTATACTATATTGGTGAGAACCTTTAATTGGCTTTATGTTTCTATTATTTGTTATATTATTATACTTTGTTAGTTGGCTGTTGGTTCTCCTTGTATTAAATAAATAAATAAATTAGTATATAATAATATGTATATAATCTGAATCTCGGAAACGGCTCCAACGATTTTCATAAAATTTAGTATACAGGGGATTTCGGGGGCGATAAATCGCTGTAGCTACGATTTATTTTCAGATAATGTTGTTTTATTCGTGTTTTCAATATCGATAATCAACTTTATGACTCTTCCCGACATCTATTGGCGAATAATAATACTATTTTTACTGCTTTAAAGACACAACAAGATGGCGTTATAAAAAAAAAACGTGCATCATCTAGTCATTCTTTACGTACGTTACTTACTTTCGTTACGTAAACTTTCCAAACTTGTATATAATATGCATGCGTAATGCATGCGTATGGCCAAAATGCATGGATGTAAGGCTCTTTTTCTAAAGTACTTTTCTTCAGTTTTCGTGAATTGTATTTTGAGGCCTATAAAATCAAAGGCAGCTAAACGCCTTAATGTCGTAAAATGGATTAACAATGGCGCTATCTTGTTTAGTTAGTTGGACACGCTTTAGCGTTTTCATGTTATAACAAGTGCAGCTAAATCTCTAACAAATTCAGTTCAAAAATTTTATTTGTACTCTGTACGAAGTACTAATAAACAAAGTTTTATCATTTAAAATTCAGATTATTAGTAATATTCTCATTCTTTATAAATCTGCTTTAAAATAAAGAATATCGTAGCTATCCGAATAAAGTTATTTCAGATTCTCAAGCCGGGAGTGTTGCTACACTGGCCCTAGCAAGCGCAGTACTTCGATGGATCGGTAGGATCCGTAATGACGTGTTTAGGGCCGATTTTGATAGTTTGCCTGAATATTTGTCAAACTTGGATTTAGCTGCCTTTGATTTTATAGGCCCCATTTACGCTACCTTTACGGTTTAATTACATGTAAGGTAATCTTGAAATTGAAATTTATTCTTTTTAATGCTCGTCCGATTGTCTATTGACATCAATACTTGAATCAATGGCAATTGTTTACGCATATCCTAGATAGAATATTAATTCATATCATCACTACGTGTAGACTTGGTATCTAAATGAAATTCCAACATATAGGTAGCGACTAATCTGTTAATTGTGAGTTAAATAAATGGATAACCATAATACTGTAGATAGTCGAAATTTTTATTTGTTTATTAAATAGACGGTTAAACGAACTCATGGGTTTTTTTTTATTGCTTAGGTGGGTGGACGAGCTCACAGCCCACCTGGTGTTAAGTGGTTACTGGAGCCCATAGACATCTACAACGTAAATGCGCCACCCACCTTGAGATACAAGTTCTAAGGTCTCAAGTATAGTTACAGCGGCTGCCCCACCCTTCAAACCGAAACGCATTACTGCTTCACCGCAGAAATAGGCAGGGTGGTGGTACTCACCCACGCGGACTCACAAGAGGTCCTACCACTAGTAAAAAACCAGCAGTCGACCTTGAGACATGAGGTCTGAGTCTTAATTGTCTTAATGTGCGAACCCTTTACGCCGGATCGCGCTGCTTTGCAGCTGAAACTTGCTGGACGATTCTATATGTATATATAAGTAGCTATAAAATTATAATACAATAGAAAGGTCTGCTCATGTTTCGAGAATGACACTAATTTTGTGAGGTCCCATCTCGGTGGTGAGCTTTGATAACAACTTTATAGCTCACTAGGGACCCCTAATTTTTTTCAATAAAAATTATAGCCTATGTCACTCGGGAATAGTGTAGCTTCCAAACAGTGAAAGAATTTTTCAAATCGGTTCAATAGTTTCGGGGCCTATTCAATACAAACAAACAAACAAATCTTTCCTCTTTATAATATTATTACTAGCGACCCGCCCTCGCTTCGCTTCGGAAACATTAAAACACAAATGAAACAAAAAAAAAAAAAAAGTAGCCTATGTTCATCAGGGACAATGTCGGCTTCTAATGGAAAAAGAATTTTTCAAATCGGTCCAGTAGTTTCAGAGCCTATTCGAAACAAACAAACAAACAAACAAATCTTTCCTCTTTATAATATTACTAGCGACCCGCCCTCGCTTCGCTTCGGAAACATTAAAACACACATGAAACCAAAAAATTAAATAAAAAAAAATAAAAAATAAAATAGCCTATGTTCATCAGGGACAATGTCGGCTTCTAATGGAAAAATAATTTTTCAAATCGGTCCAGTAGTTTCGGAGCCTATTCGAAACAAACAAACAAACAAATCTTTCCTCTTTATAATATTATTATAGATAGTATAGACGAGCCGTAACCACTTGCACTTTTACGATACATTTAAAGTTTTTGTCTCTATCGGCATATAAATATATATAGACACGTTATATCGTCTGCTATTTTCAATTGTTTTTTTTTCTATAATTGATACAAATATCGAAGTAACCCGATGTGATAATTTTACTAATTCATTCGTCTAGTACAACATTTCCCAAAGTGGGCGATAACGGCCCCTTGTGGGCGCTGCAGGGGGGCGGTATGAGATCAGATAAAAAAATGGGGGCGTTCTGTAGAGGCCTGGGAGGCGAGTTGTAATATCATCTAGGAGGACTCTTAGACACCGACTGAGCTCTCGCTATAATGGTTTGTGAGTAGGTGAAAATATGGGGGCGCTAAAATATAATTTATTCTCAAAGACAAAATAAGTTTGGGAACTCCTGGTCTAGTATACGTTAATATTTTTAGTTTTTTTTTTCTGTATAAAAGGTAAAAGCAAAAAAACAAAAATAAAGTGAATATAAATCGCACAGCATCTTAAAAAAATTGTCATTAATTCTTCTCTATTACCTAATAAATTCTTGTCTAAGTAATGTAACATCACCAAAATCACATTATTGCGCATTTGATTCTACTGGTACAGCTGTACAAGGCCGAGAACCTAATCTCATGATTGATTGGAGAAATAGCCGCACCTAACCCCCAAACCTTCTCCTTGCATCGTATTCCTCATTGCTGAGGGTCGTGACCACCCAACCCCCAAACACCGCATAGTTAACCCCATAGACACAAGCCACTGAGTTTCTCGCCGGATCTTCTCAGGGAGTCACTATTCCGATCCGGAGATAGATTCCGCGAAGCACTGCTTTTTTTTGAAGTGAAACTTCTAATACGACTTCCAACAAGGTTGTTTTTTTAGCGTTAGCAACGAGTAATTTAATGTGAAGTATTTAAAAAAATATACATATTTATTTTTCTATCTATAATTTAAAATTAACATAATATAAATGTTGACGATGTCGCATTTCTAATAAACATCATTCCTTATTACAAGAGCAATGTAATTTAAGAATGATAAATGAAGAAAACCACAATACTACACATCGAAAAAGAAGTTTCACTTCATTCACGTACGGCAAGTTGCACGCGGACCTTTTTTTATGATTGAAGGTCCCTGAAGGGCCCTGAGGTCTTTCCAGTTTCACCAGAACAGATGGGCGAGCAAAGGCTCAGCCAGGAGGGATGGGGTTAGCTAGCAGCTGCCCGAAAGCCTCCGAAGGAGACTTAACAACTCGAGAGCGCGAAGGACTGCTCGTGCTAGTGTTAGCAACTCCAGAGCCCAGTGAGTTCACCTGTCAGCCAGTGTAGCTGGAATACGACCTTAGGCTACATGCGAATAGGTAGTAAAATAAGTCTATCCACATGCTCGACTTCAAATTCACATTATAAATATTATATTAACTACATACATACTACAACTACATACACAAAAACCCTTCTTGCTATTTGCATATTTTACAATAATTCCTACGGTTGTTTATTTATTACATTTAACAATGCCGATATGAATGTAAACGGGATAGTTGCAAAATATCGTGAGACTTATTCCACTGTGACGCCATGAAACAAGATGTTTCAAAAAAAAGCCTTCTAGAAAAAAGTTTTCATTTTAAAAGCTCATTAAAAGAACTGAAAACAATTCTTGACTCATAACTGTTCGCTACGAACATATGTTTATAAAAATTAACAAAAATTACTAACAATATGTTTAATTGATTCAAAATATGTTTTATGTAATTGTCATTATATTATTTAATTTTAGTCCGTGACCACGAAAACTGTATAGTAAGCTGTAAGTTGTGTAAAGTATAAAGTATGTAAAGTAAGCTTCGGAAATAATATAATGACAATAAAAAACGCAAAATTAAACCGTAAAAGTATTTTTAATTGCCATTATATTATTTTATGTAATTGTCATTTTATTATTTAGTACGTGACCACGAAAACTGTAAATTATGTAAAGTACACTATAAAGTATATAAAGTAAGCTTCGGAAATAATATAATGACAATAAAAAACGTAAAATAAAACCGTAAAACTATTTTTAAATTGTGTCTACGAATCGCGAAAACTAAAGAAATTACTAAGTTTAAATAACTGAAATTAGAGATTTTATAATTAATTAATTACCTGTATCAATTATTCCGACGAGAATTGATTAAAAACAAATAACATTATTGAGACAGTTAAAACGACTGAATTCTCTGTCTCACACACATTAAACTGATCGGGTTTTGTTTTTACAAGAGCACGCGACCGCAGTGTAGATAAACAACGTTGAAATGAGTATCGATAAAACCTATTATTTAACTTTAGAATTGCTATGGACAAGTCGTAATGTTTCTGGTGTTTTTAAACTTGAATTTAATTAATAAATTACATTCATTTTCTTCTAGTTTCAAAAAGAATCTAGAAACAATTTATCACTTCAACGAATGCTATTTTAATGGGCCTAGTTCGTTAAACTCAGGAATAAGATAAAAACTTACAAATTAAATATATTTATTTGTCGTGTGCATGGCACTATCTTTGTTTGTTAGTAACTATTGTATGTATGTAGATTACCCGACTGTCTTTGCTCGTACTAATTATTTTATTATACTTTCTGATAAAATTAATAGTATAGAGGTCAAATTAACTTCTAATTCATTAAATGGATACTTGTTCAATTTCCGAACGTCAAAATGTCAGACGAGCGACGTCCGCCATGACACCAATTCTCTTTGAAATCCAGCCATCAATTTTATATTTCTCATAAATAAAGTTTTTTTTTATTACTTAGATGGATGGACGAGCTAACAGCCCACCTGGTGTTAAGTGGTTACTGGAGCCCATAGACATCTACAACGTAAATGCGCCACCCACCTCGAGATATAAGTTTCAAGGTCTCAGTATAGTTACAACGGCTGCCCCACCCTTCGAACCGAAACGCATTACTGCTTCACGGCGAAAATAGGCGGGGTGGTGGTATCTACCCGTGCGGACTCACAAGAGGTCCTACCAGTGATTACGCAAATTATAATTTTGCGGGTTTTGTTTTTATTACACGATGTTATTCCTTCACCGTGGAAGTCAATCGTGAACTTTCGAAAGTCTTTAATTTGTCATGTAAGGGTAAAATAAATATCTCAAAACAATAAATACAGTCCACGCTCACTTACCACAACGTAACAGTAATTGCATGTTGAAGACAGCTTTATGACACTGCCATTTCTTTTTTCCTATATTTTTTTAAAACATATCGACGCTTGCAAGGCAAACGTGACTAAGCGACAATAACTGCTTTATACATAAATGATAGGGAATAAAAATATTCGATGCGCAAAAAAAATATATTTCTAGGTCTATTAAAATCATTTCAATCCTACAGCTAGATTCGTTAAAATAGAATTTTTTTCATGTATTTCCACTTTAAATTAGTTTACTGTAAATTCACGCATTGTCGCTTAGTCACGTTTGCCTTTCAAGCGTCGATATGTTAATAAATTTAATTATGCACATACAAAACTGTAGTATGTAGCTTCAAAAATTGATAAGTGTTTAATTATTTTACTTTAGCTTCAAGAAGGGATATTTTAAAACATTACTAAAAATTAACGAAGGTTTTGTTTAAAGAGTATTTATTTATTGGTAGATGAAATAGTAATGCGATAGTTTCAAATAAGTTTTGCAATCACTATGGATATTAATAAACCATTATATTGTGTTTAAAGAAGAAATAACCTTTTTTTATCTCTCCAATACCCGTATGATTATGTGAGTTACATTAGATTCTTTCAGATTCAGATATTAGAGCTTTATTCTTTTTGAAAAACAATTTAACGGCCGTCTGGTGTAGTGGTAAGTGACATGGTCACTACACAAGGGGGTCGCGGGTTCGAATCCCGCCAAGGGAGGATATTTGTATGATAAATATAAAAATGTCTTTTCCAGGGTTATGGATGTATATTATATGTGTATGTGTATAATAAAAAATCTTACATTTATTTCCGTTATCTGGTACCTGTAACACAAGTTCTTTACGAACTTACCACGGGACCAGTTAACGTGGCGTGATTGTTAGTAAATATTTATTTATATTTATTTATTTTTATATTAATAAACTATTATATTGCGTTTAAAGAAGAAATAATCTTTTTATCTCTCCGATACCCATATGATTATGTTAGGTACATTAGATTCTTTCAGATTCAGATATTAGTGCTTTATTCTTTTTGTAAAACAATTAGACGTAGTAAATTAGACGTAGTATATTTGGATATACAACGGCTCCGAATGATAGCATTTGGATACGGTAATCTTACTCGTCGAACTCGGCAAAGAATTCAACATGCAACCTAACCCATACATCAGTCCGCTGATTTTCTCGCCGGATCTTCTCAGCGGGTCGCGATTACGATCCAGTAGTAGATTCATTCGCGAAGCAGCTGTTCTTTAGTTGTTAGGTCTCCTTTGGAGGCTCTCGGGCAGCTGTTAGCAAATCCCACCCCTCCTGGCTGAGCCCTTACTCGCCCTCCCGGACACCAGTAATCCCTTAATTATTAAAAAAAAAACATTTGGATAATCGGTCGCCACAATTATACCGGCTCCCTAAAAAACCATCTCTTTTTCGTTTCTATGATCACTGTCCACACAAGAAAACAGAAAAAACCTAGTTTATGCGATACGAGATTAGGTTACTGATAGCGCTTGATTTAATAAGACTACAGATAGATAGAGACATAAACTCCTATATTGCAGTCATTCAACATAGCCATAAACACATTCCCATTTATATATTCGTGATGTATAATTTTTTCTTGGACACGCAAATCATATCAGTCTCTTAGATCAAAGTTTAAGGCGAATCCTCAAATAATATCGAGTAAGTTTAAAACATTTAAAAATATTTGCAACGATAAAGCAATGTGTTTACGCATGACCTATATAATTTATATGATGCAATGAAAGATGATTGCATGGAAACTGGAGCTCAAAATCTAGATAAAAAAAATAGTCAGTGACGTGACTTTACATTATTTTTTTATTTTTTTAAGTATTACCACCTGAACAAGCTCACGGCCCATCTAGTAGGAAGTTTTTTTTTTATTACTTAGATGGGTGGACGAGCTCACAGCCCACCTGGTGTTAAGTGGTTACTGGAGCCCTTAGACATCTACAACGTAACTGCTGCCCCACCCTCCAAACCGAAACGCATTACTGCTTCACGGCAGAAATAGACTGGGTGTTGGTACCTACCCGTGCGGACTCACAAGAGGTCCTACCACCAGTAAGTACTTCCTCGTTTGTGCCTTGCACTCAGTATCCTCATCTTAATTTCATAGTTATATTAGAACATGCTTCAAGCTTACAACCTAATCTAGTTCTGCCCCAAAATAAGCATTCCGAGAGTAGCTATTGTCCCAGTGGTATTGTAAATTTAACCAGGTGCTTTGAGACAAAACGTAGCGATAACGTGGACTTTCAATAAGTGCATCAAGCAGGTCGATCATGAGGTGTATTATGTAACCACAAGCTCTTAAACTAAGGATACGAAAAATATTTGGCATTGCCTATCTATACATATACAAATAAACTAGAGGTCCCGCAGTAGTCGAAATTCGACTATAATTAATTGGAATTGTAAGTTTGTACACTATTATGATTGTATTTTATAAATCTATAATCACAAATTTCGCCAAGACTACACTATAAAAAATATTAACAAAGACAAACAATATTTAATCTATTCTCAATTTGACAACAGACGTCAGGAACAAAAGTTTGACAATAAATAGCATGCATGCGTGTGTGCGTCAAATAGATGGTATGTAGTGTGTGTGATGTTTTCTTTATTGATTTAATGTATCTTTTAAGCATTATTTTAAAAAAATTGTAGAATTGTGCACTTCTTCTCTATATTCTCTATAAGTGTGGAAAATTCCATACTCCTCCGTCCGCGCAATTTTCGTAAAAAGGGATACAAAGTTTTTGCTTCACGTATTAATATATAGATAAATAAAATTGGAGTATCTGTTTGTAGTAATAAAATAACCACTTTTTACTAAACGCGTAAGTATGTATACACAGTACATATACCAAAAGAACATTTTTTTTAACTTTTGTCTCTCTGTCTTTTTTTCTGTCTGTCTGTTTGTTTCGGCTAATCTCTGAAACGTCTGGACCGATGACGGGACTTTCACTGATAGGTAGCTGATGATATAAGAAGTAACTTAAGCTACTTTTTTTAGACTAGCTTTATTAGTATTAAATTTAGCTTTCAAATATTACTACACCTTACTTATTACCACAAACCATCTAAGTCTATATCCCAACTGCTTACGGACTGATTGCATGATAAGGAAAGGAAAGAAAAAAAAACTTTCTAATATTATCTAGGCTAACGTAATATACATAATCAAAACAACCTTTACCTCTTAATGTTTTCATTTTATCCGAATGAGGTTTTGATTCTATTAGTTCAGATGCTTGGATTACGTTAGCAAGATAACGTTACATAATTAATATAAAACGACAGCATTTAGGTTTTGAATAATGTGTACGACTTGTGAAAATTCTAAGAAACTAAAAGAAGCGCCATCTCTGATTCGGGAACAAAACTAAAATTACGAGCGTCATGTACTTGATGACACCAGTAATATATTTTACTAGTTTCGTAGCTCACAGCTCACCCGTTGTTAAATGGTTAGCGTACATATTCACAATGACTGCCATCCACCCTGTGACATGAATCACCGTTGTGTTTATTTGACTTTAAAAATTATTTTAAAATTAATTTGACAACTACTGGAATTCATATCGTTTCCACATCACCAGTAACACAGATCATAACTTTTTAATTACTATTATTTATACTATACTAGCTGACCCGGCAAACGTTGTGTTGCCTTAAATAAGATTTCTAGGGAAATTCTACTGTAGAAATAAAAACCTCATTTAACCACATAATACCTCATTATAAACAAAAAAAATTACCCAAAAAATTAAAATAAAAAATAAATGTTTGGGGTGGACAACCCCTTTCACTTAGGGGTATGAAAAATAGATAGTAGCCGATTCTCAGACCTACTGAACATACTATTGATACACAAATAAAACCAACAAAACATGGCTGAAAAATGTATAGTATTGTATAGCTCTCAAATATATTAAGTGTATAATCTATGATGTATAGTGAGTAAGTAAGACAGGAGACCGGCTTCGTCCCCATCCCTACTACGTGATGTTTGCTGGATCAGTGGTGACACCTGGTGGGGATAGCTGATCGATTGATAGTTGATCAGTAGTCGACCGGCGAGCGCGGGAGATCAAATTCAATTTTAAAAAAATCATAATTAAAGGAACTTGAAATTATAAACTCTGAATAAGAATTTATCGTACTATAATTATAATATTTGATTGCCATCTTGCAACCTTATTGCGGATGGAAAAATAGGGGTTGATCGTATAAGAGTGAAAATTGAGAGTAATATGATTTTTTTTATTTTAAGTCATGATAAAACTAAATAAAAAACTTGCCAAAAAAATTAAAGTTTATAATTAACAAAAAATAGGGGTTGATCATAGAGGGATGAAAAATTGAGAGTAACATCAGATTTTTTATTTTAATTCATGACAAAATAAAAATAAAAATGAAAATCTTGCCAAAAAAATTAAAGTTTATAATTAACAAATAAAAAATAGGGGTTGATCGTAGAGGGGTGAAAATTTCAGAGTAATATGTTTTTTTTTATTCTACGTCATGACAAAATAAAAACAAAATTCTCGCAAAAAAATTTAAAGTTTTTAATTAGCAAATAAAAAATAAGGGTTGATCGTAGAAGGGTGAAAATTGAGGATTGTATGTATTTTTGTATGTTGTATCATAAAAAAATAGAAATTAAAAATTTTGTCTAAAAACTAAAATAAAAAATTTAGGGGTGGACTACCCCTAACATTTAGGGGGATGAAAAATAGATGTTGGCCGATTCTCATAGATACCGGATAAGCACAAAAAATTTCATCAAAATCGGTCAAGCCGTTTCGGAGGAGTATGGCAACGAAAACTGTGACACGAGAATTTTATATATTAGATTTGTTAAAATCCTATTAATTTATTTATTTCTTTTATTTATTTAATTTACTTCAAATTTTGCATCCATATTACATTCATTAACATTTCATCTAGTAAACCAGAATTAAATAAAAACAATAACTGCAATCTCGGAATAAAACTAAAGCAATAATAATAATAATAATAAAACAAAAAATCAAAATTAACGTCGGAAAATAATTAAAAAAACAACATTTAAAAAATACTACTATATAAAAAATTAATTTCCGCTGGTGGTGTTGATTACGACACAAGGCCACTGGTGGTTAGGGCTATAGAGTCAAAACCTCCTCACAACACGCGCCGTGTCAAGGATAGCTACTTTCCGTACCAGGCTCCTGGATACGAGTATTATAAAAGCTTTTTATTCGCGGGGTATAAGTTCCGTAAAGTTGCTGCGAATACAGAAACCGTAAGAGTTTGTAATAAGGTCTATTTTACGTTTTTATTAGTCCCATTAGAATAGTGAAAATGCGAATGGAGGAAGCGCGAATAAGGAACTTTTAACCGACTTCAAAAAAGGAGGAGGTTCTCAAGTCGACTGTATGTTTTGTTTGTTATCTCATAACTTTTGACTGTGTGAATCGATTTTGATGATTCTTGTGTTTATTAGAAAGCCGACGCTTATCGTACTGGTCCCATTTAGTCCAGTTCTAAGAATGGATCGATGAGAAAACCATATAAGTCTTAAATTTGCATTAAGTACGTGCGCGACAAATAGATGAATAACTCTATAACTCAATATCACGCCAACCGATTTCAATGATTATTGTTTTTAGTGTATATTAATTTGTTTTGGAATATATTTTTTTTTCTATTTGAAGTCGGTTTTTGTTAAAGCATGTCTACTTACAATTACTAGTAGTCCCGCAGTAGTCGAAATTCGACTATAATTAATTGAAATTATAAGTTTGAACATTATTAAGGTTCTATTGTCAAAGACTATTTATTTCTACCTATTTCTATGAACACAGATTTCGCCAAGACTACACTTTAGACAAATTATATTAACAAAGACAAACAATATTTAATCTATTCTCAACCATAGACTTTATCCAATAAGAAAAGTTTGACAATAAACAAATAATATGCATGCGTGTGTGTGTCAAATACATGTTAGTGTGTGTAATGTTTTCTTTATTGATTTAATGTATCTTTTATGCATTATTTTTAAAAAATATTAGCACTGTGCACTCCTTCTCTATATTCTCTATAAGTGTAGGAAATCTCATACTCCTCCGTCCGCGCAATTTTCGTAAAAATGTGTACAAAGTACTTGCTTCACGTATTAATATATAGATATTGTACCAACCTAGCTGGATAGCGAAAGTTCCTTAAGGTATTGATCGAAACTTTTCACGAACAAATCGCACACCGACATAATTTATTATTACTGTTATCATTATTATACATTATCGCCTGCTTTTGGCAAGGTTGGACACTCTACGTGTCAAGGATATACCTTTCAATGTGGTTTGCTGTTTTATTTAATGAGTCATTCATTAAATCAGTGTTACAATGCGTCCTGAGCTCTACTGTTTCGTGGTTGTAAATAACACAAGATTGTTTAGGCTGTATTTACAAGACTTAAAATATACGAAGGAAACTTCAGATTGAATTAAATAAAGAAATGGTTTTGAGTGAACCATTTTGAAAGGTTTAAATAAGACTTCAGATATTTTCTTCAGTCATTGATCAGATGAGCTCGCGGCTCATCTTGCCCCAGCACTCAATCCGTGGACCCTGTTCATGTAGAATTAGTAGACAGTGAGGTAGAACGCAGAGCCTCCTTGCCACCCTCGGATGCGTTACCACCCGTCACCCCGATGGAAGTTAAAGACTTGATCAAAGACCTACGTCCTCGCAAGGCTCCCGGTTCCGACGGTATATCTAACCGCGTTATTAAACTTCTACCCGTCCAACTCATCGTGATGTTGGCATCTATTTTCAATGCCGCTATGGCGAACTGTATCTTTCCCGCGGTGTGGAAAGAAGCGGACGTTATCGGCATACATAAACCCGGTAAACCAAAAAATCATCCGACGAGCTACCGCCCGATTAGCCTCCTCATGTCTCTAGGCAAACTGTATGAGCGTCTGCTCTACAAACGCCTCTGAGACTTCGTCTCATCCAATGGCATTCTCATCGATGAACAATTCGGATTCCGTACAAATCACTCATGCGTTCAACAGGTGCACCGCCTCACGGAGCACATTCTTGTGGGGCTTAATCAACCAAAACCGTTATACACGGGAGCTCTCTTCTTCGACGTCGCAAAAGCGTTCGACAAAGTCTGGCACAACGGTTTGATTTTCAAACTATTCAACATGGGCGTGCCGGATAGTCTCATGCTCATCATACGGGACTTCTTGTCGAACCGCTCTTTTCGATATCGAGTCGAGGGAACCCGCTCCTCCCCACGACCTCTCACAGCTGGAGTCCCGCAAGGCTCTGTTTTCTCACCCCTCCTGTTTAGCTTATTCGTCAACGATATTCCCCGGTGGCCGTCGACCCAGTTAGCTTTATTCGCCGACGACACGACTGTTTACTATTCCAGTAGAAACAAGTCCCTAATCACGAAGAAGCTTCAGAGCGCAGCCCTAGCCCTAGGACAGTGGTTCCGAAAATGGCGCATAGACATCAACCCAGCGAAAAGTACTGCGGTGCTATTTCAGAGGGGAAGCTCCACACGGATTTCCTCCCGGATTAGGAGGAGGAATCTCACACCCCCGATTACTCTCTTCAGACAACCCATACCCTGGGCCAGGAAGGTCAAGTACCTGGGCGTTACCCTGGATGCATCGATGACATTCCGCCCGCATATAAAATCAGTCCGTGACCGTGCCGCGTTTATTCTCGGTAGACTCTGCCCCATGATCTGTAAGCGGAGTAAAATGTCGCTTCGGAACAAGGTACACTTTACAAAACTTGCATAAGGCCTGTCATGACTTACGCGAGTGTGGTGTTCGCTCACGCGGCCCGCACTCACATAGACACCCTCCAATCTCTACAATCCCGCTTTTGCAGGTTAGCCGTCGGAGCTCCGTGGTTCTTGAGGAACGTTGACCTACACGACGACCTGGGCCTCGAATCTATCCAGAAATACATGAAGTCAGCGTCGGAACGGTACTTCGATAAGGCTATGCGTCATGGTAATCGCCTTATCGTTGCCGCCGCTGACTACTCCCCGAATCCTGATCACGCAGGAGCCAGTCACCGTCGACGCCCTAGACACGTCCTTACGGAGCCATCAGATACAATAACCTTTGCACTAGACGCCTTCAGCTCTAGGAGCAGGCTTAGGGACCTCGGTAACCGTACTCGTCGAACTCGACAAAGAGTTCGCCGTGCAACCTAACCCATGAATCAGCTCGCTGAGTTTCTCGCCGGATCTTCTCAGCGGGTGGTGATTCCGATCCGGTAGTAGATTCATTCGCGAAGCAGCTACTCTTGAGCTGTTAGGTCTCCTTCGGAGGCGCTCGGGTAGCTGTTAGCAAATCCCACCCCTCCTGGCTGAGCCTTTGCTCGCCCACCTGCCCTGGTGAAACTGGAAAGGCCTCCGGGCCACCAGTAATCCTTCAATCATAAAAAAAAGGCTCATCTTGCGTTAAGTGGTTGCAAGAGCCCAGAGAGCTTGCAGAAATAAGCACGATACACACGAATGTCGATTAGAATCGTCCACGATAGTTTTCCGTTCCTACACACACAATATTTTCAGAAATTTTAAATAATTACGTGATGCATTATGCGAATTCTCATGTTTAACAGCCCGTCGACCTTGCCAGTGACATTGTCAGTTAAAAGCCACCGTAATGTTAAATCAGATTCTTCCCGTAAAACTTATGCACAGTAGGAAGTGAGAGAGATACCTACATAAGCGCGCGTTAGTTCAAATGTCTTAATAAGTATACTATCTAAAACAACTCCACTTACACTCTTATGGAATATTATTTACTACGTAGTTAAATAAACAGACAAATGAAAAAAATTGCACGTCTAAGTAACGATCCTTATTTCTACTAGTCCTCCGGTCTGAAGAGATTATTCTATCAAGAGGTCATTATACAAAATTATTGATACTTCAATACTTCTGATCTCAAATTAAGTGGCGGCATCGATATGGTAATATGCTAAAATCACTGACCTAAGACACCCAAGGGGTAAATTATCATAGACAAAACACAATACTATATCATCCTAATATATCAAAACTAATAAAATCGAAAAAAAAAAAAAAATAAGCATTTATGATTCAAATTTCAAACCTGATGATATTTTCGTCCAGTTCATAATTCCGTTAGTCAAATGAATTCCAATTTTCTTCATCATCTTCTTCTTCCTAATACACGTTGATAACAAGAACAGAAAGTATTTAACGCGTCCAAGTTAAAATAACAAACAATATTAAACAGTGTTGTACCGAAAACCATGCACGAACTTGTATAAAATTCTAATTAATATACAAAAAAATCACAGTTAATATTTTATTAAACTCTTCTAATCATTTTACTACATACTACTTATTAAGAGAAAGAGCTAGACACTACCATTGAGGCGTCCAACAGTATTGCCAAGCAATGGTTTTAGTTGAGTGATGTGCGCTAATCGATGTTTTGTATAATTTAATTTGCAAAAATATCAATTTTCGTGTTCTAGTGTTGCACTGGTGTTCGAATCCCGCAGGCGGGTACCAATTTTTCTAATGATATACGTACTCAACAAATGTTCACGATTGACTTCCACGGTGAAGGAATAACATCGTGCAATAAAAATCAAACCCGCAAAATTATAATTTGCGTAATTACTGGTGGTAGGACCTCTTGTGAGTCCGCACGGGTAGGTACCACCGCCCCGCTTATTTCTGCCGTGAAGCAGTAATGCGTTTCGGTTTGAAGGGGGGGGCAGCCGTTGTGACTATACTGAGACCTTAGAACTATATCTCAAGGTGTGTGGCGCATTTACGTTGTAGATGTCTATGGGCTCCAGTAACCACTTAACACCAGGTGGGCTGTGAGCTTGTCCACACATCTAAGCAATAAAAACAAAAAAAATAAAAAAAAAATAGAAAAATTAAAAATGTAAGCTGGTACAGAAGTGGACTTGATAAAAATATTTTACTGACTAACTTTTTTTTATTTTGTTACCTTAGTAGACAGACGAGGATACGGCCCAACTGATGGTGAGTGGTTACCGTCGCTTATGGATGTGTGAGCCAAGCCGCTGCTGGGTTTGACAGAATGACACATGACCCGTCTGGCCCCACAATGCGCTCTACCACCACTCAATACTATGTTATTGATCCACACTAATAAAACCGTCAAAGGACCTTTTGCGACAACCACGGTAAGAACTAGGGCTACGATATTCTCGACTCGAATAATGCAATCTAAAATTGAAAATGAACCAAAAAAAAATCTAAATAAATTGTTATCGATAAAACAGTGTGTCCTATCACTACCGCTCGTCATCATTACGCAAACCTTCACTTTCGCCATCGCTTGCGTACAGTGCACACTGCTGTCGCAAACGTGACGACACACTTAAATGGAAAGTCGACGGTTATTTAATTTCGTACTAAAATCAGCACATCATTGATAATAGATATAAAATTTTTAAATCAAGTTCAACGGTGGATACGCTGTTTTGGATCGGCAGAAAGCGCCAAAAACTAAAAGAATATTCATATAGGGTTATTGGGAATTGGAAATTCTGGTCGTGAAAACTGCTTTGTGGTGGTGGTAAAATTTTTACGCTAAAAAAATTGATCCATCCCGGATCCAAAAATGTATTGATGTTTATTAATAGTTTCAACTTTATCCTTCGAATAGCTAACAAATTCGGTCAGGAGATTTTCATTCAATAAAACCTCTTATTCAAAATCTCTATAACTTTTACCTCTCAATATTGATGTAAAATAATTAAGATATTAATGAATTTTATACAATAACTAGCTGACCCGGCAGACTTCGTAGTGCCTCAATCGATAAATAAAAGACCTAAACTTTTGTATAAAATAAACTTAAAACAAAAAAAGGAATCCGTCCTACGGGGAACACATCAAAGGAAAAACAAAATTGTTATTTTTATTTAATTCCGAGCATTTTCATATTTATCTACCCTGTAAACTTTCTCTGAACTTCCACAAATAATTCAAGACCAAAATTAGCCAAATCGTTTTTTTTTTTTTTTTTTGTTAAAGCTAATAGATACTTTTATTAAATTTCGACGCTATTGACTACTTCGAAATTTAACAAGATGCATAGGTATTTAAATATTAGAATATAATTATTATGAGAGGTAAAATAATTTAAGGGGGGTTTTGAGTAGACAGTATATAAATATAATATATAACTTTATACGTAAATGAACGAAACTAAGATGTCATGTAAATTTGTAAGTGGTTAATATAATGTTTTGTAAAAGTGTAAATAGAAATGTAAAACACAGTGCATTAAATTATATTTAAGTGTTATTAAATTTTTTGAGGCTATAAATAATTTCATTTAAATGTATCATAAATTTATTTAATGTTTCCTCTTTTTTTGTAATTTCATTGCAATCTTTAAAGTCTATGTTATTTATTCGACATATAGTCTCAAATTCATACCTTGTATTAAAATATTTTGGACAATGATATAATAAATGTTCCATCGTTTGTATGGTGTTTGAATCGCAGGGACAAAAAGGGTCTTGTGTTATACGAAATCTGTGTAAGTATGCTTTATGGTAACCATGTCCTGAGAGAAATTGTGTTACAGCGAAATTTGGTGGAACTTTATCTATAAATTTCTTTAAGGATGTATAATCTGGAAATATCTGCTTGGTGTATTTACAATTATCTACTTCATTATACAGATTAGTAATTTCTTTAGTAAGTGACTTTTGATTTATTTCTTTTACAAAGCTTATTGGGAATTTGGCATAATTAGTATTTGTTGGTGATCCTGCAGCCTCTTTTGCTGTTATATCCGCCAGCTCATTACCAGGTATGTCATTGTGAGCTTTTACCCATACGAATTTAATTTGTTGTCCATTCCTTTCTATTTCGTGGATGCATTTTAGAGTCATGACTGCATGTGGATTAAATGTGTTGCTATTGCATAAACCTTGTAATGTGGAAAGTGAGTCAGTGACAACGAATGCACTTACTCGTTGATCTCTTACCCACTTGCAAGCTGTAGCTATTGCCAATTGCTCAGCTTGGTAGACTGAGCATGAGCTGTGCAGTTTAATTAATTTTTTATCAATTATATTTTGCGAATCCTGTATCACAACAGCAGCACCGACATTATCATCAGACTTGCTGCCATCTGTATACAGGTAGTATATAATTTCTGTATGTCGTAAGAATACTTCTTCAAGTTCGTTTTGGTCATTAGCTATGTAGTGTTTAACAGGCTTTCGGTTAACAGGGTGTAATCTCATTCTAGGATGTGCAGGGGTTTCTAAGGTTATATCATCTGGTAGATACGGAGAAGATTCATTTAGTTTAGTTTTTTCATTGTTTGCTATGGTTTTAATTTGCATGGGAAGTGGTGGAAGCTGGGATAAGACTATTGAAAGTGGTGTATTAATGGTACGAAAACTGCGAATAATTTTAATACAAAACCTTCTTTGATGTGATAGGAGTTGTTTTTGTATGTATTTGTTTTTTAAAGCTGGTTCCCAGATGGACGCTCCATATGACAAGATCGGTACAATGACCTGTTGGTAAATGGTTCTAACATTTTCAGGATGAATTCCCCAGGTGGGACGAACATATATCTTTAGTTTATTAAAAAGCTTTTTGGTTTTGTCAATTATGTATTTTACATGATTAGTAAAGGTTAATTTTGAATCTATATTTATGCCAAGATATTTAATATTATTTACATGCTTGAGATATTTGTCATTCAATTGGATCTGTACATTTTTTGCTTTATTTGTAAACGCAATCAGTTGTGTTTTTTCGGGACTAAAGGTTAACTTATTGACATTTCCCCATTTCAGAATTTTATTGATAGTTCTATTGATATTATCCTCTAGGGATTGAATATTTTTATGAGCTGAGATTAGAAGCACATCATCAGCATACGCTTGTAAATATGTCTCGTCTGGTAAGGGGATTGATAACAAATCATCCATTATGAGATTCCACATAGGTGGGCCACAGACAGATCCTTGAATGCAGCCTCGTGACATTGCTCTTGTGGATTCAACGTCTGATAACCTGACCACTACTTCGCGGTCTTCTGTGTAACTTAGGAGAATACCATATATATTTCTGGGACATTTGATTCGTTTCAACTGACAAAATATTGATGGCCACCAAGCATTGTCGAATGCGCCTCTTATGTCGAGTGACACTATTGCCACTTGTTGTCCAGCATCCTTGGCCTCTCTTACAATCTTGATGGCTTTATTTACAGCCATAACTGTCGATTTCTGAAGCTTAAAACCGTACTGTTTTTCGTTATCAATCTGGTTAGTATACATGTGATGGTTTAATCTATTTATCAACAGTTTTTCGTAAAGCTTGCCGAAAACTGGTATCAGACCGATCGGTCGGAAAGATGTTAAAGTATCATAAGTTTCTTTTCCTGGTTTGGGAATGATTTTGGCTATTGCCCTTTTCCAAGGTTTTGGGAAATATTCAAGAATAAGTGCCTGGTTTAAGATATTTGTTACTATTTCTGGATATGATTCGGTAGCAACCAGACATATGTCCGCTGTGAGGCCGTCATATCCTGGCGCTTTCTTTGAATTGAAAGTTTTAAGAGTTTCAATAATCTCTGTTGTGTTGAAAAGTGGTTCATTTTGCGTATTCGGGGGCAAGTACATTCTAGCGCGTATACTTCGTTGAATTTCATTGTCCTCTGTGTCAGTGGGAAAAAGTCCATTTACAAAGTATTGCGCTGCTTCATCCACATCACGCGTGTACTCACCATTCGATTTTTTGAGTGTAGAAGGAGGCTGCGCAACTGGTTTCGTTCGTATAATACGATTCGTAACCGACCAAACATTCTCTTTCTCTTGCATATTGCAGAATTTAGCCAAATCGGTCCAGCCGTTCTCGAGTTTTAGCGAGACTAACGAACAGCAATTCATTTTTACATATATAGATATGTAGTATTAATTGTAGTATGTATGGATGTTGTATTAATAGTATTCGACTTAAAAAATACATTTCGATTTCTGAGCCAGTATGACAACGCCTAACAGGCGGCCTCTGACCGACTTTAGCATCGCAAAAATAATTTGACGGCGTGAGTTTTGCAAGACCGACAATAAATATGACCGAGGTTTTATGATACACCACGTTCGTAGTCCAAACTAAGCAGATATTTTTTAAGTGCAGCTAAATGAAAAAAAAAAAGATTTTATTGTAAAAAAGCGTGGGGTGCTTCTCAGGATATCTGTTCATAAAATATTTATAACTACTGATACCTTGCACCACACGCTTTTTTTACAATAAAATCTTTTTTTTTTACACTATTTTTAATTCAAATTTATTCAAATTTATTTTCTATTTGTCAGTTGGATTTTCTATAATTTTTTTTTTTTTGAATATTGTATTGTCGTCGGTCCTTACCAAGTATACAAAATTTCGAGTTAATCCGACGTTTTGAAGGGGGTCAAAATCATGTTCAAAGATTCCGTTACAAACATACATACGTCTTAAGCTAAAATAAAAGTGTATTAGAATCAGCCCAAACATTTTTTTAAAGATCTCGCTGGAGAAATCAATCTGATACCACGTGAGATTGACTAAATACAGTCGTTGATGCAAGACTTTGTTCCTTCGAATATAGAGTCGGCGATTATGTAACTGAAAAAATCGCGTGAACTTGAAATTGTGCTCCAAACCACACCAGTGCGTTTAGTGTGAGTTTTTTAACGTTCTCTATAGCGTAAAAGTTAACTCAAATATGTATGGAGTTGAAATGTTTGCATAGGTTTGCCGCTAGAGGCGCTGTTCCAACTACATATACATTTGAGTTAACTTTTACACTATCGAGAACGTTAAAAAACTCGCACCAAGCACATTGAGCGGGTCTCTCGCAAAGCTCAGCAACACACCGGATTCTTCTAGTAATCCTTCTGAAGCTGATTCCTTGAATTGATATTGAAAAGAGCTAGAGTAGAGTTAGAATAGAGATAGAACAGAGTAGAGTTAGTAGAGCTAGAATAGAGTTTCTAAGCTATTCGACAAATGAGATTAATAAATCTGCAGATATAAATATATTAAAAAAAAGCATCTGTTATTAATAAAAAAATTTAAGCAAAGATGTCAGATTTTGTTTGATATACGTTCAAAAAAAACATAAAAATATGTACAAAAGTATAGTGTAACACAGTAATAAGTTATTCACAATTTTATTGCGACCCGTGTGTTGGCGTTCACTGCATCGTAGTGATTTTAGCGACCCGCGCTTGGCACTACCTGCATTCTAACTTCTTTTGTCATCGCTTGTATATAAGCGCGTGCTACCGTTGTAACCGGTCTCCCTTCGTAATAAGGTGACACTCTACAAAACTTGCATACGCCCCGTCATGACCTATGCAAGCGTAGTGTTCGCTCACGCGTCCCGCACCAACTTGAAACCCCTTCAAGTCATTCAATACTGTTTTTGCAGTATAGCCGTCGGAGCACCATGGTTCCTAAAGAACGTGGATCTCCATAATGACCTGGAGCTTGACTCAGTCACAGTCGGCATCATTAGGCCACTTTGAAAAGGCAGCACGACATGGTAAACAGTCGACTTCGCCCTAAACACGTGATCATTACGGATCCTCCCGATCCATTAACGGTGCTTTTAGGTACCTCAAGCATCGGTCACCGTCCTCGTCGAACCCTTCGCTTGCGACGAAGGGCTCGACGAGTAAATTAACCCATATACACAGCCCACCGAGTTTCTCGCCGGATCTTCTCAGTGGGTTGCGATTCCGATCCGGTGGTAAATTCTGCGAAGCACTGCTCTTGCTAGGGCCAATGTTAGAAACACTCCAGGTTTGAGCCCCGTTAGCTCACCTACTAGCTCGGTGAATCTAAAATAACCCCTCGAGGTTACTAGTAGATAAAAAAAGTAACCGCTCATTCTGAAGCCGCGCTAAATAGATGCAGTGAAGGTCGAGTCAACATTTAAATAATTAGCTATATCTGAATGTTAGTCATTCAGTTAATTATAAATTATTAGTGCCCGATTTATGTTATCCGGTTCCAATACTCTCCTCAAACGCGACTTTGTTTTTTCGTTGGAATACGCTCCGTGAATTCTCCAGTAACGTCCCGGATACAGACTCTGTACTTATGATACCTGGTGGTAGGACCTCTTGTGAGTCCGCACGGGTAGGTACCACCACCCCACCTATTTCTGTCGTAAAGCAGCAATTCGTTTCGGTCTGAAGGGTGGGGTAGCCGTTGTAACTATACTGAGACCGTAGAACTTATATCTCAAGGTGGGTGGCGCATTTACGTTGAAGATGTCTATGGGCTCCAGTAACCACTTAACAACAGGTAGGCTGTGAGCTCGTCCACCCATCTAAGCAATAAATAAATAAACTATTATTTGTCAACTTGTGCCAAGGAGCTGGAATATCCTCGTTGGATCCCAGTACCCTGTGCTTCAGAATCACCATTGTCTACGGATACGTATAAGTAATTAAAATCGTAACATTTCACCTTCACCATCACATGTCTACCCTCATTAATTTATGATTGTAATCTCCTGTTTTATTTAATATTACATAATATCTAGTTAATTTATATAAGCCTTAATTATTATTTTTGTTGTATGCGCTTTAGATAAGTATATGTTTGTACGACTGCAATTCTGTTTCATTTCTATAGCGCCCCGGGGAATCTTTTTTATTAAAAGTCTCATACTAACCACAGTGGCTACCGGTTGGTGTAACGCTTACCGTTACAACAGTAAAGTAAATAAAGTTCATAAACTGTGGATATCCTGCTGTACATTAATCTTGAAGTCATTGAAAACGGAGATAATTTCAACATTTGACCAATTGCTTATTTGACAGGATAGTTTTGGAACACCAACCCATCGGTCCCATGAGCTCCCTTTTAGCTAATAAGGCCTTGATGACTTACAAATGCGGTTGTAGGTAAATTATCGCTCTTACATCAGATCTTTTCTTGAGTATTTTCGAAACAATGAGAGCGGGAAGAATCTAGTGTGTTCGATCACCTGGAAACCGTAACTTGTTCTTTTTTTTCCTTTTTTTTTCCCTACCTAAGCTGATGTGTGATTACAAAAAGGTGCCAATCTACTTTTCTTTAAGTAAATTGGCCACGTGGCAGACATATGTGCAGCTTAAAAATAGGAAGGCCGCTGTAATTTTTTTTTCCTACCTAATCTGAAAGCCTTGAGAGGCTATTTCAGCGTAACCTTAACTAGTAGGTGAGCTCACAGGGCTCAAACCGGAGTGTTGCTAACACTGGCCCTAGCAAGCGCAGTGCTTCGCAGAACTTGTTCAGAGGGGCGAATGGAAAAGAGGGAATGTTCATTGGGATGCACCTAACCTCTGAGCTTTGGCGTCGTATTCAAGTTTTTTTTTTTTTTATTGCTTCGATGAGTGGACGGGCTCACTGCCCACCTGGTGTTAAGTGGTTACTGGAGCCCATAGACATCTACAACGTAAATGCGCCACGCACCTTGAGATATAAGTTCTAAGGTCTCAGTATAGTTACAACGGCTGCCCCGCCCTTCAAACCGAAACGCTTTACTGCTTCACGGCTGAAATAGGCAGGAAGGTGGTACCTACCCGTGCGGACTCACAAGAGATCCTACCACCAGTAATAACGCAAATTATAATTTTGCGGGTTTCATTTTTATTACACGATGTTATTCCTTCACCGTGGAAGTCAATCGTGAACATTTGTTAATTACTAATGTGTCAGTGTGTTATCAGTTATTCTAAGATCATAGTTGCATTCGTTAAGCATAATTTGTTTGTTTCAAAGAAACACAATAATAAATACATAAATAATGTATTTTTTAAAGACTTGTAACACTATGTTCACAACAAGATCATCATGAATATGAATAACATTCGTATAGCAACAGCAAAACAATTTATCACGTTATACAAAACGATTTTGTTTAACATAAGGCGATAAAATGGCGATACGATAAAAAACACATTGACCCAGTTAAACGTAATACATTTTAAGAGAAACGTGTTATTTAATCTTAAACATATTTTTTATAGATTGCAATATAGTCCATCGAAGGATGATGACTTATTTAATGGCAAGTTGTCAGCGCTCGACAGCTCGTAACGAGTGATGGAAAAGAGTGAGGCTCATTTCAGAATTGATTGGCATAGAGCAAAAGATATTCTCATCAAAGGCATTGGGAATGAACACAACATCTCCACATAGTAAAGGATGAGATTGCTGAGGTTGAGGATGGTGCGAAGGTAGGGCCTTAAAAATATCCTTGAACCCACCGTCTAGTTCCAACATCCAATCCAACCACAGTCCGTCTAGTCCCACATACCCTGCGTACCCCATAGGCCACATCATAGGAGGTTCGGGTCCCTACCAAAAAATAAAAATGCTGCGTAGGTAAGAGCAGATGACGAAGTAATCTTACACTTTTTTTATGCTTAGGTGAGTGCAGGAGCTCACAACTCACCTGGTGTTAAGTGGTTACTGGAGCCCATAGACATCTACAACGCAAATACCGCCGCCCACCATGAGATATAAGGCCTAAGGTCTCAGTATAGTTAAAACGGCTGCCCCACCGTTCAAGCCGAAACGCATCACTGCTTCACGCCAGAAATGGGCAGGGCGGTTGTACCTACCCGTCCGGACTTACTAGAGATCCTACCACCAGTAATTACGCAAATTATAATTTTGCGGGTTTTGATTTTTATTACACGATGTTATTCCTTCACCGTGGAAGTCAATCGTGAACAATTGCTAAGTACGTATTTTATTAGAAAAATTGGTAGCCGCCTGTGGGATCCGAACACCGGTGCATCGCTAGATACGAATGCACCGGACGTTTTATGCTTTATGCCGGCCACTCACATGCGCGCAAATATTCGTACATTGTACGAGGGCCGTCAAACATTCATTCGCAAACTTAGCGGCTGTGCAAATAGGTTCGGTACTCAATTTGCGAACCCGTTTGCGCTTTCTCCTACACTTGTTTACGAATGTCTCACGAATTTCTCCTCCTTTTTAATTCGTCAATAGAACATTGAAGAGAAAAAGTGTTTTGAATTCTTTCCCAGACATCATTAACAGCCATGCTGTTTTTATGGGATTTCTTTTGATGAAGATACTTACGCTACACAGTAGACGTCACGATCTATGAAAATAGCGATACGTCCGTTGCCTTCGCAATCCTGGGCGCAACTGGTCACACGAATGCAGTGTTGCCAGATGACCGTGTGAATTTCCCCCCAACTTTTTTCGAAAACCCCCCGAAAATAGGCTTTTTGAAGAAAAAAACCCCCAAAACAGTCTTTCCTTATTTTAAAGAAGAAATAAAAAACCAAAAGGATTCTTTTATTTTTTAATCAAGCTGTCCCTATAACTTCAACCATATCTAAACAATTATTACTATCATATTCACTTTCGTTATTATTATTTAAAGCATACACGTTTTCGAAGTTAAAGATATTTAACATGTCCGATGTGGGAACAAAATTTATGGCTCTATTTGGCAGTGAAAATCGAATCCTGAGAACCGCTTCGGCAGTTTCTATTGCCATTTGGTTGCATAATTTGTCCTTTATAATATTGACTTGTGAATAGTATAGTAGACTATAATTATTCTAATAGTAATTGTGAACTGTGTTTGTGGATGAATTATTGATACTTAAAAAACCTCCGAAATTTCGAACTAAATTTTTTCCCCCGAATGTCCCCCCAAAGAATCTTTCCCCCCGAATTTCCCCCCCAAGGTCGAAAAACCCCCCGAATTTGCAGGGACTCCCCCCCATCTGGCAACTGTGCACGAATGTGTGGGAGACTACGCGAAGGATCGCGGTTCCCGCCCTTTGATGTCTGTTAAAAAACCGACACAGCTTGGAAAACCACGAATGCAGCGAAAACTTTGCATAATCATTTGCAAATGTCGTCCTACACTTGCGGGTTTGCGTATTCCTGCGAATGTGAGTGACCGGTATTAGACCACGGCGGGCAACAAACTTTTATTACTCGTACTTTTTCTTCGTACATCACAATTTCATTCAATGCAAAAACTGAAAAATCTTAAAAATAATACTTAACCCCTTCATCCACTAATGTCTTCAATTCTCCGATGATTAAAAAATCTATCGTGATATCCAATCATGTATAAAACAGGCATAATTCTAGATGTAGAAAAAGTTTTTATTTTCAATACAATACCATAGAAACTGCACTATAAAATCCATCATACACCCTAAATATAGAATCAAATAACAATTTAACTGTTTAAATTTTTTTCAAACCTAGTATCCAAAATGCATTTTTGCTTTGCAGCATACTTATACATATAACCAACCCGTGCGGGCTCACTATATGGGAGTGGCCATCAGTGTGTCGGTATAATACGTAGTGATCGAAGCTACCCATTGAAAACCCAACCTTGGTCGTGTATAATCACGTGCAGAATAAATTACGTATGTATTACTCTTGTAATGATGTTATGATCAAGAAATCAAGACCCGAATAGAAACTACTCGAGCCTCTTTTAATAAAATGAGGAAAGTTCTTTGCTGTCGTCAACTGAATATAAAGCTCCGAGTCAGGCTACTCATGTGCTATATCTGGCCTATCGTCATGTATGGTTGCGAAACGTGGACCCTGAAAGAGGACACTACAAAACGCCTACAGGCAGTCGAGATGTGGTGCTGCCGTCGCATGTTACGCATTAGTTGGACGTAGAGGGTCAGGAACGAAACCGTGCTTCAGCGCGTTCATATGTCCCGGAAAATGTTGCCTTCTATCAAAAAGCGCAAGATAGAATATCTCGGCCACGTGCTCAGGAACGATCGATACATGCTGCTGCAGCTGATAATTATGGCCAAAGTGGACGGAAAGAGACGTGCTGGGCGAAGAAAAAAGTCATGGCTTCGGAATATCCGGGAGTAGACCGGTATTGCCTCCGTCGAACAGCTGTTCCGGCTGGCTGCTGACAGAAATGAATACAGGAAGCTAACGGCCAACCTTCAGGATTGAAGAGGCACTGGAAGAAGAAGAAGATTACTCTTGTGCTCAGACTTAAACAATAAATATATAAATGTAACCTCTATATGAGCTATGACATAAATCTTAAAAGAGGCTATAATAATTATATTATACAGGTGACTTAAATGGTATTTTGAATATTGAAACATTAGAATAAGAAACATTAGAAATATTAAAACATTTTTGAATATTGAAATATAAAAAACATAAAAACTGGTTAATCCATCGTTTTAAATGTTGTCTTTAATACTTTAGTTATATTTAATTATCTTAATAATGTATACACATGAACAATTGCAGTATTTAATATGCAGTATACCATAAATACTTCTTATCTAATCTTGATTGTTTTATCGTAAAAACACAAAGTACATAATTATGTTTTAATTAAAAACGCAGATCACATTTTTTTTTCTTATTTCGTCTCCATCAAAATCTCAGCAGTCTTTTCATCTCTATCCCTCGTCGGAGGCCCTCCTCTAAATTCATCTTCAATTTCCTGTAGGGTCCTGTCTTTGGTCTCCGGTAAAAATATCCAGCTCACGACCAAGCAATAGGTCACAATAGCTGCGTATATTAAATACGTTCCGTGTAATCCTAAAGAATTACGTAGATACCGGTATGTTTTTACGGTGATGAAGAGATGAAAAGAAAAGAATACTGCGCTCAAAGCACCCGAGACGCTTCGGAATTGTAATGGGAATATTTCGCCTGATATTGTCATCGGTAGGGGCACCGAACCTGTTGCTATTGTGAACATATGAACGTGTAGCAAAATCGCGCCTATGCACGGATGATCGAATGGTAACAAGTTTGACGTTTTGGCGTAACTGTAAGCTGAAATAAGAAGCAAAACAGCGACGCAAAGCGTTGTTGTACTTATCAGAATTACTCTCCGTCTAAATTTGGTCATAAAATATATTGCAGCAGCGTTCATAATTATTCTCTGAGCATCTACGGTCACTACCAATAATGGTACATTCATTTTATCTTTGTCTACAAGAGCTTCTGCAACCTCAACGATATAAGGGGAGAGGATATTGATCCCTGCCCATTCACCTAAAGTATAAACGTGAACCATTACGAATATCGGTTTGTAAAACTCTTTTCGTCTTAACGCTTCGAATCCAACAGCAAATTTGGCTTTAAGATTTTTAACGAACGTATCTGATATGACAACGTCCGTTTTAGACTCCCTAACAATTTTGCTAGCCTCAATCATTTTCTCTAATTCCTCATTTTCGGTATCACCCCGCAACCAAATAAACACTTTTCTGCAGTCCTCATATTTCCCTTGATCGGCCAACCAACTAGGTGATTCAGGAGAATTAATTACAATTAATAAATCTATGAAAGTTATTACTGAACACACGAAGGCAGTCCATTGCCATGTCACATATGAGCCGACAGAATGTACCGTCAAAGTGGCCATCGCCATAACTAAGCAAAGGCTCGATAAAAATGCTCCACGGTACTTTGGACTGGTGTATTCACCAATCAAGATCGGTCCCAATGATGTGCTCATTCCCATAGAGATCCCTTGAAGAAATCTTGCAGCCAAGATGAAGTATGTGTTGGAGGCGCTTGTGATTAACAGCCAGCCGACGATTACGGGCAGAACACTGATGATGTTGGCGACTTTTCGTCCATATTTGCCCATGATGGTAGGTATAGTGAAGTTACCAAATAACAGCGCGAAACCAGGTATAGCAGCTGAAACGTAGACATGAAAAACGATTAGAATCACGATGGAATTTATGAAACGATCTTATAGACATTCCCAGTAGTGATCACACAAATTTTGCAGCAAAAGTTATTGTAGTAAATACTATCCTAGAAATCATAATCAAAAGCAGGTCGACTTTTATCAGATGTACAAACACACTTACTTAACTTAGATTTTTGTATATTTTGTAAACTGGCTATTCAATATCACGTCTGAAAAATCATTACGAACAGTACTTAACTTGAACATTAAAACTGTTAAACATTAAAACTGCCTATCAATTCTTATCTTTATCACGGACTATTATCTTCATCAGAAAAATGTGCTATCAAAAAACGGTAAACGTGCCTGGGAGATATGTACGTGCATATTTTTTACAGTTGACACACCAAATCCCTTGCATACATATGTACATAGTTACGTACACAACTCTAACTAAATGAGGTAGACAGCAATAGTAGACTCTTTCAGCTAGAGTCAACCAGTTTTAAGGGAAACAAAATAGTGGATTAACGATCTGGTTAGGCGCTGAGACGCAACCTGTGAACTACCCAAGAACTCCATGGCATCTGAATTAAACTCTTAGGCGAAGCAGATCGGTCTGGCAAAGGATATCAGGAAACCCATTATCGAAAACCCCTCTGATAGTATAACCAACTCAAGATAAGAAATAAACTAAGGTTTGTTATAACGAGACACTGTAAGGCGTGAATAAAAACCTCAAAACTGATCCTCTCTGCAAAGCAAGAAGAAACCTCTCTATAAGACCTCTGCGATTTGCCCAAGAAAAGATATTTATTTCTCGGAGCGCACATTCTCTACCGTCTGAGATCACTTCGGTGGACAACGGCTTGCCCCTGGCATTGCTGAAGTCCATGGGCGACGATAACCACTCACCATCACGTGAGACGTATGTTCGTCTGCCTACAAGGGCAATAAAAAAAAGATCAAGAACATATTTCCGAGGAAATGGAGCGGCATCGCTGTGCTCCAGGCTTTACCAACAGCCATTGGCAACGGTAACCACGATACACTCGTCTGCCCAATATGGCAATAAAAAGCAGACCAATTCGTGCCGGATTCGGGCTAGGACAATGATATTTAAAACTTTATGGTGCATTAAAATAATAAATTGTATAGAACACGCATAAAGGATCATTTTTTGATTACTGTAAAACTATAGATGAACCCAAAGTTGGCCTGTTAAATGGCCATGCCAGCCCGTAGACATCCAACCACCCACTTCGAAGCATGAGGACCAAGTCTCAACTAAATTGCATAATAACCTATTTAATGTTACCTCAAAAATCGTTCATTTTACAAATTAGTTTGGTAGTACCTATCCGAGTAAGTTTTATGACACTGCTTTTTTATGTTTGAGATATTACTGGTGATCCGGAGGCCTTTCCAGTTTTACCAGGCCAGGGATGACACTATGCTATTCCATCATCATGTATTTTATGAAAAAAGCTTCAGTACGTTTTTGCTGATATAAAAATAGCGATAAAAGTGCACCGCACATCTTATATGTACATTGGACTACGATGGCTTTAATTTGCGCGACTTCAGTTGCGGGTCAGGAGGGAGCCTCGTCTTGCTGTGCTCTGACGGCGGCAGCAGTGTATGTTGAAGTCTATTTGACTAAAACTTATTGACGCTCAACATCCCACGTCCTAATCTCGAATATGACAGAACTTAAATTGGGAATACAGATGGGCTAGACGTCACATTTAGCGTGCAGCGTTCCTCTCCTTGCCTCTGCCTTGCGCCATACCTTCGCCGGACTCAAAACCGGCGCGGCGACAGAAGACGGTAACACGACTTCAAAGCCTCTACGATAATCAGAACTGGAACCTGACACCTACCTAGATACCTACTGCTAAAACTTATATTGGCCCTTAAGCTGAGTTTATGATTGGTATAGTAAATTCGGGTATTAAATAAGTGTTTACTTTAATTTCTCATTTATTTTAATGTAGTCATATCATACGCGCTGCGCTTCGGGATAAATAAAATTTCACCAAAGTGCAACTAAAAACTGTATTCAACACTTAGAACACTTAAACGCTCAACAAACACTTTAAAACACTTTAAAACTCTCAATTCGCTTGTTCCGCTTCGCTTCAGGTGATCCGTTCGCTGTTTCGCTTCGAGTAGTTCGGATTCTACAACGCTTTTATAGCCGATACCTCATCCCTAGAATTATCGAGAATATTCTACACATCTCTAGTGGTAGTTTCCGTTATCTTTCAATAGATGGCGTTGCTCATACCGGCGTAACAATATTATGATTTGTAACTTTAATATAAGATTTGGTATCGCAGGTAGTCTAAATTAAAGACAATAATGAATACCGTAACTAGAAAATATAGGGAAGAGGCAACCCTGCTAGAGTTACGATCGAACTCTAGCATTAACGTGCCCAAAAAATACATTATGATTTATAGGCCGGTTTTTCCCATGTCATTGTAAAATTTCCGTAAAACTATTGAAATCTATTAAAATTTTAAGGTTATTAGCGTGCAATAAAATCAAAATATGACATAAAAATGTCAAAAAGCTATAAAACTTAAAATAATTCATATTGTATATAGATATTAAATATTTTTGTTTGAATGTTTTTGATATGAAACCGGTAATTATTATTATCTTTTAGACGGTTAGACGTATTGTGAGCACGAATGGGGACGTTCAGCCTACATCTGCCGCACTAATCCAGTCCATTTGAAAAGGTGTTAGTTACATACGTTACACAATTTAGACTAGACAAGATCAATCCATGTCCAAATTAAAATACGAGTACCTACTGTGGCGACTACAAAAGCCACTACCACATCTAAGTAGAAAGACTTCAAACTATTTGAAAGAATTCGAAAAAGTAATTCCTCCTTTACTTGACAGATAACATTGCCAAAAAGAAGGATGAAGGAAATTTACATGTAAAAGAATTTTATAAAACTGATTGAGACATAAATAAAAGACACTATATTTTATAGACAAGCATGTTTCATTAAAGAGGGTCTATATGAAAGGTCTTTAGTACTATTTTTTATTTATTGTAAATCGATTTAAAGAACAAACAAAGAAATCAATGCATCCGCGTCGAACTAGGTTCAGCTAAAAATTCCTTATTTCAAAGGAATATGAACGTTGAACAATAAAAATTCATCTAATCATTCATCATTTGTGGCATATGTCCCTAAATGTCTGGTTACAAATTCTACAGATATTTTTTTTGTTTTCAATTTAATCCATTACTTGTACGAGTATTCGTCACATTTACCAGAATCATACTGCTTCCATCCCGCAAAAATGGATAGAATGATAGAATGGATGGTATTTATGGATGCGGACTCAAAAAATTCCTCACCGCTAAATACGCTAGCCTCTCTTACGGGTTGGCTTGTGACGTTCCGTGAATAAATTTTTTTTGTTAGATATGTGGACGAGCTCACATAGACATCTACAACGTAAATGCCGCCACCTGCCTGGAGACATAAGTTGTAAAGTCTCAATTTTTACAGTACAACGACTGCCCCACCTTCAAGCCGAAACGCATTACTGCTTCACGGCTGAAATAGGCAGGGCGATGGTACCTACCCATGCCGACTAATACATCCTATCACCAGTAATTACGCAGAAAATACAAACCTATCCAAGACTCGGTGGATTCGTCGATCAGCATTACAGGTTTTTGTGACTGCAGCTGCGGTATCAGGATCGCGGTGATACCAAAGACGAGACCGAACTGCGCCATGCTGATAGCCACACCGCATGTTACGAAGCACTGTAAAGTTAAAACCATTCGTATGATCAGCGGCTCCCTCAGAAAGTATACTCTGACTGGTTGAAAAGCAATGCACTTTTCTAATGTGTTCCAATACGGATCATCCAAGCGATCATCCACTCGAAAGCGGAGAGTGAAATCGCTTACTGCTAGTACTGTAATATAAACATGAAATTAATTTAGCTGCATTATATTATTATTATTAGCTAAACTTTATTATATTCTTTTTTTTTATTGCCCTTGTAGGCAAACGAGCGTACGGTCCATCTGATGGTGAGTGGTTACCGCCGCCCATGGACTTCAGCAATGCCAGGGGCAGAGCCAAGCCGCTGTCTACCCCTTAATACTCTCCACAAGCCTCTTTTAAAGAAGGACATGTCATAGCGCTCGGGAAACACCGTGGAGGGGAGCTCATTCCAAATCCGAATGGTACGTGGAAAAGACTTCTGGAAACGTACTGTCGATGAACGCAGCGGTTCCAGATAATATGGATGAACTCTGCTCCGATGGCGGGAGGTGCGATGATAAAAAGGAGATGAGGGGATCATCTCAAGCAATTCCTCAGAGCACTTTTATTAGCTTGGTACTTATTAACACCTTCAATGCCTTCTTTCACACCATCACTTCAGGCCCATATCGACCTGCCGCGGTACTTTAAGCGGGTGCGCACAAAGAAAACTATGTCCCTCCCGCCGGTGCGGACCGATAATTTCAGGTGTTTGTAAAATCTCCATACCGACTACTATATTCTATAAATTGTAAACACTATGGACAAAGTTACTAGTTGGCCCGGCAGACGTTGTTTTGCCGTATGAATTATTTTTAAGAAAGATAAATAACCTAGATACCGACTGCAGCGCCATCTGCCAGGTTGATTTGTAAATCTAAGCCATCCAGGGTGCGACCCAAACGCATACAAAAAAATCGTTTAAATCAGTCCAGCCGGAGGAATTCAGTGACAAACACACGCACAGAAGAAATATATATTACTAGCGACCCGCCCTTGCTTCGCTTCGGAAACTGTAATTTATTATTGATATCTCCACTATTTATGGGATGTTAATACATATAAACCTTCCTCTTCAATCACTCTATCTATTAAAAAAAACCGCATCAAAATTCGTTGCGTAGTTTTAAAGATTTAAGCATACATAGGGACAGACAGATATAGGGACAGAGAAAGCGACTTTGTTTTATACTATGCAGTGATATAAAGATAGCATTTTAATTTATCCTAGTGCTGGCGGGTCGAGATTTCCTGCCTATTCGTTAGTAGCCTAAGGGACTATTCCAACTTCGCGCAGACCGGTAGGTGAGCTCTCCGGCTCAACCTGCCAGAGAATTGCTAACACAAGCCCTAGCAAGAGCAGTGCTTCGCTGAATCTACTACCGGATCGGAATCCCGATCCACTGACAAGATCCAGTGAGAAACTCAGTGTCTATAGGCTAATTCGCACGTCGAATTCTTCGTCGGAGTCAACGAGTTCGACGAGGCCAGTGACTGGTGGTTGAAGAGCCTAAAAGCACCGAGAGTGAATCCGGGGGATCCGACAAGATATGTCATGGGCGACGACGGCTTTGCTTTGCCCCGTCGCCTGGGTCGGATATCCAGTTAGCGGTGGCCACGATAAGAGGGTTATCGTGCCGCGCTGCTTTTTCAAAAGTAGCATTCTGACGCTTCTCTAAGATACTTACGTATCGATTTTAGATTTAGATCGTCGTGTAGATCTACATTCCTCACATACCACGGTGCTTCGACGGCTATCCTGCAGAAACGGGATTGGATGACCTGGAGAGAGTTAATGTGGGTATGGGCCGCGTGAGCGAATGCTACACTTGCATAGGTCATGACGGAACGTATGCCAGTTTTGTAGAGTGTCACCTTGTTATGAAGGGGCAACTTACTTGGATTGCTAATCATGGGGTAGAGTCGACCGAGTAGAAACGTGGCTTAGTCGCGTACTGACTTAAGGATCGAGAAAGGCATTCCATGCACTGGTGGAAATATCATTGAGAGCGCATTTGGACCCGCCTCCGCACCAGATGAAGCTTTATAATTTGACTTGGGGCGGCCAAAGTGTTAATGTTTGTTTGGATATAACGGAATCTTTGATGGGCATTTTCAACGATTTTAAACGTCTTTTTAACTCAAAAAACTGTACGCGCATCAAGAATCGATGACCATACAATAGTTAATAATGGTTGGTTCGAAGTAAGTATCAGTTGAATGGAATATTTGAAATGTATTCAACTGATAATACTTTTAATAAATGTATCTTTTTTATTTGATTGGTTTTGTTAATTTTGAGTAGGTATGTTTCAATGATACTATGCACACATATGGACTTATTGTTGTCTGAAATAAAATAAATCATTCATCATTCATTCATTCAATAGTCTTACAACTCCTCTCTTATATCCTGACCATCGTGAACAGGATAAACAAATAATGGAATTGTTAGTCCGATTCGTTCAAACGTGTCCGTTTTTAATATTCATGAAACATACATTTACATAACTCACCCATTTTACATAAAAAACCCATGAGTTCTGATTGATATCACTAGCAACCTCCGGCTTCGAATTGATCGCGAATTTTCCGATCTGTATCAATTAGCAATTGATTACCGGGTGATCTTTAAGCCAACCATTAAGTCAAGTATTCACAACAGCGTTCAGAGCGACGCGACGCGGATAGCCCACCATGAAATGGGCTTTATGCTTATACTTACGCTTCTTGTCGATAGTGCTATCTTTCATTTATTAAAAGCAATATTTAAAACATATTTTCTATCGTTAAGGTCGCAATATTGTAACTTATATTGCAATTACATAATTATTGCAGCTGCTTAACGCTGCCTGGCATTGCTGAAGTCCATGGGCGACTGTAACCACTCACCATCAGATGGGCCGTATGCTCGTTTGCCTACACGGGCAACAAAAAAACTGCTTTTTATGTGACGTCATCAGATCACAGTTGTACCACACTGATGAACATAGGGCTCGCCCAAGGTGACCCAATGTCCTGAACCGGTCATACGGGTACTGCCACCTTGCTGGATGTCAACATCAAGCAATTTTCCGTGACATTTACTGCAAATAATATTTATTAATGAAATGGAAGACTTCGTGAGTGCTAAATGTATTTAGTGTGTTCCCAAAATAGTATTTTTTTTTTGCGTAGGAAAATTTTGAAAATGGATTCGTAAATTTCAGATATCGAATTCAACTAATAATTAAAAAATCCATTTATTTTCAATGTCGTCCCTAAGAAAATCATTTATGTGATAATAATTTTCACTAATAAGATTATCATTTAGTTTTTTTTTCTTAAAATGAAAATCGTCTAGGTCTCTTAATTTCTTTAGTAGTTTATTAAATATCATAATGCTCATACCTAGTATACTATTAGTCTATAATGTAGTTTTGGATTTTAGAAAACATATTTCGAACTATTCGTTAAAATAATAACAAAAACTCACTAACCTGCTTCACAAATGGCGTGATCCATCTCACCATTTTGTTATGAAGCGAAAAAACAAAAAAAAAAAACAAAAGAAAACAGTAATTCAGCCGAATAACATCGTGAATTTGAATTAAATTCGCCTTAACCATAAACACATACGTGCGTATTGAATTTTAAATGTAAACTGGTGTTATACGTCTTTGCTCTTGCGAATAGGTAAAGGTGGACTGCATTTCAAAATCGTGAGCTCCGCGTCAGTTAAAACGAGACAACGCTACACGTCTATACGAATAAGAAAGAGACGACCGTGTTTCCGATAGACGTTTTTCAAGAAAAACATCTGAACAGGGCCGTAATCAGCGAGCGTGATACCGTTGAATGCCCGCAAGTGACTCTTGAATCAATATCTTTGTTGTAAATACAAGATCTTACCCGATTTCATTAGGTAAAAACACAAATAACTTTCTATTGTCATTGAGATGTTGTCACGTTGAGGTTATTAAATTAACTCTAGTTTAATTTGAATTGTTATGCTGATCATGATGTGTTTTGAGCCCATACTGATCGATATCACTCTCCTGCTTTTTTGCCACTAAGCATTATATCATTATATTACTGTTTAGATGGGACTCGATACTATGACACGAAATGACAATGAGGTTGGTAAGAGAGTGTTAACTATGAATGTGAAAGAGATAGACCTAAGAAGAAATGGATGGATTGCGTGAAAGAAGATATGTGAGGCCTATAAAATCAAAGGCAGCTAAACGCCTTAAAATGTAATAAAATGGATTAACTATGGCGCTATCTTGTTTAGTTAGTTGGACACGCTTTTTTATTTTCATGTTATAACAAATGCAGCTAAATCTCTCGCAAATTCAGTTCAAAAATTTTATCTTTACTCTGTACTCAAATATAAACGAAGTTTTATCATTTGAAATTCAGATTATTTGTAATATTCTCATTCTTTATAAGTCTGCTTTAAAGTAAAGAATATCGTAGCTACCCGAACAAAGTTATTTCAGTTTCTCAAACCGGGAGTGTTGCTAACACTGGCTCTAGTAAGAGCAGTACTTCGATAGATCAGGAGGGTCCGTAATGACGTGCTTAGGGGCGATTTTTTTAGTTTACCTGAATATTTGACAGAATTGAATTTAGCTGCCTTTGATTTTATAGGCCTCATGTGTGAGAGGAAGCGAAGAAATTGTATATGATAAAGAAGTATGCAAAGAGAAAACATGTTGCGCCGACCCCAGGTGACTGAAAGAAGGGCAGAAGAATGATGGGACTCGATTCTAGGTCCAAGGTTGGTGGTATTTACGCTACGATTTAGTAAGCTGCAATAACCGCCCACAGGCTACGATTTCATTTACGCCAAAAAACCTAAATCTGGTACTGTGTCAATATGGACATATTTAAATTCGACGCTACTTGTTAGGCCCTACAAGAAATTGAAATTTTGTCTCCATTAATTATTCTGTGGACATTCATTTCTGCGCACTACATAATTTTACTATTTATTTTTATTTTTCTATAGATGTATGTGAGCTCACGACTCCCCTGGGTAAAGTGATTAAGGGCTCACAAACGTCACAACGCGGTTACCCCTGCCAGACATGAAAGTATAATAAATAGCCTTCCCAACATTCAAACCAGAACCCATGGCTGAAAAAAAGATTCAAGGTGATGAGTTCGGAAGGATCGTACGAGCTCCTACCACTAAATTTATAAAACTTGGCGGAATTGGTTTGTAGTATACTAGCCTTCTCTTTTAAAACGGGACTTTTTTTTTATCAAACAGTGAATGAAACCCTCATCCAACATCCAACATCAACAAGTGGTATTACCAAATAACGTTGCCAAACATTCCAATTGGGTCACCTGCTTCGTTTATGTTGGCATGCCACTACTGCAACATGAACCAATCAACAGATTGTCATAGAACTCTTAGTTTACCCTTGAAGACGATCTGCAATTTCTCCTGTGAATTTAATTGACTCCTCGTCTTAGATAAGCAAATTTACTCGCGGACTACTTAATCTTAAATGTTAACAGGAGCTTACAGATAACACAACGTTTTGAGAGATACAAGGTAGGTCCTACTCCTATCTAAATACCCCTCAAAGGAGTGAGACCTACCTAAATACTCCTCCTCCTCTAAATACTCCTCAAAACGTTGCATTATCTGTAAGCTCCTGTTAACATTTAAAATCAAGTATTCCGCAAACTCCTCTGTCAACGTTTAGAGATCAGATCAAAGAATCCAATGTATTACAGCGACCTTCCTATCTTTAAGCTGCACACATGTCTATACTACGTGCCCAATTTACTTAAAAAAAATTAGATTGGCACCTTTTGTAATCACTCATATTATAATAATCTTACAAAATGCTATCGCCAAGGTAAACGAGTGAACAACTAGAGCTGACCAAAGAGTCAAGCTTTTTTGCAAATGTAGTGTTCGCTCACGCGGCCCGTACACACATTAACTCCCTCCAAGTAATCCAATCCCGTTTTTGCAGGATGGCCGTCGGAGCACCGTGGTATGTGAGGAATGTAGACCTTCACGACGACCTAAATCTAGTACCGATACGTAAGTATCTTAAAGGAAGCGTCAAAATGTTACTTCAACAAAGCGGCGCGACACGAAAACCTTCTTATCGTTGCCGCCACTAATTACTCTTATCCGACCACGACGAGGCAACGCAAAGCCTCCGTCGCCCGAAACATGTCTTGTCGGATTTCCCGGATTCACTCTCGGTGCTTTTAGGTCTCTCAAGCACCGGTCACCGTTCTCGTTGAATTCTTGCGAACGTGTGAACTAACTCATACAGCCATCAATCCATCAACCCATCAACCCATAGACACAACACACTGAGTTTCTCACCGGCTCTTCTCAGTGGACCGCGATCCCGATCTGGTGGTAGATTCTGCGAAGCACTGCTCTTGCTAGGGCTAGTGTTGGCAAATTCTCTTAGGTCGAGCCCCTGAGCTCACCTACCTGTCCGAGCGTAGCTGAAATAGCCTCTTAGGCTACCAACAAATAGGTAATAAAAATGTAATCAAGCTTTTCTGGCTGTAGAAAGCAACTTTGGATGTTTCCGTATCCCAACACTATGCATGACTGATGACAGAAATACATATGTAAGTGCAAAGGTGAAAGAAAAGCGTTTAAAGGCATTAATTGTTCAAGAGGCTGAGGATGCTAATCTGGAGATAACGCTTTGAGGTAGCGTTACAGAAATCTCGAGCTCTAATAATTCTTGAGTCTTGGAGAGCGTATCCTGTCGTACATACCTTAGTCTCGAATTGGATGTTCTCTGCAGTTTCCACGCTCATTTCGTCATTTTTAACGGATCAGCTGATGGCGAAGGCTGGGTCGCGGCAACTACCTCCAAAGGTTGGTAGACCGAATTTAGTGTTCCACAGTCTCTGTATAAGGGTGTGTTCCGCTACAACGTTGCGATAATGCATCGTCCGCATCTTGCTGTTACAGTCAGAGCGACATGAGAACACCGCTCCATCACCTTCGAGGCGGCGTGCGTCTAGACTGAACCATCTTCTTGACTTAATTTTCCCCCCTACCTATTCGCTGGTAACCTAAGGAGCTATTCCAGCTTCGCGCGGACGGGTTAGTGAGCTCACAGGTTCAACCTGAAAGAATTTGCTAATACTATCAAGAGCAGTGGTTTGCAGAATCTACCACTGGATCGAGATCGCGTTCCACCGAGAAGATTCGGAGAGAAACTCAGCGGGTTGTGTCTATCGGTCAGTCTGCTCCTCGAACACTAATCGTAATCAACAGAGGACGCGACCACAGTCCTCTGTTGATTATATTATCTAGGACGGACCGTTGAGATTTTTTTATTGCTTAAATAGGTGGACAAGCTCACAGCCCACCGGATGTTAAGTGGTTACTGGAACCCATAGACAACGTAAATGAGCCACCCACCTTGAGATATAAGTTCTAAGGTCTTTTTTTTTTTTTTTTTTCGCGTAGAGGGCCGAACCTCCTACGAGGTCCCCGCGCCTAGGGGGCGCGCGGGGTATGTGAGACTCAACGATCTGCAGGTGTTGAGAGCAGATCGCGGGCCCAAGGATTTTAGGGCCCACCCACTAAACGACTCCCCTGCACTCTTACACCCGACGTCCGATCTCCGTCCGGGGTCAGAACCCGTTCAGAGTAGGGGGGTTCCCGCGGTCAACACTACAACCAGACACGCGGCGCCACCCCGAGGACGCCCGACCGACGGGTCGTCCAGGCCGCCCGGGCGGTGCCGCTGGTGTTCCGGGATACCCCGCTGGGCCAGAACCAGCCTGCCGGGTCGGAACGCGATACACCGCCGACCGGGTTGCTCTTCAACAGTATGTTCGGCGACGACAGCGACGACGAAAATGCGAACCGCATCGCAGTCCGCAGCCGCCGACGCGCCGTCCCGTCCTCCTGGTGCCAGCGCGCTAGAGTGACGGTAGCGTGCGGCGCAGCCTCAACCCCCTTAGGTCGCCCCGTGACCATCACCGGGAGGAGACTGCCTCCTCATAATAAGTTCTAAGGTCTAGTCTAAGGTATAGTTACAACGGCTACCCCACCCTTCAAACCGAAAAGTAGTAATCTGCTTCATGGCAGAAATAGGCGGGGTGGTGATACCTACCTACCCGTGCGGACTCAAAAGAGGTCCTACCAGCAGCATTGCACGGCTATAGCTGATTCGGAAACAGTGACATAGAGATTCGCAATCAACGTCAATCCTGAAGATATAATTGAGATAATTATTTAAATCAACTCGTTCTAGTTCGAGACAAAAGTAATTTACATTTTTAGTAGTTGACATCTTAAATAAATAATGAACAAATATATTATTTAGGTTAATCGTTGTAAAATTAAGGTTTGGAAATTTCAAAAAGCCAATATTTAATGAAATAGGTTTGTAGTTTGAAATAATTTAAATTGAAATAAATATGTGTAAAACAGGGATCACAGCACATAAAATAAACGTTACACTGTTCGAAAATCTTCTGGTATAATAATAATAATTTAAAAATTAATTAACACTTTTATTATGCCTTCCTCATTTTTTAACCGTCTTCGCCATCTCTGTCATTCTGTCTGTCATTCTCTTTTCCCTTTCTTTCCGTTTTCTCTCACTCACATCTTAATGCTCCGTTCCATACTCTTTTCATACGTTCCACTGTTACCAATCCTACATATCGTCTTCTCGCATTAAAACTGTATAATCTCAAAACTTACCTACTATTTTTACAGGAGAGTGTTTTAAAGGTTTAACATGTGATATTTTTAATATTAATCACCTTTGCAACATTTATTTGCAACATTTATAACAACAGTTACATTATGTCTTTTAAAGTAAGATAAAATTATGTATTAATTTTGTTAATAGTAGTTAAAATATAGGTAAATAAAATAAAAAAAACTAAGCTACGCTCTTTTGACAGTATCTATGAGAAAAACTCAATTTCGAATATTTTTAGAGGTTGTACCCTTTTAATGCGAAAAAACGATATGTTTCGAAATCATTGACATTGCATCTTAAGAAATATATTATAGATTTTTAGGAAAACTTAAAACATATTATTCTTATATACAGCATTTGACATGGCTCGGTAGCTACGGTAGTGCATAAAGAATCTATATAAAAATTTACTTAACAACACTCAATAAGTTACTAACAAATAACAAAATAAATAACATCTGTCTTAGGATTAAGAAATTGTCCTTAGATTTGAAAAGTTTACAATATTACGTTGTAGCTGCTAAAATTATTCGTAACTTTATTTCTAGTAACAGATTTTTAATAACCGACCCGATAAATCGTCGTCCATACAATCTCAGCAACATCGTCCCTATTAAATCGAGTACATGTTACAAGATACTAGTATATACGCCCTGGATATCTCACTCCGCCGTACTAGAGAGCTTGTCAAATATGGGTACTGGAGATTTGTTGATTTATTTTAATCATTAAACTACATATCGACGGAAGAAAGCGGAATTGTCGTAACTTGAAAAACCCAAATTTACACAAGATCCTTATCTATACATATAAATAAAATTGGAGTGTCTGTTTGTAATATTGAAATAGCCTCTTTTTACTACATGCATATGAATATATATACGGTACATACACCAAAATAACAATTTTTCAATTTTTGTCTGTCTGTCTGTCTGTCTGTTTGTTCCGGCTAATCTGTGGCACGGCTGGACTGATTTTGACGGGACTTTCACTGGTAGGTAGCTTATGATATAAGGAGTAGCTTAGGCTACTTTGTTTAGACTAGCTTCGCCCCGCAGCTTCACCCGCGGTACGACAATAATCGCGGGTAACATCGCGGGACTCAGCTATCAATAATAAAATTTAATGTTTCCGAAGCGAAGCGAGGGCGGGTCGCTGGTATATAATAAATTATGGTACAAAGTGATTTAGCGCAAAATGCAAGTTACGAAATTTCCGCTTTCTTCCATCGATATATTCACACTGGGCGCTTCGTGGTTTTCCTCTATTTGATCATTGCCGAAGTACACTAGAGTTTTAGTTTCTCAGCGTATTCCTGTGCTCATTCCATGACTTTCGTGTATTTCATGAAACCAATGCCTAACTGTTATTGTTAGTGCAGTATAGGTAACCAGTATCTCCAGCACAGGGCGTTTTGAGCGTTATTCCTTGCAACGGACGTCTTAAATTTCAAATCAATTCCTCCTCACAATATTTCTGGACCTATACATGTTTTAATTCAAACGAAATGAAGCTTCATCACAATTATTTAAAGGAGAAAATGCTGTGACGGTGTTTCTGTCAATGTCTGCTCGGTTTATTAATACAACAAAATTAAATAAAAATACGGTTAGTACGGATTAATGTCCGGTAGCGTTTGATAACGTATATCCCGAGATGACCTACGGCGCGGAAACCTGGACACTGACGGCGGGGCTGGCCAATAAGTTAGGAGTCGCACAGCGGGCGATTGAGAAAGCTATGCTCGGTATTTGTCTAAGGGACAAAATCCGGAACGCAGAAATTCGACGGAGAACCAAAGTCGACGACATAGCTCTTAGTTATAGCTAAATGAGTTAGAGCTAAGCAGGCTAAAGTGGCAATGGGCCTGTAACATCTGTCGAGCCAGCTACGCCAAGCTGGGGAGGAAAGCTCTCGAATGGAGGCCACGAATGGATACCAGGAGCCTGGGGCATCCTCCAACCAGGTGAACCGACGACTTAGTGCGCACGGCGGGAAGTCGTTGGACGCGGAAGGCGGAGGACCGCATTCTATGGAAGACATTGGGGAAGGCCTATGTCCAGCAGTGGGCAGATAAAGGCTGATGATCATGATGATGATGAGCGTTTGAAGTGTCACCGTGTTTTCGAATCAAAAAGCTATAACAATATCGTTCATATATGTATCACTAAATGCAAAATAACTTAACTTATACGACCGGTGTACTGCATCTTCTGTCTGTGTTATAGGCCTTCCAGGAAGCCAATGATTGGGCCGATTTCAACTCTTCCATCGTCATTGGTCTCCCTCTAAACTCATCTTCAATATCTTGAAGAGTTCTATCTTTCGTTTCAGGTAGGAACCACCAAGCAATCAACAGGCAATATAATATAACAACGCAATACAAACAGCACGTGCCGTGTACGCCGATGTTGTTCAACAGATATGGTATAGTTTTGACGTTTAAAAAAAGGTTTGCAGAATAAAACAATACGCTTAAGCCGCCGGCTAAACTCCTGTATTCCAATGGAAATATCTCACCGGCTATAATGAAACAAAGGGATATAGTTCCCGTTGCGACCGCAAACATCAATAAATGTATCAGCAGAATTCCTATAATTGGATAATCGGTGCTAAACAAACGGTTCTCTTTGGCATATGTATACGCTGCTAATCCCAATAAAGCCAAAACATTAATTCCAACCGTGGTAAACAGCATTGTCCGTCTTTTGGCCTTCTTAATTATGTAAATAGCAAATATATTAGCGATTATCCTGTGGCCATCCAAAGCCATAATCATTAGGGGAATATTACAATCCGGTCCAACGACTCTGTTGAAGATTACTATTGAATACGTTACAAGAATGTTTACACCACTCCACTGCCCTATCATATATATGTGTATCATTATGAAGATCGGTTTGAAGAATTCCTTCTTTGTAATCGTTGTCTTAAAATAGACTACATTACTTTTGATTTTCTTCAAGAGAGTCCGTCTCACATTTGCTTCTGCTTTCGATTCTCTCAATATAATGCTGGCTTCGATTAAATTTTTTAACTCTTGTTCCTCCTTAGTTCCGCGGAGCCATCTGAAGACTTTCTTACACTCATCGTACTTTCCTTGGTCGGCTAACCAACTCGGCGACTCCGGAGAAAATATCACAATGACCAAATCTATTAAAGCTACAGAACCACACACTATTGCAGATGTTTTCCAGTCCAGATACGAGCCCATGGCGTGAACGCAAAGCACTCCAAAGGCTATAGAAATGGATATTGTCATTAAAAACACTCCACGGTTTCTTGGACTTGCGTATTCACCGATCAAAGTGGAACCCAGTGATGTGGCCATGCCCATGCACAGACCTTGCAAGAATCTGGCTATGAGTAGAGCTGTGATGCTGTTTGCCAACACTATGCCGATCCAGCCAATTATAAGGGGCACGATGCTGATCAGATTTGCTGTTTTCCTTCCGTATCTCGCCATAATCGACGGAACGATGAAGTTTCCCACGACCAACGAGAATCCTGGAATGGCAGCTGTAAGCAAAATATCAAAAATTTTAATCAACATCTAATTTTACTGGTGGTAGGACCTCTTGTGAGTCCGCGCGGGCAGGTACCACCACCCTACCTATTTCTGCCGTGAAGCAGTAATGCGTTTCGGTTTGAAGGGTGGGTCAGCCGTTGTAACTATACTTGAGACCTTAGAACTTATATCTCAAGGTGGGTGGCGCATTTACGTCGTAGATGTCTATGGGTTCCAGTAACCACTTAACACCAGGTGGGCTGTCAGCCCGTCCCCATCTAAGGAATAAAAAATAATAAAAATAATAATAATAAATAATTCGCTAATTGTTTTTTTTTTTAGTTTTCGTTTACAAATCACATAAGAATTTTAATGATAACCGTTTTCATATTTATAATTTAATTGTGTGTTTTACGAGAATTGCAGATTTTGGTAATATTGCAGAATAAATTCGGATTCACCTTTACACGTTACACAAGAATCATTTATCAATAACATTAAGCAAATGTCTGACACTAACCAAAAGAAACTGGTTCGGTTCAGTGTATGTAAACATTTAAATCATAGAATCCAACTTTATTATTTATTCTAAGTTTCAACGAGTAGCGAAACTAAGTTTGATTATTATTATTTATTTAAAATCTTATTAATTACCCAATATTTAAAAAAAAAAGATATTAAATAATACAATTTTTAAAAAACACTATATAAAAATAGATTGCCGCTGATGACGGTGTCTACGACACAAGCCACTGGTGGTTAGGACTCCAGAGTTAGAAACCTCCTCACAATGCATGCAGTATCGAGGATAACTGCTTTCTGTATTAGGCCCCTAACCCAGCTGGATAACGAAAGTTCCTTTTTTTTTATTGCTTAGATGGTTGGACGAGCTCACAGCCCACCTGGTGTTAAGTGGTTACTGGAGCCCATAGACATCTACAACGTAAATGCGCCACCCACCTTGAGATATAAGTTGTAGGTCTCAGTACTTGTACTTGAGTACGTATTTCATTAGAAAAATTGGTACCCGCCTGCGGGATTCGAACACCGGTGCAGCACTTCAACACGAATGCTCCGGACGTCTTATCTTTTAGGCCACGACGACTTCCTTAAGATGTTGATCGAAACTTTTCACTGTCAAACCGTGTACCGACACAACTATTATTACTAGTGGTCCCGCAGTAGTCGAAATTCGACTATAATTAATTGAAATTATAAGTTTGAACATTATTAAGGTTATATTGTCAAAGACTACTTCTATGATCACAAATTTCGCCAAGACTACACTTTAGACAAATAATATTAAAGATAAACAATAATAACCTATTTTCAATTTGACCACAGAGTATAAGCAATAACTAAAGTTTGACAATAAACAAAGACATACATAATATGTGTGTGTATCAAATACATGGCAGTGTGTGTAATGTATTCTTTATTGATTTAATGTATCTTTTATGCATTATTTTAAAAAAATATTAGCATTGTGCACTCCTTCTCTATATTCTCTATAAGCGTGGGACATACTCCTCCGTCCGCGCAATTTTTGTAAAAAGGGGTACAAAGTTTTTGCTTCACGTATTAATATATTATTATTATATTATAACATTTTATTTTTTTTATTGCTTAGATGGGTGGACGAGCTCACAGCCCACCTGGTGTTAAGTGGTTACTGGAGCCCATAGACATCTACAACGTTAATGCGCCACCCACCTTGAGATATAAGTTCTAAGGGTCTCAGTATGTCTAGAACGGCTGCCCCACCCTTCAAACCGAAACGCATTACTGCTTCACGGCAGAAATAGGAAAGGTGGTGGTACCTATCCGCGCGGATTCACAAGAGGTCATACCACCAGTAAATTATCATTTCTTTTTTTTTTATTATTATTATTATTATCATTGCTTTTTTCCCATGAATTCAAGCATAAATACGCAAGAATGCGTTGTAAGTTCTCAATAAATGACGCAATAATCGTCTCATATTAACGATTTGCGTCAATTTCTAGATAACAACGCTAAGCCGTTTTAAAATGCAATAATTTACTGTAGTTAGTTATCAACGAGAGGAACTTTGATCTTGACATCGAAGAAAATAATCTAAATTAAAAATTCATGATTTTTAATTGAAGCAATTTTTCTCTTCACTCTGACTCAAATCAAATCTAACTTTATTAGCTAAACACGGCTTACAAAGTTGTTGATAGTTATTTTATAGAACAGCGTGTTTCTACCAGGTCGGCGTGCAAATATTATTCAAAATTATTTACATTATTAATTAATTAAAATATCAAACAACAAATAAATTAATTAAATAAGAATTAGTTATTTCAGTGATAAAACGAAAACAAAGAACAGAAAGAAGCGAACATAAAACTAACATAATTATTTATCATTTAAAAAATCGTTAACTGTATAATAGCATCTTAAGGTTAATATTCTTTTCAAATTCTTTTTAAATAAAAATAATTTGACTTTTTTCATATCATCAGGTAGCTTATTATATATTTTCGGTGCCATACACAGTATACTTTTTTGCATACAAAACTCATAAATAAAACGTAAAATTTACTTAAAACCCAATGATTAATTGCGATTTTGTTCGTGTTTATTTAAATGGTATGCCAATCGTTAATGTTGACTCGTGTATTTTGTAAATAATTTATTATTGATAGCTGTTCTTTGTTTGTTAGAATTAAAACAAAATTCAAAAAATAATGAATCCTAGTGGTCCTATTACACTATTATGATTCTATTGTCTAATACTTCTATAATCACAGATTTCACCAAAACTGCACTTTAGATAAATATAAAGACAAACAATGTTTAATGTATTCTCAATTTGATCACAGATTATAAGAAATAAGAAAAGTTTGACAATAAACTAATAGTATGCATGAGTGTGTGTGTCAAATGCATAGTAGTGTGTGTAATGTTTTTTTCATTGATTAAATGTACTTTTTATGCATAATTTAATAAAATATTAACATTCTGCACACTTTCTCTATATTCTCTAAAAGTGTATCGATGATAAGTGTGGGGAATTTCAAACTACTCCGTCCGCGCAATTTTCGTAAAAAGGGATACAAAGTTTTTGCTTCGCGTATTAATATATAGATACATATAAGGCTTGCTGATGACGTTTGGCTGTCTTTACACCTGTAGGCACTGTCACTATTGCATATTCTGCGTCATTATTATTGGTGCAGGGAAAATACCCCTACCTAATCGTTGGTAGCCTAAGGGACTATTCCAACTTCACGCGGACCGGTAGGTGAGCTCAGGGGCTCAACCCATTCCCGATCCTGCGGACAGAATGGAGAGCAGTCGACGTCGCCCAAAACACGTCAATTCGGATCCTCCCGATCCACTAACGGTACTTTTAGGTAACTCAAGCACCAGTCATCGTTCTCGTCGAACCCGTCGCTTGCGACGAAGAGCTCGTCGAATAAATTAACCCTCAGACACAGCCCACTAAGTGTCTCGCCGGATCTCCTCAATGGGTCGCGTTTCCGATCCGGTGGTAGATTCTGCGAAGCACGGCTCTTGCTAGGGTTCGTGTTAGCAACGTCATCAGGTTTGAGCCCTGTGAGCTCGCCTACTAGTTAAGGTTACGCTGAAATAGCCTCTCAAGGTTCTCAGCTTAGGTAGGAAACAAAACAAAAGGCTCAACCTGAGAGAGTTGCTAACACAGTGCTTCGCAGAATCTACCACCGAATCGGAATCGCGACCCCAGTGAAGTAGAATAACCTGAAAGAATTGCTAACACTATCCCTAGAAAAAGAAATGCTTCGCTGAAACTACCACCGGATCGGATTCGCGACCCCAGCGAAATAGAAGATCCGGCGAGAAACTCAGTGGGCTGTATCTTTTTTTTTTATTGCTTAGATGGGTGGATGAGCTCACAGCCCACCTGTGGTTAAGTGGTTACTGGAGCCCATAGACATCTACAACGTAAATGCGTCACCCACCTTGAGATATGAGTTCTAAGGTCTCAGTATAGTTACAGTTACAGTTGCAGTTGTATAGTTACTCAGTATAGTATATCTATGGCCTTGTTCGCACGTCCAACTCTTGACCCATAACTGGTGCTTGAAACTTGACACTGACAACAATACCATTTCAACAAACCATAAGAGAAAAAAAAATAGAAGAGTACTGATGGACGTAATATATGTATGTTATACATTTACCTATCCAAGATCCTGAAGCATCGTCCACAGGTATGGGAGAGTCTGGTGCCCCCAGCTGTTCCAAGAGGCCTGTGGTAAAACCCATCACGAGGCCCGCGGCCGCCATGTTTATCGACACACCGCATGTCACGAAACTCTGGAATTTTACACAAACTTTTCTATGATATGTGTTATAATTTTATTAAGTACTAGCTGATCCGGCAGACTTTTTAGTGCCTCAATCGATAAATAAAAGATATAAACTTTTGTATAAAATAAACTTAAAACAAACAAAAGGAATCCGTCCGACGGGGCACACAACAAAGGAAAAACAAAATTGTTATTTTTATTTAATTCCGAGCATTTTCATATTTATCTACCCTTTGAAACTTCTCTGGACTTCCACAAATAATTCAAGACCAAAATTAGCCAAATCGGTCCAGCCGTTCTCGAGTTTTAGCGAGATTAACGAACAGCAATTCATTTTTATACACATATATAGATTTATTTATTTGTTAAGTGTATTTATTAATATATTCCTTTTAATACTGTTTAAACTATTATATGTATGTATATATGTATATATTTTTTTGTGTATGTATTTGTAATTTATTACAAATTTCATTGCAGCTACCACTGTTTACTCTGCACTACCTTTGGTTGACTGGTAGAGAATGGCTTAGGCATTAAGACCGCCAATGTACATTTTACATGAAGTGTAATAAATAAATAAATAAATAAATATAGGTCGTCACCAGTTCCTATAGACATTACGACGTGAATAGCGACGTTGAAACCACTAAAAGGTCGAAGACTGTACCAACCACGAAGGCTGTAACAACCAAAACACGAAGCCTTATAACCAAACCGACATTATGGTTTGCAGATGTTGGAAATACTCATATACTAGGTAGTATATATATTATATTAGGTAGTATATTATGGTTTGCAGATGTTGGAAATACTCATATATTACCTAGTATATGAGTATTTCCAACATCTGCAAACCATAATGTTTCGCATACCCCACGAGCCCCCTAGACCCAATGATTGAAAAAAAAAGATAATAGTACTTATTAGCGTCTACTACGCAACAGTAATTACACAAATATATTTATTCTTATATATTCTTCGTTGAAACGAAATGTTCCGCTCATTATTTCAAAACCGTTTATACCTAATACTTTTTCAAGCGTAGCTGTATCACAATTTTTTTGTTATTGTTCAATTCAATGTATCTATAGTGTGATTTTGAAGTTGATCCAATTGGCGCGAGATCAATACGACAATGACACAACGAGATTATTTACACAATTTTAAATATTCCTGATAACATTTGTCTTACAGTCTTACTGAAGATAATTATATAGTTTTATGGATCCTGTCGTCCGGAGTCTGTGTGCTTAGTGGGACTTTTTTAACATTCTCGATAGCGTAAAAATTAGCTTATATTTGTATGGAATGGGATCATTTGCCTACGTTTGCCGTTAGGGGTCCTGTTCCAACTATACAAAACTGGGTTAACTTTTACGCTATCGAGAAGGTTTTTTACTTTTTTTTTATAAGAGCGCGCATGGGTAGGTACAACCGCCCCGCCTATTTCTGCTGTGCAGCAATAATGCATGTCGGCTTGAGGCAGCCGTTGTACTGTAAAACTGAGCCTTTAGAGCTCATGTCTCAAAGCGGGTGGCGTCATTTATCTTGTCGATGTCTATGGGCTCCAGGTAACCACTTCACACCACGTGAGCAGCGCCGTCGTCCGCCGACATACGCAATAAAAACAATCGTAGAGGGTATTGCGAAGTCGAAAAGGATAGCCTTTCCTATTTCTGCCGCCAAAGAGTCTTTCGTTCTGTTTCGAAAGGTGGAGAGCAGCCATTGTAATGTTATATTTATGACTATATAGCTGTATAGTAAGCGGCACGTTAGTTGACAAGGTTTTGGTGTAGTGGGGGTAATGTCGCGCATAGTGCACATTGCAACAAAAAAATGGTCACTTTTATTGACCGCATATAATTTTATTTAATTTTATTTATTTTTTTATTTGCCATAATTTGTTTTTAAGCCTGTGCGTTTAGAAGAAAGTTAAAGAAAAGAGAGGAATTCGTGAAGTGTATTAGGTGTTATAAATAAAATACGATTAAAAGTTAAGAAGTTTATTTCAAAAAATATACTTCATATTAAAAATTATGTGTCGCCATCGTCACTATCATTTTCTAATAGTGCTACCCCTTGGAGTAAATTTATGGTAGCACCTGAGCTGGTGGAAGGAGTTGGCTCCTCATCGTTGACATAACGAGAAGTCGCTGTCGTCACTGTCGTAAATAATGAAACGCTCAGTGACTGAATCGACTATATGGTCATTGGTATTTAGTCCTGGCATTGCAAACAAATTTAAAAGAATAACACTCGTAACAAAAACTAAATTTAAAACAATAATAACAACTCGTAACAAAAACTCAATATAAACAAAGGGTTCCTACAATTTAGTAGGCGCATGTGTAATCAGGAGCGAACGGAACATGAACGCGGTGCGGGAGGGGAGGGTCGACTGACTCACCAATCGCGCGCTCGGAACGGTGCTACGTCTTTCCCCGCGTCCCGCTTGACAACCAAAGAGACCTAAAAAACGACTTCTGCGCATCTGACGATTCTTGCCAAGTTACGTGCCGGGGACTATACCTGTCCGCTTCGCTGGGCATTTAAAATTAACATTATTATTTCTCACCCCTACAAAGATTCTGATCATTAACGTCCCCCCAACTGGTGTAGGGAGTCCAACACTCATATAAATATTAGCCTATCCATTAAGTACGTGTATTTTCTACATGGATACCAAGTTTCAAGTCAATCGGATGCACAGTTCAGTAGTTATAATGGAACATCCGTAAAAACCACTGCAGATTTATATATTATCATAGATATAGATATATATATGTCGCAATCAACATGTCATTGTGATTTCTGCAGCCAATACGAGATATGGGACGCAAGCGCCGTCTGTCAGCGTTCGATGGGTCAAATATTTACCGGCCGAGCGGAGCACATGACCAACAACTCTTATCGTGGGGTAGTCGGCTGGAGCGGCCGATATTGAACCATCGCGTGTTCCTATATACGTACCTACCTAAAAGTTGTATAGCGTGTCTTGTGGAATCATTAAACCTTATAATGTAACCGAGTATACTACTACTGTGTTTCGTTTCTCTGACATTACCCAACGACGCCCACTGAAAGAAGATGAAGCATTATGAACCCAGCCTTGCCGATGTTATATATTATATCGTAACAATAGATTTCTCAACCTCTACGTACCAGATCCAAGATACCGCGGTAGGCCCAAGAAACGCTGGTTGGACGTGGTAAAGGCGGATATGGAGGAGAATAACCTCACCCAGAAGGATGCCGAAGACCGGGCAAAGTAGAGGAGTTTAAGTAGAAAAGCAGACTCTGGTACTATACAGAGAAAACGCTAGGAAGAGGAAGATGAATCTGTCTTCCGCCACATTTCCAAATGTCGCCAGAGCTATTTATATTGTAATATTTATGGGCTTAGGTAACCACCTAACGTCATCACACATCTGTTGTAGTTAAAAAAACTTAGTTCACTACTTATTATTTGCTAGAACAGACTGGTTTACGGATCATCCAATTGAAAGCGGACAGTGAGAACGTTTACTGCTAGTACTGTAATATAAACATGAAATTAATTTAGGTGCATTATATTATTAGCTAAACTTTATTATATTCTTTTTTTTTATTGCCCGTGTAGGCGTACGAGCATACGACACATTCGATGGTGAGTGGTTACCGTCGCCCATAGACTTCAGCAATGCCAGGGGCAGTACCAAACCGCTGCCTACCGATTCCTTATACCTATTCGATACCGATACCTATTCTTAGCCTACCTGTATCACCAGCTATACTCGTATCTCAGATTATCCCAATTAATCAAACGTATTATTATATTAATTTGTTAATGTATCATTTTATTAGTTCGTAAAAATAATATAATATAATTAATCTCTACATCTCTGTATGGTAAAGTTTTGTCAGTAATCTAAAATTAGCGCAGTTTTGTTGGAAAAAGCATTTTATTAAAAAAATGATTAAGACCATAAATAAAATATATACTATCTTACTTAGTTATTGTTATTTCAAGTAAGCAGAGACTGACTGTCTATCTTAATAATTACGTGACCTCTTTGACTGATATATTTTTAAATTACGACAGCGTTTTTAAATTTTATCATCGTAGTTTGTTATTTTAATTGACATAGTAAGTAGATTTCGCAATAACTCAATGCAGCAAATGAAAATTATGCAGTTTTGTATCTATCGAAATTAATTATTATTAGCAAATCAATATTAATTCTGCAGCTCTGGATCAAATATAATTGTGATTTATTATACTATTCAAATACTTTTTCCAATCACTAGTAATACCTCAATTCACTTTGCTGGCTAAACTCAATCAGAACCAACGAAATCACTTTAATCAATTGCCCGTTTTGTTAAAAGCCAATTGTTTGATGATAAGCGGTGGTGACCTGGAGCTTGAGTCAGTCAGTAACTATCTACAGTCTGCATCATTGCGCCACTTTGAGAAGGCGGCACGACATGAGAACCCTCTTGTCGTGGCCGCTGGAAATGACATACCCGATCCTGTAGACCAAATGGTAAACAGTCGACGTCGCCCAAAACACGTCATTACGGATCCTCCCAATCCATTAACGGTGCTTTTAGGTACCACAAGCACCGGTAACCGTCCTCGTCGAACCTGTCGCTTGCGACGAAGGGCTCGACGAGCGAATTAATCCACAGACACAGCCCACTGAGTTTCTCGCCGGATCTTTTCAGTGGGTCGCGTTTCCGATCCGGTGGTAGATTCTGCGAAGTACTGCTCTTGCTAGGGCCCGTGTTAGCAACACTCCGGTTTGTGCACCGTGAGCTTACCTCCACGTTAGAGCGAAGCCTCTCTAGCCTCCCAAGGCTATCAGCATAAGTAGGAAAAAAAAATTACATCAACCGCTGCCCACTTAGGATTCTTGTCCACGCTTATTTACGAGAAGACTGGTCATAAATAAATAAATAATAATAATCATAATAATTGAGAACAAGTCACGCACGGTCATCAGGCCCGAAATTAGGATTCCCTGTGCTAAGCGTACCAAAGGCTGACCTACTTACTTATTTACGTATAAATGTATACATATAGCATATGTATAGCATATGTATATGTATAGCGCAAATAAAACCTGCTCATCACACGAATGTTTTATTTTTTCATTGCTTAGAGGGGTGGACGAGCTCTATAGTCGAAGGAACAATGTCTTGCATCAACGACTGTATTTAGTCAATCTCACGTGGTATCAGGTGGATTTCTCCAGTGATATCTTTAAAAAATGTTTTTTTTTTATTTATTGCTTAGTTGGGTGGACGATCTCACAGCCCACCTGGTGTTAAGTGGTTACTGGAACCCATAGACATCTACGACGTAAACGCGCCACCCATCTTGAGATATAAGTTCTAAGGTCTCAAGTATAGTTATAACGGCTGCCCCACCCTTCAAACCGAAACGCATTACTGCTTCACGGCAGAAATAGGCAGGGTGGTGGTACCCACCCGCGCGGACTCACAAGAGGTCCTGCCACCATTAAAAAACTCGCCATAAGTACACTGAAGGATATATGTTTAAGATATCTCCTGAAACGGACTCCAAGAGATAATAAACAAAGATTTGACTATAACAGTTCCTGTTTTAGTCGTAACTAATCGTATAATTTGAACAAATTCGCAGCTGATACGTAGCTACAAACACAATAATCGATTAACTAACTCTGTGACGGAGTCATCGTCTATAACGTTATCGGCAATTGAAAGGTCTTTGCTCTGGCCGTACAAATAATATACGAATAGATAAATTTATAATGATACATTATTAAATATGAACGTTTTATTTTATTTGAGGTTAGGAATAATCGTTCATAATTAAAGTTTGAGAGATCCGCTACGTAATCTAATATATAAAATTCTCGTGTCACAATGTTCATTCCCATACTCCTCCGAAACCGCTTGACCGATTCTCATGAAATTTTTTATGCATATTCAGTAAGCCTGAGAATCAGCTACTATCTATTTTTCATACCCTTAAGTGATAAGGGTTGTCCACCCCTAAGATTTATTTTTTGGACAATTTTTTTTTGTTGTAATGAGACACTATGTGGTTGAATGAGGTATTGTTATTTTTATATTCCTTCATCGTTCACAGCGCTACATGCCTCTTTCACTCATCTACCACATCCTTACACACTTACAATAAGTTAGTTTATTTTTTCTACACTAGAAATTCCCTAGAAATCTTATATATGGCAAAACAACGTTTGCCGGGTCAGCTAGTGATATATAGGTATATTATGTAGTAATCTCAAAATACCAATTTTGTTTTAAAACAACTACGCTCAATTAAAGATAAATTAACGCGGTCTAAAGAATAAGATGTAATGGTATAACGGCTGATATTCTAATCACAAATACGGATACCAATTTTTTTTTTCATGAAAGACGTACTCACTGTCGAAAAATAACTTGATTGACGATGAATTCCAATGCGCTTGGATCAAATGAATGCAGAATTTTATTTGCCAATGCACTATTGATAGTGAATCGTAGCAGATAATCAATAGATGATACAAATTTTGAAGGGAATTCAAAGATCTGATTGCTAGGCGAATAATCGCCAGGAAAAGCTTTTAAATGTCAACATAGCCGCGTAAATTTTACGAAACATCACACAAAAAACATCACAAACATAATTAATGATTGAATGATCGTTTTAATTAACTGTTAACGCTTCAATTAAAAGAGCTTCTTAATCATTGCAATGGTATATTTTCTTATTTAAACTATGACGTACTCACGCACTCTGTCAGATGTAGAACCACGGACAATACACTTTCAGCTTAGCAAACAAGACTTCTTACATAATCACAAACTTAAAATCATTGTAAACCAATGCAATACGCATTGATTTACAGCTTAAATAAATAAATGCTTTTTAGTGGATCGAACATTTCTATCGACTTTTTTTTTTATTGCCTCTGCTTGCAGAGGAGCATACGGCCCACCTGATGGTGAGCAATTACCGTCGCTAATGGACGTCAGCAATGCCAGGGGCAGAGCCAAGCCGCTGCCTGCCGTTTAATACTCTCCACAAGCCTCGTTTGAAAAAGGATATTATACTCCGCTTACAAATCATGGGATAAAGTCTGCCGAGGAGAAACACAGCGCGTTCGCGGGCTGACTTTATGTCTAGGCGGAATGTCATGGATGTATAGATTGTCCGAAGAGGATTATTGGGGGGAATAAAATTACAAGGTTCAATCTGGGATGAGATTTGTACCGATGATGTCCTCCAGAAGAGCATAGCTGTGCTATTCGAGGGTTTTTCTCGATCCGCCACTGCCAGTGTTCGATTGTTGTAGCTATGGTCCAGAGTTTCTTCGCGATTAGGAAGCTATTACTACTAGACTAGTAGTAGACAGCCTTGTCATCGGCGAAGAGGGAGAAGTGAGTCGGCAGCAACCGGTATGTGGTTAACGTAGAGATTAAAGCGGGGCGAGTACGGAGCCTTGCGGGATTCCGACCATGGGAGGACACGGGGAAAAGCACGACACACTCGACTAGATATCGAAACGAGTGATTGGAAAAAAGTTCCGAATCGTGAACACAAGACTATCCGTCACTACTACGAGTATACAACTATTATAATTTTGTGTAATATAAAAACTAAACCGTTGTGCCAAACTTTGTCGAAGAAGAGGCCTCCAGTGTAGAACGATTTGCGTCGGTTAATCCCTATGAGAATATGCTCCGTGAAGCCTTGCACCTATTATACGCATGAGTGTTCTGAACGTAACCCGAATTGTTCATTTATAAGCCCTTGGTTGAGACAAAGTCTCTAGGGCAATTGTAGAGCAGACGCTCGTGCAGTTTGCGTAGATACATCATAAGGCTAATCGGGCGTAACTAATGGGATGATTTTTGGTTTTATTTGGATTATGTATGCTGATAAAGTTCGCTTAAGACTCTAGGTTCGCAACGGGAGGGCTTAAGGAGGGCCCTGCACTAGAAAAATGTCAATTTGATGGTCACGTATAAAATCACAAATTTCATATATGGATTAAAACACTTAATTAATTAATAAGTATTATTTAATATGAGCGCACACTTAACCGAACACTTAGGAAAAAGACAAAATGGAAGTTGAGTAAAGAGCGAGATAGCTACATTTTAGAATGACAGACAGTATCGAATGCGTTTAGGAATTGATTTGATATCTCACAACAAGCCTGATGGCATTGGTTTGCGGGACTGAATCCTATCGGTGCGGTCGGAGTGATGAATACATGAGGTCAAGGTCTCAGTTGTATTTTTAAATTCATTAAAACCAGGGTGGTAGGAACCGTCCTTGGTGTTATTCCTTCATTGTGAACAATTCTTAAGTACGTATTTGCTTAGAAAAATTTGTCGAATCCCTTGATTTTTGCAATTATTATTAGATTCTGATTACAAATTGTTATGATTTCTAAAATTATCTCTGTTTCCTTTACAATCAGGCTCTTTGGAATAACCACATAACATAGATTTCCTTTCGTTGAGATTCACAATGATATTTTCGTTGGATTCGGTCAGTGTCGACTGCGCTCGTTTACAATACGTGGTCTATCGATAACGCCGTAATAACCAAGTGATTTGAAACTACTCAGGTGACGAATAGTCACTCAAGCGAGAGTGGTTCTACTTTTTTTATTAGCTAAGATGATAAGACAAACTCAAGGATGATTAGACAAAATACCGATAACATCATGATTGAACTCTCAATTTTATTTATAAATCGACTGGCCTACCTTTCAGACTGGAATACTGATGTCGACACATACTTGCCTTTAACATGCCCTACCGTAATAGGGGGATAGGCAGGATAAGGGCGCTGCGAGGAAGACAGATAAGCATTACCTAGATGGGAGCTTGGGGTCGTTTTATTTTTCCTACCTATACCTAAGCTGATAGTCTAGAGAGACCATGTCAGCGAAACCGGGCTAGTAGGTGAGTTCATGGGGCTCAAACCTGACGATGTTGCTAACACGAACCCTAGGAAGAGCCGTGCTTCGCAGAATCTACCGTCGGATCGGAAACGCGACCCACTGAGAGGATCCGACGAGAAACTCAGTGGTCTGTGTCTGTGGGTTAATTTACTCGCCGAGCTCTTCGTGGCAAGCGACGGGATGGGGTCGTAGGCCTCTGACAGTAAACATTAAGATCTTCTGACCTCAAATATGCCTACTAACCTGACGTGACTAGGAGAACCACATTGTTAGCGATATACGGGGATCTTTCTTCGTGGCGTATTGTTGGATATAAATGTATGTAGCATAAGTACATTGCTACATGTAGGTACGTATCACTTAACACAGATAACAAGCTGACGCATTTCAACAAAACTATTATTTTATTCTAAATTAATAAACCGAACTAAATAGCTATGAAGACATTGTTTGTTTTTTAGGGCAAAAAGTTTATATTTAATTGGCTAATGTTTTTGCGTTACATTCTAAGTACTACGTTCTTGCTAGTAAAATAATTGTTTTCGTTCGTAGGTTAATGTGATTTTATGTATTTTCGTACAAAGCATCCACGCTATATTTAATCTCGGTGATTTGAAGCCACATTTACTGTGAACCCAGATATCGGGTCAAGGTGATTTTACTGTTAAATATACCCAAATAATTTTGTTCTTGTCGTCTGAATAATAAGGCGCCCTAGAAACAGTAAATGAATTCTTATTATTGCTAATGGAAATAAATTTGAATATTTTAGGTACGCTTAATATCCTTCATTTTTTGAAACAAAACGAATGTGGCCATGAAAATGTATTGTATAAAATAATGAGACGCCTACTACAGTAAAATTTGGTTATACTAAAAATCACAAGAGACAAGTAATTTAAAACAGTTTAAATTCGCGAAAAATTATACGAACCTGCTTCACGAATGGCGTTATCCATTTCTCGCCAAGAACATCCATTGCAAAAGACCTTCACAAAACCATTGATACGTACTATCAAATACTATTTGGGTAATTAAAAGTTAAACGATTGTTCCGATCGGGCACAACACAGCACACTCCCATTCAATTATCACACGTCTGTATTTTATTAGCTGCAGACAGAACCAAGAGTTTGATTGGGGCGAGTTAAATTTAAATGTTTTTATATTTTTTTTGGCTCTGCAAATTTCGCGCTGTTTCTTCGGTGTTCTAATAGCGATGCGTTCTCGTCGAGTCACGGATTGACACTAAAATTCGTATAGACACTTTCGTGAAACAACTCTATATAACTGACGTAAGTGATCTGATTATTTGTTATTTTTTTGTCGACGTCAGGGAACTGTTCAAATCACAGTTCGCATTAAATAGTTTTTACTATGCTAACATTACGAATGTGAGGTACTTTCAAGAATACGTCATAGCGCTGAGCAAAAACTGCACAAAGGAATCGGTTTCTACAAAAACCCAAACGACTTTGTATTTTCTTTTAACTAAGTCATGGTTGAAACTAAATTTATTCATTAGCTAAAACAGGCAAACAAGCCGTCCTATTTCTATCACAAAGCCGTAATGTAGGCGTCGTGGCCTAAAGGATAAGACGTCCGGTGCATTCGTGTGTAGCGATGCACCGGTGTTCGAATCCCGCAGACGGGTACCAATTTTTCTAATGAAATACGTACTCAACAAATGTGCACGATTGACTTCCACGGTGAAGGAATAACATCGTGTAATAAAAATCAAACCCGTAAAATTATAATTTGCGTAATTACTGGTAGTAGGACCTTATAAGTCCGCACGAGTAGGTACCGCCACCCTGCTTATTTCTGTCGTGAAGCAGTAATGCGTTTCGGCTTGAAGAGTGGCGCAGCCGTGGCAACTATACTGAGACCTTAAAAGTTATATCTCAAGGTGTGTCGCGCATTTACGTTGTAGATGTCTATGGGCTCCATTAACCATTTAACACCAGGTGGGCTGTGAGCTCGTCCACCCATCTAAGCAATAAAAAATAACAAAAAATCATTTCGTTTTGTAAATGATCGTTCTTGAATCTCATGTCAAACTTCGAACTTGATCTCATGTCCGAAGTTTGAGAAATACAAGTAGCGATGTGTTTAATATTTCTAAGCATTAACTTATCAGTGACCATAATGGAGCCACATTCAAATATATGGCACGTATCGAATACATACAAGGAGCTTAAGGTTACAAAAAAATCTGATAAAAGAGTCCAGATGGGACACGGTAAGATCATATACTTCGAAGATGAGATGATCGTATTGTGAAATAGTATCTGGTTTGAAGTTTACGCAGTGGTAGGGGTGTCTATTTCTGCCGTAAAACAGTAACGCGTTTCGATTTGAATGTTTGGACAACGGTTGAACTGTAAAAACTGTTACTTAGAATTCATGTCTCAAAATAGCCCCAGAGACCGCATATGGTGATAATAAAAAAGTAGGCCGTGAGTTCATTTATCCATCTAAACAATAAATACAGGAAAAAAGGGAATAAGTGAGTTGGTATGGAGGATGGTTGTCAGAAGTGAAAGTTATCCGATAATACCGACGCTTAATGCAGTAGTATCCGGTCACCGTCCTCGCCGGACCCGTCGCTTGCGACGAAGGGCTTGAAGAGTAAATTAACACATAGACACAGCCCACTAAGTTTCCCGCCGGATCTTCTCAGTGGGTCGCGTTTCCGATCCGGTAGTAGATTCTGCGAAGCACTGCTCTTGTTAAGGCCAGCGTTAGCAACACTCTCGATTTGAGCCTCGTGAGCTCACCTACACGTCAAGGAGAAGCTGAAATAGCCTCTCAAGGCTATCAGCAAATGTAGGAAAAAAAAGCAGTAGTAACACGAGGCCCAAGAAGTGATTGTAATGGACGTTTTCAAAAAATTCAAAACAAAAAAAGCGACTGTAACAAGTAACACGCGAATAACTGTTATGCACGAAGCGAAAGTACAAACATTAAGCGTTACATTAAATTATTTCTATTACATAACGTAGAACCTAAATATCTCTTTAATTGAATGAAAGTGTGTCGGGTAGCCATCATACAACGCAAGATAATTGACAGATGCCTGAATCTCGCTTACGACATTTTCAAGATAAGCTTGCATATATACAAGTTCCGAACAACAACACTCGGGCCGTCGGTCTTTTTTTTTTTTTTTTATGATTGAAGGATTACTGGTGGCCCGGAGGCCTTTCCAGTTTCACCAGGACAGGTGGGCGAGCAAAGGCTCAGCCAGGAGGGGTGGGATTTGCTAACAGCTGCCCGAGCGCCTCCGAAGGAGACCTAACAACTCAAAAGTAGCTGCTTCGCGAATGAATCTACTACCGGATCGGAATCGCGACCCGCTAAGAAGATCCGGCGAGAAACTCAGCGAGCTGATTCATGGGTTAGGTTGCACGGCGAACTCTTTGTCGAGTTCGACGAGTACGGTTACCGAGATCCCTAAGCCTGCTCCTAGAGCTGAAGGCGTCTAGTGCAAAGGTTATTGGATCTGATGGATCCGTAAGGACGTGTCTAGGGCGTCGACGGTGACTGGCTCCTGCATGATCAGGATTCGGGGAGTAGTCAGCGGCGGCTACGATAAGGCGATTATCATGACGCATAGCCTTATCGAAGTACCGTTCCGACGCTGACTTCATGTATTTCTGGATAGATTCGAGGCCCAGGTCGTCGTGTAGGTCAACGTTCCTCACGAACCACGGAGCTCCGACGGCTAACCTGCAAAAGCGGGATTGTAGAGATTGAAGGGTGTCTATGTGTGTGCGGGCCGCGTGAGCGAACACCACACTCGCGTAAGTCATGACGGGCCTTATGCAAGTTTTGTAAAGTGTCACCTTGTTCCGAAGGGACATTTTACTCCGCTTACAGATCATGGGGTAGAGTCTACCGAGAATAAACGCGACACGGTCACGGACTGATTTTATATGCGGGCGGAATGTCATCGATGCATCCAGGGTAACGCCCAGGTACTTGACCTTCCTGGCCCAGGGTATGGATTGACTAAAGAGAGTAATCGGGGGTGTGAGATTCCTCCTCCTAATACGGGAGGAAATCCGTGTGGAGCTTCCCCTCTGAAATACCACCGCAGTACTTTTCGCTGGGTTGATGTCTATGCGCCATTTGCGGAACCACTGTCCTAGGGCTAGGGCTGCGCTCTGAAGCTTCTTCGCGATTAGGGACTTGTTTCTACTGGAATAGTAAACAGTCGTGTCGTCGGCGAATAAAGCTAAATGGGTCGGCGGCGACCGGGGAATATCGTTAACGAATAAGCTAAATAGGAGGGGTGAAAGGACAGAGCCTTGCGGGACTCCAGCTGTGAGAGGTCGTGGGGAGGAGCGGGTTCCCTCAACTCGATATCGAAAAGAGCGGTTCGACAAGAAGTCCCGTATGATGAGCACGAGACTATCCGGCACACCCATGTTGAATAGTTTGAAAATCAAACCGTTGTGCCAGACTTTGTCGAACGCTTTTGCGACGTCGAAGAAGAGAGCTCCCGTGTATAACGGTTTTGGTCGATTAAGCCCCACAAGAATGTGCTCCGTGAGGCGGTGCACCTGTTGAACGCATGAGTGATTTGTACGGAATCCGAATTGTTCATCGATGAGAATGCCCTTGGATGAGACGAAGTCTCTGAGGCGTTTGTAGAGCAGACGCTCATACAGTTTGCCTAGAGACATGAGGAGGCTAATCGGGCGATAGCTCGTCGGATGATTTTTTGGTTTACCGGGTTTATGTATGCCGATAACGTCCGCTTCTTTCCACACCGCGGGAAAGATACAGTTCGCCATAGCGGCATTGAAAATAGATGCCAACATCACGATGAGTTGGACGGGTAGAAGTTTAATAACGCGGTTGGATATACCGTCGGAACCGGGAGCCTTGCGAGGACGTAGGTCTTTGATCAAGTCTTTAATTTCCATCGGGGTGACGGGTGGTAACGCATCCGAGGGTGGCAAGGAGACTCTGCGTTCTACCTCACTGTCTACTAATTCTACATGAACAGGGTCCACGGATTGAGTGCTGGGCGTGCACTGGGTTTGCAATGTATCGGCCAGCAACTCTGCTTTTTCGTCATCATCAAACGCCGCAAGTCGGCCTGAGGGGCCTACGAGGGGGGGCATAGTTACTACCGTATCCGATTTGAGAGTACGAGCTAAGCGGTAGTAAGACCTTTGGGAGGGCGCGAGTCCTTCTAAGAAATCAGACCATCTGGCATCTCGGACTTCGGTGATGCGAGACTTTACGTCGCGTTGTAGGGCACGCATTCGAATACGATTTTCCGCGGTAGGATACCTGTCGTAGGCGCGTATCGAGGCGTTCTTAGCTCTAAGGAGTTCCCTAATATCGTCGGACAATTTGAAGCGGTGAAGGAAGTCCTCCGCTACAACTTGTTTCGATGACCTATCTAATGTCGAGGTGATGTGTGACGTTAAGATGTCTATGGCTTCAGCGGTATCCTGAGGAGACGGGGTAGAGTCCGGGTTAAACGGGAGCGATGGTGGATCAGATTCAGCCAGGCTGATGCCCAGCGTGTGCCAATCCACCACAGTCCTCGTGACGGGAACGGAGTCGGGAGCGCGACCGAGCTTCATAACGACGGGACGGTGGTCTGAATCTAACTCTGAAACTACTTCGATCGAGTGTAAGCTCAGAGTTACGTTTTTTAATAACGCTATGTCGAGTATATCCGGGCGATGCGCGATATTTAGCGGGTAGTGAGTCGGTGTTAGCGGAGCGACGATATCGAAGGCGAGATCATCGACTAACGCGTCAAGCCGCCTGCCATTCGGGGTTGTGGTGTGTGAGTTCCACCTGATGTGTTTACAATTTAGGTCGCCCGCCAGAATGACAGAGCTCCCCATGCCGAGCAGCGCCTCGATATCACTGCTTAGAACGATCTTATCCGGTGGAAGATAAACGGACGCGATAACGATCGGCGCGTGTCCCGTCAGTGAGATTCGGCACGCTGATGCTTCGATATTAGCGAGCGCGGGAGGATCGAGCGGGACGCAATGCAGGGCTCTTCTATAGTAAATGACGGTACCACCACCACGAGCAGAGAGCCTGTCGTTCCTGACCATGTTATAGTTCGCGATTTTAGGGTCACGGCGCGCGGGCTTAAGTAGGGTCTCCTGCACTAAAAAGATATCAATTTGATGGTCACGCAAAAAGTCAGAAACCTGATCACGTTGATTTGCGAGACCGTAAGCGTTAAAAAATCCTATCGTTACGGATAGGGGCTTTATTCTACTTATATACGCCATTGATTACCGGCGGAGTGAGGGGAGGACGTACGTATTTAATGACGCGTATACGTCGGCGTATTCTTGCACAACGGCGATAAAGTGTTGTGCAGTGGAGGCAGCGCGAATGGCGTCGCCCAAAGCGTTAACGCGCTCAAAGTTGATCGACTGAAAGAAGTCGATCGCTAAAGCGAGATTGTCGGACGCGGTCGGAGGGCAAGTCGCGAGAGAGGGACGAGTTGCGGGGGCGGGACGAAACGCGGAGGAGGGAGTTGTAACCGTATTCGTGTACGGCAGCGGTTTCGCCCAAGCCGAGACACCGGGCACCGGCGCCGGAACGAACGCTGGCTTAGCCTGCGACTCAGAGGGTGCCGAGGCTTTGATGTCTGGGCCGGAAGCTCGGAGGCGGTTTTGGCGGGCGACGCGGCGATTTCTTTTCGGGGCTCGGGGGCATCCGCGGTAATTTGCGGGGTGACCCTGTGTACGACACAGGACGCAGCTAGGCGGTTCCGTCGCGGTTTTTTGATCGCGAGTGCAGAGGGCCGTGGCGTGATCTCCTAAACACTTGACGCATCGGGGGCGCGCGTGACAGTTACGGGAAGAATGCCCGTATAATTGGCAGTTATGGCACTGGCTAGGTATGGCTTTCTTGTGTGGGGTTTCGACGGCGATTCCGGAAAGGCTACAGACCGTTCGGATGTTGAATATTTGCTTACCCTCGGGGGTAGGCTGGAGGGCGACGAGAACCATGTTATATGGCTCCCTTCCGCGACCTGTGTGCATGCGGTGTACGGAGTTAACCGGTAGGCCTTGTTCGAGAAGGTCGGCCTTGACTAGCTCGGCATCCAACTCTTTAGGGATGCCACGTATGACGGCACGGAGTTCGCGCTCCTCCTGGAGCGTATACGTGTGGAGCCGTCGGTCTACTGAGCAATATCACCCGCTCGGTGGAAGATCTTCCCTCCGTCGTTAAGCATCCAAAAAAGAGTTAAAAATTTTGCTCGATCATTAATATTAGGCGCAACTAAGTTTTTTCTTTCTATTACTTATAATGTTACAATGTTATGTTGTTGTACTTATTATAATAGATACAGAGCATTTTCATGCTCGTGTCATTCACGATAATAAAAAGTATCCTTTAATCCAAATTAAAAAGTTTTTACGAACTTTCTCACCCCTAAAGCGTCTAGCCGTTCTTACGTGAGGATGGAACATGGAAACATACAAAATAAAAAAAAATTACTTATTTCTTTATTACTAATGTAAACAGACGCGCATACGGCAGACACGTTAGTGAGTGGTTACCGTCGACATGGACATCAGCACGGCTTGGAGTACAGACAAGCCGCTGACTATCAGAGAGTACTCTTTGCAAACCTCTTCTGAAGAAAAACATGTTGTAGTACAAAATCATTTCCACATGACATCTCTATTACGCTTAAAATTGACGGTTCTCATGACGTCACCTACCACGAATTGTTTTTTTTATGATTGAAGGATTACTGGTGGCCCGGAGGCCTTTCCAGTTTCACCAGGATAGCTGGGCAAGCAGAGGCTCAGCCAAGAGAGGATGAGATTTGCTAACAGCTGCCCGTGCGCCTCCGAAGGAACCTCAAGAGCAGCTGCTTCGCGAATGAATCTACTACCGGATCGCATCTACCGAATCTACGATCGGATTAGAACGGTGATGTATGCATAGTAGGAGTCATTGAATGAGCTCTTCTTATTGAGCATTGATTGAGCTTCTTCTTCTTCTCTCTCTATCACACTAGGTGGGGTCGGCACAACGAATTTTTCTATTCAATTCTCTTCTATCGGCCGTCATCTTAACACTCACTCCTCTCTCTCATGTATCATCATTCACACACTCCATCTATATCTTCTTCGGTCGACCTCTTCCCCCTATACCTTGCACTACCATATCCATACAACTCCTAGTCACATGCATCTCCTCTCTACGCACACATGTCCATACCACGTTAATGGAGCTATAACAAGAATGAGCTATATTAGCTAGCAAACCTTGACAACAGGGGTAAAGATCCAAAATGTATAGTAACAGTAGACAACTGTGTGCTTAATGCGAGTTTTTGAACGTTCTCGAAAGGGTAAAAGTTAACTCAAACGGAAGCAAATGTAGGCAAACGTTGCAACTCCATACAAATTTGAGTTAACTTTTACGCTATCGAGAACGTTAAAAAATTCGCACTAAGTATACAGATAACAGTCGAGTCATATGTACGGTTACTGTCTATCAAATATCTTCAATATCAAGGCCATAACGAAGGAGCCACATGCTGAATACACTTTTCTAAGCGAGACAAGGTTGACATGACATTTTGAAGTCGTCGTGGCCTAACGGATAAAACGTCTGGTGCATTCGTGTTGAGCGATGCACCGGTGTTCGAATCTCAGGTGGGTACCAATTTTTCTAATGGAATACGTACTCAACAAATGTTCACGATTGACTTCCACGGTGAAGGAATAACATCGTGTAATAAAAATCAAACCCGCTAAACCTTGAACGCTTGAAACCTTAGAACTTTTATCTCAAGGTGGGTGGCGCATTTACGTTATGGATGTCTATGGGCTCCAGTAACCACTTAACACCAGGTGGGCTGTAACCTCGTCCACCCATCTAAGCAATATAATAATATAATGGGTCTAAATCTTAATTTTATAGTATTGTTCGAAAAAAGGAATGTCAGAGCGCCGGGAATAGTAGTGGAAGAGATTTCATTCTAGAGTCAGCTGATGCGTGTCTCATCCATCCACTAAACAGAAAGTGCAGAGAGAAGCAGGATAATGATACCAAATATCTGTTCGGTCTCATACGCCTTAACACAGGTGATGGCAAAAACTTGGTGGATTCCTTCTTATTACACGTACTTTATTCCTTCATCATGGATTACATTGACAACTTAGATGCTTCATTAATTTAGCACCTAGTCATAACACTCAATAAGAATACGCTGGATATTTTACCTATGTGGCCATGTGTGGATTCTTCGAGGTTTTTTTTCGACCTGGTATCAAACAATGAAAAGAGCAAGTACAATTTTTTTTTGTTTTTTTGCTTTTGATGATTGGACGAGCTCACAGCCCACCTGATGTTAAGTGGTTACTGGAGCCCATAGGCTGCCAACGGCTGCCCCACCCCCTTAAAACCGAAAGGCATTACTGCTTCACGGCAGAAATAGGCAGGGCGGTGGTACCTACCCGCGCGGACTCACAACAGGTCCTACCACCAGTAACAATTCACAATGAAGGATTAACACCATCTAGTAAGTAGTGTATAGGTACTTAAAGTAAGGCGATATGTCACTTCCATGGATAGCTACCACCATCCTGGTTTTAATGAATTTAAAAATACAACTGAGACCTTGACCTCATGTATTCATGATTCACACCATACCGATAGGATTCACCGTGAAAGTCAATCGTGAACATTTGTTGAGTACGTATTTCATTAGAAAAATTGGTACCCGCCTGCGGGATTCGAACACCGGTGCATCGCTTCAACACGAATGCTCCGGACGTCTTATCTTTTAGGCCACGACGACTTCAAAATGTTGTGTTGAATGTTGAATAAAATACTTCGGATATTTTCAGAAATTATCCCTTAGTTTTTTTTTTTTTTAAACTAAGGGATAATTTCTGAAAATGGCATCACTCTATAAACACGATTTTTCAAGACGTTCTGCGATATAGAATAACTTATGTACAGCATAATCTAAATATACTTAAAGATTTCAGTCACTTTATTTTTAATTTACAATATGTTTTTTAAAATATATATTTTTACATAAATGATGTAAATGCATAAAATTAATGTACAATATAGTTACAATAAGTCGCTGGGTGTCCTTTTTAAAATTGTAAACAAACTCGACTCGAGCCATACGAGTATAAATAAAGTCAAACGGCGAAATCATCTCCCCTCCTTCTGCTGAGACCCAAAGACACAGCTCACTGAGTTTCTCGCCGGATCTTCTCAGTGGGTCGCGTTTCCGATCCGGTGGTAGATTCTGCGAAGCACTGCTCTTGCTAGGGCCAGTGTTAGCATCACTCTGGTTTGAGCCCCGAGATCTCACCTACATGCTAGGGCGAAGCTGAAATAGCCTCTCAGGGCTATCAGCATAGATAGGAAATAAAACTGCTGAGACATTCGTGAATAAAACTCTTCGAGTACACGCGATAATACTTTAATCTGCTTGTCTTATTACGACCCACGATTTGTTTATAACTAGCATCGCAGCATAGCATCACAGACTCCACATTTTAATAGTGCTTGCTGTTTACAACAGTTTGAAAACGTAACACGTTAACTAAATGTGAACATTAAGGTTACACAGATTATGATCGAATTTCCACCATTCGGTGAGCGCTTGTACAAATCGATTTATATAAAATTTTAAATCGAAGGAACTACAGCGTGCCAAAGATATCGGCCTTCATATCCATTCATACATATATATGCGTATAATTGCTGGGGCAGTCTTCAAACCCCTTCTAAATCTATACACTATTTGCTGTCCATCAATGGCCGTAGAACCTTCAATTCAACGTTTTGCGGCTTACTCTTGAATCCCTCTTCGATTTCTTGAAGAGTTTTATCTTTGGTTTCCGGCAGAAACGCCCATAATACAATCAAACAATACACTAGAATACAACCGTACAGAAAAAAAGTACCGTACAAACCAACATTATCGAATAGATATGGAAAAGTTTTTAAAGTGACAAAGAATAGAACAGACAGAGATGTGCTGCTCAAACCGGCGGATATACTCCGGTATTTCAATGAAAAAAGCTCACCGATTATAATGAAAGTTAATGGCAGAGCACCTAACGATATAGAGAATATTAAAATATGTAACAACAAAAAACCGAGTAATGAATTCTCGAATAAATTACACGTTTTCGCGAGATCGTATCCTGCCACGGCAAATAAAGATGCGATGTTCATTATAGTGGTCAAAATTAAAGTGGTTCGCCTTTTAACTTTTTTCATTAGAACCACAGCTACAGCGTTCGTGATTAGTCTTTGGACTGCCAATGTGATGACCGCTATAGGCATGTTGATTTCCGATCCGGCTATTTCTTTGGTAATGAGAATTACGTAAGATGTCAGAATGTTTACACCTGAAAAGGTGCCCAAGGTATACACGTGGACGGCGATCAGGATTGGCTTATAAAAGCTTTCCTCTTTCATTGTTCGATGAAAATCTATTATAGTTCTCTTTACGTTTAATACAAAACTATTACTTTTAGCGTTAGTTTCACGCAATGTTACAACACTAGCTTCAATTATTCTCTCTATTTCTTCGTCTTCGTCGTTTCCCCTCAGCCATCGAAACACGTTCCTGGCTTCATTATACCTCCCTCTAACGGCCAGCCAACTTGGAGATTCAGGAGCAAAAAAAACCAACACCAAATCAAAGGCTGTTATTGCAGTGCAAATTGTTGCCGTCTCTCTCCAACTCAGAAACGATGCTGCGGTGTGCACTAACAGCGTTCCAATCGATAGCACTAGAGAAAGGGTGGTCAAAAACGCCCCACGGTTTTTGGGACTGGTACACTCGCCTATGACGATAGGACTCAGAGAATTGACCATGCCTAACGAAACACCTTGAAAGAACCTCACGATGAGGATTGTGGTAAGATTGTTGGCGATAATTATACAGCTCCAGCACACAGTCATGATCGTGATGCTGATTATATTGGCGCGCTTTCTTCCCAAACTTCCCATTATGGTCGGAATTATCATGTTCCCCACAAGGAGACCGAGGCTGGGCAGGGCAGCTGAAATACAATTATACTATTAAAACATTAATAAATAAGTTTTGTGTTAGTAGAGAACGTTGTTTTGTATATTTCTTCAATTAAACGGGCACTAAGTACGGCATGACTTGTTTTTGCATACGACGATTGCGTTCCAACCCAAAAAGATAAGGAAATAAACCGACAGTTACAGGTATTGTGAGTCCATAGTTAACCACAAACCTTGGTGTTTCGACCGCGAAGCTGTGGCGCATTTCGTCCAGATTACGCTGCCTAATGTTTGGTTACTGAGACTACTATATTTAGACTTCTGGCCCACGTCACGGGGTCATCAATGGTATTGATTCCCATTGTGATATCAATGGCTTTCGGTAGAAGTTTAAAATGAATTACCACAACACAAGGTACTATTTGTTCGTTCTGTGTGAAATAAAACGTCGAAGCTTAGAAATCATATCTACAGAGAAATAGAGGGTAGTTAGTACAAAATTTGAATGATCGACGAATAACGACATTGAAGAATCCGGTCATCGTTCACGTCGAATCCGTCGCTTGCAACGAAGGGCTCGACGAGTAAATTAACCCACAGACACAGCCCACTGAGGTTCTCGCCGGATCTTCTCAGTGGGTCACATTTCCTATCCGGTGGTAGATTCTGCGAAGCACGGCTCTTGCTATAGTTCGTGTTAGCAACGTCGTCAGGTTTGAGCCCCGTGAGCTCACCTACTAGTTAAGGTTATGCTGATATGGTCTCTAGACCATCATCTTAGGAAGAATCAAAGAAAATAAATCGACGAATAACATATAGTTATCGGGCGTGACCACGAAAACTTTAAAATACTCGAAAATTCAGAAATAATAGACGCAAGGCTAAACTGTAAAAGTAGTTTTAATTAGGAATTGCATATATTAGCTAAAGAAAATCGAACAGCGTTTGCAATTCGTAATATTATACAGCGTCACAATGGCGACATCATACAAGGCTGTCACAACATAATCTTGTAGGCGCCTGCCATGAATACAAATCTCCAGGTCCTTAAGTATATATAAACTAAACGGTATGTTACGTAGTTGTGTAACATAGTCTTCGAACCGAAATGATCATTAGGCAGAAATTAACATAGTCTAAAAGCTTAGAAAGGTCGTTTTAATATCAAAATGAACTAAAAATTTGTATGATCTGTAGTTGACCCTTATAACCATAGAAAAAATATTAATGGGTCGCAATAATAATAATAATAATAATAAATAATAAAACTATTTTTGACACGTGGACGTGTAAAATTTTAAATTGAATCTAACTTCTTGGAGTCCGTGAAAATTAAATTCAAAGATTTTGTTACATAGATATCTATCCATAGGTCGAGCTAATAGAAGCATAGTCTTCTAAAACGGCTATATCACGGTCTATTGACGTCCACTGCTGGACATAGGTTCCCCCAAGCCTCGCCAAAGACCGATTCTGCACTATCTCCATCCAACGGATTCCCGAGACATTCAACAGATCATTCAACAGATCATTAGTCTACCTTGTGGGAGGCCTATACACCATGTCTTCCGGCACGCGGTTGCCACTTGAGAACTATTCAGCCCCAGCGACCTTCTGTTTTCATATCTGTGACATATCAATTTTCTCTTTATAGGTTTCTCAATGGCAACGTGGCTACTGTTACTTTATACAGACTAAATGTAAGGCAGTACTGAAGTTTGTTAATGTTGTTTGATGTTGTTAATGTTACCTAGTAATGTCGTTTGAAGGGTGGGGGCAGCCGTTGTAACTATACTTGAGACCTTAGAACTTATATCTCAAGGTGGGTGGCGCATTTACGTTGTAGATATCTATGGGCTCCAGTAACCACTTAACACCAGGTGGGCTGTGAGCTCGTCCACTCATCTAAGCAGTAAAAAAACTTCCTTGGCGTTGTACAGGTACTGACGACCTCATAATGAAGGTTAACTACAATTTAACTGCATTCCCAAAGATCTTTTTTTTTTTTTTTTATTGCTTAGGTGGGGGGACGAGCTCACGGTCCACCTGGTGTAAGGTGGTTACTGGAGCCCATAGACATCTACAACGTAAATGCGCCACCCACTTTGAGATATAAGTTCTAAGGTCTCAGTAGTTACAACGGCTTCCCCACCCTTCAAACCGAAACGCATTACTGCTTCACGGCAGAAATAGGCAGGGCGGTGGTACCTACCCGTGCGGACTCACTATAGGTCCTACCACCAGTGATTACGCAAATTATAATTTTGCGGGTTTGATTTTTATTGCACGATGTTATTCCTTCACCGTGGAAGTCAGTCGTGAACATTTGTTAAGTACGTATTTCATTCGAAAAATTGGTACCCGCCTGCGGGATTCGAACACCGGTGCATCGCAACAACGAATGCACCGGACGTCTTATCCTTTAGGCCACGACGACTTCATTATCGATCTAGGACGTGCTATCTATTTTAATGTACTCGCCATTTAGTTTTTTCAATTTTGCTCTTCAACGTATTGATATATATATTCAATGAATAATGCTAGCATTTAATGTGATTTAAAAAAATGGAAATCGTCGTAAGAAAAAACTTGTGATTGATGTTAATGCACTGTCGATTGCACCTATAATTGAGGTGATATCTGCCATGAACTTTTGTCAATTGTTCAATGTTTTGTATTGATGATCACTTTGTTCGTGCAACTTAATAAATAAATAAATAAGTCTCAATAGTGATGTATAAAGGTAGTCCTAGCCTTCAAACCGTCTGTCTCATTTAGAGCAATCAAGTAAGTCTCAGATATCTTTACGTTTTTTTTTATTGCTTAGATGGATGGACGAGCTTTGTAGGCAGACGAGCATACGGCCCACCTGGTGGTGAGTGGATACCGTCGCCCATGGACTTCAGCAACGCCAGGGGCAGAGCCAAGTCGCTGCCTACCGCTTAATACTCTCCACAAGCCTCGTTTGAAGAAGGACATGTCATAGCGCACGGGAAACTCCGTGGAGGGGAGCTCATTCCATAGCCGGATGGTACGTGGCAAAAAAGATCTCTGGAAACGCACTGTGGATGACCGCAGTGGCTCCAGGTAGTATGGATGAACTCTACTCCGGTGGCGGGCGGTGCGATGGTAAAAACGAGACGTTGGTATCATCTCGAACAATTCCTCAGAGCACTCCCCATGGAACATGCGGTACAAAATACAGAGGGAACCGAAGTCCCTCCGCAGACCCAGAGGCTCCATACGATCCGTGAGAATGGGATTATCGACAATCCGAACGGCTCTCTTCTGTATGGAGTCAAATGGAAGAAGCTGGTATTTGGGAGCCCCGGCCCAGAGATGGGAGCAGTACTCCACGCGAGGCCGGACTTGTGCTTTATAGAGCAAAAGCCTTTGTCCAGGCGTGAAGTACCGCTTCGCTCTGTTGAGGACCCCAGCATTTTGGACGCCAACTTGGCTTTGCCTTCCAAATGACTCCGAAATTGGACATCGCTCGAAATGTCGACCCCAAGTATGTTAAGTGGTTACTGGAGCCCATAGACATCCACAACGTAAATGCGCCACCCACCTTGAGATATAAGTTCTAAGGTCTCAAGTATAGTTACAACGGCTGCCCCGCCCTTCAAACCGAAACGCATTACTGCTTCACGACAGAAATAGGCAGGGTGGTGGTGCCCACCTGCGCGGACTCACAAGAGGTCCTACCACCAGTAATTAGGCAAATTATAATGTTGCGGGTTTGATTTTTATTACACGATGCTATTCCTTCACCGTAGAAATCAATCGTGAACATTGAGTACATATTTCATTACAATTTTTTTTAATTTACGTCTTTACCTATCCATGACGCGCCGCCTTGATCAATGGTCACCGACGAAGCAGGGTCTTGCAGCTGAGGAAGTAACAGTCCAGTGAATCCGAACACCATCCCGTACTGCGATAGGTTTATTGATACGCCGATCACGACAAAACACTGAAAAAATTTAATTAAAACTTATTTATATTGATCTTGTTTTGCAAACCTTCCCCAAAATCATAGAGAGGTGGTAGAGCTGTTCTTGTTGTTCTTGGATACGATAATGATCGAAGCACCATCGTACATCCACTGAGATATATAGGCCTCCCTACAAGTTTGCAGCAATGGTTGGTGCTGGCAACATTGAGCAATTTCGGGCGGATTCATGTTTTTTTTTTTGTTGTCTTTATTATAATATAATAATAATAATAAATTGACATAAATTGGCGGCCTTATCGCTGAAAGCGATATCTTCCAGGCAACCTTGCAGGGAGAGGAATAAGCAAACTAGCATGGACGCCGGTGCTATAGCTTAATAAACTTACATAAAAATATATACTTATATAAACATGTGAGAAATAAATATACAGTATAAGATAGACTTAGATACGATTAAATAAGCAGTAATGCGTTACGGTTTGAAGGGTGGGGCAGCCGTTGTAACTATACTGAGACCTTAGAACTTATATCTCAAGGTGGGTGGCGCATTTACGTTGTAGATGTATATGGGCTCCAGTAACCACTTAATACCAGGTGGGCTGTGAGCTCGTCCACCCATCTAAGCAATAACAATAAAAAAATAATCAAAAAAATGCAAGTAAATACAAAATAAGTAACCAATTATACAGTTATATCGTAGGAGCCATATTATTGTGCAAGGTAGCGCGATTTTAATCTGAACTTGAAAATTTTCGGCGAGGACGATTGTTTGATGCATAACGATACGAACATACGACCCGGGCTCTTAGAGCCCGTTCACACATGATCTCCATTTTACTGGTCCGTTTTGTCGAATACGCTTTTTTTCATCGATGGCAGTTATAAGAGCATGCAGCATGGAGTTATAAGAGCGACTTCACATATGGTACAGTACTCAGTATACAGTAAAAAAAAACGGTCCGGAAAATTATGACATTCCGTTTTGTCATCGAATGCTGCATGAATTTGCTTGTGAACATCGTATCCAGTAATGAAGAATACGTTGAACGTTATACGGTGCTTGTGTGTGAAGCATAATTATTTGTCGTATCCGTTAAAACGGGTAGCGTATACACGGAGACTATGTGTGTGAACGTAGCCTAATGGTGAGCGGCTACCGTTGCTCATTGACATCAGCAATGTATTCGCGGTCCCTCGTTGTAGTGAACGCGCGAACCTGTGAATTCAATGGATTGAATTCAAATAAATTCATTTCATCCCACTTGGAGACCCGCCCCAGAGTATGCTCCACTTCGAACAAAAGTTTTTACCGCCTCTCCTGAACCACACTCCGAGAAAGACTCTGATAGCCGATATGCGCAACCCCGTGCTGTAAATAGGACAGCAAAGCATGCCATTGTTGAATAATTTCTAACATTTTTTGCACGCAATCAACCAAACCTATTATAATTTTTAACTAATCAATCTAAATACTGAGAAATCTGCGGTCTCAAGGTAAAATGGCGGAGGCTGTCAATCTGGAATCAGATTGCAGAATCACACAATTTTTTATTTATAAAGAACTTGAAAAAATTATTAACCTTAAGATGTTATTACACAGTTAACGATTTTTTAAATCTATATCTATACTAATATTATAAAGAGGAAAGATTTGTTTGTTTGTTTGTTTCGAATAGGCTCCGAAACTACTGGACCGATTTGAAAAATTCTTTTTCAATTAGAAGCCGACATTGTCCCTGATGAACATAGGCTACTTTTTAAAAAAAAAAATGATTTTATTTTTTTGGTTTCATGTGTGTTTTAATGTTTCCGAAGCGAAGCGAGGGCGGGTCGCTAGTGATAAATAATTATGTTAATTTTAAATTCGCTTCTTTCTGATATTTTTTTTCGTTTTTTGACATAAATAACCAATTCTTATTCAATTAATTTGTTTAATTGTTTGATATTTTCATTAATTAATATACCTAGTCAGGTCATAAATTCTGTCACATGTTTAATGTAAAATAATTGAAACAAGTTTATTCATTATCCATTCATATACCAAAATGAACTTAACAAAACATAGATTCTTATGACACTAAAGTTTATTCAAAATGACCTCCGTGATTTTGAATACAGGCCTTCAATCTGCGCGGCCAGTCGTCTATCGCAGCACGAACGAGGTCCATATCAATATCGGCGGCTGCCTTAATCAAGGATGTCTTGAGTGACTCCAAATTGGGATGAGGCTTTGAGCACGCCTTTTCCTCCAAGTGTTGCCATATCTTGTAATCTAACGGATTCAAATCTGGACTGGAGGAGGGCTAGTCTTCGTGCCGGATGAAGTCGATTTCACGCGCCGCCAGCCAGTCTTGTGTGCTCTTCGCTCTATGAGCTGGCGCCGAATCTTGTTGGAATACCCAGTGCCTGTTATTGAACATGGTATGAGAAACAGGTTCCACAAGGTTCGTCAGGACTGTATTTTGATACACAACTGCATTCGTTTTTACACCTTTCTCACAAAAATGTACCTCTGTTATGCCCCAATAAGAAACTCCCAACCATACCATGAGCGAGGATGGAAAATGACCTCGTTGGACACGCGGAATACGGTTGCTCGCTTCTTCACTACTGTGTGCGTACACCTTATCATTTTGTTATATTGCTTTATATTTTTTATTTTTATTGCTTAGATGGGTGGACGAGCTCATAGCCCACCTGGTGTAAAGTGGTTACTGGAGCCCATAGACAACATCTACAACGTAAATGCGCTGTGGGCAGATGGTATGCGCCTCACAAGCAATCGCCACTTCTCCCGGCTTGTGGTGAGCCTGGTACACGCACGTAAACAACCGCCAACTGTCGACCTGACTTGGTCCGTCCATCGCATGGGCAACCTTCCACGAGGTCTAGTGCCTTCTACTTTGCCCTGAACGACAAGGCACTCTGTGGAGTAATTTCCTTATTTCATTTCAATATATACAGTGTCATTATTATCTCGTCATTTCATACACAAGAATAAGGACATTCGAATTCGGAAGGCCACATACCTATCTTCATCAAGGATTAAGTATTTAGTGACAGACTAACAGCGTTATTTGTTTTTCCGACAACATTGTGTTTTGAAATACTATAAAAACAAATCTATAATAATTATAATTTATAGGTTTAACAAAAAAACACTATTGCAAGATTTGATCCTGCCTATTTCACTCTTCGTTTCAATCTTGAATTAAAATTGTTATTGTGAGCTCCTATGAGCTATTATAATTACTAAACAAATTAGTCTAGTATATTTATATAATATATTTATATAATATATATTGTGACAATGTTTATAATTACAAATTTCCGAAACCCATCTAACACGAAAGAATAAGTTACGAAAATCGAATCCAATTTTAACCACACCAAAAAACGAGAAGGCTCTCAATTCATTTTGCAAAGACATTGCTGCTCATTTCTTTTAATTAAACGGTAGTTTTTTAGTTATCCTTTAATAATACAACGTGTATTTAACTTCAACTAGATTAATCATGTTCTAATTTTTCGATTAAGTCGATTTTCTTTTTAGTTAAAATTTTGTAAACTTTATTTGCAAAATTGTTACCTGTCTCGGAATGCACTACGTTATAATCGCAATGAAAACCCACCGTGCGTGGTATTACTAGACAGAATGACGTAAGCAAGACTGCATGTGTGATGTTTTTTTTATTTTTCCTTTAAGATTTTTATTTTTTATCCTATTGTGTGCAAACCAAATTTATATATCTAATAAGTATTAATAATATATAGTCTAATAATTTTTATGTTTTTTTTTTTGTTTTTTTTATTTTTTTTTTATTGCTTAGCTGTGTGGACGAGCTCACAGCCCACCTGATGTTAAGTGGTTACTGGAGCCCATAGACATCTACAACGTAAAATGCGCCACACACCTTGAGATATAGTTCTAAGGTCTCAGTATAGTCACATTTTTATCACATGTCACATGTTTATATTGAGATAGGATAAACAATCTATCTATAAACGATCTAAGCAATCTGTTTATGTTTTCGTTCTGGGTGCGACGCGTTGCGAAACATTAGATATTTCAAATTAGAACTTCACATTTCTAACTTACTCTAAGGTCCTATAGAATATATTTTTTTTTATTGCCATTGTAGGCAGACGAGCATACGGCCCACCTGATGGTAAGCGGTCACCGTCGCTCATGGACGTCAGCAATGCCAGGGGCAGAGCCAAGCCGCTGCCTACCGTTAAGTACTCTCCACAAGCCTCGTTTGAAGAAGGATATGTCATAGCGCTCGGGAAACACCGTGGAGGGGAGTTTATTCCAAACCGGATGGTACGTGGCAGAAAAGATCTTTGGAAACGCACAGTCGATGAACACAGTGGTTCCAGATAATATGGATGAACTCTGCTCCGATGGCGGGAGGTGCGATGATAAAAAGGAGATGAGGGGATCATTTCGAATAATTCCTCAGAGCATTCCCCATGGACCATACGGTATAAAACACAGAGAGAACCGAATGTCCCTCCGTAGACCCAGAGGTTCCAAGCGATCCGCGAGAGCGGGACTATCGATCATCCGACCAGCCCGTTTCTGTATGGAGTCAAATGGAAGTAGCTGGTATTTGGGAGCCCCGGCCCAGAGGTGAGAGCAGTAGGTACATTGTACGAATTAGATTAAGGTATTAAATTGTTGTATTTACATTTAAATTATATTAATGGACATCGGTTAGATTTGGTAATTCACGAAAATATTGATTTCAATATACAGATTATTAAACAAATACAGAAAATACTAACCTGTCTACAAAAAGGGCTGAATCCGTAGCACGCCATTGTATAAATTCATTAAAAAAAATGAATAAGCTAAATTTATTTAACGTAAAAAGACACGACATTATCCATGGCTGTTTAAATGAGGACTAAGCCGCAAGTGTTTTCTTAACCTTGTCTTCAAGTTATTTGTTATGCATTATTTGAATATATGAATTATATTAAATAAAATTATGAAATACGACACATTTTTTTTTCTATTCTCATATTTACAAATACAATAGTAAAATAATACCTTAAAATAAATTTTTATCTAATTATGTAGCCTTTTTTTTTTAATTCTCAAACTGACAATTAACGCGACCGGTATTTTATCAAGGTTTCAATGTTTTAATATTCAAATATAATGCATAAGGTTCCGTAATCGAGGAACTGTAACATTTTACGAAAACTCAAATTCATTATAAGCGATTTTACTATTTCTACTTTCAAGCTTAGATAAGTCGGGCCTTTACTGATTTTGATCTTCGTGATCGTACGTCAAGGTACGATGCAAGGTCGAAACTATGTATGCAATTTCTTAAGCAATACGTTGTGGAATTTATTCTAACAAGGACTGCCAATATGTTTAAAGCCTATTTAGATTTTTTCGTTCAATTGACACATGGAGCAAATAAATGTGCTCACTCAAAATAATCTTCATTGATTTTACAATACAATCTAATGTACGTTGTGACCAGAAATCGAATTAAACACCGACTTTCTACTTGAGGAAATTCACGACTGTCCATCTTATAGGGTGTTTTAGAAACTCCAAAGCATTATAGAGCATACTACATTCTCTAACAAAGAACTTAAAGTATATATACTCTAGTGGATTAAGATCAGGACTTGACGACAGCAATTCTTCAGTCGAACTTCAGGGCTCGACGAATAAATTAACCCACAGCCACAGCCCACTGAGTTTCTCGCCGGCTCGTCTCGGTTGGTCGCGATACCAATCCGGTAGTAGATTCTGCGAAGCACTGCCATTGCTAAAGCTAGTGTAAGCAAATGCGCAAAGCTGAGTCGTATGAGCTCGCCATGTTAGAAGAACCTAGTATAACCCCTCGAGGTTACTAGGATAGGTAGGAGTATAATCATTTTACATTTTTTTTTCCAGTGCCGAGAAGGGCATTAACATCAGAGAAAAAGTGCAACATAGACCCTTATCAAGAGAAAACCCCGTTTTACTCAATGTTTTTGCACAACACAGTTTTCTTGTCTGCGCAGTGGATCGCGTTTCCGATCCGGTGGTTGCGAAGCACTGCTCTTATTAGGACCAGTGTTAGCAACACCTTCGGCTTAAGCTCAAAGAGTTCACCTACACGCTAGGATAACACTGATATAGCCTCTCAAGGCCATCAGCATAGGTAGGAAAAAAGCGCAAGACAAAGAAAAGAGTTCACAAAAAATTACTTATTCAACAGAATTTGACTGTATTGAAGACGGTAGGTATTAAACATTGTCACTGCTAGAATTGTTTGGTGTTTACTTTTTAATCTAATCTATCAGCCCGCAGACGTCCACTACCGAATATAGACCTTGCCCAAGCCCCGCCACAACGATTGGACCTGCGCTGCTTGCATCCAGCGGATCCCTGTGAACCTCAATGTCGCCAATCCACCTTGTGTGTTCTTTAATATCTCCACAATTGTGCCAATAACACGTTAGCGATATCAAAATATTTACGAAATAATAAAAGCCTCAGATTTCGTTTTAAGAAATAAACTATATTATTATTATTATAAATGTTAGTTAATATGAAACGAAAGGTTTTTCGAACGTATTTTGTGTATGTCAACTTCTTTAGCAATTTGCAGTCTAAGCATTTTGACGGATTTCAACATAAATATGAGGCATCATTAGATCTTCCTCTCGGAAAGCGACAACTTCGTTCCTAACAATTAACTAATCCAAAATAATATTAGACAACAAATTATGAAAGATTGAATTTACGCTCAAGAAATTTGTCTAAACTTATTTTGCATAGGTTCTGTAAGATCTTCGATCTGAATTGCAATTGCCTTTGACGTAATGTCAGTTCGCACGTTTGTAATGCACTTGTAACATAGACCTATATATGTAGTAATGAAACAGATACGTACATAACTGATGTTCACCAATGACTTCCACGATGAAGGAATAACATCGTGTAGTAAAACTGAAACTAGCTCAAATTAAAGGACAATGCCCATTTTCTTAGGGCGTTTGGGCCCCTAAAAAAAGTTTTCGGGTCATGATGGTTTTAACTTAATTTGATAGACAAAGAAATATCGTTTCATATTCAGAAAACGATTTTTATATTCTGTCCCAGGTTTAAGAGAAATCTGTTTTTTTTCTGCAGCTAAAATTAAGTTGTTCATTGTTTTCTTCGAAATCAATAATCACTCTCATCATTATTTATAGTATTAAATAAGTTATTTGTGGTTAATGTTGCTAGAAATAAGCCCTAACGTACATTTTATTATTATATATCCTCATAATAATAATAAAATGAAATGAAAATCCGGATGCCGGCAACGATATTGTTGTTGTTGTTTTTAAATTCGCCAATAAGCAGGCAAAGAGCGTAGCCTATACAGCCTAGTCTGTCGTAGTTATTTTTTATTGCTTTTTGGGAATTTTGACGTCAACTCGATGAATAGCACATTGAGTGAGTGTGAATTTCCGCAGACCTTTTATCTTGAAAAAAAAAAACAGTCACTGTTAGCCACAGTTTTATTCCAATGCCTCAATAATAGTTTTTTTTTTTTTTTTTTCTTTTTTCCTACCTATGCTGATAGCCTTGAGAGGCTATTTCAGCGTACCCTAGCTTGTGTAGGTGAGCTCGCGGGGCTCAAACCGGAGAATTGCTAACACCGCCCTAGCAAGAGCAGCGCTTCGCAGAATCTACCACCGGATCGGAAGCGCGACCCACTGAGAAGATCCGGCGAGAAACTCAGTGGGCTGTGTCTGTGGGTTAATTCGCTCGTCGAGCCCTTCGTCGCAAGCGACGGGTTCGGCGAGGACGGTGACCGGTGCTTGTATTGCCTAAAAGCACCGTTAATGGATCCGGAGGATCCGTGATGACGTGCTTTGGGCGACGTCGACGGTTTACCAAACGGTCTACAGGATCGGGTATGTAGTTTCCGGCGGCCACGACAAGCGGGTTCTCATGTCGTGCCGCCTTCTCAAAGTGGCGCAGCGATGCCGACTGTAGATACTTACTGACGGGGTCGAGCTCCAGGCCATCGTGGAGGTCCACGTTCCTCTGGAACCATGGTGCTCCGACGGCTATCCTGCAGAATCGGGATTGTATAACCTGAAGGGGTTTCAAGTTGGTGCGGGCCACGTGAGCGAACACTACGCTTGCATACGTCATGACGGGGCGTATGCAAGTTTTGTAGAGGGTTACCTTGTTACGGAGGGACAGTTTGCTTCGTCTACAAAGCATTGGGTAGAGTCGTCCTAGTATAAACGCGGCGCGATCGCGTACCGTTTTTACGTGGGGACGGAATGTCATCCCTCTGTCGAGGGTGACGCCTAGGTATTTGACCTTCGGGGCCCACGGTATGGGCTGGTCAAAGAGAGTGATGGGGCTAACGGCGGAGGTGTTTACGCGCCTATTGGGGGGTGGGGTGCTCGAAGTGGTATTCGGAGGGCGACCCCTTTTGAATAGCACCGCTGTGCTTTTCGTGGGGTTAATGTCTATTCGCCACTTCCGGAACCACTGTCCCATGGTGGTTACTGCGGTCTGGAGTCGCCGATGAAGCAACGACATCTTCCTACACGAGTAGTAGATAGCCGTGTCATCGGCGAAGAGCGCTAGATGGGTCTCCGGAGACCGGGGTATATCGTTGATATACAAACTAAATAGTAACGGGGAGAGTGCGGAGCCTTGCGGGACTCCGGCAGTCAGATGACGGGGACGAGAACGAGTTCCCTCTACTCGATATCGAAACGAACGGTTCGACAAGAAGTCTCGTATGATGAGCACGAGTCTGTCTGGCACTCCCATGTTGTACAGTTTGTAGATCAAACCGTTGTGCCAGACTTTGTCGAACGCCTTCGCTACATCGAAGAAGAGGGCGCCGGTCGGGATTTGTTTACGCCTATTTAGCCCTATTAAGATGTGCTCCGTGAGGCGGTGCACTTGTTGTACGCACGAGTGTTTGGCGCGGAATCCAAACTGCTCGTCTATTAGAATTTTATTCGCGGTAACGAAGTCCCAGAGGCGTTTCCGAAGGAGCCGTTCGTAAATTTTGCCTATCGCTGGGAGGAGACTAATCGGTCGGTAACTAGCGGTTTCATTATTCGGTTTGCCCGGCTTGTGTATACCGATAACGTCCGCTTCTTTCCATACCGCCGGAAAGATGCAGTGCGTCATAGCGGCATTTAAGATGGTAGCCAACATTGTTATCAGTTGGACTGGTAAGAGTTTTAACGCGCGGTTGCGGATGCCGTCGGAGCCGGGTGCCTTCTTAGGTTGAAGGTTGTCTATTACTTCTCTAACTTCGTCAGAGGTAATGGGGGGTAACGCGTCCGAGGGTGGCAGGGAAGCTCTGCGCTCGACCTCCCCGTCGACTGCCTCGGTGTGTTCGGGGTCCGCGTATTGAGTGCTGGTGGTGCACTGCTCTTGCAGTGCATCGGCCAGCAACTCTGCCTTGTCATCGTCATCGAAAGCCGGTGGTTGGCCTGAAGGGCGTACGAGAGGAGGCATAGTAGCGGTAGTTTCGGACTTGAGAGTCCTTGCTAGTCGCCAGTATGCTTGATGAGAGGGCGCGAGTCCTTCTAAGTAGCTATCCCAATTCTCATTTCGGGCGTCGCTTAGGCGAGATTTTACATCCCGCTGTAGACGACGCATCCGAATCCGGTTTGAGTGCGTGGGAAGTTGATCGTAGGCCCGGATTGCCGCGTTTCTAACTCTTAGGAGGTTCCTAAGTTCGGGGGACAGTCTGATGCGGTGAAAGCTATCCTCCACATCGACTTCTTTTGAGGATCTTATGATCGCGGAAGAGATGTGATCCGTGATGATGTTTATGGATTCGACTGTGTCCTCGGGGGATGGAGTTGAATCCGGGCCGCAGGGGAGGATTGGTGGAGCGGCATCGGCTAAGCATTTGCCCAGCTTCTTCCAGTCCACCATGGTCCTCGTAGCTGTGACTGGGTTGTGGGGGCGACCGAGCTGCATAACGACAGGTCGGTGGTCTGAGTCGAGCTCTGACATTGCTTCGATGGAGCGTAAGCGCAGAGTTACGTTCCTCAGCAGTGCCAGGTCTATAGTGCTCGGACGGAGCGCGATGTTATACGGATAACATGTTGGAGTTGGGGGACCGACTACTTCGAAGGTAAGGTCGTCTATAAACGCGTCGAGACGCCTACCGTTTATGTTTGAACTGTGGCAGTTCCACCTAGTGTGGTGGCAATTTAAATCGCCTGCCAGGATGACGGAGTCTCCCATGCCGAACAGTGACTCGATGTCACTGCTCAGAAGGGGCTTGTCCGGGGGGAGATAGACGGATGCGATGACGATCGGCTGGTGTCCCGTCAGCGAGATACGGCACACTGACGCCTCGATATGTGAGAGCGAGGGGGTATCGAGAGGGACAACGTGCAGGGCCCGCCTATAGTAAATGGCAGTCCCGCCTTTGGAGGCGGTGAGTCTGTCATTCCTAACCATGACGTAATTCGCGACTTTCGGGTCACGACGCGAGGGCTTCAGGCAGGTCTCCTGCACTAGCAGAATATCTACTAGATTGTCGCGGAGGAATTCGTAAATTTGATCGCGTTGTCGCGCGAGTCCGTTAGCATTGTAAAATGCTAACGTAAGGGAATATGGTTTCTCTCTAGCGTTTTGCGCCATTGATTACCGGTGATTTTAGAAAGTACGGGCCACGGACTCATAAACGTCCATGTATTCGAACGCGGCCGCGAGCCGTTGTTCGGGGTTTACCGCCCTTCGCATCGCGTCTGCGAACGATCGCAGACGGTCGAAGTTGACCGCCGTGACGAAGTCGCGCACGAGCGTGAAGTCGTTGACGGCTGAGGGTTGCGGGGGACGGTACGCGGGCGCGGGGGGAGGTGCGAGCAGGGGCTGCGGCGCGGGACGTGTCGCGAGCGGGGGCTGGGGTGCGGTTTGTGTTCCCGACCTCGTATACGGCAGCGGTTTTTTCCACGCCGAGACGGTGGGAACCGCAGCCGGTACGAAGGCGGGTTTCGGTGCTGAAGGCACCGAAGTCTTTGGGCCGACGGTACGGGGGGCTGGGTGAGTCGGGCGTTTTCGCGGAGCCCTAGGACATCCACGGTAATTCGCGGGGTGCCCTTGCTTAAGGCATAGGACACAGCTTGGAGGTTCGGTCGCGGTTTCCCTAACTCGCGAGCAATCTAACGTGGCGTGATCGCCGAGGCACTTCACGCAGCGGGGGCGCGCGTGGCAATTCCGAGCCGAGTGGCCATAGAGTTGGCATCTGTGGCACTGTCCGGGAGTGCCACGTCTATGGGGGGCTTCAATGGTAACCCCGGATAGGCCACATACTGTCGCGAGACATGCGATCTTTTTCTTGGCCTCCGGGGTTGGTTCTAGAGCGACTAGAACCATGTTATATGGTTTTTTGTCGCGTCCGTTGTGCATCCGGTGCACACTTACTATCGGGAGGGACTGAGCGGTCAGATCCTCCCTTACGTACTCTATGTCGAGTTCCTTCGGAACTCCGCGTATTACTACGCGGAGCTCGCGGTCCTCCTGAAGAGCATAGGTATGGAAACCTATGTTCTCCTTTCGGAGGTACGCGGATAGAGCCCTATGGTCGCCCGGCGTTGCGACCTTTATTTGAATCCCATGCGCGACGTTACGCGCATGGGTATAATTTATTTTGTTTGCCTGAAGGGCCTGGGAGACGCGGTTCCATGCTGACTTCTCCTGGAGAATCAGCGGGGGCGGGACGACGGTTTTTTGCGCGGGTGCGGGCTTGGGACGCGGCGGTGGGGTTGCGCGGCGGCCGGAGTCCGACTCCGGTGTCACGACTACCTGCGGACGGGAGGCAGTCGCTGATTTTGTTTGTTTTGTCGTGGAGCTCCGGGACTCCACGGCGCGAGTACGTTTTTTCCCGCGTTTTACCGTTTGGAACCCATCCGAGGTTCCGGGCTGCGGGCTCGTCGCGGACTCGAAGTCCATCTCCGATCCGGTATCGGAGTCTGAACCTGAGTTGATGATTACGGACGACGCGACGGATGAGATTGGCGAGAATGACGTCGCGGGTGCGTTAGGCGCTTCGTTGGCGCTAGGCGCTTCATGAGTCGCTACGTGCGTACGTGCGCTCAAATTGGACTTGGGGGCGGGGCATGACTGCGCGGCTCGAAATGACGCGGCGAGGGACGCGGGCGGGGCGGGACTCGCGCGGGCGGCCCTGTAGGCCGCGAATTCGGCCGTGAGGTTTGATAGCACCGGGTACTTCTCGGCAAGTAACCCGAGAAACCCTAAAAGCTCTTCTTCCATTTTTTCGGTTTTGCCCGGGGGGGGCGTCCCCGGGACTTAAGGCACACTCGCCGAAAGGCGAGTCCCCTGAGTAGGAGTTCACCCCCTGCGCTGTGCCAGCTACAAGGGGGGGAGTGCCTTTGCCGTGAAAACGGCAGTCGGCTAGGATTGGGGTGGAAGTTTGGGAAGGTGGGGCCCCACTGGGTTGTGAGAATGCCACAACAAGCGGTGATCTCAGCGGGGGGTTAGTCTCGAAAGAGACTGTTTTACTCGCCGAATAAATAAATAAATTTAATAAATGATATGAGTGGATGATAATGTGAAGTCGTTACGAATGCACAATCGACAAGTTCGAGTTGCTTTTACGACACAAGGTCGCGACGCCAGCGATAGTGCGTCAAGAATTCGCAACAATGCCGCGATCGATGCGACAACGACAATGCAGCGAAACTCAAGACACAAGATCGCGACGGCAGCGACAGTTTCTCGCAAAAACACGTCCGGACTATAAGGTGATGCAATCGGAACTCGAGGTGTCAATAATAGTGAACAACGATTATTGACGTTTAATACACAAAACAACACCCAATTTATATATTATACATCACAATAAACTCTTAAAAAAACATTAAAATAAAACTTCAAGTGACGCTTCACTGGGGTTGCTGCCAAAACTCTCTAATCATAAAATAAGAATAGAGTAATGGTAGGCCATTGAGATTTTTACTAATGGAATCATTAATATGTAAAAATATTAAATAATTCATGGTTTTAAGTAATCATTATTATTACAATATATAAATATTGAATTCAACAAAAATAAACTAAAAAGTCTGTGAATTATAACCATTAGCTATTTTTTTTTTATTTGTTGTTTAAGTCACAGACAACTCTTTCGTTTGGCAGCTTAAAGGTTTACTATAAGGCTTTATGGGCTTTATGGCCCTTTGCCTATTGGCGAATTTAAAAACTATGGCACTCAGTTTTGGGATGTTATCAAATAAGTAATTTATTTTTTTGTAAAACAATGCCAGGTTTATAGAAATGTTGATACATAAACTAAACAACGTAAAAAAAAGGCATAGTTTTTCAAGTACAAATAGTTTTGACATAAAGTTGGCCCACTTTTGGGCATTGTCCTTTGGCTTACGAATGGTCTTAGAGTAACCTATGACATAACACATACAGGCGTGTATGGAGTCCGGTAACCTCTTAACACCAGATGGATCGTGAGCTCGTTTACCCGTCTAAGCTATTAAAATATCCCATCATTTTACTGGGATATAGTTTCACCTCACTGGCAACAATGGCATCACAAGATGCAGATTGCCATACCGAAAAATAAAGAACAGGACAATGGTCCATAATAATACAAATGAAACTGCAGTATGGTTTGTGTGCATTTATTTGTATGGTTGACGAATTAAACATTTGTATACATAGCCATCTTTAATACAACTGCAAAAATAATAATAAGAAAAGTATTAGGATTGCGAAGCCTGCTTCCGGTATCGATTCGACCCGGCTCGGTGCGATTAATATTACATTCGAATAATTTACAAATCGATTTACTAATCGATTTACTAATCGATAAACAATAAATTTCTATAGCAAATTTTATAAAACAAAATTAGATCTAAAATAGTACACATTAATAAAACACGGTACAAAAACTATACGAATAGATTTCTCATCTTATAAGATAATTTATACTTGATTGAACCTAGGAAAAAAAGCTATTAAGCAGTCATTACCGAGCCGAATCGAAAGACAAACAGACGCACAAACTCACAGGCACACGTATCGATCTACTTAAACTATCAGTTTTTTGCACAAGAAAAAAAAACTTTTTTCATTACATTAAAAACTTTCGCTGACTTTTAAAAAAATATTTACAAAACTCTTCAAACTCTGCAAACACGCTTGGTTAGTATCAATTCAAAAATATCGATTTTACTAAACACAATCTCCCGCATCCAGATCGTGAAATCCAAATGATACATTTCAAACTTCGACTATACACAATAGAAAATTTTAATTACTTTAACCATAGAGTTAGACCGAATCGTGTCGAATCACTATCGATTCACCAACCTAGTCCTCTTCCATCGCCAATAATCAAAATTTTAAAATTACCTATCCGAATAATTGGTAAATACGTTCTTTATAACGATTCCATACATATTTGAGACCCATATGTAAGCATAACTTAACATTACCGTCTTCGAAATATCTAAACGTTTTATCGATGTAAAGATCCGAATTATTCATATCTCGATAATGTATCGATAAAAAGTCGATATTCGCTCTAGACAGTCACACGATATAAAATCTGTCGACTTTATTTAAGCATTACGTTCTCAATCACGATATGGCCTAATATAAACACTATTATTTAACTGGTTTTTACCGGTATATTGTCGGTATAGTCATCGAGTTGTTGTGATAATAACCAGAAAGAGGGTAGATTTGTCTGCTATTTTTTTTTTATTGCCCTTGTAGGCAGACGAGCATACGGCCCACCTGATGGTGAGTGGTTACCGTCGCCATGGACTCCAGCAATGCCAAGGGCAGAGCCAAGCCGCTGCCTACCGCAATTCTTAACCTCTAACCCGCAGTTTTCTGTCTACCCGTCACCATGCGGAACCAGAACCATCAAGAACCCCTTAAATAATCGTGTTTATAAAGTAAACAGCCTGGACTTGTAAAACAATTCGTAACAACTGTCGTATTTCTTACACTGAAATCAGTATAGTTAATTTGTCAAACATTTCATTCAAGTTCACGTTTGTCACAAATTTTCAATAGTCAACCAGGGATAATGCAAACAGCTACTGTATTTTCAAACTACAAAAACTTCGTAGTTTAGGGAAAATATTTTACTTTTAACACACAAATCGAACCTCACTTATTGAAAACGGCTGGATTCGATGAAAAATAAACTACCTGTAATTATTTAATTTGATATATCACTAACACAGAAACATTTTCATAGTTTTGTCTAGTTTTGTTTTTTATTATTATTTAATTAACACATATATTTGTCTAAACACATTATTGACAACATCGATAAAAAACTCTAACATTCTATTAATGAAACAGTTCAGTGGATTGTTCTTTATTACATTTGATCTATAATAATTAATACTTCAAATTTTTTTATTAAATTCTCATTATTTTACAAGTTTCCGATTAGGTATTATATTACAGGATCTAAACAGATTCGAAGGTTTCGACAATTTAAATTAAAAATTAGTTAGGAAACAGTCTCTATGAATTTTACGCTGTATCGAATAATCAGATTGAAGTTACAAAACCAGTGTTTTAATAAAAACCTTATAATTTGTCTTAAAAACATATTTTATTACGATACAGTTTGTTTTTCGAAGATCAAACATCATAATGAGTGAATTCTCAAAACTTGTATTTATGTACATTATCGAAGAAGATATACGATCTGAATTATCTAAGACCCTGTATCTGTGGTCTCTTCACGAACAAACCAAATTAGAGATTATACTAAGAGTGACCACCATTGTCTGTTAATGATGTATTCTTACAAGTGACAATTTCACTGCTCGACCAAAACTTGCATGCGATATTTTATATGGACTGGTCGTTAGATACCATAGTAGTCACAATTAAATTTAACTGCCTCTGATGATATAATCGAATCAACATTTATTTTTATTAAACACGTATATTGACAAACTTTTGTGATTAAACAAATCGCAAAAGTAATATTTAAATCGGATGGAAATTGTTCGCTATTAAAAACCTAAAATTGTTTAATTAAAATTAAGATTACAACTTTATACGTCACTTATCGAGTTAATTTACTTCAATAGTCAATAGAAATTAAATCTTACATTCAAGATCGTAAGTTTTGTGATGTTTGTTTTTTTTATAAACAAATACATACATAACAGTACCAATTCATTTTAATTGAGACAATCATGTGTATTTTATATAGAACTTTAAACCAAGAGTTTTGTATATAGTCTTATGTATAAACTACATTTCGTGCTAGACGCATGGGTATCCTCCACTGTAAGCTATGTATAATAAACTTTTAAGTTCAATTTAAATTCAGTAACAAAATTTTCAGCATTCCATCATATTTGCCTCTATCGATATATTAGCGATTCTGAAGTATGAAGATTGAATATCATGTTTCCAAGAAAATATAGGAAATAGGCTTCACCACTTAAACTTTTGAATACTGGTTGCATGCGCAATATCTGTTTTGTTATTTCAAACCTTATTTAGTATATTAAAGATCCTAGTTTTGTTTGCGTTTCAATATAAAGCGAATATGTGTTTATGTGTATTTAATTTCACGTAATCAAAGTTGTCTCAACGATTTGTCTCATATCTCAAGTACACGTGTACCTTTATTTACAGCGAATACGAACGCCGCTGTAAGACGTTAACATAATTCGCTCGACAATACAACCATATGCGCTCTCATTACATTACATACAAGTAAAACTTACAACACGTCTTCACTGTACAAATTTTATTAGAGAAACGTTCACTGTAACTCACACAGAATTACATACACATTATATCGACGCTTGAAAGGCAAATGTGACTAAGCGACAATAGCTGCTTTGTACATAAATAATAGTCAATAACCATATTCGATGCGTAAAAAAAAAAAAAAATATTTCTAGGTCTATTAAAATCATTTCAACCCTACAGCTGGTTTCGTTAAAAGAGAATTTTTTTCTGGTATCTCAACTTTAGTCTACTGTAAAGTTCACGTTGTCGCTTAGTCACGTTTGCCTTTCAAGCGTCGATATATATATTTTGAATGGCTTCAATCGAATCGATGTTCTTTTGGAAGTCCAACGCGCGCACTCGTTTTAACACTTTACACGAAACACTATAGGAGCTATTTTCGCTTGACGGTCCGGGGCTAGCGCGCGTCTGCGCACGTGCCGCACACGTAGTCGTCGTCGTCGCGCAGCGCGCCGCGGCTGAGTCCGACGCAGTGCATGTGGAACCACTGGTCGCACCCGCCATCACACTGCACCCAGTCCACTTTACCTGTCATACAACATAAAAATATTTAACACACAATTACTGGTGGTGAGACCCTCGTGGCCTAAAGGATAAGACGTCCGGTGCATTCGTATGTAGCAATGCAACGGTGTTCGAATCCCGCAGGCGGATACTAATTTTTCTAATGAAATACGTACTCAACAAATGTTCACGATTGACTTCCACGGTGAAGGAATAACATAGTTAAAAATCAAACGCGCAAAATTATAATTTGCGTAATTACTGGTGGTAGGACCTCTTGTGAGTCCGCCCGGGTAGGTACCACCACCCCGCCTATTTCTGCCGTGAAGCGGTGATGCATTTCGGTTTGAAGGGTGGGACAGCCAATGCAACTATACTGAGATCTTCGAACTCATATCTCAAGGTGGGTGGCGGCATTTACATTGTAGATGTCTATGGGCTCCGGTAACCACTTAACACCAGGTGGAAATGTATACATTTGTGCTGACTCAGTGTTGCCCTAATTAGCGCCCCTGACTATTGCGCCGAGGGTCCCGAGTTCGGTTCCCACATCGGGTAACAATTCATGTGATGAAAATTTTTAATTGCTCTTTGTTTAAGTGTTCATCAAGCCTATATAAGTATATATGGCGGTCTCTGGTACACATAACACAATGAATCCTAATTTAAAGCTGAATGACCGGGCGTGATTTGTTCTCAGTTATTTATTGTGCTGCATACTGTAATCCCATACAGGTATTATTTTGTCTATTTCTGTCGCAAAGTATTTATACCTTCTGTTTTAGACGACAGTAAATATATAAATAAATATAAATAAAAATATTTACTAATAATCACGCCACGTTAACTGGTCCCGTGCTAAGTTCGTAAAGAACTTGTGTTACAAGTACCAGATAACGGAAATAAATATAATATTTTTATTATACACATACATATATTTAATATACACCGATAACCCTGGAAAGACATTTATATTTATCATACAAATATCTTCCCTTGGCGGGATTCGAACCCGCGACCCCCTTGTGTAGTGACCATGTCACTTACCACTACACCAGACGGCCGTTTGAAGTACAACCATAGTACCAGTAAAAAAATTAAAAATGAGAAAGTAAATTATTCAACAATGATTGGGGACAATTTATTACCATTAATGTTCAACCAACGATCAGAAATTTCACCATAGTCACCAACACCTCAAAATTTAGATTCACTTTTTTTCTGTTAGCCCCGTTTAAAAATACAAATTGACTGTTTACATTTTCATTGATGTAATAAAGAAAATTGGGTGTCCGGGGAGAAATGGTACTGAACTCTTTCGTCGATTGCTATTTTTATATAAAATTTGTATTAAGTCTTTTTAATGATTCATTTCACTTCTGACAAAACGATACAGCTCTATTGTAACGACAGTCATCAATAATCTATATACTAATATATAAATCTACAGTGGTTTTTACGGATGTTCCGTTATAACTACTGAACCATGCACCCGATTGACTTGAAACTTGGTATCCATGTAGAAAATGCATGTACTTAATGGATAGGCTAATATTTATTTGAGTGTTACTCCCTACATCAGTTGCGGGGGCGTTAATGATGAGAATCTTTGTGGGGGTGAGAAATAATAATGTTAATTTTAAATGGCCAGCGAAGCGGGCGGGTGGGTACAGCTAGTTTCGTATAAGACGACCGAGTATTTTTTTTTATTGCCCTTGTAGGCAGACAAGCATACGGCCCACCTGATGGTGAGTGGTTACCGTCGCCCATGGACTTCAGCAATGCCAGGGGCAGAGCCAAGCTGCTGCCTAAAAATAATCAAGTAATCAAGTGTTAATATACCAGTAGGCCTTAGACAATTAGAAGCGGCGCAATCTTCGTCATCATCAGCGGAGGACATCGAGGATGAGCTGCTCCGTCGACTCGCCGCGATTGCCCGGCTTCCGGTACTGTGTGACGCGCCATCTCCTGTTCAACAACAAATACAATAGTAACGCCATCTACATATTTCTGATATTGCAAAAGGTTACCAACCTATAAATCCTCGTTTGAGAGTGCTGCATTAATAATATACATAATCTGTGACACTAATAAAATTACCGCCAGAAGGTGTTTAAATGAAAATAATGGGCCTTTTTGTCGGGAACGCCATGAGTGACGTTTTGAAAAAAAAATCATTAAAATTAAAATAAGACTTGAACTAAAGGTCGTAGTTACCAGGTCATGAAATCCCTTAAAATAAATGAAAATAATGAAGAGGTACATAACCGGTTGGTACTCAATAAAAAGAAAAAGCGACAAACACATACATCACGTATATGGGATTAAGACTGCAAAAGAATGAGATATAAAATACTTCTGACGGTTTCGATTTTACTGAATGCGTATTGCTTATAACTTTATCTTCTTTGACATATTATATCAAGTGAATTATAGTATACGAGCAACGTGAGAAACGGGCGAACCCGTCAACGTTCATGAGATTTCAAAAATAATTTAAAAGAAGATTTAGACTACAACATCACTTCTACGACTGAACGATAGCACTATAGATGACGATGTTAATTTATCCCTAATGGAAAAGGCAAAGGACTTTATTCCATACAGCCAAGTCTTATTCTTGGTAATAATTGGAGAATTTAGGTAGTTTTAAAGGCCGAAGCCACGTCCTCATTGTTCTTGATCGTAAGGCAGAAGCCATGTCTTGTCTTATTGTTGTCATATCATAATATTCTCGGTCATAAGGCCTAAGCCACTTCTTCGATGGATATCACTATAGATTCCGATTGACAAACTAATACAAATTACATATTTAATGTCTCAAAGTGAACTCACCCCTCGACGAATGCTTCCCCCGGGCAGCGGCGAGGCCGCGTTTACGTCTTTCCTGCCGCGCCATGTAATGTTTCCTCATCATCAGACTCGAGCCCGACGACACGCCCTGGACATTTGTAATTTAGAAACGAACGACTTACCGGTCAAGCCTCGCTCATGCTCATGCGGGGCCGGATTTAAACTTAATGCCGCTTTTGGGCACCGGAAAAAAATTTGCCCCAATACTGGGAATTTTACTTAAACTTACAGTTAATATATTTTATTTTTTCAAAATTAAAATAAGTCTTTTATTGCACATACTTTATTATTAATGTTATATATTCCAAAAACATAAATAAATACTTCTTTTTTTTTTCTAACAATTTTAAAACTGGCACTAAGGGTGTTGTGACTCTTAATGATATTACATAAAAAAAACGAATTAAATTTCTTTAATTCTAGAAAATAGAAAAATCATTTTGATTATTCATCTATACTAATCTATACTAATATTATAAAGAGGAAAGATTTGTTTGTTTGTTTCGAATAGGCTCCGAAACTACTAGACCGATTTGAAAAATTATTTTTCCATTAGAAGCAGACATTGTCCCTGATGAACATAGGCTACTTTTTTATTTTTTATTTTTTTTTATTTTTTTTGGTTTCATGTGTGTTTTAATGTTTCCGAAGCGAAGCGAGGGCGGGTCGCCAGTTTCTACTAAAAGTGCCAAAATGATAATTTATAAATAAAGGATATATTATATTTTATATATATGGATATATATAATGGATTAATTATATTGAGCAACCTTGTGAAGACAAAAAAAAATATTTTAGACTTTCAAAATTTTGCCGCCCTAAAAAATTTTTCGCCCTGATAATTTGCCCCAACTGCCCTTAGTGTAAATCCACTACTGTGCTCGTGCGTGCTAGACCGACACCACGCAGCCTTGCAATAAAAACTTTATGGTACATTACTAAAAGTTCATGTTTAAATTTTTACTGGTGGTAGAACCTCTTGAGTCTGCACGGGTAGGTACTACCACCCTGCCTATTTCTGCCGTGAAACAGTAAGGCGTTTCGGTTTGAAGGGTGGGGCAGCCGTTGTAACTATACTGAGACCTTAGAACTTATATCTCAAGGTGGGTGACGGTATTTACGTTGTAGATGTCTATGGGCTCCAGTAAACACTTAACAGGTGGGCTGTGAGCTCGTTCACCCATTTAAGCAAGAAAAATATATATATATTGGCACAATGAAATTACCTGCTTTCTGTTGAGATAATTAGTCGTCGTGGCCGAGCCGCGTTTGATGGATGTTTTCGTTGTTGTAGGTCCTGTAGGTAATTGTAAAATATATTAGAAACCATGATGGGATCAACGCAAGTATTTGTATTTTCGTAACAATGAAATAAAGTACCAAAAAAATTAAATCAAAAAGTCCAATGAAATAAGTAACTCAGTAAATAAATATCCACCATTTTACTAAACCTTTATTTCATCTCATCAAGTTTCATTAAAATTTCATCATAATAGATTACAGTCTCAAATAAATTAACTACATCTCATTTCGATCCATATCATTTTTCATATAACATAGTATATACATAGGTACACATTCAATAATTGAAGAATTTTCTAAACTTGACGCTGGCAATAATGGTAACTTAAAAATCCATTTGCCATATTTAAAAAAGAAGTCAATTTGATACTTATCCCGCAGAACGTTGTTATATAGATAAATCTTATTTCTGCCGTGAAGCAGTAATGCGTTTCGGTTTGAAGGGTGGGGTAGCCGTTGTAACTATATTTGGGACCTTATAACTTATATCTCAAGGTGGGTGGCGCATTTACGTTGTAGATGTCTATGGGCTTCAGTAACCACTTAACGCCAGGTGTGAGCTCGCCAGCCCATATAAGCAATAAAAAATAAAAATAATAGTTAAAAAAACTACAAACGCCGCCACTGGCAAATTTCCTGTAATTTTCATACATTTTATATGCAACAAGTTTTTTTTTCTTTGTTAAGTGGTTACTGACCCCATAGACATCTGCAACGTAAATGCGCCACCCACCTTGAGATATAAGTTCTAAGGTCTCAGTATAGTTACAACGTGCGGACTCACAAGAGGTCCTACCACCAGTAAAAATGTGGAGGCCACCGGCGTCAACCGTGTGCGGCGAGTCCATATAAAATGTATGAAATATGTCGGTGACGGTGTTTTGTGGTTGTGACCGGTGGCCCGTGTGCGGCGACCCTTAGTTTTAGTCACACAGCCCTGGGCTCGTTTACCGTGGTGATGCCTGGTCCGGGTCCTCTTGAGCTGGTGGTGGTGGCGCTGCTGCCGCTGCCGCTTCCGTCGGCCGGCGTCGAGCACGCGCGTGGCCTTGCGTCCGTCGGCGGCGCGCGCGCACCACACCGCCGACCACACCTGCGCTTGCTCCTCTAGCCGCACCTGTTGGACAAAGTCTTGCTCAGCAACAACGTCCGCTGACCTTATATCGACTTGATGTATTTTTAATTTCTTAGATGGGTGTCTAGTTATCAGCGCAGCTCATAGATACCAACAACGTAAATTTCGCTAACCACTTTAAGACGTGCGTTCTAAGTCTCCGTTGTTAAAGTACAACGGCTGCCCTACCATTCAAATTGATACGCATTACTGTTTCACGGCAGAAATAGATAGAACGGCGGTACCTACCCATATGGGCTCACAAAACGCCCTACCAGCAGTAGATGATAGAAGTCAATAGTCGTCTAGAAGTCGTCGTGACCTAAAGGATAAGACGTCCGGTGCATTCATATCGAGTGATGCACCGGTGCTCGAATCTCAGGCGGGTACCAATTTTTCTAATGAAATACGTACTCAACAAATGTTCACGATTGACTTCCAAGGTAAAGGAATAACATCGTGTAATAAAAATCAAACCCGCAAAATTATAATTTGCGTAATTACTGATGGCAGGACATCTTGTAAGTCCGCGCGGGTAAGTACCACCGCCCTGCCTATTTCTGCCGTGAAGTAGTAATGGGTTTCGGTTTGAAAGGTGGAACAACCTTTGTAACTATACTGAGACCTTAGAACATATATTTCAAGGTGGGTGGCGCATTTACGTTGTGGATGTCTATGGGCTCCAGTAACCATTTAAAACCAGGTGGGCTGTGAGCTCGTCCACCCATCTAAGCAATAAAAAAATAGATATTCGATCTTCTGGCCTTGATAACAAGAATGAATGTTGAATGAAAACGAACCTCCAAGAGGTCGCCTTCGAGCATGAGTTCCTCCAGCTTGTGCAGCATGCCGGGTGCCATCCTCGCGCTGGGCGACCGCGGCGTGGCGCTGTACGCGTGCTCCACGCTGGCCGACGACCTGACACCACAGAACACTTTAGTCTCATTCTGTACGTTCGAGACTCCGTTGTAGAGAAAACATTTTTATATCTCTCTCACGGGCCGTTTATAAACTGTGACATCATAAGTCGAAAGGGTCCTATTTATTTTATTACTTGAGAACTTTAAATATTTATCGTCGTTTTTATACAGGGCGTCCCAGAAAGAATGGATAATCCTGAAACACCTCATAGTAGAGCCAATGGGGACTCAAAATAAAAAATAATATTTCTTAGATAGTACCCAAATTAAAAATAAAGAAAAAATACCAAATTTCACGATTAAAACTAAAGTTTAGATTAACTTTTATAAAACATTACACTAGCTACTCATACGATTTCCTGCATATTCCTTAGTATAGTTCCATTTAGAATATTATAACACCAAAAAGCCTATGGATTTAATTTATTTCTAGCTGTTGTGTATTGCAGAAACGCACAGCAGTATGGAAAATATCAACTTTTTTTTAAAATACGTTATTTGGGTACTACCTGAGATTATTTTTTTATTTGAATCCCCAATAGCTCTACTATGAAGTGTTTCAAGATTATCCATTATTTCTGAGACGCCCGGTATAATTTACTTTCTGTTTTAAAGTATTAATAACCGAATAAAAACATGGAACTACCCTATTAAGAACTATTTGCAATGATGAAAATCTTACTATTTGAGAGTCTAAGAAAATATTTGATACACATCTCGAACATTTAAGATTTTTGGTCTCATTGCCTTAATTTGTACGGAGTGAAAAGTTCATGAACGCTCAAAGTTCACATGGTGGATTATTTTATTAGTGTTTTATGGTATACTTTGTAACTATTCTAAATATCCATAAACATTATTGAATACAATAAATATTTTAACTACCTTGGATTATGCGCATTATGGAGATCATGAGCTCTTCCTGTTGCCTTCTTTAACTCAGCATTCAGTTTATCTGCCTTTTCTCTGTTCGTCTGTGAGTTAAATCATATGTCATGAATTAATTTTTTTCGGTCTCTATCATTGTTTTTATGATTACAGTAAAGGCGTTTTATTGCCATTTAATTAAACAACAATATCGCCACTGTGGACATTCGTCAGTTTACTTTGCTCTAGTTGGGTACAGCAGTAACTCACTTGGGGTTAAATTGTTGCGAGAGTCCAAAAATATCCAAACGTAATGAATGCTGTCGCCAATGTCGAGATATGAGTGTTCATTTAATTCTAGTTTTTATTTTTTATTGCTTAGATGGGTGGACGAGCTCACAGCCCACCTGGTATTTTTTTTTTTATTGCCTTTGTAGGCAGAGGAGCATACGGCCCACCTGATGGTGAGTGGTTACCGTCGCCCATGGACTTCAGCAATGCCAGTGTTTACTGGAGCCCATAGACATCTACAACGTAAATGCGCCACTCAGCTTGAGATATAAGTTCTAAGATCTCAGTATAGTTACAACGGCTGCCCTACCATTGAAAAGCATTACTGCTTTACGGCAGAAATAGGCGGGGTGGTGGTACCTACTCGTGCGGAGTCACAAGAAGTCCTACCACCAGTAATAATCGGACTGTTTTGAGACAGATGTGTACACTGGTTGTCAATATGTTTCACGAGCACCCTACTAATTATGCGTAGGGCAGCCGGTCACTGAGGGGATAGTGTTAGTCCGCATAGCAGCTAGGGGTTTTTTTTTGGTCACGAGAAAATCGCCGGACTTCCGCCCTTCACTGGGGATGGCGGACGGGGTATGTCAGAGTCGAACTGACTAAAACCTCCTGCCGCTCAACAACCAACATCCGAGCCTCGCATGAAACAGAACTCATGAAAAGGCAAAGGGGGGAGAGAGCGTTTAGTGCGGATCACATCTCTCCCATCACCCTCCGCATAGCAGCTAGAGGTAGCGAGGGCTGTACCATATCAGCGCGGTGCGGCAGGGCGGCCAGCAGCGCCCGCGCGCTGTCCTGCCACGACATGGCGCGCTCCGTCACGCACTGCAGCGCCTCGCCCTCCGCCAGCCGGACCGGCAGCTTCTGCAGCCACACCTGGGGACAGAGCACGCCACCGTCATATACCACGGCAACCAGCGCCAGACCGGCGGCGACATCCCTAACATTATAACACTAAAACAACCAACACAAATCTATATAATTATATATAAATGAATTGCTGTACGTTAGTCTCGCTAAAACTCGCGTACGGCTGGACTGATTTGGGTAATTTTGCTCTTGAATTATTTGTGGAAGTCCAGAGAAGGTTTAAAAGATAGATAAATATGAAAATGCTCGGAATTAAATAAAAATAACAATTTTGTTTTTCCTTTGATGTGTTGGACGGATTCCTTTTGTTTGTTTTAAGTATATTTTATACAAAAGTTTAGGTATTTTATTTGTCGATTGAGGCACTACAAAGTCTGTCGGGTCAGCTAGTTATTAATATAAACATTGAGAACACATTGTTGCCTGGAACGGTGAATCTGGTGTTAAGTGGTGATGCCAAAATACCTTTACGCACTTGGAGATCTAGGTCTGAGTAGTATTTTTCGTTTCAACCTTTAAGCCGGAACGCATAAGCGCTTTGAGGCAGAAATAGGCATAAGGCAGGGTAGCAATATGTACTTTATTATATTATATACCACATATTTTCTATTTCTGAGGGGAAGGGGAAGGCCGAAGAAGACATGAATGGAGTGTGTGAATCACGATATGAGAGAGAGAGAGAGAGGAGTGAGTGTTGAGTTGATGGCTGATAGAAGAGAATGGAAGAGAAAAGTTACCTGTGGCGACCCCACCTAGTAGGATAAAATGAAGAAAAAAAAAAGATACCCCATTTTTTGATCACAAACCACTGTTAACGCGGTTCACAAACCAGTGTCAGTCAGTAATTTCATACATTCTTTATTTGTGTTTCGTCACACATCATCTAGAGAGCAAAAATGTATAGAATCTAAGTTAGACTCGTGAACCATACCAGTAGCCCCAAGATCCGGTCCAGCCTGGGCCGTTTGGTCCTCATACAGTCCGGGCACAGGAATTTACTTTCGGCTCCCGAAAACGGAGCGCCCTCCCCGCGGTCCGGCGACTCCTCCCGCTCGTCCTTCATTGACGATATGCACGAAGCTATGCAAACAAACATCATTCAGTGAGTATCAATATTAGATGTCAAATCAATACGTTAATTATATAATTACATACTAGACTTTTTTTTTGATAAATTGTGTTTTTTAGAAATTATATTTAAATACGAATTACACAATATTGATAAAATGATGAAATATTCCAAGATACTTTAGGCATTTTTAAGTGAACATGTGAGTTAAAAAGACACAAATAATATACATATAAACAATTCATTTTCTTGGTCTAACCTTAAACCAAACACTCATTGGCTTCGGGTGGCTTAACAACGCCATCTGCTGAAATAGCTTTAGTGTTATTGTGTCTTTAAAGCAGTTAGTTGCTCTCAATTATGAAAAATAGTATTTTTATTCGTCAATAGATGTCGCGAAGAGTCATAAAGTTGATTATAGAAAACACGAATAAAACAACATTTTTTGAAAATAAATGGTAGCTAGATCGATTTATCGCCCCCGAAATCCCCTGTATACTAAATTTTATAAAAATCGTTGGGAGTTTCCGAGATTCAGATTATATATATACAAGAATTGCTCGTTTAAAGATATAAAATATATTATATACATAGGCAAGTTACAAAACAATTTACTCTGTCTTTCAAGTTTCTTTTGGTTTGGTAGCTAATTACAAGTGTTATCAATAATTTCGTTACGGAAATTATAAATAGCGAAGACTTTTTTCAAAATATCAATACGCAAAATTAAATGTCCGTGATTATGGTCAAATTTCGACCATTAGACGTCTATACTGGTTATTTTTATTATATTAATAATACAGAAACTAAATGAAAAAAAATGAACTGTTTATAAATTAAGGAAAACTGTATTGAAGAATGACGTCATTGTTCACGTGCGTCAAACAAATTCTAAACCAATGCTATTCGGGGGAACAGAAAGAGCATCATACGAGGTAGTTTATGTATGCAACAAAAATTACAGAAAAATATATTATCCAATAATAGTATTGGCAAATTAAAAATACTTCTCACCATGGAACCAATCCTTGCACAGCTCACACTGGGTCATGACACCATATTGCCGTTTCTGGCAGACGCAAAACGTGACGCCTGCCGCGGGTGGGGCCCGGACTTCCTTCCTCATGTTACGGGCTCTGTTCAAAGAATACATTTTATTTATTAAATTAAACACTGCCAATATTTAATAAATAAAAACTAGTCCTCGCCAGTTAGTCAATAAATTTGGGATTGACATTAAATTCGCATATGAGATACAGATATGCAAGCTCTCAATTTACAAATATATTTATTTATGATTGATCTCTATCAGGGTCAGTACCTACGGATGATTAATCCGCCTACAGCACAGGCTCGTCCTTATTTAGGTTCGTGAACATTGTGCTTAGTAGAAATTACATAATGTAAATAATTATTAATTTAAAACTATTTTCCGGACATACCTTAAAGTTTTTATTGAATTGAGTTCAGTAATCTCCGCTTGTTTGAACGCCGCTACGATTTCTGTGGGGGTGGAGTCTTCGCTGAAGTTCCTCAGGAATAGGCCGGCCTCTAACGTCGAGGGAGGCGGTTCGGTTCCGACGGCGGCTCGCGCCCGGCGCCGCGCTGTTGATAAGCTTTCGGCTCCTTCAGTCCTTGGCGACAGGGCTTCCAGTAACGAATATGGCCAATTCTGGGTCAAAAGAAAATATTTCATTTTTAATACAAAATATACGAGGAATTTTCAATCTGATCGAATTTATAAACTTAACTTAACTGGTGGCAGGACTTCTTACTGGCGGTAGGACCTCTTGGGAGTCCGCACTCGTAGGTACCACCACCCCGCCTATTTCTGCCGTGAAGCAGTAATGCGTTTCGGTTTGAAGGGCGGGGTAGCCGTTGTAACTATATTGAGATCTTAGAACTTATATCTCAATATGGGTGGCGCATTTACGTTGTAGATGTCTATGGGCTCCAGTAACCACTTAACAGCAGGTGGGCTGTGAGCTCCGAACCCATCTAAGCATTAAAAAAAAATTAAAAAAATTCGCCATTATAATATACTTTATATTACTCATTACAATTAAAATTTTGTGTTTCATATTTTACTGAATACAAACATAAAACATATTATTGGATATAATTACCGTTAGGTCGACCTTGCCACACACCTTTTTTAGAAACATTTCGGCCGCACCACGTTTCCATTCCTTCGCAGACTGTAGCGCGGCCGCCAACTGATCTTTCTCGTATAGCGCCAGAGGGATCTGTTGCCCGCGGCGTACAACAGACTCCACGCTGTGCATGTACGGGTACAGATCTTTGGATTGCATCTCTTCTACCTAAAAACAATCAATTAAATGCAATCAACTATCTGCGTAATTACAATGCTTAATTTAAATTTAAGCCTAATTATCACTAATCAAACCTAGCCGTACTTTATATATAAAGGGATTTTATGACCTGGTAACTAAGACCTTTAAGTCATGTCTTATTTTAATTTATATTCAAATTATTATAAAAAAATGATATTAAATGAAATGAAGATGATATGGGATGAAATATAATCTCAGTAAAATGGTGGCCATTTTTGAGAATTTTTTGCAGTGGACTTTTTGGAGGATCCCGAGAAGTTACGTCCAGTGACTCTTTCATTTTCCCACATTTATGCACTTTCACAGATATTAAACAGTTAATAAGCCACCGTTATTATAGATCTAAACCTGAATAAACACTAAATAAAAAAAGTTCCGCACTTTATCTTCTTGAAACATAGTTAATGCCAAATGAGTTTGAAGATCGAGTGAATCACAGCACATCCTGTCATTAACTATTCCCTGTTGAACGTTATTCGGTGGAGTTACCTTAACCCACTGAGTTACTCGCCGGATCTTCTCAGTGGGTTGCGTTTCCGATCCGGTGGTAGAATCTGCGAAGCACTGCTCTTGCTAGGGTCAGTGTTAGCAACACTCCGGTTTGAGCCCCGTGAGCTCACCTACACACGTTAGGGTGAAGCTGAAATAGCCTCTCATGGCTATCAGCATAAGTAGGGAGAAAAAAAAAAGTAGTTACCTTGGCCAGCCAGTCCTTTGCGTGAGCCACAGCGGTCTGCAGCGCGTGGTACGAGGGCAGAGCCGCCTCGATCTCGTCGCCGTCGGCGAGCAGCAGACTCAGCTCGGCCAGGGTCGTGTACTGCGGCTCGTCCGCTTCAGACGAATCTTTCGACTTTGTTGTATCTATGAGGACTGCTCGGGCGCGTTCCTCCCATTCTTCTACTAGGGCTGTTCACAAATTATTTCATATTTGATGCAATTAAATCCAAGCTAGGGCTGTTGAGTCACTGGCATTTAAATAGTATAAATTATGTGAATGAAATTTAAAGTAGCCTAATACATATTTATTGTATTAGCATACACCAATATAAAGTATATTTCATTAACATAATCCGTTATTGTTATATATCGGATAATAACTTCGACCGTTATATGTGACTTTAGAAGAAAAATTGAAATCTAAGCCTTAATTTATTTCCAAGATTTTTTTTGTTTTACTACTTTTCTTTACCCTTTTTATTAACTAACAGAGACAGCCCATATTTTAGGCGTGACCCCAATAATAAGCGTTATAGATTAGCGGCATTTCCGTATAGGCCTTTTTGAGCTTTGATAACTGCTAAACGCCTCATGTACCCATCTCGACTAATTGAACATCCTCTCGTTGGTCTCACACTAACCTTTCAACTTGTATAGTCCAGCCCTCTCCAGTTCAACCCTGCGATGGGGAACAAGTTTTTCGGCATCCTGCAACAGCCGGTCGATGACCTCCGGAGTGAGGGTGGAGCACTCGTCCCTGTATTGCTGCACTTCATCGACGAACTTGACTTGTTGGAGCCGTGCCTGCAGGGGTGCCAGCTGCGGTAGCACTATACAGAGCCGGGATCCTAGATCTACAACCTGTAAATAATACATTTATTTAAATTAAAAAAAAAACGAAACACCCTGTATATGATTTTCCTTGAAACAGACAACAAACAGAGCAACACAAAAATTGTATTAAATTTAAATTTGTGTTGATCCATATTTTTTCAGATAAATATGTAACAATATCTATACTAATATATAAATCTACAGTGGTTTTTACGGATGTTCCGTTATAACTACTGAACTATGCATCCGATTGACTTGAAGAAAATACATGTACTTTTTTTTTTTTATTGCCTTTGTAGGCAGACGAGCATACGGCCCACCTGATGGTAAGTGGTCACCGTCGCTCATGGACGTCAGCAATGCCAGGGGCAGAGCCAAGCCGCTGCCTACTTAATGGATAGGCTAATATTTATATGAGTGTTAGAATCCCTACACCAGATGCGGGGGCGTTAATGATCAGAATCTTTGTGGGGGTGAGAAATAATAATGTTAATTTTAAATGCCTTAGCGAAGCGGACGGGTACAGCTAGTATTATATATATTTCGATTCATATTACACTATCAATGTTAGATCTTACCTCTTCTAATTCCCTAACGTAGCCAGGTTCAATCTTGTCCAGGTCTTTATTGATCAATTCCGATGCTTTCGACTCAAACTCTGATGTTTGACGTAAGACTTCTTTGACAGCCGAGCCTGTGAGGAAAATGCAATTTTAATTTTTGATATTTTTAATATGTGATACATTCGAGTTTTGTTCCTTATTGTATGTTTTTTTTTTTATTATTCATATGGGTGGACGAGCGCACAGCCCACCTGGTGTGAGGTGGTTACTGGAGCCCATAGACATCTACGACGTAAATGCGCCACCCACCTTGAGATATAAGTTCTAAGGTCTCAAGTATAGTTACAGCGGCTACCCCGCCCTTCAAACCGAAACGCATTACTGCTTCACGGCAGAAATAGGTAGGGTGGTAGTACCTACCCGCGCGGACTCAAAAGAAGTCCTACCACCAGTAAGACACAATATCTTCCGGAATGGTGCTTTACTGTAACTAAAACAATTAACGCACCTTCGGGCAAAACACAAGCGAGGCCGTCAATTTCTGCCGCGAACAAAGTGAGCTCGTGTATGGTCAGCCTGTATTTGGGGTCGTGGTGTCGGGTTCGAGTTCGCATCTTGTTCAAGTCCAGTTGCTGTATTACCGAAGCACACTTTTCGGCGTCTTCGATAGCTGTTTCTAAAGCACGAACTAGTTCGGTCTTGTGAATCTGTGGGGACAATTTTACGATTAATAGAAAATACCTAGTCAGGTCATAAATTCTGTCACATGTTTAATGTAAAATAATTGAAACAAGTTTATTCATTATGTAACCATTCATATACCAAAATGAACTTAACAAAACATAAGATTCTTATGACACTAAAGTTTATTGAAAATGACCTCCGTGATTTTGAATACAGGCCTTCAATCTGCGCGGCCAGTCGTCTATCGCAGCACGAACGAGGTCCATGTCAATATCGGCGGCTGCCTTAATCAAGGATGTCTTGAGTGACTCCAAATTGGGATGAGGCTTTGAGCACGCCTTTTCCTCCCAGTGTTGCCATATCTTGTAATCTAACGGATTCAAATCTGGACTGGAGGAGGGCCAGTCTTCGTGCCGGATGAAGTCGATTTCACGCGCCGCCAGCCAGTCTTGTGTGCTCTTCGCTCTATGAGCTGGCGCCGAATCTTGTTGGAATACCCAGTGCCTGTTATTGAACACGGTATGAGAAACAGATTCCACAAGGTTCGTCAGGACTGTATTTAGATACACAACTGCATTCGTTTTTACACCTTTCTCACAAAAATGTACCTCTGTTAAGCCCCAATAAGAATCTCCCAACCATACCATGAGCGAGGATGGAAAATGACCTCGTTGGACACGCGGAATACGGTTGCTCGCTTCTTCACTACTGTGTGCGTACACCTTATCATTTTGTTTGTTGTAGCTCTCTTCTACGGTAAAAAATTTTTCATCCGAAAAAAGAATTTCCTGATATTTTTTTCCCGCGTACCGCTTCAACAAAGCGCGGCATCTCTTCAGTCTCAGGTCCATTAGACGAGCATTCAAACGATGTCCTGTTTTTCTTCGATATGCCCGAAGCCCTAAGTCTTCATTTAACACCCTTTTCACCGTGGTTCTGCTTAACCCCATCTGAAGGGCCAACAGTTTCTGCTTACGTTTGGGATTTCTTTGAATTCGCGCCTTCACAGCTTTTATCACTGCTGGAATCCTAACAGAGCGAGGGCGACCACTTCTTGACCTGTCATCTACACTAGAGTCTTCATTGTATCGTTTGATGGTACGATAAACGAATCTTTTGGTTGTATTCAAAATTTTCAGTATGTTAAAAATTTGAATTGGCGCGTAACCGCAACGATGCAACGCAATAACTGCAACACGGTCTTCTTTAAGCGTCCACTCCATATTTAAAAATGAGTAAAATTCTAAAAGTATACATTTTTATTTTCATGAACAATTCGAAATTCGAATTCAATAAACTTTTTTGTGGCCAGCATTCTAAAAGAAAAGTTTTTACTGTGTGACAATACTTATGACCTGACTAGTTATATAAACGTTTTAAAACCAGTTATGAAAGTAGTATTTTTTAAAACAAATAGTGAGGACTTTTCTTTAGATATCTACTGACTTTTTGTAAATAACTAAATTACACTATTGTTAATTTACACTTACTATCACAATACATTTAAATGCGATACATTACACAGTTAATTTGATTTAGAAACCTGAATTCTCTGTTCGCTAAACTATGCAATACATTAATTTACCTGGAAGTCCAATCTTATTTCTTATTGAAAAAACATAATATACCTTAAGTTCGTGAGCTTTCTTCAAGTGCGCCCTCAATCCGTCTAAATCACAAGTCTTAGGCGTATCTGGATCTAGAGCATTCTGCACAGCTTCAGCCCACTCCCTGAACTGTTCTGATTTCTTCTTTAGTTTCTCCAGCATCGCTGGCAACTCATCTAAGGTGTAACGGTATCTAAAAATGTACAATTGCTAGATAATTAACAGCTCGTGTTGACGATATGTCCGTTATAGAATATATTTAAAGCACTATTTCACTGGAGCCCCACAGAGGCAATCCCGTCATCACCGCTAAGGAACTGTATGCTGCTCTATAGTGTCCGCTACTTGATACTTGCGGTGCCAGCACGCTGGTCAAGATACCACTATCGTGAGCACAAGTGAGCGCTAGTGAGCACGTACCTGAGCCTGTGCGCCTGCGGGCTGCAGCTGCACAGCTCGACGTAGTGTCGCAGGCAGGCGACGGCGGGCGTGCAGCGACACGTCACGCACGACAGAAAGCACGTCGTCTTGCACATGTGACATTGCCGCTCATCGTCTGGTAGCAGCTCGAAGGCCTCGCGTTCCGCTTCCGTTACACCCTACAAACGAACAAAGGTTAGGTTATGCTTTTTTTTTCGCGAAACGCGACTCACTGAGAAGATCCGGCGAGAAACTCAGTGGGCTTAGGTTATGCAGTTCTAAGAAAAACCACCATTATCGTACGTAAAGTATGACGCAAAAATTATAACGTCGATTTGTAATGTACATTGACCTTAAATGCTCTGTATGCTTAGTGCGAGTTTTTTAACGTTTTCGATAGCGTAAAAGATAACCAATTTTGTATGCAGTTGGAATAGCGCCCCTAGCGGCACACGTAGGCAAACGATCCTATTCCATACAAATATGAGCTAACTTTTACACTATCGAGATCGTTAAAAAACTCGCACTAAGCACACTTAAAACTATAAAATATTTTGAATTTACTAAGCGAATTAATTAATTCGCTTAAAAGGTAACCGGTAAACGGACAAAACAAATATCGACAATCCTAAATATCGATAATTTTACATCACTTTTGCTGTCAAATTACTATTGCACGAATCGAGGAACAAATGAATTCAATATTATAGCAGATCGTCCTACTTCTACTTCTTCTATTACGAAGAATGAAAACTGATATTAATTACTAAAATGATTTTAAATTTTTAGTTTTCGGGTCAACCCTATTTAACATCCACGATTGAAGTACTGTAGCACTAATACTACATGTCGTTGCCGAGTGCGAGACTGACCCAATCCAGCAGTCCCTTCCGGAGTTTCCTTTCGTCGTGTAGCATGGTGCGCATGTCCCGGTAGGCGGCCAGCGCGACGCTGAGGCTGAGCGAGTCGGCCTCCAGCGCCATCTTGCAGACCAGCTCGTCGTGGGAGAACACGCAGTAGCGCCGCAACGTGGAGTAGTGCGCGATGCATTCGCGGCCCACTTTCAACTGCCAATTGCATTAGTTCATTGTGAGTTAAAATTATATATTGTTGCGCCGGTAAGAGTAACGCCATCTATCGCCGAATAGTCGAACGAATATCGAAGGACCTAAAACGTTAGAGAAGTACAACGTCATCTATCGTCAGATAACGCAAAATACTACTAGAGATGTGTGAAATATTCTCGATAATTCTAGGGATGAGGTATAATAGCCGGCAAACTTCTTGAGCATTTGTTGACGTAGTGGGGGTAAGTTTGCGCATGGTACACTCACGTGCAAAAACATTATTTACTCTGCGTCATAATGCAATTAAATTATTAAAATCAACATATGTATTTTTTTATATATTTATTAGAACATCAACAAAAAATGTAGGTTAATAATTGTAATAATTTAATCTTGCGGTAAAATAGATATTCCTTCTATTAAGTCAAAACTAGAGCTGTTGCCAGGTCTTGGTTCAGTTGAAGCGAAGCTGGTATTTGTATTTTTTTTTTCGTTATCATAATCTTGACCATCATCATCATCACTGTTTTCATCACCCGAGTCGCTATCATCGTGATTAGTCGACATAGGGCTCATCGGTGTAGTTTACAACTCGGTCGATTCGGTCTTCTTTTTTGTCTATAATTAATTATTTTTTGAAGATATTCGATTCGTAGTAATCGAATGTTACTTTTTTCAATTACCAGCTTCCCATTATTTTCTGTTCTTTTTTCCATCTAAAGCTCTTTCATAATACGTCGTAAGCTTCATTCCGAGCCATTAAAATTTATATCTTCTTTAAAATTTTCGAAGCCTTTCTACGGTACGGAGTTTCGCTGCTTGTTATGTAGTTATTATGATTACATATTTTTATTACAGATTGAACGAAACTATCCATTCCGGTAACTTTCTTCTTCCCTGATCTTTTCTTACCCGGAGTCCGAAACACGGCGAGCAAGCCAGAGCCTTTAGCTTCCTTAATAATGCACCTAACAGTCCTCACTGATGGTTTTGTTACTTCCGAAGTCTGTTTTAATTTTTCCATATCATTCTTCCCCTGTTTTATAATGAAGCAATATACGTCGTACACCATTTTTCTACCCTTTCTTTTGAATACTACACCGGTTTGTCGCGGCATAGTGTATGTTTTATAAAAAATCAACAAACACTCAACAAATAGCAATGGCAAAAAAGTCCACAAGTAATTATAACAAATAACTTAACGATTAATAACGATAGACTTTAATAATATAATAACTTTCCGCTGTACGCAAGCGTACTTTTGGGAGCAAGCGGAGTGAGGGCGCGGTGCGGGACGCAAGGTTCGACTGATCTACCAATAACGCGCTCGATACGATTTCCCCTGCCGTCGCGCCTCACCCTCACCACCAAAGTGATCTAAAATCGGTTCTGCGCAGTCAAGGTCATTTGCTCAAGATGTTTGCCGGTTACTATATCGGCTATAAAAGCGTTCTAGAGATGGCACGCAGTCAGTCAGTAATCGGAACTACTTGAAGCGAAATAGAAAACGGATTACCTGAAGCGAAGCGGAAGTGAATTGAATTGAGAGTTTTAAAGTGTTTGTTCAGTGTTTTAAAGTGATTGTTGAGTGTTTTAAGTGTTCTAAGAGTTGAATACAATTTTTAGTTGTACTTGGGTGAAACTTTGTTTATCCCGAACCCCAGCGCATAACAATACGAATACTTGTTAACCCAATTACGCAGATCTGAATACAAACATGACAACTTTAATAATTGCATTGCTTGTTTTGTACATAAATATTTTCATGGTAGAGTTCTTTCAATCAAACTCGACTTAAACTAGATTATTATATCTGAGTTAAAACACAAAGAGCAACAATTCAAACTTACCCAATCAGCGGGAGTAAAGTTGACCGCTTCGGCAAAATTGTAGCCTTGGTTGAAGCCGGCATGATAAGCGCGAGGAAACGTAATCACGAATTCTCCAGCGTGCTGATCCATTCTAGGAAGTAATAGATATCACATAAACAATAGGCCATAGTTATGAACTGATATCGTCTTTTCGCATTAAAAGTGTACAATTTCCAAAAATATTTGAAATTGAGTTAATATGCGGAATCATTTGATATCGTCAGTATTTTTCTCATAAATACTGTCAAGAGAGTGTAGTTTAGTTTTAGTTTTTTTTTTTAGTTTACCTATGTTTTGACTACTATTAACAATATTAAAACATAATTTTATCTTACTTTCAACGACAATAATGTAACTGGAAAAAAAAAAAAAAAATTGTTGCAAAGATGATTAATATTAAAAATATAACATGTTAAACTCTTAAAACACTCTCCTGTAAAATTAGTAAGTTTTGACATTATACAGTTTTAATGCGAGAAGACGATATGTTCGAAAGAACACAACTAGTTTGTAACAACTACATACCTGTAAACGGGAACACCAGCTTTCATCAGCACATTAGGGTTCATGATCGTGACCAGCTGGTGCAGTAGATCCGGTTGCAGCTGAAACAGCTCTGGAGCTTCGGCCTTCATTGCGGCTTCGAATTGCTCGGCCTTTGAACTTGGCACTCCGTACCTGGAGGAATCGTATCATTCACTATTACAATTTACATCAGTTATAAAAATAGATCGTCGACTGTCCGTTCTGCTGGTGAACTACTTTCTACTGTGACATAAATATTATTCCCCGAGCCATGAAGGTTAAAGATTACATTTATACTTTTAATAGTGGAACAATAGCTCAACCGAATTCATATGAATATCCGACTCTAATTAATTAATTAATTATTTTTTTAAATCAAAATGAACTATTCAAACTACATATTTTTTCCTTCTAAGGTAACTAAGTACCCAGCTAGTGGAGGGTGGTCGCCCTCACTGGCGAACATTAGCAACAAGGACTCAGCCGATACAGGTCTAAATGAAACTCCATAAACAGTACTTCAGACTTACCATGTCTTAGGTTCTCCCCAATGTAAATAATTGATGGAGTAGCTCCAGTGGTCCTCGTTGTGCCAACAGAACGTTGCGAAGCACATGCCCACGTACAACCAAGGTATCTACATTAAAGAAAACCATATAAACAATAAAGTACACCAAAAGCACTTTGTTTTCCTAAGATATTTGTATAATATGGTACCTTTATTTGGAACCAGAGTATGAGGATTAATATTTTCTTAAATATATAAATAGAAATATTTTCTTGGATTTTCGCGAGTCGTCGACACAATTAAAAGTACTTTTGCGGTATATTATTTCCGAGGTTTAGAATGCTTTAGAGTTTTCGTGGTTATGGAAGAAATATTTATGTACTGTTATTATTTATATTAACAAGGTTTTTTTTATAAAAGCATTCGATTATTATTTGATTACTGTCAAATGTCAAATGAATATTTACAAATGTCATATGCAAACAAAGTAAACATTTTTAATTGTTAAATAAAAATGACCAAACCTTCGTAACAAACTGACCTTCATTCCTGATATATCAGCGTTGATATGTCCCAGCACAGAACCCTCTAGAACCGGTAGATTGTTCAAGTTCCAGCTGGAGTCTGCGTACTGCTGCTCCCCCGGGTACAGGTGGGCGCTGGACTTGGTCGGGAACCCCGAGCCGTGGTCCATTGAGTGGAGATCCGCTCCGTACTCGACCGTGACATCTTCGTCTATCGACGATACGATGCGCCAAAATTCCTTTTCCACGGTCGACGTTGGAACCATCTAGAAACGCGAGGTATTTATTATAAACGTAAATTTAAATTAAATAGCCCTTGCTAAGCCGCCACCATACTTAGCAGCAGCTTCGCAAACAACAATTGAGCAACATGGCAATTTAACCTGGATATTCAAATCCGTTTTAAAGAAACTTCAGAAGCACGAGCTTTGCAAACCAATACATTGTGTAATGTTGCCAACTTATTAAAAGAAAAAAATATTGAGCAACATGGCAATTTAAGCTGGATACTCAAATCCGTTTTAAAGAAATTTCAGAAGCACGAGCTTTGCAAACCAATACATTGTGTAATGTTGCCAACTTATTAAAAGAAAAAAAGATTGAGCAACATGGCAATTTAAGCTGGATACTCAAATCCGTTTTAAAGAAATTTCAGAAGCACGAGCTTTGCAAACCAATACATTGTGTAATGTTGCCAACTTATTAAAAGAAAAAAAGATTGAGCAACATGGCAATTTAAGCTGGATACTCAAATCCGTTTTACAGAAACTTCAGAAGCACGTCGACGTCTTTTCGATGCCTCCAATGAACACTAACACCAAATTCGTAGATTTACAGGAGGAGCGTTGAAAAAGTTGATAAAATCTTTATTATTGCAGATATATTTATGGTTTTTTTGTGTAACTAGTTGATTTACTCTTGCTTCGAGCCCCATCAATAATGATTAATTGTAATACTTTTAACATAGTGAAGCGACTTGGGTGAAAAACGAAAATTTCAAAATTTTGAGTTAGAGTAGTGTTCATTGGAGGCATCGTTTTAACGTCACTATAACGTAGTACGTTGGCACAACTCACGTGTACGGGCATGTTGAAGTAATCCGATTTAAACTGATCCGCCATCTCGCCGAACTGTTGCAGCGTGTACTCGCGGGTGGCCTGCTCGAAGCCGAAAGCTTCGGTCGGCTTCGATACCTACAACAAAGTTATACGGTCAATATTGAATGAATGAATGATTTATTTTATTTCAGACAACAACAAATCCATATGTGTGCATAGCATCATTGAAACATACTTAAAATTACCAAAACAAATAAAATAAATAATACATTATTAAAAATAATCATCAGTTGAATACATTTAAAATATTCCATTCCACTGATGCTCACTTCGAATCAACCATTATTATTATTATTTTTATTTAGTCCGCAGGTGAACCATTGTACAATGGTTCAAGTACGGAGTCATAAGTAGAACATTTATTGGTGGTAGAGCGTATTGTGTGCTCGCAAGGGTCGTTACTACCACCCTGCCTATTTCTGCCGTGAAGCAGCAATACGAAGGGTGAGGCAGCCGTCGTACTGCAAAAACTGAGACTTAGAACTTATGCCTCATGCATGTAATGCATGACTTGACAAGTAATGATTGACCATGATTAAGAATTTATCTTATATACTAATCAGGGTTTTAAATGTATTTGTGCACATTTTCAGTAATTTTGACGTCATTGATTTAAATATTATCATATTATAAATAGATTTACTAGACACCCAATGAATATTAGAACGAATAGATGGCACTGACCTCTTCAGCTAAGCACACTGGACACCTCCAGTCGCCCTTGGGCACGTCCGCGAGCGGCGGCACCAGACAGAACGTGTGATACGAGTCGTCGCAGCCGTCGCACAGCAGCATCTGCTCCTCGACGTCGCCCCGGCCGCACACGTGACACATGTACTTCGCCAACTGAAACGTCACACGTCAACTCAGAAATCGGGAATTTGGCAATATTCTAAGGAGGCGGCCCTACAGCTTGTCGAAGCCTGCTGAAGTCATCGTGGCCTAACGGATAAGACGTCCGGTGCATTCGTGTTGAGCGATGCACAGGTGTTCGAATCCCACAGGCGGGTACCAATTTTTCTAATGAAATACGTACTCAACAAATGTTCACGATTGATTTCCACGGTGAAGGAATAACATCGTGTAATAAAAATGAAACCCGCAAAATTATATTTGCGTAATTACTGGTGGTAGGACCTCTTGTGAGTCCGCGCGGGTGGGTACCACCACTCTGCCTATTTCTGCCGTGAAGCAGTAATGCGTTTCGGTTTGAACGGGTGAGGTAGCCGTTGTAAGTATACTGAGATCTTAGAACTTATATCTCAAGGTGGGTGGCGCATTTACGTTGTAGACGTCTATGGGCTCCAGTAACCACTTAACACCAGGTGGGCTGTGAGCTCGTCCACCCACATAAGCAATAAAAAAAATCTTATAACTAGGGATTAGCTATCAACAATACGCTATGGTGGCGGCCTTGCAGCTTCTATGGACACAACAACAATTAAGTTTCTCGCCGGATATTCTTAGTCTATCGCGATTTCGATCCTGTGGTAGATTATTCAACGAAGCACGCTCTTGCTATGGCCAGCGTTAGAAATTTTCTCAAGTTGAGTCCGTGACTAGTTGGAATAACCACTTAGGTTGGAAGACCACTTAGGTACAGAGAAAAAAAGCGACCAAAGGGAACGAATTCTAAATTAAAAAGTATAATTAAGTATTTTAAGAACCAACATATGACAACCCTCTTACCCCCTATACTTGTAAAAGTCAACTCAGAATCGAGAATTGACCGAGAGGATTAATCATAGAAACGCGAACGCTTAATTTCGCTTGTTGCGTGAAGCAATCCCCCTATGACTGTTTCAAGCTAAAAATATCAATGAAAATGTCATCTAGCATTATGAAGTTTAATGTAATGTTCAATTTTATTTTAATTTTCAATTTATATTCCAGCAAAGGCTTTTAGGCCCTAGTAGTGCTCCAGCTATATGATGATCTCCATTTTGATTTCCAACTTAAATTTTACAATAATCTAATTTGTGCTCAATATTCTATACTGTTCAAGTCAAAGGCGAAAAAAAATGCTGAGCAAATACAGATGCTGACATGATCTAGGCATTGTTTACACTTTTATATTTTCGTTAATATAGGTGAAGCAAATATGACGGAATTTCGTCACACAAAAACTTAATCGAGTCGCACTGTCAATGGCGCGGCTCCGTTACAGTTTTATATTAGCGTAGATCAGGGGTTCCCAAGCTTATTTTGTCTACTGCCCACTTTGAGAATAAATAATTTTTTAGCGCCCCCATTTTATCACCTACTTAAAGTCCACTATAGCGAGAGCTCAGTCGGTATCTAAGAGTCCTCCTAGATAAAATTACAAATCGCCTCCCAAGTTTCTACACAGTGCCCCAATTTTTTTTCTGGGTCTCTTACCGCCCCCCTTTAGGCCTACAGCGCCCACAAGGGGGCATTATCGCCCACTTTGAGAAAGGCTGTCGTAGATGAACTCACCGGATCATCGGGATGCGTGTTGGGTGCAGGCGGGGCGGGCGTCACGGAGACCGTCATGTTGTTGACGCGATGCTCGCGGAGACGGGTGGAACGGGTCACCCGCGCACGCGAACCGCAACTGGCTCCCGCCGACATCCATTTGTTCTCACGAGGACCTAAGACGGGAATTTATTGCAAGATTGAGAATTTTTTAACGATACTTTTGTTGTTGATATATTTATATTTCTCAGTACTTATGGTCGTGATCTACGGACTCTTTACAACAAAATGCTACGCTTCCATGAAAACAAACTGTGTTATACTCAAATTCCTTTACTGTCTTAGCAACTCCTCTTTGGAATAGCCTTCCTCCCCATTTTCGTGAAGCACGTTCAGTTGAAATTTTGAAAGCTAAAGTACATGATCTCTTTTTCAAAACACAGATTGCTTGATTGTTTTGTAGTATGTTGTGGTTTATATAATCTATTTTATTTGATATGTATTTCTTATCTATTTATTTTGTATGTATGAATGTCTATGTATCTATTTTGGTAATGTAATAATTATAACCTAGTGTTTATTTTCACTCATATCTACTATAATTTTTTAAATAATCGCCATGTATTAACTTTATCACAGCTAGGTACTTCTTGAATCTTTCACTTCATCAACGAGGGTTAACTGGAATGCCTGCATGGCGATAAGTTCGCCTTCGTACAATGTTTTTGTGCAATAAAGAATTTTCAATCAATCAATGTTGTTGAATTTTCGTTACGATAATTTTGATTTACAAAGTGGGCGACTTACTAGTCCGCCTTATTTCGGGGTTCTCCTCTTTAATGGGAGTTTTCATGATCGAATCTTCAGATCCGACGAGGGCTCCTTCGGTGTGACTGCCTTCAGCCGCCGGTTCGGGCTCGGACTTGTACCGACGGGCGGGGGGCGGGGTGGCCGCGGCCCCAGGGGGACATTTGGTTGTGGAGCGACTGCGCGTCGCCGTTGCCTTCTCGGGGGTCTGTTCTGATTTGACTTCGATTTTCTACAAAAAAAATTACAATAACCAATTTAGTTAACAACATCAGTTACCGGTTCCGAAAATGTTTCACTCATAAACTCCTTTCCTATATATTTTTTTATTGCTCATATGGGTGGTGGTGTTATAATAAGTGGTTACTGGAGCCCCTAGAAACACGTACACGTACCCACAGTGTAAATTTTTTTTTTTTTTTTTTTTTTTATTGCTTAGATGAGTGGACGAGCTCACAGCCCACCTGGTGTTAAGTGGTTACTGGAGCCCATAGACATCTACAACGTAAATGCGCCACCCACCTTGAGATATAAGTTCTAAGGTCTCAATTATAGTTACAACGGCTGCCCCACCCTTCAAACCGAAACGCATTACTGCTTCACGGCAGAAATAGGCAGGGTGGTGGTACCTACCCGTGCGGACTCACAAGAGGTCCTACCACCAGTAAATGCGTCACCCACCTTCAGATATAAATTCTAGGGTCTCAAGTATAGTTACAACGGCTGCCCCACCCTTCAAACCGAAACGCATTACTGCTTCACGATAGAAATAGGTAAGGCGTTGGTACCCACCCGCGCGGACTCACAAGAGGTTCTACCACCAGTAATTACGCAAATTACAATTTTGCGGGTTTCATTTTCTGTAAGTGAAATTGTACTGTAATCAATGATTTTTTCATCCCAGTATCACGCATCATAGCACCCATATAAATTATTCTGACCACACGTGCTAAATTTAAAGGTTCATATTAAGAAAAAATAGATTCTTTACATATAATAGTTTTCATAGTGACAAAACGAGAAAAATGCTACTTTATAAGTCACGATGATATTTGTTGCATTAACTTCACCTGGATTATTTTAACTTTATTTTCAAACAAAAATCAATAGGTACATACCACCGTTCTATTCTATTGTAAACGGATTTCACTAATAATAAAAATGTGGTAGTACAGTTCCTATGCACATTACCGCAATTTGAAACAGATTCCAACCCGCTAATCGTTTTTGTGGTCTAGCGAATTAATTACTATGGAAAAGTTACGTCATCCAATCTACTGGTGGCAGGGCGCCGTTATGAGTCTGCACGAGTGACACCACCATCTTGTACATTTCTACCACGAAGCAGTAATACGTTCTGATTTGAAGGACAGTACAGCAGTTATACTTTGCAATTCAGATTTAGACCTGTGTTCTCTTAACACTTAACACCAAAGGGCTAGTGAGGTCATTCACCCGTCAATGCATTGAAAATAAGAATCTACAACTAATATAGTGTAGGTACATGACATGACATGTGTTCACAAACGTTTACATTTTTTATAAGTCTGATAGCAGCAAACTAATAAAATCCTGCGGCGCCTTAATTCCCATCTGCCTATCTGTTTAACTTCTCTCTCTGTACACCGTTTTTTTCTAATACTTCTCTATTTCTGTTTACAGATGACCAATTTGTAAGTCATCGTGGCCTAAAGGATAAGACGTCCGGTGCATTCGTGTTGAAGCGATGGACCGGTGTTCGAATCCCTCAGGCGGGTACCAATTTTTGTAATGAAATACGTACTCAACAAATGTTCACGATTGACTTCCACGGTGAAGGATTAACATCGTGTAATAAAAATGAAACCCGCAAAATTATAATTTGCGTAATTACTAGTGGTAGGACCACTTGTGAGTCCGCGCGGATAAGTACCATCGCCCTGCCTATTTCTGCCGTGAAGCAGGAATTCGTTTCGGTTTGAAGGGTGGGGCAGCCGCTGTAACTATACTGAGACTTTAGAACTTGTATCTCAAGATGGGTGGCACATTAACGTTGTAGATGTCTATGGGGTCCAGTAACCACTTAACACCAGGTGGGCTGTGAGCTCGTCTACCCATCTACGCAATAAAAAAAATAAAAATCTATAACGCGATCTTGCATGTAAATTACATGAATAGATTGGATCTAATAACTCCAAGTCAATGAAGCACCATAAAAGAAAATGAATCTAATCTCCTTTATACGGAGCTAAAACTTTGTACAGCTGTTGCTGAGATTTAAGGGGGGGTTTCGACATGATACTCATCAGCATACGACGGGCGATGCAAGTAGGTACCTTCAAGAAATGCATTTTCGTGCATTTAATGAGTGACATAAAACAGAGGCCGTAATTCGTTGGTCATTAATATGAATTGAGGCAACAGTGTCAATTGTTTTGACATATTTTTTTGTATGGGTGTTCATGCGTGAACGATCCCTCCTTAATAATACTCTAATTAGTAATCTCGCGACAGAAATCCAAAGGGTATTAGTACCTACGAGTGCGGAGTCGCAAAGCGTCCCTTTTTTTGGGGAGGGGGCCGAACCAAATACGAGGTTCCCGTGCCTAGGGGGCGAGGGGTAATGTGAGAGTCGGTGACCGAAACTGCTAAAATCATCCTAACGCCAGTGAAAAACAACAGCTCACGTGACCAATTTTTTTTATTGCCCTTGTAGGCAGAAGAGCACACGGCCCACCTGATGGTGAGTGGTCACCGTCGCCCATGGACTTTAGCAATGCCAGGGGCAGAGCCAAGCCGCTGCCTAACGCTAAACTAACTTGATTTATTCCGGTTTAAAACTACTATGAGATCATTCATTATAATACAATAAATAAAACACAAAAAAGCCAATAATATATTATACACGGTTAATTAAAAACATTACAATTAACTATCGTAGTTTGTACCTTTGGCGTGGTGAATAATTTTCTCATGAACAAATTTACATTTCGCTATAAGCGGCAAAACACATTTCTTGGTTTAATTTAACTGTAAATGCGTAGGCCGTTTACGTTTAATCTGACCTACTTTAATGAGAAGAAACTATCGCAAAATGTAATCTGTATTAACTTTAGCATTTGTGAGTTAAGTGTTCGTATTATCTATATATTAATACGTGAAACAAAAACTTTGTATCCCCTTTTACGAAAATTGCGCGGACGGAGGAGTATGAAGTTTTCCACACCTATAGAGAATGTAGAGAAGAAGTACACAATGCTAATATATATTTTTAAATAATGCATAAAAGATACATTAAATCAATAAAGAAAACATTACACACACTACCATGTATTTGACACACACACATATACTCTTTGTTTATTGTCATACTTTTGTTTTTGCTTAAAGTCTGTAGTCAAATTGAGAATAGGTTAGTATTGTTTATCTTTAATATTACGAGTATTTATCTATCTATGGTGTAGTCTCGGCGAAATCTGTAACAATAGGACCATAATAATGTTGAAACTTATAATTTCAATTAATTATAGTCGAATTTCGTCTACTACGGGACCAATAGTTTTTGTAAATTGTGTAATATGGAGATCTTTTTGTATTGTTACGTAACGTTTTGTATTGTAACTATGTTTGGTACATCGACCAAATTAAAACTAAAGTGGGAGATCCCTGAATGAGTGCAGTAGGATAACCTCGAGCAGGAAAATGACTATGGCATCGTGAGACGCGTCACGTCTGCTCATTCCAATATGACGATCACGACCACTCGTATCAAGAGTGACACGATTCAGAAGAAAACCCAGCTTTTTTTAAGTACCGATATAGCAGACTGCTCATTATATGGCAAATAAATGGGTATGGCAATTCCCGAGAGCCTAGCTGACCCGATTCCTTCGTACCACTAAGTTTTTTTCATGCTTTATTTGAATACCGGCATCCAATAGCTCTCATAGAACACCGTCGGATTCATTCTAGTATCGGGTGGCGGCAAGAACGGAAACGGACTGTGGACGAACGCTGTCATCCCTGGTGACGTCATCATCTCAAACAACTCCTCAAGGGACTCCCGATGGAAAACATACATACAAAGTCTACCCGTAGGTCACGACTGGACCCCATACGAAAAGGTATCACCACCAAGCAGCGTTGCGTTTCGTTTTTTAAGGGGGGACTACACTTTTTAAGGGATTTTATGACCTGGTAACTAAGACCTTTACGTCATGTCCTATTTTTATTTATATTCTTATTTTTATGAAAAATGATAATACCGAGTGAAATGAAATGAAAAAAAAGTGTGTGTGTCCGCTCCGACGCACGACTGGAGTTTACTGGATATAAAAAATTAAACGAAACAATACGAGAAATAGTTCTATATTACGACAACACGATACACTACAGATTATTAACAAATTAACGAGACACAAAACAAACGACTAACAAATATATGAAAATACAATAATGAGAGAAACGCGCGATCAGTACGAGGCTTTGTGGCGGACTGCCGGCGCATGTACTAGCATGTCACACGAAATGCGCATAACGCATTTCGTGTGACATGCTAGTACGATTTTGGTCCCCATAATTTTCATACCCCGGGCCTATATATGTAAATCGATTCTAAAGGAGTAAACTCCAATGAAGATGATTAATTTGAGACATTAATCAACTGGGATGAAATTAAATGAGATGAGATGATATGGGATGAAATATAATCTCAGTAAAGTGGTAATCATTTACTGAAATGTTTTCTGTGGACTTTATGGAAGATCCCAAGATACGTCCAGCGGCTTTATTCCATTTTCTCACATTTGTGCACTTTCACACATATTAAACAGTTTAATAAACCACCGTTATTACACATTTAAACCTGAAGAAACACTAAATAGACAAAATAAAACAAATCACACAACTTCACTCCTCACGTTCCCGCCAAAATGTCGATCATATGACTTAGATCATATGTCAAGCTGGGTGACATCACCTAGCGTACTCTGTGAGCTCCGTTAAGCACTTAAAACTAGATGCGACCGTGAACACGTTCACTGCGATCTGTGAGAGATCGAGATTATCGACGATCCAATTTAATTACAAACATCCTTTAACTGTACGCTATCTATTATCACTATCTACTTGTGTACCAGTTAATGGCGGAATCTTGTTCGATTGGTACGTACTCATATAACGTGTTGTGTCGTTTGTTTGTCTATTAAACAAAAAAAAAGAAATCAAAACGGATCATGTGCCATTTTATCACTGGTGGTAGGACCTCTTGGGAGTCCGCACGGGTAGGTACCACCACACCGGCTATTTCCGCCGTGAAGCAGTAATGCGTTTCGGTTCGAAGGGTAGGGTAGCCGTTGTAACTATACTGAGATCTTAGAACTTATATCTCGAGGTGAGTGGCGCATTTACGTTGTAGATGTCTATGGGCTCCAGTAACCACTTAACACCAGGTGGGCTGTGAGCTCGTCCATCCATCTAAGCAATAAAAACAACAACAAAATAAATTGTAATGAATAAAAGAATTGTATTCACACTAGATCACGACACACCGTACCGGTATGTGCTGTGTATAACCAAAGACGAATTCATTTCACAGCTAAATCAATCGGAAACTTCATATTATGCTTTATATATAATACTAGCGACCCGCCCTCGCTTCGCTTCGGAAACATTAAAACATGCATGAAACCAAAAAAATAAAAATAAAAATAAAATAAAAAAAAGTAGCCTATGTTCATCAGGGACAATGTCGGCTTCTAATGGAAAAAGAATTTTTCAAATCGGTCCAGTAGTTTCGGAGCCTATTCGAAACAAACAAACAAACAAATCTTTCCTCTTTATAATATTAGTATAGATTCATTTCTTCTTTGTTGCCTTTTTTTATTGGCTTTGTAGGCAGACGAGCATACGGCCCACGTGATGGTAAGTGGTCACCGTCGCTCATGGACGTCAGCAATGCCAGGGGCAGAGCTAAGCCGCTGCCTACCATAAATTACTATTAGACTTGCCTACTTATTAGATTTGCCTACTTATTGCTAGTAGGCTTGAGGTATTATGCTAGCTTCACCAAATGTGAAGGCGAGCTCACGGGGCTTTGACCTTGGAGACTTTGCTAACATCTGCCCCAACAAGAGCAGTGCTTCGCTAAATCTACCACAGGATCGGAATCGCGACCCACTGAGAAGATCCGGCGAGAGACTCAGTGGGACTGTGTTTGTGGGATCATTTTTGGTCCCTAATCATATTCCTAGTTGATTTAAAAAACCGAAGCAACTTTCTTGACGTTTTTTGACACAAAATTAAGCCCGAAGAGAAAGTTTATTAACAATCGGTTTGACCATCAATTAGACTATACTGGTATGTGACCTTGACCTGCTGCTCTTACACTAGAAGGTTATCCGCCCATAGCAGCAAAATTCTCAATTATTTTCCTGCTGAACTCCCTACTAATTCTTTGGCCCCAGTGACCTTCGAGATATTTAAGCAGGAAGGATAGTATTGCTGTCTGCTGCCCATATATCAACTTGAAGAGAGTAGGATTGGGACCAATTCCGAGCAAATTAAAAATACTCAACCGAAGTCAGGTTTTCGTATTAATTATCCTTTCTCTTTATTTATTAGAAATATTTATAATAATATTAAACCAGGCTATAATTTTGTTATGCTTGTGAAATGCTACGTAACGCTACGTAAAAAAAACGGCGAAAACATTAGCTCCAAGAATGGAAACATTGGAATATTAACGTACTAAACGCGACCCAGATTTCCTTCTGAATACTAGTGGCTATTCCGCCACCTTGCCTATATCTACCGTGAAGCCATCATGCATTTCGTCTCAAGCAGTACGCGTTGTACCAATGCAATTAGAAGTTCATTCTTCTCACAGTGGTAGATAAAGTGGAGCGTAAACTTGTTCGGCCATCTTTAATCCACGCGGAACATTTGACCAATGATTGGCTACCTTGTGATAACAGAACCCTAAGATACCTACAATTTGGTCAATTATTGGCCACCTTGTGATAACAGAACCCTAAAGATACCCACAATTTGGTCAATTATTGGCCACCTTGTGATAACAGAACCCTAAGATATCCACAATTGGGTCAATTATTGGCCACCTTGTGATAACAGAACCCTAAGATACCCACAATTTGGTCAATTATTGGCCACCTTGTGATAACAGAACCCTAAGATACCCACAATTTGGTCAATTATTGGCCACCTTGTGATAACAGAACCCTAAGATACCCACAATTTGGTCAATTATTGGCCACCTTGTGATAACAGAACCCTAAGAAACCCACATAATGCAACAACCTGCAGTGCATCATACGAAGGTTTTATCCATCAAAACGATCGATAAGTTTAGAAAGTTATTTTTGTCGATTCCGTCTCTATGACCCCCCTTTCGATTTCGTAATTCATTCAACGATATTTCCTTTTATTTATTAGCTTGTAAGAACCGAAGTGCTCAGTGTACATTTGGTCTATAAACAATTGCCTGTTCCGTAATTAGTTATATTACTTTATGATACCACAAGCTTTAATGATGATATTCATCGAAAAGCCAATGTTCTGAGTCCACAGAACTGGCTCAATTGTAAAGACAATATTACCAATAATTCCTAGAAACTGTAAAAATGAACTTTACCGCAACAAGCGTGCAAGTTCACTTTAAAATTATTGTATTAAAATATTGCCTTCATGATCATTTGTGTTTGCCGATATTATTTTTGTGAGATTACCAAGCTAGACAGTACTTGAATCATTCATTGTCCATCCGATTTCTCATCTCATTTAGAGGTCGGGTCACCTCGTACACTGGGTTCCGCTCCTGCATCCCTGTGGGGTTAGGATATTGCTGCTGGACCTCTTTGTGTACAATTGACCACCACGTGAGAGATGGTCTGCCTCTACCTTTGAGTCGCTCGGGAACTGGACTTCGACTCATGGAGTGGTCTTCGTCTGCTCTCATGATATGTTCATTCCGTCGCGTCGCATCTAAACATTACTTGAATAAATAAATAAATTATAAAATCTGTACATCTTAAAGAAAAACCGATCCGTTGACAGCAAATCGAAGGACAGAGTAAAATAAACTTTAAAAACTAAAATTTAAATTTCGTATTCCTATAATGCTCACTGTCTCCTTATTGTCTCCGACTGCTCCATTGTTCTTGAACACGTCATAAGGATACAGGATGCGTTCGTAGTGATTCTTCAATATTGAACCGACGCCTTTGCCTTGCGGGTAGCCCATGCGGCGGGCTATCTTCGACCATTTCCTCTCTGCTGAGCATATTTCGAAGCCACCTGGATGAAGAAAAGAAAATCAAGATATTATTGTTACATAATTAAACAACCATCGCATCACTTCAAAAAATGTATTGTTATTTTAAAGTATTCTTGTAACTAAATCGATCACACAATTTTTCTGTGTAATATTAACTTCTTTCCTTACACCACATTATGTAGGGTAACTGTAGAATGTCCTCTTATCATTAGAGATTTGCTACCGGTCATCGTTCTCGTCGAACCCGCCGCTTGAGACGAAGGGCTCGGCGAGTAAATTAACCCACAGACACAGCCCACTGAGTTACTCGCCGGATTTTCTCAGTGGGTCGCGTTTTCGATCCGGTGGTAGATTTTGCGAAGTTCGTCTCTTGCTAGGGTTCGTGTTAGCAACATCGTCAGGTTTGAGCCCCGTGAGCTCATCTACTAGTTAAGGTTACGCTGAAATGGTCTCTCTAGACTATTATCTTAGGTAGACAAAAAAAAAGATTTGGCATGAGTGTTACGAGCTGTCTGACGTCAATTTTGTTGAACACCAACGGTTTCTCTTAATTAATAAATCAATAAACGCGATCGATTAATTAGTAATATTTCAAATCTGTTCCGACACCGCGTTGGGCGTCCCCCCTGCCCGGTGGACCGATGATTTGCGCCGATATGCTGAAGATTGGATGCAGAAAGCGGAGGACCGTCGATTGTGGCGAACTATGGGAGAGGCCTACATCCAGCAGCGGAGATACAAGCTGATGATGATGTTCCGAGACATGAATCACAGCAAAGGTGTAATTCATGGTTAGTTCGTTTAGCTTTTCACGAAAAGAAACAATTATAGAGCAGAAATGCTCACGTACAATCCGATGTTAGGCCGAAGATCCGGCAAGAAACTCAGCGAACTGATGGATGGCTTAAGTTCAAGTCCTTTAAGAGTACGGTTACCCAAGTTCCTAAGCCTGCTCCTAGTGTTGAAGGCGTCTAATGCAACTGTTATTAACCCTCAGACACAGCCCACTGAGTTTCTCGCCGGATCTTCTCAGTGGGTCGCGTTTCCGATCCGGTGGTAGATTCTGCGAAGCACGGCTCTTGCTAGGGTTCGTGTTAACAACGTCGACAGGTTTGAGCCCCGTGAGTTCACCTACTAGTTAAGGTAACGCTGATATAGCCTCTCAAGGCTCTCAGCTTAGGTAGGAAAAAAAAAAAGATAAAACAACTGTTATTAGGTCTAATGGATCCTGATGCTATTGTTTCATATTGTTTAACAGTCTTCCCACCATTCAAACTATAACGACTACACGTCAAAACACAAATAATATATCGCAATTCGCGCAATATACGCAAGTCGAAATATAAAGTTGAATATATTATACAAATGTAAATGCACGTTCGTAGCTAGATAAAATGCATTTATAATGACCTCAAACGAAGCGAGTTCATGGAGGGCTCGTTTATTATAACATTTTATAGCCGTATGTTTAATATTAAGTGTTTAACGCGTATCATTTGACAGTATCGATAGCGTGAAATATTTTAAGTTTTTTTTTTTGTAATATCGTGCAACCTATATCGTCCTATATTATATACTTTACCTGACTATTGTATTAATGATTAGTTTGGGTTAAATTTTCCGTAGTAGTATTTTTTTTTTTTGTGAAATATATGTGACTAGTCGCGGCTTCGCTTTTCGCGAAAAAAGGAAACTTTTTTTTTCCTACCTAATCTGATAGCCTTGAGAGGCTATATCAGCGTAACCTTAACTAGTAGATGAGCTCACGGGGCTCAAACCTGACGACGTTGCTAACACAAACCCTAGCAAGAGCCGTGCTTCGCAGAATCTACCACCGGATCGGAAACGCGACCCACTGAGAAGATCCGGCGAGAAACTCAGTGGGCTGTGTCTGAGGGTAAAAGGTCACTCTAATGACCTAATACAATCGTTTTTTCTAAAAAAAACATTTCGATTCGTTACTTCATTTCGACGGAAAAAGGAGCACAACCAAACAATGACATTTATAACATTAGTAAAATAGATAAAAAGTGAAGTTTATGTCGTCATGGCCTAAAGCAGTCTTTCTCAAAGTGGGCGATAACGCCCCCTTGGGGGCGTTTGAAACCTAGAGGGTGGCGCTAAGGGGCCCAGGAAAAAATGGGGGGCGTTGATGCGGGTTAGGGGGGCGCTGTAAAATTTGTAATTTCATTTACTTTATAGTATTTTAAATTTCACTAAAATTAAAACTCACCTACTATATAATAACGAACAATATATAATATATACAATAACGAATTAGTTTATATTTCTACCCTGTATGATGTTATAAAAACTTAAAATAATTAACATAGATTTCGTAGGTTAGCCCATACACCGTACGCAATCAAGTTGTAACAAGTTTCTGCGGAACATGATCGATGATAGTTAAAAAATTAGAGTCATTTTACCTTAATTACATTGCACCAGAAATTATTTTAAACATTAGATAAAAAACTACCATGCAGAGTTTTAAAATATTACACTAACACAAATTGAGGTTTTCTTTACTTTCTTTCTTGTTTTTAACATAAGGGCATTTTACAGCATTTTCCTAGCATTTTATAAGAAATTACTGATGTAAGAATCATAATTTTTATATAAAATGGAAATGCGTATATAATTATTGTTCAAAAACTTGTCTTTTTTTTTATTGCCTTTGTAGGCAGACGAGCATACGGCCCACCTGATGGTGAGTGATTACCGTCGCCCATGGACTTCAGCAATGCCAAGGGCAGAGCCAAGCCGCTGCCTACCGCTTAATACTCTCCACAAGCCTCGTTTGAAGAAGGACATGTCATAGCGCTCGGGAAACACCGTGGAGGGGAGCTCATTCCATAGCCGGATGGTACGTGGCAAAAAAGATCTCTGGAAACGTACTGTGGATGACCGCAGTGGCTCCAGGTAGTATGGATGAACTCTACTCCGGTGGCGGGCGGTGCGATGGTAAAAACGAGACGTTGGTATCATCTCGAACAATTCCTCAGAGCACTCCCCATGGAATATGCGGTACAAAATACAGAGGGAACCGAAGTCCCTCCGTAGACCCAGAGGCTCCAAACGATCCGTGAGAATGGGATTATCGACAATCCGAACGGATTATTATTTTTTACAATTTACCCATTACCGTCCAATGTCCAATAGTATAGTAAGCCTAAAAAGCGCACTTATTGTAAACATTGTTTACTATTTTATTTCTATGTAATAATAGGTTGGGGAAAAAGTTTCTTCGCATTTTTTAAGAATATTCACAACATTTTTTAATATAGTTTATTCACATTTAACTAAAGTATGTCGGTACCATTTTGTTCGATAACTTTTTGCCATCTTATAGGTAGGGACATGATCCCATTGCTATATAAATTTTGGGGCTTCTGATCAAAATACCGCGACAATTGGTTTTGGCAGTCCTCTCGTGATGTTAACCTTACACTGCCTAAAGAATTCTGAAGAGACCGAAACAGAAATCTGAGGTAGAAATCTGAAGGTGCAAGGTCAGGACTATACGGCGGATACATTAACACCTCCCAGCCAAGCTTTCTTAATTTTTGCTGAGTGGGTAAAGATGTGTAAGGTAAGCGTTATCGTGATGAAAAAACACACCCCTTCTGTTGATTAATCGCGGCCGCTTTTTCTCAACTTCTTGCTTTAATCTCATCAGTTGTTCGCAGTAGAGTTCAGAATCGATGGTCCTGCCTGGTGGTAACTGCTCATAATGTATAATGCCCTTCCAATCCCACCATCCACACAGCATCACCTTGTTGCGAGTTAACCCGGGTTTCGCCAGAGTCTGTGAAGCCTGACCGGCCTTTGACCACAACCTTTCTCGTACGTTCTTGTCGTACGTGATCCACTTTTAATCACCAGTTATCAGCTTCTTCAAAATGGTTCGGTTTCATTACGTCGTAATAAAGAATCACAAATGAGTACACGGCTCATTAGGTTTCTTTCAGTAAGTTTATTTGTGTACCCAGTTTTTTTCAAATGCGCCATAACTATTTTGTGGTCAATTCCCAGTTCTTCAGTTACGTCGTAACTACTGATATGCCGATCTTGCCCCACTTTTTCAAAAGTGGCATCGATTTAATCCGTAATAGGGCGACCAGAGCGACGTGCATTTTTGACATCAAAATTTCCGGATTGAAAACGCTTAAACCAAATTTGTGCTACTCTCACAGACACTGCACTAGGTCCATAAAAATCGCAATTTTTTTTTTAAGGTTTGCGTTGCTTTTTACCTTTTTTGTAGTAAAATTTTAAAATGTATCAAATACCTTCATTAGATTCACTCATCTTGACAGTACGAAAAATAAATAAAAATGACACATCTTCCTAATTTTAATTTGGAATTATCTTCTTTCGAATTTAAACTTTTAATGATACCAAATCTAGCCAGATACAAATAGTATAGCCAAAGAGATTTTATTACAAGTTCATACATTTTTAAGCTGTTGCATAGCTTTTATCGCGGGCCTTAAGCGCGGCGATCGAATCATGAAATTCCGTAACGAAAAAACCTAACATTCCTCACTCCGCCTACCATATAGCTCGCGTTCAACACATTCACACGTTGCGCTTGTGTACTGTTTGTGAATAAGCGCGTGGCGTGACGTCACACTGCATGCGCATCACGAAAAGTCTGCCCATCTCTCTCTCGCGCGGTTTAGCTTATGAGTGTGAAGGGGACAGTTAAGGTTTTGCCTTTATTAAGGTTTAACATAGCGTGGTCTTGTTTTATTATTGTTTTAATATTAAATTATCATTGTCTAATTATAATGTCATAAGTTGATAAAAAATGCTATGCAATAGCTTTACCGCCGCAGTTCCCGAGTGCCACACGTTTTTTTTTGTCAGGAGGAAATCGCCGGACTTCCGCCCTTCACTGGGGATGGAGGGCGGGGCATGTCGGAGTCGAACCGACTAAAACCTCCTGTCGCTCAACAACCAGCATCCAAACCTCGCATGAGACAGAGCTCATGAAAAGGCAAAGGGGTGAAAGTGAAGCGTTTAGTGCGGAGCACATCTCTCCCATCACCTTCCCCCCCGGGACGCCGGACTGGCGGTCGTCGGCGATACGACCACAAGCCCTCTCGGTCGGCAAGCCCACCTAGATGGCGTCGGTTAGAATGGTCTATCCTACGGAATACCCCGCTGGGTCAGAACCAGCGTGGGTTGAGCATAGCCGGCCTTCCATCACCCGGATGCTCATGCGTAAAACGTGTGCAGAGCAGCTTGCACGTCGTCCCCCTCGTAGGCCCCCTTCGCCGATCCCCAGGCCTACATGTGAGGTAGACCCGAAACACTTCGAGGGCCAGAGCTTGGGCGAGATCCGCCTCCCTGGACACCGCTCGACGGCGGCGGGCCTGTGCATCTCTCACGCGCCCCGCCGCCTCCTTTTGCGAGATGGTGCACTCGCAGAAGTCGAGCATCGCCTTCCACGACGCGTCGTCACCGAGCATCGATGCCAGAACACTCGGCAACGACAAGTGGTTTCCTATTTTTGCGACGAGGACACGCCGCCACCCCTCCCATGCGGGGCAGGCGACGAGCGTATGCTCTGCCGTGTCCAAGTCGCAACCACAATGGTGGCACTCTGCCGTCGGCTCGGCTCCGATCCGGTGCACGAACTCACCGAAGCAACCATGCCCAGGGAGTACCTGCGTGAGCCGGAAAGTGAGGCGTCCTCTGTCACGATTCACCCAATTCACAAGAACCGGGCGAACCGCCTGCCGAGATTGGGCCCTCCGCGCTTTGACCACACTGGGGCTGGGACGAGCCACGCCCCGGGCACGAAGGTTAGCCCGCCACTAATAGTCAGCGGCGAGCGCCTCCGCCTCCAGAACCCAAGGCGGCGTCCCAGCCAGTACACACGCCGCCTCGAAAGATAACCACTCGATAACCACGGATGATCCTAGCCGCGATGGTGAGTTGCGGCCGTTGCAGCAACTTCGCTACCCCCACGACCAGTAACTGGCCCCACACGGGTGCCTTGTATAAGGCCATTGACCGCACCACCCCTGTACAGAGACGGCGCGTCACCTGGTCAGGCCCCCCGATGTTGGGAAGAAGCCGACTTAACGCGCCGGCCACCCCCAACAAACGAGGGACCAGGTTCTGAAAGTGAACACGGAAGGTCCAACGAGTGTCCAGAATGAGGCCGAGGTACTTCAACTGCACCCCGACCCGATACGGACGCCTCCAACCACGACATGGGAATCGACAGGTGGCACTCTCGGCCTCGGATTTACTGAGTGTCACGTCGAGGCCCAATCTCCTGATTTTGCCGACGACATGCGCCACCCCAGCGGTGGCAACTCAGCCAACTCAGCAAAACAAGACCGACCAGCGCATTGGATTTCTGCCTCTGTGCTTTCTCCCGCATAACTTGCCTGTTAACAGCAGCTTTTCCAGATTGTCACCTCTCTTTCTGGCGATATGTCCAAATATCTCGAAACTCCTCCGCGCGCATGTAGTGCTGAGGCGCATTGGAATCTTGAGCTCGGTAAGAATGGATTCGTTGGTTCTGTGTTCTGTCCAACGAATCCCGAGCATTATCCTCCAGCACCACATCTCAAACGCGTCGATGCGTTGGCGGTCGGCTTTCTTGAGGGTCCAAGTGTCGGCGCCGTAAAGAAAAATGGAAAAGACGAGGGAGGTGACGAGCTGCTTTTTGGTATTCCTTGAGATGTTTCTGTCCGCCCAAACACGGTCTATTTGGGACATAGTTCTCTTTGCCATACTGATTCGCCTTCTGAGGTCCTTTTCGGAGGATCCATTACTAGTTATGACGGAGCCCAGATAAAGGAAATCCTCTACGACTTCCAGGTTTAGCTTATTCGTAGTTTAATAAGTTATTATTGTTAGTAGTATTATTTACTAGTCGAAATATAAATTTTTAATTATCTTATGATGAGAATCTTATATTAATGAGAAAGATATTCAACAAAAATAGTTTCGTTCTAATAAATTAGCATAGTAATAGTACAGTGAACTAACAATTTATTTTGGTAATTCTGAATTTAAACAAACATATTGATGAGAAGAATTCATTTTTACTTTGCAAATTTGTAAATACACGCTCTGTAGCAATGTACGGACATATAATAATATGAAGAAACAATAATAGCATCTACAAATAAATAATAATATGTACTACGTGGTACTACATTTACTAAAATTAATACAACATTTATTAATTAAATTAATGAAATGGTGGTTTTAAAGTCTTAGGGGTGTATAAAAAATGGGGGGCGCTGAAAAATAATCGATTTTCAAAGGGGGCGGTAAAAGAAATAAGTTTGATAATCACTGGCCTAAAGGATAAGACGTCCGGTGCATTTGTATCTAGCGATACAACGGTGTTCGAATCCTGCAGGCGGATACCAATTTTTCTAATGAAATATTTAATTAACAAATGTTCACGATTGACTTCCACGGTGAAAGAATAGCATCGTGTAATAAAAATCAGACCAGCAAAATAATTTGCGTAATTACGTAATTAGGGCGTCTCGTGAATCCGCACAGATAGGTACCACCGCTTTACCTATTTCTGCCGTGAAGCAGTAATGCGTTTCGGTTTGAAGGGTGGGGCAACCGTTGTGCTGTGCTGAGACCTTAGAACTCATATTACAATGGTGGGTGGCGGCATTTGCGTTATACATGTCTATGCGCTCCGGTAACCTCTTAAAACCAGATGGGCTGTGAGCTCGTCCACCCATCTATGCAATAATTAAAAATAGTATAGATAATCTGTGTTTGGATGTACCTGCTCTTGTCTGGGATATGCGATTTCGGTCCTACACACAGCAGTAAAATGTAGCTTGACGCAGCTACAAAATTTTCCTAGAATATGAAAATCTTTGACTTACCGGCTTCTTTCACAATCTTATGCAACGAATAGAGGTCGAGCGGTTTCCTTTCGACAGTCGGGATTTTGAACGTTGACCCTTGCAGTTCCCAAAACTTTATAATCTGGTCTAAGAAGTTAAGCTTCACCCTCGTTATTGCCTGCGAATAAAAAAAAATACCATATGTTACGTCGTACGAAAATGCTCAGATTAATTAGGACATTATACCAACAATCAGATAGCTATTGAAAGGGCTATTAAAAAGTTATGATTAAGTTCAGAGTACCCTAATTATATAGTCAGTTCAGCTATTAATCTCAACAACATTCCACTCCATTGTCTATCTCTTAGAAAAAAAAACTCAAAATAATAACAGTATCAGACAATAAGTCTTAAACGTGTTTGAGATAAATCCTTTTCATAGACAAAATTATTTGTATACCATTCTTCATCCTCTCGGGTAATAAGAACACAGGCAATCTTTCAATTTAACCAAGAGCACAGGTTTGAGAATCGCCAAATAGATTAGTGGGATAAATTGTTACTATACATACCATATATTATTTAAAATATATAAAAAGTGTATAGTTTTTAATACTGCAAAAGCTTTAATGAATAAGAGAACTTTGAACTATGTTCAATACTAAAAAATCTGCATTTTGAATTGTTTGTTATAAAGATTGAGCATAAGCATTCAGTATTGTCGTATTAAATAAGATTTCTATATAATTTAAACAAAAAAAATTAAATTTATTATATAATTAGGTAAACCTGTGTTATTTACATCTCAATCGCAAGCCATGACAAACAAACAAAACAAATGCAGTTTTTTCAATGTTTACTCTCAGTTTAGTCTTGATTCATATCACTTAAAAAAGTAATTAGGTTTTTACAATATAAACTCACCTCGAGCTCATTTAACCGTTGTATTCGCGGTGTAAACCGTAGTCGGTCCACATCAACTGCGAATGGGGGTTGCCAGTGCTATAAAATTAGAAGATTTTTATTTATCATAACATCACACACAGATATACATAATATCCAGTGGGGAAACTAGAATTGAATATTGTATTCAAAGTTTGGTTTAGTGTCCATATCACATTTTGATATTTTTATGAAACGGATAGCATTTCTATATGTACCAGGAGTACATAATTTTTCCTTGTGATAAAATGTGATATTTTGGAAATATCTGCCATTTTTATTTTTGATATTCTAACTGAATTTCTTATTATATTTATAGATTTATTTTTTAATTCATTTTTTTGGTGTAAATGGGTGAATGACCCTATCATATGAACAAAGTCAACAAAGCACTTATAGCTAAATTCTGTATTTAACTTTTTGTTTATTATTTAGATGGGTGGACAAGTTCACAGCCCACCTGGTGGTAAATGGTTACTGGAGTCCATAGACGTACTACGTAAATGCGCCACCCACCTTGAGATATGTTCTAAGGTGTCAGTATAGTTACAACAGCTGTGCCACCCTTCAAACTGAAACGCATTACTGCTTCACGGCAGAAATAGGCAGGGTGGTGGTACCTACCCGTGTGGTAAACATGCGGTCAGTAACACATAAATGAAAAAGAAAACCAATCTACAAATAAATTTGGCTTACAAGCAATTACGGTATAAAGTCATTATTAGGAACTACAAGATATAAAAAATATATTTAATTTCCCTCAATGTGGCTGTCGTACCAGCAGGCATATCACACAACATAAATTACTCTAATATTAAAAAAAAAAGTGTTTTGGAATGATGTTTCAGAAATTTTTAAATTTTTCCATATTTGCTAATTTCTTGAGAATTTTTAAATGAGCTTTTGTTTAATTTTTTCCTTATCTTGAATGCCAGCTGTAAATGGCACTCAAGTTCCCTAGGACTATTACATTAATTAAAATTGAGAGTACTTACAAACACATGGCCCATATATTACAGATTTTGATACTAGCAAAATTTATCAAATGCTCAGTTATCTAGAGATATTTGCCAACAGAATATGATAAAAAACCCATATGACAAAGAACAGAAAAGTATATCCAGAAATTGCTGTTATTTAATTATGAGTGTGCTACAGCCTTATTTTTTCTCTCTGGTACAAATATAGCTCAAAGTTACAGTAAACACAACTGAGTGTATAGTGAAATTAATGTAAATCAATTAAGTTTGGCATGCCAGAAGCCCCCTTCTGTGCACACATTCCATTCCATGAATAAATCAAGTTAATTTTTCTGGCAATCTGGTCAATTTCTATTTACAGGTGAGACTCGGTTTTGCCAGTAGTTGGAAAGATCAAATCAATGGAAAAGAGGTGTATGGTTGAATGTCAGTTTTGATAAGTGTGGAGGTATTTGTATGAAGGCAAGTATGAAGTTCTGTGTCATTTAGAATAGTACAGTGTGAGACCATAAAGATATTCCTGGTGTATGTTGTGTGTAAGATAATTTTAAAATTTTCAATAGTGAAAAAGTTTTAAGATTTTTAGAAAAATCCCAATATGTCATTAATAAAATCACTGAATAGGATTGGATCAAAGCTTTGAGATACAGCTGTGGTTGCATAGATAGTAAGTGAGTTTATCTAGGTAGGAAAGCTGCTGTAGTAGGTTGCAGATGAGTGACTATTGATCAAGGCCTCCACTTTAAGACTGAACACATTTGATGAGATTACCATTTATACAACTTTACCAAATTTTCTAATTTAAATACAATAAAATACTTTGTTGAATGCCTTATTAAAGATGTCATACACAGCGTAGCTGTTATGCCATTTTTTAAACATTCAACAACATATCGTCGTCTCGCATTAAAACTGTATCTCAAAACTTACTAATTTTACAGGAGAGTGTTTTAAAGGTTTAACTTTTTTTTTTATTGCTTTTGTAGGCAGACGAGCATACGGTCCACCTGATGGTGAGTGGTTACCGTCGCCCATGGACTTCAGCAATGCCAGGGGCAGAGCCAAGCTGCTGCCTACCGAGCCAAGCCGCTGCCTACTGAGCCAAGCCGCTGCCAACATGTGATATTTTTAATATTAATCATCTTTGCAACATTATTTTTTTATTTTTTACCAGTTCATTATCTTTTTTAGACAGTAAGATTAAATTAAGTATTAATTTTGTAAAAAGTAGGCAAAACTAAAAAAAAAACCTAAAACTAAACTACTCTTTTGACAGTATTTATGAGAATACTGGTGATACCAAATGATTACGCATATTAACTCACTTTCGAATATTTTTGCGAAATTGTACACTTTTATGGCGAAAAGACGATATATCAACTCCTGAGATTAGTTGTTTTTAATTCTGATATAATAATCTATATATATAAAAATGAATTGCTGTTCGTTAGTCTTGCTAAAACTCCAGAACGGCTGGACCGCTTTGGCTAATTTTGGTCTTGAACTATTTGTGGAAGTCAAGAGAAGGTTTAAAAGGGAGATAAATATGAAAATGCTCGGAATTAAATAAAAATAACAATTTTGTTTTCCCTTTGATGTGTCCCCTGTCAGACGGATTCCTTTTGTTTGTTCTACATTTATTTTATACAAAAGTTTAGGTTTTTTATTTATGGATTGAGGCACTACGAAGTCTGCCGGGTCAGCTAGTCAATAATAAACATGGGCATATAGTTACTAAAATTGATATCAAATTATATTTACTAGATTTATGAACCGGTATAACAAATGCGTTTGTTACTTTTCAGGATAGACGCCCTCAATGACAGAATTACTCAAAATTTCTGACAATAAATAAATGTGACTTTTTGCACATGATTTTTGATGAAAAATTGTTAGGAATTGAGCTAGCTCCAGTCACTTAAGTTTAGCCACATCCATTAATTACTCTTGTAATGCAATTGACTTTAACCTTGAGCTTCTAAGTGCACTGTGGCATTCAAATTGAAGCCTGCTTATGCTCTGATGGGCATGAGCATATCACTGTATGATTACTGCCACAGCTCTTATCTATATTCCTATTGATCTACATAGACGGTATTGAACAATTTGAGATTCCAATGTCTGACATGCACATAATACACAACAAATTTAAAATTAGTTTCATTGTCAGATTTATAACTGTGTTTCAATTATATTTTTGTGATTCATTATAATTAAATAAAAGCAATAGTATTCCTAACAAATTTGTAAAATTTTTGGTAAGTATATCAATCACTTTTCTGAATCTACAATACTTAAATGTTATGCACTACTTTTTTTTAAGTTAATAAGTACAATGTGGAATATTGGGTACTTTTACTGAATCTAAAAATTTATAAAATATGTACTATTTTACTTAAAATGGTATAGAATAAGGATAAACTTCAAATTACTTTTTAGTTAATCATTATAGATTATAATTGAACATGTGGCACTCAGTTCATTGTTATAAAAGGGAATTATTAGAAGAATTTCATTACTAATAAAATACTTTTTTTTGGGCTCACAAAACTAATAACCAAGAGACTTTTTATGTGACATTTGTGTTTTAAAACAATTTAGTTTTAAATGGTCCAAAAATTGTATTTCATGAAATCACTGTGCTTTCTACACTCTCACATAATCTAACTGTAGATTTCAACTAAATACTAATTTTTTTCTTTTTATCTAAAATAACGTAGGCAGGGGGACAAGACAAAATGGCAACCAGCTAATTCTATACAATATGCAATTGCATTTCCTACCAAATAAATAACATATTAATCGTATATTTGCCTCTCAGGTGACGAATTGACACGTATTATTAAGAATATAACAGTAAATAGGGAATTAAGATAACGCGAAACCGTGCAAGCCATGGTAATATGGTTGCATCACACGATAATTTGTACCAAATTGTTAGATTACTATTTCGATGTAAATCTACCGTAATTAAAGAATAAAATGAAAATTATGAGAACAAAAAGAGTAAGGACAAAGGAATTCACTCACCGCTGGTGGTTTTATCTTGCAAATGCCCGATTTCTCGGCGATAGGACGTATTTTACTGATGTACGCTAAAGGGTCCAAAAACTCTTCTGGTGTAGGCTCAAAGACAGGAGCCTCTGGAGGTGGAGTAAACGTAAAATTATCAGGTTTCATGGGGGACGCTGAGTCCCCCATGCTAACTTCGACATTAGCTTCGTCACATTTTCCCATTTTCGAGATACACTATGCAGTTCTCACAAAATGCAACTATAAATAACACTTTAGCATCATCTATCGTTAAGGGATGAATAAAGCACGACCACAAAGGAATAAAATTATTAAAAGTAGTCTTTCCATAAGGAATCTACAAGAGATAAATTATTAAAATGATCACCAACAAATAACACAATCCAATTGCACGTCCGCCATGCAAAATTGAACTTTCGAAACTCCTGTGTTGTCATTGTAAAAAATGTCAGTGCGCACTAAAATTTAATATCAAAATATGTTTACGAAGATAGCTTATGCTTAAAACCTATATTTTGATTCACCTTTCGTATTACGCGGTTGCTTAACATTTGAAACTTAAATCATTTGAAAAAAATATTCTGACTCTACTGGCACAAGTCGTAATTGTATCTTTTTAACTCCTAACGTTAATAAAAATGATAAATCAATGACCACCCAGCACATTTGTTTGGTGGCACACAAGCAGGACTTAAAAAAATTATAAAAGCTGAAACGGAAATAAATACAAGTAGAAAACAATTCTCATCTTGTAGCCAAGCGTAATTTGTGGTTGTCGTGAATTCATTTATTGTGATAGAACAATACATAGTGAAAACAGCATGTGGTCTTGTACCTTTTGTTCAAAAAAGTAGACTCCCCAAATCAGTTTATCTTTAAATATGTTTTAAGTTGTGTGTAATGTGACAACGTTTATAACATATAATTTCCGAATCTATTTTTTTGTGTGTAGAATCAATATCTCTATCACTTGCGTTTGTTTTCGAATACGGTTTAAATACACCTTCAATAGTTACAATTTAATTACATTAAAAGTTTTGTTAATGCTCCATTCTGTAACCCAAGTTGTCGTAATAGGTTGGCGCATGTAGACTTTTCTGCACGAATTAGCATGCTGCTTAGTTGCTGATTCGGTACAAATCCCAAACATAACATGGGCTTCTAAAGAACAACGCCCTCACAAAACAAAAATCGAATCGAAAACCGAATTCCTGAATTTTAAAACTTCTGGGTGCTTGCAGGGAACTTGGCTTTGATGTCCTGAAGAATTCATTTGTTCGTTCGAGACTTTACTGTCTTTAATTATGAACATCCGGCCTCCGTAACTTGGTTCATTTCTAACCTGTCCATGTCTACTCCTATATCTATGAAACTATTTCAAGTCTTCATAGACAATACTTTTCGTGAAGGCATTTCTCCTTCCGGGCCATTTTCATTCTACATACCATTTCAGCATTTTTGCCTATAAAAAGAGTTCTTAAAGAGTTTTTAGTAGTAGACAGAAGCTTCGGTGCGATCTTAAGTTTGATATCCATAAATTGTTGCCACTTTAGTTAGTTAGCTGTCGTAACATTTACAATGTATCAATCTACCGTACCGAGGTAAAAAAAAAATTAATAAAAAAGTAAATATTTTGATATAAGCTGTTCTAGATAGCCTAAAACGTATTGAAGATTGTATTCGTGGACTATGTGAAGCAGCAAAAATTAGGGAGCATGGCATCTTTACCGATCTACCTGCCCATAGTTCGGATGTAGGTCGTACCTAAACATAAAAAAATAAGTTAGCTACATCTATAAGTGTATTTAAGGTTTGAGTTATTTTGCTCATCCTGCCTGTCCTCGAGAGAATTTGAGTAGTCAATCATTACAATCACTGTAAACATAATAACAGAGCAGACACTTATGTTACTATTTACTTCAATATGTTCTAATGTTTGTGAGGTTTATAATCGTAATCTACCATGAAACATTAAAAAAATTGATTTGTTGAAAGTGTTGCCACATGCTGTGATTTTCCGTAGCAAGCTTCGTAAACTAGCCAACCTGAGTGCAATCGATGAACACATCCGTCATAAGCCGCCATTTGCGAAGGGTCGATCGCTGCTGAGCAGCGCGGGTGTCTTTGGTTTGATTATGTCGTGTGTTTAAATTTTTATTTTTCGAGTAAACTGTGAACTCAGTGCTGGATAATAATCATTTAAAATGATTGTGAGGTTCTTGACCGTTTTGTGCGTCGGAGTTTTCCTGACGGCGGTGTACGGCGCCGAGGGAAACAACAACGAAGGTATGTACATAAGTTTTTGAATATTTTTTTATACATACTACAATATTTATATTGTTATCAGCATAGTAATCAAGTGTACCTACACCGGTATCGTGTCATATAGTAATGATTTGTGGGTCATATTTATGTAAGGTGCAGAAAGTGAGTCATTTGACCTCAAATAGAGCCTGTTCTTATTTAATATTAGCGTCGAAATTTTGATACGATTTAGTGCGACATTTCATCTTGATTTTCTATGGTTGTAAAGACTGCGCGTTGGTTACAAAGGAACACGAGACACGAGTGGGTGTTGCTTGAGGACCGGCTTGACGACTTTTAGCTCATGCACAATGCACACAGACGCAATATCCAGAGACAGCCGTGTGCGTGAGGGAGTCGATGTGTGAGCAGATTTTGCTAGCTATTCAATTCATTAAGTTAATGAAATTAAAAAATATATAATATTACTGCTGTGTAATAACTAGCGGACTCCGCGCAATTGAAACTTTTTAGGCGTGTTAAAAAAAAAAGATCAGATTTTGCATGTAGATGGAATTTAATTTAGTTCTATTAAATTTGCATCTTTAGATAGCATTATTTTCGAAACTTTTGGGTTCTGATCGACATTTCTTATCAATAAAATCCTCTCCGCTCGTGGGTAAGGATTATTTGAATTGACTAAACTTTAAAAAATATCGCAAATTGGTATCACGTGCGTTAATCCTCAAAGACGCAAGACTAGGGAGTATCAGTAAGATACTAATGCTAAATTATTCTTAAAATACCTATTATTTTTTAAATGAAGAGTACGTTGATTTGGACTGCCAAGAGTGGATAGATATAATAATCGGTCGTATTTCTATAGCGAATCAAACAATTTGAAGATCGGGACAGTCGTTACAATTGTGATTTCATGTGGAGGGCTGATTTATTTAGGGGTTATTTAGTTTAAGCGACATTTTTGCAAATTTACAGAAGAGCCATTTAAAGTTTAAAATTTGGAAAAAATATCATAACAAAAACACTTCTACAACTATTAGACTGAAGTAAACTTAATGGAAACGCAATAAAAAACAACGAACTCTTGATGCTAATACTAAATAAAAGGCACCTTTAATTACAAAAGTAATTGCCGCTTAAACCAAAAAGCTATTCACCCCTTCATGTCTCAAAAGTGGTGGCGGAATTCGCGTTGTGATGACCACGGGCTCCGGTGACCGCTTTACACTGGATTAAGCGTGAGCTCATTCACTCATGTACGTAATCTTATACCTTTAAGCGAGCAATTCTTGTATATAATATATATAATCTGAATCTCGGAAACGGCTTCAACGATTTTCATAAAATTTAGTATACAGGCGATTTCGGGGGCGATAAATCGATCTAGCTACGATTTATTTTCAGAAAATATTGTTTTATTCGTGTTTTCAATAATCAACTTTATGACTCTTCCCGACATCTATTGGCGAATAATAATAACCACTTTAAAGAAACAACAAGATGGCGTTATGAAAAAAAAAAAAACGAGCAAAGCTCGGTCATCATCTAGTAAAAAAAAAAGAACAAACACAACTACAGAAAACCTTTATTAAAAGCATATGGTAATAATAATACAAGCAAACACACGATAATCGAATGCAAATATAATGTCATAGCTAAAACTTGTAGAGCGATGATATCGAATTACTGCTTGCAAAGATCGCGAATTGCAAATATTTGAAATGGATACTCGGAAATATGACACCTTCTATATAAAGTCAAATATTTCGTAATCTTCGTTCAATGTATCACTCATGTTAATTTATTTTAGGTAAGCTTATCTGTGTATATACATATATATGCTTTTTTTATTGCTTAGATAGGTGGACGAGTTCACAGCCCACCTGGTGTTAAGTGGTTACTCCCATAGACATTTACAACGTAAATGCGCCACTTGAGATGTAAGTTCCAAGGTCTAAGTATAGTTACAAAGGCTGCCCCGCCCTTCAAGCCGAACTAATTCAATTTAACTTAAATCAATTTTCCTAAATCTAATAGTAATTTAATTCGTGATGGTAGTCTAATGAGCCTTAATGAGAGCATTCAACTGGGCAGTGGTTTGGATGTTTTCCTGGCATTGGTAACGTCAGTGAGCGATGGTAACAACTCACCATCAGGTGGGCCGTATGATCGTCTGCCTACACGGGCAATACAAAATAGATGTGTCGTGTTCTGGTTTGGCTTCGGTAGCTGAATGCAATCTGATGAACCTAGAGCACAATCTTATCTTATCTTATCTCATGTTATCTATCTTCTATCTATTCTATATATATAAAAATTAATTGCTGTTCGTTAGTCTCACTAAAACTCGAGAACGGCTGGACCGATTTGACTAATTTTGGTCTTGAATTATTTGCTGAAGTCCAGAGAAAGTTTAAAAGGTAGATAAATATGAAAATGCTCGGAATTAAATAAAAATAGCAATTTTGTTTTTCCTTTGATGTGTCCCCCGTCGGACGGATTCCTTTTGTTTGGTTTTAAGTTTATTTTATACAAAAGTTTAGGTCTTTTATTTATCGATTGAGGCACTACGAAGTCTGCCGGGTCAGCTAGTATTTATTAAAACAAAACAATGCAGTTCTAATCAAAAGATTATCCAGTAAACGAATGTAATCACGCAATAGATTAATTCTATACGCCATTAAACTGTCTATTTAAGTTTGATGACCTCAGTAGTGTATCGAATCAGCTTCTTCATCTTAACATACATGACTAAACACAATGACATCATCAACACGGTGCGATAAATATTCAGAAGGCGCATTTAAAAAACTATTGTTCGGCAATTTTGGTGACAATTTTAGTTTTAGACTTCCCTTCTGCTCCTTAGTTATATAAACGTAATTAGCATTTTTAGTTTCGGCTCAACTGGGCTGATTAAGTCTTGGCAAAGCTCTTAGTGGTTGTAGGACCTTAGTGGCTCTTAGTGGTTTCAAGGTGGGTGGCGCATTTACGTTGTGGATGTCTATGAGCCCCAGTAACCACTTAACACCAGGTGGGCTGTGAGCTCGTCCACCCATCTAAGCAATAAATAAAAAAAGGACCTCTTGTGAGTCCGCGCGGGTATGTACCACCACCCTGCCTGTTTCTGCCGTGAAGCAGTAATGCGTTTCGGTTTGAAGGGTGGGGCCCGCCATCAGCCGCGCCACCCACTTTGAGATATAAGTTCTAAAAGTTATATCTCAAAGTGGGTGGCGCATTTACGTTGTAGATGTCTATGGGATCCAGTAACCACTTAACACCAGGTGAACTGTGAGATCGTTCGCCCACCTAAGCAATAAAAAAAAAAAAAATAAATCGCTTAGTTTTTAAACAGTCAAACAGAGAGATCGTTGTGATGCAAAATCCTCTATACAAGAAGCAACATAAGAAATACACTGATTGTTCTGATTGTTGTAAATAACCAATCAAATGGCACTGCTTAGCACGAGTAAATCCAAATAACCAAAGCCTTGAAAGAGTGTATCATTTATTAATTAAGAATTACATATTCGACAAATGTCTTGTTTGCACAGCCGTTGTACGATGTATGTAACGCCTTGGTATTATATAAACTTTATGACAATTATGGAAAATGTGTTTTATTTCTTTTCTCGATAAATAATGAGGTCATCTAAATAAAGTTTAATTAAAATTAAATGTTGTTCTGAGTATGATAAAATGCGATGGTAATAAATCGCTTGACAATTACATTGGGAATAACGTTGTGGTGGGCTGTGAGATTGTCCACCCATATAAGCAATAAAATAATTTAAAAAAATCTTGATTGAGAGTCATAGCGCGATAGGGCTTTAGAAAGAGAACATTATAACAACATTAATACATCATGTAAAAGAATGGGCGATGTTCATGTCCTATCTACAATAATTAATCTTGGGTAATTTTTAATATGATACAATAACGTACCGAAGAAAAAGGTACAAAATAATACTGTAACAACATTTCTAAATGTAAACACAATGTTTTACTTCAAAAGAAGACGTGGCTTGCTTACTGTATTTCCAAATTATAATTTCTGATTTATCTTTCTCAAAAGAAAATTATGTTAGCATTCCTACGAATTAAATATCTATGATTCGTCCGTCGTCACGAAAACGTAAATAAACAAGAGAAGTATATTTTTATATTGTCTTTTTTCATCGCAATCAATCAGACCTCTTCGATAAACAAAGCATTTTAATCTATTACCTTTAAACGAGCAATTCTTGTATATATATATATATATCTCTCTGAATCTCGGAAACGGCTCCAACGATTTTCATAAAATTTAGTATACAGGGGATTTCTACGATTTATTTTCAGAAAATGTTGTTTTATTCGTGTTTTCAATAATCAACTCTTCCCGACATCTATTGGCTAATAATAATACTATTTTTCTTAATTGAGGGCAACTGACCGCTTTAAAGACACAACAAGATGGCGTTATCAAAAAAAAAAAAAAAACGAGCAAAGCTCTGTCATCATCTAGTAATATAACATCGTAAACAACCGCCTAACAACGATATCCCACATCCTTTCAATGTAAATAATTGACAGCCCGTTGGCTCTATCTTCCTGATTTGTTTCCCGGAAAGTTCGTATCGTACTTTCTAAATGAAAAGCTGAAGACCCTTGTCCCGTGGAAGAAAAATAAAAATTACCTTCGGAGAAGGGAACCCTTTGGTCGGATCCAATCATCTTTAGCGTGCGAGCCGACCGTTCGAGAGAACTCTTTGTGGAATAATTTATTATAATCCAATACGACCTTTACGTGTTTAGGTATTTTTATATGAGAAATTTAACTGGTAATACTATGAGTTATATGATTTTGGGCAAGATTTTTTATATCTAATGAAATTGACACTTGTGCTTCTATATAAATCTACAGTGGTTTTTGCGGATGTTCCGTTATAACTACTGAACCATGCATCCGATTGACTTGAAACTTGGTATCCATGTAGAAAATACATGTACTTAATGGATAGGCTAATATTTATATGAGTGTTGGACTCCCTACACCAGTTGCGGGGGCGTTAATGATGAGAATGTTTGTGGGGGTGAGAAATAATAATAAAATGCCCAGCGAAGCGGACGGGTATAGCTAGTATGTACATATGTATGTATTATATGTCCAGGTAGCACCAAACATAATATGGGCCATCGTCTTATCTACCGCAGTAGAAGACCTAAATTCCTTAGTTTTTATCTAGGAAAAATAATGACGCCATTCGTTATTTATGAACCGCTGCGTTGTCACTCATCGTATATGGCGTACCGCGATAATATTCCTGAAGCTTAGGAAATAAATACCTATGAAGTGGTTCAGCTAATTCATGGATTCGCGCAAGCAATTATGAACGAATTAATATATTATTTAAAATTACACTCGGGTGCAATGAAATCGCACATCTGTACATTTTTTGAAAAATATGATTTACTTCTTTTAATTTAAAAAAATACATATATTTTTTAACATAGGGTTAAAGGTTAGTTCAATACCTATTCAATGATATAAGTGGAGATAAGGTTACTTTCTTGAGGAAAATAAAATACGACAACAATTTAATCTTTATTACAAAATGATTACTCAACTAAACCGTTTAAAATTTGGGGATTAATAAAAAAAAAACACAAAGAATACTGAAAAATCATTTATTAGTAACTAGCAACCCGCCCTCGCTTCGCTTCGGAAACATTAAAACACACATGAAACTAAAAAAATAAAATAAAAAAAAAAGTAGCCTATGTTCATCAGGGACAATGGCGGCATCTAATGGAAAAAGAATTTTTCAAATCGGTCCAGTAGTTTCGGAGCCTATTCGAAACAAACAAACAAACAAATCTTTCCTCTTTATAATATTAGTATAGATTATAATATTAGTATAGACAAGTATTTCCCCCTCTTGCCCGAATTACAGCTTCACACCGATTCCCCATCGACTCTATCAAGTTTCTGATGAAGTCTTGAAGATCCTCATCGCCTTTCAAAGCCACCAGTCTCCCGATAGCGCTGGTACACACGACGAACTGAATATCGGCTGATATTCAGTTGTCGAGCTACAGCACTCTGGTTCTGGCCCGCTTCAATTAGAGCGACGACTTGAGCGGCTTTTTCCGGAGTAGTATCCATCTTTTTCAGACAAATGCAATTGGAGTCACTAGAGGTCTTATCAGGTTAAGCGTTGGCTTGCAACTGATGACGTTTTACACAAAACATGCCTTTTTATACCTGCAGTTGGTCTTGCAAACTGCAGTGAGTTGAGGGAGCAATTTTTGGAGTTTGCTGTTGTCGTTTTGTTTCAGCAGGCAGGTAAACTTATCATGTCTTATGTGGTATCATTGAATAGGTATTGAACTATCTTTTAACCTTATGTTAAAAAATATATGTATTTTTTTAAATAAAAAGAAGTAAATAATATTTTTCAAAAAATGTACAGATGTGCGATTTCATTGCACCCGAGTGTAGTTATTTAATAAAATTAAAAAAACGTTATGATATATCTTTTGTATCTTCTTGTGTTTGAACACATATACTATAACAACAGTACAGTACAGAACAATATGTACTATTCAGTGTTTGGTCAGGACCAGTTGTGATATGCATATTACCGTTATTGTCCGATGTTGTCGAAAACTTCAGCTTCAGCTGCTTCATAGGATATAATACAAAAATTTGGTTGCAATTTTGTCATACATGTAGTAGCAATATTAGATCTTGCGGCGTTACCTACGTAACACAAGTTAAATAGATGTTTTTTAAGAGATCGGATGGAAGAGATGTTGGATTGTCGGTCTAATTACGTTCTCTAGTTTGACATTTTAACAGAATGCAAGGTGACGTTGTTAAAATTAACTTTAAAATTAATTATTACTAGAGGTCCCGCAGTAGTGAAATTCGACTATAACTAATTGGAATTGAAATTGAAATGGAATTTTCCAAGGAGTATCCCTGCAACCTTCCGAGAGTATTGGGATACTTGGGGTCGACATTTCGGACGATGTCCAGTTTCGGAGTCATTTGGAAGGCAAAGCCAAGTTGGCGTCCAAAATGCTGGGAGTCCTCAACAGAGCGAAGCGGTACTTCACGCCTGGACAAAGGCTTCTGCTTTATAAAGCACAAGTCCGGCCTCGCGTGGAGTACTGCTCCCATCTCTGGGCCGGGGCTCCCAAATACCAGCTTCTTCCATTTGACTCCATACAGAGGAGGGCCGTTCGGATTGTCGATAATCCCAGTCTCACGGATCGTTTGGAACCTCTGGGTCTGCGGAGGGACTTCGGTTCTCTCTGTATTTTATACCGTATGTTCCATGGGGAGTGCTCTGAGGAATTGTTCGAGATGATACCGGCATCTCGTTTTTACCATCACACCGCCCGCCATCGGAGTAGAGTTCATCCGTACTACCTGGAGCCACTGCGGTCATCCACAGTGCGTTTCCAGAGATCTTTTTTGCCACGTACCATCCGGCTATGGAATGAGCTCCCCTCCACGGTGTTTCCCGAGCGCTATGACATGTCCTTCTTCAAACGAGGCTTGTGGAGAGTATTAAGCGGTAGGCAGCGGCTTGGCTCTGCCCCTGGCATTCAAATCAAATAATATCAAAAAAAAAAAATTCAACATAAATGAAAGTACATAGTTGTTGAACGTCAAAAGAACTACCGCCAATTCACAAGAACTAGCCTCCGTCCTGAGAAGAATTGGCAAGAAACTCAGCGGGCGTGTCTTTTTTTTTTTTTAAATACTTATTTGATTATTTTTTTTAATATTAGATTATTGCTGCATCAAATTGATCATTGCATTGCTGAAGTCCATGGGCGACGGTAACCACTCACCATCAGGTGGGCCGTATGCTCGTCTGCCTACAAGGGCAATAAAATATAAAAAGTCCTACTGCAAATTAACGTTGAGATGATTGTGATGATGATGATCAAATGAAAAAAAACGTTTATCATTATCTGAATAAATATTTAGCTTTATACGTCCTCGTGTACTACAATTCACACTAAAACTGGTCGAAACGTATCATCTAGACTTCTATACCTACTAATATATTAATATATAAATCTACAGTGGTTTTTACGGATGTTCCGTTATAACTACTGAACCAGGCATCCGATTGACTTGAAACTTGGTATCCATGTAGAAAATACATGTACTTAATGGATAGGCTAATATTTATATGAGTGTTGGACTCCCTACATCAGTTGCGGGGGCGTTAATGATCAGAATCTTTGTGGGGGTGAGAAATAATAATGTTAATTTTAAATGCCCAGCGAAGCGGACGGGTACAGTTAGTATAATATAAAAAGTTGATCAGTGGTTTGTCTCTAAAAGAAATTTCGTTTCAACAAGGATAATCTTCGGCACATCCTTATAAAGTTCGAACTAACTTTATATTAGTCCTTCCATATTGCGGCTTCAATTTATAACGAGGCCGCAACTCATTCACGAAGCCAATACGAGCGGAACCGCAGAATTCAAATTAAAACCATGCCTATTAATATTCACGTTACATAACATCCTAAGAGAACAATGAGACGATACATACAAAATACATACATACATACATGCATAATGTGTGTTCTGTCTGTACTCGCGCACAATGTGAATCGTGGACTTGTATTGTTCCCGGGACACTTAACGCCACAATGCGAGTTTATTTCTCTGCAAAGGTACTTGAAATTTTATGTGGATTTTGTTTAAACATTACACTTCAATTGCTGCAATGGGTAAAGCGTATGGAAGGTCTTGATTCCAATAGTATCCTAATCTCTTTGTTTTCATTAGTTCCGACGGCTATTTTCGGTGTATTCATGACCGTTTAGCCCTAGACACGTCCTTACGGATCCGTCAGATCCAGTAACTGTTGCATTAGACGCCTTCAGATCTAACACTAGGAGCAGGCTTTTTTTTATGGGTTAGATGGGCTCACATCCCACCTGGTGTTAAGTGGTTACTGGAGCCCATAGACATCTACAACGTAAATGTGCCACCTTGCCCACCTTGCCACCTTGAGGTATAAGTTCTAAGATCTCAGTATAGTTACAACGGCTGCCCTATCCTTCAAATCGAAACGCATTACTACTTCACGGCAGAAATAGGCAGGGTGGAATCTACTCGCGCGGACTCACAAGAGATCCTACCACCAGTAAAGGCTTAGGGACTCCGGTAACCGTACTCGTCGAACTCGGCAAAGAGTTCGACATGCAACCTAACCAATGCATCAACCCGCTGAGTTTCTCGCTGTTTTGTCAGTAAGTCGCGATTCCGATCCGGTAGTAGATTCATTCGTAAAGCAGCTGCTCTTGAGTGGTTAGGTCTCATTGGAGGCGCTCGGGCAGTTGTTAGTAAATCCCACCCCTCTTAGCTGAGCCTTTGCTCGTCCACCTGTCCTCGTAAAACTTGAAAGGCCTCGGGGTTACCAGTATTCCTATCTCAATCCTGAAAATAAATAATAGTTTAAAAAAACTTAAAAAAAAACCGCTTCTATAGAAAATCCAACTAAAAAATAGAAAATAAATTTTAATAAATTTGAATTAACAATAGTATGAAATTTAAGTAAAAATGATTTTATTGTAAAAAAAAGCGTAGGGTGCATGGTATCAATAGTTATAAATATTGTATGAACAGATATGAGTGGAAGGGTTATTTTGATAATATCCTGAAAAGCACAATTTTTTTCAACTTTTTCTCTTTTATTTATTTATTTAAAAAAAAAATCATTTGAATCAGTCGGTAAATTATCCGAGAAATAGGTGATCGGCGCGCCTGGTAGTTTCCCTTCTTGGTCTTGACGCAAATACTCCGGGTCTCAGGAAAACAAAAAATCGCTATTTCTGATTATCCTTGTAAGGATAACGGATCAAACTGTTTAAAATATCGAATTGTCGTCGGTCCTTAATAAGTATGCAAAATTTCGATTAAGTCCGACGTTTTGAAGGGGGTCAAAATCATGTTCAAAGATTCTGTTACATATTAAAATACGTATAAAGCTAATAAAAGCGTATTAAAAATCACCTATCTCCTCGCCTCACTCTCAGTATATCACATTAGAAGTTATTACAGTATAATCAGGGTGCATCAAGTTAATGCGTCTGCCCCTAAAACTGGAATACCTCGTTACACAAAATGTTACATATAGGAATGGAGGCGCTACATCATTTTTGGCACACGCCTAATAAATACATATACCGTGATCAGGTAACCTCAATTAAGGTAATCGTATATTTTATGACTAGCTTTTGCCCGCGACTTCGTCCGCGTGGAATAGTTCACAAAGAATGCTTTTAGAGCAAATTTGGTTAGGATAAAAAATGTTATAGTGAGCCAACTTTAACATATAGACATATGCTGTCGGGAACTTTTTGTTAGATCTTTTAAAGGGGAACAGTTCTGTCATACATTATTTTAGCGAAACTTTAACCATTTCTGCAGCGCACGCAGCGGAAGTTCTCAAAAGGAAAAAAAACCCGATTTTAAAACATTATTTATTGGTGCTCCGTTTGTATTCATCTTAGCGCGATGATATATGGCCTATAGCCTTCCTCGATAAAAGGGCTATCTAACACTGAAATTTTTTTTCAAATCGGACCAGTAGTTCCTGAGATTAGCGCGTTCAAACAAACTCTTCAGCTTTTTAATATCAGTGTAGATAAACGCGAAATCACTCATGCAGTAACTTTTCGAACTGAACGTATCCGCTCGCTACAAGCGACTAAGCTATGTTTTTAATTAAAAAGTCACAGGTGAACTATTCCGGATCCGTGCACGAGCTGGAAAAAAAAAGAACGTGCCGAATAGCCGGATATGTCCTGACACTGCGTTGATTTTTCACGTTAGTCGCAATATAGGTACTTTTTTCTGTTTATTCTGTAGCGCCAGAGGGCAGATGTTGATGTTTTGTTTTTCTTTTTTTAATACTTTGTAAATGGGTTTCGCACGAATATCCACCATTGTTTCGCTTCAGTTTATAAATACATATATCGAAACGTGTGAAATGTTTTATCCCGTTGCAATCGTGACTCGTGAAAGAAATAGGTAACGGTATTCGAAATAGATATTTTTTTGTTTCTTTTTTTTGTTGATACTAAATTTTAGATCAATACGCCACATTGAATACAAGCAAGATCTGCAATAACTTTAGGTGAAAGGATAAGCGACATTTCACCTAATACGCTCCATTTATCTGTGTAATTAAAGATGCGTTTTATTTGGTATTCGCATCAACAGTTCCATGTTTTTAATTGAAATTCAATTAAATTTACTTTAAAAATTAAGTTTTTTTGTTATGATATTTTCTCTTTAAATTGCTCTCCTGTGAAGTTGCAAAAATAGCTTTTCACCTCTCGATATTTTCTTCAATCAGTATATTATTAACTAGCAGCCCGCTCCGGCTACGCTCGGGTCTTTAACAAAAATTTCAACGATATTTGACGCTGTTTTTTAACTAAACTTTTTGACTGACTTTTTTAAATAAAAGAACACTTATTGCGGCATAACTATATATTTTACAAAGTCGTAGTAGATTATTTAATTCTATCATCAATAATTTAGCAGGGAACGCGATGTAAAGAATATTTTAGGTAATTATTTTATACATTTGGTTACATTATTGGGGTTTTAGTAAGGATCCCTAATTTTTTCAAAATAGATTATATTCCTATTCCTATTCCTATTTCCTATTCGATACAAACAAACAAACAAATCTTTCCTCTTTATAATATCAGTATAGATATTAGTATAGGTAAACTCGAAGATCCAAAAATGTTCAGTTCAATCCAAAGTTTGTTTGATATCTCCCTTTTATTACCTCAAAAATTTTAAAGCTTCATTTCCACGACGCTTACAGCACTCAAAAATTGAAACGGAATCTCAGAAATTGGCAAGATCGTAAAAATCTTGACGTCTATTTGCCACTTCAACTTTACGCGAAGAAGACCCGGGTCGTTCGTTTTTTTTATTATTTTTTTTTTTACCTACGCTTCCTCGCCATCTGACGGAACCTGAATACTCTAAAAGCAGGTGCCGTGCATTTTTTATGCCATTGCAACTGCGAAACATTACGGCTCAATTTTTTTTTTATATCTAAAGTACCACGTTTACGATTTCTGCCACTCGCATCGCTCTTCACAAGCAAGTATGTAGTACTTCTAAAGGGCATATTTTTATTAGTTTATAAAATTTAAACAAGGGTGTATTTATGTTGCCCTTTGACTAAAATTTGCAGGGTTTTTGGAACAATAAGTATAGATTTGTCATTAAGAAGGTACCTACTGCCAATTAATTGTACATTACCATAATATTGTGGAAGCGTGGTGGATGACGTCTACAATGGCAGTGGTATCGTAGTCAGTGGCAGTTTCATAGAGAAAGTTACAAAACGTCCTGTTTACACATAAGTCAATTACCAGTAATGTAGAACTGAATCTTTTTATATTTAGTTTATATCTTACTAGCGACCCGCCCTCGCTTCGCTTCGGAAACTGTAATTTATTATTGATTTCACCACTATTTAAGGGATGTTATTATACATATAAACCTTCCTCTTCAATCACTCTATCTATTAAGAAAACCGTATCAAAATCCGTTGCGTAGTTTTAAAGATTTAAGCATACATAGGGACAGAGAAAGCGACTTTGTTTTATACGATGTAGTGAAGACTGATAAAATGTATTTTTGAATTTCCACATCTAATTAACTTTATAACGTAGATTCGCAGAATTTTATCTAGAAGCACGTGGCCTGTTTAGAGACCTAATAAAATTGCTAAATCGTGATAAACTCCCTTTGTAAGCAGTCGCAAATATTATCTAATCATATCTCTTTATTGCGCGCACAACAAAAATTTCAATCAAATTCGAACAATGACGGCTTTGTGTCGATATCGACTGACAGTCGCCGGATATTATGTGTCCCGATGCGCGCCTTTTGTGTGTGATATAAATGGGAAATCACCGATATAGGGAATTTTCATTTAATTGGACCGATATTGTTATTTTGCCGTCCGTACTTATTTAGATTTAACGGAATCTGTTTAGACTTAAGCAGCTATCAGAGGTAATAGAAGTAGTACCTTGAGTAATTGGTTAAGTCTAAGAATTATTAACTACCCTACCGTTCAAACCGGAATGTATCTACGTTTAGATGGAAATAAGTAGAACCAAATCCTTAATCAAACGTCTCTAATTGGCTGTTAATTTCAAATGTGTTTGTCGACTCCAAAGATACGCTCTTGGGTATTATGATAGTCAGGACTGGATCGACTATACAAAATATATTGGAGTTTAATCTTTGTACAGTAAACCAGACCCGGTCAAAAGACCTCTCGCTATTATCTCGTCACTCAAGGTAGAATCTTACACTATGCAGGGGAGCGTCTAGATAAACATACCTGAACTACGGTGATTTATCATCGTTAAATGATTTGTTTTATAATTAGTTTGCAATTTTAATTTCAGGAGCATTGTTATCGATCCAAGAGACTTGAATAATAGCTTCAATGGTGTACATTTTGCGCATGTGTAACTCAGAATACCCTTCCACTTTCTCTCTATCCAAAAATTTCACATTAAAACACCTATTTTTCTCGATAAAACGAAAATGAATGTAGTAGGGCTTGATTTATTTATTTATTTTTATTTAATATATTTTGGACACACAGCTGTTAGAAGAAACACGACAATAAGGATACAGAGTACAAGGGCACTACTTGATATATTTTCCGTTGTAGAAATTTCTAGAATTTAATCATATTTTACGCTTTAATTAACACTAGCCACGCAACATTATAAATCCCAGTATGAAAAATGGCTAACCATGTACTACAGACTTTTATGAGCCCTCTATGGAAAACAAACACAAGTCAGTACAAACTGTCGTCATGCGAATATACTTTAAGTCAGTTCTAAAGGTAAATCGTTCATAAAACAAATATATTATTTTTTTACTATTCTGTGAAATTCAGTAGTCATTTATCTTTACCATAGAAGATTTGCTGTATCATAATAGGTATAAGATACACAATTTTGAAAAGTAAATAGTTTTTTTAAGAATAGACAGATTCGGAAAATGATGTACCCACCATAATTTTCAGTATCTCAATCAAACCAAAACGGCTAAACAAATGGGACACAAGCAAACTGCAAACAAATCGATTTCGTGTATTATAGCTTGGTATATTTCATTATTCGGTGTTGCGAAATGAATTACTTATTCGGCTAATATTTAGTTTCAGTTAGCGCTAACGGTGCGTGAAAATTGTCGCGGACCCCCGCCCGACACGGTACTTTAAACCTACGTTTCGCTGAATGTGAATTCGTTCATTTTGATGCTTTAAATGAGAATTTGCGTTTATATCTGACATATTTTAAATGTAATCTAGAATGTTCTACGAAATGACTTTGTGGGTATATTGGTTTTATTCTACATTAGGCAACAATACTAAAATGTCTGGTATGCTAAAGCTATTTTTTTGATTGCCTCCGAAGCCAGATAATTAATTGTACGACCCATCTGATAGACACTAATATTAATGAAAATGACCAGCATTATTCATCATTCGTTAGAAGTCTTTTCAAATCTCGTTTGAAGAAGGACATATCGCGGGTATATATCGTGTTGGGAGTTTTCATTCCAGACTGGACCAGTGTGATGAAGAAACCACAATGGGTGATGGGTGGTGTGATTATAAAAAATGAGACCATGATGTATTCTCATCAATAATTCTTCAGGGCATTTCTCAAAGACTGCAAAACCAGAGGTTGTAAAAAGTTCATTGATTAGTCATCTTTTATAATTTATAAATACTTTCGCAAGCGCATATTATTGATGTATGTCAATTTGAATAAATTAGCAAGGAACACATTATTACGTAGATCTAAAACAGTATTATTAAACCGCTAAATTAGAAATCTATTATTGTGGTTACAATAAAATCTAAAATTAAAAGATTTAGTAAAGAAAGGTAAAATTTAATATTAGAAGTTTTCGAAAACTATTTAAATACCAAGTCAACTAACTATCCATGACAATATCAAATATTTAAATCATAACTCGTTATTCGGAGCTCGGTTATTGATTGAAGACCAAAAAAAAATAAACGTAAGTCGTCGGATGACCTAGTTGCCGTCGCATTACCGGTGATTCGGCATTGTCCGCGTCCCACTTCTGAAGCGATAAAGAAACGCAAGGATAAAAATGTGGCTCCACGAAGCTACGGACAAATGAAACGACTTAAGACTCCGGAACTTGGACTTGAAGATCAATTGCTTGCTTAAATACGGGTTTTGTTCTGTTTGACTTTGCCTCTTTTTTTTTTGCTCGAGGGCTTTTGACATATTAATTTCCTTCTCGAGAAAATGGCAATGTGATGGTATTTAGAGATGTACTTTATGCTTTAATATTCAACGTACGTAAGTACAATTAAACGGTTGGTATAAATTAAAAATCATAACTTAGACATGAAGATTAATTGCTTGCTTAAATACGGGATTTATTTTTTGTTTGACTTTCCTTCTTTTTTTTTTTTCGAGGACTTCTGACATATTAATTTCCTTTCTGGGAAAATGATTACGTGATGGTATTCAGAGATGTACTTATGCTTTAATATTAGTGCGTACAATTAAAGGGTACGAAAAAAAAAGTGTTTTTTTCAATCATTAGTTTAATTCAAATGTGAGTTTACCTATCTTTACCTCGATCTGAACTGAGAATCATGAAACCGTTTCGTATTTGATCTTCATTTTGAACGTCTGTCCTTTTGTCTTGAGAATCATATCGAGCAAGATCGAGGGACTGCTGATCAATAAATAGCCTTTGCAGTAGGCACTTGGAAGGAGAAAAAAAAAATGTAATGGTACAAAATGTATATGTAATGATAGTTATATGTTAGATTTTTTAAGTTACTAACATAGATTATAAGTAATTATTACCAACAAAATTTTATGGTTTAAAAAAAAAAAAAGAGAAGTGAAATATTTAATTAAAGTATTAATATAATATAATAATATTTTCGGTAACGCATTCGAAGACCTGTTGAGCTCGAGGATAAGTCCTGAAGAAGTCCTCAGAAATCGCATAATCCTTTAAACCTCAAATTTAAACGAACGAATCGTTTTTGTTTGAAAGTGCAGATATCATTTTGAGATTTGCATTTGTCTCGTCATTAAAAAGCGAACGAAATTGAAATAGAATTTCAATTTATTTTTTGTTAAACTGAGATAAACGGAAAATGTTGCCTTCTATCAAAAAGCGCAAGATAGAATATCTCGGCCACGTGCTCAGGAACGATAGATACATGCTGCTGCAGTTGATAATTATGGGCAAAGTGGACAGAAAGAGACGTGCTGGGCGAAGAAAGAAGTCATGGCTCCGGAATATCCGAGAGTGGACCGGTATTGCCTCCGTCGAACAGTTGTTCCGGCTGGCTGCTGATAAAAATGAATATAGGAAGCTAACGGCCAACCTTCAGGATTGAAGAGGCACTGGAAGAAGAAGAAGAAAACTAAAGTTGGTATAGTTATGAAACTGACTTTATAAGATCAGTAAAATTGAAATCGTTCGAACTAATGAAGCACACAAAACCCGTCCACAATAAATATAATGATTTTCCCCTAACCAATCAGGCTAACGCGCTTGAAGCTATGCTTTATTCAAACTCATATGTTTTCCCAACTTGGCGCCCACTCCGTGACTCGGTGGTACGTGATGCGAACACGACCGTTTGTCCTCGGGGCGGCTAAAGTAATGATTTTTTGATAAATGTCAACCTATTTCAATATGCGTTGCGAGTTGGCACGATAAATCACGTTTGTCGGCAGGATTGGTTCTCTTTTCCCAAATACATTGGCTGCCGTGGCACTATCGGTGATAAATTTTCCTTTTCAAGAGCGGATAGAAAAAAAAAGCCATGAATCGAAACGAACTTAGACGGGTTTTACTGGGTTTCTTTCCCTTAATAAATATTAAAGAGCCGGCTACTTAAATGTTAAAATGGTTGGTGCTAATTTTGACAGCCTCGTTACAAATGGAAATATTTAAAAAAACACTCTAAATGCCGCATTCAAATAACATCAGTATTTGTCATTCAAAAATAAGTAACAAACTGGCCAGTATTCGTAAAAATTAGGGATACAAAAAGGTATCGCTAGAAAAAAAAAGGATTTATGTATGTATCGTTGGATATAGTTATTGAGATTTTGCGCTGATCGCGCCTGGCTGATACTACAAAATAAAAGCAACTTTGGAATTTCATAATTTCAAGCCGCGGCCACCTTTGGTCGTTGGAGACGCTAAATTAATAATAAAGTAGATCGTCTGATTTATTTTTGGATTTCTATTTTAGGTAAATATCGTGTATTCGTCCTCTACACGAGATAGAAAGTTGCAAAGTAAAATTTCAAGTAAAACTCAAATGTAGGCAGGTTTTACACAGAAAAACACTTCAGTTATCAAATTTACTGTTAAATTTATGAATACTTAAATCTTGGACTCAATGTAGTATGTTGATGGCTAATGTTGAATTTTTCGTCTATTGGCTTATTGACGAAATTGAATTAAAGTATGTCAAACAATAAATATGGAAAATCGATTTCAATTACCCAAAAATATCATCACAATGAAAGAGTACATTTTATTTCTATATAATAGAAATTCCACTAATATAAATAAAATACCTCAGAACAATATTGACCCACTTTCGTGTGTTCTGTCAAAAAGCTCTATTCAGAATAAATCATTGAATCAGTGCCGATCGGATTCATATTCACAGTAAGAAAAACTTAAACTTCACAAAAGAGAAAAAAACATTAGCTACATCTTTCAAATATAAAAGACTTCTAGTCTAATGCTCTGCAAAATCTTTGATACTTCTACAAGTTCTAATGGCGTCTAATGGTGATGATGTTTCGCCATCTTCCTCTGTTCTCCGCGGTGTGCATGGAATCGTAGACTGACGTATTCAGAATTGTGCTAATTTGAACGGACCAGCGCATTTGATTGCAACCACGACATCTTTTGCCTGCAATCTTGCCACCGTCCATTTTTCAAGATTGTCACCACTCTTTCAGGCTATTATTTAATTAACTATTTCTGGTGACTGTCTTATAAAACAACTAAACATTAATATATTTTAAAATAAGTCAATACGCATTTCTGCTGTGAAGCGGTAATGCGTTTTGGTTTGAAGCCTGAGGTGGTATGTACGTTGTGAGGTTTATGGGTTCCGGTAAACATTAAACATCGAGTGAGCCATGAACTCATTTTCCCGTCTATGCATTTTTTTCTCCACAATATTGGTTTTTCGAATTGCTCGAAAAATCGGAAATTCAAAATCGGAACCTCAAAAAATTGAGTTCGTCTTATTTAATACATTCTACTTATCACGTTTTCGAATATCACGTATATTTAATTAAAACCTAAACGTGCAAGTTCAGTACAAGGTTACGTTTTTTTTTCGCTTAAGCCATGATGTCACATGATTAATGTCTCAGTTTCATGCGAAAGTTCGTAACTCGACGTTCATTGTTCGAAGCGTGCGCGTTTTATTTCGTCCATACGAGATCCGAGAATGTTTAATTAAAAGACCTTTCCCAGTTACAATGTCGTTTACTTTCATTTTGCGCAGTTTTGGTTTTAGTTCCGTTTGAATAAACTCAGTATATTTCAAAATGAATACATTTTGTCTCATCCCTGGTGAGCTGAATAGGTAAAACGTACTTTGATGTGGGAGCAAAAATTATATGGTTGAGTGAAAACCAGAGGAAACTTGAGTAGATACAACGAAGACAGTCAACGAAGCACATTAACAATTTGAATTTTACACGAATATACCAACGCTTTGATACAAATAGAAGATGATACAAATGGCCATCCTATTAAAGTACCGGGAAGCCAGAGGTATTAGATACACTCTTTTTCGTGTTAGTTTACAAAGAAAAATGAAGATTTTTTTAATAGTAATAAAACTTAGGCGTCCTGTTCACATGAAATGTCCCTAATAAGAATTACCTTAATCACGTATTCCCAAAACTGTTTGGATAAAAAAACTTTTTCTCAAGAAAATTCCAGAAACATGTCGGACTTAGTTGTTCAACTCTGAACCCTATAACTTTAGGGCTACGATGTAATTCTCTTTGAATAAATAACCTCGTCTTAAGACCTAGAATTATTATATACCTAAGTCTTCAGGCGCACGTTTCTTGTTCGATTTTTCGGCTTCTTTGTTGGCGAATTTCGTGTTATTCGCTTTGTGTTATATCTTGATCATGTCGACGAGCGGGTACGTTGGGAATTCTTCGAATGGTTATAAACTTATTGGCTTAGTCGGACAAAGCTTTTGAAAATATATGGTACGGTGCCAAAATGCAAGTGTCAATAATTTTGTATCGGATACTGATCAGTTTCCGAGCTGTTACGTTTCATCTGGAAAGTGACTTGGATAAGGCATTACCTTTGTCCATAAGCGAGCTCTTGTCAATTTGCTGTCACGAAGCAATCTTGTATTTCGATCTCCAGTAAAGAGTCATTGTTCGTATGCATTTGGAACTTTGCCCTCATGGTATCTTAGGTGGCACATACGTTGCTAACTGCTATGGGTGTGAATCGGTGTAACACCGTATTGATTATAGACCGCTATGTGCCAAAATTAAGTATATGAAGTAAACGTGTAAAAGCGAGATCGAATGTTTGTAACCTTAAGGTCAACCTTTTAAAAGGTATCGATTCATTAGTCGTACTTATGTGGGTCGAGAATGAATTCTTTATTCGACCCATGGACATAGTTAAATTGAATTGTCTAGGTCACAGGAGAATGCCTGATGAAACCGATATAGATAAATACGAATTTTTAAGATTTTCGTTGTTTGCTTAGGTTTGCACGACATTTATATTGACCATTCTAACCGGCGCTATCTAGGCGGGCTTCGAACAGCCTGCCGACCGAGAGGGCTAGTGGTCGTGGCGCCGACGACCGCCAGTCCGGCGTCCCGAGGGGGAGGGTGATGGGAGAGATGTGCTCCGCACTAAACGCTCCACTTTCCCCCCTTTGCCTCTTCATGAGTTCTGTCTCATGCGAGGTTTGGATGCTGGTTGTTGAGCGACAGGAGGTTTTAGTGGGTTCAACTCCGACATGCCCCGCCCTCCATCCCCAGTGGAGGGCGGAAGTCCGGTGATTTCCTCCTAAGAAAGAAAAAAAAAGACATTTATATTGCTTATATTTCCATTTGGAATTCACGCCGTTGCGTATGTTATCCCCATAGAAAAAAACACAACCTCACCAAGAACCGCCTTCGAAACATTTCTCGCAATAAACATTCTCAAAATGTTGGTTGAAGGTAAATACCGTGAAATAGCAGAGCAAACAAACCTTTGAACTCCCGATGGTTATGTGAATTAGCACTTTTGGACCCATTGTTTGTCTGTTCGTAAGCAATTTTAGATCTTATGGGTCTACGAGATGTTTGTCCAACTCAGATCAGCTACAACATCGATGCTGCATTTCTAACTCGAAAATTCTATTAATGTAATGGAATTGTGTTTTTGCTAGGTGAGATTGGTACACAATTTTATGGACCAAATGGTTTTAGCCTATAATGAAGCCTTCTCAAAGTGAAGACTTACCTCTATAGATCCAAGTATCGGTATATTGGAATAATGACCATTGAGGCATTTAGATCAGTACGGGTAAGAGATACGACAATAGTACTAATGAATGTGCAACGCAATGTACTTACACATTACAAAACCTACCCTACCCTACCAACTAATCAGAAGTTATCCGGTTATTAAAAAAACAAAAAGTATATAATTTTTTTTATACGCTACTATTAGCTTTTTATATTGCCCTAGTAGGCAGACGAGCATACGGCCCACCTGATGGTGAGTGGTTACCGTCGCCCGTGGACTTCAGCAATGCCAGGGGCAGAGCCAAACCACTGCCTACCGCTGAAAATAGCTTGATCTGTATTTATCTATGCAACGAATTCTTTCGACTTTCAATTTCCGCTTCAAGACTTCATGACTAAGTTGAGAATTTGCGCACCAAAGACATGGATGACAAACGAATTGTTCGATTTCATCGCTTTACCATAATAATTAGTAATATTTTTATTTTTTATTTAATTATTTCGGTTGATCAATAAAGCCTGTTTTATTTTTAAACACAATTTCATTTTATTGAAAAATAATTCAATGAAAACCCAAAGAAAAAATGAGCTGATGCGCCCGCACCAATATAGTATTAATTATATGTTTGCGTTTTTCGTTGCAGCAATGAAAAGGTGAGTAAGCTCTATCTTTGATGACAAAGAACATTACGACACACATTTCTAAGTGATGTATTGTCATAGATTTAAATTACGTTACTGGCTTACGTGTCGGTTCTTGTTATTCAATTAATTCGCCCTTCGCTATTACCCCAGTATCAACGGTGGATAAACAATCTTTTGTTGTAAATATTAAGGCTATATTAAATCCGAGTCATTCTCAACGTTGTTTTAATTAAATCCGCAGACGGGAACATTAGTTTAAACAGACGCTCCTTTGACACGCCTCACCTCGGCGACGTTTCCACGAAGTCATTACACATTCAAAAGGTTGGGCTCTGAGATTTACTAAACATTTTGCATTATTATTTGAGTCGTTTATACGTTTCGAGTGATACTTTCACGGTTTTGTGCATAATTCTTTCATTGAACTTTGTAGGGCTTGAAATATATACATACATCATCATCATTATCCTGCCCTTCTCCCAGTCACCTGGGGTCGGCGCAACATGTTTTCTCCTTCCATACTTTTCTATCATATACCATTTCTTCGCTCACTCCCCTCTTACCCATATCGTCTTTCACACAATCCATCCATTTCTTCTTAGGTCTACCTCTTCCTCTATATCCTTCCACATTCATAGTTAAGACTCTCTTAACAACCTCATTTTCATTTCGTCTCATTACATATCCATACCATCCCAAACGCGCACTCCTCAGCTTCTCTGTCACAGGCCACTTTCAGACTTCCTCTAACATATTCATTCCGTATTCTATCCGTTCTCGTTACTCCACACATCCATCGCAACATTCGCATCTGCTGCATACAATCGCCTTTCATCCGCCACTTTTGTTGTCCACACAAGACGGCAGGCCTTATTAAGGTCTTATATATCTTCCCTTTTAAGGGAAGAGAGATGTGTGAGTCACATATGGTGCTCGTGACCTGCCGCCATTTCATCCATCCTGCGTCAGTTCTGTGCCTCACAGTACGATCCAGTTCACCGTCGCTTTGGATAACAGACCCTAGGTATCGGAAGTCTTGACATACTGGCAAAGGTGTTCCGTCGAGGGAAATGGGTTTAAAATTGGAGAGACCGCCAAAATCACAGAACAGTTGTTCGGTTTTCGATCTGCTGATTTTTAGGCCAACACTCTCCAACCTGCATCGCCATTTCTCCAGTATGTTTTGGACCTCGAGCCCGTTTACTCCGACGAGCACTATGTCATCGGCAAACAGCATACACCAAGGGGGCACTTCCTGTATCTCCGATGTCAAGGCATCAATCACAAGCAGGAAGAGATAAGAATAGAGATAGAGATAGGATGAAATATATACATACATTACTATATAAATATGCCTTTGAAACACACACATATATATGTAATGCTTAATTCTTGGAGGGTAGAAATAGAAGCACCTTCTCAGTGTATTAAAAAGTGTCCAATGAAAGGGAGACAATTAAGGTGGCGATATAGTAGCAAGTGGAAACATTTTAAAAACCCCCATAAGCTACCACTCTTCACTCTGTTTAAAACTGCTATATTCATAACATTTCCTCTTCATACGTTAGCACTATTTTAGTGAGTCCTCCAACAATAATTTGATGTTTACAGGTGGACACTTTCAACTTGTCGCTTATACTACATGGTATGTGATGATGATGATGCTCCGTACCTCTACCCTCCATAGTTTGTAATGGAAACTAAATTCTAGCTCACTCATTATAATAGTCGTGTACACACACAAAGATGCAGGTTTATGTATTAATCCATTTTGGTTTACAAAGTCAATACGGAGAATCAAACAAGGCATTCTAAGGAATCCCGTTTAATAGATAAACAGGGCTTTTGATCATAGATTCATAGATTCTAGGAACCATTAACAAATCAAATAGTTCGATATGATTTGATTAATTGTAAAATAAGTTACCGAGGTTCAAATCAATTAATACAATTTATTTATTGAATAAAAATTCAGATTGTACGGAATATAATGTCATCAACGTATTTAACAACTTAAAATCCTACGGTATACTATATCTTGAGTAGTTTTGGTGATTTTAATGGGTAATATATAAATAAATATTGTGTGACTTGATCTGTTATTGATGGTAGGGTGTGTGGTGTGAGACCGCGCCGGTAGGTTCCACTGTCTTGTCTATATCTCTACTACCCGGCTTGAAGGGTGGGACAGGCTTCGTGCTGGTACAGTTAAATTGAGACTTAGATCTTTTATCCCAAGGTGAATGGTGGTAACCAGTACCACCACGTGGGTTTGCTAACCTAAATTCACAATAAAAAAATCTAGCAATGTTTACGTATGGTATTGTCAACGAACAAAAAAATGTTGTATAATCTATATCTATCTTGTTTTTTTTAATGACAGGGAGGATACTTGCATTTTTAAGGGGCGACCATAACCCATAGTCGCGAATTTATGTAATCATAATGAGGAAATTCTTATTATTTATCCATTATAGTTTGAACAATTTTGCACGGTAATAATTTTCATAATTTATCAAAGTACTTATACTAATATTTATCGTTTTCCTTACAGATACCTTTCCTGATTCCTGACCAGACTTGAATCCTACCCTTTCATTCTTGTTTTGAAGATATGAAGATTTCTTCAATAAACCTAGCCTTAGGTTTTCTTGGAATATAGCGGCTTAGTTGTAAATTAGTTATCCCTTTGATTGTTTAATCAGAATTGCTTTAAGGGATTACTTTATAAATTAAGGGCGTACGGAAGCTACAAGTGCTTGAATTGCCTGAGATGACTACGTCATTTCCTTTTTAGTCACCGCTACCCACCACCATCGTAGTAGTTAATCGCTAAAGTGTTCCGCTTCCATGAGTGGAAGCATATAAATGAACGCAGTTGTTGAGAAAACTGCGTTCATTCATAGAGCGTCTCTATTAATAGCTTTTGCCATAGACCATCCGGCTATAGAATCCAAGAGGAATCCAATCCATTGTCTCCTGACCGCCATGCCAGGTCCTTCTTCATACTAGATTTAGTTTGGGATTCTTCAAGACATTGCCATTGCTCACGAGTGACGGTAATCACTCACCAATCAAGTGATCCGTATGTTCATCTGCTTTTGTAAGCATCAACTTATACCTCTAGGGTAGCTTTTTCGTTGTGATAAATTATAGTACAAAATGCTTTTTGTGAGTTTGTTGGCTCCCGTACACCTGACTTAATCAAGAAGGGCAAAATTACTACTACATTCGCAGAGATACATCGATAATATGAGTGTATAATGTGATTGATAGAAAAAAAAAAACTAACTTGCTGTATATTAAACGGTAATCAGTAATATAGAGCATAAAAGAGGAAATCATTTAAATCGACGAAAAGAGTTCATTAAATACTAATACGAAATAAATTTGTTTTTTATTATTTTCGTAATACTTATTGGCAAAACCGCCATAATACAAATATACAAAACACATTTATACAAAAATAAATAAGTGAACATCCTTTGTGCACGCAGCGAGAAATGAAATTCGAATTTCCAAACTCAAATATAAAAATACTATCTAAGTACAAATCGCATTGTAATGTAAACCTATTTAAGCCATAAAAATCGACTACCCATTGATAGTCATTGCCAAATCTACGTTGCCCATATAATGTTATGTCTCACCAATTAAAACTGATCTCTGGCTACGAGCCAAACACGACTCAGAAAAGGATATAAATACATCTATAGAGCCCTATAAATTTATGTTAATTATGCATATTGAGGTATAAAACATCATTTATCGTCAGTTGTGAAGAATAGCCGAGACGTGAGCTGGCTTTGTAATCGAATACTGTCCTAAAGAGTTTCGAGGTTATTGGCCCTAAGAGGCCCTAAGTCTATAAAATATTCGGCAGTCCTTGTAACATTATTGTCTGTGTAATTAAATTTCTAAGCCTTAATGAACTAGATTGGAAATAGGTAATTGGAACAAAATATGAAGAGATGGTCTTTGACAATAGATCCCGAATATATCAATTATAAAAGTTTCATGATCACATTAAAAATGGAACACCGTGAGTACAACATCCCGCCAAATAAAGAAATCGCCTTCTACCTGCATCTGACCCAAAAATTAACACGAAATATGTTAATTTTATCCGGGACGAGTTGGTTTCGTTCGAACTAATACGTCCTAATTAGATCTTCAATCTTAAGAGTTGGCAGTTTGGATAAAATATTGTTTCGGAGCTTTATGGACCAGGTAAATTGTCTACCTACAAGTTTTTTTTTTTTTTTACAACGGCATCTATTACTTTTACTCTTTTGAGAATCCTTTTACATAAGCTCTCTCTCCTTGGTACGAGTATCTCTGATTAAATATACTCAGTTGACGATTTATTTATAGATGGAAATCTAATATCTCCAGAGCTTAAAACTAGGAAGAAGCATTTATTTAGCGTAACTTTGCATTCTTTAACTTTTAATTCGTGCAATAATGTAGAGATCGTTTTTATTAACTTAGGTGGGCAGACGAGCTTAGCGGACCACCTGGTACCAAGGTGTGACCTGGTGTCTACCTACAAGTTCTTTTTTTCTTTAAAACAGCGTCTACTTTTACCGCGATAATTTTGAGAATCCTTTCACTTAAGATCTCTCTCCTTGGTACGAGTATCTCTGATCAAATATACTCAGTTGACGATTTATTTATAGATGGAAATCTAATATCTCCAGAGTTTAAAACTAGGATAGAAGCATTTATTTAGCGCAGCTTTGAGAGAAATTCTTGAAATAATGTAGAGATCGTTTTTATTGACTTAGGTGGGCAGACGAGCTTAGCGGCCCACATGGTACCAAACGTTGACTAAAGCCCAATAAGATCACAATGTGAAAGCTGCATTTAATCAGTATGTGAGTCAAAACAAAACTTACACCATCAGTCCTAACTACTAGCCACTGTTTTATTTATAAGCACGATATTGATTTTCTGAAAATAAACCGGATATCTATGTAATATTCCACGTCTTACTTAATAATATCATATCGAGGGGTGACAGGATATTTGGTCTACAATTGTGCGGTAGGCAGCGGCTTGGCTCTGCCCCTGGCATTGCTGAAGTCCATGGGCGACGGTAACCACTCACCATCAGGTGGGCCGTATGCTCGTCTGCCTACAAGGGCAATAAAAAAAAAACGAATTTTTGCAACTTTGCAGATAAGCCATTTAAAGATTAAAATTTGTAAAAAAAAAATCATAACAAAAAACTTTTACAACTATTTCAAAGGCATAAACTTAATTGAATTTCAATTAAGAACACCGAACTGCTGATGTTAATACCAAATAAAATGCACCTGTAATTACAAAGATAAATGTTGCTTAAACGAAATAGTCTTTCACCTCTCGATATAATTGATTTATTTAAAAACAAACATTAAACATTGAAAATAACTTAAACTATTTAATTTATGGCCTGATGCATGTGACAATAATGGCGTACATAGCATTACCAATTCATCGGCTCGAAGATGGAATACAATAATAATAAAAAAAGAATACTTAATGAAAACATACTTTGAAATTCAAATTTAACAAGTAAAACAGTACTATTTGTTGAATAATATAATGATATCTATGAACTATATAACTGTTTAAAATGCTTTTAATGGCAATTGTCATGTTGTTGTTTTTTTATTGCTTAGATGAGTGGACGAGCTCACAGCCCACCTGATGTTAAGTGGTTACTGGAGCACATAGACATCTACAACGTAAATGCGCCACCCACCTTGAGATATAAGTTCTAAGGTCTCAAGTATAGTTACAACGGCTGCCCCACCCTTCAAACCGAAACGCATTACTGCTTCACGGCAGAAATAGGCAGGGCGGTGGTACCTACCCGTGCGGACTCACAAGAGGTCCTACCACCAGTAAAAACATCGCTAACAAACATCACATTATTAATTCATCCTACGTTTGGTTTTGAAAGGTGAGATACCTGCTTTATCAGAGCAACTGTGAATATTCACATTTCAATCTTATGTCTCAGGGTATGTTGTTGTGGAATGCCGTTCACGTTCTGGTGTTTATTGACTCCGGGTAAAATAAGGCGTGTCATTTTTGTGGGAAGGAATATTTAGGTTTCGCAGGAATAGAAGGAAAAAGGTAGTATGTACTTGTGTGTACACTACATGGTTGCCCTTCAGATACCGTGTAAAGGTTTTAATTTTTTTTTCTGAATCTTTTGTTGATTGTTTCAACTCAGTCAGCTAGCTGAGGACTTTTTAATTCACTTTGGCTTATTACCTATAACCAAAATCAAAATTATAATAAAATCAATTTCTTGTCATTTTGGTTATAAGATTAACACACTTCAACACTAATTCCAATTTTCTTTGAATTGTATTTTCAGATTTAAACTCTTTTTTTATATCTGCGTATGGCATACAGGTAACCGATTTTATTTTCGTTCAATTCGAAACTACGTGCGTCTTACAATAGTCTCAAAGAATCTCGAGATTTTAATATATGTAGAATATAAATCGAATAAAATTTTCTTTATTGAGAATAAAACCAACTGTTTTAATACATTTAAACGTTACTTGTTGTAATGTATCGAATATCTAAGTCTGGATTGGCATTCGCTGCGGTTAACAATGCTTGAAAACGTTCTTTTGTGAAATATTAACTGTTCCCAATAGATTGATACTGTTTTTGTTAATTTAGTACTTTTCAATTTGAAAGATAGGATAGCCAGATTACAATAACATAGAGACTTTCATCTCATGATTCATATGGACTGTGTCGCTGATTTTCTATTAGCTTCGGTGACCACTTCACACCAAGGTCGCGAGCAATTAAAAATGATGGTAAACTAATGTATGTTGACATTACCACACTGATTAGATCATAGACCTATATAGTAGGGACACGACATATTGTTCTATACGTACAATTGCTTATATAAATAGCACCCATTTTGAAGGCACATACATAAACATATATCTATCTCGTTCTTACTCAGCACTTTAACTCGCAGGAAAACAATATAACAGTATTTCAGTGCGTACATAAAATGAAACATGAATATACGTAAATATCTCCGTCTCCGTCTAATGAGGCCGAAAATCCGCCATGTTTAGCGCGCCAAATGTCATTGTCACGTCAGTTCGGCCGTCTGTTTTGGGTTGTACATTATTTATTGACTATGATATCGATTTAATATGATTGATTATATAAAATTTCATAATTTATCATGCTTAAAACATACAAAAATAATAATTAAAACGTATTTTATAGGATCTCAAGAAAGTCGATGTCCTAAAACTATTATCTATATGTATTTAAATTCATTATGGAGCCCTCATCCGAAAAATCCATTTTTCGATCGGAATCTATTGATCATGACACTAATCATAAATACCACTTTAAAATATGTCATCAAAACATATTTAGACATTCTGTTTAGATATTTCGGGAAAAAGGCTACCGACAAAATCTCTTCGGAACTATTTAAATAAAATAGTTTTATTCCGCAGTGAGTAAAACACTATTGTAAATTTGTTAAATATTTAATAATTAAGTGATTTTAGAGAGGAAGTCACAAGGAATGACGTTTGTACTTAATGAATAAATGTTCTGTAGGTGTTTTTTTTTCACGCGGTTCCTTGATAAGTTTAAAATTTGAATCACTCTCAAGCGAAAGTGATTCAAATGGTGCGGCGCACCTTCCTTGGGGTGCGCTGCGGTAGTATGTTACGGACTTTAGAGTCAGCAAAACAATTAAAATAGATTGTAATAGTCTAAGAAAAACACGTACTCAAAATACGATAACATTTAGCATGCTAGAAATGGGCTGATGGCTTTGAACTACGCCATATCTTTATGTTTTGCGACAAACGACAACTTTATAAAATCAGTGTAGCAACTTTTAAAAATCATCATATCGTTTACTTGGCAAATTCGAAGGACGAACTTGTCTTAGATTTCACCCATCTAAATCATATCATATTTGCACATAACAATATACCTACTTACTTCCCATTAAAGTATAAATTCTACAAATAAATAATACTCAACAATATTTAAAATAAAATGAGCCAAGAACGTTTATCGATAAAACCTGATAACATTGAAATCTTTTGTACAGCACTAAAGCCGCCATGTTTTGTGGCCAGATGACGTCACAGCGGCACGAAATTTTGGTTGACGTTTCATTTCCATAGGTTTCCTACTTAATTGGATTAGATCCATACTAGAACACCTTACTTTGTGAAAGTATCTTTAATAATAATTTGAACCAACTTTATGATCTTATAGAAACATCCAGAGACATTCGGTCGAGTATTTTGTTGAATTTAGAATTATGATTTACGATTTCAACGAATTTAAATGTGATATTATTTCGTATAAAATTATAATTTTTTTGCATTTGAAGTACAAGTCGTGTGCAGAGTTGAGGATGCAGACTTTGTGTGTATCATTCCCCTCGTTTCACAGGAAATGTTCTAAAGAGCGAATGGATATAATGCTTTTTACTATCGTGCCACTCACTACGGGTGTAGAATTCACCAGTTCTATCCGAGATTACTGCCTTACATTTTATTTTTTACCACATAAGTACTTTGGTACGAGTTCGCGTCTACGAATTTTCTGGAACGTCACATGTCTTTCTACAAATGATTTTTTTTTACAAATAGCGGACCAATATATCGACATGAAAACAAAAAGAAGATCTATGAATGATTTAAAAAATAAACTAGTAACGTTTTGGGGATATATACGACAAAGGGAAGATCTTCCACCGAGCGGGTGATATTGCTCGGTAGACCGACGGTCCAAATGTTGTTGTTCGGAACATGTAGGTATATATGAAAGCTTATCTTGAAAATGTCGTAAGCGAGATTCAGGCATCTGTCAAATATCTTGCGTTGTATGATGGCTACCCGCCACAAGTGTAGAAAGCTTCAACTCAGTATGATAAACGACACGCAACAACAAATCACACAAACAAACGAAGTCTCAAATTTATGCATATTAATTTAAAAAATAAAACCTCGTATTTTCACCGTGCAAAATAACACCTAACTTTCCGGTTTCAATTATAAAACAGCCCAACACGAATCTCGACCCGACATGCAGTAACATATTCATTCAGCATTTAATATTTCAGTCGGCCACATTAAACCAATATGGCGTCCGCAAATAAATCACACGTGTCCCGTTTCTTTTTATTTCGTACCATTTAAATGGTTTCTTATTTCAATGTACGTATCTATAGGTAATGCGTTGATTTATTCGACGACAAAATGATTTGTCACGAAGGAATTCAGATTTAGAACATTCGAATCTGTTCGAAATTGATATCAAAATCAGATTACGGTTATTGTCTATGAATAAACTTTTGTCTTTATTTTGTAAAATAAAAGATAGAATCGTTAACCGTCAACCCACGTCTTTTTTTAAAAACTAATATGCTTATAATAATCATAAAAGACCATAAAAGAAGAAACAAAAACTCGGAAACAATGATATACTTTTCCTTTAAGATCTCTTTCAGAAACATCGCCCAGTGCACTACTACAATGCTGGTGGAACAGTAACGCGCGTAGATTATACACGTACCGCGTTAATCTATGGAGTTCCAAAAACATTCTGTTGTTTCAAAGTATGTATAATACGTATATAATATATCTTTCACCTATGAATACGTGATCTAATTGTTAGAACCTAATACTTATTTTAATCCTTTTAGTGCTGAGCTTATTTTCATATATTTTGCGGAAATTAGAAAAATATAATATAAACAACATTAACTGAAAAACAAAAACCATAAATCAATGCTAAATTCATGGCAAAATATATTTAAATGGTTATTTATAAATATTCATAACTTATGAAAAACATCATACATGAACGCGCTAAGTCACGACCGTGCAGGTCGATACCTAATACCTAAAATCAAACTGCGCAATAATCAGTATTCTGACGCTCCGCATTTTTTACGCATTAATAGTGTCGATATGTCGACAGTTCCGCTCTAAGGGCTAAGTAAATAGGTAGATCTATTGGTCTAAAGTCTAATTGAACAGAGGCGTTCGTTGCTGTCGCAGTTCCTAGATACCACAACATGAAGGCCGCGCCGAGCACGAGTCAAGGCTGAAGAATTACACAAAGCGATTCTCCTTTTTTTTTTTTTTTTTTTTTTCGGGTAGAGGGCCGAACCTCCTACGAGGTCCCCGCGCAAATGGGGCGCGCGGGGTATGTGAGACTCAACGATCTGCATGGTGTTGTGAGCAGACCGCGGGCCCAAGGATTTTAGGACCCACCCACTAAACGACTCCCCTGCACTCTTACACCCGACGTCCGATCTCCTCCGAGGTCAGAACCCGGATGAGGTAGGGGGGCTACCGCGGTCAACACTACAACCAGACGGCGCGGCTCACCCCAAGGATGCCCAGCCGACGGAGCCTTCGAGGCGAATCGAAGGCTCTGAAACGTCGGCCGTCTCGGTACGGCAGCCCGTCGGGCCGCCCAGACGGTGCCGCTGGTGTCCCGGAATACCCCGCTGAACCAGAACCAGCCTGCCGGGTCGGGACGCGATACACCGTCAACCGGTCGCTCTATTCACTCCACGGCAGCGCGCTAGAGTGCTGGTAGCGCGCCGCGCGGCCTCACCCCCTCAGGTCGCCCCTTGACCTTCACCGGGGGGAGGCCGCCACCTACAGGGGCCGGGACGTACGGGCGTATTCCCGCCTCCGGCCCCCGGCTCGACGGCGACGGATCGGTGCGGAAAGGGAAGAGCTCTCCCTCTCTCGCTCCGCCGCCTCCTTCTGCGAGATGGTGGACTCGCAGAAGTCGAGCATCGCCTTCCAGGACGCGTCGCTGCCGAGCATCGTAGCCACGACGCGCGGCAGCGAGAGGTCCTCTCCTATGACCGCGACGAGGGCGGCGCGTTGCTCGTCGAATCCAGAGCAACGCGCCAATGTATGTTCCGCTGTGTCATCCTCGTCGCGGTCAGCGCAGTGGTGGCACTGCGCCGTCGGTTCCCTTCCGGCTATTTTGAAAAGGTACCGGCCAAAACAACCATGGCCGGTCAACATTTGCGTCAGCCGGAAGGTGAGGCATCCGCGGTCGCGGCCCACCCAGTCCGCTCTCCTACCTTTTAAACTGGAATCAATGTACACATCTTAGTAGAAATAAGCGAGATAAAGTCAACAACAACGCAATGTAAGGGAAACATATATTTTTGCTCTGAAATCAGATGAGCGGACAAGTACAGATGGATAATGAATAAGCAGTAGCTTTGTAACAGTAATCAATATCTAAACAGAATTATTCTCTGATCCCAAACGAATCACCAGCATCTTTTTTTAGTTATTGCTCAGATGGGTGGACGAGCTCAAAGCCCACCTGGTGTTAAGTGGTTCCTGGAGCCTATAGACATCTACAACGTAAATGCACCATCCACATTGAGATAGAAGTTCTAAGGCCTCAAGTATATTTACAACGGCTGCCCCACCTTTCAAGCCGAAACGTATTACTGCTTCACGGCAGAAATAGGCAGGATGGTACCTACCTGCGCAGATTCACAAGTGGTCGTATCACCAGTAAAAAAGTAAACCAGTCCAAAAGTATTGTTAACAAAACTCATTTCCCGTACAGTCTTCCCAACCGGCATTTAAGGTGCCTAATGTAATTTGTTAGCGTGTAAATTCCCGGTTCGTGTATTATGTCCGTGTACGAAATTCGGGTGCCGAAACTCGTTAGTAGAAACGGTCCAGGTAGGGTAGAAGCTCCCTCTATATTCGAGAAAATAAGTAAGTAAAACCGCGATTGAAAGCCGTTCATAGCGAAACAAAGCCTGAACTTACTCTGTGCATGCTTAAAGGTGTAATGAAGGCAGAAGTGGTATTATCTGTTTAGAGTAAGGTCTATTGTCTTTGTAATATTTGTAGTGGAATAGGTTTTCATTTTCTTCTTTATAATAATGTTGATAAGTGAGAACCAAAATTGCGGTCAAATGACAACTACTAATTGCTAAGTTGTTAAGCCCTTTTATAGGGAAAAATTTGAAATATTAACGGAAATAACATTTTAAGTATAATAAAGATGTTAGTTAAAACGAGATCGCGGTGTTGATGTCAAGCCAACATTCCGAGTCCAAACACTGACATGATAATTTCGCGCCCAACCTGGCAACACAGGTTGAATCTAATCGAGTTAAAACATTAAGATCTCGATAATTATTGAACGTCTGGCCTTTAAATACCTCTTAGAGTTGTATCACGCGTCAATTTCCTTACTCTCGACCTCAGGTTGCCCCCGATAAGGTAACCCACACAGCGTGCTAGTGAATCGGGTACACACGTAGCTTGTTTATTTATAAATTTACTGTTTCGGATCCGGTCAGGGTCGAGTGCAGTACAGATATTATGACGAATGCAAGTGGGCTCGATGTATTTGAAGTTATCATCTTCATAGTTAACACAGATAGTAGTCGAGTACTGCAAGAAATGGCTTTTGTGGTAACGCTTTTTCTACATATAGAGATACTTATCTTAAATCGCGAGTCATTATCTCGAATGCTGTTGGCTTTTAGAAGCTTTGTAAGCCCGATAAGAGGCTTTCACGGTGTTGCTCATAGTATCCTAGTAAAAAATGAATAAGAACGTTTATCAAAAATAGTATTAAACTAACAGCGGTATGCTGAAGAAGATATAAATTTACTATCAGCGATCGGTTTAGAATAAGAATTCATATTTTCTAACCAACGTATGAATACATTTTCTCAATGGCTTCTGCACTAAACGCAGTTTGTATTGCCGAAGACCTCGATCCGGTTTTCTAATATGGTTGTATAGCGTTTGTGATGTAAACTAGAAACCAGGAACAAAATATTTATTTAAAGCAGGGGATCCCACTTTGTCTAATGCCCACTTTGAGAACAAAATAATTTTTTAGCGCCCCCATTTTTTCACCTACTCGAAGACCACTATAGTGAGAGTTAAATCGGTACCTAAGAGTCTTCTTAGATGAAATCACAAATCGCTTCCCAAGCCTCTACGAGTACACAACTACCCCATTTTTTTTGGGTCTCTTACCGCCCTCCTTTAGGTCTGCAGCGCCCACAATGGGGCGTTATTGCCTACTTTGGGAAAGGCCGATTTTGAGGTTATTTTACCAAACGACATCAATCGCCGTATATGTGTGTTCGTTTGGGTTATCAACTTTCGACGTGTGTGTGTATATTTAAGTGAGTTGTTTGTGTTTGACTGCGGATTCGCGAAATATGATTTTCAGCAGTATTTATTGACAGTAGAAGCATAAAATCGGAGCTACTTTTTGCAAAAATCGCTTTTATTTTCGCATGTTATATTCGGGCAGATTATAAATTTATTGTTAGCCGCAAAATAAACTCGGCGAGGTCTCAGCATGATGGACCTATATCGTAAATTTCGGCGATCTCTAAACCGACTACTTCTTTACTTATTCAGATGGTAGTCTAGCCCTTTTTTATATAGCAGTTTAAATAAATCTATACAGCTCATTATATGGAGATATAGATAACATTTCAAGCGATGGTAGTGTTAGATTACAAATAATAACGAATTCTCTCATATCATTTCATAAATTTACTTTTCGAAGAATAGTAATTTATTTGATAATTGTATATCATTTTTTTTTATTTTTTTTTTCTTTCTTAAAATCCTATAAAAATGTAAGATGCACTGCCTATGCATGTATATGACGTCACTAACCATTATGATAAAATAATTAAAAAGCTATCAGTAATGAATCAGGTATAAACGTCAGTATAACAAATTTCCTTTATTAAAAACGTATTGTAAACAACTGTTATTCAAATAGTGAACCATAGGAATATCTTAAATCACATTATGATCGTGGTGGTTATGAAGTCTTGCATCTGGGAGATCTGACGCGTCTTTGCTCGAGGTCATTCTCTGCACTCATTTAAGGAACCTCACACTGTAGTTCTGACTATTCCCGATGAAAAGCTCTGTGTGGTTAGTGCGAGTTTTTTAACGTTCTCGACAGCGTAAAAGTTAACTCAAATTTGTATGAAGTTGCAACGTTTGCCTATTTTTTTTTTATAACTTTACCCTACTTCTGACTTAACCTTTTTTGGAACAGCGCCCCTAGCGGCAAACGTTCCAACGGACTATAAATTTGAGTTAACTTTTACGCTATCGAGAACGTTTAAAAAACCCGCACTTTTTTTTTTAATCTACCTATTCTGATAACCTTGAGAGGCTATATCAGCGTGTTACCCTAGCGTGTAGGTGAGCTCTCGGGGCACACTGGCCCTAGCAAGAGCAGTGCTTCGCAGAATCTACCACCGGATTGGAAACGCGACCCACTCTAAATGTAGTTTTAATTATGTATAAGATCGTGTTAATCAAAGGAAATACATTCACTACTATCCTCTTGAAGGCCTTTAGAACTAAGCGAAATGTCACACATCTTTGCAACCATTCGGTAATAGACTTTATGTTAAGGATTAATTTAAATCTCAATGCCAAGAATCGCGTTGCGTTCGGTCTCCTGCACTCAAGTCGATGAACTTTAAAGTTGCCGGAGTATTTTTTTTAAACACCACACAAGTCACGATTCTATGCAAACTTATCAAGTTGATAAGATTTGGTAAATAATCGTGACGGAATAGAATACGCTTTTCGATAATATGCATAGTACTTACTTACTTTGTTCACAACTCGTTGTAATTAGTGTTGCGATGATCATAAATCGTAATTCAGAGCCTAATTTCACCTACAGACACTGCCCACTGAGTTTCTCGCCGGATCTTCTCAGTGGGACACGTTTCCGATCCGGTGGTAGATTCTGCGAAGCGCTGCTCTTGCTAGGGCCAGTGTCAGCAACACTGCGGTTAGAGCCCCGTGAGCTCACCTACATGTTAGGGCGAAGCTGAAATAACCTCTCAAGGCTATCAGCATAGTAGAAAAAAAAATAGTTATTCAGAATGAATTCGTTGCCCGTGGCGTACATTTTGATAAACTTGGTATGATTCAAAGCGTTTTTTCACGGCAAAATCGTCTATGTGGCTTCGTGACGCTTCGCCACTGCAGATTGTACAATTGTAAATATTTTTCTTATTGAAGCATAGTAATTTGAAGTTGAGGCGGCCGAAAGGATAAGACGCCCGGTGCATTCGTATGGAGCAATGCGACCGTGCCGGTGTTCAAATCCCGTAGGCAGGTGTTAAAAAAAAACCTACATACTTAAGTCACGTTTTCGAATGACTTTCGCAATGTATGAATAACATCGTGTAATGTAAATAATATAATACCTTAAATATTTTGTGAAAAATTCTATTAAACATTGTAGATAACGTAAAATTAAAACGATATGTTATCGTCAAAAGTTTCCGCTCAAATATTTATTTTAATGCAATTAGGGTCATACCGTTGCTATACTGCCGCAGATTATCTAATACATATATATGTAGTATGTACGTAATATGTTCGGTTCTGTTTATATTTCGTAGACTTCACAACTAACAGATGGTTGTAAAATTTATAAACGAAACATCCGTTAATAATTATCGTGGGTAAAGATCAGCCTCTGAAATGTGCCGATAAACTCGTGATATTTTTTTCAAATCGATGCCTCCAATGAACACTACGCTAACTCCAAGTTCGTAGATTTACAGGAGGAGCGTTTAAACGAAACAAGTTGATAAAATCTTTATTATTGCAGATATATTTATGGTTTTTTTGTGTAACTAGCTGATTTACTCTTGCTTCGAACCCCATCAATAACGATTAATTGTAATACTTTTAAAATAGTGAAGCGATTTGCGTGAAAAACGGAAGTTTCAAAATTTTGAGTTATAGTAGTGTTCATTGTAGGTATCGTAATAGCAGGTCCGGTAAATAATCCACACAGGATTATTTTCTAAGTTCGTTTGAAGAAGCACTTCTAAGAGCGCACAGGGAGCACCGTGGAGGGAGTTAAATCCAGATTCTTGGAAACGGAATGTCGATGAGCGCATTGGTTCTAGGAAGTAGTAAATCTGCTACGTTGGCGGGTCGTGCGATAATAAAGACAGAGATTACGGGATCTTATCAAACAAATCTTCAGAGCAACAACCCAATGACACACACGCTAAAGAAGAGAGAGTAGTTTAAAAAAAAACAAAAACAAATAGGTTCCCAAAATAGTTGTGTGGTGTGTAGGCAAGAGATCTTAGATAGATATTTCTGTAAAGGTTATTAAGACATTCAATGTATTTCTGATATTATATTTAAACAGTTCATGTCTTTAACCTTTTTAGGTCCCAAGTTCACATTCAAGTTCACATCTTACATTAGCCTTAGGACCGCAAAGGGTTAAAAATGCGCGACAAATGCCCGTGCTATATATAAATTATGGGCATTTGGCGGGAGCATGTATGGGCTGGGCTATAATCGCATACAAGAACGCTTTCTTCGGGCCCATCATTTTTTATTCATGACATTTTGTTCTTAACCCTCTTCAAGTTTCAACGATGTTGCGGCGAAACGAATAAATTATAACGTTTCATATTAAATTTTGGGAAGATTCCGCCGGAACTCAAAGTTTGGGAAACATCGGTTTTGTAGCGTTTGATTAGACATTATATTTCCGTCAACTTTGTATTTTTTATTGAATACTAGCCGTACTCGCCCGCTTCGCTGCGCATATAAATTAACATTATTATTTATTGTCATTATTATTAGGGGGTCCAACACTCATATAAATATTAGCCTATCCATTAAGTACATGTATTTTCTACATGGATACCAAGTTTCAAGTCAATCGGATGCATGGTTCAGTAGTTATAACGGAACATTTGTAAAAACTACTGTAGATTTATATATTAGTATATAGATAATGATAACTCATAAAGGACGTAAATTCATAGGTTAGGTTTACGCTAAAAAATATAACCTGAACTTTGGTTTTAACAATGCCTACCTACTCGTAAAACATTAATTGCATGTTACTAATGATGAATGCCCGCAAAACGTTTTCATTAATGTTTTTCGTATTATCGTAAATCAGAAATAATGGTTAATAATGGCTGAAGTTTGGCGTATGTACCGTTTTTAACATTTAGTTCGTTGTATTTAAATGAAATCCTTTAATTGGACCGTGACGCATACGGAGACTGTAGTTCAACAAATGTCACAATAGCATAAGCAACGAATTTTTAAACCTCACTACACGTTCTAATGGACGAGATTTGTATATTATCGAGGGGTGAAAGGTTCGACCAGTGAATTAACCCATAGACACAGCCCACTGAGTTTCTCGCCGGATCTTCTCAGTGGGTCGCGTTTCCGATCCGGTGGTACATTTTGCGAAGCACTGTTTTTGCTAGGGTCAGTGTTAGCAACACTCCCGGCTTGAGCACCGTGAGCTCACCTACACGTCAAGAAGCTGAAATAGCCTCTCAAGGCTGTCTATCAGCATAGGAAGAAGAAAAAAAAGCTCTTGGACTTGAAGAATTGCGAAAGAGAAATACCGTACAAACGTGTTTGCTAGTTTTTTTTTTTAAATGCGGTATTCTTTATAGTTTCCGCGACAGCGTTATCTTAAAATGCTCAGTTTGCACTATCCATAGTGTTTAATATTTGGCGCCAGTCAATCAAAATGTAAATAATCATGCTCAAACGAATTACGTTTATTTATGGTTCACACTGGATACGCTTTGTTGGTTCATTATATCGGACATTCGAGCCAATCGAATCGCAAATATTGGCTGTTTGTTTCCTGATGCGTTTGCATGGTTTCGATTTAATTTGCTTCTGTCATTGGACTTTTGGCGGGACGCGAGGAGTGAAGTTGTGTGATTTGTTTTATTTTGTCTATTTAGTTGTTCTTCAGGTTTAAATGTGTAATAACGGTGGTTTATTAACCGTTTAATATCTGTGAAAGTGCACAAATGTGGGAAAATGATACAAAGCCGCTGGACGTAGCTTCTCGGGATCCTCCAAAAAGTCCACTGAAAAAATCTCAGTAAATCACCACCATTTTACTGAGATTATATTTCATCCCATATCATCTCATCTCATTTCATTCAATTTCATCCCAGTTGATTAATCTCTCAAATTAATTATCTTCATTTAATTTAATTTCATTTCACTCCATATTATCATTTTTCATAAAGATAATATATTAATATAAATTAAAATAAGACATCACTTAAAGGTCTTAGTAGCCAAGTCTAAAATCTCATAAAAAAAAACCTTATTAAATCCCATCTATCCAGTTCGATTATTAAAAATGGAACAATTGTAAATCTGGTGAGATAAAAAAGTATATATACAACCATTTTTCGTTACATAGAGGGGTGAACGAACTTAGGGTCCACCTGATGCGTAATGGTTACCTAACTCAGTAGACGTCACATAACGAGGGGTGAAAGGCTAATTAGTTTAAGCGACATTTTTTCAACATTACATGAGAGTCATTTAAAAGTTTAAAATTTAGAAAAAGTTATATAACAAAAAATAAATTCTTCAGCTATTTGAATGGAGTAACCTTGATTTCGTTCAATTAAAACATATTTTGAAACTAATACCTTTTACAATCTTTGACAAACAACTTTTGATACTAATACCAAATAAAACGGATCTTTAATTACAAAAATAGATTATTTATAGGTAGTACGGCTCACGGTAGACAGCGGCTTGGCTCTGCCCCTGGCATTGCTGTCCATGGGCGACGGTAACCGCTCACCATCAGATGGACCGTATGCTCGTCTGCCTACAAGGGCAATAAAAATATATATATAGTACCTATTTAAATGTATCTTTAACTACACATTTTACTCATTATCAATCGACGATCTGATATATTCAGAACCACAGTCCATAAAGTAGGTAGGTACAAGGTCTTATCCTCTCATTAATTGTAAATAGTCGGTATTCTTTGATTAGCCAAGATCGGCGAGATAAACATACGTGCAACGACAAGATAATGCGATGTGGCAGCTTCCCTATATGTCAAAGCACGTCTTCACTGACATCACTGTCAAGGAATAAAATTTCAAGATGGGGTATTTAAAATGCAAATTTACACTGAAGGTCTGTTTACGATCGCTACACATAATAAACACGAAGACGACAGAACAATAACGCTGTGAGTCTTATAACGGGTCACAAAAAGCTACGATAACTAATTTAAAATAAGATTTTATTATTGCACTAGCGGACCGGGCAGACTTCGTATTGCCTCAATCGATAAATAAAAGACACATCAAGGGGACACATCAAAGTAAAAACAAAATTGTTTGTTTTTATATAATTCCGAGCATTTTCATACTTATCTACCTTTTAAACCTTCTCTGAATTTCCACAAATAATTCAATACCAAAACTAGCCAAATCGGTCCAGCCGTTCTCGAGTTTTAGCGAGACTATCGAACAGCAACTCATTTTTATATAATATATAGATTAAACAACATATCACAAAACGAACATCGTAACTGAAATAAGTTTTGTAAAAGTTTGTTTAAAGCAAAAAGGTCGTGCTATTTCCAATGAAACCGGGAAACTGCCTCTTCGTAAGCGCTAAGGGGACTGAAAGCTTTTGAAAACAGACTGATACTACTGATCTTTTTTTTTACAGAGCTCACAGCTTACCTAGTGTTAAGTGGTTACTGGAGCCCATAGACATCTACAACGTAAATGCGCCATCCACCTTGAGATATAAGTTCTAAGATCTCAGTATAGTTACAACGGCTGCCCCACCCTTCAAACCGAAACGCAATACTGCTTCACGGCAAAAATAGGCAGGGCGATGGTACCTACCCGTGCGGACTCACTTAATTACACACAGATTATTTGTTTTAATTATATGTGTATTCATAAATCTAATATATTTTGTATCCATTCAAATGAAAATTAGTCCCGGAAAGCTTTTTGGTTCACAGATTGCACGCTATTCGATTTCAAAACCGGCAGCCGGCTAACAGAGTTTTCGCTCATGAATATGGATTACGTAAGCATTAAAATTCATGCAAACAACCAAGCTGAACTCTGTTAGAAACCGATGAATGCACTTTGAATTCGCTCACGTCAATTATAATATCGCTTCGTTTGTTATGAACTCAAATATACAGAGCACTGTGTGTGCTAAATATGAAGATGTAGGGAAATACGTTTATGAACTGACAGAAAGTGAAGTAATAGTTTGAACAAAATATGCAAAATTTTCATACGAATTTAATTGCTCTTAGGAATTGTTCGAGATGATACCGTCATCTTGTTTTTAGTATCGCACCGCCCGCCACCGGAGTAGAGTTGCGAAAAAAGTGGTTCAAGCGGCGTTGTTTAAAAAAATAGATGCGCTATGAAGAATAACGCATGTTAAGAGTAGATAGATATAGTTTTTTTATTTTAAAAAACAAACCTGCACACGTTATTATACATTGAATACTTAAAATAGCGAACCACACTAAAAATTTGCTACTGTTAAACAAACTAGCTTTACATAGAGCAAAACACATTGGATCTTATAATTTGAGACAAAATAAAATAACATAAATATAGTTTTTATACGCATACTAGCGACTCGCCCTCGCTTCGCTTCGGAAACATTAAAACACACATGAAACCAAAAAAATAAAATAAAAAATAAATAAATAAAGTAGCCTATGTTCATCAGGGACAATGTCGGCTTCTAATGGAAAAAGAATTTTTCAAATCGGTCCAGTAGTTTCGGAGCCTATTCGAAACAAACAAACAAACAAATCTTTCCTCTTTATAATATTAGTATAGATTAAACAAAGGAATTTAAAATTAATGTTATATCTTTTGCCGTGATTATTCCCAGAATATTAAGTCAAAGTAATAAAATAATTGTATAGTCATCAGTTTTTTATACGTGTGCAACATTTTCAATTCAATCGTGCTTGTTGAACTTGGTGAGAATAACTTTAAAAGACTCCGCTACATGATCCAAGTTAAAGACAAGACAGTTAAATGAAGATTTTAACTCTTAAAAACAAATTTTATTCGACATCTTTAATTACGGGAACTATATTTCTTGTCATCAAAATTTATATTTGTCATCAAGTTGTATCACTTAATAAATAGATCCATCGCCACGAAATATTTTCGTTCTCAGATAAAAAAAAAGTGTTCCCAGGTATGAATTATCAAATCGATGTTAATATATGTGTAAAATAAATAAATATTTAAATAAATATTTACTAACAATCACGCCACGTTAACTGGTCCCGTGCTAAGTTCGTAAAGAACTTGTGTTACAAGTACCAGATAACGGAAATAAATATAATATTTTTATTATACACAAACATATATTTAATATACACCCATAACCCTGGAAAGACATTTATATTTATCATACAAATATCTTCCCTTGGCGGGATTCGAATCCGCGACCCCCTTGTGTAGTGACCATGTCACTTACCACTACACCAGACGGCCGTTTAAATAAGAGATGGATTACCAATACAATTGTAGTGCATCAGATGAATGTAAACTTCGTTCTCATAATAATAGTTTTATTACTTAAATAAAGGCTTTGTGCTCAGAATGGTAGATCTGTTACCAAATAAATCGACTATCGATTCTTGCCTGCGACTCCTTTTTATTTGTTATTTTGTCATAATATCGTGTCATTTTGACATAATATATGATTTACTGGTGATCTCTTTAAATTAGTTTGCTTAAATACTTATTAGAACACACCTATTATAATACATATTTAGGGACACAGTTTGTGTTTGTGCTTGTAAACAAAATTGTTCGTAGTCATAACATACGGCTGCGCCCAAGCTCCGTTGCTTTTTACTTTTTAAGTTCAGTAGCGAATAAACCCTCCGATTAACCAGTTGTGTTATTTAATTATCTCACTTCCGACAACGCCCTGAATCATTATTGACTACTACCAAAATAACTCCTAAACATATAAAAACATTTATTTGGTACTAGAAGACTCATGATTTTAGGTGATTTATTCTGGAAATGATTTTGTATTGTTTGGTGACAAATCTACTATTTTGTGGGCAAACCCTATTATTTAAAAAACACATAACTAATTAAATTGGCGATTGCTTAAATGGCACTATTTAATTACTATCTGCTGTAGGCATTCAAAACAACTTACTATCAAGTTGTATCGTAAAAATGACTAAAGTATTTTGCTATAAAAAGGAATTTAATTTGTTTCAGGTACATACGAAATTGAGCCATTACGGATGTCGTGAGATAAGTTCGCTCCGTCACAGGAGAATCAACAAAAACAAAAGCTAGCTCGCCGAGAAGAGTGCTCAGATTACACTAACGCGGCCGGAAAGTGCCTTCTAGTGGGGGGATGAAATTTAAATAGGCCTCTTTGCATAATCTGCGCCTTGTATGAGGAACTGTTGTTCAAAACCTTGTAGGGCTTAGTTCCTTGGGATAGTTTGTTAAGCATCAACCTAAATAATTTGTTTACGTAAATCTCCTGGCTTAAAGATGACGAATTAAGGCCATTTCAAGTATAATTATAGAATTGAGTTTCGGTGGAAATATGTTTAACGTAATTAATCGAGTGTTTTTGTTAATTTTTGAAACCTAATTAGATTAAGATCTATTTTTTCTTTTTAATTTTGGATAAAGCAGAATTTTTGGTCTTACAAAAAAAAAACTGCGTAACGATAATATTATCTGTGATCGTGCGCACACAGACTATCTTCACCTTTACTTGATTAATGGAAACCTCTAAGAAGTGATCTTATGTAATTATGAATGAATGCTTTAAAGTCGTAGTTTAAATCCTCAGCAGTGAGGGAACGATGAAGAAGATAGGAATTAATATATTATGCCTAATATCGTAATGTGTTATATTGCACAATCAAGTTAATGTCTTGGTCCAGTAGCGATTGGGAAATAAACGTACTGAATACATAACCGAACTACTCAGAGCATTACACCTGTATAAATAAAATGAGGTCTGCTGTAGTGAGCGTTTAGTCTTTTTTTTTAATTTGTATTCCATAGACAATTGATACTTGCTTGCAACCAGATATTTTGTATAATACAAAGTATTTAAGTTTAAGCTCACTCGATAACACTTGAAGCGGTGCTAGTTTTCTGAATGGCGCCATGGTTATGTTGTGGTTTATTATAAAATAAACATTTCCAAGTAACTAGAATGACGTTCACGCAGATGGAGGCATTGGCCCAGCTAAAAATAATCCAAAAAAGGACTAAAGTCAACTGTCAAATGTTATTATTCATTATAACAGGATTGTGTTTTTTTTATCTATGAAAGCAGAAGAGTATTCGGCTTATCACTTAAAGGTCTTAGTTACCAGGTCATAAAATCCAAAACAAAAAAAGTATTCGGCTTGTCCGTTGGTGTGTTGAATGTCGCTTGTAGTCAAAGCACTGATGGAGCTATGACCCAGCCGCTGTTTACCGCAAAAAATCTAAATTTCCTATCTCATACAGCAATTTAATAGTGAATTTTGCAATATCGAGTCGTTTGTACCATGTACCTTAAGCGGCAATAACCCACAAGATGGAGATGAAGGGGCAATTTAAGCAATCATACACTCGAATGGTCACTGAATGTTTTGGAGGGAAGCAACTGAGAGACGATTGTCAATTTCCATCCGATTTCGTTCCACCGTATAATCTTCCCATGTAGATATGTTCGTACAATATATGCTATGTTAGACTTGTCTTTGTTTACTTTCCTATAGAGCGGTGAAGTACTGTCTTTAAAAGGTAGATTACTTTTTTACACGCCTAGTAGGGCAGCGCAAGACGTAACGTGGGACGCTCCCTGGCTAGGTGGTGCCATAACCTCCGAACGGTAGCCGGCAAGAAGTGGATAAGGAAAGCCGCAGACCAGGCTCAGTGGTGTGGATTGGGAGAGGCCTGTGTCCAGCAGTGGACGACTGTGGGCTGTTGATGATGATGATGATGAGGGCAGACTACATAAAATTATACATATAGGGTTGGAACTTTTCGCACCACATCCTGATTATTGCCAGACAGCTCAAAGCTCGAAGCGTCAATTACAGGATAACTTCTACCGATGGAGATTTGCGGCAAAATAGGTGATTCCTTCACGTAATAAACATAAAACTCTATCATCAAGATTCAAGATTTAATTGCCCCCCCCATGAAATCCTGAATCTTGAAGTGGGAAAGAGGATAATGGAGGATAATGGTAGGCAATAATTTCACCAGAATGGCTGTTTGGTATTTTCAATTATTAAACTACAGTATAAGGGTTAAAGAGTAGGAATGCGTTGAATTTCTTAGAAAATATTATTTGATCGAATTCACTAGAGATTTCAAGAAACTTCTTTAATGAATATAAATATTTAACTACAACTATAACCACGTTATCTAGAGCGCGTAACAATCTAACTTTCCCCTTTAATTTAAAAAGAAAAATTATCTTGAAAAACTTTAAACATTAGGTTGCCAGAGGATTATCTCCTTGTGTCTCGTTTAGTAAAAAAAAAAAAAGATAATCGTATCTCTGGCACATCTCGAATTTTATTTTAAGCTTTTATTCTTCTCTCTCTTGGGTATTTGAATAATGTTTGCTTTCTGGCAAAAAAATTTTTAAAAGCGTAATTCTTTAAAGTACATATACCACATAATGTTTACGTAAATATCAAAATGGAATCTTTAAAAATGCTGTTTTTTTATTGCTTAGATGAGTGGACGAGCTCACAGCCCACCTGGTGTTAAGTGGTTACTGGAGCCCATAGACATCTACGACGTAAATCCGCCACCCACATTGAGATATAAGTTCTAAGGTCTCAAGTATAGTTACAACGGCTGCCCCACCCTTCAAACCGTAACGCATTACTGCTTCACGGCAGAAATAGGCAGGGCGGTAGTACCTACCCGTGCGGACTCACAAGAGGTCCTACCACCACAGTAAAATATTGGTCATATTATTGTTTTATTGGCACTATACTGTTGTATGAAGAGACTAAGAAACACGAATATTTAACATGAAATACTCGTATCAAATATAATACCTTAGTGTGTTTCGTAAAATAATAATATTAATCTTTTTTTTTATTTTTTCTAATAAAGCGCGAATGAACTGGATAGGGTCAATGTACAGATCAGCCAGGAGTGATATATTAGTTGCTATCGATTTTGTACGTAATAACGTAAGCAATAGTAACCTTCAGATATCCATAATCCCAGTAGTACACCCTAAGTCCCTCTCTGTCTAGGATTGATTGTTTAAAGAAGAGTGTTACAGAACTGGTGGACGTCTATAGAGTTAAAATATCGGCTGGTGACTGACGCCATCCCGCGTCCCACTTATCTTTAACACGCTCTTCTTAGCTCGGTGTATATGTGTGTTTGTTTGTAACGAAGTCTTTGAACGTCATTTCAAAACTTGCAAGATTAACTTGAAAATTAGCACAGGGATCTAGGATCATGACGACTACAATAATTTTGTAACTTTGCTCTAAAATCCTGACCAGTATCAAAAACAAGATACAAAAAAATATGAAATTAATTGTTATTTCGGTTTGCTTTTGAAGCTTGTTTTGTTCATATATTATATAATCATATATAATTTTTAAATCATTTTTTTCTCTTTTTTGTCTCAAATCAAACAAAGTCTTACGCCCGGTATTGTAGCTTAACACACATAAATATTACAACATTTATGTCATAAGCCGTTTGAGAGATGAGTCTCAATTTTATTATAAAACCGCTGTCCCACTCTTGAAACTGAGACGTTTGACCTCTTCGCGGCAGGATAGCGGTACTTAGCTTGCGGGCTCAGAATAGGTTTTACCGCCAAAGATATACAGGGTGTTACAAAACTACCCGTAAAGCCGAAAGGAAGTTAAATGGGGCCTTATAACGAGTCCATTCACAATATTTAAGAGCCCTAAAAACGTTATTATTTTCACTGATGTGCACCCTATTCCAGTAAAATCAAAGATTAAACTTACAGAATGTACCTACAGTTCTACCGAATTCGCGGAACGACAAAAATTTTAAAATATCTGAAATTGACAACATATTTTTTTTTCCAACTTGACATTTTTTGAAGCCAGTACTTGAGTATAATAAACATCCTTGTATTGAGGTAACAAACATTTATGAATGAAAAATAGAAAAACTATTAAAGTAGACAATTATTAGGTAAAATAGGTACGTAAGCCTTTCTGTTAAATAATCTGGTTCCCTGACATGACAGCGTATTAGGGTTGACAAAATTTTTGGCTTTGTTAATTAGTAATATTTTTACTGGGTATTTTGTAACACGTTGTATACGTCATCAACTCGTTTACTCCAATAGTCCGAGCGTGTGTTTATTGCATTAACAAGTAAATGTCTAAACGTCTGATGTCATGTGGTTTTTGTTTTAACTTCGTATTTCACGGTCAGATTCATTAAAGAGCAGTACTGTTCTGTAATTTACAGACGTGATAAAACCGAAATACCTTGGTTTATGTTTTATAACAATAACAAGAGGGTAGTTGAAAGACAAAATTAAGGTAACAGTTGATTCACACGAGTTTTTTGAAAACGAACAGGCAGACGTGTGAGCTATGAATATACTGGCTCAGTGTAAATAAACGATTCTTGATGTAACACGATTGGCCCCTAGCATACATTTAATAAAAGACACTGAATCTTTAGGTCTTCAATCGACCGGTCATCGTTCTCGTCGAACCCGTCGCTTGCGACGAAGGGCTCGTCGAGTAAATTAACCCACAGACACAGCCCACTGAGCTTTTCGCCGGATCTTCTCAGTGGGTCGCGTTTCCGATCCGGTGGTAGGTTCTGCGAAGCACGGCTCTTGCTAGGGTTCGTGTTAGCAACGTCGTCAGGTTTGAGCCTCGTGAGCTCACCTACTAGTTAAGGTTACGCTGAAATAGCTTCTGAAGGCTATCAGCAGAGGTAGGAAAAAAAAAGGTCTTCAATCGGAAATAACGTGTTCGCGTCATAGCCTTGCCATAGTAATACGCTTCGTTGCTCGTACCCGAGAAACTTGTTATATAAATCTGTCCTATTTCCGAAAACGTCCAGTCGAAATTCGTCTATTGCAACATACTGATAGTTAGTGAAATCGCTCGGAAAATCGCAGTTGACGTAAAACAGCTCCAAATGATATGAAAGGAGATTCGATCGTGTTGATGCTTCGTTTAGATTGATAATTTAGACTGTAACTTAATAGTTATTAGTGTCATAGTCGAACTCATATACTGTTGAAGATAAGACGATTAGTTAAATGAACCGGCCATTAAGAATTCGCATCTCATGGAGACTTGATGTGGGCATCGATCAGGATTTCGGGATTTTGTAACTATCGATGTTAACAAGTTGGGTAAAATTGTTTTCGATGCCTACCCAAATTCATTTCACACATCGTGAAATACTTAATGTAAACGGGTACTTAGCATCTGATCAGTTATTAATCTTCAAATAACGTCTCATGCTCGCTTAGATTATCTATTAGTGAACAGTAGTACAAAACATCACAGTAAAACTATCATACTCTTTGCAGCGATATAGATAAATCAAAGTTAAATATGCTTCAAAGAAAGCACTCGTTTAACTTAGGAATTGTGAATATATTATCTTACTCTGTTACATTTAGATTTGCTCTAATGATTATAGAATTATTTTTACATAAAGGTAAGTTCTCAAGTTAATAATATATTGATAGTATTTTACGACCCGCATCTTAAATCAAAATAATATAGCAATAATAATAATAAGCAAGACATTTTTACGCTAATGATATATTCCATAGTTACACCACACTTTATATGACTGACTAGTACAATAATATTCCCAAAAATTCACGCACACGAAAGATATAAAGTCAAACAATTTGAATTTGCACTAAACTCTCAGCTTGCAGTAAATGTTGAATCAAGTCACGTTATCGAAGTAAACCAGCCTGAATCTATTTACAATCGTAGCTGGAGTTTAATAGCGCTCCGCCCTTACACGGAATCGTATCCCAACAATTACTTCCGAACAAGCTATTACCTTCGTAACTGTAGCTAATTAAATTAGTTTATTTTCAGAGTGATTTTTCTTTGTAACAGAAATATACACAGCAATGTTTGAAGAGAACTTCTCTCAGGTTGGGCTCCGCGAGCTCACTTATCAGTTCGTATTGTTGGAATAGCCCCTTAGACTACCAATGATTAGGTAGGGAATAACAAATAAACTACAACATTCGTAATCAATCATTAATTATCAAACATGAATGTTATTGTTAATAGTTATATTAATGTCCGGAAATATGTACATATAATTACATATATTTATGGGAATACTAAAGCAAGTAAGAGTATGAACAGCTCCTCTTCTTTATCCACATATCCCACATCATCTCGGGTCGGCACAGCATGTCCTCTTATCATGCTGTATAGGGATTTGGCATAAGGCTTACTACCGGCCGCTTGTCTGACGTCAACCCTCCGTGGATTATATCTCCAGTAGTAGTATATCTAGGATCGGGACTTCTCAGTTTCTTTTACTTCATCCATTATTGGTTCTTTTCATTTTAAAATCATAATCTGTTAAAAATTGGATTTCAAAAATCGAAAAGATTAACAGTTTCTCTTGTTATCCAAAATTGGCGTACAAACTTTTAAAAAAATACGTGTGAAGTCATTTGGGGGCAAAATAAATGCCTTCTAATCAGCCGTATACCACATACATTATTACATGACGCGCTGTGATTGATATTTAGCTTATCATCAAGTTTGGCTAAAATATTAAAGTTCTTAGATTTCGTTTGGTGATTTTAAATATTAATTACGCTATATACATAATTATTTTCCAGAAAAATAGTGATTTAAGGATTTTTTCTCTACCTATTCGCTTGTAGCCTAAGGGGCTATTCCAGATACGCTCGGACGGGTAGATGAGTTCAAGGACTCAACCTTAGAGAATTTGTTAATACTACCCCACGCAATACTTCGCAAAATCTACCACCAAATCGGAATCGCGACCCACTGCGAAGATCCGGAAGAGCTAATTTGAAGGAATGCCTTCATTTAATGAACATGACTTTATAACTACTTTGTACATAATTTTGTTATTGGTCTTCGATTGCCTAAGTTCGCAAGTATTTAGCAAAATAATAACGTATCCACATTATCATTAAAAATCTTATGTAGGTACCCAGAGATGTTTTTAAATTTGAACGTATGCCTCAACTTATTTCAGTTATAAAACCGTGTAACTGTTTTCAAGCCCGTGTTTTTCCTCCTTACGCACGTGGCCACCGCTCTGAACGGATGACAAGGGACCAGTGAGTGGCCACGTGTTGTAGAACTGTGAAAGGTGATACAAAAATAATGGAAAAAAAAACATCCACGTGCCCAGATCACGGTTGAAAGGTAAGGTCACGTTTTTTTTAATTCCACAAATAAGCGGTGGCTTGCTTCAACATGACTTTTGTAAAGCTGTGTTGATAGAAATGTTTCAGTAAACGCTAAAACGTTTTAGGTACCATGGGAAGCTCAAGTGGCCAATGAAAGTTTAATACAGTAGTTTACGAAGTATCTAAATCTAATCCGGAAAATTAAAATATGCAACATCTGCTTAAATATCTCGGTACCTAACTATCTGGTACTCTGAACTTGGGATAGTTTTGTTAAGCTTCTCGTGGATAATATTTAATGGGAGTGCATAAATAAATAAATAAATAAACAACTTCAAATGGCATGTCAAGTAATTTCCTTCGGGAATCTTTTTCATCTATTTAGTGATATTTCCATACGCTGATTTCTGTTTTAGAAGCTAATTGAATGAAAAGTTCAAAACAAAATAGTATAGTTAAAACAAAATTTAATAAGGACTTAGGTGACTATTGATGTGTTCGTAACTGCGTTGTTTGGGAGTTCCTCCTACTTCGAACGTCCATTCGTGTGACGAGCAGGTTTCTCTGGATGCATAAAATATTCATACGTTTATAATTATGAATAAGGTTCCCGTAGTACAGGCAATCCTAGTTTGGAAGCCAAACGAAGACGTGCGATTTATCCCCGATAGTTTATTTGTAATTATCCTGCTATCTTTCTTTTTTTCTACCTATCTTTTCGCTGGTAGCCTGGAGGCTATTCCAGGTATACCGTCATTAAGAATTCAAAGCCCCTGGCATTTTTCATTTAGTCTGTATTATATCCACTAATAAGAAATTTTGGGACTTACAAGCTTTTACAAAAGCTTCAAAGCTTTAAAATCGAAGCGACCGTTCATAATATAAACCGTCGAAACCAAAACCACATTTTTTGGGGCAATTACTTAAAACATTTTTTTTCTCAATCTCGTTCAAGGCTTTCAAGTTTAAATATGATCGAAATCGGCCCGGTTATTGATGCTATCAGCATAGTTTGGACAACTAAATTACGGATTTGTGTGTGCGATAGATTTATGAGTTACGTTCTGATCAGTGTGTTTCGAGAATTTGTTTGTAGTGGATAGTACCTAGAAAAAAAAAAACATTTTTTTTTATTGCTTAGATGTGTGGACAAGCTCACAGCCCACCTGGTATTAAGTGGTTATTGGAGACAATAGACATCCACAACGTAAATGCCGCCACTCACCTTGAGATATAAGTTCTAAAGAAATAGACAGGGCGGTGGTATCTGCCCGTGCGGACTCACAAAAGGTCCTACCACCAGTAACAATCGCCTTATAACAATTTGCAGTAGGCACCTGCTTGGCTGTACCCCTGGCATATTGATGTCCATAACTGTGACTACTGTTTATATCTAGCATGTCTGCTTACAAACGCAAAAAACCTACTGCTAACAAAATAAAATGAATTTCAATACTACCACCATTAGGGATGTCCTAATTTTTCTTAAGATTGAAAAAAAACTCCTCATAACAGTTAAATCCAAAGAGTCTTGTTCGGAGTTGACGTAATTTGTTTTGTCCAAAAAAATTGAAAGAAAAATCAATTAACAAAGCTGACGGGCCGCGAGATACCAATTAGTTCTGAGTTACTCAAATTGCCGAAATTTATTTCCATAAAAAAATAAAGACTACCTTACGTCTTATTTTCACGAGAATAAATAAACTTGAGTTGCGCGTTATTTAGTTTCAGAAATGTACCTATTATCTATATATTAATACGTGAAGCAAAAACTTTGTACCCCTTTTTACGAAAATTGCGCGGTCGGAGGAGTATGAAATTTTTTCACACTTATTGAGAATATAGAGAAGGAGTGCACAATGCTAATATTTTTTTAAAATAATGCATAAAAGATACTTTAAATAAATAAAGAAAACATTACACACACTACCATGTATTTGACACAACACATATATAAAAATATACTCTTTGTTTACTATCAATTGGGAAACTTTTGTTATTGTTTAAAGTCTGTGGTCGAATTGAAAATAGATTAATATTGTTTGTCTTTTTAATATTATTGATCTATAGTGCAGTTTTGGCGAATACTGAGATTATATTATCGAATTATAATAGTGTTTGACAATAGAACCATAATAATGTTTAAACTTATAATTTCATTTAATTACAGTCGAATTTCGACTACTGCGGGGCCAATATTATTTATTAAATGATTAATAAACTCGTCCAATTAAAATAGGTACTTAAATTGTTTCATAAAATTAAAATTGGTTACAAAATGAAATCTTAGCAGTAACTTTTCGGGTTATAATATCGGAATGCAAAAATTTTATTGAATTGAGACCTGTCTTCCAATTACACTCTTAAGAAAACAAGGACCAGAAGATTAAATAATTTGTAGCCAACATAATGAGTGAAAAACAGCTGATTAACCGTGTATTAAGAAAAAAAGGATATAATATATAGGTAACAAGACTTGTATTACTGGTGGCATGGCTAGATTTTTTTATTTTTTTTCTTGCATAGGAGTGTGGACGAGCTCACAGCCCACCAGATGTTAAGTGGCTACTGGAGCCCATAGACATTTACAACGTAAATGCGCCACCCATCTTGGGATATTAGTTCTAAGGTCTCAAGTATAGTTAGAATAGCTCTGTCCATCACTTTCCGTGGTTATCGCAAAAGTCGACTCTCCATTTTACCGCAGAAAGGACAATGGCGTTCTCTAAGTATTATACCAACGTACTGCGATTGCCAACCAGCTTTTCCTAATCCTAGGGTATATTGTAAGCCCCCACACGTAATTCCCCTTCGTATTCTTCTCTTTATCCCACTATGTGGGGTGGGCGCAGTATATTCTCGTACATGTATTTTTAAAAAAATTTTTATTGCTTAGATGGGTGGACGAGCTCACAGCCCACCTGGTGTTAAGTGGTCTACAACGTAACTGCGCCACCCACCTTGAGATATAAGTTCTAAGATCTCAGTATAGTTACAACGGCTGCCCCACCCTTCAAACCGAAACGCATTACTGCTTCACGGCAGAAATAGGCAGGCGGTGGTACCTACCTGCGCGAATTCACAAGAGGTCCTACCACCAATAATTACGCAAATTATAATTTTGCGGGTTTCATTTTTATTACACGATGTTATTCCTTCAACGTGGAAGTCAATCGTGAACATTTGTTGAGTACGTAATTCATTAGAAAATTGATACCCGCCTGGGATTCGAACATCGGTGCATCGCTCAACACGAATGTACCTACTGGACGGCTTATCCCTTAGGCCACGACGAATTGTAATTAGCACCTTCATTTCTTGCGTGAAACAGTGATGGCTTAAGAGGTGATACTCTAGTTGAGACACAATTGAGACTTCGTTCTGGTATCTCAAGCTGACAAGAGACATTCACATTGTGATGTTTGGGCTTTTGGTAACCATGGTAACCAATAACATGGTCATATCAAGTGGGCTGTGGAATCATTCGGCCATCAAAGCAATAAAAAAATGTTCATCTGTCTGCTTACGAAACATCTAGTAAATAGTGATACTTAATCCAATCTGAGTGTATGTACTTATTTTATTTATTTAGGATATCCATGAAGAAACTTATATCCAAACGAAATACAAAAGGAAATTCTGGTCGCTGGCTGAAGATACATTAATTACGGTGCCATCGTTCTAATGAAACTGGAAATTGAACGACTCAAGGACTTTTAATTTGCTTTTTCGCGCTTTACACTTTGAAGCTTTTGTCTCCGGAGCTTTTTGGTGGAAAATTTCAACCCTTTTTGTCGTGCTCGTGATTTTACATTTTTTCCTCTCGTTTAAAAATCTTTCGCATTTTAATTAGTTTCGTTTGAAAAAAATACCACGTGACCGTGCATAATTTGTACCTACCTACATTTAAATGTATATTCATTGGTCAATCTAATTTACATATAGTCTTAAGATTTTTTTTTAAATTGAGCACGTGCTACCGTATATAAATAATAATCTATACTAATATATAAATCTACAATGGTTTTTACGGATGTTCCGTTATAACTACTGAAGCATGCATCCGATTGACTTGAAACTTGGTATCCATGTAGAAAATACGTGTACTTAATGGATAGGCTAATATTTATATGAGTGTTGGACTCCCTACACCAGTTGCGGGGGCGTTAATGATGAGAATCTTTGTGAGGGTGATCAATAATATTGTTAATTTTAAATGCCCAGCGAAGCGGTCGGGTACAGCTAGTTTACTTATAATATTTAATAATATATACGACCGATTTTGTATTAAAACAAAACTGCAAGTCACTACATATTATAACGTTTTATGCAAACAATTCCTATCTTCGACCCACAGAGTCCTGAGTCAGCATATTCATGCCACGTTTCTCCTAAATTCTGTGTCAGCTATATAAATACAAATTCAATATTTTTCAACATCAATTTAGTGTACATATTTATTATACAGTCGTTCTATAGTTGACTAGATCTTACATTTTAAAGCCTTTGAACTATTTTATTTTAGAAGGCTTAAGCAAACGGTGTTAGGAAAAGCAGCGACGTGCCTATTCGTTTCGCATAGTCGATGACCATTCGCAAATATGATTAGTTCCGATCATATTTGCAGGATGTTAATAAGCATACTAATTTTAAGGCAGTAAAACATGTATGCATGCAACATAAAGAGATTGTAAAAATTCTAAAAACCTAAGAGAGGTTCGCCACGAGGCCATTGCGAAGTGCACGAAGACCCGTATTCATTATTATAAAGAGTGTCTTTATTAATAGTCGTTTTTCGTATTTTATTAGTAATGCGAATAGCAATGGAATGACCTCGCGAATATATTCAAACAATGTTTTTGTGTAGATCTTAAAGAAGCCGGCAACGTTTGAAGGAAACGTCTGGAACATAATATATCAACTATAATTAAAATTACTTTTAAAGCTTCAAACACGCGTTTATTATTCTCGTTCTATTATTTTCGACGTTTCAGATACTTTACAGTTTTCGTGGCCACGAATGAACCTTTAAATTTTTATTAAAATGAACCCACGAAAACTGAAGAAATTACCATAAAATAACTAAACTTGCAATCTATATGATCTGTTTGTATTTTCCATGTAATACTATATGTTTTTTTTGTTACGTGTGATATATGTATTTACATATGTTTACTACTGGTGGTAGGACCTCTTGGGAGTCCGCAAGGGTAGGTACCACCACCCCGCCTATTTCCGCCGTGAAGCAGTAATGCGTTTCGGTTCGAAGGGTGGGTGGCGCATTTACGTTGTGGATGTCTATGGGCTCCGTTAACCACTTAACATCAGGTGGGCTGTGAGCTCGTACATCCATCTAAGCAATAAAAAAAAAACTTTGTATATGTTTAATATTGGATATTCTATTATTAAATCAAAAATATATACTGCGTTGTTTGTTATGTATGGCACAGAATGAGCTGATATTTTCATATTTTTTTTTTGACATAGTGGGCGTATATTGGGCAATCGTACAAAGAGATTGCGTAGCACGAAACCGATGACAGTAACCAGACGTCTTCACTCTTCCTAAGTCAGGCGACGAATGTGTTTTCTGTTTCGATTCTACTCGAACGATGACACCTCGACTGCCGAAGCACACCACCCGAAATGAGCCGATGTTTCACGACTAATTGCGGCTCGTAATAGGTGGCTTCCTTTTCTTTCGTAGTGCTCGGATGTACATACTGTTCTTGATTGTGAATTTCAGGCTGTATCTCCCTTGTGATTTTTTAGGTGGTTTGTGACTTCTATTTATTTATTTATTTATTTTATTAGGCTCGCAATACACATCACAAGCTAAAGATACATAAAAAACACAAAAAAAAAGAAACAAAATCTGGCTTGCAACATAGGTTATGTGCGCACGACAAAACAAGACATATAGTGCTGAATTTGTATAACAACGTTCCTTACAACTATGACAAAACAACACAATAACAAAAACTAATCTAACGAATAATGTAAGGAAAAAAATATATATATATATTCACAATATAATACATTGAACAATTACATTAACCTACCTATTAATATTAATATTCTGCCCTTAAATTACGAAATACTATTAAATTCTTTTTTGTTTTAATGTGAAAGTAATATTGTACATAATATTGCGCGTCTTGTAGCTGGTGAGTCCCGTTCAGAAGTGAAGGTGGTTGTACATTTTACTCAACGCGTCGTCGGTTTGGCGCCCCCTCCCTCGCCGCGCTGCCTCCGTCTTTCCTGACTTCACGAAAGAGGAGTTGAGGAGTTGATGCGCACATATATATGTATGTATGCTGCGTCTAATTTGTATATTTTCTTTACAGTGAAGCAATACACCTCAAGTACTACTCTATATGCCATTAGTTAAGCGGTAGAGAATGCCTTGGGCATTAGCTCTAACACGGTAAAGTTTGTGAATAAAGTAAATAAATGGAGATTATTTAAATTGGCACCTTTTTTATATTTTAATACAAAAGCCAGCTTAATAGAAAGTCCGTCGGTAAATTATGTCAATCCTGAAGAGGGAACAACGTGGAAAAACTGCCCAATTTTCCTAAAGGTCTAATCAACGCATTCGTTCACCTTCCTCGATTAATTGAATTATCCCAGCAGCCTTTTCCAAGAGGGTAATTTAATAATACCATGTCGGGTTGTTAGTGGTTAGTTTAATGACCTCACTACTTCTACGTGTTCGAATCTCGAACGCCATCAAAATATTTATTAAACAAATTAGTTTGGGTTTACTTATCTGGTTTTTTTTTGGTATCCATAATATAAGAAAACCTTAGTTTGATATAACTGAAGTTAGAACGTTCATTCATATATCTAAACAAATACTTAAGCAACCAGAACAACCTCATTATCCACCTATCTTCATATTATTTACTTTTCTTCCTAATTTTGAGATGATCCCCTCATCTCCTTTTTATCATCGCACCTCCCGCCATCGGAGCAGAGTTCATCCATATCATCTGGACAGTGCGTTTCCAGAGGTCTTTTTTGCCACGTACGATCCGGCTATGGAATGAGCTCCCCTCCACGGGGTTTCCCGAGCGCTATGACATGTCCTTCTTTAAAAGAGGCTTGTGGAGAGTATTATGCGGTAGGCAGCGGCTTGGCTCTGCCCCTGGCATTGCTGAAGTCTATGGGCGACGGTAACCACTCACCATCAGGTGGGCCATATGCCTACAAGGGCAATAAAAAGTTTTCCCGTATAAAAAGATAAAGATAAAGAAGCCTTTATTAACAACCTTAATTCATATTTAGGTACATACTATTAAAATGTAATTTTTCTAAACATTTGACATCGGCAAAGATTGTTTTACTTTCGAATAGGTCTCCAACACATATGTCTAATTAAAAAGACTTTTCCGGTTCAATTTCGCCTTTTATTTTTGTCATTATAATGTAGTATGGCGAAGAGCTATCCGTGAATAGTTTTAATTATGTCCACGACTTGGTACTGGAGTGAATCGTAGACTCATATATAATACAGGTGGCAAAGGGTAGTAGCTGATTATTCCTATCTACTTCTGCTGTGTTATAAAATTAAATGTATGCTCTGGTAATCTACTTTTTTTTTTATTGCTTAGATGATTGGACGAGCTCACAGCCCACCTGGTGTTAAGTGGTTACAGGAGCCCATGGACATCTACAACGGAAATGCGCCACCCATCTTGTAACTGGTAACTGACATGTACATGGTAACTGATTACGTGTTTATCTATTTGCGGTAATAAAATATATATTTCGGGTATATAAAGCTTTTTGTTTCGAGCGTGCTCACAGGATTCTGTTGTAACAATTCGTTTTTGAATAACAGATACCTTTTTGTTATGGATAGAATGGGAGTCGGCGCCGCATGTCCTCATCTGACCTCATCAGCATCATGCTGCAGATGGGTTTGATATCCGTTTTACGACCGGCCGCTTGCTCGACTTCAACACCCTCCTGGGTTCATATCTCCATAATCCATTGCAACGTATCACGGAGCGGGACTTTTTCTGTTTCTTTTTTTTGTGTTTCTTTTACGAAGATTTAGTATTTGGTTCATTGAATTTGACGCTTACTAAATTTTGTCAGAAATATACACTAAAGAATGGGAACCGTAGATTTGCTGATAATTTATGCACATTCGTGATAGCCCTGAATCATCACATTAGAGTCGTCGTCCATTTTGGTTCGAATCGCTATTTTCTGTTTAAGCTACGCATAAATCAAGGTATATTCCGTGAGGATTCAAAACTGTTCATGAGATTTGATCTGTTAGAAATTGTATGAGAGATGATCGAGACAAATTAATAATTATTTTTCGAACTACTCTAAAATCTACGTACATCATCATCATCATCTGAAGCCTCACAGCCCTGAGTGGCCCTTAGCCTGGTCCAGTATTTCTCTCCAGGCTGCTCTGTTCAGGGCTTTCTCCTTCCAGTTCCTGACACCGATAACTTTGACGTCGTCCTCTACGCCACTTAACCATCGGAGTTTGGGCCTACCACGATTTCTGCGGCCCTCTGGTTTACCATACAGTAGTTGTCTTGGCATTCTGGTCTCCTCCATTTGAATTACATGTCCTGACTATCGTAGGCGTCCATTTTTTATAATTTTTATGATATTAGGGTCTTTGTAAATATGTGGTTATAGCGTGTCCTCCGTATCGTCGTTGTCAAACCGAAATCTGCTATGTGCAAAACTCTATATATACTCTATAATACTCTATTTTGAATTAACGAGTAAAAACATTTTCGTATAAAATTTTATATGAAGGTGAATTTTTAAGAACTATATCAAATGAAAGCTATAGGTATATATTAAAGCTTTAGACACATAACAGCTTTTTTATACGGTAGATAGGGCTGTAAACTATACGAAAAGGTCAAAATGTAAAAATCTCAAAAAGTGCACATAGCAGATTTCGGTTTGACAACGACGATATATCGTTTTCCTGCACAGCACCGAATATCCGTCTTAGGATCTTACGCTCGAACACAAGTAGACGGTTCTCATCCTATTTGCTGATCTCTTTGAGCCATAAATAAGAATGGGTCTCACAGTAGGGTAGATTCGCTACGCACATCGACTATTTTTAATTACCGAGTAATTACGCTATGTTAATGTTGTATTGGAAAAAAGGACTCCTGTTGATTTAAAGACATTGTTTAATACTTTTACTATAATTTTATTATTATGCCTAAATCACTAAATTTTTGAACTTGAGTAATAAATTATGAGTAACTAGCGACCCGCCCTCGCTTCGCTTCGGAAACATTAAAATACACATGAAACCAAAAAAAAAAAAAAAAGTAGCCTATGTTCATCAGGGACAATGTCGGCTTCTAATGGAAAAAGAATTTTTCAAATCGGTCCAGTAGTTTCGGAGCCTATTCGAAACAAACAAACAAACAAATCTTTCCTCTTTATAATATTAGTATAGATAAAAAACGTTCACAGTCAAAACTATATTGTTACATTCTTCTACTTAGCGTTTTGTAAATCGTGTTACAGAAATGTTGTCGGAACAGAGCGACCTATTTTCATCCAACTGATAATCTTTTCGTACGTTTTCATGATTCACGCTTATTTTGAGTACGACTGACGAAGCATTGATGTAAAAACTGATTTAATAGCCAGTTCATTTAGTAACACACCTGTCTTTGGATGGTAGTGATTAAAGAATTTCATGAACTTATTAATTTTCTACGATACAAATTCATATAGATAAGATTCCTTAAATTTGTTTATTTGAAATGCCAACAGATCTAATGGCCACCCGTTTTATACAGGTAGGTAATAAATATTTCATGATTTTTTTAAGCGTAACTTTTACTAAAATACCGTTACAGAATACGACTTTTTTTTAGGAAGGTAGGATTACTGGTGTCTCTTAGACCTTTCCAGTTTCACCAAGACAGGTGGGCGAGCATAGGCTCAGCCAGGAGCGAAGAATACGACTATTGTGATCGTTTCGTACTATAAAAAAAGCTCTTCCACCAAGTAGGTGTTGTTGCTTCGTATAAAAAGGCGTGCGATGTTTCAGACGTTGATGCGCGAAACTCAGCTACAAACATTTATAAATTAAATCGCGTAAAGACAGTTAGACGGTATAAAAACGCGCGGGATGTCATCAATGCGGTGGACCGACAAAATCGGAACTACAGTACGATATCCCCTGAATGAGTGTAGTAGGATGACTTCGAGCGGGGAGAAAAGCCGGGACATCGTGAGTCAAGTCTACCCCTTCCAACACTACATGACGATTACGACCACTCTGTTCAGAATGAAACTATTGAAAATGAAGACTTATGAATTATCGTTAGTGGGTTTGAAGTTATTCTCGGGTCTGTGAACTATATTATACTATCGCGGTGCTCGAGTGCCAAGTAAATCGCCACTAATAAAACTGTTAATATATACTTGACCATTAGAGGTCAAGAGTCTACATGTATTGAACATATACCTCTTACTTTAAACTTTAAGTGTAAAAGAAATCAAAGAATTCCTTTATGTTTCTAAAAAAGAAAACTATAAATACTGATAAACTGGAACATATTGACCATTAAAAAAGACGATACTCCCACGACATATACATTCGATTGACGTCTAAAATTACTATCGCCATTACAACGCCCAAGGGAAATTAAAGTCTTCAACACTCCGCACACAAGGATCTTAGGAACGTTAAGATTTAAAAATAAATGTTGTTTATTTAGGATCTTCGTTGCTCAGTCGTCGTATCTCCTGAGTGGTCGACCGTAAACAGCACCTCAAAAGGCCATGAAGTTAATGGTTAAATAAATGTATAGTGGAGCGCAATATCGGAATACAACAAGTGACAACAACACTTAGAACCTATTGACTTTATTACGTGACTTCCAAATTATTAAATGTATAGTATAGTATTATTATATGTATAGTATTATTAAATGTATAGTGGAGAGCAATATTGGAATACAACAATATGGAATATAACATAGCTTCAGACGTATGTATGTTAGTATGCAACGGAATCTCTGAACATGATTTTGACCCCCTTCAAAACGTCGGATTAACTCGAAATTTGGTATACTTATTAAGGACATATGACAATTCAATATTTAAAAAAAGAATTGAAAAAATTGAAATTCAACAAAAAAATTGAAAAGTAAATAATACTTTAAAAACTAACAAAATACGCTTTAATGCTGATTCCATGCACCCCACGCTTTTTTACAATAAAATCATTTTATCTTACACTATTTTTAATTCAAATTTAATAAAATTTATTTTCTATTTTTTAGTTGGATTTTCTATAAAAGCGTATTTTGTTAGTTTTTTTAAACTATTATTTATTTTATAATCCTACATTATCTAGGATGTTACAGTTTATATATCGGGGTGAAGACGGCGCTGCACATCCAGCTCTGAGATTGATCTGGGATTTATCAGTGTACTTAGTGGGAGTTTTTTAACGTTCTCGATAGCGTAAAAGTAAACTCGAATTTGTATGCAGTTGGAACAGCGCCCCTAGCGGCAAACGTAGGCAAACTTCATACAAACTTGAATTAACTTTTACGCTATCAAGAACTTTAAAAAACTCGCACTAAGCACACAGAGGCTACTGAATTTAAACCGCAAAATTAGCATCGTTAGTGCTAGCAGTTAAAAGACTAAAGTTGTCAATCGTAACATATCGTTTCCTTAAAAATAAACATTATTTGAAAGTGCTTATATTGTTGACTGACTCGGTGGTGCAATAGTTAGCTCCCCCGACTGTTGGGCCGAGGGTCGTGGGTTCGATTCCCCTCATCGGGTAAACATTCGTGTGATGAGCAGGTTTGTTTGCTCTTTGTCTGGGTGTCAATTATCTATTATATATAATATGTATGTATATATTTAAACGTATTTATGTATGTATATCATGTCTCTGGTACCCATAACACTACTCTAATCTTACTTTGGGGCCGGATGACCGTGCGTGATTTGTTCCCAGTTATATTAAATTTTATTGTAACATGAGGAGTTGTTCCGAGATGGTACCATCATCTCGTTTTTACTATCGCACCGCTCGCCACCGGAGTAGAGTTCATCCATACTATCTAGAGCCACTGCGGTTATCTACAATGCGTTTCCAATGGTATTTTTTACCAGGTACCATCCGGCTTTGGAATGAGCTCCCCTCCACGGTGTTCCCGAGCGCTATGACATATCCTTCTTCAAACGAGGCTTGTGTAGAGTATTAAGCGGTAGGCAGTGGCTTGGCTCTGGCATTGCTGAAGTCCGTGGGCGATGGTAACCACTCACCATCAGGTGGGCCGTATGCTCGTCTGTCTGCCTACAAGAGCAATAAAAAATAAAAAAACATAACCAGCCATACGTAACACATCAGTTCATACCTAAAGAAATAATGTTGTTTTAAAAAAAAAAAACGAAGAGAACAAATATTTTTCGTAACAATGTATTTAATTGACATTTCTTTTTATAGATCGTAACTTATTTTGCGTGTCTACAAAGTAAATAAATAAAAAAATGACATTAACTGACAATAAATATAATATGACAAACGTTATCGCCGCTGTCTAAAACAAACTTTCAGGTCTTTATGAATAATAAAAGCATTTCCGACGGCGTAATGCGTTATTCTTACGAACTTGATTCTGAATTGTTTGAATAGTTAATGCAATCGTAGCGCAAGCCATCATACGCATTTTTTATTCACAAACCGTTTTTAGATTAAAAGAAAACTTAAAAATTCACGTTATGTCGACATGTTAGCTAAGAAAAGGAATTAAAGCCGCTTTCAGACTACGCTGTAATATAATAGCTTATAGTATACTATCGACCCGCCCTCGCTTCGCTTCGGAAACTGTAATTTATTATTGATCTCTCCACGATTTAATGAATGTTATTATACATATAAACCTTCCTCTTCAATCACTGTATCTATTAAAAAAACCGCATCAAAATCCATTGCGTAGTTTTAAAGATTTAAGCATACATAGGGAAAGATAGATATAGGGACAGAGAAAGCGACTTTGTTTTATACTACAAGGGCGGGATGATAAGTTACTAGCCTAACAATAAAACACTTAACTTTCCGTGATAAAATTAATTTTATTTTTCGACATAGTCTCCGGGAACCTCTACGCACTTATTCCATCTTCGTTCTAAAGCAGTAATGCCTTTCATAAAATGATTTCTTTCGACGCCTGCAACATACTCCTCTACAGTGGCTATGACTTCATCATTTGTGGCAAATTTCTGTCTGCCCAAAAAAGTTTTGAGCTTAGGAAATAAGTGGAAGTCTGATAGCGCTAGATCAGGCGAATAAGGTGAGTGGGGCAGCAAACCATACTTCAATTCGTTGATTTTTGCCATAGCTTTAACACATGTGCGAACCCTAGCGTTGTCTTGGTGGAAGATGATTTTTTTTTTCGCCAAACCTGGTTGTTTTTGCTGAATACATTGATGAAAATCATCTAGAAGATTAGCGTAGTATTCTCCATTAATCGTTTGACCTTTAGAAAGGTAATCTATCATCAAGATCCCACCTGCATCCCAAAAGACGGAAGCCATCACTTTTCCAGCCGACCTTACAGCCATGGCTTTTTTTGGAGCCGCGTCCACTGTTTTGATTGAATTTTTGATTCTGGTATGTAATAATGAACCCATGTTTCATCTGTTGTTACAAATCGACGTAAAAAATCGGCTTTATTATTCTGAAACGGTCCAGACATTCTTTTGAGTTTTGCACCCGAATCCTCTTTTGATCGTGCGTAAGCAATCGCGGCACCCAACGGGCCGATGACTTTTTCATATTTAATTACTCACTTAGGATATGATGTGCCCGTTCTTTTGAGATACCTGTAGTGTTAGCTGTTTCAGATAACTTCAATCGTCGAACTGTTAAAACTATATCATGTTCTTTCACGACCATTTCCGGAGTCGTGACGCTTTTTGGACGTCCGGGGGGGGCTTCATCTTGGACACATGAACGATCGCGTTTAAACTCAGCCACCCAATTTTTTACTGTGGTATAAGAAGGAGCACATACACCCAAAACATTCTTTAACTCGTCATAGACATCTTTCCCCTTTATGCTCTTCATATGAAGAAACTTTATGACGGCTCTTTGTTCAATTTTATCCATTTTGAAAACATTTGACGAAATATATTTTCAAATGACAAAAAATCAATAAAATTTTCACGCCACCGAATTCAAATTTAGAACACAGGTGGCCAGAGATACGAATTTAAAAATGTGATATATATTTTTTTAATTTTAACATTTTAAATAGTAGAGGCTAGTTACTTATCATCCCGCCCTCGTATGTAGTGATAGCTCATAACAATATCGCACACCATACATTGTTATGGACACGTCCACACTGTACTGTACTATATATTATTGGCTAAGTATAGGCTGCTATACTATATGGCACTATAGTATAGCGTTGTCTGAAAGCAGCTTAAAATGCGTTGGCATCGAAGTTAAACTCGATTTAAGCACGTTTGGTGGTTTCTAATTATTACTTAAAACGATCATGCTTGATTTTTACTGTTGGTAGGACGGCTTCTGGGTCCCCAAGTGTGGGTAACACCACCCTGCTTTTTCTGCCGTGAAGCAGTAATGGGTGGTGGCATTTACTTTGTAGATGTCTATGGGCTCTGGTAACCACTTAACACCAGGTGGGCCGTGAGCTCGTCCACCCCACTAAGCAAAATAAAAAATTATTTAGACAAGACAAAACAGATCTGTACTAGTCGTTCTAAGCTATCTTCATGCCAGGCGTACACACTTCTTTTTATTTATTGCGTACTAGCTGACCCGACAGACTTCGTAGTGCCCCAATCGATAATTATAAGACCTAAACTTTTGTATAAAATAAACTTAAAACAAACAAAAGGAATCCGTCCGACGGGGGACACATCAAAGGAAAAACTAAATGATTATTTTTATTTAATTCGGAGCATTTTCATATTTATCTACCTTTTAAACCTTCCCTGGACTTCCACAAATAATTTAAGACCAAAATTAGCCAAATCGGTCCGGCCGTACTCGAGTTTTAGCGAGACTAACGAACAGCAATTCATTTTTATATTTTTTTTCGACCTCTTTTTTCCACCTTTTTTTAGACCTCAATGCCGCCATCCACTTAGTTCGGAGTCTCAATTGCATTCTTGTTTAACTACTGTTCTATCATTAAAACCAGAAGGCATGACTGCTTTGCGCCAGAAACTCCGATCATCTTTCTCGTCGAACCCGTCGCTTGCGACGAAGGGCTCCACGAGTAAATTAACCTACATACACAGCCCACTGAGTTTCTCGCCGGATCTTCTCAGTGGGTCCCGTTTCCGATCCGGTGGTAGATTCTGCAAAGCACTGCTCTTGCTAGGATTAGTGTTAGCACCGTCGTCAGGCTTGAGCCTGATGCGATGTGCTAGTGCTCCTGTCCATTCTCTGGAGAAGAATACCTTAATCCCCTTTTACAGTACCCACGGGAAAAGATGGGGTAGTGCTATTCTAAACATAAGTAGTTAAGTAAATCGTTGTTTCTAAATAAACTGCTATTGTTATTTATTTAAACAGATTAGATTTATACCATATGTCTAACTCTGACCGAAAATAGTGGGTTTTTAATAATTGCGATTTAGACGTCTTGATTTTACTTGTATTTAAAAATATTTCAAGAGGTAGCATCAGATTCAAATATAGGTAGTAAGAATGCAAAGAGTATTGAAAAGCAATTCTATTATAGAATAACGATTGTAATATGAACCTTAAATCCTAACTGTTAGATACTTACTTGATGTGGATGGTCTGAGCGAGAGCAACTGGACGTTCATTGCAATGTTATTACATATTTTAGGTTCTGGAGTGAAATATAAAAAAAAAACTTTTGTGTTTTAAAATATTCTTTTTTTTTATAACTTATTATATTTTTTTTATTACTAGATGGGTAGACGAGCTCACAGCCCACCTGGTGTTAAGTGGTTACTGGAGCCCATAGACATCTACAAGCTAAACACGCCACCCACCTTGAGATATAAACACTAAGGTCTCAAGTATAGTTACAATATTCGACAAAACTAGGACATTTATTATCTCAATTTATCCACATATTACCTGCTTTGTTTCATTATACCCGGTTTTATTTCGCAGGATCATTAAATTTTAAAGTACTTTAAACTAACTTCTCATATTTACGTTTAGATATAAAATCAAAATCGGTTGACCAAACTGTATTTACGCCTCCGTAGGCAAAGCATGACATAAAACTTTATCTAAGTTTCATGTTTACAGCTCTATAGCGGAGCGGTTACGTCTTTTATGAAGTAAATACTACTTGCTTGCAGTTCTTTGTACAAACAGAGTATCACTTAGCAAATTACAGGAATGAGGATGTTGTTTAACTGTGTCGCATAAGCTTGATTTCCTTTTCTCGTTTACTATTGAGCAAGTTTTGTAATTGTTCTGTTTTGATTAATATTATAACTAGTTGTACCCGTCCGCTTCGCTTGGCATTTAAAATTAATATTATTATTTCTCACCTTCACAAAGATTCTCATCATTAACGCCCCCGCAACTGGTGTAGGGAGTCTAACACTCATATAAATATTAGCCTATATAGCCATTAAGTACATGTATTTTCTACATGGATACCAAGTTTCAAGTCAAACGGATGCATGGTTCAGTAGTTATAGCGGAACATCCGTAAAAACCACTGTAGATTTATATATTAGTATAGATATAGATTTAATGTACTCTAAGATTGTTTAACAATGTTGGAGTCTTTGATAATGGATAACGTCTTGTAAACCCGCCACTGGAGTAAAGTTGATCCATAATACCTAGAACCACTGCGTTCATCCACAGAGAGTTTCCAGAGATCTTTTCTGTCACGTACTGTCCGGCTTTGGAATGAGCTCCCCTCTACGGTGTTTCTCGAACGCTATGACATGTCCTTCTTCAAGACTTGTGGAGATTACTTAACAGTAGGTAGCGGCTTAGCTCTGCACTTGGCATTGCTGACGACCATGAGCGACAGTAACCACTTACCATCAGGTGGGTATGCTCGTGTGCCTGCCTACAAGGGCAATAAAAAATAGTGTAATTTTTTTTAATAATAAAATACACATCAGAACACAAAAAACGTACGAAGTAAAAGAAACACCATAAGAATAAACAGTACAAGTCCCTTCCAATGATACTTTCCAATAGGCATGACCAAAGGAGGGTCAAACAATCTACGTCACACCTACACAGTACGACACTAGGACATGCTGTACCCACTCCACATAACGTGCAATAAGGACAAGAAAAAGAAGAAACTTGTGAATTTGCTCATGAACAATGAGGCTCGAAAATTTAAAACGAAAATATTTTAACTCCTCTAGAATTAGTATACCCTGATAATTCATTGATACAGTTAATGCCATCGGTCGTTTCAAGACGAGAGTTGGCATTTATTTTATTTGAATGAAAATTATTTTACGTGAATCAGTAATGCGTTTCGATTTGAAGGGTGAGGCAGCCGTTGTAACTATACTGAGACCTTAGAACTTATATCTCAAGGTGGGTGGCGAATTTACGTTGTAGATGCCTATGGGCTCCAGTAACCACTTAACATCAAGTGGGCTGTGAGCTCGTCCACCCATCTAAGCAATAAAAAAAATAAAAGAAAAAAATCAGATCACGTAATTACATTAGTAAATAGTACGTTACGTAAATAGGTTACCTGCCTCAATACATACAGCGATCCAGACAATGCAGCCACGGTCGAACGGTAATCGGATATAGAACTCCGTTATCAATATAACTGCTTCAACAAAACTGTCAGATTAAAGCGCTGAGCAATATGGTGAACGCTTTCAAAATTCAACGGACTCTGAATTCGCATGTACCCGAAAAACCTTTTGGTATTGAACTAGTTTCGAAATGTTTCAGTGAAACTGGATAAGTAAATTTTAATTTAATTGAACAAAGAACGAAATACATGGGCTTTTTACAACACTAACAAATGCTGTGATGATTTAATGAAGCTTCAAATTTGAGCCATCATGAGGCACGCCGTTTTTGAGAACCTATTATACATTTTAATAATAATTGTAATGAATAGTAATTTCTATTGTACTCTCTACATTTATTAAAGTAGCATTACGAACGTGATCTTTTTTATTATATTACCTGCTCTCCTAAAATAGTAAACGCAATATTAGCCTGACCAGAAATTCCTCTTAACGATTTTGCCAATACCGCAATGGTAAATAGTGTGTGGTAATGTAATAAAAGGATGTTTTGGTAATAATGGTAATGGCTTCACATAACGATTAATGGTGTCACCGGCAGTAAAAATCTCAAATGTACTAATAATAGTGTTTGATAAAGATTCCATGTTTGATTATAGAAGCTAATATGCGTGATTGATAGCTAATGTCCTTAAAGGGGTGGATTAAAGGCTATTTAAAAAAAAATACGTGACATGAATATCGATAAGATAGATCCACGACTTGCCTTTTTAATTATGTAACTAATATAAAACAGAATGGACCCAAACCCTTTAGAACAGTTTGACACAACAATACCCCGAGATGTTATCGAAGTGCGCCAAGGCCTGAGTTATTGGGTCGAGAACATTCTGTCGCCTTGCTCAACGGTTTTTCTACTAAACTTGCCAATAAAATTTAAACTTGATTCAGAAAAAAACAGATCTATAATTAAGTCGAGCGTATGTTGTCTCAAAGTTTATATTGCAGATCTAATTATGGTTTGTGTCAAACAAAATCCGCTGTAAAGCACAGGACAGCAATGATTAATTACCATGTACGAGTAATTAAGGCTTTTACTTCAAATTTCACATTTAAAAAGGTTTATTATTATAAACCCTATGGGAACACTTTAAGTGCCTGTGATTTCGAAGAAATGGATTTTAAACTGATTGCAAAACATGTGTTATCTTTTTTACCTGTGTATCTTTTTTTATCTTTGTCTCTGAAACGGGTAAGCGGATTCGAACGCGGCTTTCATTGGTAGATAAATTATGAAAATATTAATATTTATATCATAATTTTAAGCCCAGAAACTAGAACCATAAAGATTAAAAAAGTGATATAATCAATAAAAACAGACGATACATTTTTGATTTTTAGGTTATGATGATAACACTTTTTAAACTCAATAGGGTTGCAAAATAGCAGTTGTTAAATTAGTTTTGAATTCCAAATTTAAGAAGAATTGCCTGTAGTCGTAAAATAATTTAAAATTATTGCCATTGCTTTGATATATGTATTTGAGAATAGACTAATTGCAAATATTTTGAAAGAGAAAATAGACTTAGGAGGTAACATAGATAATTATCCCTGGTGTGTAATCAAAGGCAGATAAACATCAAACTTTTCTTTCGTGTTCTTGGGAATGCCTTCTAGTGAACTTCAGTTATGGCCCATTCGCTAACTCGTTAAAGCTTCACAAAGATTTGATTGCTTTATTGCTGACTCGTAAATCTGTACCGCGAACGTACCAAAGTTCGATTTTAGGTCAAAGGTCAGAATACATTGCCTAATAGTCTGTACGGCTATTATTAGTCAGGATATTCAATTATAACCCTACCATATACTATACCATACCATACTAATTGGAATTTCCACTTCTCCTTATCCGTACATTGTTCTTAGTTCTCCATATCTGAAGCTGTTGTGACCTCAACATTAAGCTACAATAATACAATAATGAATTAAATAAATATTTTGCCGTCAATTCCTTTGGATATCTACTATTTCAGATTGGCAACGAGAAATTAGATCTATCTCTTCGGCGATTGAAAGAAAAATAACCGTTGTATCCAAATTGAAAGATAGTCGCGAAGATTAAACACGTTACATATGCTCGACGAACCGAGATACAGCGAACCCCCTGCTTGTAATGATTCTATTAGTAGCATATTAAAATCTTGACTTATTGTGCTTCTTTATCGATAAAAACTAGTAACTACGTAGTCACGTATTGATCGGGCGCGTCTTCTTAATGCACGACTCCCACGATACGCCCACTAGATCTGTGGTGAATGTGCGAATATGGCCCTTATATCTATATTCGTCTCTTGGGAGGCTGTGTACATAATTACCCACAAAACGTTCATAGACTTAGTGAAATTTTCAAGGAATCTGTTCAGTGGAGGTTATTGTAAGGTAAAGGGTCTACATATTGTGGATATCACAGTATGGAAATAGTCCGTTGCAATCGTTACCACTGTTTGCATTCCTGACTGGCTGGAATTCGGTGCTACAGTTTGGACTTAAAGAATAAATACATATGTCTAATCGGGTACATTGTCATCAAAATTTAATTAAACCATAACCAAATTCATGGCGGGACGTGTAAGTTTTACTATCGTGCCTATCTTTGCTCTGATGCAGTCATGCGTTGTGATTTAAGAGTGAGGTAGCCATTACAATTGAGACTTTGGGTTCATGCGTCAAGGGAAGCGATGGTATTCACGTTGTGATGTCTATGGACTTTCGTAACCTTTTGAGGTTATTGCTTAGGCTTAGGTTAAAAATAAGGGTTTTTTCTGTACCTTCATTAACTTCCTATTCTGACAGCACCTGGCTGGCACCTTTACTTACATATCGGGTTCGCTTAACACGAAATAAGGTCATCCGATTGCTCATGCTTAAGACAAAAATTGCAAGAAACACTAAATTTCAGTTTAGTAAATTGTTTTATCATTAATGATGAGCGCTCGCAATCAGAAGCTTAAGATATAGTCGATAAATAATCTAGAAGTTCCAAATTTAAACGTTGAGATATCGTGCACAATTCTATAGTTACCAAACCTACATTTTAACTCGAAACAAATTTTAATCATTTAGTCATTTTTTAGTCAAATACCATGTGGTTTCCAATGGTCAAAGTGTTGCATAAGCATTCAGTAGCACAGATTAGTTCTCTGGTATGAACCGAGACAATGGACGCAGTGGCTTGTCTAGTCACGCATGGACGTTTAGATAAGCCTCTGTGAGTTTGTGTTTATTGTTGACGTCCATAAACCGACCGTAATGACCGAATAGTATAACAGAGAATTATCGAGGCAGCATAGGGCGTCGTCAGGAAAAATTAAATTAACTAACATTCGACCAAAAAGATTTGCAAACATTACCAATTCAACTCAAGATATGGATTTATTTTATTTTCAAATTTCACTGTCATTACCTTTATTTTTCTTCAAAAAATAATGTTGATTAAAAAAATTACAACACTAAAACTCGTGAATAGCTAAATGAAAAAAAAAAAAAAAAAGGAAGGGGCATATTTTATATCTTTAGCTCTAGGAGGCAGTAATAGTAACTTTTAGCAGCCGTATTGACTTCCCTTTTCAGCGATCCAAATCGAGGACTGGCTAACAATTACCCGAGTTCATCCGGAAGGCTAGCATCTCAAAGACAGCTGAATCACAAAGGTATTCAAAACCAGATTGGAATCACGACCTGCTGAGAACATCCAGCAAGAAACTGTGTTGTATCCTAAGTGTCATGTCAAACTTTGCTTTGGTTTCTGCTAGAGTTAGAATTAGGAGCATCAAACAGGGCTGAGAGGAATAGATAAAAAGGCTTCATGGCTGCTGAAACTTCGAGTCCGTTCATTTGTCCTGTTGAAACTGGAAAGCCCTACAGGACCACAACCGTACGACCACCGGAAAAGAATACGCGAAGCATTGAAGTTAGAAGTAAAAAGAAAGTCGTATTAAAGAAACTAAAGACTGCCGACCAAGCTTCCCTGGCCGTGGGGGTAGCGAAGTTGCTGCAACGGCCGCAACGCACTATCGCGGTCAGGGTCATCCGTGGTTATCGCACTATCTCTTTTGAGGCGGCGTGTGTACTGGCTGGGACGCCACCTTGGGTCCTGGAGGCGGAGGCGCTCGCTGCTGACTATCATTGGCGGGCTAACCTTCATGCCCGGGGCGTGGCGCGTCCCAGCCCCAGTGTGGTCAGAGCCCGGAGGGCCCAATCTCGGCGGTCCGTGCTGGAGTCATGGTCCAGGCGGCTGGCCGATCCTCGGCTGGTCGTAGGACCGTCGAGGCGATTCGCCCGATTCTTGTGGATTGGGTGAATCGTGACAGAGGACGCCTTACTTTCCGGTTCACGCAGGTGCTCACTGGGCATGGTTGCTTCGGTGAGTTCCTGCACCGAATCGGAGCCGAGCCGACGGCAGAGTGCTACCATTGTGGTTGCGACTGGGACACGGCGGAGCACACGCTCGTTGCCTGCCCCGCATGGGAGGGGTGGCGCCGTGACCTCGTCGCAAAAATAGGAAACGACTTGTCGTTGCCGAGTATTGTGGCATCGATGCTCGGCGACGACGAGTCGTGGAAGGCGATGCTCGACTTCTGCGAGCGCACCATCTCGCAGAAGGAGGCGGCGGGGCGCGTGAGAGACGCACAAGCCCGCCGCCGTCGAGCGGGGGCCAGGGTGGCGGATGCCGCCCAATCCCTGGCCCTCTAAATGTTTCGGGTCCCCCTCATATGTCGGTTTGGGGCCCGGCGAAGGGGACCTAAGAAGACGACGTGCAAGCCGCTCTGCACGCGTTTTACGCAAGAGCATCCGGGTGATGGAAGGCCGGCTATCCTCGACCCACGCTGGTTCTGGTCCAGCGGGGTATTTCGTAGGATAGCTCACTCTAACCGGCGCCATGTAGGCGGGCTTCGGATAGCCTGCCGACCGAGAGGGCTGGTGGTCGTGGCGCCGACGACTGCCGGTCCGGCGTCCCGAGGGGGAGGGTGATGGGAGAGATGTGCTCCGCACTAAACACTTCACTTTCCCCCCTCTGCCTCTTCATGAGTTCTGTCTCATGCGAGGTTTGGACGTTGGTTGTTGAGCGACAGGAGGTTTTAGTCAGTTCGACTCTAACATGCCCCGCCCTCCATCCCCAGAGGAGGGCGGAAGTCCGGCGATTTCCTCCTGACCAAAAAAAAAAGCTTAGTTTTATCGATTCCTTATGATATTGTACTAAATAAATTTCACTATGTTGTAAATGAGATCTATAAAAAATATATCTACAAAACAATATTGTATAGTAGGTAACATGGTTTTGTACTGCCATCTCTTCAAGTTTTGAGGTACCAATATGCGAATATCCAATAAGCAACATTGCAAATATTTCGGAGGTTAACGAGATGGCGTTATACAAAATTTTGTTTCATGGACGCTACTTAATTTAAAAAAAAAGCCTTATCAGAAAATACAGAACGTTATATGTATAATAATTAAAGCCGTCCATTGTGTTTTTCAGTGTAAATAACAAAAACTATCGACGAGGATGGGATTCGAACCCACGCGTGCAGAGCACATTGGATTAGCAGTCCAACGCCTTAACCACTCGGCCACCTCGTCACGTGTTACATCATTTGAATTATAGTATTACCTACAAAGGCTTCTTCGTCTATGTTTATACAACTGTTAAATTGCTTTTCACATAAATGCGATACTAAAACATTCTTTGATAGCATTTTAGAACGGTTTTCCTATTTGGACTATTATAACATAGGTGGACTGATGTCTGATGATTCACCAGTCTACAGACGTTCACAATTGGTCAGAAGCTTCTCAAGGCTTGCAACTGTAACCGGTCTGGGAAACATTAGGAGCATCTTGGACAATACCCAATCCAACCAACAATTTTTTACTGGTGGTAGGACCTCTAGTGAGTCCGCACGGGTAGGTACCACCACCCTCCCTATTTCTGCCGTGAAGCAGTAATGCGTTTCGGTTCGAAGGGTGGGGCAGCCGTTGTAACTATACTGAGACGTTAGAACTTATATCTCAAGGTGGGTGGCGCATTGACGTCGTAGATGTCTATGGGTTCCAGTAACCACTTAACACCAGATGGGCTGTGAGCTCGTTCATCCATCTAAGCAATTAAAAAAAAGGAGCATTTTGGACAATACCCAATCCAACCAAAAACAGAAGTCTTTGTCCAGAACTTATTGAATCGGAACTAATGCATGCTACTAAATTTTGAAATACTAAAAATACAGAAAACGCAGGCCTAAAACAACACATAACCACCGAGAAATTCGCATCCCTCTTTGTTTTGTCGTTAACGGAATATATGAGATCAAAAGTGGAATTTGTTTTTAAAATGCCGATGTAATTTACATAATACTGCTTAGTGAAGTTGAATGACCTATAAGCAGTAACAACAACCGTGCTCTACTCACACTACAGCTTATCTAGAAGGAATCTAGCCAAGCTGTTAGCGATAAGAACGCATAGTTATATTAACTGGCCGTTATATACCTAATTATGTACTTTTCGACGGTTAAATGATCGTGTGTGCAAAAGTCTTACAAATTGCTGTGTGTTTAAATTTATAGTCTGTTTTGAAAGATCGAATTTTAATAGCTACTAGAGGCCCCGCAGTAGTCGAAATTCGACTATAATTAATTGGAATTGTAAGTTTGTACACCATTATAATTGTATTTTATACTCCTATAATCACAAATTTCGCCAAGACTACACTATAAAAAATATTAACAAAGGCAAACAATATTTAATCTATTTTCAATTTGACAACAGACGCCAAGAACAAAAGTTTGACAATAAATAGTATGCATGCGTGTGTGCGTCAAATACATGGTATGTAGTTTGTGTAAGTTTTTCTTTATTGATTTAATGTATCTTTTATGCATTATTTTAAAAAAAATACTAGCATTCTGCACTTCTTCTCTATATTCTCTATAAGTGTGGAAAATTTCATACTCCTCAGTCCGCGCAATTTTCGTAAAAAGGGATACAAAGTTTTTGCTTCACGTATTAATATATAAATGTAATGACAATGCAATAATTTATTTATTTTGTTTTATTTTTACAATCTTTTTAACAGTGTAATTTATTACTTTTTAAAGGTTAACTTTTATTCTAAAATTAGTAGATTTTTCTTAATATTAATAAATGTTTATGCTTTTATTGCTACTCAAGACAGAACAAACCTTCCGTGTTTATAAAAGAAAAAAACTTTTTAGTTCGGTTAGTTATAAAAACTTTTTTTTTTAAAGTTTTTATAGTTATTGCCTTAATAAGGTTTATACGCATGTAGGTTTGTACGCAAGGTATACGCATTACTTACCAACTAGATTCTGAAGGCAAGTTCTTAAGAGGCGATTGAAACAATAAACCCAAGACTATACAAACCAGAGACACACGGAATGCTACCGCTGACGTGATAGCCACATAAATATATAACTACGTCAAAACTTAGGGAGCTCAGGGCTGTGTGACGCCACAATTGTAAATTTAAATTTTAGCTGGTGGTAGGAACTCTTGTGAGTCCACGCGGCTGTAGGTACCACCACCGTGCCTATTTCTACCGTGAAGCAGTAATGCGTTTTGGTTTGAAGGGTGGGGTAGCCGTTGTAACTATACTTGAGATCTTAGCACTTATATCTCAAGGTGGATGGCGTATTTACGTTGAAGCTGTCTGTGGGCTCCAGTAACCACTTAACACCAGGTGGGGTGTGAGCTCGTCCACCCATCTTAGCAATAAAAAAGTTTTTTAAAAGCTTTGTTAAAGGCACAGCATTCGTTTATTTTCTGTGACGTCATTACGTATGACATCATACTTTGTGATTGGTGTTTAGCTTAACGTGAAAAAACGTTCGAATTATATAACATTTCATTTAGTTCACTTAAATACTTAGATCGTTTTCGTGTCTGATCGTTAGATGACCTCTGAGCGATATCTGATAATAATACAAACGATGTGTCTATAATCTATTGAAATATCTAAATATGTAGAATAATTTTCCTTAAATTTAACCTTCCCAAACTGGTTTTTAAGACACACGAGGCGAGATATCGTTGAACTTCCAAAATGTCATTAATTTAAAATAAAAAAATTCATAAAAAAACATTAAAAAAAACTGACAACCCTAAACGGTATTGTTGTGAGCTTTGCTTACCTTCAAACCGGAGCACTCTCTAGATGAGTTCGCAGACTTGTCTTTAATCTAGTTTAGATCTTGAGATTTAGGTCACGTCTCCGAGGTGAACCAATTTTAATATTATCGTTTTTTGTTAATTTATTCTATAAGTTAATTTACATTGTAAAATGGTGTTCGAGAAATTTCTTTCTGTTCTGTATTACAATAATTTGATATTAAACTTTCATTCCGTAAAGAAAATTACATTATTCTTTATGGAATTTATTACGTTTTAACTTGTATTTCATTACATTTTAAATATCATCAAATAGAATAAAATAATAACTGATACCTAGAACTCATATATGAAGTGAGTGGCGGCGTTTACGTTGTGGACAATTGAACTGAACACCAGATCTGAGTTAGTCCACCCAATTGAGCAAAGAAAATTATCTGGACCCCAAAACAACACATCTACAACATCAAGCAAAGAAAAACTGCCAAAAAACACGTGATCACGACTCAAATGCTAATCTATATATTAATACGTGAAGCAAAAACTTTGTATCCCTTTTTACGAAATTTGCGCGGACGGAGGAATATGAAATTTTCCACACTTATAGAGAATACAGAGAAGTGCACAATGCTAATATTTTTTTTAAATAATGCCTAAAAGATACATTAAATCAATAAAGAAAACATTACACACACTACATACCATGTATTTGACGCACACACGCATGCATAGTATTTATTGGCAAACTTTTGTTCTTGACGTCTGTTGTCAAATTGAGAATAGACTAAATATTGTTTGTCTTTGTTAATATTTTTTATAGTGTAGTCTTGGCGAAATTTGTGATTATAGAAGTATAAAATACAATCATAATAGTGTACAAACTTACAATTCCAATTAGTTATAGTCGAATTTCGACTACTGCGGGACCTCTAGTATAAATAAATTGTTTATAACCTATACGGATAAATTTACAAATCGGTTAGTAATTTTGACAAAAAAAACATACAAGTAGACAAATTATTTTTTGGCGCTAAAAACAACAAAAAAAGATTCGTCGTAATATCGGTACTTTAAGATCAGGTTCACACAGCAAAATTGTAAATTGATGTTAAACGTCCGCCTTGAGCCATAAAATCAATCGTAAATCGTATTTGAATGCCCCGATCGCCTTCACCTATATTTTCTGTGCAAAATATCAAGCTATTGCTCGCCCGTTACGCGCGAAAACTACCAATCATTATTTGAGGTTATGTTCGTTTTAATTTTACATTAAAACATATTTTACTAAGAAACTACCATTTTATTGATGTACTTTTTTTACATATCTGTTTAATTAACAAATAATCGGTGGCAAGTCGCACATGGTCATCTGACACCCTTTTTTTTTCGGGCCGAACCTCCTACGAGGTCCCCGCGCCTAGGGGGTGCGCGGGGTATGTAGGACTAAACGATCTGCAGGTGCTGAGAGCAGACCGCGGGCCCAAGGAATTTTAGGGCCCACCCACTAAACGACTCCCCTGCACTCTTACACCCGACGTTCGATTTCCTCCGAGGCCAGAACCCGGTTGAGGTAGGGGGGTTACCGCGGTCAACACTACAATCAGACAGCGCGGCTCACCCCAAGGACGCTCAGCCGACATCATCTGACCCCTGATTAGAAATCCCTGGACTATGGAAACAATACAGTCATCCCCCCTATAACGCGCTACCCTTATAACGCGTATTCATATTACGTGATTTCAGTCCCCCGCTTAACACAGGCATTCCCCCATATAACGCGGGAATTACCTACATACATATTTCTGTACTGTGAAATTTATAATGATTTGTACAGTTCATAATTAGCTTCGCGTACCTTTGCACGTGTGTCAATTGTGTCATTACAAAATTAAATTATTTTTATTAAAATTGTGTATTAAAAGGTAAGGTAGGCTAAATTTTATTAAAAAAAAATTAAACCGTTAGTTAAACCTAATAAAACATGTATACGTAACGTGTTATACGAGGTCTTAAAAACGCGTTATACGGGAATAGCTCTATAACGCGTTTTGATATAACGCGGAACCAATCTAACGCGTTATAGAGGGGATTACTGTATATAGATACTAAATACATTTTAAACAATGCGGTAGGCAGTGGTTAGGTTGTGCTCCCGGCATCGTGGACTTCCATGAGTGACGGTAATCATTCTGTATCAAATGGCCGTATGATGGTCTTCCTACTACGTCGATTTTTATGCTAGAAGCTATTCATAAAATAAACTTGGAACATTTCGTTTTCCCGCCCTTACAAGAAAACAAACTTGAAAATGTAATAAACATAATGTAAATCTTTACGTTTCCATAATTATAGTCTAGAATAATCTAGAATTTAGAGCTAAATCTACACGCAGTTATTATTTAATAGATCGAGCTAATAATAATCCTGAAACGTCCTTTGTTGAATGATTACAAAATGAATTTGCTATTTGAGATTGACTTTTTATAATAAAAACCGATCTGTTTGTTCAGGTATAAAATGACCTAGATTGAACTCGGTGAAACAATTAATAAACACAGTTTAGATTAATATTTTAAATTAGGTTTTTGAGGCCGCAGAATTTGTTTTTAGATGAAAGCTAAAACGAAATTTTACGCAATTCGTCTACTTTATTTGGAGGATATTTCATTTAAAATAAATATCAATTTAATTAAAGCTACTTGTGCGGGCGAATCTCGCTTTTTTTATATTAATTTCGACCATCCAATTTCAGTTTTTTTTTATTACTTGTGGTAGGACCACTTGTGAGTCCGCGCGGGTGGGTACCACCACCCTGCCTATTTCTGCCGTGAAGCAGTGATGCGTTTCGGTTTGAAGGGTGGGGCAGCCGTTGTAACTATACTTGAGACCTTAGAACTTATATCTCAAGGTGGGTGGCGCATTTACGTTGTGGATGTCTATGGGCTTCAGTAACCACTTCACACTAATTGGGCTGTGAGCTCGTCCACCCATCTAAGCAATAAAAAAAAAGAAAAAGTTTTCGTTCTCACATTTTATTTATCTCTACGACTCGCGAACAAATTACTGGATAATAATTTATTTCTTAGATACTGTGCTTACTTATGAATGAATGATACTTCATTGTTCGCTCAGACCAATAACATAATAAATACAGACGTGGTAAAGCTGTCAATGGGACGAAACAAAACAATGCGGACTATTAAAATACAAAAGTAAACTTCGCTTATGTTAACAATAAATAGAATCCACTCAAAATACGCATAATACGAAAACGAATGGATTAAAAAAAAAAGAAAACACTATTCTAAAAATAAATATACAGCATTGCGGCGCTAGGGAAGCTTGAATTCGAAATGAAGATTACGGTTAGGTATGCCGCACATCGCTGTGCTGCGGACATTTTATATGATTTAAGTTCAAAGCTAGCACGTGACTCAGAATAGTATAGCACCCTAAGTTTACGAAATTTAATGTGTTGAATGGCCGAATGAAAAAGGAGTCCTTTGCCTTGAAATGTGACTGTTTTTTTTTTCGGACGTCACTGAGTGTGAAAACTGTCAAATTCGGAGGTAGGTATATTTACAATTCACGTTGTAGTCGTTGGATTTTTAAAATTCGCCCGTCCGCCATTACGGACTAAGAAAAAAACTTTTCGTGTTTATCATCGCCGGTGGCCGATTCGCGTCAGCCATCATAACTTAAATTAAAATATCTCTTCCTGCCTCTCAATATAATCTGCCGGTTAACGTGATTTAAATGTTTAATGACTTCCTCTTTCACGGAACCTAATGAATTAGTCGGATATATTTGGACGAAAAGATAATTATGAAATCTAAACACCTTGATCGTTTTCCTATCTTTTTTACCTTCGCTACTGAAATAAGGTCATAAACTTAATGGATTAATAGGTGATTTCACAAAACAATCAAGTATCATTCGCTTAGTAGCAAGTGCACGCTCTACTGTAATTCATTAAAAGTGTCTTTAACAAAAGATTAAGAAAAAAGAAAATCGACTTCGACCAAATGAAATGAGAACGTAATCAAAGTAGTCAAAATAAATTATATATGCGCTATTAAGGACAACCCAACCCAGAAATTATTACTCAAATCTTGATAAATACATGGTCCTTATGAGAAGCGTCATCTTTCAAATAGATAAACAATTATCAAATCGGTTCGCCCTGAAATGTTTTCTGAACACATAAAAAGTACAGTTTAATTGAGAACCTCTACTTTTTTTAATACGGTTAAATCTTGTTTTTTTTTTATAATATTTGAAATACAACATTAAGAAGTTTATAGGCTTCGCTATCTTGGTATCGCAAAGGTTACGCAATGCTTCAACTCTGATCGCTTCTTGGCCACTGTGTCCTCTGACTTTCTCCTCTGAGTCATGTTTGTCGTTAATATTTTCCAGTATGACCCGGCTATTTCACGCTAAGTGACTTATAAGCACATCATGCATACAAAAGACACCGCTTCAAACTACGAATTTTATTAATAAACTAGCTGTACCCGTCCTCTTCGCTGGGAATTTCAAATTAACATTATTATTTCTCACCCCCCACAAAGATTCTCATCATTAACGCCCCCGCAACTGGTGTAGGGAGTCCAACACTCATATAAATATTAGCCTATCCATTAAGTACATGTATTTTCTACATGGATACCAAGTTTCAAGTCAATCGGATGCATGGTTCACTAGTTATAACGAAACATCCGTAAAGACCACTGTAGATTTATAACTAGTCAGGTCATAAGTATTGTCACACAGTAAAAACTTTTCTTTTAGAATGCTGGCCACAAAAAAGTTTATTGAATTCGAATTTCGAATTATTCATGAAAATAAAAATGTATACTTTTAGAATTTTACTCATTTTTAAATATGGAATAGACGCTTAAAGAAGACCGTGTTGCAGTTATTGCGTTGCATCGTTGCGGTTACGCGCCAATTCAAATTTTTAACATACTGAAAAATTTGAATATAACCAAAAGATTCGTTTATCGTACCATCAAACGATACAATGAAGACTCTAGTGTAGATGACAGGTCAAGAAGTGGTTGCCCTCGGTCTGTTAGGACTCCAGCAGTGATAAAAGCTGTGAAGGCGCGAATTCAAAGAAATCCCAAACGTAAGCAGAAACTGTTGGCCCTTCAGATGGGGTTAAGCAGAACCACGGTGAAAAGGGTGTTAAATGAAGACTTAGGGCTTCGGGCATATCGAAGAAAAACAGGACATCGTTTGAATGCTCGTCTAATGGACCTGAGACTGAAGAGATGCCGCGCTTTGTTGAAGCGGTACGCGGGAAAAAAATATCGGGAAATTCTTTTTTCGGATGAAAAAATTTTTACCGTAGAAGAGAGCTACAACAAACAAAATGATAAGGTGTACGCACACAGTAGTGAAGAAGCGAGCAACCGTATTCCGCGTGTCTAACGATGTCATTTTCCATCCTCGCTCATGGTATGGTTGGGAGTTTCTTATTGGGGCTTAACAGAGGTACATTTTTGTGAGAAAGGTGTAAAAACGAATGCAGTTGTGTATCAAAATACAGTCCTGACGAACCTTGTGGAACCTGTTTCTCATACCATGTTCAATAACAGGCACTGGGTATTCCAACAAGATTCGGCGCCAGCTCATAGAGCGAAGAGCACACAAGACTGGCTGGCGGCGCGTGAAATCGACTTCATCCAGCACGAAAACTGGCCCTCCTCCAGTCCAGATTTGAATCCGTTAGATTACAAGATATGGCAACACTTGGAGGAAAAGGCGTGCTCAAAGCCTCATCCCAATTTGGAGTCACTCAAGACATCCTTGATTAAGGCAGCTGCCGATATTGACATGGACCTCGTTCGTGCTGCGATAGACGACTGGCCGCGTAGATTGAAGGCCTGTATTCAAAATCACGGAGGTCATTTTGAATAAACTTTAGTGTCATAAGAATCTATGTTTTGTTAAGTTCATTTTGGTATATGAATGGTTACATAATTAATAAACTTGTTTCAATTATTTTACATTAAACATGTGACAGAATTTATGACCTGACTAGGTATATTAGTATAGATAGTATTTTTTTTTTTTTTTTTTTTGGTCAGGAGGAAATCGCCGGACTTCCGCCCTCCCCTGGGGATGAAGGGCGGGGCATGTCGGAGTCGAACTGACTAAAACCTCCTGTCGCTCAACAACCCGCGTCCGAACCTCGCATGAGACAGAACCCATGAAAAGGCAAAGGGGGGAAAGTGAAGCGTTTAGTGCGGAGCACATCTCTCCCATCACCCTCCCCCTCGGGACGCCGGACCGGTGGTCGTCGGCGCCACGACCACCAGCCCTCTCGGTCGGCAGGCTATCCGGAGCCCGCCTAGATGGCGCCGGTTAGAATGGGTTATCCTACGGAATACCCCGCTGGATCAAAACCAGCGTGGGTCGAGGATAGCCGGCCTTCCATCACCCGGATGCTCTTGCGTAAAACGCGTGCAGAGCAGCTTGCACGTCGTCTTCTTAGGCCCCCTTTGCCGGTCCCCAGACCGACGTGTAAAGGGGACCCGAAACACTTAGAGGGCCAGGGCTTGGGCGATATCCGCCTCCCTGGCCCCCGCTCGACGGCGGCGGGCTTGCGCGTCTCTCACGCGCCCCGCCGCCTCCTTCTGCGAGATGGTGCACTCGCAGAAGTCGAGCATCGCCTTCCACGACTCGTCGTCGCCGAGCATCGATGCCACAACACTCGGCAACGACAAGTCGTTTCCTATTTTTGCGACGAGGACACGGCGCCACCCCTCCCATGCGGGGCAGGCAACGAGCGTGTGCTCTGCCGTGTCCAAGTCGCAACCACAATGGTGGCACTCTGCCGTCGGCTCGGCTCTGATCCGGTGCAGGAACTCACCGAAGCAACCATGCCCAGTGAGCACCTGCGTGAGCCGGAAAGTGAGGCGTCCTCTGTCACGATTCGCCCAGTCCACAAGGACTGGGCGAATCGCCTCGACGGTCCTACGACCAGCCGAAGGATCGGCCAGCCGCCTGGACCATGATTCCAGCACGGACCGCCGAGATTGGGCCCTCCGCGCTCTGACCACACTGGGGCTGGGGCGCGCCACGCCCCGGGCACGAAAGTCAGCCCGCCACTGATAGTCAGCGGCGAGCGCCTCCGCTTCCAGAACCCAAGGCGGCGTCCCAGCCAGTACACACGCCGCCTCGAAGGAGATGGTGCGATAGCCGCGGATGACCCTGACCGCGATGGTGCGTTGCGGCCGTTGCAGCAACTTTGCTACCCCCACGGCCAGGGACTGGCCCCACACGGGCGCCCCGTATAGGGCCATTGACCGCACCACCCCTGTATAGAGACGGCGCGTCACCTGGTCAGGCCCCCCGACGTTGGGCAGAAGCCGGCTTAACGCGCCGGCCACCCCCAACAAACGAGGGACCAGATTCTGAAAGTGAGCACGGAAGGTCCAACGACTGTCTAGAATGAGGCCGAGGTACTTCAACTGCACCCCGACCCCAATACGGACGCCTCCAACCACGATTTGAGCATCGATAGGTGGCACTCTCCGGGGCCTGTGGAACCACATGGCCTCGGATTTACTGAGTGCCACGTCGAGGCCCAATCTCCTGATTTTGCCGACGACATGCGCCACCCCAACGGTAGCAAGACGGGCAGACTCAGCAAAACTCCCCCCCCGGGCCACGACCAACGTGTCGTCTGCGTAGCAGATTACACTCAGGCCCGGGAGGAGGGCACCTCTTAGCACCCAGTCATACCCGATATTCCACAGAAGAGGGCCGAGCACCGACCCCTGTGGAACACCGCGCACGACCGGGAATCGGTGCACGATCCCATCATGTCCGGTACACGTGACCGATCTGTCCTCTAAGTAGGAACCCACCAGCCGGCGAAGGTAGGGGGGCACTCCGTGTCTTTCCAGCGCCCCCCCTATCACGGACCAGGGCAGGGTGTTGAACGCATTGGCGATATCGAGTGATACCGCCAGGGCCACCCCGCAGTATAGATAGTATAGAAGTATAGATTCACAAAATTATATTTTGTACTATATGCGTAAAAAAGAAACGTGTGTAATTCACACATACTCGTACTAGAAGTGAAAGATTCAATAGTATTTTGTTTATATTTTTCGCAAAGTAAATCCGACAAATTTATATGTCTGTCTCTTTCTAGTGTTGCGTTTTCCTTTCAGCAAACTTCAAAACGCCATTTTTCCTGAATAAGTTTTCCTTTCACGATTCCTGGGGCCGTTATCTACGTAACTTTAGAATAGTGGAAGTTTTTTTACTGGTGGTAGGACCTCTTGTGAGTCCGCACGGGTAGGTACCACCACCCTGCCTATTTCTGCCGTGAAGCAGTAATGCGTTTCGGTTTGAAGGGTGGGGCAGCCGTTGTAACTAAACTTGAGACCTTAGAACTTATATCTCAAGGTGGGTGGCGCATTTACGTTGTAGATGTCTATGGGCTCCAGTAACCACTTAACATCAGGTGGGCTGTGAGCTCGTCTATCCATCTAAGCAATAAAAAAAAAACACATCGCGCTACCAGAGTAGGTTTCATGTCCAATATCTAGAACAGTTGCGCTCACCTACAAGGAAGATTCCAGAACTTATTTTTGCCCTAAACCATTCTGCTCCAATTAAGCCCCCTTCTTCGGAGTTTCTTGAACACTTGAGATGTCCTTCAAACTGAGGAAAGTCCTTCACGGTAGGCAGCATTCCGACTTGGCATTTCTCATATCCAAGAGCGACGTTTGACCACTTAATACCAGGTAGAGTTCCTCAACTGCCTTTTGTGGTAATAAAAAGGCAACTATTAACCTCCGTTTTCACCGTAAAAATATCCAAGGGTTGTGTGTACAGACAGCCTCCGAAAACCAAAATACAAACAAGAAAATGATTGTAATTTTTCGCGTGCTTAGGCCGCACTCCCATTTCACGCTCTGGTAGATTCTGCGAAGCACTGTTCTTGCTAAGGCCAGTGTTAGCAAATTCTCTCATTTGAGCCCGTGAGCTCACCCACCCGTCCGGGCGTAGCTGAAATAGCCCCGATACCAGCGAATAATTAAAAAAAAAACCGCTTTGGTTGTATATGTACTTCGTGAATTTAGCAGTGACTTCACAAGCACACATCCTGTTTGCCATTGAACTTGTGTCTCTACAAAGTGCATTAGCATAATACGTGACTTACCATAATCCGTAATACATTAATTAATATGCATCGACTAAAATATAATCATGATGTCATAGGACGTATAGATTTAATGTGCAATATTTCGAGAGCTCCTGATCATTTAAACGCTACGCTATTGACATATTGCAAGATTTATTCACATCACAACACGCGCGGTTATCTTTATCTATACTTAATAATATTATAAATCTGAAAAGTTTGTTTGTTTGAAGGCGCTAATCTCAGGAACTACTGGTCCGATTTGAAAAATTATTTCAGTGTTAGATAACCCGTTTATTGAGGAAGGCTATAGGCTATATAACATCCAAGTCCAATACAAGGCCAATACAAGTAGAGCACCAATAAAGAATGTTTGAAAATAGGGGTTTAAAAATAGCTCCTTAACATTCTATAATTCAAAAATATTTTCACTTTCTACGTGAATGAAGCGGGAGTAAAATTTTGCGTTATGTCAAAGTAACTATACACGCGAACGGAGTCGCGGGCAAAAGCTAGTTAGTGAATAAAACGAATAGGAATGAACGTGATCTTTACCTTATCAAACTCTCTTTTAATTTTCACTACCTATTTTAGTGACCTCATGTTAGATTCGCCGAAGGAGTTGGTGAGCTCACGGGGCTCTAACCTGGTGACGTTGCTAACACTAGCCAGAGCAGTGTTCGCAGAATCCAGCACTGAATCGACAACGCGGCCCACAAGATAAGGGTTAATTTGACGGTGACCGGTCAAACTCTCCAATTCTTAATCCTCTTATAAATTTGTGTGCTGTTAACACGCACTAATGGAAACCATATTGAATTTATGTCGCGACCAATAGTTTGTTCCGGCTTGAAGAGTAAGGCAGCTATCGTAACAATGTGATTCATGCTTTGCATGTCTAAATCTACGGCATCCACGTAGTTGAGTATATGGTTTCCGGTAACTGTCTAAATCCAGGGCCGTAAGCTCATATGTTATATAAAAAAAAACTAGGCAGGTACGCGAGTTGTTGTGTTTGGGTTTGAAGTTTTATTTTGTTAATTTAGTATGTCTTCAGGCTTAACCGTGTAACTTATTAGACGCATTAGCATTCGTGACACATTTGTGTACAAGGGTAGAAAGATGAAACAAAATCTCCAACAGTGGCTTTTTGGGTTCTACTAAAAAGTCCATTTAGCTCTCGGTAAATTATCATTTCACTGAGAAATTCTTATTTCATCTCACCCAACACCTGCTTATCTGCCATTATCTGTTGTCTTATCTGCCCTCATTTAATTCAATTTCATTTTATTATCAATTATTTCATTTCGTGTCATTTCGCTTTTCATACAGCCAAAATGATTTCAGTCTTACTTTACAAAATAGTTGGCTGTATAGGTCACGTTCCCTTAGCCTCCAATGGACGAATAAATCAAAAGATGTATAAAAAGCTCCTCCATGGTATGCTTGTTTGGCGCTAGTAATTTATTTGCTATTTATTACCGAATTTCAAAAAACACAATAAATTACAATACGTTATGCTCGAAAAATTCTACAAAGGTAAAAGAAACTCTTGAACGATTTTCCAAAAGGCTACATTTATACGTAATTTACGTCAATCGCCCCTGAACGATCCTTAATAGAGCAAAATCTTAATTAATAAGGAATTATATCGTTAATTAGATAAAATTAACGGTTTCTTCATACTTTGATGTCGCGTAAATTAGACTTGAAAGTTCACACGAGCGTACTTAATTGGTCCAAACGATCGGGCTTGGCAGTTAATCGACTGATTTAAGTGACTGTTGTACTCGAAAGGTATTAAAGCATTACAAATAGTAATATTAGGATTACAAAATAGGTAATAATAATTTTACATTTTATTATTATTACTGCTCTAGTTAACAAAAGGAATCAGGGTCTTGTGTACTGTTTTTTTTTTTAAAACAAATTCAACAGTGAGTTCTCTTTCGTAAACATAGTAATTTCTTGTTTTTTATGTGAATCATTTCATCTATGTACAAACTCGCAAAAAAAATTGTCAAAATTTGTTTAATATAAAAATGAAAATTTTCTAAAATGGTAACATAACACTATTAAGACTAATTTGCATTAGTTTACATAGAATTCGTTACAGTTTAAAAATTATTGCCGTTATTGCATAAAAAAACTGTGTCCCTTTGCCTCAGATCTAAAAAAGCACCAACGCAGCCTTGGACAAAAATGGCCGCCGTCGCCATTCGGTTACAAATGGACAAAATGACATCATTCTGGTTTCGAAACTGTTGCTCGTGACTCTTATAGGGCTGCATATGATTATAACTCTTAACTATAATTGTTTTAAATGGCATCCGTGAATTATAATTAATATTTAATATATATTATTAATTGATTTTCGATGACCCCATCGGACTTGACAAATGTTTCAAATAACATAAATAATATTATTTTATTGGCGCACTCTCTCACGGCTGTAGTTTATTTGGAATATCATAACTGTCAGTGCAGATGACGGCCATTTTACCTTACGAAGCGCGAGTTTTGTTTTGCGTTTGAAATAGACAGGGCGGTGGTACCGATTCGTGCACTGAATGTCTTAAACATTTTGGGATTCAGTTTTTTTTAAGTTATACTTCTTTAGGCGCGTTATGAAAAATTGATGAGAGTGAAATTTTACAATGTGCGCGCACCGTGACATAAAATTGACAGAATGAAGTTGCCCACTAAATCGCTCATTACAATACGACCGACGTAACTTGGCGAGTCTGAATATAGTCGCAGGTGAACTTTGCGAACCGTACCGAGAATTACCGAATTTATACGATGTCAAGAAAAGGGATGTCCAATATGCGTGTTTGAGGATGTTGTTTAATCGATTTTTTTTCAAATTGATTAAAATTAAAAAAAATTAAAACGAAATAAATTTAATAAAAATAAAGTATAACTTCTTACGCGCGTACATAAGTACACGCACCCTTTTTTTTAATAACTAGATTGATTTATTAATTATAATTTTAAGTTTTTCATTTCTAATTACCTTTACTTTCTTTTATTTGTATCTCGAATGGTTTTTTTAGGGCGTGCCTCTAAAATTAGGTTTTTTTTTGTTACAGGTAATAAAGGCATGACTCTCGGCCGGATATCCGCAAGCAATACTTCATGGCATAGTAAGGTTGATTTAAAATATTTTTTATGATTTAACCTGGTTCCATTTGCTGTCCATGTATTATTTAGTCCGTGAGCATTAAAACTGTAAAGTATTTGAAGATGTAGAAAGAATAAAATGACAATAAAAAAAGGGGGGTTTAATTGTCAAAGTAGTTTTAATCACGTATACGACTAACGAAAACTGATACATTGGATATCACGTAATTACTGGTGGTAGGACCTTTTGTGAGTCCGCGCGGGCAGGTACCACCACCCTGCCTATTTCTGCCGTGAAGCAGTAATGCGTTTCAGTTTGAAGGGTGGGGCAGCCGTTGTAACTATACTTGAGACCTTAGAACTTATATCTCAAGGTAGGTGGCGCATTTATGTCGTAGATGTCTATGGGCTCCAGTAACCACTTAACACCAGATGGGCTGTGAGCTCGTCCACCCATCTAAGCAATATAAAAAAATCCAGGGTTCTCAAATCCTCTGTTTTCAGTCAGTATATATTGAGGACTCTCCAATCTGCAAGAACTGATTCAAGAGCAGAATAAAAATGTTTCTTTCAATTACAAATTTCAAACTTTTTGTTTCAAACTTGCATTCGTGTCGATTGTGGATTGATGAGGTGGTCTGTCACTAAGAAAGATACTAGACTCAAGCACTCTCTAAATAATTAAAGTAATAGTTTCTTCATTCTCGAAGATTCCGAGAAATCGATTTTTCTCTGAATTTACGTAATAGTAATTTTCTTTCCCCCATTGTAGACGACTTTTCGGACATGGTAAATTAAAAGTCATTAAAAAACCCTGTATTTTTCCGAGAAATACGATCCCCTCGTCCAAGACGAGCTGAACGCTCATTAAATTTGCTCATTACCCCTCGGTAATTTTAAATTTCATCCATAAAGCTCTCCAATGTTAAATCTCTGAAATTACTATCCACGTATTAATGAATTATGTTAGAACTGGAATATCAATTTCATATTATGACTTTTTGTATTACGCTATATTAAGTTTAAATTAAATATTACGTTTTTAATGTAAATAAAAATGCTTCCATAAATAAGTGTAGTTTTGTTTTAGTGGCTATAACCGCCCATTGTGCTTTTTGTATTTAATTTCTTGCATTTAATTTTATATTACATCTATACAAATAAATAAAATCGAAATGTCTGTTTGTATTATTAAAATTCCATATTTTATAATAAAATTTTGTCACATGCGTATGAATGTATATACGGTACATATACAAAAAATTTTTTTTTACAATTTTTGTCTGTGTTCCGGCTAATCTCTGGTACAGCCGGACCGATTTTGACGGGACTTTTGCTGAAAGATAGCTGATGTAATAAGTGGTAACTCAGGTTACTTCTATTTTAGAAAAATCTAAAATTATTATAAAACAATGTTGCAATGTGAGAATAATACGAAACTGAAAATAAATAATAATTAACATAAAAACGCTAAACGAAAAAAAAAAAAAAACATTTTTGTTAAATTCCACGCGGATGAAGTCGCGGGCACAGCTAGTATAAAAGTTACAGTAAAGCATACTTCACACATTTTTATTGCTTAGAAAGATGGGTGGACGAGTTCACAGCCAGCCCACCTGGTGTAAAGTGGTTACTGGAGCCCATATACATCTACAACTTAAATGCGCCACCCACCTTGAGATATAAGTTCCCAGATTTCAGTATAGTTACAATGTTGTTACATTTGCTCGTTTGGAGCCTCTGGGTCTGCGGAGGGACTTCGGTTCCCTCTGTATTTTGTACCGCATGTTCCATTGTGAGTGCTCTGAGGATTTGTTCGAGATGATACCAACGTCTCGTTTTTACCATCGCACCGCCCGCCACCGGAGTAGAGTTCATCCATACTACCTGGAGCCACTGCGGTCATCCACAGTGAGTTTCCAGAGATATTTTTTGCCACGTACCATCCGGCTATGGAATGAGCTCCCCTCCACGGTGTTTCCCGAGCGCTATGACATGTCCTTCTTCAAACGAGGCTTGTGGAGAGTATTAAGCGGTAGGCAGCGGCTTGGCTCTGCCCTTGGCATTGCTGAAGTCCATGGGCGACGGTAACCACTCACCATCAGGTGGGCCGTATGCTCGTCTGCCTACAAAGGCAATAAAAAAAAAATAAAAAAAAATTGAATTTGCTTTGAAATATAGCCGGCACAAACCAAAAATATAACTTCGTCCATTCACACTAAATGACCGGTTGTGGTATTCGCATTTTGATATTTAGGTTTTAGGGAAACCAGTTACGACCAGACGTTAAACCCGTGGATGGTGGTAATCCTTAATATCGTCTGCTGATCAATAGCAATAATAAAACCAATACTAAACAAGCCGGCTCACTACTTCGTCGGTTCTTTTGAAGCACGTGGGTCTTTTTGTAATTAATATTAAACTCACCAATCCACTGAGTTTCTCGTCGGATCTTCTCAGTGGGTCGCGATTCCGATCCGGTGGTAGATTCTGCGAAGCACTGCTCTTGCTAAGGGCAAGCGTTAGCAAATTCTCTTTGGTTGAGCACGTGAGTTCACCTACCCGTCCCCGAAAAGCTTGGATAGTCCCATAGGCTACCAGCGAATAGGTATGGAAACAAAAAGTTAAACTCATTTCAATTAATACGACAATTAAGATAGACTAATTATCACAATTGACTTTTTCCTTAATTTCTTGAGCTGATTGTCGCTTCGCTTTGATTGAAACTGTCATATCACCTATGTCACGCATTGTAATCGTTTCGACTGTCTATAATTTTCTAGAAAATTCTTCATAGAACATTGGAGAATATTCTAGACTCGTCTTATACCTATATCGAGAACTCTCTCCGGACCTTTAGAACAATCTCGATGCAACTGGAACATTCGAGAATTTTGTAGTTGTTATCCGTTTTGGCTATGTGATGACAGATTGCGTTATTAGTACCGGTATAACAGTAATTTGGGCACACCGAAATTTATTCATGTTTAAATGAAGCTTAGCCTTAAAATATACTATATTTTGCGTAATAGCGTCAAACCGAAATGAAGACAATTAAAACAGATATAATTATCACTTGTATCAATTTACGTATTGTTTTAATAAAACTGAATATAAAATTCAAATCTATAGTATATATTATGTAGATGTAAATTCCTCTTGAAGTATGTAAAACAGAAATTATTCAAACACAAAGTCCCAATAATATTTGTCGCTCTGACGAAGGAAGGTCTTTTAATAAAATTTGTTCCGGAAACAAATTATCATTGCTTGTTCAAAATATTACGGATCCTACTTATTAAATAATTTTCGTAGTAATTTTTTTTCATTTTGTTACCTTATATCAGGCAGGAGATATTGTTATTGAAATTTCATTTAATATTAATGAAAGCGATTGTAATATAACATAACACAATGTTGCATTTGTAAAATATTCGTCTTCATTTTTATTTATTTTTATTTATTTTATTTATTTAATATATTTTGTACACACAGCTGTTATATGAAACACGACAATAAGGATACAGAGTAGTACAAGGGCACTACTTATTTCATGTCGAAATCTCTTCCAGTAGGCCCGCAGAAGGAAAGAAGAATTAGGAACACATTCACAAACCTAGTGCATACAGTAAACATTACATATAATAATATATACATGTCGCATCCGGGTCAATAGTTCGGAATATCAGCGATACACAAACGTCAAAGTGACAGAATGGCCGTGTCGTGGTTGACGACTTTTAGTAATATTAAGACGGTGGTTTTGATTATTATTTTAAATGATGAAATGTTGTTTTGATAAATATCACAAAATGAAGGGTAGACTCCGTAACGCCACAGTTATAAAATGGCGGTACGTGGACAGAGTCGTGGCATTCCGTGTCAGACAGTCATTCCGTCCGTCTCAGTCAGTGAGTCTCTGGCGGTCAGTCAGTCAGTTAGTCGGTCTGTCGGTTTTATTGACTTTTTATAAACTGAGTTCAACCAAATACGAGTGATGACGGAAACTACCGCTTAGCCATCCCTGGCGCCGCCGCCTCCGACATACATATTACAAGATACAAAACAATATTTATATATACAAATACACACACACACACACGAACACACCCATATATATTTATACACATGCATATATATACATACTCACTTTATATTATAATAATATATTTTATATACAAAATATATAAATAATTTATATACAAAAAAAAATATTATTTAATATGGTAAGGATAAATAGTGTTTTTAATTTAATATTAGTGACTTAGGCATCTGTCAAATATCTTTTTTTATTGCTTAGCTAGGTGGACGAGCTCACGGCCCGTTCCAAATCACAATTTAAATATTCATGAAGCATTCTCGTCGAAGGCAAATCCATTAGTCATTTATAATTCGTTAATATCCCCACAATTGTGCACAGTTGATACATGTACTTATTTTTACCTTTAGATTGGGCTTATCTGACGACACAAAAGTGCCCACATCCAGATACGGGCTTCGTTAACTGCACACCCGTTTAAGAATACAATGTGGTTGTTATAACAAAACTATTTTCAACGTATTGTAGACTAGCGACCCGCTCCGGCTCCGCTCGGGTCTTTAACAAAAATTTGAACGATATTTGACGTTGTTTTATTTTTTCAAATAAAAGAACACTTATTGCGGCATAACTATAATAGTTAGACATATGCTGTCGCGACACTTTTTGTAACTAACAATGTGTTCTACAAAGTTATAGTATATTATTTTATTCTATCATCAATCTTTTTCGCAGCGCACGCGATGATGTAATGAATATTTTAGGTAATTGTTTTTACATCTAGGGTTACATTATTGGAGTTTTAGTAAGGATCTCTATTTTTTTTAGAAAGAATTTAATCTCTGTCACTCGGGAATATATCTTTTTTTTATGATTGAATATTTACTGGTGGCCCGGAGGCCTTTCCAGTTTCACCAGGACAGATGGGCGAGCAAAGGCTCAGCCAGGAGGGGTGGGATTTGCTAACAGCTACCCGAGCGCCTCCGAAGGAGACCTAACAGCTCAAGAGCAGCTGCTTCGCGAATGAATCTACTACCGGATCGGAATCGCGACCCGCTGAGAAGATCCGGCGAGAAACTCAGCGAGCTGATTCATGGGTTAGGTTGCACGGCGAACTCTTTGTCGAGTTCGACGAGTACGGTTACCGGGGTCCCTAAGCCTGCTCCTAGTGTTAGAGCTGAAGGCGTCTAATGCAAAGGTTATTGGATCTGATGGATCCGTAAGGACGTGGGTAGTGTAGCTTCCAAACAATGAAATATTTTTTCAAATCGGTTCAGTAGTTTTGGAGCCTATTCAATACCAACAAACAAACAAATCTTTCCTCTTTATAATATCTTATCTTATACCTTTAAACGAGCAATTCTTGTATATATATAATCTGAATCTCGGAAACGGCTCCAACGATTTTCATAAAATTTAGTAAACTGGGGATTTCGGGGGCGATAAATCGATCTAGCTACGATTTATTTTCAGAAAATGTTGTTTTATTCGTGTTTTCAATAATCAACTCTTCCCGACATCTATTGGCGAATAATAATACTATTTTCTTAATTGAGGGCAACTAAACCGCTTTAAAGACACAACAAGATGGCGTTATCAATAAAAAAACCGAGCAAAGCTCGATCACCATCTGGTTAGTATATAAGTGTAAAGTAATCAGAACCAAAAATCCAATTTGTAGTGAACTAACAGGGCACGGAACAGTATTTATAATAATATGTTAACACGCGACCAAATCATTAGGACACGTTTTATTTATTCTAAATCATTTCACTTTATTTGTTGTATAGCTTGGTAATAAGTAACTTTGTACCATTCAAATGTTGGTTGGTAGCATTGTTTGAATTCAAATACTTAAATATGTATAACAAAAATTAAGTTTTTTTTTCTAAGGTCGTTCGAAGTTAATGCCAATATACAAGATCCATGCGTCTTTAAACGAAACATATAATAAATTATATTTAATACATACCAATTTCGTAAAAATCTATACATGAATATGGCAATTTGAACGCAATTATGGTAAAATGCTCTTAATTAAGGACTTTTCTTTGGATATCTATATATTAATACGTGAAGCAAAAACTTTGTATCCCTTTTTACGAAAATTGCGCGGACTGAGGAGTATGAAATTTTCCACACTTATAGAGAATATAGAGAAGTGCAGAATGCTAATATTTTTTTTAAATAATGCATAAAAGATACATTAAATCAATAAAGAAAACATTACACACACTACATACCATGTATTTGACGCACACACGCATGCATACCATTTATTGTCAAACTTTTGTTCTTTACGTCTGTGGTCAAATTAAGAATAGATTAAATATTGTTAGTCTTTATTAATATTTTTTTATAGTGTACCCTTGGCAAAATTTGTGATTATAGAAGTATAAAATACAGTCATAATAGTGTACAAACTTACAATTCCAATTAATTATAGTCGAATTTCGACTACGACGGGACCTCTAGTTTCAATAATTTTATATATCGCATAAGAAATTTCTGTACAAACGCATTTACATTTAAAGTAAGTATGAAAATTTTAATGAAAACATTTCAAATTTGACATAACCTTACTTTTTAATGTCATTAGTCTACGGTGTCTGTCTACTTCAAGCATTTTCTACCAAATGTCTGCGATTGTTAAGGAAAATTGAACCTTAGATACAACAGCGCCAAACTAATAACTGATGCTTTTGCTAAAGCATTGGCGGAGGCTATGCGGGAATATTCGACGCTCTACTTTTAAGGCTAGAGAAACAAATACCTGTAAATATTGAACGTACTGTATTGAACGATGCGATCGATTCCGATTCTTCTAACGAGTTATTCGTGTAAGCCGACAATACAATTGCGACTTTGTCTCGTGTCACATGGTACATGGCGGCATTCACATATTGCACATACGGTGCTATAAAGTCACTTGTGTAATTTTCGGCTGTCTGGTGTAGTGGTAAGTGACATGGTCACTACACAAGGGGGTTGCGGGTTCGAATCCCGCCAAGGGAAGATATTTGTATGATAAATATAAAATGTCTTTTCCAGGGTTATGGATGTATATTAAATATGTGTATGTGTATAATAAAAATATTACATTTATTTCCGTTATCTGGTACCTGTAACACAAGTTCTTTACGAACTTACCACGGGACCAGTTAACGTGGCGTGATTGTTAGAATATTTATTTATTATTTATTTATTTATTTCGTTAACAATGAACTGAGTATGGGAAAATACATTTCTTAATAGTTATTAGTGAGACGAGAGAGATGTTTGCTTTTACTGATGAAGTTTAAAGTTGTAGTTTAAATATTATTTTATTTCTATAGTCTAGCAGAACTATATAAGAATTATATAATAAGATGTTGAATTTTCCAATAATTTGCATGGGTGACAATATCGCACCGTATGTGCGATATAGTACCGGTCCACCATTCAAGGGCGAAACCTGCAATGGACGTCATGTTGATTGAAAATTAGAGGCACTCTGAGAAATAAATTTACCCACTACGAATTTCAAACTTTGAAGATATATAAGGTAGTCGACTACTTGGAAACTAATTGAAAATGAACTTCCCGGAGACGGGTTCGCTTCCTGGCTTCGAGAGCAAAGTTCTTGAACAGAACCTCTCAGGTCCTATGCCTATGAAAACGATCGCGCCTCGTTTACATCACCGAGTTCGCTTGCAAGACTAGTGGTTACAGTAGAGCTTACTTTATCAGTATCTAGCGACCCGCCTTCGCTTCGCTTCGGAAACTTTAATTTATTATTGATTTCTCCACTATTTAAGGGATGTTATTATACATATAAACCTTCCTCTTCAATCACTCTATCTATTAAAAAAACCGCATCAAAATCCGTTGCGTAGTTTTAAAGATTTAAGCATACATAGGGACAGAGAAAGCGACTTTATTTTATACTATGTAGTGATACAACACGAAATAATAACAATAGTGCAATGGGTGGTATTACTTAAGAAAAATTATACATTATAATGTTATGTATGTATAATGTTATGTATTAATAATTATACATAATAATTATAATGTATACAATAATTATAATGTATACATTATAATTATTATTATACAGGTAACCATTGTGCTACAATAAGATTGAAGTCAGAGAGAAGTAGGTAGATTGTGGATCAGTGTGCTAAGTGCGAGTTTCTTAACGTTCTCGATAGCGTAAAAGTTAACTCGAATTTGTATGCAGTTGGAACAGCGCCCATAGCGGCAAACGCGAATGTTCCACAAACTTTTTTTTTCTAAAACGATTTAATTGTAGATGCGTGAAAGTCGATATTTGTAAGAGGGGAGTGAGCGAAGAAATGCTATATGATAGAGGAGTATGGAAGGAGAAAAAAATCTTACGCTTACCCCAGGTGCCTGGGAGAAGCGCTGGAGAATGATGATCTATTTATGTAGAAAGGTATTTTGTTAATATTTGTACCCCTGACTACGTGTACAAAAAAATAATGTGGATCGGCTTAATATAGCTAAGATGTGTTAAAACCATAACAAATAAAATATTAGCGTTCTTAATATTATTACGGATCGGACGGTAGCAAGCAGACATCAAAATTTCCGTCATTACGTGTTACTAAACTCGTTGAAGTTGATATCAAAATTAAGAGTAAATATGGCGTCCCATTTAACGGACTTACGAAGTTGCTTTCATCTGAAGCATCACCATCCTACTATTGGAATAAAGTGTAAAGTTTGAACAACTTTAAATGTTAAGGAATTAATTACCCTAACATCAACAGTCTTCGTTTCGTTACGTTATAATGTAAATCTATTGTTTCTTATAATTTTGTTTTCAAAAGTCGATGCTTGCTTTGTATAAACAAACTATTTCAGGTTACGTTTTCATCTATTGAAATAAATATAACTTAAAACCATTTTAATGTTGTAAGGATTATTTTAATTTTAAAATGCTACCAAAAAATTCGACGGCTATTTAAAAAGTAGATAAAATACTTAGTACAAAAATAACAATTATTATTGTATTATTAAAAGAAATAAATATGAATACTGTTGAATATGTAAGTAAGAAAACGAACCCAGGACCGGGAAGACGCTAGGAAGAAGAAAAAGAAGAGTGTTTAAAAACACCAAATTTTCAATTAGAATTTAAAGCAATTTGATCGTATTCCAAAACTTACCGGTAGATGGCGCTGTTATATAACTATGTTAATAAGCGACACTGATATAATTTAAAGGATGTAACTTTTAAACAAACAAACAAAATTTAGAGTAGGAATAAAAAAAAATCCTGAACACATAAAAAGTAAGCATATAAAGTAACGAAATATTTAGTTACAACTATATTTAATTTCAGGAATATGTAGGTACCTAATTAAAAATTTGTTTGTGTTAAAAAATATTTTCCAAAAAAGTCTAGTACATTTAGTACATGTGTGTCATTTGTAATGTAATTCAAAAATTCAATATGATTTCAAATTGTGCGTTAGCTCAGTTTACCAACCCGTCGGTTTGGCCCGATCGAAAGTGCCCCAGTTCTAATCTCTACGCATGGTCATTCGCACAAACGCTTGACGCAATCCTTGGTCAAACGTTTGCAACAACATGCAAGAACAAATCGGGAAGAAAGTTTACTCGGTCACCAATCCCAATGGTGTCGGGTTGTGTACACTTCCTATATTTTCTTAATTTTATAACCGGTTATTTTTGTTTTTCTTTCCTTGACAACTTAATATGTAGGCAGCGGCTTGGCTTTGTCCCTGGCATTGGTGAAGTCCTTGTCGACGCTAACCACTCACCATCAGGTGGGCCGTGCGCTCGTCTGCCTACAAGAGCAGTAAAATAATAATAATTAAGAAGTATGTATGTATAATTTTCGAGTAAAATTTTCAATTAGTGTCTTCCTCATAAACGATGAGCTATTTTTGTCTCATTTATCTGTGACGACAGAATCTTTTCTTAATTTTAAATTTTGACTTAATTTTTTTTTTTATTAACATAACAGGACGGAAACTAACAGCTGTCGAGTGGAAATTCCGAGATTTTCCTTGACCTCTTTACATAAAACCTTCCCATAATGGCATACATATTTTGACGTTTGTCAAAATTCAAAATATACTTTTTTTATTATACGTTATTAATGTTTCTTATGATTTAAATGTAACGAAATTGAGACTTCTATTTTTTTCTCAGTTACGTTAAATTAAAATTACTTATTAGCCTTATTTAGCTAGATTGTAATCGTATTATTGTGGCGCACCTAGGTTTTGGTAAATTACATAAATAAAATAAATAAAAAATCTATATTCTTTGATAACGCGGCTAATTGCGATTTTGATATACAAACTAAGCTTAAATACCATCTTCTTTTTTTTGTTCAATTTTAACCCTTATGTCATTGACGTTTTCCTGCGATTAACGCGAAATATTAAATTTAATACTTATATTTTTTTTAATCTACCAATCGTATGTTTTGGCTAAGGTAGAAGACGCGCGAGACTTATTGATGGGAACGCGTATTTAATTTTTTTATATTTCTTCTGGCTTAAATTTTTAAAAACAAATTAACAGAACTCGAATTCCGCGGAAAAATCAATAACATTGTAAGAAGTCAGTTGCCATACAAAAAAAAAAGAAGAAAGATGCGCGAAATAACATAATAGGTATTAAAGCTTGAATATCAGTTAATTTTATCATGACAGTATACCAAAAGTCTATAATTACGTTGATATCGTGTACAATGAATTATTTATGCCTCTGAAACGTACCGCGTGTATACGACACCGCATCCACTGTGCGAAACACATCAAAATTTCAAAACATGTCACGGGAATTTCTAAATGAACATTCAGTATAGGGATGCGTATTGCGCACCTGGTATTTATCAACTTCAAAATAATCCTTATAACGTAGTCTTGACTAATACTAGTATTTACTAGTATTGACTTACGGCCGTTTTCAATAACCTATCTATCCCTAGTTTCGGTTACTAAAGATAGACAAATCTATATTTTTGTCCTTACTTACGTTCCAATAACCTATCGACGGGCAGCAGTTCCTATCGGATTTATCTATCCATCGTCGGGAGGACGGATAACCTGCTAAAGATAGAACGCTCATACAAATCGTGCTTACTTCCGTTTCAATATGAGTTTTAAGTAACTCTCCGGTAGGCGGCGCTATCTCTAGTATGGCCATTCGCTTATCTGTCAAAATCGGCCGGTTACATGTTTATCTTCCGAAAGTAAATCGCTATAATTTAATAATTGTTTCTCTTCATATTGGCATATTGTAGCAGTGATGATAGTGATATGGAATTATTTCAAATGATAATGGATTGTGATGCAGATAGTGATAGTGAGGCCGATATCATATTATGGTTAGGAAAATAAAGATCGTCTGAATTACATGGCGAAGATCAATAATTACGAATTTGACTATAGATTTCTGAGCAAAGGTGTTGTGAATGAATTGGTTAATTTAATGAGACCATATTTGAGTGTAACGTCAAAAAGGTAAGATAAATTTTAACCATAAAAGTACTCGTTATTACAACTTATATTTGTTTATAGCAATAGCAAAATTATACCTAATTTTTGTTGTGTTACAAAATCACACTCAACAGGAATTCTATAATACTGCTGGATTCCCATGGTGCCCTAAATGACATTCATATACTAATACAATAACCTGGTAGGCTATTTACCTTCATTCTTATTACACACTGATACCTCTACATTTTATATTTGTGTTACAGATTCAAATATAGGAGAGGAATTTAGAAATAGAAAAAGAGTATTTTGAATGTGTAATTTGTGTGCAATGCATCATTGATGTTTCAAAATGTTGTTGCTTGATGGCCTGGGTCTACTCATAATACAACTATAATTAACCATTCCGATTGAAAAGGTATTTCTTAATTATATTACCTTATTTATATTATTATTATATTTTTATTTATTTATATTATATATTTAGGTGTTTATATGAATTTAATATGACACTATTATAATAAATTATCTACATATCAAGAGAACATTGATAACAAGGTGGACTTGGAAATTGCTATTTGCTTGCCGATAGAGGCTATCCCCACAACCCTATCTTTTAACGTGATTAATTAACCCACATACTCAATCGGAACGATTTAAAATGAATCACATATTAAAACAAGAAATACTATAGAGAGGTAATCTTTTTTTTTAGTTAAGAGCTTGTTATACTGTATTGTAAAATAATTTAAGCGAATAATGTATAATTTTCAGATGCATTGGTGTTTGTAAAAGAAGACTCCCTGTATATCATTGAAAAGTAGATTAAAACTAGAAAATATGCAAGCTGTTATTATAGCTGCCATGCTGCATAATATCGTCAGAAGTATGAATTTAGAAGAATTAGAATCAGAAATTTCAGTCGCAGATACATTACAGGAAAAAATATAATTGTTCATAACAATTTTTCAAAACTTACATCTGAAATACAACTATGTACTTATAAATAATTGCTTCCAAAGATAATTTATAAAATAAACTCCAAAGATAATTTGACTAATTTTTATTTTCCAAAATGATAATTACGTGGTAGTTAGTACATGCAAGATATTTAATTTAGAATTTGTACATATACTTAAAAAACTATCTAACATAAAATTATTATTGCCTACTTAATTTATGAAATTTAATATTCTTTTTAAGTAATTTTTAATTTTTTAAATTATCTAAATCTAACTTAACTTTTGCTACCCTTTTCTTTATTTTCCAAGTCAAGTCTCTTTTTTGCTATTAGATATTCTGCTAATGCATTGTCCCTATGCTAGCCTTGCATTTCTTTTCTTCCATCTTGTTTCCGCTTGGCTGTAAAAGTGTTAAAAATATTATATGTGACCTACAACAATGTGCATGCTTTATCCAAAATTTCATCTGCAATCCTTACCACCTCCAGCCTGTAACAAAGAGCATAATTATTTCAAATACTACGGCAACCTGAAGAAAAAATCATGTTTATCAATGTGTTATTAGAGACAAACAATCAACTAATTATACTAACCTTACTAAGGTTGTTTCTTATGTTGCCGTAGCGTTCTTTAAGTTTTCCCATTTTAGTCGAAGCTGCGATGGAGTTCGTGGGAAACGACGAATCGACGAATTAAAATCATTTACAAGGGTTTGCCAAGCCTGCTCCTTCAATTTATTGTTTGTGGCATTTGTTGCCTTATTATTGAAATGTTTTTTCGCCGCCACAAGTTCTGCTAGAATCATCGTCTCATCTTTTGTCATGGGTGCTGCCTTTCTTGACTGAAAAAGATATATTTTCTAAACTTGAACTCAAAGTTTTCAAAGTAAAATTATTATTATCAATGTAGTTCATAGATACTTACAGAATTCATTTTATTTCACTGTAGCTCTTTAATTATAAACACACTTAGAATTATAAACGAAAGTTTTAAAGCGTTTTGGAGGTAAGTCATCATCTAATATAGTAGGTAAACAATAGAAAAACAAACAAAAGAAACTGATCACTGCTTATTGGCAAACGGACTGTCAAAACGTTTCGTTTCATAATTTCGACTAGGATAAAAATAGCAATACGTCCAATTTCAAAAAATCTACATATGTTTTTATTACTTTTTGTTATAAACAAATGTGTTTATGATAGTCTACAATATGCTGGTTAAATTATAGTTATAATTTAGAATAAAATAAAATAAGTCTTGATCCTGATGTTGTTTCGTATTTGTAGTAGAACGAAACGTATCAAGAGGCTCGGATAAATCGGAGGGAAGAAGCTATCTACTGTTGGTTAAAGAGAGATAGCACTTATCCGTGATTGTGAAACGCAAACTAAGGATAGATACGCTCTTGCTGATATTCGGAGATAGCTATCTATCCGAAAACTCAGATACGTTATTGAAAACGGCCGTTAGAGTATTTAAAATTTAACTAGAGGATAGAAAGTTTTGTGAAAGTGAAAGTTTTGTGCTAGTCCTATAAAGCTGTTGCTATTCCCTACACAACGAAACTTGGGCTTTTTGATGTAGGTCCAGAATAGCACCACCCCATATTTTCCATGGGTTTCGAAAAAGCCACGAATGGATTCTTTAGGGATTGTGCAGCCGTTATTAAAGACAGTTGGGAGTTCGATAGCATCTCTCAAGGTCAGTGGTGGCACTCAAATTATGATGGGCCCTGTAACCACACCAAGTAGGCTTTGAAACCATATTTTAACAAAACAAGAACTGACTTCAACAAAATAATGTAAATAAATGTAGTCAAAGTAAATTAAAATTAATAAGAGGATAACTCAAAAACTACTGGTCAGATGTGGATAAAATTTTAATGGAACAACATGAAAAGCACCGGCTTAGAAATAAAAATAATCATCATCGAGAATGAAATCGGTTCATCTCGAATAAAAATCCTGACGCAAGGCACATCACAAAAAAAATTATCCTTCTTTTTCTGGAGTCGATCAAAAACATACTGCGAAGATTTCAACACAAAAATACAATTTCACAAGTCTCGAGCATACATACATACGTACGTAAATCATATTATTTAGTTGGGATATCTAATATGACTAGTATCTATGGTATACAAAGAAGGATAATAAAGAATTACGGAATGTTATCGTGGGCTATATATCCTGCGGCTTCAATGCTTGCGTATGAAAGGATTAATCCTGTCATAACTAGAGCTCCAAACCTATTACTAAACCTGTTATTTCGTTGATAGATTAGTTATATTCGTGTACACCTCCTCCTGATCAGAAATCCACATAATTACTTCAATGCGCCATGTAGGACACCGGTGACCTACATGACAGTCAATGGATTACGTTTCAAATATTCCGCCAGCTTGTTCGGTAACCGCGCGACCAATTAAGCGTGATACTCGCGCCACGACTTGGCGTGACGTGTGCTACATTTTAATCTAAAAAAAAAGACTTGAAATCATAAGCAGTCGGCGTTAAGTATCTCTTATGCCTTAGCATTCAATTAAGCTGTAGTGTCACACAAGAGATTTATTACAGAACCTACAACACGCGTAAAAATGCTGCTAAGGCCGACCCCGGTCACCATCCTCGTCGAACCCGTCGCTGGCGACGAAGGGCTCGACGAGAGAATTAACCCATAAACACAGTCCACTGAGTTTGTCGCCGGATCTTCTCAGTGGGTCGCGTTTCCGATCCGGTGGTAGATTCTGCGAACCACTACTCTTGCTAGGGTTCGTGTTAGCAACGTCGTCAGGTTTGAGCCCCGTGAGCTCACCTACATGTTAGGGCGAAGCTGAAATAGTCTCTCAAGGCTTTCAGCATAGGTAGGAAAAAAAATCATAAGCAGTCGGCGTTAAGTATCTCTTATGCCTTAACATTCAATAAAGCTGTAGTGTCGTACAAGAGATTTATTACAGAATCTACAAGACGCGTACAAAGGAAGGGATGCTAAGGCCGAGTATAGACACGTTAGGTATTTAATAATTGTACTGCAAACCCAAAAGCGACGATGCGAATTATTCACGCCGGCTGTTTCACCTTGAAATAATTAATCATTTTAATAACGCGGTTGAAACTTTGCGCGTTCATATTGCACGCGAAATTATTTTGTTGACACACGTGATGTATTCTGAAATGCGTGTCGAGAGAAAGCGCCCAAGTTTTTGATCAATTGTTCGAAGTTTACACTGTGCGGTAGGTACTTTTGTCTTGTGGTATTTCCCTTATGTGCATGAGCGCATACTATAATTTTTTGGACATGTCTCCCGGCTAGGAAATGACTCCATAGACCGCCATGTCGTTCAGGGCAAAGTAGAAGGCACCAGACCGCGTGGAAAGTTGCCCAGGCGATGGACCGACCAAGCCAAGTCGACAGTTGGCATTAGCATTTATGTCACTTTTATAACATATTAACCTCTTTTAAGATTTATGACATAAATCATATAGAGGTTACATACTTAATTACTACACGTACATTGATGAACTTAATGCTTAAGGAATTCTCTAGCAGTCAACCAAGAGTGATACAGCAAAGAATGTAGTAACTGCATTTTTTGATAGACTAAAAGAAAAATAGACACTGTACAATATACTAAGTTTATTAAACGAACCCATTGGGTTTCTCGCCGGATCTTCTCAGTGGAGCGTGGAGAGAGAAATGTTTTTAACAGAAAAAGAGAGAGATAGAGTAGGCAGCGGCTTGGCTCTGCCCCTGGCATTGCTGAAGTCCATGGGCAACGGTAACCACTCACCATCAGGTGGGCCGTATGCCCGTCTGCCTACAAAGGCAATAAAAAAAAAGAAAAAGATAATATTGCTCACCAAAACACAAATAACAATATTTTATTCGGTTTTCGCCTGTCGTACATGTAATTAGATCTACTAGTGGTCCCGCAGTAGTCGAAATTCGACTATAATTAATTGGAATTGTAAGTTTGTACACTATTATGATTGTATTATAAACTTCTATAATCACAAATTTCGCCAAGACTACACTATAAAAAATATTAACGAAGACAAACAATAATGAATCTGTTCTCAATTTGACAACAAACGTCAAGAACAAAAGTTTGACAATAAATTATAGTATGCATGCGTGTGTGCGTCAAATACATGGTATGTAGTGTGTGTAATGTTTTCTTTATTGATTTAATGTATCATTTTATGCATTATGTTAAAAAAATATTACCATTGTGCACTTCTTCTCTACATTCTCTATAAGTGTGGAAAATTTCATACTCCTCCGTCCGCGCAATTTTCGTAAAAAGGGATACAAAGTTTTTGCTTCACGTATTAATATATAGATTTTTAATCGTTTGACACTAAGAAAACTGTAAAATATACAAAACGTTTTAAGTATTTAATGTGAATAATAAACACGAAATTGAACCCTAAGATTATTACAATATTTTACTATATATAATATACGTCGTGTCATCATCGAGTATCCGTAGATTCCTTTCGAAAATTCGCATTCAACAATTCCTAAAGGAATTCCTCACTCGTGATATTCGAGAAGGAATGAAAGAACTCTCTAGTACGTAGTGGGTCATTAGGCGCGTGTCGGTCGGTATGCGTCATATGAGTCGTCTATTATCAAAGGTGGCAATCTGTGCTTTTGGACAAAAAAAATTTATTGATATGTCAATACAGATTAATTTGAATATAATCGTCTCCTTGAAAGAATACGGTTCAAAACCTGCATTAAATAAAGGTTAATACTTAACCTGTTATTTATCTAAGATGTCGTTCAGAAGAGTTTTGTGACTGCCAATGGAATACAAAGTCAATAATTCGTTTTTCTGATTTACCAATAATTGTCCAAAAGTCACATTGCCGGCTTTGATAATAGTCGACTCATATGTAACACGAATGTAAAATACTTTTTTTCAATAATGTGAACTTAAAATACAGAAACCTTTAGCTTGAACGGGCACCGCTGGTTATTCGAATCAATACTGCATTACACGTTATCGGTTTTGCTGTTGTAAATACGAATTTAGAATGTATTGAAAACTGAAGCGACAAAACAGAATTCAAATATGTGCTTGCAAATTTGAAAGTGATTCGTTCAGGACTCTTCTTAATTTCTAGATACTAAAAACAAATTTTTTGGTATTGCTTTAAAAAAAAAATAATTTTAAACGGATAATCGTGATTACAACTCGTCTATTACTAAGTGGTTATGAAGGTACTGAAGTGAAGGTTATGAAGGTGAACTGGTGGTAGGACGTCTTGTGAGTCCGCACGGTTGGTACCTACCACCACCCTGCCTATTTCTGCCGTGAAGCAGTAATGCGTTTCGGCGTGAAGGGCGGGGCAACAATTGTACTGTAAAAACAGACCTTAGAACTCATGTCTCAAGGTAGGTGGCGGCATTTACGTTGTCCATGGGTTCCGGTAAACACTTAACATCACGCCATCGTCACGCGTTAGATCGCCCATTAATACAAATATTTCCGGGCTTACGACTTCTTTGTAAGATTATTAGTCTATATACTTGATGTACAGACAGAACTAGTTCCTTTAAAGTACGAATTATGTTTGGCTTCTGTATACTTTTATAAAAGTGATCACCAATGAAAGCACTCACAACAGATACATACACAAAGGGAAAATTATGTTTGAAAGATCACGACACTACAGAAGGACGGAAACAGGCGTAAGTCATGAGAGTCTAGCGTTTTCAATATTAAAATAAATTTTATCTAGATGCAGTGTCTTGCTTGGCTGTTCTCCCGGTATTTCTAATGTCCATAAACGACGGTCACCGCTGATGGTGCCTATGATCATCCGCGTACAATGGCATTAAAACAATTTGCAAAGTCAGTGTGACTTTTCTTTAAAAAAAAAAAAACAGTTGAAGTTCCTTGTGCTTTCTGCTGTATGTCGAACGAGGTTTTTATTATTTTCTATTTATTGGTGAACTTAAGTGTTGTAAAATGTTAAATTTGGAAATAGCTGGGTTTCGTTTTTAACGTGTAAAACAAAAGATACAATGTAATAATACATAAAATAAAACTGTTTTAGTTTCAGTTCATTAAGTGATATGCGCGCATTTCGATCATTGGACGGACACTAGTATGAAAATGTCTAACTTTTGGGTATCACACTAAAATATGAGGCTTATTTTCTCCTGCCTAATCGCTGGTAGCCCAAGAGGCTATTCCATCTATACTCTGACATCTAAGTTAGCTCACGGGCCCAACCTGAGAGAATTTGCTAACACTAATCCTAGCAAGAGCCGTGCTTTGCTACCACCGGATTTGCGACCCTCTAAGAAGATCCGGCAAGAAACTCTGTGGACTGTATCTATGAGTCTATGAAACCTTAGTTTATACATATGTTTAATATATATATATATATAATACCTTAATTTAATTCGCAGTTGTGCTCAATTGAGCTCTTTAAAATGTTGAAGACAAGAAATACCAAAAGTGGAATCTCCAATTTATTCACACGCATTCACCTTACTCGCTGTCGCTTACGTACGGAACCGTCGCCCGGATTCGGATCTTCTTTTGTATATAAAATAAAGGCGTGGGTCAGTGGGACCGTTGTGTTATTGGTAGATGAATAACTTATATTGGATAGCTTGTTCAATAATACATGGCGCCCTCACACAATACATGTGCCGTGTGTCATCTGATCAAGTCAAGACGACGAAGTGTATTCGGATATGAGATAAAAGAGGTTCATAAAAAGAGAACGATAGTAAAATGTGATCTAAAAAAATGGTTTAATAAAAAAAATAGGTTGCTACTGCTATGAGGTCCTAAACCATAATTCACAAAAGAAAAATAATTACGTTTGTCCCTAAAGCCTTGTTCGGACTAGGCGAGTATTTTAGTCGAGTACCGAGTAATTTAGTGGCTAAACAAAATGTGTGCAATTCACACGTGGTAGAAGTGAAACCTTCCAAAATTAAAATACAATTATCCTAAACGTCTTAAGTATATGTAAAATTTTGTCATTAGTAAATAATTGTAAGGTAGCGCCCTCTGTGAATTGATATTTTAATTTCACGTATAATCCTAAATTAAAATTCACTACAAGAGCTTTCATACACACGTTAGTATTAAAAAATCTCACAGATGGCGCTGTATTAAATAGTATGTATATTTCTGTCTCATTCTTTGCTGGCTTCATCCTACACATTTTTGTATTTGTGTCTCTTACCTGTCGTTTTTTCCGTTGAATCCGGTTTGAAATCACAACGATTCTAAAGAAGTTTTCACTTCAAAAAAATTTAGTCGAGAAGGTTAGTAAATAATTTAGTCAAGTCAATCCATTTTGTTCTATTTTTCGGGCGAGTATCGAGTAGTTTAGCCACTACTAAATTACTCGGTACTCGACTAAAATACTCGCCTAGTCCGAACAAGGCTTAAATGCCCCGTACTCACAACTCAAGTAATTTAATACTAGATGTGAAATCGTATCTGTATCCCTAAAATATTACCGCTATAAATTTCTTTCTCCCGATCTACGTCGTAAATACAAAATGAAAGATAAACAATATAATTAATAAACCACTCCGAGTCACGGCTAACGATTGTAAATTTCCATTCGTATCAGTGCAAATGATCCGAATCAGTTTTACAGCCGGACGGATAGGCGTCCGATTGATTTGTTGTTTTCGCGCTTTGATTCCGATCCGGCCCGTAAAATAATTAGAAAGGATCCTTGTTTATGGGGGTCGCGGTTTCATGTTTATTTCCGACGTAATACCGTTCCATTAGTAATTGCTTATTTACTTGAGTAGAATAATTAATTACCTAACCAATATAGGAAGGGAAAGGCAATGTTTACGAACAGGATTAAAGTTGAAAAAATATATGTAGACGTATATATTGTAGAATTATTCATAGTATTATTCATACTAGTATTCTTTTAATAGCTGAAACGAATTAATTTAAATTGGCCAATAAATTGTTTTTAATGCCTAGCGATTTAAAGCGTGGAGTATCTGTTATCTGAATCTACTGATATGGTTGTCTTTGATTTTTTTTAATTATGAAAAACTTAATACTGATTTATTTCTAATACTGAAAATTTTTTCCCTAATTAAATAAACGGTAAGCTTTTTCGAAAAACTCAATATCTTAGCCTCAACATTCAATCACGATCAATTTTGAACCGAAATTCTTCACTCATTCTTGAATGTGATTGAAAATGTCCAAATCATTCATATTTTTTTTTAAAATCTTATTAGTCGGGCGCATATCGAATTTGATTTCCTTATAATTGAACACCGGCTGCGCGAATTTATTTTATTTTATGACAAGAATCCGTTATATCCAATATCTTTCCGTTTTTAAATATAAATTATGTATTATTAGTCACGATGACGAATACAAAGAAATACATTTTTCAAGTCGTATTTCGTCTTTTATGACTTGAGAAAAATTAACAAGACGTGCTATCGATTCCAGTTTCCCAGATCTAAAAACGAAGTCTACAAAAATTTGTAAACTTTTTGAAACGTAAAAAATAGCATACCACCAAGATCGTCAGTAATAAACCGTAAGATTGCTTTTAATTACATCTAAAATTCGCGTAAACTAAAGAAATAGCTTTGAACATATACCTTTTTTTAACTTTTTTTATAGCTTAGATGAGTGGACGAATTCACGGCCCACCTGGTGTTGAGTGGTTACCGGAGCCCATAGACATCTTTTTTTTTTTTTTAAATAAATAAATATTTACTAACAATCACGCCACGTTAACTGGTCCCGTGATAAGTTCGTAAAGAACTTGTGTTACAGGTACCAGATAACGGAAATAAATGTAAGATTTTTATTATACACATACATATATTTAATATACATCCATAACCCTGGAAAAGACATTTATATTTATCATACAAATATCCTCCCTTGGCGGGATTCGAACCCGCCACCCCCTTGTGTAGTGACCATGTCACTTACCACTACACCAGACGGCCGTTTGAATCTACAACGTAAATGCCGCCACCCACCTTGAGACATGAGTTCTAAGGTGTCACTTGTAACATTACAACGGCTGGCCCGCCATTCAAACCGAAACCCATTACGTACTGCTTCTTTCGCATTTACAGTAGATATTATAGTAGGATTTCCATCCAATAGGCCGTCGATATAATAATAGTCCTAGTAGCTAGTCAAATATGCTCACCGTCCCTCACGCTCGTCTGAAAAACTGCACTTTACTAAAATGATCTCATAAAACTTCATTTGAAGAAGGATATGACAAAGCCCTTAGTAAAGTCTAGGGGGAGAGTCCAGAGCTTGTAGTAGATTGTGGATAGAACCATGGATACACCATTGTCAATGCCAGCAAGATAGAAATGTTATGAAGTTCTTCAACGAATACTTCTGTACAAGTATACAAGTAAAACAATGGTATCTACTAACTTCATTCCTACCAACAGTAAATATTAAAACTAAAATCATACAAATGATAATTCCTAATTATTCTAACGTAATTATTGCATATTATATCTCAACAGCGGAATTTATGCCTAAGCTATATGGAAATAAGATAAGTATTTGCACCGAGAGGTCGTCCTTTGGGAGCTTTCATCAGTTGATATATACCGGTCTTGGGAGCCAAGTAATTAGAAGGACCTCGTTGCCTGCGTACTAACTAATAAGCTATACACACAGCGATTTTACAAGCGTTATCATTTCTAACAAAATTGTTTCATAGTCAAACGAATAGCGTGTTTTTAATTTAATTATTTTTATATGAACATCCAGTTTTATTGTCCGACACTATACCGATGTCGTTTTATTTACCAATTATTTTTTAAAGTCACTAACATTCAAATACTGTGAAATAGCCACTTAAAAGTAAATTTAAATTGGGTCCGAATAGTATTGAAATCAAATGCCTGAAAATATTAAGTATCTGTTTTGATGATTTTTTAATCGCTTCGTAGGCAGGTGAACCCACTTTGGATGACTTTTTTTAATTCCGTTGGAAAAAGCGTAACATAAGCGCTTGGAGAACCTGTCGAAGTGGCCCAACTCTAAGGTTGGATCGTTCTGGTCAAAAATCGTTCTATCGATGTACACAGTAGTTTCAGGTAGTAGGGTTTTTTCTTTTTTTTCTTTTTTTTTGTTATTGCCCTTGTAGGCAGACGAGCATACGGCCCACCTGATGGTGAGTGTTACCGTCGCCCATGGACTTCAGCAATGCCAGGGGCAAAGCCAAGCAGCTGCCTACCGAGGGAAGCCGCTGCCTTAGGGATACTAAGTTGGGGCGGTGCGAGAAAGTGACGGAATCATCTCCAACAATAAGTTAGAGCACGTGCCCTCGAATATACAGAATATAGACTAGCAAAAAGTGTGTTGCGTAAAGACCCCATTATCATTCGTCCATCGTCCAATTTACAACGAAACTTCGTATAAAACCGCGTACAGTCCAATTTACGATATGAAGCCAATACACATACCTTTGGGACCAGCAGGGCCGGCGCATACCCTTGTCAGGGACCCTGACGTGACGAGAAAACGTTTATAAAGCCCGCTTCAACAAGCCCCCACCCGTCAAATGTTGTGAAGTTTAAGGGCCTTTTGGCAAAGGTGTAATAGTGTTCGCCAGAGTTTTTATAACAGAATTGGCGACGTAATACAGAAAAAATAGAGTGGTGTCTCATGGATACCAGGTCGAAACGGAGTTCCTTTTGATATTTATTTATTATTTTATGTTCGTATTATGTAATTATTAAAAATAAAAAATAAACACTATAAAACAATTTTATTAAAGTAATCATAAAATGTATGAATAATAAACATGAATAAAGTTGGTATTGCAATTAAATTTCTGGAAAACATGTATCACTATTATATTATTTATTGTGAAAATGTTTATAAAATCATTTTACATAATATTGTCAAGCTGAAAAAAGTTTCAGTTTCCTCTGTAATCGGTCGTAAAAATCAATGATCAAAAAGAGATGTCGATTTTTAGTATCGTTTGTCGATGTTACACTTTTTTCGGTCTAGTCTTTCAGAACGCAAAGGATACGTGCGACAAACAACTGCGCCCCAAATTGTTGGATTGTTTTCGTTCGAGTGTCGTGGAAAATTTGTGTTATTGCTGTTGGCAGCGTTGGGTTTTTGACGAATAATAGAAATACAATGAGCAGAAGAATATACAGGGCCATTTTAAAAAGAGCCTCTGTTGCCTCATTAAGCTAAGGTGATTCGTTACTCGTTACTCGTACAGCTAAGGTTATGTATTAGTGTTTTTATTTATTATTGTTACTATTATTGTTATTGTGTACAGTATCAATAAGTAAATTGATTAGATCGTACTTTTCTACCCACCTATGTAAAGCTCACCTTCTTTAAGAACGGTTAGCTGGTAGATAACTCAATTGTTGAGTTAAGCTCGCCATTTTTATAGCTTTTCGTAATTATTATATTGTTTCAACTGTGTGTGTACAATAAAGGATAAAGTAAACTCGTGTTCTTCAATACGACAAGTATTTGATAAGGAAGATTAATACAACAGATAAATACCTAGTCAGGTCATAAATTCTGTCACATGTTTAATGTAAAATAATTGAAACAAGTTTATTCATTATGTAACCATTCATATACCAAAATGAACTTAACAAAACATAGATTCTTATGACACTAAATTTCATTCAAAATGACCTCCGTGATTTTGAATACAGGCCTTCAATCTGCGCGGCCAGTCGTCTATCGCAGCACGAACGAGGTCCATGTCAATATCGGCGGCTGCCTTAATCAAGGATGTCTTGAGTGACTCCAAATTGGGATGAGGCTTTGAGCACGCCTTTTCCTCCAAGTGTTGCCATATCTTGTAATCTAACGGATTCAAATCTGGACTGGAGGAGGGCCAGTCTTCGTGCCGGATGAAGTCGATTTCACGCGCCGCCAGCCAGTCTTGTGTGCTCTTCGCTCTATGAGCTGGCGCCGAATCTTGTTGGAATACCCAGTGCCTGTTATTGAACATGGTATGAGAAACAGGTTCCACAAGGTTCGTCAGGACTGTATTTTGATACACAACTGCATTCGTTTTTACACCTTTCTCACAAAAATGTACCTCTGTTAAGCCCCAATAAAAAACTCCCAACCATACCATGAGCCAGGATGGAAAATGACCTCGTTGGACACGCGGAATACGGTTGCTCGCTTCTTCACTACTGTGTGCGTACACCTTATCATTTTGTTTGTTGTAGCTCTCTTCTACGGTAAAAATTTTTGCATCCGAAAAAATAATTTCCCGATATTTTTTTCCCGCGTACCGCTTCAACAAAGCGCGGCATCTCTTTAGTCTCAGGTCCATTAGAAGAGCATTCAAACGATGTCCTGTTTTTCTTCGATATGCTCGAAGCCCTAAGTCTTCATTTAACACCCTTTTCACCGTGGTTCTGCTTAACCCCATCTGAAGGGCCAACAGTTTCTGCTTACGTTTGGGATTTCTTTGAATTCGCGCCTTCACAGCTTTTATCACTGCTGGAGTCCTAACAGACCGAGGGCGACCACTTCTTGACCTGTCATCTACACTAGATTCTTCATTGTATCGTTTGATGGTACGATAAACGAATCTTTTGGTTATATTCAAAATTTTCAGTATGTTAAAAATTTGAATTGGCGCGTAACCGCAACGATGCAACGCAATAACTGCAACACGGTCTTCTTTAAGCGTCCACTCCATATTTAAAAATGAGTAAAATTCTAAAAGTATACATTTTTATTTTCATGAACAATTCGAAATTCGAATTCAATAAACTTTTTTGTGGCCAGCATTCTAAAAGAAAAGTTTTTACTGTGTGACAATACTTATGACCTGACTAGGTAAATATATCCTCCATAAACAGGTTAGGATACAAAGCTAGAGAGGGTTTTTTTTTTTTTTTTATTGCTTAGATGGTTGGACGAGCTCACAGCCCACCTGGCGTTAAGTGGTTACTGGAGCCCATACACATCTACAACGTAAATGTACCACCCACCTTGAGATATAAGTTCTAAGGTCTCAAGTATAGTTACAACGACTGCCCCACCCTTCAAGTCGAAGCGCATTACTGCTTCACGGCAGAAATAGGCAAGATGGTGGTGCCTACCCGTGCGGACTCACAAGAGGTCCTACCACCAGTAGCAGTGTAGGAAGAAAAACAAAATCAGTGTTGAAATCTTTCTGCGTCTCTCCACACCACTCTGATAAATAATTAAAATGCCAAGAAAAGCTATTTTCGTGCTTGTAAACGAAAAAATAAATCAATTTAATCATAATAATTAAGTTTAATAAAACACAAAATCGGTCACTCGACGTTTTCACGTCGAATATAAATTAAATTTTATTAAATTTATAACGGACGACCGAACAAATTGACGGATCCGGAACGCGTCAGTCGACTGATACCATAAAACCGGCTATAGGGTTGTAACAATTATTTTAATCCAATTTTTATTTTTAAAGCAATTTAGTATTGAATACTAAAAAGTTATTGTGGCCTTTTCAATTTTACCTATTCGATTTATGAGGCCACAGTTCTGCTGCTATAGAACTTGTTTAATAATTTTTTGGGATTGAAAATTCAATTCTTATTTAACAAATAAAAACATTGCGATCTTGATGTCATCTCCGTCCTCGAGTAGTCAAACATGATTATACTTAATCATGATAGAATTGGTCAGCCGATGAAACGAAAAAGAATCAGATTGAACACACTCTTATTATCTTTTAATCTAGATTAGAAATAGCTATTGGATATATTTCGTCTAGTTTTAGTCTTATTTTCAATCTTTAAAAGTAGACGTTTATTTAAAAGTTGCAAAATTAATTATTGTTCACACTTTTATTTTTCTCTTTTGTGATGACGAAAATATTAAATATGTACTAATAATAGTTATCGCGTATTCACTTGAGATATCGCCATTAAAAACTGATTACACTTCACTAGAGTATTTATCGTTGTAACATCCCATACCTATATTTTTTTATGTAATATAATAATTAAAATGTGGCATCCTTAGCTAATCTCAGTGAGGTAGGAAAATTCATGTCCCCCGACGAAGAAGCTTACGGTGAATGTTCTAGAAAATCTTTGTGAATTGAAAGTAGTTAAATCACTTGGGATATGTTAATTGTGAACTAGTGGGCACCGCTTGTGATGTGGGGACAAACCTAAGGTAAATAAAATAAGTGAATTATACCATATTTTGAGAGAGATTAAATAACAAAAGCAAGAAAAAGAAAAAAGAAAAGTTAACGTATATGTATGTATGTACATATAGAAAATTCATAGAAAAATTAATTCGGAGAGTCGAATCTATACGAGTATTATTGCCAGAGTTTACAACTTACTTCAAGACTACATCCGGACACATGTCAAACATATCCCCTAAAGTTTCAAAACTTATCTTGAACGCCTTCGCAATTCATAGGCTATCCAAAACCTAAACCAACTTCCTACTGGGTTCGCAAAATTGATAAAAAATTATATCAAGGAGTGAAAGACTTATTCGGTTAAGGCAAGATTTCACTTAATAAGAAATTTTGAAAGAAAACGAAATATATCCCAAGGCAGAATTCAGGTCTCAGTAAGGATTTTCAAATATTGTTAATTACGTGTCACCTAAGCGGTCAAGCGTCTTGAATTTTGTAAGTTAGTTCTGCACCTTGGTTACAGAAATATTACAAACTATAAATAAATTATAAAATTATAATTAAAATACATAACGAGTCATAAAAGGCTATTTAGTATAAGTGATCTTTCGCTTCATCATCATCAGCCCGTATCTCTCCACTGCTGGATATAGGCATATTCCATAGTTTTTTTTTTTTTAACTTGTATCCCGTTTTCCCCCTGACGTTGTCAGAGCTCTTATATATCTTAATGTAAATTCTTTTAATAAATTTGATTTATTGTCTACTTAGTTTTTGATTTAAATTTTTCTTTCCAAAGTAATTTCTGTTTAGTTACACTATTTTTTAAACAATATGTACCCCATGCTTGCCAGGTGCAGCATAAGGTGGAAGCATGGGTCAGGCTTCTTTATTCCTTTTTATTATTCGTTTGGCTATTTTAGTTGCGTACTCTAATAGGATGCCCCTTTCCTTTTTACTACGCACATATCCCATAGTTCGCCACAATGAACGATCCTCCGCCTTCCGCATCCAATCTTTCCCAGCATATCGCCGCAAGTCATCGGTTCAACGGGCAAGGGGACGCCCAACGCTGCGCTTACCGGTACGTGGTCTCGTGGATCTTTCGCTTAATACGCGACATTTATCTTTGTAATTAAAAGCCCGTTTTATTTGGTATTAGTATCAACAATTCAATGTTTTTTAATCCAACTTCAATTATGTTTTCACTATATGGCTAAATAAATAGCTGAAGATTTTTTTTCATGATATTTTTTCCAAATTTTAAATTTTAAATGGCTTTCCTGTAAAGTTTGAAAAATGTCGCTTAAACCAAATAATCTTTCAGCCATCAATATGAAATTTGATATGATGAGCGTAATGATTCTTAAATCATTTAGGAGTCAGACTCGTCGTCGTGGTGCTAACGATAAAATATCAGGTATTCATTGAAAAATCGTGCAAAGAATCTTTATTTTTTTTTTTATTGCTTTACTGAGTGGACTAGCTCACAGCCCACCTGATGTTAAGTGGTTACTGGAGCCCATAGACATATACAACGTAAATGCGCCACCCACCTTGAGATATAAGTTCTAAGGTCTCAAGTATAGTTACAACGGCTGCCCCACCCTTCAAACCGAAACGCATTACTGCTTCACGGCGGAAATAGGCAGGGTAAAAATAAGTAAATATAGTATGTTATGTAGATTTTTCCTTTTTTTTTCTCTACCTTCTGTTAGTAAACTCGGGGGGCTATACGAGCTCAACCTGGGAGTCTTGCCAAACATTTGCCCTAGCAAGACCAGTGCTTTACTGAATCTACCACCGGCGCCAAACTTAGCGTAGGTCATGTAATGTAGATAGCCGCCAATGTTTAAAACAATTTGTAACTGTACCCTAAGTACGCTTTTACGTATTAAGTGATTTAAGTTAATTTAGATGAGACTAACTAGACTAGACTAGACTCCGTGAACGAGTAATGGATAGACTAATTGTGCTCATTACGTTGTCTCCGGGGAGTGGTAAATAGGGCTTCGTTACAGACTAAATCCAGTAGGAAAGTCAAGATATCAACCGTGTGGTTAAGTAACATTTGGAAGGACATAAATAATATCGAATACATAGTCTTGCTTGTTCGTTTTTATTTTCATCTGGGCTATTAATTCTTTACGTGATTAAGAATAGAACCTTTTCTCATTTGTGTTTTTCTTACTAATAGCTTTTTAGCTTTGAAAAAACAGTAGGAGATGCTTACCCCGTACTGTTTTCTTACTTTTTTTTTTTTCGTTGCCGTATAGGCAGACGAGCATACGGACCATCTGATGGTGAGTGGTTACCGTCGCTCATGGACGTCAGCAATGCCAAGCGCAGAGCCAAGCCGCTGCCTACCGTACATTCCGTTACATTCTTTTCTACTGTATATTATTTAAATTTAACCGTTTTCTTACGACACAGTAAATAAGACTATCTTCAATTCAAAGATTAAAATTTAATCTTTCACGGACCTTCTCTAGAATTGACTTACGAGAAATTAAATTATGTTTTCCAATAAACCGGAATACCCTCACAAGTTTCGTTTTCAACCCTTCTATACCCTTTTCAGTACCCTTAATATTTTTGTATGGAACATGTATTCAATAATTTCGCGAACGTAGGGTTTACCTTTATCTTCTAAATCTGTAGCTGTGTATGAGATGAGTATGTTTTGCGAAAGTTTATTCGGATAAAGTAGTCAAACAAATATATAATATTTGGTTTGAATATTTTAGTATTTATAATGCTGAAATACTACTCATACTTGTGATTATCTAGACGTATACGGGTTCCAATATTGACTATATGACAATACTAAGTATTGACACTCAGATTTACAAATCAATCGCACAATACCTTAAGATCGAAAATCAAAGATACAGTAAAGATTATAATTATTAAAATGATTTGACTTAATTTTCAGCAGAGAGAATCCAAGAATTCAAATTCAACAATATTAAAACTAATTACAATTTCCGAGACTCTCGGGCCCAAACAAACAGATTCAAATTACCTTTCGACCGCTTCAATAATTGATTTTGTGAAAGTAATTGCCCAAAGAACTAAATCGTTCTCCATTTTCGACGAATAAATAAACTCATAAAAAAATAGCTGAAATTTCAACATGAAAATGGCCTAAAATATGATGTTAATAAAGGCTTTCAGAGAATCTTATCTGTAATTTCATTTCTTCGCAACCTGTACCTGTAAAAAGAGACAATTGGTATTATGAAATTTATTTCGAATGTTCTTAATATCTCTATGATTTGAGTGAAAATTACCTAATCGTCAATCGTCGAAGCCAGGTAACTCTAGCTGGGTAATATTAGTTGCTTCTGGACACCGCCTTGTGATGTTAAAACATTTTTAAACCTCGTTTGAAAAGCACATGTCCAATTGATTCTAGAGCTTGCTGACACAAAAATATCTCAAGAGCATTGTGCATGAATACATTAGTTCCAGGTAGTAGAAATAAATCTTCGGGTGAGTGACGCGCATCTCAATCAATTCCTCAGAGAACTCTCCGCAGTCAATATTTTACAATAACTCCCACCCAAGTATATACTGCATGCAATCTATATATATAAAAGAAAGTCATGTTAGTTACACCATTTATAACTCAAGAACGGCTGAACTGATTTGGTTGAAAATTGGTGAGGAGGTAGCTTAGAGCCAGGAGAAGGACATAGGATACTTTTTATCACATTCCCGTGGGACGTGACATAAAACGTGGTATAACAAAACTGATGTGGAATAACAAAACGCAACTGACAGCTAAACGTTCTATGCTTAAATTTTGAAGTTGACCGGTTGATGTGTTTGAAACAAACCGTGTGGCGGAACAAAGCTCGCCGGGTCCGCTATTAAATATAAAAATGACAACGAAAAATAATGTAATGATTTGAAAAATTATTCATAAATTTGCGAAAAAGGATATTTCCGATCAAATCGACACAGGGGACACCCGGGTTTGAACCGGGGGCCTATCGATCTGCAGTCGATTGCTCAAGCACTGAGCTATATTCCCACATGAACATTAGAAGAAATAACGCTATTAAAAGTAGCTATCATCACAAAATGTTGCCATATATAGTCGGTTATCTACTAATACGTGGGTAGATAAAATTAGCTACGTAATTATACAAATATTTATGTGTGCGATATTTGTGCTTTTATAATTTTGCTAGATGTGTGAACGTTTGTAGGCAGCAGCTTGGCTGCCCCTGGCGTTGCTGAAGTCCATGGGCGACGGTAACCTCTCACCATCAAAGGGCCGTATGCTCGTTATTTGTAAATAAAAAATTAGAGCCACAACGATGGATACTTTGATTTGAGATTTTGACAATTATCATTGGCAATGGATTAGCAATATGGACACCCTCTGTCTGTCTAGACATGTCTGTTATTTCAAGATGTTTAAGCAAACAGTATCACTTGTGCTATATTCACCCGCAACAGATTGTTTAAGCTGGAATGATTGAGTAAAGGGAGAACTAATTTTCTTTGAAACTATTAGTTTTCAATATAAGTTCAATTTCGAAATACCTACAAAATTTGGAAATACAATCTTTGGTAGACTAATTTAATATGCCCGTTTTTATGTACTGATTTCGGTAGAGAATCTGATGGGTAGTATTTTTTTTTATTGCCCTTGTGGGCAGACGAGAATACGGCCCACCTGATGGTGAGTGGTTACCGTCGCCCATGGACTTCAGCAATGCCAGGGGCAGAGCCAAGCCGCTGCCTACCGATTCAACTAACCGACGTAGCAAACGAACCGTAAGCGAAAACATTTCTCAATTTTTTATAACATTCAATAATAGCAAAGAGGGTTTCAAATTACGCCACTCCGGGCCCTTTCTTGCAAATAAAACAAAAAGAAACAGTACGTAGGGATGACGCGAACCCGGGATTTTGTGTTTTAATGTGGGATTTTGTTAAACATCTCACATGCCTCCCCTGAATTGAGAGTGAAAAATGTATTTGTATGAAATTTTTTAATCTAACTGATTGAATTTGAATGGATAAGTGAACAAAATCTTCACTAATGTATACTAAATCTGTCACGTATTGTTAATTTCTTAATACAATCGTATAAATTATCGCCATCCCTAGATTTATAGTGTAAAATTTCAAAATATCGTGTTACTGTTTGAAGACATTTAAGACGGCGCCGTAAATGTCTCGTGTTCACGACCGTATTTTGTAACGCTAACAATAACTCATATTGAAAGAGAAAGTCAGAAGATCAAAAACTATAATCAGACTGGTACAGTAAAATAATTCTAAAATAGTATAACAAGAGCAACTTTTCCGCAACAAAAGCTTCCTATGCTACTTGTCCTGTGTATAAGCTTACTAAAAAAAACTATCGCGGTCCTATGAAATAAATTAACTTTATAAGTGCTCTGAGGAATTGTTCAAGATGATACCGACATCTCGCTTTTACCATCGCACCGCCCGCCACCAGAGTAGAGTTCATCCATACTACCTGGAGCCACTACGTTCATCCACAGTGCGTTTCCGGAGATCTTTTTTGCCACGTATCATCCGGCTATGGAATGAGCTCCCCTCCACGGTGTTTCACGAGCGCCATGACATGTCCTTCTTCAAACGAGGCTTGTGGAGAGTATTAAACGGTAGGTAGCGGCTTGGCTCTGCCCTTGGCATTGCTGACGTCCATGAGCGACGGTAACCACTCACCATCAGGTAGGCCGTATGCACGTCTGCCTATACGGCAATAAAAAATTTTTTATTTTATTTTTATTGCTTAGATGGATGGACGAGCTCACAGCCCACCTGGTGTTAAGTGGTTACTGGAGCCCATAGTCATCTACAACGTAAATGTTTATAAATTTCGTAATCCCGTTATTGCGGAATTATTTTCCCGACTCTATGTTTGCGGCGCGTTAGCTAAATGGCACCCGGGGGCCTTCGTATGTACAACATAATGCTTTTTGCATTAAGTGACGTTGATATGTCCCGGGACCGACGTTCGGAGTTTGTTTTCGTTTGAAATTAAAATTGTGCAGGACGAAATAGGATTTTATCAAACAAATAGAAATAATATAGTTAATAAGTAATTATGTAACAAAAATGTATAATCTTAAATTATTTAATATGCAATATGTTAGTGTATCAGATCAGAGAATGTGAATAGACCAATAGGAACAATTCGTGGAGCGCTTTCACTACGGTAACATACAGATCAAGGGACCCTCCAAAAGTGGCGCGTCGATAGCGCGTCGCGAGATGGGGTACTGAAATAAATATAAAAGGATGGCCATTTATAGGCAAAAACAGTTCCCAGTGAATCTTCGACAAAGAACCATCAGCAAGATAGAAACAGTTCTCAGCAGATCATCAAGACAGAAACAGTTCCCAGTGAATCTTCGACAAAGAAACATCAGCAAGACAGAAACAGTTACCAGCAGTTCTCCAATAGTACAGTTATCAGAAAACCACCAGTGAATCAGCTACCAGTGAACCAGACAGTTACCTGTGAAACCTCGCTACAGAAGCCGAAACCCATCGAAAGAAACAGCCGTCTTCTACCAGCGCACAAACAGACAGCAGAAAACCATTATCACACGACTCGGAAACAGCCATACAGACCGGGTCGTGTACATTTCATGGTCCATTCGAGCCGGATAGAGGACACATTTCATTATTCTCTCGAGCCGGGTAAAGGATTCATTTTGAAAAAAGGAAACTGGAACAATGCCGATAACGCGGTCAACAGGAAGAGGACGGATCGAAACTGAACTGTCGCCGCCCTCAGAAACCACAGCTACAACACAGAGCGTGTGGACAGAAACAACCGCGAATACCGTCATGAGTCTGGTAGCCCCCACAACAGAATCATCGTGTGCAACAGCCAACATGGAAGCCACAATGAAAGTCGCAGAGAAACCTGGGAACTCAAAAACAGAGGCCGTCAAACAGTATATAGCCAAACAGAATGACGTGCCAACAAAACAGCGCGCCGGTACAGTCAAAACTGACCGGTCGCGAAACAGAAAAGAACAAAAGATAGCCAAAGCTAGAGAAGAGCTCGCCCGCCGTCAGGTGGAATTCGCAGCCGCCCGACTGGCCACGCTCGAAGCTGGATCTGATGACGAAAACAGCGAATCAGAATACAGTAAGTCAGAACTCGATGAAAGAGTGGGCACATGGTTGGAAACGCAACCCACAAAAACAGAAAATGACGACCAGCACAAGGAAAAACCGGCGGGAGCCTGCGACAAACAAGACTTCTCAGATCTAACCGCAGCAATAACACTCGCCGTCAAAGCCTCCCGTGAACCAAGATACACAGAATTGCCAATCTTTAATGGAAATCACCAAGACTGGCTATCCTTTCGCGCAGCCTATCACGAGACAGTGAATTCATTTACAAAAACAGAAAATATAAACAGACTCAGAAGGAATCTGAAAGGAAGAGCAAAGGAAGCCGTCGACGGACTACTTATAACGAACGCTGATCCGTCCGACGTCATAAGAAGTCTAGAAGCGCGATTCGGAAGACCGGAAACGATAGCCATAACGGAGTTAGACACGCTACGAGCTCTGCCAAGACTAACAGAAACACCAAGAGACATTTGTATATTCTCCAGTAAGGTGACCAATGCCGTAGCTACGCTTCGTGCATTAAATTGCACACATTACTTATATAATCCGGAAACTACCAAAACAATGTTAGAAAAACTCACACCAACACTACGTTACCGATACTACGACTTCACTGCGATACAACCGAAGGAGGATCCGGATCTGATTAAATTTGAAAAATTCATGAAAAGAGAAGCCGAACTGTGCAGCCCTTATGCACAGCCTGAACAGGCGGGGCACTACTCGCAGCCCGCACAACATAACAGACGCACACAAAACGTGCACATAGTCAGTGAGAAGCCATCACGAGCTAAATGTCCGGTATGTAGCAACACCGAACACACCACAACAGACTGCTACATATTCAAGAAGGCAGACTCAAACACAAGATGGGACATCGCTAAGAATAAACACCTGTGTTTCCGATGTCTACAGTATAAGAATAAAACCCACAACTGCAAACCGAACACGTGTGGCGTCAATGATTGCAAATATACTCACAACAAGATGCTACACTTCGACAGAAAAATTGAAAAAACAGACAACAGTGACAAGGAAACAACAGAGAACATTAATTCCGCTTGGACCGGAAAACGGAAACAGTCCTATTTGAAAATAATCCCAGTCCAAGTACAAGGACCGATAGGCACGGTTGATACATACGCGCTGCTCGACGATGGATCAACGGTAACACTAATAGACGAAATTATTTGCAAGAAGACTGGAATAACAGGACCAATCGATCCCTTACACATACAAGCGATTAACAACATAAAATCAACGGAAACAAGGTCAAGAAGAGTCAACCTCACGCTCAGAGGCCTCAACAGTCGAAAAGAAATAATACAAGCGAGAACAGTTAACGACCTACAAGTAACAGCACAAAAAATACCAAAGGAACAGATAGATGAGTATTCGCACCTACGAGACATCAGTGACATCATCACGTACGAGAACGCGAAACCTGGAATCCTGATTGGCCAAGACAACTGGCACATGTTACTAGCTTCGAAAGTTAGACGAGGCAACAGGAATCAGCCAATAGCGTCACTGACACCTCTAGGCTGGGTACTGCATGGAGGTCGCACTCGTACCCTAGGCCACCATATAAACTACATAAATCATGCTAGTGAAACCCAGGAAGATGATAAAATAGAAAATCTGGTAAAACAGTATTTCGCTATGGATGCGCTATGCATCACACCAAGAAAACCAAAAACAGACCCAGAGGAACAGGCGCTTCGCATCCTCAACAGCAATACAGTCCACACAACAGATGGAAGATACGAAACTGCTCTGCTCTGGAAAACAGATAATGTCAGTCTACCAGACAACTACAATAACTCGTTAAAGCGACTGATAAATATAGAAAACAAACTCGATCGTAATCCGGAACTGAAACAGAAATACACAGAACAGATGGAAGCACTCGTCGCGAAACGCTACGCCGAGCTCGCTCCGAAAACAAAAACAGAGAACAGAACGTGGTATCTACCTCACTTCGCCGTCGTGAACCCTCTGAAGCCGGAAAAACTCCGAGTTGTCCACGACGCCGCCGCCAGAACAAGAGGGGTAGCTTTAAATGATATGCTGCTTAAGGCACCGGACCTACTCCAATCACTACCAGGAGTGATAATGCGATTCAGACAGCATAATATAGCAGTAACAGCAGACATCAAGGAGATGTTCATGCAAGTGAAATTGAGACATGAAGACAGAGACGCGCTCCGTTATCTCTGGCGCAAAGATCAGCGTGATGACAAGCCCCCAGAAGAAAACAGAATGACCTCGTTGATCTTCGGGGCGTCAAGTTCTCCTTCCACAGCAATATATGTAAAGAACTTGACCGCCCAGAAACAAGAAGCCACGCACCCGGAGGTGGCAGTCGCAATACAGAACAGACACTACGTAGATGACTACTTGGATAACTTCAAAACTTTAAAAGATGCAGTGCACATAACAACAGACTTTCGTCGAAAACACGAAAGAAAGCCGACCTCGAAGACCTTCTGGACCGACAGTGAGATAGTGTTAAGATGGACAAGAACGGGATCACGCTCGTACAAACCATACGTCGCCCAACGCCTCACAGCTATAGAACACAGTTCAACAATAAACGGGAGGCGATGGTTACCCACGAAGCACAACGTAGCCGACGACGTGACCCGAGACGTCCCAATGTCGTACCAAAATGAACATAGATGGTTCAGAGGGACAGAATTCCTACGCCAACGAGAGGACTCCTGGCCGACGGAATCGGCGTCAGAAACAACAAAACCAATGGATAAAGTAAATATAGCAGCTGCAGCACCGGCGGGAGCTTCATGGCCGAGGCGTCGCCATGAAAAGTGGAAATGCCTGCCACGAAACACAGGCATGCGAGGGAGAAGTGATAGCAACATATCCAGGTCCCGACAACGAGGGGCGCACCGTAGACATCAAAACCAAGTTCTACGGAGACCAGTAAAAAAACTACTGATCCTGCCTGCCCATCGAAGAAGACCATCCTGCACCGAGAATAATGCGACGGACTCGCACGGCGGGAGTAATGTGCAGGACGAAATAGGATTTTATCAAACAAATAGAAATAATATAGTTAATAAGTAATTATGTAACAAAAATGTATAATCTTAAATTATTTAATATGCAATATGTTAGTGTATCAGATCAGAGAATGTGAATAGACCAATAGGAACAATTCGTGGAGCGCTTTCACTACGGTAACATACAGATCAAGGGACCCTCCAAAAGTGGCGCGTCGATAGCGCGTCGCGAGATGGGGTACTGAAATAAATATAAAAGGATGGCCATTTATAGGCAAAAACAGTTCCCAGTGAATCTTCGACAAAGAACCATCAGCAAGATAGAAACAGTTCTCAGCAGATCATCAAGACAGAAACAGTTCCCAGTGAATCTTCGACAAAGAAACATCAGCAAGACAGAAACAGTTACCAGCAGTTCTCCAATAGTACAGTTATCAGAAAACCACCAGTGAATCAGCTACCAGTGAACCAGACAGTTACCTGTGAAACCTCGCTACAGAAGCCGAAACCCATCGAAAGAAACAGCCGTCTTCTACCAGCGCACAAACAGACAGCAGAAAATATTATTACACGACTCGGAAACAGCCATACAGACCGGGTCGTGTACAAAAATTATACGAAAATATATCGGAAATGGCGGAAAATACAAATTATACTAATCGTCGACTTTATAATACGCTCCGTCACGTAAGTGTTCGTTGAGATCTTGTCGAAAACAATCGGGAATAGTTCCCTAAACGGGATATTTCCTCGTGTTTGGAAACGTAGTTCGCTAGCTTAGAATCTATATATTAATACGTGAAGCAAAAACTTTGTACCCCTCTTTACGAAGATTGCGCGGACGGAGTAGTATGAAATTTCTCACACTTATAGAGAACATAGAGAAGAAGTGCAGAACTCTAATATTTTTTTAAATTGTGCATTAAGAATACATTAAATCAATAAAGAAAACATTACACACACTACCATGTATTTGAAACAACACATACGTATAAATATACTCTTAGTGTATTGTCAATTGTGAAACTTTTGTTATTCTTTAGAGTCTATGATCAAATTGAGAATAGATTAATATTGTTTGTCTTTAATATTATTTATTTATAGTGTAGTTTTGGCGAAATCTGTATTATTATAGAAGTATAATAGTGCTTGAAAATAGAACCATAATAATGTTTAAACTTTTAATTTCAATTAATTATAGTCGAATTTCGACTACCAGGGGATCACTAGTTAAATTAAATGTTTGTGGGATAGCTGTATATTGAATGCCATTGAAACCTTACTGGTGGTAGTCTTGTGAGCCCACAGGGGTACCACCACCCTATAGAAAGTGAGACTCGAACTCGTGTCTGGCGGGATAGCCGTCTGATGTCTATGGTAACTGGTATGGTTCTGGTAACCCTTTAACACCAGATTGGCTGTGAGCTCGTAAAATTTTCAATGGTGTGCAATAAAGCTTATTCCCCCATAGACACAAACCACTGAGTTTCTCGCCGGATCTTCTCAGTAGGTCGCGATAACAAACCGGTTGTAGATTCTGCGAAGCACTGCTCTTGCTAGGGCTAGTGTTAGCAAATTCTCTCAGGTTGAGCCCGTGAGCTCACATACCCGGGCGTAACTGGAATAGTCTCTTATGCCATCAAATAGGTTGGGGAAAAAAGTGATCATTAATCTAGTAATAAAACCTAGCTCTCCATATATGACAGGAGTGTCCTTCTTTAAAAGAGGCTTGTGGGGAGTATTAAGCGGTAGGCAGCGGCTTGGCCTTGCCCTTGGCATTGCTGAAGTCCATAGGCGACGGTAACCAATCACCATCAGGTGGGCAGTATGCGCGTCTACCTACAAGGACAATAAAAAAAAGAAGCACTCTAATGTTTGTACTTTTCAATACGGTTATTACCGTGAAAGGAACGGTACATCAACAAGCTAATCCAAAGTCTGTTCCAGATTTTAATAACCAAAACAGACCCGCTATCGCAGGGCGGGCAATAAATTGGCTTTAAAGCGATTTACGCTCTCGCTCAGAAAACTCGTTCAGCTTAATAGCGTATGTGATTGTTTTTTGAAGCACAATTACCGCTGTTTTTACAAGCGACAATACCTTACGTCGGTACATCACAGTTTTCTTCTAAAGCATATTACGTTGATACATAGGTGTTACGAGTGAGATAAGATTGTTCGAGAAATATTACACGTTTTTTTTTCGCCTGTAATTTGTTTGTAAATTTATTATATAGACAGAGGGATTATTTATATCGATATTTCAAAAAATATATATTGCATAGTTGACTGATGTCACTTTTTATTGTTTTAAATCTTAGTAAGATAGTAACTTAATAAAATTAAATAATAAATCTTGAAGAAACAATTTAAATCTGTTTTTACTTAAAGCAAGATAATTTTAAAATTACGTACGCGTTGAAAAATATGACAGCGATTCTTATAATTGTTTTATCATAAAATACTTTTATCATAAATTACATAAAATACTTACTGGTGGTAGGACCTCTTGGTGAGTCCGCACGGGTAGGTACCACCAGCCCGCCTATTTCTGTCGTGAAGCAGTAATGCGTTTCGTTTTGAAGGGTGGGGCAGCCGTTGTAACTATACTGAGACCTTAGAACTTATATCTCAAGGTGGGTGGCGCATTTACGTTGTAGATGTCTATGGGCTCCAGTAACCACTGAACATCAGGTGGACTGTGAGCTCGTCCACCCATCTAAGCAATAAAAAATATATCTAAATCCTATAATGTGTAAGAAATTTCGTGTTTGAAAACCGTATAAAAATTCCACGTTTCAAAACTAAACATTCTCGCGAACTAAAGAGACCCGGCTTTTTTGTTCCAGGTACGCGAAAACCCTTGAAGGTTGTGCTAAAAACCGATATCCGGACCCCGGATTGCAGCCGAACCCTGTTTCATTGAAAACGGTTTTGGTAACGAGCCGGGTCAAAGGCACTTCCTTACCGTGGTTCTGGTAATGGAAAATCTTTGATACAAACTGTACGTACGTATTCAACATAAATAATATATATTTTTTGTTTATTTGTTCAAGATATCTCGAATCGAAATCGACGCTTGAAAGGCAAAAGTGACTAAGCGACAATAACTGCTTTGTACATAAATGATAGGCAATAATCATATTCGATGCGCAAAAAAAATATATCTCTAGGTCTATTAAAATCATTTCAATCCTTTTTTTTTTTTTTTTTTACGCTGGGGAATCCATTTACGGATACCCGGTCGAGTGGGGTAACGGACCGGGTTAAGTCGGACTCCGGCGCCTCCTGAGAGGAAGAAGGGGAGAAGAGAAGAGCCGAGGTCCTTCACCTCCCCCAATTTCTCACAGGAGACTACGCCTTGAAAAAGGCGCGCGAAGCACTTGCCCCGCAGAACGACTACCGACTAAACCCCATCGAGCCCCACCACTCCGACTCCACGAAACCCACGGTACCGCACAGTGCGCGCCGAAGGCTCGCCGTCGCCGGTACCCATCCTGTTAGTAGGACGGCACTCCATCCCCGGGAAAATCCCGCAGGACGTCGTCTCGGAGACACACCGTGAGCGGTGCACAGGAGCCACCTTGCGCCGCCTCACCACCGGACCAACAGCCGAGTACCGGGCACCCCCGCACCCGGCACCCGACAGCCCCTACGGGAGATGAACGGGAGCTTCGCGCCCGTGCCGCCCACTCCGCCTTCTTCGCTGTGAAGCCGAAGAGGGATCCCACTCCCTTTCGCGCTCCTCAGCCTCACGGAACGCCATGACCAGGTCGCAAAACCTGGTCATGGCCTCCCAAGAATTCTGGTCCTCTAGCATGCGGGCGATGACAGCCCGCAAGGAGAGGTCTCTCCCCAGCACCGCGATGAGGTCTCGCCGCGAGCGCTCCCAACGCGGGCACGCTTCGAGTGCGTGCTGAGCGTCATCGTCCGGATGCCCGCACTGGTGGCAACCCGGATGTGGCTCTCTCCTGCAGACCTTCCACAGGTACCTCCCGAAGCAACCATGCCCCGAGAGGACCTGCGTTAAGTGGAAGGAGAGCACGCCGTGTCGTCTATCTGACCATGCCTCCAGCACGGGCACCAGGGCCTCGAGGGTGCGTCGGCGAGTGACTGAAGTTTGGCCAAGCTCCTCCAGCAACCGCTCTCTCCACTTGGCGTACGCCAGATGACGCGCAGCACGCCTCCACCGACCGACAGCCGACGGGCCGGGCGTCCGTCCCCGACTCAGGGACTGTGTTCTGCGCCGGTATACCGCAGCTGCTACCTCAGCCTCGAGATCCCAAGGAAGGGAACCGGCGAGGGCGCAGGCGACCTCCCGGGAGATCGTACGGTACCCCCTGATGACTCTCACCGCGAGCACCCGCTGCGCTCGTAGCAGCAAAGCTGCATTGCGCGCAGAGAGTGCGGGCGACCACACGGGAGCGCCGTACAAAGCCATACTGCGCACGACCCCCAGGTACAGACGCCGGACGCCGGCGCTGCAACCACCGACGTTGGGGAGAAGACGGGCTAGTGCGCCCGCCATCCCCAGCAGCTTCGGGACTAACTCACCAAAGTGGTGGTCGAAGCGCCATCGACTGTCCAGCACAAGGCCCAAATATTTGAGCTTCGGCTGGACAGCGATCGATACTCCGCCGACTATGAGATTCGCTCCCGGAGGAGGTCCCCTCCGGACTGGGTGAAAGCACACCGCTTCGGACTTGCGGAGGGCCACCTCAAGACCTAATCTCCGAATGCGACTAACGACGGTGGAGACCGCCGCCGTCGCAAGGATCGCTGCGGCTCTGTAGTCAGCTCCGCGGGCCGTCACCAGCGTGTCGTCGGCATAGCACACTACGTCGACGCCACGCAGGCTAGCACCGCGCAGGACCCAATCGAAACCGATGTCCCACAGGAGTGGTCCCAGTACCGACCCCTGCGGGACCCCGCACGACACCGCTTTCCGTCCCCACCCCCTCCTCTCGGGGAAGACTACATTTCGCCCTGAGAGGTAATCCTCTATCAGGGTGCAGAGAATAGGGGGGACGCGGTGAAACCGGAGCGATTCCACGATCGTGCTCCAAGGGATCGTGTTGAAGGCGTTGGCGATATCAATCGACATAGCCAACAACACGCCCCCCTCGGAGCACGCACGATCGGAGAGGTGGCGGACGCGCAAGACCGCGTCCATGGTGGAGCGACCTCTCCGGAAACCATATTGGTTAGGAGCCAGGTCAGGCCCAACGCTTTCGAGGTGCTGGACGAGGCGCCTGGCGACGATGCGCTCGAGGAGCTTACCAGCCTCGTCCAGCACGACGATTGGGCGGTACCCGCTTGGCTCGTCACGTGGCCGGCCTTCCTTAGGCATAAGGACAAGCCGACCAGTCTTCCATGGCTCTGGGAACCTGCCCTCACGGAGGCACCTGCTGAATAGCCCTTGGAGGGCAGGCCCCAAGCCGTCACCTGTCAAGGCGAGCGCCCACGCTTGGGACGAGATCCCATCGGGACCGGGTGCCGTGCGCTTAGCCCGCATCCTCTGCACAGCCAAATCGAACTCCACCTGGGAGACGTCCTCAAGCTCTTCGCTATCAGCAATCCGCGCCATTGTCATCACAGGGGGGACGAAGGCCGTCCCGGATAAATCGGGAAACAGACCCCCGACTACCCGCTGCAATGTTTCCGGCGGCAGGGTGCTGGTTGCGGGAGGAGCCCAACGGCGAAGCGCATTACGCGCCAGCCTGTAGGGCCGCCCCCACGGGTCACGGTCCAGCGAGGCCAGTAGGTCGTTCCAGGCGGCCTCCTTCGCCTCCCCGATAGCCAAGCGCAGGGTTCTTATCGCCGTCCTGTACACTTCGTACAGGCGGTCCTCCTCATCGGGGTCCCGGCGCGTTCTTCGTCGTCGATATCGCTGGTATGTGCGACGACTAATATCGCATAGCCGGCGCTGGCTGGCGATCTCCTCGGTCCACCAATGAACTTGGCGCTTAGGAGCGAGAGCTCTCACGCAAGGCATAGCAGCGTCACACACCCGTGACATTGCCTCGCGCAGACGCTCCACCCCCTCGCACACGTCTGCTGGCTCGCCAAGCGAGTCAAGACGCCACGCCTGCACTATGGCCGCCTCACGCAACCGCTTGATGTTGAGACGCTTCTGGGCCCAACGAGGACCCCTAGCGCTGCCACTGATGGGCAAGGAAAAGCCCCGAACAGAACCCACCGGGGTCGCGGCGACACTGAATCGGATGTAACGGTGGTCGGAGAGGGTCTCCTCGCCAACCATCACCGCCCAACCGCGTACGCGATATGCGACGTCAGGCGTGGCGAATGTAACGTCCACCACGGACCCGCCCAAACGTCGCACGCATGTGAGTTCCGTACCGCGATTGAGGATGAGGAGACCGCTTCCGACCAGCCACTCCTCCACCGCTCTACCTCTGGGGCACGTCCTAGAGGAACCCCAAGACAATGACTTGGCATTTAGGTCACCTAGAACGAGAATCCGTCGGAAGTGCGACCTTCCAACGACGCGGCTGAGCTCGCTGAGGAAAACCTCAAACTCGACGAGCGTCCTGTTTGGGGAAAAGTACACTCCCAACACGAATATCTCGGCCCAGAGGACGGCAACGAAGCCGCGACCTCTTTCAACAACGGCAAACGTAGGCGGAGCACCCACACAACAACGCCGGATGATTGCCACTCGGCCCTCCAAATCGGCCGCCCAATCGGGGCTCGAAGGGACCCGATACGGCTCGGCGACCACCGCAAGATGGGTCAACCCCTCCGCCATGCTCTGGAACAAAAGGTCCTGAGCTCTGGCGCAGTGGTTGAGATTCCCCTGCAGGAATCGAAGGACACCTGTCATAGCAGGACGCCATTCGATGTCTCCATAGCCGTACCGGGCTGCCTCCGTGCATTTTCAAGTGCAGCGGAAGTTCCTCTTCTAAGTCTCGGTCTCGGGGACTTGGCACAAGCCTTGCTCCCGGAGACATGGTCCGCCGGTCTGCCGGCAGCGGTACATACAGCGCAGTGTGGTGCAAGAGAGCAGCCGGCCGCTACGTGGCCGGTCTGGCCGCACCGATAACAATCCCGGCTGCGGTCGACCGACGAAGGACATCGGGCGCTCACGTGCCCTAGCTCATGGCATCGGAAGCACTGTAGCTTCTTAGCCTCTAACAAACAAGCGCGGAGCACGCTCCAACCAACCCTCAGTTTTGGAACGGCGAGAACCTTCATCGTGGCAACGACGGGCAACCGGACCAATACTTGACCCATCCCGCCTGGGCCAGACTTGATGTCTCCGATCTTCACCGCATCAGGAGCGCATTCGCCAATCCGGGCAAGCTCCGCGGTAAGTTCCTCCGGCATCAGGGAGTCGTCCAGTCCGCTGATGCGGATGGCTGCAGTCGTTACTGGCCTGGTCACTATGACCCCTTCTGCGGGCAGAACCTCACGAAGCTTTTGGGCCAGGAGATCGGCCTTGGCGCTCTGGTCTGCACCTTCCACTACCAGCACCTTAGACCCAGTCACTGCAGACCGGATGCGCTGGATGGGTATTCCAAGGGCCCCAGGATCTACCTTGGCCCTCGCTTCGGCGAGTACAGTGCGGTACGTGAGTCCTCTTTCCACGGCCTCTGGTTGCAGCTTGAGGACAACGGCCTGAGTGCGTGGAGGGCGCAGCTTCTTCTCTTTCCTCTTTACAGAAGACCGGTCTTTCCTTTCCGCTTCAGCGATAGCTGCCGCTGGAACCGTCCTCACTGCTTCCTCCCTCGGTCGAGCACCCCTACGGGTGACCGTTGACCAGCTCTCGATCATGGAAGCTGGAGCCGGGAGGAAGGTGTGCGTTTCGGATGAAGCCGCTTGCGCGGTGACACTTCTCTTGGGGCCACGCATCCTCTTTTTCGCCAATGTCATCGGTGGCACTGATGACGGTGCCGCATCCGGTGCAGCGTCAACGACGACAGGGGGATTAGACGATTTTTCCCGGCTCCTCTGCTTGTCCGCCGCTAGCGGTGGTCGCATTCGGGGCTCCGGTAGAAGCCGTGCCTCCAGCCCTTCAAAGCGAGCGTCGAGCATAGTGCCGACAGCTCGCATAATGCGCTGTAGGCGCAACTCCTCCTCTTCCTCCTTGGTGTTCGGGGCCGGGGTCGCAGTCGATGTGGGCAACGCTAGCACCTGCGAAACCCTCGCCAACTCCCTTCTAACTTCATCGAGCTCCTTACGCAGTTGCAGGATCTCCTGCTCCTGCTTGACGTTGACCGCTCGCAGTCTCTTAGCCTCTTCGGCTGCGGTGTAGCCCACAAGGTCCTCCGTGGCCTCCTTGACAGTGACTGCCAACTCCTTCAGTGCACGCACGTACGTGCCCTTCGGGCTGCTGGATTTGGCGGCGACCATTAGGGCCACCTCTGCACTTTGATGGAGCCTACGCTCGGCATCGGGCTTAGGGACAGACCCTTCAGCCACTCTCCTCTTGTGGCGTGTGGTGCGCGCGCTCTCAGTGAGCTCCTTCTCCTCTTTTTGTGCCTTGAGGTACGCTTGCCTGGCAGCGGCCATGCCAACGTACTGCCCTGTGGTCGCAGGGCGTCCCCGTCCACGCTTTGACGGCGTGACTGCTCTGGGCTTCACACCTGTCGGATCCTGAGCCTCCGAGCCGGAGCTGCTACTCAGCCCGTCCGAGCTTATATTGAGCACCCTTTTCCGCCGTCGTCGTGTCGGCGACGAATGGGTCGACGACTGGGCCGAACCAACTGTGGCCATATCGTTGTCCGACACGACATCGGCTCTTAAGGAGCTTACTTCAGGGTCCTTCTCGGACATAATTTTCTTCTTTTGAACTCCGTCCTTCCCGGACCTGACGTCTAGGCAGTTTTTGCCCCCCCCAGAGTACGCGGGGCAGCGTGCGTCCGACGAGTCGGCCACACGAAGGGATTCTCCTCCCGCTGAGCGGGAGGTACCCTCCTGGGGTAATAACTTTTTTAAACTGGCCATTACATTACATTTTTATTTTATTTTTTAACCCGGGGTACGGTTCCCTGGGACACCCTAACGACTGGTCCCCCACCAGCCATTCATTCTCTCGCCGGGTGTCAGAGCTTAGAATTGGGTATGAGAGGGAAAGAAGATGAAAATAAAACCAAATAAAACAAAATAAAACCACAGGCGAAGAAGAATAGAAAGGCGTGTAAAATAAAACAATGAACGGAAACAAAAGAAGAGAAAGAGACAGGGTAAAACTTAAGATAAATAAAAATAACCAAGGGACAGTAAAAACAAAACAATAAAGTAACAAAGAAAAGGGAAAAAAGTGGAGGCCCACGCATCTCCAGAAGAACCACCCTTCAGCAGGTGAAGGGGGAGGAGAGCGTGTAGCCCCCGGTGCTGGTTTTGGTCCGCGTCGCTCAATCTCTCCCGCCGTAACACAACGGGAGAGAAGGAGCGATGCCCCTGTGACTATTGCCCAGAGGCCCGTGATCCGCCACCTACGGACGCGCCCGGTCGAAGTCCAGCAACTCCCCCGCAGACGAGACCCACAGCACGCAGAGTGGGCACCGCAAGCCCGTCCACGACCGGGAAATCATTTCAATCCTGCAACTACTAGCTAGATTCTACTACAGCTGAATTCGTTTAAATAATATTTTTTTTCAAGTATTTCAACTTTAAATTAGTCTACTGTAAAGTTCACGTATTGTCGCTTAGTCACTATGCCTTTCAAGCGTCGAAATGTACTCTGAACTTCAAATAACGTTGGTTTTGTAACGTAAAAAATACGTTCACTAGAAAATTTGACTATGATAATTAGATACTCACTCTAACCGGCGCCATCTAGGCGGGCTTCGGACTGCCTGTCGATCGAGAGGGCTGATGGTCGTGGCGCCGACGACCGCCGGTCCGGCATCCCGAGGGGGAGGGTGATGGAAGAGATGTGCTCCGCACTAAAAGCTTCACTTTCCCCCCTTATCCTTTTCATGTGTTCTGTCTCATGCGAGGTTTGGATGTTGGTTGTTGAGCGCCAAGAGGTTTTAGTCAGTTCGACTCTGACATACCCCGCCCGCCATCCCCAGTGAAGGGCTGAAGTTCGGCGATTTCTTCCTGACCAAAAAAAAAAAGATTAATAGCTGTCTTTTTTTTTTATTGCTTAGATGGGTAGACGAGCTCACAGCCTACCTGGTGTTAAGTGGTTACTGGAGCCCATAGACATCCACAACGTAAATGCGTCACCCACCTTGAGATATAAGTTCTAAGGTCTCAAGTATAGTTACAACGGCTGCCCCACCCTTCAAACCGAAACGCATTACTGCTTCACGGCAGAAATAGGCAGGGCGGTGGTACCCACCCGCGCGGACTCACAAGAGGTCCTACCACCAGTTAAAAAAAATAGTCTAAAATATTCGCATTCCTTTAATATTAAAAAAAAAAGATTCACTAAAAAGAAAATAGAAAAATGTAGCTAATTTATCGTTTTAATTTAAAATTAAATACTCTCGTTTATTTATTTATACACATTAAATATTTCAGAATATAAGTAAATAAAAAGATAATTGAAAATGTTACTTAATTTTCTCACAAAGAACAAAAATTCTTTTCAAATGCCCTTTAATAGAAACTTCAAGGGGAAAAAACTCAAACAGAAATTGTAATACTTAATTTAACCTTATTCGATTATTACCTAGCAATTTCGAAATCTTCCTCCAAAATTAATTACAGACAATTAATTAATTTTAAAGTAAATATTCCGGGAACAGTCGAATGTTGTTCGGCTAGCCAATTTACGAAGTTTACGATTCAGTCTATTTAATACTCTTCGTAATTAATATTAAGAAACAAGTGGAAACGTGTAGCATCCAACAAAATGTTTCAAAAGAAAATCTTTATTATGTATTTCAATGGGACAATAATTCTAATTATGCTCTTATATTTTATAAATAAATCTAAAAATAAGTATTAAATTCAATAATAACCTGCCCTTTATTTTTATTGGTTTTTATTACTTAGATAAGTTATAGCTCTCAATCACATTAATGCCGGCACCTTAAGAAGATATGCGTCGTAAGTTTCAGTTTTATAGTACAACAACTGAATGGTAAATGCTTATATCTATTACGCAAATTATAATTGTTGCGGGTTTGATTTTTATTACACAATACCATTCCTTCACCGTGGAAATAATTTGTGAATATCAGGTACGTATTTGATTAGAAAAATTGGTACCTGTACCTCAAGCACCGGTCACCGTTCTCGTCGAACCCGGCGCTTGCGATGAAGGGCTCGACGAGTAAATTAACCCTCAGACACAGCCCACTGAGTTTCTCGCCGGATCTTCTCAGTGGGTCGCGTTTCCGATCCGGTGGTAGATTCTGCGAAGCACGGCTCTTGCTAGGGTTCGTGTTAGCAACGTCATCAGGTTTGAGCCCCGTGAGCTCAACTACTAGTTAACGCTGTTATATACGACGTTACAACGTTATACGACGCTGATATAGCCTCTCAAGGCTATCAGCTTAGGTAGGAAAAAAAAAGGTACCTGTCTGCGGGATTCGAATACCGTTGCATCGCTAGATACGAATGCACCGGATGTCTTATCCTCTAGGCCACGACGACTTTAATAATCGTGAAATAAATAATTGAATATCGCCCAATTTATAAAGATAAGTATCAGGTGACCCTGAATGTGTTTCTTTTAAATATTAATAAGAACTCACATAAGTACCGAACAACACGAATGAAATTATCTAAAAAAGTACTTATTAATTAGTAAGTACTACTAAATAAGTACTTATTAACTATCTTAATTAAATTAGAATGACCTTTCAAACAACACATTTATAAATTAAATCATTAAAAAGATGTTACAAATCTAATATATTTTTACGTCAACTCTGGGATGTCATAATACTTTTGTCGAGTTGTTAGATTTAACTTTGTTGAACTGAAAATGACTTTTATCTAATGTTTAAGAATATTAAATAGTTTAATTTAATCATCAAAGTTTTGTAACTCATTAAAGATATTAAAAAGTTAATCACCTAAAGTTAGGCACCTACATAACAACTAAATGGTACCACTCTATTGTACCCATACGTAACCTGATTCACCCCAAAGAACAAGGTGAATCAGGTCAAGCTATTTTTTCAGTTTATGCATATATTTTGTAATGAACTATGTATAATAAAAGCATCGTATATAAAAATTTAAGCCTCCGGAACCATTTTAATCTCAATTTTATTGGTATTACCCTAAGAAAAACCATTAAAAATTTGTGTTTGATTTGGAAAGGGTCCCGATTCACTCCAATCTATGATATAAGGAGAAATCGTCCATTTTGACATAAAATGACGTCATACACCTTCAGCCATGTTTGTTCAAGTTTGCGCGCCAATTTCGTAATTCAAACGTAGTCCGATTCCTAATCATGTCTAAAGAAGTTTAATTTATGAACACAGAACAGAAACTCCAACATGCCTCGGGACTATTTCCGCAAATGGACTCCGGTCCTGCTGAATAAGCAAAACACGTCCCTCCAAGCTGTGACCGGATCCAGAAAAACTTAATCTGGCGAGGGAGTCCCCATCCATCATTTTGACCGTTGGTTGCTGTTAATTAATCAGTAATAGGGAAGTGAACCTCTGGAAGCTTCCGAAGTAGGCCTTGTAAAGTGTGCAAATTTTCCTCCAATTTTTTTTTTCTTACGAGAAAATAACATTTTTTTAATTGGTCATTATGAATTGTAGCCGTAGGAGATGCCGAGGGAAGCGGGAGCTAAGATGGAACGTAATCTGTCATATTTCGCAAGCCGGTAGGATGGATGTCAGATTAAAACAATTTATTCAACGGAGAGACTCTTGATGAGCGACAGATTTCGCTTGATGCGACCGCTAGCGAATAATATTCATAAGCAAAATGTCAGACTTAAAAACATCTTAGTTATTGTTCGTGGCGAACCTTTAAATGGCCCACTGAATATCTCTCCGGATCTTCTCAGTAGGTCGCGATAATAATCCGATTTTCAGTTTCAATACATAGTTTCATACAAAAAATTTGTTGCTTAGATGTGTAGACGAGCTCACAGCCGACCTGGTGTTAAGTGGTTACTGGAGTCCATAGACATCTACAACGTAAACGCGCCACTCATTTGAGATATGACATGCTGTCTATTGATGGCATGCATTGCTATGCGGATGACAGCACGGGGGATGCGCGATATATCGGCCATCAGAATCTCTCTCGGAGCGTGGTGCAAGAGAGACGATCAAAACTTGTGTCTGAAGTGGAGAACTCTCTGGGGCGAGTCTCCAAATGGGGTGAATTGAACTTGGTTCAATTCAACCCGTTAAAGACACAAGTTTGCGCGTTCACTGCGAAGAAGGACCCCTTTGTCATGGCGCCGCAATTCCAAGGAGTATCCCTGCAACCTTCCGAGAGTATTGGGATACTTGGGGTCGACATTTCGAGCGATGTCCAGTTTCGGAGTCATTTGGAAGGCAAAGCCAAGTTGGCGTCCAAAATGCTGGGAGTCCTCAACAGAGCGAAGCGGTACTTCACGCCTGGACAAAGGCTTTTGCTTTATAAAGCACAAGTCCGGCCTCGCGTGGAGTACTGCTCCCATCTCTGGGCCGGGGCTCCCAAATACCAGCTTCTTCCATTTGACTCCATACAGAGGAGGGCCGTTCGGATTGTCGATAATCCCGGTCTCACGGATCGTTTGGAACCTCTGGGTCTGCGGAGGGACTTCGGTTCCCTCTGTATTTTGTACCGTATGTTCCATGGGGAGTGCTCTGAGGAATTGTTCGAGATGATACCGGCATCTCGTTTTTACCATCGCACCTCCCGCCACCGGAGTAGAGTTCATCCATACTACCTGGAGCCAACCTACCCGTACGGACTCACAAGAAGTCCTACCACCGGTATAGCTAAATAAATATACAGTGCAGATCAGTCGTCCACTTCATCTTTAAGGGTGTTTATCTCTTCATCTCTAAGGATTCTCCACCAAAATGACTAAAGTAATTACTCCGTCCTGAGCAATAAAATGGAATTTCAATAAAATGCAAATTTGTTAATCAACGAATATAACACATTATAATGAATTTTCGAAGTATACTTTCTTTACCAAAGCTCTTTCATTTCATTCTTTAAACACCTCTATAATATTTTTCTTTAATTAAACACACTGCAGAATTTGTGTTAGGTTTTGAAACAGCAGTGTTCACTCTTTCATTTCATTATTTAAAGACCTCTATAATAATTTTCGTTAATCAAAGACACTGCAGAATTTGTGTTGGGGTTTGGAACGCTATTGTTCATAAACCTGTGCAAATACTTAAAAAAAACATAACAAATCTAGACCCGAAACGAGCTAAAACTAAAACCCATTTACTACAGCGAGGCACGTCGCGTCGTGTCTGCCGTGATGGATGGCCCCTAGACCGTCCACTCGGACAAACACCGTCCGACAAAGACAGATGATAGCTCTTGGCCAACACTTAATATTTACGTCCATTAGGCTCAAACAACATAAAAGAGACGTTATCTGTCTCTTTTCGGTTTTCGTACGAAAATTTATCGGAAATTTAACGGAATATTCCGTATGCCTTAACTAATTCATAAATACTAGAGGTCCCGCAGTAGTCGAAATTCGACTATAATTAACTGGAATTGTATAATAAGTTTGTACACTGATTGTATTTTATACTTCTATAATCACAAATTTCGCCAAGACTACACTATAAAAATATTAACAAAGACAAACAATATTTAATGTATTCTCAATTTGACAACAGGCGTCAAGAACAAAAGTTTGACAATAAATAGTATGCATGCATGTGTGCGTTAAATACATGGTATGTAGTGTGTGTAATGGTTTCTTTATTTATTTAATGTATCTTTTATGCATTATTTTAAAAAAATATTAGCATTGTGCACTTCTTATTTATTTTTATTTTTTTATGATTGAAGAATTACTGGTGGCCCGGAGGCCTTTCCAGTTTCACCAGGACAGGTGGGCGAGCAAAGGCTCTGCCAGGAGGGGTGGGATTTGCTAACAGCTACCCGAGCGCTTCCGAAGGAGACCTAACAGCTCAAGAGTAGCTGCTTCGCGAATGAATCTACTACCGGATCGGAATCGCGACCCGCTGAGAAGATCCGGCGAGAAACTCAGCGAGCTGATTCATGGGTTAGGTTGCACGGCGAACTCTTTGTCGAGTTCGACGAATACGGTTACCGAGGTCCCTAAGCCTGCTCCTAGAGCTGAAGGCGTCTAGTGCAAAGGTTATTGGATCTGAGGGATCCGTAAGGACGTGTCTAGGGCGTCGACGGTGACTGGCTCCTGCATGATCAGGATTCGGGGAGTAGTCAGCGGCGGCTACGATAAGGCGATTATCATGACGCATAGCCTTATCGAAGTACCGTTCCGACGCTGACTTCATGTATTTCTGGATAGATTCGAGGCCCAGGTCGTCGTGTAGGTCAACGTTCCTCACGAACCACGGAGCTCCGACGGCTAACCTGCAAAAGCGGGATTGTAGAGATTGGAGGGTGTCTATGTGTGTGCGGGCCGCGTGAGCGAACACCACACTCGCGTAAGTCATGACGGGGGCACTTCTTCTCTATATCCTCTATAAGTATGGAAAATTTCATACTCCTCCGTCCGCGCAATTTTCGTAAAAAGTGATACAAAGTTTTTGCTTCACGTATTAATATATAGATATATTTATTGTTACGTCAGTGATAGTTTAAAGTAGGCTTAGTTTGTTTTCAATCCAAGTTGGGCATTACACTTACCAAATTCAAGATTTATACTGTTATGGTAATTGTTGCGACTATTTTACATTTTAACCATATCATACTAATCAGTTAAACACAAAAACGCAAATAAAGATGTATTGAGCTAATACACACACAGTAGGCGTGTAAAATGATAGAAATGGAGAATCAAAAGTACCAGCACAAGTTATTAAAAATAATGAACAGATTGTTGAACAGAAAATTATGAAGGAAATCGAAATATATCCCAAGGCAGAATTCAGGTCTCATTATGAATTTTCAAATATTGTTAATGACGCGTCACCTAAGCGGTCAAGCGTGGTGCATTTTGTAAGTTAGTTTTGCACCTTGGTTACAGAAAAATTACAAACTCTAAATAAGTTACTGGTGGTAGGACCTCTTGGGAGTCCGAACGGGTAGGTACCACCGCCCCGTCTAGTTCTGCCGTGAAGCAGTAATGCGTTTCGGTTTGAAGGGTGGGGCAGCTGTTGTGACTATACTGATACCTTAGAACTATATCTCAATATAGCTCAAGGTGTGTGGCGCATTTATGGGCTCCAGTAACCACTTAACACCAGGTGGGCTGTGAGCTCGTCCACACATCTAAGCAATATTTTTTTTTATCAAATTATAATTAAATTACATATCGAGTAATAAAAGGTTATTTAGTATAAGTGATATTTCGCTTAATACGCGACATTTATCTTTGTAATGAAAGGCCCGTTTTATTTGGTTTTAGTATCAACAATTCGATGTTTTAATTGAACTTTCAATTAAGTTTACCCCATTAAAATAGCTGAAAACATTATATATTTTTTTTTCCTACCTATGCTGATAGCCTTGAAAGGCTATTTCAGCTTACCTTAGCGTGTGTATGTGAGCTCACGGGGCTCAAACCGAAGAGTTGCTAACACTGACCCTAGCAAGAGCAGTGCTTCGCAGAATCTACCACCGGATCGGAAACGCGACCCACTGAGAAGGTCCGGCGAGAAACTCAGTGGGCTGTGTCTGTGGGTTAATTCGCTCGTAGAGCCCTTCGTCACAAGCGACGGGTTCGACGAGGACGGTGCTTGTAGTGCCTAAAAGCACCGATCCTTGTTATGATTTTTTTTTTCAATTTTCATACTTTAAGTGGCTCTCCTGTACAATTGCAAAAATATCGTTTAAACCAAATAGCCTTTAGGTTAGGTTAAAATACAATCGCCTATTGTCGTTGTGACTAGAACACAACAAACTCTTTGTACCAAAATTTATTCTTAAGCTATTTAATTACTAAAATAAAAACCAGGAAAGAAAATAGGTTAGGTTAAAATACAATCGACCATTGTCGTTGTGACTAGAACACAACAAACTCTTTGTACCAAAATTTATTCTTAAGCTATTTAATTACTAAAACAAAAATCAGGAAAGAAAATAAATATAAACATAAAACAAGCGCAGTAAACTACAAAATAAAAGTGCACGTAGATGGTGCATTTATTTTATTAGCTTACGTGACTAGTATAAGACATTTTATAAGCTATAGAGGTCTGCGTGGCTGATGTAGTGAAGTCCACAAGTTTCCAATTCCAAAATTTAGATTTTAGAAAAATTTAAAACAAGTTATACTCCTTTTGAGTTTAGTGTGTGTATGTATGTAGTGTGTGTGTAATGGCACTGTTGTGATTTGAATCTCGATGAAACGAAAAAGCGACACTAAAAAAAAAGAGACAAACATATACTCGTATGGTATTTATCCCGCGAATGAGATATAAAACTCATGAACTTATTTATTACACTTATTTCGAGTGTGAACTGCACCCCGGTCTTATTTTGTTTTAGGATATGAGTTCCTGAGAATATATTATAATATATTTTACATATAAATAAAATTGGAGTGTCTGTTTGTAATATTGAAATAACCGCTTTTTACTACATGCATATGAATATATATAAGGTACATACACCAAAATAACATTTTTTACAATTTTTGTCTGTCTGTCTGTCTGTCTTTTTGTTCCGGCTAATTTCTGGAACGGCTGGACCAACTTTGACGGGACTTTCATTGATAGGTAGCTGATGATATAAGGAGTAACTTAGGCTACTTTTTTTAGACTAGCTCCGCCCCGCGGCGTCACCCCTCGGTACGACATTACCGCGGGTAGAATCGCGGGACTCAACTATCAATAATAAAATTTAATGTTTCCGAAGCGAAGCGAGGCGAGGGGTCGTTAGTATCTTAATAATATTCGCGAACATTGGGATAGTTACGAATACGAATTGTTTAATCTTCATATTCGAAATCATTGATTTTCGTCTTTATTGTTCTAAGGCCAGGATTAGTGTTCTACCCATAAACGTTAATGCTGCTAACCACTATGAGACAATATTGAAGTCTCATATTTGCCTTCCGATCGGAACGGGTGATTGTTTTGCTGCAGAATTAGATGGTACTACCAAACTAGTTATAGAACAAGAAGATAAAAGATCAGTTGCAGATGAGACTATAGAAGTTGTAGCAAGAAGTTTATACTACAATAATAGTCCGACAGATCATAATATAAATTGTGTGGGCTTAAATAAAAAATGAAATCGAATTGTTTAGTTCTTGAAAATTGCAACAATAACATAGGTTGTGTGGATTTTCAAAAATGATGATACATTATTGGGGCGTTCGTCACAAGGCGTGTTTTGACATCCAATGTAGTTTGGTCAATCGTTCTTCCCTGATATTGTAGATACGACTCCAACGCTAAAAGGTCAATAAATCTCCCAAAACCTAATAGAAATATACTCGTTTACTTTAGCATGATACAAAAATTTAACAAAAATGAATAGTCGAAGCTAATTAGCATTATTACGGACGGCTCAAAAACGACTGATCAGATCTTGATTAAAATTTAGATTAGACCAAACGAGAAGCACCAGATTCTAATTAAAAAAGTATGACCTTTAAAACCCTCCAGTTTTTCGAAGTGGTCAATAAAATATTTGCATGATTCATAGATTTCGGAGACATTGTATATTTGGAACGACCTAAACTATGAACGCAGGAAGGAAACTTAAAGCCTTCGTCAAACAGAACGCGTAATTAGCGCGCGTCAGAGCGCTAAACTGACACCGCGCTATGACGCTGAAATGTGTTGTACTACTATGGTAACATACCGTCAAACAGAGCGCTAGTGCTATAGCGCTTATAGCGCTGGCGCTCTGTGTGACGGTATGCTACAACAATAGTACATCACATCTCGGTGTCATAGCGTAGCGCTCTGACGCGCGCTAATTACGCGTTCTGTTTGACGAAGGCTTAAGGTAATTTTTATTACGGTGTTATCCCGAACGGAAAATAATTCGATTATTACGTGACATCGATATGACAAACGATAGTAAGGGAACAAACGTCCCTGTTATGTTTGTCTACAAATTATCTGTCACATTAAATGTGACGTGTCGGACTTTGGAAATGTGTCATGAATGCAACAAGCCCGTCTTGTTATAAGAAAGATTTCGGATTATCTATACTAATATATACATATAAATCTACAGTGGTTTTACGGATGTTCCGTTATAACTACTGAACTATGCATCCGATTGACTTGAAACTTGGTATCCATGTAGAAAATACATGTACTTAATGGATGATAGGCTAATATTTATATGAGTGTTGGACTCCCTACACCAGTTGCGGGGGCGTTAATAATGAGAATCTTTGTGGGGGTGAGAAGTAATAATGTTAATTTTAAATGCCCAGCGAAGCGGACGGGTGGGTACAGCTAGTAAGTTCATAAATATAGCGGAAAAGTTATTACATTGAGTCCGCGGAAATAATATAATGACAATAAAAAAAGCAAAATTAAACTGTATATGTAGTTTTAATTGTGTCTACAACTAGATAAAAACGAAGAAAACAGATGTTATTATTATGTTACCTATTAAAATAGACGCACTGTCTTATAGACGTTGTCTTCTGAGTGTTAGTGTAGTTAGTGTTAGACCCTTGTCTGTTCTTAGGTGTCGTAATGGGCGACTAAGGGACTTTTTTAAGTACCATCTTGTGTTAATCACAACATTCCCAAGGATTGAGGTCAGACAGGCGACCTGTCGTAATACTCATGCTAATCCCTATGCAGCATGATAAGAGAAGATGCAGCGCCAGTAGGATAAGGGCAAAAGAAGTAATACTCGAATTAGCATGTACCATAATTCTCAAACATATTGAAATAGAGCGCGTGTGTGTTCGCCGGTTATATAACTACCGCCGATTTAAATAAATACTTACTTAATACTTATAATACCTAATCGTAATCGTAAACGTAATCGTAATCACCCTTATAATACGGGTATTCCCCATATAACGCGGGACTTAGACACGATTCATATTTTTGTACACTGCGAAATTTATAATGATTTGTAGGTACAGCTCGTAATTGATTTCGCGTACCTTTGCCATTGTATCAATAGAAGACATGAGACAAGGGGAGATATGATACATTTGTTAATTTTGAGAAAACGGGCAACAAACTTTTGGTTACTTGTACTTTTTCTTCGTACATAAGTCCTACATCACATGCAATTTCTAAAAATAGCCTTCAAACCCGGAGTTTTAAGGTCTAATATCGTTTATTTATGTGTCTAACGTAACACTTTCATTCAATGTAAAAATTAAAAAATCTTAAAAATGATACTTAACCACTCATGTCTCAATTGTATTGTTATAAATTTAATATAATTAATTTATAAAATTTTCGTTCCTACAATTTTAAAAACATTGGTAATATTATATTATATTTTTATGTATTGATGTATAATATTTATACATAGCTCGTTATATGGGGTCATTTAAGCGCGTTATGCAAGAATATTCTTACAATGCATTTCGGGTTTTTTACCGCACGGTTATCATAACAACAGCTAACGATGTTCAAAGATATTTCGGCTGCAAAAGCAAAGATAAAAAATCGCTTCTCAAAACCACACCTTATTATGCGAATGAATATCATTTATCGCTCAGAAACTCTGCGACGATATTCATTCAAATCTTCCGATTCAGTCACGTTCCCCTGAAACATGGATCTGCAGTGTAGCTTATTTATATAAAACTAATGGCCCGCAGTAGTCGAAATTCGACTATAATTAATTGGAATTGTAAGTTTGTACGCTATTATGATTGTATTTTATACTTCTATAATCACAAATTTCGCCAAGACTACTCTATAAAAAATATTAACAAAGACAAACAATATTTAATCTATTCTCAATTTGACAACAGACGTACCGTCACGAACAAAAGTTTGACAATAAATAGTATGCATGCGTGTGTGCGTCAAATCATGGTATGTAGTGTGTGTAATGTTTTCTTTTTTGATTTAATGTATCTTTTATGCATTATTTTAAAAAAATATTAGCATTGTGCACTTCTTCTCTATATTCTCTATAAATGTGGAAAATTTCATACTCCTCCGTCCGCGCAATTTTCGTAAAAAGGGATACAAAGTTTTTGCTTCAAGTATTAATTTAAAGATTTATTAGATATAATTTAGGAAGTTGGCTTGCTGTCGCTTGCCGGGTGTAGATAAGCCACGCCCGGATAAAACAAGGATTAAACTGAACAGTATTGTGTTCAGAAACGTTGATTTATATGATCGGATTCGAGAATTTTCTTGGTTTTTTTTTTTTTTTCTTTTTTTTTCGAAAGCCAAAAGCCGCCGTCGTAACAGGTAATTTATGTGAGTGCTTATTTTTCTTTCGAGTGCCTTTTTGGTGGTTGGAGTGATATCGTAATAAATATGGCGACGGCGTGCTTTGACCGGATCGAGGGATTCGGGTTTCAATTTAGGCGATGGATTTTAAAGTTGTTCGTTCAATAATACAGCTATTTTGTGAAGAGTGTAGGCTTTCAGGTGTTTAATTTCATGAAATATGATAATAGTTGCTTATTAATGAAATTGCGAAGTTTTGAATATTCGTTGGTGCTACCGTGGGCGACTATGGGTGGTGGGTGGGAAACTTGTACACCCACGTCTACACTAAATATCGTAAGAATTGCCCAAAATTTCTCTCTAAATATGCGCTATGCATTATAATATATTCAATATATGCAATTGGCGGCTTGGCTGTCTGACATTTCGGTGTGCGTAGTTCGAGTTTTTTAACTTCTCGATCGCGTAAAAGTTAACTCAATTTCCTTTTTTTATTGCTTTGATGGGTGGACGAGCTCACAGCCCACCTGGTGTTAAGTGGTTACTGGAGCCCATAGACATCTACAACGTAAATGCGCCACCCACCTCGAGATATAAGTTCTAAGGTCTCAGTATAGTTACAACCGCTACCCCACCCTTCGAACCGAAACGCATTACTGCTTCACGGCGGAAATAGGCAGGGTGGTGGTACCTACCCGTGCGGACTCCCAAGAGGTCCTACCAGTAACCCGTTGTCTTCCAAGTCGTGGGTGCTTACGAATTCATGAGCAATTCTAAAAATCAATACGATATTCTCATAACTGAATTTCGGCAAAGAAACTTATTACAGTTTTCGCTTGGAGCGCGTCGCAATCGAGTTTACATTGTTCCTGTCCCTTTTGTCCATTACGATCTCGATCGTTATTGAGCCCTTTGAAGGGCGTCTCCAAATGTACTTATACGATAACAGACCGAATACTTTATGCAATGTTTTCTAATAAGCAAGAATGTTGTGCCAATAGCCTAGAAGGTGAACAGACTTTTGGGTATCGATGTTAGTGAAGAATAGAATTGAAAAAAGGGTTTTGATTCAAGTATTACGACTCTTTACGGGCCTTATTGGAATCCTGTTTCACAACTGAGAAGATTCGGCAAGAAACGGGAACTTCTGGGTATTACAGAGAGACTTCGATTCTCTGTATTGTTATATGTTATATGATTGGGAATCGTTTCGAGGCCCTATTTGAGGTAATACCGTCATCTTCTTTTTAATATCGCACCGATCGCCATCGTAGCAGATTTCTACTATTCGTTTCGATATCTGTTTTTGCTTTTTGACAATAGATGGCGTTACACTTCTCGAATATTCCGGTAATACTAGTTTTGATATTCGTTTCTGCTATCTAATGACAGATGGCGTTACTCTTACCAGCATAACACTATTATTTAGCATTTGAAGTATTCTAAAATATGTCGTCATACGATACGTCTTAAAGAAATGTGGTAAGAATATTTTTTCCAACTGATTTGTTCGTAAGTAGGTAAGGTAGGTGTTGAATGTAGGTAACCGTACTCCCACACTGCCCTAGTGCTTGTTACGGAAGCTATAGACCACAACGTCAGTACCGTTCACGCATTTATTCTATAAATATACTAGTGACCCGCCCTTGCCTCGCTTCGGAAACTGTAATTTATTATTGATTTCTCCACTATTTAATGGATGTTATTATACTTATAAAACTTTCTTGAAGTCACTCTATCTATTAAAAAAAACCGTATCAAAATCCGTTGCGTAGTTATAAAGATTTAAGCATACATAGGAATATAGGGACAGAGAAAGCAACTTTGTTTTATACTATGTAGTGATTTAAAAAAAAATCGATAACGTTTGTCCCACTCTATAAATGGGAACGTATCACTGCCTCGCGGCGGAAATCATAGTGATGCCTTCAGTTGTCAAGACAACATAATCATTTTGACATTTGTATAATTCTATTTTCGTTTGTACGCGTGACCTTTTCAATTCGACAAATCGATCGATTGGGATTGTTGATATTAAATTTAATTGGTTGCTGGAAACGCTAAACTACTACTACTAAACTATCTTGTAAAAATTCTAGCGGTTACGGTAAATAACTATACTTGAGACCTTAGAACTTATATCTCAAGGTGGGTGGCGCATTTACGTTGTAGATGTCTATGGGCTCCAGTAACACCAGGTAGGCTGTGAGCTCGTCCACCCAACTAAGCAATAAAAAAAAAGGTTCTAATTTAGCTTGCAAACTTTGGTATTATAAACATACATTACTTTATAAATTACAAGTAACTTAAATGTCATTACTGCAATGTACATAAACATAATAATTAATTGCTATATAAATCCAATCAGGAGCTACGTCATTAATTCCGCTGGTGCTCCGACTAGAAGTGGAACGTGGGAGGCTAAGATCCTGGGGTCTTAACCTCCAAAGCGCCAACTGCCAATTCTATTTCAGGCGCCCTAAAAGAAAAATATGATTATTGTAGCAAAATTGGGAACAAGCTAAAGGAACACTTGAATATAATAGAAGGTTATAGCTGAAGTTGGGAGGGTATGCTTTGTTTCATTCACACATAGTGAGGATCTATAGCCATGTATACAAAAACTACTCCTCCGTGCGTCGTGTTCCTCAGGGCTGGGTCGTGACCGTTACTTTGGCATAACGCTAAATTTTACCCCCCACTTCAATTACGTAGAAAGTGAAAATATTTTTGAATTATAGAATGTAAAGGAGCTATTTAAACCCCTATTTTGAAAAGGTTTTTGGTGCTCCACTTGTATTGATCTTAGCGTGATGTTATATAGCCTATAGCCTTCCTCAATAAATGGGCTATCTAACACTGAAAGAATTTCAAATCGGACCAGTAGTTCCTGAGATTAGCGCGTTAAAATAAACAAACTCTTCAGCTTTATAATATTAGTATAGATACTTACTAAGAAAATGTATGGTTTCTTTACTGAAATAAAGACACATAATAATAACAAAAAACAAATTAGATTTTATTTGGAATCCTGTGCGGTGTTTTCGTATAACATTCAAAATGTTTTTGTTTGTCCATTCCCGTAAATGTCAAACGTCATTACGAAGGAGGTCAGTATCCTAAAAATACAACACGTAATTGATTTCTTCTTTGAACGCAAACAAACCGTCGGTTGTTGTTGCAGTAGATTGCCTATAAATCGAATGATCTTGAATTAACCGTATCGAGTTTATCGGAGGGTCTGCGTGTTAAATGATCACGGAAGCTTCCAGATATCACTTTTTTTTTTTAAAGGGATTTTATGACCTGGTAACTTAGACCTTTAGTTCACGTCTTATTTTAATTTATATTCTTATTTTTATGAAAAATGATAATATGGAGTGAAATGAAATGAAATGGGATGAGATGATACAGAATGAAATATAATCTCAGTAAAATGGTGGTCATTTACTGAGATTTTTTCAGTGGACTTTTTGGATTATCCCGAGAAGTTACGTCCAGCGGCTTTATTTAATTTTCCCACATTTGTGCATTTTCACAGATATTAAACAGTTAATAAACCACCGTTATTACACATTTAAATGTGAAGAAACACTAAATTGACAAAATAAAACAAATCACACAACTTCACTCCTCGCGTTCCCACTAAAAAGTCCCCAGATATCACTACTTTAATTCTCACACAGATTACTTGTGTCTAGAGACGCGAATATTCTAGTTTTTAAATACCTCAGATCGGTAAAAATTTCGCCGGAAGGATGCAATAGCCTTAAAACAAATTGAGATTTCGACCTCACGTCTCAAGTTGGGTGAGGCGCCGTGGGGTTCTTTAGGGGGGTCGGCCCGCGACCCGAAAAAAAGGCTCTCCAGACGTTTAGTAATAGAAACCGATATAATTACTTCAATGCACCACGTAGGACACCGATGATAGTCAATAGGTTAAGCATGCACATTTAAAGATAACTCAAAAATTGCTGAACAGATGAAAATTGACGCGGGACTGCGTGACAGGCACTGGCTTTCAAATAAAAGAATCATCAAGATTACAAAAAAAAAAATCAATCGAACAATGATAACTTCGTTCTTTCTCGAAGTCTGGTAGAAAAGGGAAGTACAAGTTCAGCTAAATTTGCAATTCTCGACTGTCCAATGTCTTTTAGTAACTTTTTACAAGGAAACTAAACGGGACCTTAATTTACTCTTGTTCTTTTAGAAAATGACTGACGAAGTTTCCGCTTTCGAATAAAACAATTGGATTTGTGTTTTGAATCTTTTGTTGAACTTATTACCTATTTGTAAAAGAAGTAATTTTCTTTAAAAACAATCTTTGTTAGTGACATGCTCATTTGATAATGCTTCATCTTCTTACCCTTATCCCACATTATGTGGTGTGGGCTCAGTATGCTCTTTCATTCTGTTACATAGGGATTTGGTATGAGTTTTACGACCAGCCGTCTGCCAGGTGTCAATCCTCATTCCAGTCTGTTGCAACGTGCCATATGGAGGGATTTTTCTGTTTCTTCTTTTAATATTTCTTTTAGATCATCCGTTTTTGGGTTTTACGATTTGCATTTTAGTATAACTGCCCATTCAGATTCATGTTTGACTGTCGAACCAGAATTTCCACCGAAGATTTTTCACTGAAGATCGTTATTCACCTCCACTAAAAGCGATATCATAAATCTTAATAGAATGGATTGTCAATAGGTAAAATCAATAAGTACATTTTAATAAAAAATCTACTGCAGTCGGGCGATGGAAAAGAAGATTGGTTTGATGCCGCTACGTTTGTTTGTTGTGCAAGATGATACACTGACACATTTCGCACAAAGGTCAATCGACCAATATTTTTTCCATGCCAGACTTCGGCATTATGTCTAAAGCTAGGCGGCAACATTCTCGATGTATACAGGCACCGGTACCAACTTAATGGGCTGTAAGCTCGTGCAAGACAATATAAAACTGAGTTACAAGAGATTTACAATAGTAAAGCTTGGTTTGCACACAGGATTTGGGTTGTCCAATTATGGTTCTTAATTGTCGTAATTATTAATGAATTTTAGAATAGAATTAAAGAATGGAATAACATGACTAAGCATCCACAATGTCAGCGAACATCCACGTCAAAACTAAAACCCGTAGAGTTTAAATGTGCCACGCAAATCTTCACACGAGGAGCTGCACGTATACCACTCAAATCTGGCGGATTATCCGTGCTGGCTCATAAGCCTCCTGGATTACGTTGCTCACAAGATGAATTCGTGTTCGCTACAATTAATTCAATTTTCAATCCTTCCACGATTTTGGATGACAGTGAAAACTCAAGTCTTTGGATGACTTGTGCCTTACACAAAAAGGATTCACTTTACAAAGAGGCTCTTGAAAAACTTTAATAACACCGATTTGTCACGATTCACCTGTGACCGGTTTAATGTTTTTGCTTAATATAAATTCATTATTACGATTTTTATTCGTAAATTATTTTTCGCCAAGTTTTCTGGTCAAGCTTTGTCTATAATGTATTGTGAAAGAAAGCGACCATTGATAGCTATATTCTTCATTTATTACTAGCCAAACCATTGTTGAACGGTCATTCATTTGACTTTGGTCTGATCGCTGTCAAACTCATCAGTTAGACAGACAATCTGATAATTTCCGGAAAATTTTATCAAAATCGGTCCGGCCGTTTTGGATTCTATAGAGAACATATTACATCAACTTTATTCGGTTATTTGTAGATATTTAGAATAGATACATATGTAAATAATGCGAACTTACTACTGGTGGTAGGACCTCTTGTGAGTCCGGACGGGTCCGCACCACCATTCCGCCTATTTCTGCCGTAAAGCAGTAATGCATTTCGGTTTGAAGGGTGGGGCAGCCCTTGTAACTATGATGAGACCTTAGAACTCACATGTCAAGGTGGGTGGCGGCATTTTCGTTGTAAATGTCTATGGGTTCCAGTAACCACTTAACACCAGATGGGCTGTGAGTTCATCTACCCATCTAAGCAATAAAAAAAAAATTGATATAAACTTCAACTTTCTATTGAATTTGAAAACCAAGTCTTTCGGTTCGGCTAAAGGGCCATGCGGTTCACTTCCATACGCCTTTTCTTTGATAACTGAAATCTGTGGCTTGTAGGAAGCGCTTACGTTGGACCTCTCATGTGGCTCATGGGCGACCCTCATGGCCCGAAAGGTTCAGTAAGATAAGGCTCACCAGCGAGCACTAGGCCTGAATGAATATACTCGATTTTTCATGTGGCGTTCAATGTGTTAACACTCAGTTTTCTGTATAAACCTGACTCCGCAACTTTCTGACGATTTCCTCAGCATAGTCTCGCTAATCGATTCTAAGGTCAAGGGTGACTCCAACACCCCTGTTTTGCTTACACAACGCTAACGTTTCACAGTTTCAGTCCTAACAAAGCTTTTAGTTACAATTTTTAGTTTTCCTTAATTTACTAAATAAAGTACAGTAAAAGCTCTTTATTCACGGGGTACTGGTTCCTTGAATACGCCCCGAATATAAAAATCGTGAATATGCATGAAACCGCGCTTACAAATGATATTCCGTTGGATACCTACATATTGGAATCTTTTTATCAATGTGTGTTACCGATTGGATCCGCGAATAAAGGAATCTTTTGCCGCGAACATGGGAATTGGGTAGCATTTTTTATAAATCCGAGAATAGTGAAAACGCAAATAGAGGAAGTGCTAATAAGGAGCTTTTATTGTATTAATTTCGTTCCCATTGCGGATACAGGTGGGGCTGTAATAATATATATATATATATATATATATATGTTATATAATTAATACGTGAAGCAAAAACTTTGTACCTCTTTTTACGAAAATTCCGCAGACGGAGGAGTATGAAATTTCCCACACTTATAGAGAATGTAGAAAAGGAGTGTATAATATTCATATGCCTAAAAAATACATTAAACCATTAAAAAAAAAACATTACACACACATTGTATTTGACACACATACGTATATGTAATTTTTTGTTTAATGTTATTCTGTAGTCAAATTGAGAATAGATTAACATTGTGGTGATATCTAAAATACAGAAAAAAATGTTGTCGCAAGTTGAGAACCTCCACCTTTTCTTTAAGTCGGTTAAAATATTAAAATAATCACTTCCAAAAGAACACTAAAATGTTGGAACATTTAACGGGCCCAAGTCTTCGTTGTCTAATAACATTTTATATCAGCTATAACTTGATCGGCGAACACAGACGGCCTACATCGTGAAACGTGTTACGTGTTATGCGAAGTACGTGCGAGGATGTTAATGCTGTACATGAAATGAGCTTATTTTAAACTTGGGATTTGTTTAGATTGCCTCCATACTTTGTATGTAAGTATTATATGAGGCCGTCAGCACAAAAGTTGCCTAAGCTTAACATAGTTAGTATGGAGGCAATTATGTTTGAATTTTCATGAATTAGAAATTTGAGTAGGCAAAAAAAAACAATACGCGCAATAATAATGTTTACAAAGCTATCTGTTATCTATGGGTGAAACTATGGATAGGCCGGTTTTGCATCAAAATTTATTACATTTTAAATAAATACCAATATATATAAACTTGAATATAAAAAATTGTGAGTTAGGCCACTGACCGTCTCATATATACAGTAAGTACTAGTGTTCATTTAAAACATTTTTAAGACGCAGACAGTGCGTAGGACTTATCGACAATTACGATTTAATAGCACGCGTCCTATTACGACATTTAGCAGTAGATAATTACATGCGGTTACCGCTTTACGTGTTAATACCACAGCTCATAAAATCCGAAGCGAATTCATAACTAATTACTTTAACTTTCATACTACATTTACTGAGAAAAAAAACCCTATGATGAAAAGAAGGACAGTTCTCAAAAAGGCTGATTGATGAATGTTATACTAAATTTGACGGTAGTTATAATAATACTAAACAAGAAGTAATAAACGCGAAATTTTAATTTAATACAGAAACTGTCCTTCCGCCTGTGAACCTCTGTATCGAGTTAACCTCTTACAATCTGAGGTCAGTATAAATCTAATTACTACGTGAAGCAAAAACTTTGTATCCCTTTTTACTAAAATTGCGCTGACGGAGGAATATGAAATTTTCCACACTTATAGAGAATATAGAGAAGAAGTGCACAATGCTAATATTTTTTTTAAAATAATGCATAAAAGGTACGTAAATCAATAAAGAAAACATTACACACACTACATACCATGTATTTGACGCACACGCGCATGCATACTATTTATTGTCAAACTTTTGTTCGTGACGGTACGTCTGTTGTCAAATTGAGAATAGATTAAATATTGTTTGTGTTTGTTAATATTTTTTATACAGTAGTCTTGGCGAAATTTGTGATTAAAGAAGTATAAAATACAATCAGAATAGTGTACAAACTTACAATCCCAATTAATTATAGTCGAATTTCGACTACTGCGGTACCTCTAGTAAATCTAATTACATGGTTAGTCGTGCTAGTACATATGATAAATATACGGCTCACTCCAACAGACTCCTTGCCTTTCCTTATTAACCGACCGAAGATGAAGGAAATATGATTATATATGCTTGGAACTGAAAGAGTAATAATGTTAATACCCCAGTTCATTTGCTGCCAGTAATAGTTTTTTGTTTTGTTTACTGTAGTCACTGTTGATAATTTGAAGACTATTGACGTAATGGCCATCGAGAAAGAAGAGGTTGGTAATCTGGAACTATTCCTGCTTTGAAACGCGACTGAAAAAAGCCATGTCCAGTACACACGGTAGGGCGGCGTTGGAGGGCCTTGATATAACAACATGCGACAGGATAACTCCCTTATCATGGCTGCTAACAGTACTACTGATCAGGTACAAGTAGCAGCCAAACCTGATCCAATCTCGGTTTTCTTAATTTTTATTACTTAGATGGGTAGACGAGCTCACAGCCCACCTGGTGTTAGGTGGTTACTGGAGTCCATAGATATCTATAACGTAAATGCGCCACCCACCTTGAGATATAAGTTCTAAGGTCTCGAGTATAGTTACAGCGGCTGCCCCACCTTTTAAACCGAAATGCATTACTGCTTCACAGGAAAAATAGGCAAGGTGGTGGTACCTACCCGTGCGGACTCACAAGAGGTCCTACCACCAGCAAAGTGCTGTTCGATATTTGGCTACTAGTTCTAAAGCTAACAAAAGACAAAAAAAAATTCACAGAGAGGATGCGTAGATAACATAAAAAAAAAATTATGGCTTTTATTGGCAGACGATCATACAGCGCATGATGATAAGCGACCTACTCTCTGAGATATGAGGTCTCTCCGCAAATCTCGTTTGAAGGTCTCCGTGGAAACAACGCGATCATAAGATTACCATGATAATTGTCTCTTTTTAATATTAATTTAAAATTGACTGCGGTGGGCAAGGTAGAAGGGAAAAGACCCGCCGGCGGCCACCAAACCATTGGTCAGATCAGATAACTGCGCTCACTGGACTCCCTGTTGCGACCGCCCTGAGAGAAGCCGAAAACCGAAGGAAATGGAAGCTGATGGTACAAAGAGCCACGAAGGGCTTTCAGGGACACGACCTTCAGCAATGAAGTATGCGACTAAGAAGAAGAATATTCATTTAACACTAAACATACCATAACGGGTTAAATTGACCCATTTTTGAACGTTAGCATTGAAATTGTACGTATCATGTTATTGCTTTTGTACATTTGACTTCACGACTTTTTCTTACCAGTTAATCAACAGTTATTATATATTTTTTTGTTTTGTTTTCTTTATTTTGAGTAGTACTTGTCGTGTACCTTTATCTACCCGCTATGGTAGAAACAGGAACCAGTAAGTGTTGGTATGATTAGGGTTAAAGTTTTAGGGATATTTATTTTAAAAAAGCTACATAATTTTGCATACAAAAAAGCGTACCCAAAAGTACAATAATTTACTTCTAAAATTTAAAGGAAGTTTCGTGTTGTTGTTTGTTCGTCACACGATCCATGTATCAGAGGGTTTATTTGTGAAACTTGTTTGTTATTGGATTGTAACTTTGCAAAACATATAAATTTGTTCGGGTAACATTGCTTTGTATGTTAGCTTTTATGTACTTAGTTCTAGCCAACATACATGGTATCGTTTTAATATAGAATTATTTATTGAATCATGAATGAAATTCTACTGAAGTTCATGTTACCAGATTCTTGATGCTAATGAAATTTACCATAATTCTCGTAAACCTGAGATGTCCCACAGTAAGTAATGAGTAAGTGCTTAAAAATATCAATATGTAGATGCCAAATTTTACATTAATACATAATATAGTCGGTTAACTGAATCATATAACATAGTTGAAATAGAGACGAAATGAAAATGTGATTGGTAAGAGAGTGTTAACTATGAATGTGGAAGGATATAGAGGAAGAGGTAGACCTAAAAAGAAATGGATGGATTGCGTGAAAGATGATATGGGTAAGGAGGGAGTGGGCGAAGAAATGGTACATAATAGAGGAGTATGGATGGAGAAAACATGTTGCGCCGACTACAGGTGACTGGGAGAAGGGCAGGAGAATGAAAATTAATTTGAACGCCTTATAAAGATGTAGTCTATCAGTTTATAAAATTAAAGAGATTATTTTAGCCTAGAAAAAGACATAGTGCTCTTTCCGTTTGTTAAAAATAAAGTGCCTACTTTAAAGTATTAAAATATACTTCAATTCTAATGGTGCGATATAACTATTTTAATTACCACGTACATCATTCGTCCATAATTATAAAACACTAAAAACTAAGAAGCAAGCCACAAATAAACGAAGTAAGTTTGTCAAACAAAAACATATGTGTGCTAAAGTGTCGTAATTTTCTCGTGGCAGTCCATCAGCTGTAACACATTTCCCTTTCGCGGCCTGTTTCCAATCTGAATCAATTTCCTCAGTGACGCGTCACGCTTGCTCCCGCAGTTTTTGCTTAATTTGGCCTCATTCTTGAGGTTGCCAGTGCGTTACCCTTCAGAATTTCTATTTTCGACACATTTAATGAGAATGATTTTTTATTTCTTATTTATTTATTTAGACATACCAACATTCACACAAAACATTCAAGCTTAAAATGAACATGTATAAAATTAAGTATGCAAGCCAGTTACAGGCATGTACAGCAATCTCTTATAACACACTATGACATGTTACAGCAATTTTACAAACAGCGGAAAAATAGGCTAAATTTAAATGTTAACAGTACGACAAAAAAAGTATATTTGAAGATTCCAAGGATTCCATATCTATTGCTCAGATGGACGGACTAGCTCACTGTTCATCTGGTGTTAGGAGGTTACCGGAGCTCATAGACATTAAAGACATAAATGACGTCATCCACTAAGATGGCGTCTAAAGAGACGTAAGTTCTAATGCCCGTATCTTTAGACGTTTCGTAAAATAGTCCTCCACTCTTAACTCATCCGATGATGCTCGAGAATTCCCTCCAAACTTACTCGAATTTGGTATTTTTAGTCGACCATTACAATATTCCTCAACTGTCCTCGAGTGAGGTAATAATGATGAAAATTTGATCAAGCTAGCATCAAACCCATAGAGTTCTGTAGTCTATGGTCATTGTTTAATGTCAAAGTCAAGCTGCCGCTGTCTGTTTGACACTAGATGAACTTGTTTGATGTTTTGGTTGCTGAGTTATTCGTCAATATGTGTGCGTGCGGTAAATCTGAAAGTGTATTATTTATTTTCTAACCTATCATTATTTTAGATTTCGGATCCGGCTTTGTATTTTTATTCGCCGCTTTTATGTGATTTTGGTTGCATCGTATTGTTGAAGTGCTTTTCCACAACCACCAGTTTATTATTATATAAATAAAACTTATAATCGCATTGACTTTATTTATCAGGTAGTAAGCAAAATATGACTTATGTAGGTAAATAAAATAAAGAGTTTCAAATGTCTAACCTCGAACTATTTACTTTATTAATAAATATTATCAAACTTAAATTATCAAAATATGCGCGAATCATGCACAGATCCAGGCCATTGCACAACAATATCATATATTTCCATTTGCGGTCCACATACTATTTGGACATCGATAGAAAACCAGCCTTGAGGAACGTTCAAGGTACGTCGCGACGTACCTTAACTTGACAGTTCGGTCACTTCACTCCGGTTAGGAAATTTTTCCAAGGACGTTTGAGTGGAGTTTATTTTTACGACTAAGCATACCGGAACGCGCGTTGGAGGTTGAGTCGAGTCGAGTTACGCTCGTGTGAACGACTAAAGATACGGGTGTAAGTCTCAGTTGTGTAGTGCAACAGCTGCCCCACGCTTCAAACCGAAACGCATTACTGTTCTTGTTCAGTCTGAGGCGTGTTTTTCAGAAAGACTTCACTACGAATGACGTCATTTGTGGGCAAAAGAAAAACATCTAATTAACAATTTTAAACAGCTGTTAGCCTTAAGTGATATCATGGGTTATAATTTGTGTAAAAAAAATTTAAAAACAAATTATATTTGATGACAGTATTTTAAAAAAACAGTGATATATCAAGAGTTTCAATTTGTTTCACATCTCTTAGCCATTGCTTCAAGAACATTGTCTCGTCTACCGGAAGAAGCAAATGGAAATGAAGAACATAACATTAAAGAGGTCTTATTTTCTTGAAATAAAACAAACATATCGTTTAATTGTGATTAAAAGGGTATTGTCGTTTTTATATAATTACAATAATAATTGAAATAAATGCGTCATCTTAGAATAAAACTTTGAAAGAGCTAGAGTCTGTATTAGGATCAAAAAGTACTGTATTTCAAATCTTTAGGCTCCCACCTTCTTAATTAATACTTTCCAAGTACAATGCCATCATCTACTAATTTAGAATAATAAAACCGATACGACTAATAAGGCTCTGACACTTTTCAATCTCAAAGATCACGCTGAGTTCGTTCGCATTCAAAATCAATCTGGCAACACAGACATACGGCCTTAAAGGGAGGTTCCACCCCTCGTAAAGAGGGTAGGGATTACCATTATCATGTGAATCACACTTGTTTGTCCCGAATTAACGTGTTCCAGACCAAGTGAAGTCGGTCCCTCACGCGTTCGTATGAGTTTTTCATGAAAATACGAGAAAAGTCATTTGTCCTTTTTGAAACTGCCGTCTAGACTACGTGATTTTAAGGGGAAAGTGTATGCTAAAAGAAAAGTTTGTGGTTTATATCCTTAAAATTACCATATTATATGCTAGTTTGTTTGTAATATATTACCATTATTGTCCGTTTAAAAAGTAGGTTTGTTGTCTGTGACTAAAAAAAAACAGATTCTAAATTAAAAAATTTAACATGTTGATGTTAAATTTTTAAGTTTGGAATCTGTTTTTTTTTTATTACAGTCGAGTAACAATTAAATTTCGGTCTTAGCACTAAATTCGCGAGAGCCAATAAGGATTAATCCGTTGCTCTTTATAACTCGCTTTTACGACAGGATCAATGAAAATGCCTACAAAAAGCCTTTTTAACGTCGAGCTTAGTAAACGCTGAATGTTTTAGCGGAAATATAATTTATTGCTTTCTTGACGTAAACGTAAACGCTATGAGGAAATTACGTTTTTCTAGAAAAGAAATTGAATGTTTTTTTTGGTGCCTTCAGTTATTTACATTTTCTTTTTTGTTTTATGTTTACTGTTGAAATGAGCTTTATTATAGCTTATAGCTATTGAGTTTATTTACGGGATCAGTTTGTAATGTCATTTCGTCAGTAGATTGAAATGCAATTTTTTTTTTTTACTGCCAATAACGCCACGTTAGCTGGTCCCGTAGTAAGTTCGTAAAGGACTTGTGTTACAGATTTTTATTATACACATAAATATATTGAATATACATCCATAACCCTGGAAAAGACATTTTATATTATTGATACAAATATCTTCCCTTAGCGGGATTCGAACCCGCGACCACCTTGTGTTGTGACCATGTCACTTACCACTACACCAGACGGCCGTCAAATATATAGTTCTTTACCATTAATTGGTTTTAATTAGTCCAATGAAGAAGAGCGACGGGACAATGTAAATCATGAAAATTATCTGCGGAGCATTTTTAGACTAATTTGTCACAAAAAGTTATGTTGATTATTGAACCGGAAAAAAGTAAAATGGTAAGGGAAAAGTTCAATTTTTTTCTTCCAATTATCAACTTTCCGCCAGCAAAAGTATTAATTATAGGAAAAAACCCTTTTTGTGTTTAAATGATGTTATTTATGTAACAAAACAGGCGAACTTATTCCGCCATTATGACTTAGCCAACTGTAGCAAGCGTGTATGCTATTAGACGAAATTGAGGGAAACGTAATCTACAAACCAAAATGGCGGTGCTCGGTCCACTAACAAAATGGCGTCCTAATGATACGTGTAATAGTGCTATAAATAACTCCCGAGGACTCGCTTCCCATAACAAACACGTTTTTCTACAAAATCAGTATACACATATTCGCTGTAACATGGAGAATTTTGACATGGCAAAGTTAATTAGTTTAATTATTACACAGGTTGACTCGGTAATGATCATAAAAGCTTGTACATTGCCCGCTCGCGGTGTATTAAGCTGATAATTTGAACGTGGGTACATTAACAATCATAATTGTCCAATATTGTTTTGTTTTTGAAGTACGACTGTAATACAAAAAGCCAGATGAAATAAAAAGAAAGAAGAAATATTTAAAATGTATGGAAATATACGACTCCACAGCTCATATATACAACAGTTCACTACAAGATATTATCTTTTGTGGCTTTGTGGATATTATATTATATTTTGTAGATATTATCTTTGTGGTAAGATGTGAATTCAGAAAAGCGAAAGATCTTCTTGATATTGCCCACCTTTTAAACTAAATAGTACCTCTCACGAAAGTTTTTAAAAATAAGCCTTATCCTCTGTTTTGTTATAATCACATCTACGAATTTCAGTAGTGAAATAATGAAACTTGATAATGCCGATACCTAAAATAAAATGTACTAAAACGTATGTACCTAATAAATAATATAAACTTTAAAATATAATGCTTTTTAAACCTTTGTAGCAATCATTGCACGGTTTACCCGTCATTGAACGTCCTTTGGATGATTTGGGTTCTATTTATTATCTAGTTATTAGTAGTTTCCGGTTGAGATTTGGTATTCTCAGATTTTTGGTATTAGTTTATCTACAAACAATAAACTTTTTTTTTTCGGGCAGTGGGCCGAACCTCCTGCGAGGCTTCCGCGCCTAGGGGGCGCGCGGGGTATGTGGTACTTGACGATCTGAAGATGTTGAGAGCAGACCGCGGGCCTAAGGATGTTTAAGGGCCCTACCCAACAAACGACTCCCCTTGCACTCTCTCACCCAACCTCCGATCTCCGCCCGGGATCAGAATCCAGTCAGAGTAGGGGGTTCCCGCGGTCAACACTACAACCAGACTCGCTACGCCCAATCGACGTTCTTATGTCGAGTCGACGACTTTATGTCGGTCGTCTCGGTATGGCAATCCGCCGGGCCGCCCCAGGCGGTGCCGCTGATGTTCCGGAATACCCCGCTGGACCAGAACTAGCCTGCCAGGTCGGAACGCGATACACCGCCAACCGGTTGTTCGTACATAACAGTTCCGTAGAACTGTTGCCATGTAGCGTGCAAAAGCGCAGGTAGCGCGGTCTTTCCCCTTCAGGTTACGGGACGACCGTAACCTTCACCGAGGGGGAGGTCGCCTCCTATAGGGGCCCGAGTTGAGCAAAAGTCCTTCTCAGGCCAACAAACAAACAATATACCTGAAATCATCATTCATGGAAGATGAATTGTCCAGAACGGTATTTCATATTATTAGCCCCACAGATAAGTTGTTCATGAAATTATTCTAAAACTTCTATTGTATTTAATAGTTTCATAAAGCCTCCATTGAAGTTTGCACGAAAACTGGCAAAGTTGTTATTGACATGGCGGGCTGAAGTAAAAACTGTGACACGAGTTCTTAAGTTGGCTTGCACTTTGAAGGCAGTTGCCAAGTGTCTGCTGATCACAGAGATACGGTTCATTGAACTTTAGTTTAGAACTGAAGTTGCCAATAAAAATATATCCACGAAACTAAACGCTAATGTGGAAGAATAAAAATATTAGACAGCAACTCGATCCTACTATATTTTCAATATGATTATCATTGAAACTGTTCATAATGAAAGTATTGGAATTAAAAATAATGTAAATTACAGTTGGTACGACGTATTTTAGTTGTTTTTAAGAATAGATTTCAAATTTCCCGCTAAAACGATATATAAAGGATAGCTAACGAAGTATAGATGAAGCAGAAGTGATAGATGATAATCATAGGTGGTGATTCACAGAAGATAATCTACAATAGTTCCGTTCTTGGTATAATAACCTGGACGTAATTGAAACAGATAAAAATTATGTTACACTCGAATATTTCGGTGATAATTTTCAAAACGTATTCGTTGTTAATTTTACTTTTCGTACTGGATTACTAAAAATTTTTTGTCTCCCCTGTTGGGGAGCTATTGCTAATCAGAGCTATTGCTCTACTATGAGGTGTTTCAGGATTATCCATTCTTTCTGAGACACCCTGTATATGTAAAAAACATTTGCGATAAGTCGTAAATACATTTAATGTTACAGTTATGCTTCCAGGATAGTATAGAGGGTATTAGAACGTGTTTAATCTCGAAACTGGGACCTGTTTACGGGTCTTGTTAAATCAAATTGTTATTACACGGATAAAGGTGATTTTGTGCTCAAGAACGTGATCTTGTTAATGTCGAAGTGTGCATAGATCAATAAAATATAGGCAGTAGCGTTTCGGCGATGTGGAGCAGCTTTGGAAAGTGAACTGCGCCGGTGGTAACACTTTGAAATCCAAGCTAGAAAGAAATGGGAATCGATCATCAGATATAACACGGTAGATTCGTTACGCGTTATAGGAAACGCGTTGTAGGACTATTCTCGCATTGCGCTTGTATAACCCCATATAACGCGTTATTATCAAATATAATATACAAATATAATGTAATATAATCAATCTTGTTACAATTCAAAAACTAGGAACACAAATTTAATAAATTCATTTATTTTAATTTTATAACAATACAATGGACACAGTGTGCAAAGTTGCGCGAAATTATGTAATTATGAAATGTACAAATCATTATAAATTTCAGAGTAGAGAAATATAACGTGTGAAATCCGCACCCGTGTTTATACGAGGGGTTGAAATCGCGTAATATGAAAATGCGTTATAAGAGTACGGTGTTTTTTTTTATTGCTCAGATAGGTGGACGAGGTGGACGACGACATGGGCGACGGTAACCACTCACCATCAGGTGGGCCGAATCCTCGTCTGCCTACACAGACAGTAAATAAAAAAAGGAAATGTATTTTTAGAACACACCAATTATTCTTAGACGATTTTTTTTTCTACCATAGATAAGGGCGCAACTAATGATCTCGCGTCACGCAAAATATGGGTCAAGGTGAGTCGGAATTGTGGGTGCTTAAGCATATTTTGATAGTTGACGGAAATGTGAGCAGGTAATTTTCGAAGTTGGTCAGCTTGGGAGGCTTTGAACACAAGTCAATAAAGTTTGTACACACACACACGTTTTTTGTTTTTAATTGTAATAATAACTGGGAAAAAATCACGCACGGTCGTCCGGCCCCAATTTAGGATTTCCTATGTCATGAGAACCAGAGACTAATAAACATACTGTTACGCCGGTTCTTACCGGCAAATCCATCTATCGTCGAATACCAGAAACGGATATCAAAGGAACTAGTAACGTAGAGAACGTTCGAGAAGTACAACGCCATCTATTGTCAGATAGCGGAAACCCACAACGAATCTACTCGACTTGCCCAGAATGCTCTCGATAAATGTAGGGGTGTCGTATCGACTATAAAAGCGTTGCAGAGATGGCACGAAGTCAGTTAGTAATCGGAACTACTCGAAGCGAAACAGCGAACGGATCACTTGAAGCGAAGCGGAAGAAGCCAATTGAACATTTTAAAGTGTTAAATACAGTTTTAATTTACACTTTGGTAAAAAAATGATTTATCCCGAACCCCAGCGCGTAGCAATACCTACATATGTTTAATATACATAAATAGATAATAAACACTCAAACAAAGAGCAAACAAACCTGTTCACCACAATATTTCTCGTTCAACATTCAGGGGTGTCAACAACTGCACCACCGAGTCAGTTAAACTTTTACTGGTGGCAGGACCTCTTGTGAGTCCGCGCGGGTAGGTACTACCACCCTGTCTATTTCTACCGTGAAGCAGTAATGCGTTTCGGTTTGAAGGGTGGGGCAGTCGTTGTAACTATACTTGAGACCTTAGAACTTATATCAAATCAAATCAAATCAAAAAAAAAGTTTTATTCAACATAAATGAAAGTACATACTTGTTGAACGTCAAAAGAACTACCGCCTATATCTCAGGGTGGGTGGCGCATTTACGTTGTAGATGTCTATGGGCTCCAGTAACCACTTAACACCAGGTGGGCTGTGAGCTCGTCGACCCATATAAGCAATAAAAATAAAAAATAAACTTACGATTCTTCCAAATTTTTTACAATAAATGAGTAAATAAAATTTGATCGCTATTGCACTTCTCATATAAAGTGATTATGTACAACCATGAACTTCGGCAACGATAATGGCTCAATCAAATCGCGAACTAAAAACAATTGCAATTTCCAACCAAATCACCAGTATTTATTTGAATATCTCAAAGACGATAATCACGTGGGATACATAACGGAATAGCTTCAAACGGTCCTCGGGCTCCTTTGAAAATCATTGAGCGCCCCAGTCGAGCGCTAATTCCGATCCCTTTTGCATTTATGGCGCTCTTGAGCGTTTGTTTTTACTCGAATTATCATAACAATGACGGCAAAACATTTCAGCAAACCGAACTCATTTGTACATCAAAGCGATGTAGATGAGAATAATTTGTTTTTTTTTTTCGGATAAGACAAATATACGTATATTAAATCAATAAGTAAATGTTTGTGTAGCTGGTACCTATCATAGAACACAAGATGAAAGATGTCTGAACAATAACGATATTTTCAAATTAAGTTTGCGTAAATACTAGTTTCGAACAATAACAATTTTTTTATCCCCTACCTATTCGCTGGTAGCCTAGGGAGCTATTCTAGCTACGCGTAGACGAGTAGGCGAGTTCACACGGACTCAACTTAAGAGAATTTGCTATCACTAGAATCTACCATCGGATAGGTATCGCGACCCATTGAGAAGATCCGGCAAGAAACTCAGTAGGCTGTATCTTTGAGCCAATAACAAAAGGACCGTCGTTCTACACCTGCGTGGTACAACGTCTTCAATTTCTCGTTAACCTTCCAAAATCGTATGCTAAGAATCGATTTTTATTCGATTATTAATCGAAACTTAATTGTTTGTCAAATATTTCAAACGTTTTGACAGCACTAATTATTACAGGCGGAGAAACCAAAAAGAATGTGTGTTCTTTTAAAGTGCCGTGAAACTAACAGAAACGAACGTTTTTAACGACTGAAATATTGTATTTATATATCTATAATAAATTAAACTTTTGTTAGGAATATAGGAACCGTCCTGCGAAAATCGAATTCGCATTAATTCATTTATTGATAGCTTTAGAAGTTGCAAACTAATAAGACAAACACGAATCACGATTTTCGTTTATACGCCTTCGAGATCTAACATCCTATTAGTCAATAAGCTAAAATTTGGAAACAACCACCAATAATCCTGATAATCAAAGTTTAGTTATTTACAAGCTACGTGAACAGGGTAAACTACGATTTTGGGAATGATATTATATAAATATGCGACGTTAGTATGTTGTGATAAGCTAAACCTAATGAAGCGTCATTCCTGTATTATATCCGATGTAAGAGATCACGTATTATTCATTTATCAAGCTGCGTAATAGTTAATTCATGCAACGTTACATCCTATGTTTAAATATTTGGGACTTGACAAATATTATGTTACAAACATATATCCCTAACTTATATTATTTATGTCGTCTTTATTTGTTTTTTAATTATTTGAGGGTATCTTCCATTGATCTGCTGAAATGACTCTGTAGACCGACGTTCAGAATGTTATTCGGAACTTGTATATACGCAAATTTATTCATTACTAGCTGACCCGGCAGACTTCGTAGTGCCTTAATCGATAAATAAAAAATCTAAACTTTTGTATAAAATAAACTTAAAGCAAACAAAAGGAATCCGTCCGACGGGGGACACATGAAAGGAAAAACAAAATTGTTATTTTTATTTAATTCCGAGCATTTCTCTGGACTTCCACCAATAATTCAAGACCAAAATTAGCCAAATCGGTCGAGCTGTTCTCGAGTTTTAGCGAGACTAACGAACAGCAATTCATTTTTATATATAACTAGTCAGGTCATAAGTATTGTCACACAGTAAAAACTTTTCTTTTAGAATACTGGCCACAAAAAAGTTTATTGAATTCGAATTTCAAATTGTTCATGAAAATAAAAATGTACACTTTTAGAATTTTACTCATTTTTAAATATGGAGTGGACGCTTAAAGAAGACCGTGTTGCAGTTATTGCGTTGCATCGTTGCGGTTACGCGCCAATTCAAATTTTTAACATACTGAAAATTTTGAATATAACCAAAAGATTCGTTTATCGTACCATCAAACGATACAATGAAGACTCTAGTGTAGATGCCAGGTCAAGAAGTGCTCGCCCTCGGTCTGTTAGGACTCCAGCAGTGATAAAAGCTGTGAAGGCGCGAATTCAAAGAAATCCCAAATGTAAGCAGAAACTGTTGGCCCTTCAGATGGGGTTAAGCAGACCCACGGTGAAAAGGGTGTTAAATGAAGACTTAGGGCTTCGGGCATATCGAAGAAAAAAAGGACATCGTTTGAATGCTCGTCTAATGGACCTGAGACTGAAGAGATGCCGCGCTTTGTTGAAGCGGTACGCAGGAAAAAAAATATCGGGAAATTCTTTTTTCGGATGAAAAAATTTTTACCGTAGAAGCGGGCTACAACAAACAAAATGATAAGGTGTACGCACACAGTAGTGAAGAAGCGAGCAACCGTATTCCGCGTGTCCAACGAGGTCATTTTCCATCCTATCTCATGGTATGGTTGGGAGTTTCTTATTGGGGCTTAACAGAGGTAAATTTTTGTGAGAAAGGTGTAAAACGAATGCAGTTGTGTATCAAAATACAGTCCTGACGAACCTTGTGGAACCTGTTTCTCATACCATGTTGAATAACAGGCACTGGGTATTCCAACAAGATTCGGCGCCAGCACATAGAGCGAAGAGCACACAAGACTGGCTGGCGGCGCGTGAAATCGACTTCACCCGGCACGAAGACTGGCCCTCCTCCAGTTCAGATTTGAATCCGTTAGATTACAACATATGGCTACACTTGGAGGAAAAGGCGTGCTTAAAGCCTCATCCCAATTTGGAGTCACTCAAGACATCCTTGATTAAGGCAGCCGCCGATATTGACATGGACCTCCTTCGTGCTGCGATAGACGACTGGCCGCGCAGATTGAAGGCCTGTACTCAAAATCACGGAGGTCATTTTGAATAAACTTTAGTCATAAGAATCTATGTTTTGTTAAGTTCATTTTGGTATATAAATGGTTACATAATGAATAAACTTGTTTCAATTATTTTACATTAAACATGTGACAGAATTTATGACCTGACTAGGTATATAGATTAAACATATTTTACGCAATTCTGATCTTTGACAAATATTTTTGATTCTACGATAGCCATAGCCATTGCTACATTTACAAAATCATTTAGGCATGGTCAAGTTCATTGTCAGTTGAATTTGTTTAAGCTATGTTCAAGAGCCAAGCTGTTTAGATACAAACTTAAATTGGACACGTGGAAATAGTACAGTTTAAATTTAGACGAATATCGTTCCGAGACTACAGTGGGAGATTAGTTCTCTTTTTAATCTTTATATATATACCTATATATATGTCGCATCCGGGCCAATAGTTCGGAATATCAACGATACACAAACGTCAAAGTGACAGAATGGCCGTGTCGTGGTTGACGACTTTTAGTAATATTAAGACGGTGGTTTTGATTATTATTTTAAATGATGAAATGTTGTTTTGATAAATATCACAAAATGAAGGGTAGACTCCGTAACGCCACAGTATAAAATGGCGGTACGTGGACAGAGTCGTGGCATTCGTGTCAGACAGTGATTCCGTCCGTCTCAGCAGTGAGTCTCTGACGGTCAGTCAGTCAGTCAGTCGATCTGTCGGTATGTGCAACGAAACTGTCGGTTTATCCTGTCATTGTGAAAGTTGTGTGTGTTGAGTTTCAATAATTATTATTCAAAAGGTTTTATTGACTTTTTATAAACTGAGTTCAACCAAATACGAGTGATTGACGAAAGCTACCGCTCAGCCATCCCTGGCGCCCCGCCTACGACATCAGAAGTGGGATGACTGTCGATTAGAGTCACAGGGATGACTGTCGATTAGAGTCACAGGGATGACTATCATTGAACACTTGCAGTCACAGGGATGACTATCATTGAACACTTGCAGTCACAGGGATGACTATCATTGAACACTTGCAGTCACAGGGATGACTATCATTGAACACTTGCAGTCACAGGGATGACTATCATTGAACACTTGTAGTCACAGGGATGACTTGGTTACTGTGTACATGAATTGTACGGGGAGAACTTGCAGCAGTAGTAAATCACTTATTTTCGTTTGTGTAATCTTTCAATGTCGTTATAGAATTTGTGATGACACAAGACTTTTATTTAGTAGAGTGGTCAGATATGGCCGAGCGTGAATGATACTGTGCGGTATTGGCTTTTGTTTCAGATTAACACACGAGGACGTGTGTAACACAGGATGGCCGTGTCGCATCCGGGCCAATAGTTCGGAATATCAACGATACACAAACGTCAAAGTGACAGAATGGCCGTGTCGTGGTTGACGACTTTTAGTAATATTAAGACGGTGGTTTTGATTATTATTTTAAATGATGAAATGTTGTTTTGATAAATATCACAAAATGAAGGGTAGACTCCGTAACGCCACAGTATAAAATGGCGGTACGTGGACAGAGTCGTGGCATTCGTGTCAGACAGTGATTCCGTCCGTCTCAGCAGTGAGTCTCTGACGGTCAGTCAGTCAGTCAGTCGATCTGTCGGTATGTGCAACGAAACTGTCGGTTTATCCTGTCATTGTGAAAGTTGTGTGTGTTGAGTTTCAATAATTATTATTCAAAAGGTTTTATTGACTTTTTATAAACTGAGTTCAACCAAATACGAGTGATTGACGAAAGCTACCGCTCAGCCATCCCTGGCGCCCCGCCTACGACATATATATATATTTCTTCTGTGCGTGTGTTTGTCACTGAACTCCTCCTCCGGCTGGACCGATTTTAATGAAATTTTCTGTTTACCTTCAAGTGGATTCGAGAATGGCTTAGATTTACAAATCAGCCCGGCAGATGGTGCTGCAGTCGGTATCTAGGTTATTTATCTTTCCTACAAATAATTTATATGGCAAAATAACGTTTGCCGGGTGAGCTAGTATTTTTATATTATCCTGTATAGTTTGTACCACGAGGAAATCATCTGTCACAATCATTTGAAGAATTACTCTTTTACACAATTCGCCACCGGAGCAGACCTCATCCCCTGCTTAACCTTTAACCTCGTCCACACTGCGTTTGAGATTTTAGAGAAGTCCTTCGTGTTAGACGGCGACTTGCCTATGTTGCTGGCATGACTGATTTCTAAGAGTGATACTTAACCTTTACCCTTTACTTATTACCGAATTTGTTCAGCGTCCTAAAACCGTGCATCCTAGCGTCGAAAAATAATTGGATAATAGGTACTTTCTGACTCTTCTTTCATGTTATTCAATTAATGAATGATGAAATGTCCATTGATCTCTAGACGAGTGTCCTCGACATCAAAGTATAAGTAATGAGATTACTCAAGTAGACAATCTGACAAACCCTTATTTTGTTAGTTAAATTAGCACAATCTTGTAACACAGATACTTTATTCTTAAAAACAAAATTTTATAGTGTTTTTGATACTCATCTATCCTTAGCAGAATTAAAATTCCGTATAGATCCTTCATTGGGACTCTTTATTTTTTATTGTGCCCATCGGTTAACGAACACACGGTCCGATTGTTGTTAAATGGTCATTTAAACTTAAAGACATACCAACGTGAATGTCATAAACCCACGAACTTTAGGTCGAAATTTCAAATTCTTTTTTGTTTTGTCATCTTATCCATCAAACTAGTATGTAACATAAGATATTTGATAGATGCCCGAATCTCGCTAACGACATTTTCTAGATAAGTTTGCATATATGTACATATAGGTATATAAGATTCGAACATCGGTCTACCGAGCAATTTGACCAGTTCGGTGGAAGATCTTCCTTCTCTCGTCTCCCCTAAATTTAATTACACACTGATTTGAATATTATAATGTTATTGATTGTTTGCCATTGGATTTGTTCTAAAAATAACTTCAAAGGGATTTATTTGTAATGAATGTAATACAACGTTTTAAGTTTATTTACTTGACTTTTAGTTTTTAATAATTCGAGTGAGAAAGCCAGACGAAATCTTTACACAAAACAGGTTTACAGATTTGATGGATCAACAGCTATGCCTAAAGTTGAAGATATGCGCCACACTCGACCGAAGCTTTTTCCATGATAAAGGAGTTTGTAATTGCATGCTCAACATTGTAATATTTAAGGATGCTAATTTATTAATTTCCTTGAAACATTGAAATATTTAATTAATTTCCTTGAAAAGTAACTAGGCACGAATCGTTAAAGTTACTTTGATGAACGGATGTTCTCTGTAAGAGTCTGGTATTTTATTATTGATGTGTATTATTGGTGTTTTGATATATGCAAGAATGGAACAAACACATTAATCCCCTTGTAACACAAATTCTTTTGGGCTTTGGATAATCAGTATCGTCATAAGAATATATTTATTTCACGTGGATCCATATTGTTGTGTCATGAAAACGATTCAGACTGTAATTCAAATCCATTCTTGTCGAACAATAAATGCAATGACCCGTTTCGTCCAATCGACTAGCTTAAGAAGGAATTGGAGGAATATCGCCAATAGCGTTATTGTGTAAATTTTTAATTTCATATTAATACACAAAATTTATACAATCTTCTAATTGGAGTTTTATTACCGTTATACTAGCTATATTTACTTCGGAAACTTTATTAGGTATTTACCCATATTTAAAAATTAGCATATCCTAACAGTACTTTTTTATTCTACAGAAATCCCATATCTGGAGTTGGACGAGCCCGATGAGGGTTATCATGGGCTGATCAAGGAGAACGAGACCCTGGTCGAAGTGACTCCTCCGATCCGTGCCAGGGGACCGCTCTGTTCCTTCCTGATACTAAACAACATACATCATGGAGAGGCCCCTTTTGAGGTAATGAATTTTAGAGAATTCCTTCACAAACTCAAAGAGTTAGTCTTTATAGCTATCAAAATACAAGCGTGTACAAACAATTATACTTATGACGTTTTATTGTAAGAACGTCCAATTGTGTTTATAGCCACCAGTAATCAAAAAGTTCTAAAACCAAATAAATTTAAGTGAACATGAACCGTAAGGTACTTAAAATAATACACGATATTACTTAGCCATAGTAATTGCTTTTGATAGAATTAAATGTTCAAGCCGCTAACGGTTCGATAAAGATTCAGACATCTTGCTACACGGTCGAAGTTCTACGAGTCTACAAGAGGCAGATATGGATTCAAATTTAAAAAAAATTAAAGATTCGGAATTAAACACAACTGATTAAGCTTAAGATAAAGTAGACGATACATTAAGAACCATAGCTAACTTAGAAACATAGCAACGTATTTGACGTAATGAAATTGAATCAATAGACAAAATATCTTGAAAAGTTGTTGTATCTGATTCATACATTGATTGCACAAATACTTTTCTTCTTCTTTGTTAAGTTCATGCAAAATTTTGCATATGCCGTAACTTTAAAAAGGCTTTGTATGTTTTGTTGGTGGAATTTTATCAACTGATGTCGCTGTTGTCTTGGTCCATTGAATTCATTGAAGTAAATATCTTTATATAATAAGTTACAAAGGCCATCAAGGTGCTGTCTTCGTGAAGATTCTTAAGACTTTCTTTCCTACGCAAATTTTTACTTTCTTATTTGAGGAGGACTTTCTTATTCTCACCAAAAATGCATTTACCGAGTACGTCCCGATCTTCCGAAAAGTTTCAATACGCCATTCCGATATCTCGCAGCGAGGAAAAGCTTCCAAAAGCCAATAACTCGAAACTGCAGTTCTGTATCTTATTTTATTTCTCAGAAACTCGTCTAGTTTCTGCATTTCGAACGACTTTGAACTGATTCAACTATTTGCTTTAATTATTTTCTTCGCTGTGCAGTTTCTCGTACACAGGTTCTAAATGTATTTTTATTTTATTTTAATTGAAGGTTAGTTAAATATATTATTGGCATGGTATATCTTCTATCTTCTGTAATTACAAAAGTCGATGCGTGTATGTATGTATGCTTGTTACCTAGACTACGAAATTGCTGGTCAGATTTCGGTGAAATTTTTCAGGAAATCTCCAGATTTGTCCAATGAATAATACTGTGTTTGCTAAGTTAGGTTTGGTTTTGGTTTGGTCAGATCTGAGTCACATCAAAATTCGGCCAGCAAAACGGGCAGAGCTCAATTACGTAAATTATTGAATAGTAACGTAAAGGTCTTAGTCTATAAATTGAAAGGAATAAACTAAATGAACGCACTTCAATTATCAGCAATTATATACCCTCTTAGTTTGCTAAATCTCTTGAAAACCCTTCCCAGACAGCCAGAATCTTCAGAAATGTCAGTGACGATTTTAATATTACATCAGCTAATAATTGATATAATCGTCTTTCGTATATAGCTCGCGGGGATGTATGGAACTGTATCAGTCTGTTTTCAAGAGGATTATTCCGTTCAAACACGGCCGAAGGAACGTTTGTTTGTTCTACTTTTACTTTACGATCGATCAAGCTACTCTCCCGGATGACAAAGACAAGTAAATGATGACATAGAAAACATTTTAACGGAGCGAAGCGGTTTGTGATTTATTGTGATACAAAATGGAAGCGTTTTGTTACGGATTGTGGGGTCAGATGTCGTACAATAGGTTGTCTTGGCATCGATTTAGATGATATCAATTCTAATCCTTTTTATTAGCCAAGGTCAGGCGAGCTGACGACGTTTCCTGACGGAATTCTGATGTTAAGCGGTTTGCGGGAGCAGATAGGACGTGAATACCGCTGCTTTCGTTCTGATAACATTGTTATGCGATTGTGATGACATCGATACAAGGGCTATTATTAGGAAACATAACATGTCCACCAGTACTGCCAGTACTAAGATTGGAAGTAGGGAGTTAATAATTAGGTAATTATTTAGGAAATTAATTGACCCCTACTCTCAAACGAGTGTGGTAGCTCATATATCCCAACAACTTTCCGAGTTTAAAACCGCTCCCATTATCGGAGTCACTTTGAAGGTGCCAAATTGACTTCTACAAGTCCTCGCGTACTGTGTTACTCCCATCTTTAGAATGGGGGGTACGCAAATACCAGCCATTTCCTTTTGAATATTCACACACATTTACCGTAATGAAAAGGATATTGGCAACTTTGTGTGTACAGGGAGACCTTGTCGCTCTCTGGATTTTGCATTACGTTCGATGGGGGGTTAGTTGTCTGTAGAGTTAATTAACGTAAGAGCTTATCTCTATTATTTGGAGCGGAAAATCAGAATGACAACAAACCTAAAAAAAAAGACGTGTGGCACTCGGAGACTGCCGCGGTAAAGGTATTGCATAGCATTTTTTATCAACTTATACAATTATAAATCGACAATAATAATTTAATATTAAAACAACAATAAAATATAATATTCTATTTTACAATTCCGTTTGTCGCCGATAGATGGCGCTTAACGCAAAAGCTGAATCGCGCTATCGTTGTGTTACTCACGAAATTATATCACACATTTTGATAGTACATATTATTATGATTGATTTGCTAGTACATACTACACAAGCGCAACGTGTGAATGTGTTGAACGCGAGCTACATAGTAGGCGTAGTGAGGGGTGGAAGTAGACTTGCGCAAAACATCACTCCTCAATGTAATGTGATATGACATCACTTTTACAGACAGGTGATATTACTCGAAAACATTACACATCACTCTTAACATTACTCGGTGCGTTCAATAGATACTGTGACGACGAATACATTGTATCTATACACCCGAATCATTACCTAAGTGATGTGTTGATACACATCACTTAGGTAATGATTCGGGTGTGTCATTACAGTAGTGTACTACAATACAAAGTATGAACTTTGTATTGTAATACACTGTTATATTACTTGACAGAGATTGACTTACTTAATAATATAATAATTTTATTTTTTACTTAATATAATTTATTGTGGGATGAACGGATTTCATATGGCGACTTAGACTGCAAATTGAGCTCGACAATAATGTTAATATACGAGAGCAGTAGATGCATTGTTTCGGCGCGATATCCTCAAAGTGCATCCAAGGAGGACTGTACTTTCATTTAGACGCCGTTATTTCTTTCACTTATTAAACACGCATTAAAACAAATAATAAAACTATCTTCAAACAAGTGCTTAAGTAATTCAAATCAAACACAAAAATTAATATGAAATATTACTAAACAATTACGAGCGACTAGCGATTTTACAAAAGTTGCGAATAAAAAATTAAGTAAGTACTTGCGGGAAACTACCGGCTGGCCGCATGAAAAATATAAACACAAATACCTATATTAAAATTCAGACGTACCATAGGTATAAAAATGTACCTAGCGGCCGGGACATACGGTTCCAAATCACTAGGAATAATTCCGTGTCGCTTGCTCATTTATTTTGCGTCGATCGGTCTGTCTCGCTCGCTCGGTTCCGTTCGTGTATTAAGCAACATTACACGACAAAGAAAGAAACATTTTGGGTGATGGTGTGATGTTTGTTTCCTTCGCGTAATGTGTGATGTTGCATTACATCGTAGAGTAATATTACCCGAGTAATATCACTCGCATTACTTACACATGTCTAGGTGGAAGGTTTTTTTCGTTACGGAATTTCACGATTCCGCTCCCAAGCCGCGCTCAAGACCCGCGATAAAATCTATGCAATAACTTAAAAACAAATCTAAAAAATCAACATAACAAAGATTTGTAGTATTTGTACCACAAAGTGAAAACGTATTCCGATTAATAACCTGGCAACTTAATTTCCGCTTAAATGAAATTTCATTAGTTCGAAATGACCCGAAAATATCCCAAAGTAATAGCGTTGATATCAATTTTGCCCGGGATCGCTCCGTAAAACATTTTGTTGTTTTGCTACATTTAATATTCAATAATACTCGGGCCATTACGGGGTTTTGTTATTGTATAATTACTTTACCTGAATTGTTTATTATAGATGTTTTAAACGCAGTTAAAGATAGCATTTGTAGTAGTCATGTCACTGACGGTATATATTCGTTATAAAAAACTATTATAAATTGCATTGATTCAACAAAATTGGATACATGGAATTATACCTACAAAAAATCATACTTGTACCTACTATTTTAAATCTATTTATACTTTAGTTTTCAGGTCATTGTTTACTAGAAAAATGGTGAAAGACTTCTATATAAAGCTTTCAATATATCTAAACTGATTTTAAGTTTATTTATACTGTTACTGCGAGTCTTAGATATAATTAGAACTGCTTCAAAACTAAAATGTCTTCGAAACTTATGAAATCATACCGAGGGATGAAATGTCATTTGGTTTAAGCAACACTTTTGCAACTTTACACGAGAGCCATTTATTTAGAGACGAAAATTCGGAAAAAATATCGTAACAAAAAAAAAAACGTTTCCATGTTCATTCCTTTTTGAATGAAGTAAACTTAATTGAAGTTCAATTAAAAACGTCGAATTGTTGATGCTAGTACTAAATAAAACGCAGATTTAATTACAAAGATAAATGTCGCGTATTAAGCTGAATATCGCTTTAACCAAACGTCCTTTCACACCTCGAGGCAAAGACAATAAAAAAAAAAAATTTTTTTTGGTACTATTTTTATTTTATTCGTTCTAGATAATGGTGATAGATGAAAACGAAGCCCGCCTCCGTGTCCGATACCCGCTGAACTGCGAGAAACGACGCAATTACAAATTCGATATTGCCGCTGTTGGCTGCGACGGCTCCTATTCCAACACGTACGTCCAGAATACTATAAAATCACTTTTTTTTTTCTTTTTTTTTTCCTAATTTAGCTGATAGCCTTAAGAGGCTATTTCAGCGTAACCTTAGCTCAGCGGTCGGGGAACCGGGGTAAATTACTCCAAATGGGGTAAAATGAAATTTTGGGGGGTAAAAATGAATCTTTTGTGAGTAAAAAGTATATATTGAAGTGAAACTTCTTTAGAATCGTTTTGATTTCAAACTCGATGAAACGAAACGAAAAAATAAGTCCATAGAGACACAAACACATAAATGTATAGGATTCAGCCGGCGAGAGAATAAGATAGAACACATTATTTGAAAAAACAAAGTTCACGTGATTGACCCAGGTATTTTATTGGGGGCTATAATATGAAAGATGCTAAAAAGAAGCGATTTCGTTATTTTTTGTTCTTCGCCATGGAGTGATATCAACTTACACAAAAATATTTTGGGGTGATAATTAAAAAAGTTCCCCGACCGCTGCCTTAGCTAGTAGGTACCCCAGCAAGGTCAGTACTTCGCAGAATCTACCACCGGATCAGAAACGCGACCCGCTGAGAAGAACCGGCGAGAAACTCAGTGGGCTGTGTCTGTGGGTTAATTCGCTCCTCGAGCCCTTTGTCGCAAGCGACGGGTTCGACGAGGACGGTGACCGGATAAAATCACGATTGACCACCCGTAATATTGACTACAGAATATTTGCTCGTCCATTAAAATAATTGATTGCAACCCAATCGGAGCAGATTCGCAAACAAATTCGTGCAGATCGTTAATGGAAGAAACAAATTGATAGTGGTTGTTTGTTTACTCATAATGTAAAATTATTTTGATCCCAATATCAAAAGATATTTTGTGTTAGATGATATTTTCGTATCAATTAAGAATACAATAATAATAACACAATAATAATGTCGAGCGGTGAAAGGGTATTGGTTGGTTGAAGCGATATTTCGCTTAATAAGCGACATTTATCATTGTAATTAAAGCTCGGTTTTAATTGGTATTTTTAACAACAATTCGATGTTTTATAATTAAACTTCAATTAAGTTTATTCCATTCGAAGAGCTAAAGAAGTTTATTTGTTTTAATCTGTTTCAAATTTTTTTTAATTTTTTTTTTTTGCTTAGATTGGTGATTAGCTATACAACCCATCTGGTGTTAGGTGGTTACTGGAGCCCATAGACATCTACAACGTGAATGCGCCATCCACCTTGAGATATAAATTCTAAGGTCTCAAGTATAGTTACAACGGCTGCCCCGCCCTTCAAACCGAAACGCATTACTGCTTCACGACAGAAATAAGCAGGGTGGTGGTACCTACCCGCGCAGACTCACAAGAGGTCCTACCACCAGTAAGTAAATGGGTGTAAAGTAATGTAAAGTGAGTTAGTAAAGTTGCAAAGCCCAGCTTTCCCTGTAAAGTTGCAAAAATATCGCTTAATCCAAATATCCTTTCCTCACACGATATATAGTTGGATATGTTGATAATATTTCTTTATGCAAATCTATATATTTCACTGCGCACAAAAGCGCAATACATGTATTATCGTTTGATGTCTTTAACCAATGATGTTTTGCTAGCTAAATATAAAAATCTATACTACTAATATATAAATCTACAGTGGTTTTTACGGATGTTCCGTTATTACTACTGAACCATGCATCCGATTGACTTGAAACTTGGTATCCATGTAGAAAATACATGTAGGTACTTAATGGATAGGCTAATGTTTATATGAGTGTTGGACTCCCTACACCAGTTGCGGGGGCGTTAATGATGAGAATCTTTGTGGGGGTGAGAAATAATAATGTTAATTCCAAATGTCCAGCGAAGCGGACGGGTACAGCTAGTTTAATTAATAAATACATGCATCTCCAGTGTCCCCGTTCACATAACGGTGACAGACGTGAACGAATACGCTCCAGTCTTCAGTCAATCCGCGTACGTGAAGACCGTCGACGAGGGACGCATTTACGATGAGATCCTTCGCGTCGAAGCCATTGACAAGGACTGCACTCCGCGATATGGTGACGTGTGCAAGTACGAGATCCTTACGGACAGGAGCCAACCGTTTACTATCAACGTTGAAGGTACGTAAACTAATTAAAACTGTACATTTTAATGAATCATAGTCGGTATTGTGCAAAGGACCAGAAATCCTACTAGCAAACCCTCAAGGATTTGTTAATTTCGATCATCCATTAGTTATATAGAAACAATAGTTAGTTGAAGTTCTTCTGATTAATATTAAATTCCAATATGTAATAAGTCGAAAAATGTTTATTTATCAAACGATCAAAGTTAAGTAGCTCTGCTGTAATATATCCAACATATGAATCTAACAGGATGCAATGTCGGTCTCGAAGTCTGGAAATTGCTTTATTATTAATCTAATTTTAATTGTTCTCTCAGGTGTGATCAGGAACACAGAGCCACTTGACTACGAAAAGTCTCACAACCACATCCTATCGGTTGTCGCTTACGATTGCGGCATGATGCAGTCGACGCCAGTTATGGTCACAATCAAAGTCAACAAGCCCTGCAAAGCGGGATGGAAAGGTGAGTCAGCAGCCATCCAACAATCCATAAAGTTATTGCATATCTACTCCAATGTAGTCCAAAGGTCGACTTATTTGGGACATAATAAGATGGTTAACAATTTCCTGCACCTGTGTATTTTCAGAGATATATCATCATCCTTCCCCTGCCCTTCTTCCAGTCATCCGGGGTCAGCGCAACGTGTTTTCTCTTTCCATACTCCTCTATAATATACCATTCCTTCGCTCACTCCCCTCTTATACATATCGTCTTTCACGCAATCCACCACTTAGGTCTACCTCTTCCTCTAAAGCCTTCCGTTACAACCCACTGAGTTTCTCGTCGGATCTTCTCAGTGGGTCGCGTTTCCAATCCGGTGGTAGATTCTGCGAAGCACTGCTCTTACTAGGGCCAGTGCTAGCAACACTCCCGGCTTGAGCCCCGTGAGCTCACCTACACGTCAAGGTGAAGCTGAAATAACCTCTCAAGGCTATCAGCATAGGTAGGAAAAAAAAGCCTTCCACGATCATAGTTAAAACTTTCTTAAAACCTCATTGTCACTTCGTTTCATCACATGTCCATACCATCCCAAACTTTTCAGAGATATCTCATTGCCATGTAATCCCGCCATGTTTTATCGAATGAACAGAGAATGAATACCGTAGCAATACCCGTAAACATACCAGTGAAATTATTTAAATATCCTTCGTTAACCGATAAAACCCGAGACTCCCCGAATTTCGCAAACACAAATACACCTCTATTTCGAATTAGACCTAAAATAAAAAGGGCTTTGCATATTTAAACGGTTTTCTTGCGACCCTCGTCTAACGATTCCCCTTTTCCCGGCTTACGTATGATCGATAAAAATAGCCAGTATTTAGTTAGCCTTTATGGTAAATTGATAAGCTCCTAATGAAATTTCAGGTTGAACGAAGATACCCACATTAAACTAATGGCGGTTTCGTTCGTTTAATATTGCAGTGCGAATGGTTTTGCTTCGTGACTGTATCGTTATTATGTTTCGCATTGTGGGTTAGTTAGTGGGCTAATTTGGTTGAATCTAATAATCGGATCTTCCGCCCTTCAAATCAGAATGCACGACTGGGTCGTCACTTAAATATGCAGGACCGTGGTACCATACATAAATTCTAAGACTTTACCTCGAAACTTCCTCGACTCAACTTAACCAAATCGGAATTCTTAATCGGATTCTTTTGTAGCATACATAAGCGATTCCTAAGCTGTGGTACATTTACGGGAATACGCGGGGTCCTAGGAGTGGTTTGGAGTTATTAGCGGCATCAGGAGTACTAGTAAAAATATCTTGTGTCGGATAACAGATGTTTCAGCTTTAAGTCACAACGCATTACTTTGTGGTGGAATCTCCTCTAGTTGGATTTACTCGAAACTTTCCTCAGCCGAGATGACGCGGACGAGTGACAGAACATCGGGGGATGTATTTTACGAAACTCGAAAAAAAATTAACGTCACTTTTTTCAATGTGCTTATTTACTTTTAAATATTTCTATCTTTCTAACCTTCTTTGAGTTAAGGAAATATCGACGAGGTAGCATTATAAAAGACTCGTGATGTAGGGGAAGCGTATAAATAAAGTTAGCTTAAAATAAAAATGTCAAATCCATGTCACTCATATGATCTTCATTTTCCTTTTTTTTTATTACTTAGATGGGTGGACGAGCTCACAGCCCACCTGGTGTTAAGTGGTTAATGGAGCCCATGGACATATACAACGTAAATGCGCCACCCACCTTCAGATATAAGTTCTAAGGTCTCAGTATAGTTACAACGGCTGTCCTATCCGTCAAACCGAAACGCATTACTGCTTCACGGCAGAAATAGGCAGGTCGATGGTACCTACCCGCGCGGACTCACAAGAGGTCCTACCTCCAGTAAAAACAATTACGTTTCAACTAAATATTTGCGATTATTTAAAAAAAAAACTCTATTAATGTTTTAGGAGTAGCGGAACGTGTAGATTACGCGCCGGGAACAGGTCCACTGGCCTTATTCCCCGCCGCACGTCTGGAGACCTGTTCTTCAGACGAGCGTTGCCCTGGAGTCACCAGGATCCAAGCTGCGGTCTCCTTGCAGGCCTCGCGCGTCGGCAGCGGCTGCGACAGGGATACTTATTCGCTGCATTCTCAGCGTACCATATGCGGTGAGAGACACGGGAAAAGGAGGCGCCTTACTTACGCCTTAAGCGTCACTTAGATGTAAGTTAGGCTGAGGTAGATTAAGTTAGGTTAGGACTAAATTATAAAAAAAAAAGAAAATAAAATGGTGGAGAGAAGCGGCCGCCCCCGCATAACGAAGAGAAGAAGGAACACAGAAGACAGAAGAAGAAGAGAAGAGATGAAAAAAGAAGAAAGAAGTTGGTCCCACCCTTAAAAAAAACAAGCCCGCCACTTACACATCACCCCTGTCTCAATAGACAGGGAGATTTAGCCCGGGCAGAGGGGTTTCCCCGAGGGGACGCGACGAACCCCCACGCCGGGAAAAGGATAGCAATAAAATTTTCTTATAAAATTATTGAAACAATGTATGTTTTCTTATAGGACTCGACCCGAAGACAATTGACCTGCTACCGAGTCCTGGAGCCGGTAATGAATGGGCGAAATCATTGAAGCCCGACTCAGGTTTGTTTAACACATGTTTATTGTTCCTAAATATTTTATTAAACATACAATATCGCACTTTTAAAATTGAATTGGCTAAATTAAGAATTTTAAGAAAGTGAGTATTAGAGAGTAATATTTTATAAACAGTAGGAATATTTTATAAACATCTATCTATACTAATATATAAATCTACAGTGATTTTTACGATGTTCCGTTATAACTACTGAACCATGCATCCGATTGACTTGAAACTTGGTATCTATGTAGAAAATACATGTACTTAATGGACAGGCTATATTTATATGGGCGTTGGACTCCCTAATAATTAATATTGACAATAAATAATAAAGTTAATTTTAAATGCCCAGCGAAGCGGGGGGCGAGTACGGCTAGTCAGTTTATAAAATTAAACAGTCCCTTTTAGTCTATAAAAGGACAAAAATCATTAAAATCAAGACCATACCTTAAAGTATTAAAATCATTAAAAATATTAAAATCTTTTAAATACATTTTTGGTGTTTACAAAAAAACAAGAATTTTGGATTAAGTCACTTGAACTCTAAAAAGCCAGTTCAATTCTAAAGCTTCGGTATATTTATGTATATCTACCGACATTATCCTGTCGTTTAGTCTCAAATCAAAATTTACTGAGTATACTAGAGCTGTGGGATTGGAAATTACGACCGCCACCCGATCACTCGTTCGATTTAACGCCGTATTTAACTGAATATGCAATTTCGAAAAGGGCACATGTCGCATATTTTGTCAAATAAGTTTTTTCATATACATGTAGTTTTGAGGCTCACCTACACCCGTTTTATAATAATTCCAGTAATTTTCGATTGCTAATTAACACTAAAATATATCTCAAAAAGTTAATATTTTAAATTTTACACTGCTTTAGAAAATAATCAGTTTTTTTCATTTCCTGAACATTTTACATTTTCAGAGATGTGCCCTTTTCGAAATCGCATATTCAACTGTACTAGCGGTCTCCCGGTAGTCGAAATTAGACTATAATTAATTGAAATTATAAGTTTGAACTTTATTAAGCTTCCATTGCCAAAGACTGTTTTATATTTCTATATAATCACAGATTTCGCCAATACTACCTTTTAGACAAATAATATTAAAGACAAACACTATTAATCTATTCTCAATTTGACCAGACTTTAAACAATAAGAAAACTTTGACATTATATAAAAGAGTATACATGCGTGTGTGTGAAATATACGGTAGTGTGTGTAATTTTTATTTTTATCGATTCAATGAATTTTTAAGGAATATTTTTTAAAATATATTACCATTCTACGCTCCTTCTCTATATTCTTTATAAGTGTGGGATATTTCATACTCCGTCCGCACAATTTTCGTAAAAAGAGCTACAAAGATTTTGCTTCACGTATTAATATGTAGATTAATTCGTCAGGTCGTGACGGCGAGCAGATGTTCGAATTCGACGGCGAAACAACATCGGCCATAGTTCCAGAGTCGGTGTTGCCTCACTCGCTGACCAGCAGCTTCTCAATCTCGACGTGGATGCGTCACGCCCCTCCCGCTGACGGCGACAAGCACAGAAAGGAACACGTTCTGTGCCTTGCCGATGACCACAGTCAGTATACATTGTAGTTCTAGATCTGTAAGGTGCCGTGGTCAACTTGAATCGATGGGTATCAGAATCACTTACCTTCAGATATAGTCAAAAGCACGACTTCCTCGCTGTAGGAACATATTGTGGTATCTGTTTTTTTTGGGCAAGGGCTGAAACTCATACGAGGTGTTCGCGCCTAAGGGCACTCGGGGAATGGTGCTTTACTGTCTGTAGATGTTAGGAGCAGAACGCGATTCCAAATATGTTTTTAGGGACCTACCCACCAAACATGACATATCCTTCTTCAAACCAGGCTTGTGGAAAGTACTTAATGATAAGCATCGACTTGGCTCTGCCCCTAGAATTGCTTCACCATCAGGTGGGCCGTATGCTCGTCTGCCTGCGAGGGCAATAAAAAAAATCAACTCCCCCCGCAATATCTCAACCGACGTCAGTGTGGTTAGTGCGAGTTTTTAACGTTTTCGATAGCGTAAAAGTTAACTCAAATTTGTATGCAGTTGGAACAGCGCCCCTAGCGGCAAACGTAGGGAAACGTTCCAACTTCATACAAATTTTTTTATGAAGTTTTGTATGAGTTAGCTTTTACGCTATCGAGAACGTTAAAAAACTCCGCCCGGGGTCAGAATTCAGTCAAGGTAGGAGGGTTCCCGCGGCCAACACTGCAAACAGACTTGTGGGGCCACCCCAAAGGCACCCGACCAACAGGTCGTCGAGGGAAATTGTGGAACCAACCTATATATGAGTCGTCTATTATCAAAGGCGGCAATCTGTACATTTGGACAAAATTTTTTTATTGATATGTCAATACAGATTTATTTGAATATAATCGTCTCCTTCAAAGAATACGGTTCAAAACCTGCATTAAATAAAGGTTAATAGTTAACCTGTTATTTATCTAAGATGTCGTTCCGAAGAGCTTTGTGACTGCCAATGGAATACAAAGTCAATAATTCGTTTTTCTGATTTACCAATCATTGTCGAAAAGTCAGATTGCCGCCTTTGATAATAGTCGACTCATATAGGGTATTCTTCGTTCCCGTGTGCTCGTAAGTAATGTTCTTATTATTATTCTTTTTTTTCCAGAAATGAATCGCCACCACTACGCTTTGTTCGTCCGTAACTGCCGTTTGATCCTGCTCTTGCGCCGGGACTTCGGCGAGGGAGACCTCAACATATTCCGTCCTGCCGAGTGGAGGTGGAAGATACCCGAGGTGGGCACATTTTAAAATGCTTATCACTACACAGTATAAAACAAAGTCGCTTTCTCTGTCCCTATGTATGCTTAAATCTTTAAAACTACGTAACGGATTTTGATGCGGTTTTTTTAATAGATAGAGTGATTGAAGAGGAACGTTTATATGTATAATAACATCCATTAAATAGTGGAGAAATCAATAATAAATTACAGTTTCCGAAGCGAAGCGAGGGCGGGTCGGTAGTAATATTATAAATGCGAAAATTTGTGAGGATGGATGTATGTTTGTTATTCTTTCACTCAAAAACTACTGCACAGATTCTAATGAAACATCGCATATCAGACTAGCACATAGTACGACGGGTAGCGCGCGAGTTCTTCCAACAAATTGGTATTTTTCGTCACAACTAGCGATAGTATCAGTGGAGCGTGACTGGACTTAGAATACATTTTATTTCATCCATACACAGATAAAAAAGAATCATTTAACATGGCAAGATAGTAATATTGACTAATATTAATATAATTTTAAGCAATAGATAATTGTACGTTGATAACTTTTAGTTAAATTAAAATGATTGTCCAAATACTGTTTTAATATTATTAATAATTTGTATTTCAAGTAGCTAACTAAATCAATCATTTTAAGATCAGTACCATCTCTTAAGTTCGCTTGTTGTTTGTTTGGCCCCAAATGACGTCACGCGTAATCAAGTCGTGTTCGACAACATTTTGTGTAATCGTACGATAATTTTAGAGAGTGAAGGAGATGAAAAAAATTGAATGTAAAAGAAGACGATTATAAATCCTCCGCCGATCATTTCATCAGGTTTGCGACAACGAATGGCATCACTACGCTCTGAACATCCGCTTCCCCAATGTGGACTTGTTTATTGACGGCGAACCTTACCGCTCGCTCGACGGTAAAGGGCCCGAAGTTATTGACGATTGGCCCCTGCACCCTGCGCATGGAGTCAACACCACCCTCGTCGTCGGCGCTTGTTGGCAAGGTACGTAACTATTGTTGAAGTGAAACTTCTCGTGCGACTTCCAACAAGGTTGCGATAAACGTTTAACGCTACCATGGAATAGAAAGAGACTGAACGAGAGTGAATGCGTGGCACTCGAACGCACACGCGTAGTATACCTGTTACGTCAGTAGCGTCCAATATTTTAGTGAAGTACTTAAAAAAATGTTTAAAATTATTTTTCTATCTATAATTTAAAACATATAAATGTTGAAGATGTCGCATCTTTTATACACAGCATTCCCTATTACAAGAGCAATCTGAAGAAATGAAGAAAACCACAATACTGCACATCAAAAAAGAAGTTTCACTTCATTCACATGCACCAAGTTGCACGCGCATCTTTTTATTTTTTATTTTATAGAATGTAATAAATAAAACAATGGATATGGATTCTGGCAACCTCCTACCATAGATATACTGTGAGTTCGATAAGTAGGTAGGACCTCTTGTGAGTCCGCACGGGTAGGCACCACCGCTCTGCCTATTTACTATTGTGCTTCTGCCTATAGTACTTTTTATTACTTTTCATTACACGATGTTATTCCTTCACCGTGAAAGTCAATCGTGAACATTTGTTAACTACGTATTTCATTAGAAAAATTTGTACCCGCCTGCGGGATTCGAACACAGGTGCATCGCTCGACACGAATGCACCGGACGTCTTATCGCTAAGGCCAAGACGACTTCACTCTTTGGGTGATTGTGGTTGTGTTTTGTACAGGCACCGAGAAGGATATGAAGCACCACCTCCGCGGTTGGCTGGCGGGGCTGGGCGTACTGCGTGGCGCCGCACAACCCTCGCACGCGCTCTCCTGTTTGGCTCGCTGCCGGGAGGGACTCAGTCTGGCACCGGACCTATGTAACTACTCACAAGTCTATCAATACATTGTCGCTATATCCCGTCAAAGGCATATGAACATGTAGCTCACCCTTTTAATGCAGCAGGGTTAGTCGATCTGGCCCTGGTAAGTAGGCACTGATGCTCATTGACATCAACAACTACTCACACGTCTATCAATAACCATTCAGAGGCATACGAACATCTAGCTCAGCCTTTTAATGCAGCAGGGTAGTCGATCTGGCCCTGGTAAGTAGGCACTGATGCTCATTGACTTTCAACAACTACTCACACGTCTATCAATAACCATTCAGAGGCATACGAACATCTAGCTCAGCCTTTTAATGCAGCAGGGTAGTCGATCTGGCCCTGGTAAGTAGGCACTGATGCTCATTGACATCAACATCTACTCATACATCTATCAATACATTATCGCTTAAACCATTCAAAGGCATACGAACATCTAGCTCACCCTTATAATGCAGCAGGGTAGTCGATCTGGCCCTGGTAACACTGTCACTCATCAACAACACCAGCAACCAAACTACTGCCCATTGTTTAACCATCATCTCATGCTTAGTAAGATCATCATGGACAACTTTTTAGAGCAATCACCATGAATACAAACCACAGAGAGAAACCGTTGTCATTCCGTAGACTTAGACACTCCAAACGAATCGTGGAGTCGGGATTATCGACATATACACGGCTCCTGTATGGGACGTAATGAGGTGTTGATTAAGAGTCCTAATCCCGAGTTGGGAGTAGTACTTTACTGGAGACCAAACTTGTGCTTTTAAAAGTTCTTGTTCTAACCTTTGCTCTGTTGAGGAATCCCAGAATTTTACGATAAAGGTGCATAGCGATCTAGCCAGCAAAAGGTTTCTACCGTATATCAATTATGTGTTCTAATACAATTCAGGCTTCTATTCTATGTATCAAAGTGTACGGCTCTATCATGTTATGGTATGCTCCTGTTAGTAAACGATGGAATAAACACGTCCGGATATGTAGGGAATTAATAAGAATTAACTCTATATCAATTACTAATTTATTTCTGCCGTGAAGCAGTAATGCGTTTCGGTTTGAAGGGTGGGGCAGCCATTGTAACTATACTGAGACCTTAGAACTTATATCTCAAGGTGTGTGGCGCATTTACGTTGTAGATGTCTATGGGTTCCAGTAACCACTTAACACCAGGTGGGCTGTGAGCTCGTCCACACATCTAGGCAATAAAAAATAAAAATTACAGTGGAGAACATCTGATGAATGTTTTATTTGGTGTGGCGTTAAAACAACTCTAAATACGTAGTATGAGTTAAGATGTCACATTTTCCCTACATATTCACTGGTAGCCTAGCTATGCCTTGACGGGTGTCATCTCAGTCCGTCATGTGATGTCCGTTGACATGAGCACGCTTTGTGTCTTCCTCCAGATCTGAAGTCGGTGTCGGTGGAGGGCGACGGAGTGGCGGATGTGGAAACATTGCTGCGCCGTGTCGCGTATGGAGACGCTCGCGCCTTCCCCACTCCGGGCAGGAGGAATGTGCACGTGGCCACCACCATCACGTATGTAATCCGCGCTCGTGTACGGAAATTGTGTGCCAAGCTAGAATTTTTTCCTGTGTTATGGACATATAAAGATATATGCTACAATCGGGAATAGAATCCGAACCTCTTAAGTAATTTTTTCAATTGTTCCCTTACTGCTGAAGATCATGACTAAGTAACGCTCCTTCGACAATCGACCTTCGTTTGACGCCATCAGCCGCTCGATGAAGCATAACACTTCGATAAAGCGGCACGACACGAGAACACTCTCATCGTGGCCGCCGGTAACTACATACCCGATCCTGCGGACAGAATGGAAAGCAGTCGACGTCGCCCAGAACACGTCATTTGGGATCCTCCCGATCCATTAACGGTGCTTTTAGGTACCACAAGCACTGGTCATCATTCTCGTCGAACCCAACGCTTGCGACGAAGGGCTCGACGAGTAAATTAACCCATAGACACAGCCCACTGAGTTTATCGCTGGATCTTCTCAGTGGGTCGCTTTTCCGATCCGGTGGATCCAGCGGACTGGATACAGCGGTAGCATGCGTTTTTATACAAGTGGGGACGAAAGATGTTACGATGCAGTGCACACACAAGCGCGGGTCGCTAGAACTACTACAATGCAGTGCACGCAGATTCACGGGTCGCTTTAAAATTGTGCATCTTTTAATTAATGTGTTTGTTACAAATCCTTAGCTGCGACAACGGGCGCATCATCAAGGCCCGCCCGGCAGAGTCTTACATCATGGTGCTGGCGCCGCAGACGCCCAGCATCCTGCTAAACGGCAGCGCGGACGTTGCGCGCGATTACGCACACTTCCGCGCAGGACTCACCGTGTTCCCGGACCTCGGCGTCTCCGTCCGAGCTGCTCCCGCTCATCCACTGGCCGGTAAATGATACTAGACGACTCCTTATTGGGATTATTGCTTAGTTGGGTGGACGAGCTTACAGCCCACCCGGTGTTAAGTGGTTACTGGAGCCCATAGACATCTGCAATGTAAATGCGCCACCCACCTTAAGATATAAGTTCTAAGGTCTCAGTATAGTTACAACGGCTGCCCCACCCTTCAAACCGAAACGCATTACTGCTTCACGGCAGAAATAGGCAGGGCAGTGCGCGCGGGTAGGTACCATCCTACCCGCGCGCACTCACAATAGGTTCTACCACTAGTAATTACGCAAATATAATTTTGCGGGTTTCATTTTTATTACACGACTAGCGACCCGCCCTCGCTTCGCTTCGGAAACATTAAAACACACATGAAACAAAAAAAAAAAATTAAAAAAAAGAAAAAAAAGTAGCCTATGTTCATCAGGGACAATGTCGGCTTCTAATGGAAAAAGAATTTTTCAAATCGGTCCAGTAGTTTCGGAGCCTATTCGAAACAAACAAACAAACAAATTTTTCCTCTTTATAATATTAGTATAGATGTTATTCCTTCACCGTGGAAGTCAATCAGTTTAAAGTTTATTTTATACATAAGTTTAGGTCTTTTATTTATCGATTGAGGCACTACGAAGTCTGCCGGGTCAGCTAGTAAATAATAAAAATCTTACGTTACGGACGTTTTTTCCCCGGTTAGCGTATCCCTCCGCATCGTCCCATAAGGAACTTCGTTTTAAAAATGTTATTAATGTTGTTTAGATGAGAATCAGAAGCTGGACTCGTGCGTGGTGTCGGTGTACCCGGCTCTGAACCCGGACCACGAGGCTTTGTCGCTGCGCGCGGCCGCAGACCTGCCGTTGCGGTACGACATCCGCGCGGCCGTCACTCGGGACGGCGTCATCCTGACCGGCGCCGACACCGTCCACAACTACCAGAAGGTCACTGGCGCACGCTTCACCTCATATTGTATATACAACGTGTTATAAGCCGCGCCAATAAAGAAACGAATCGAAAATGGCGTCTATGTACCTGCACTGACAGATGATAGGGTCAGCAAATAAAAAGAAAGATAGAAAGAAAAAGTTGTTTATTGTAAAAAAAATTATAAAAAAAAACAAATGAGAATGTACTTTACTTTACTTTGGTGCCATAATAATAATAACAATTAACAACAGAATTTCAGAGAAAACAGAGCGCGTCGAGAACAAAGTCAGAACTGATATTTTTTTTGCATGCAGTACGCGCCGTTTGCGAGACTAAAGACAGCAATAGCTTAAAGTGAGAGGGCATGATCACCGCCGCCATTTTAGATCCGCTTCTTTATTGGTGCCGCTTATACAAAATACCCAGTAAATAAATATTAGTTTAAAAACACTAACAAATTCGCTTTTATAGAAAATCCAACTAAAAATAGAAAATAAATTTTAATAAATTTGAATAAAAAATAGTGTAAGAAAAATGATTTTATTGTAAAAAAAAACGCGGGTTGATTTTCAGGATATTATCAAATTACCGTTCTACTCATATCTGTTCATAAAATATTTATAAAATATTCGTTTGTACATTTGATAAATAAAATCATATTCAACAATTATATTATCTATCAAATAAATAAAACTATATGAAAAAAACATTAAACTATATAGTGGTACAATTGTCCCATACATTCCTGCCGTTATTCTTTTCTTTCAAGACCAAAAAATTTTTTATTAACATACCCAATACAATTCGCAGGTGCTCCGAGAAATCGAGTACAGCAACAAGAAACCGGCCTACTACCTGAACCGCGTGTTCAAGCTGACCTGCTCAGAGCTCAACGGTCGATTCACGAGCAACGAATATGTACAAACCGTACGTGTCTAATTGTTACAGAGTCTATGGAGGAACTTTTACTGGTAGTAGGACCTCTTGGGAGTCCGTGCTTTACCACCGCCCTACCTATTTCTGCCGTGAAGCAGTAATAAAATAAAATAAAATATTATGTATTTTAAGTATACTGGAAAATAAATCATATATTGATTTTTCATATTATATTTAACGGTTCATTGTATGTTTGTATTTTCTTTAATAATGTATTATTAAATAGTACACCGCAACGAATCTCTTGTATTTTTATCTTTTCTAGAATTTCTGTTAATTAAGCGGTTGTCTAGAAGAGATCGCTTTTAGCGTTAAGACCGCCTATTGTACTACAATCATTAGTAAAAAAAGTTTAAGTAACCAATTAGGTATAATCAGCAGTACCAGTATTTTTGTGGACTAATATATTAGATTACAGCTGATATTTAATTTAATTTACAGTTAACTGTGGTCCACCCTCACATGTCGGCCGCTAACGAGGTGGCCTCTCGGGAGCTACCCAGCGGCATCGCGGACAAGGCTGACGTCGCCAGAGAATCAGTGGTACGTGTGGTTCGTTACCCGCATAAACAATTATAGGGTGCTTTGAAAATTTGATACTTTACTAACGACGTTGGACTTATTAGAAATAGATGTGGGGAGAATAAAATTAAAGTAGTTGCAGTCGTCTGAGTTCACGAAAACTGTAAGGTAATCGAAACATCGGAATATGCTAAATTAAAACAATTGATGCAAGACTAAACTTTAGAATCGATAAAGTAACTTTTTTAGTGGAGTGGTTATTTGATATATTGGCGTTGGACACAGTTTATGCCTCGCTTAAACCGGAAGTGATACTTATTGGATACCACAATGTCAGTGTTTCCACAATGAGGGGAAATTCCCCATTTGAGGGGAAATTAGGGCTCATAGGGAGAGAAAAAGGAGAAATTGCGGGAAATCATAGTTAAAACCTAAAATAAACCTAAAATCGATAAAGACCTTTTTTATTTTAGTTACTACACTAGGGCCAAAAGTAAAAACTACAGCAGAAAATTTTTTGAGGGGAAAAGAGCCCTGAAAAGGGAAAATTAGAATTGAGGCGTGGGGAAAGGGAAATCATTAAAGTGGAAGCACTGCATACACGTCCGCGTTTACAATTCATTTCGATTCGCAGCCGGACCGCGGCCACGCCCACGGGCACGCCGTGGCGCCGCGCGTGTACGCCGCGCACGCACAGCGCGACGCGCACGCCGCCGACGTGCCCGCGCCGCGCCTCATCGACCTGCGCCCCGAGCAGAGCGCCAGTGAGTAACTGATACACTAATATAGGATAGTAATCGGCAAAATTGTCAACCAAAAGAATCAAATATAGATAGATAGACGTAACTTCTCGGTATCCCCCAAAAAGTCCACTGAAAAAAGATCAGTAAATGACCACCATTTTGCGGAGATAATCTCCGCAAAATATTATTTCATCCCATATCATCTCATTTCATTTTATTTCATCCCAGTTGATTGACGTCTCAAATTAATCATCTTCATTTTATTTCACTCCATATTATAATTTTTCATAAAAGTAAGAATATAAATTCTTAAAAGGTCTTAGTTACCAAGTCAAAAAAAATGTCTAGGGAAGCCCTTTCTCAATTGGTCTCACTCTATAATGATATCGAGTACTTCAGAGTGAATGAACAATAACATACTTAATTGCCTCTTCTGTTATATGTATAACAAGATAAGAACATTTAAATTCTCTTTTAAAATTAATATTAAAAATTAAACAGTAAATAGTATTTATAAACTACATATATAAAACATAACTCTCTTTTTACAGTATGATAGATTTCAGTCCATGACACTGAAGAAAACTTTTTAAAAACTAAAGAGTTTTAAATAATAAAGGTTTTAATTTACATACGTTTAAAGCGAACGGCGCGAAACTGACGCTTTTTTGTGACTGTGCAGACCACGTGGCTCTGCTGATCGGCGTGGTGGCCGTGGGAGTGGTGGTGCTGGCGGCAGGAGTGGGCGTGGCGCGCACTCGCCGCTCCCCCCGCGCGCCCCCCGCGCCCCGCGCTCGTCACGTCGACTCCGAGATGGCGTGGGACGACTCCGCCCTCACCATCACCGTCAACCCCATGGAAGAGGTATTTAGCAACGACTTGTTCTTCTGAATCGTGTCACTCTTGACAGAGTGGTCTTGATCGTCATGTAGGAAGTGATAGACTTGACGCGTCTCACGATGTCCCACAATCTCTAAATCCCATCCTCAAAAAAAGCGTGGGGTGCTTTTCAGGATATTATCAAAATAACTCGTCTACTCATATCTGTTCATAAAATATTTATAACTACTGATACCATGCTCCCCACGCTTTTTTTACAATAAAATATTTTTTTCTTACACTATTTTTAACTCAAATTTATTAAGATTTATTTTCTATTTTTTATTTGGATTTAATTATTTACCATTATTTATTTCATTATAATTATATTATCTCCGTTTCATGTGTAGTTTTAATTATGGCTACGACGAACACCAAAGAATTCTTTATATATGTTGCACGTGTAATTTCCAGAGCGTCCCATCCTGCGGCACGCACGTGAACGCGGCGGACAGCTCGGACGGCGAGTCCTGCTCCGACTCGGACTCCGAGCATCACGACTCCTCCGACGAAGACGACGAAGGTATGCTGTTGTTTCCTTATCGCGACTTTGACTTTGATTGCTTGTCGGGCAGTCTCACTGTTAACTCGACGTGAAGCGGCTACTGAGACTCACAAATACTTAGCTATAATAAAAATAATAGCCATTATTCATTATAATAATCATATTTTATACATACTTAATTAAAAAAAAATATATTAACTTTTTGCATTTCTGCGTACCATCTCTGCAACGCTTTTATAGCCGATACCACATCCCTAGAGTTGTCGAGAATATTTCACACATTTCAAGTATTGTGTTTCCACCATCTGACAATAGATGGCGTTGTAATTCTCGAGCGTTCTAGATGATCTTTCGATATTCGTTCGACTATTCGGCGATAGATGGCGTTACTCTTACCGGCGTAGCAATATAGATATAAGAGTGTTTACCGGTCTCTGGTACCGATAACACAAGGGATTCATAAATTGCGGCCAGATGATTGAGCGTGAATTGTGATTGCAGTGATGCCCAACAAACAGCACAAATACAGGAACATCAGCCAGCTGGAGTGGGACAACAGCACGATGTAACGCGCCCTTGGCTGGACGCCGCGGCCGTACTTAACGCACCCCCATAAACTAAAGTCTCCCTTCACTGGCACCCGTGTGCACCGTCCTTCTAAATTCACGACTCGTTCCGATTTACGCGCTTTTAGAGCTGGTTTACACGAGCATCTCGAAAACGAGTGATTTTTTTTTTGCCTACCTACCAGTGGCCTCCAGGGGATACCTATTCTGGTTTTACTTTGATTTGTGGCTTTACGGAGCTCAGTCTCAGAGAATTTTGCTAACATCTGCCCTAGTAAAGGGCAGTGATTCGCTGAATCTACCACTAGATCGGAATCGTGAGCCACTGAGAAGATCCAGCGAGAAACTCAGTGGGTAACTAGTGGCTAGATTATGCTCTTCTAATTCGTAGGCTCATTGCCTTATTATTGACAAAACAACTTGTGAAAAATAAATTTGGTCGTAACAATAAGGTTGTTCGTATTCCATAAATCGTGTAAACCAGCTCTTAATGTAACGTTTCAATATGGCGGTCTAAAAACGTTTTTATATTATTCGACACGATTTGTCGTCTCCGATATTAAGAAAAAATAACTGTATAATATTTCATTGAATACATAAAATATGACGATGAACTAGATGGCATAATTGAAAATTTCAATCGAGTATCTAAATGTTTAAAGTTTTACGAACATCAACTGAATACATTTTCCATCCAGTCTTGTTGTCATAAATTATTAGGGCATACGATTTTTATGTCGCCATATTAAAACGTTATAGAATTCAATCAAAGCGATTCATAGTTACGGAATTGATTTGAAATATGTATCCGTATAATTAGTGTATAAACAAAGCTTTTGCACAGACACGCGTGTACAAGACTTTGTATGTTAGGCTGCGGTATGTGCACGAATTAGATGTTTAAGCATAAATACAATTCCTAAAAAAGCTAATTTCTTTGTCACGTAGAAAAAAAACTTAAGCCATGTTTTTTTATTTAACATTATTCAGGCTCATAGACTCCAAAAGTGATTTTATGGTGATGTCCTTTTTCGTGCACATATCACGATCTAACGCATTTGTTTTGTAGTTCTTTGTAAGGTTTTCAATAAAATGATCATATCAAATTATACGTAAATTTGTTTCTGTCTTCGCTTGCTTTTGTAGGAAGTTGTTCTTTACGTGTTATAGTGCTCGTTCTTTGTCCACGATATATTCTTTTTCAATACACTTAAGTAAAAAAATGTATGTATTAATGTAGCCGTTGTAATTTCGTATGGAGTCGTATATAAGATTAGTATAAGCGATCAAACACTATAAATATATATTAAATGATAATGCTTCACACATGAAAACATAGTATTTTCACATTTAGAAACATGTTGGCGTTTTAACATTATCACATTAATCTTTGTCTACTTACGTAGGTTAATACGAAAGAAAACGACGCCATTTTGAATTAAATTCGCCATTTTGAAACCCCGCATTTAAATGAGTAGTAAGTACAACACGCATTATTTTTGGTACAAAACAGCTTACTAACCTGTAGTATTAAATATGTCTGTCGACAAAAATGTCCAATCATTTGAACCTTCGAGCTTGACGACAAGATCGGCTTAAATGTATATTAGGCACAGAGTTATTTGAAAAAAAAAAAAACTAAAGTTGTATGATATTATACACATATATACAGATATTGGTTTAAGAGCAGCTATTATAACTATTTATATATTTTGAATGCGTTAAGGGATTTTTACTAACAATTAGGTACTAAGCTACGTTAGTCGGTGACGCACACACGGGAAATGGCAGAAAAGACGCGTCGCATAGGCGTAAGTATAGTTAGGGATCTCTTCATTCTTCTGTCATCTGTGTATCGCTTGTGGTGGACCGGAAAACCCCAATGAAGGCTTATAGAGACATGGCAACAACACTGTCAGTGCTTCGTGTAAAAAAAAAAAATGTACATTACACGATTTAATTATTACATATTAATGCTGACCTATTATTGGCAATGACCAAATAAATTTTGTGTATTAAAAACTTAAGGTGTCCGTGTTTATTTTTAATCCACGATAAAACTCATGTTCAACTCCATCACACCCGAAATTGCATATCAATCTTTTGGCCATGTATTAGCGTAGTGTTACCGTTTTAAGAACACGTGACTGTAAAACTCTAAAAGCAATCATTGTGAACATAATCATTGGTGTGTCTGTAGCTAAATTTACAATATTTTTTTTTAATTTAAATATATTTTCTGTTCGTCAAACCATTTTTGATCCGTGCAATGTGATCTGACATATTAGACAAGTGTTAACGTTCGTGAAGGAATCTTACATCGAAAATTTTATCTTAAAACTAAATCTTACTTTCTAATGTTACTAATTTCGTGACTATAATGAGTTTGTTTGCAATTATTTACCTTTCTAACGGCTAATTCCACTAACTCTACCAACAATTGACTTTTCAGATTTTGACACATGTCAAATATGTCATTCGATATTGTCGGACCATAGTGAGTTATATCTTTATGTATAAGTACATTTGGATGTTAATGAAATATGGTGTTTTCTTTAATAAAAAAGCGAAGCTCGAGATTACTTTGAAATTATGGTTTTCTTGTTAAGTTTTTTTGACAACCGTCCATTGACCATTTCCCCTGATAGCTAAATAATCCGAGATCTGATTTATTTTGAACATAGCTCAAAATCGCAAGCACAAATAAAGGCGTTTGGTATAAACCCAGTTTTGATTAAACTTTTAGTAATGTAAGGTAGCTATTTTATCTTTTATTTCGTTTTTTTTTTCAATTTCATGATTTATTTGAAATATTATTATCGTATTATTGTATTAACGATAGAACTTCTTTGATGTATGAATTATTATATTTTAGCTAAAAATAAAGTTGGTTTAAAATGACTGTGCCTTTTATTTCTTTATCCCCTAAAGTGTTGTATAGATTAAAACACGGAATTCCTACAATTTGTACCCTTTTGACTGCGGTTATTGTAGTGGTCTGACTACTATTACTACTACTTAATCGCGGCCATCGTATTCAGCTCCCTCTCGATATCAATATCTTTACAAAATGCGAGCTTAATTCTGATTACTTTAGACTGATTATCGGGAAGCATCAATACTTAGTATCTTCACATGGCAACGCCCGAAATGGAACTTGTTATCCAGTCTCCAGAAATTACGAAGAAGAGGAAGAAGTCCATCTGTGCCGTACTACGTGATTGATGCGCTTTCGGGAAAATATACCTCGAATATTTCCTGTCAGGTTTATGATGGTTTTAGGCCTGTACAAAGATATGACATACACTCAGCTAATCACAATAGAACCACGAAGGTTGCAGCGACTATATATTAGCACCAAGAATAAGTTGTCTGGACGTGAAACGCTAATCGGATCTTTATTTAGTGTTTTACGCAAAAAAGCGACATCTACCGAAACTATTTGAAATTCGCTACAAGATAAAACACGACGGCCGAGAACTGAGATAAATGCTTTGTCGGTATACCGCGAGATGGCATTGCTATAGGAACAATTTACAATTAAAAGATGGTTGTCGTTTTGCCGCGTTTTTTTATTTATTTAAATAAGAATTATAACAGAAGAAATTTTTGGATTGCAAAGCTGGTTTTTAATGTACCTACAAAAGAGTGTGAAGGCTCGATAAATATGTCTATCCAGTACAGCTCATCTATGTATGTTTTTCATCTCGGAGCAATGATGGTTTGACCAGAAATGTGACGTAGATATAGGATATTTAGATATTTTACGATGCTGTCAGTTTATTAGACAGCATCGTCAAATAAACTAATACTAGAGGTCCCGCAGTAGTCGAAATTCGACTATAATTAATTGGAATTGTCAGTTTGTACACTATCATGATTGTATTTTATACTTCTATAATCACAAATTTCGCCAAGACTACACTATAAAAAATATTAACAAAGACAAATAATATTTAATCTATTTTCAATTTGACAACAGACGCCAAGAACAAAAGTTTGACAATAAATAGTACCTATGCATGCGTGTGTGCGTCAAATGGTATATAGTGTGTGTAATGTTTTCTTTATTGATTTAATGTATCTTTTATGCATTATTTAAAAAAAATAGTAGCATTGTGCACTTCTTCTCTATATTCTCTATAAGTGTGCAAAATTTCATACTCCTCCGTCCGCGCAATTTTCGTAAAAAGGGATACAAAGTTTTTGCTTCACGTATTAATATATAGATAATTTCCGACCTTTCAAATATTAGCACTTTACAGTTTTCGTGATAAAAAAACACGTGTGGCACTCGGGGACTGCCGCGGTAAAGCTATTGCATAGCATTTTTTTCTTTATATTTAACTTATGGAGTTATAATTATACAGTTAGACAATAATAATTTAATATTAAAACAACAACAAAATAAGACCACGCTATATTTATAAACATTAACAAAAGCAAAACTGTCCCCTTCACACTCATAAGTTAGACCGCGGGAGAGAGAGATGGGCAGACTTTTCATGATGCGCATGCAGTGTGACGTCACGCCGCGCGCTTTTTCACAAACACTACACAAGCGCAACGTGTGAATGTGTTGAACGCGAGCTACACGGTAGGCGGAGTAGGGGTGTTAGGTTTTATTTTCGTTACGGAATTTCTTGATTCAGTCGCCGCGCTCAAACCCCGTAATGATAGCTATGCAATAGTTTACAACCGCGAGGTTAAAGCATAAAAGTTATTAACTGAAATAATTCCACGAATGAATGAAAGGATCCGAAGGGACCGAAAAGGTCTTTTTTTATTGCTTAGATTGGTGGACGAGCTCACAGCCCATCTGGTGTACCTACCCGTGCGGACTTACAAGAGGTCTTACCATCAGTAAACCAGGTCACGTGTGAAATTCAGCGGGACTGTATCCGTGTCTTATACTGCACGTCGAACTCTTAGAAGTCCAAATATTGTTGTTCGGAACTTGTATAGGAACGAACGGAACTTCTAGAATTTGCAGAAGGTTTACAGATTGTATTTATTTGTACGTAGGTACCTACAATGTAGGAATAAGCAAAGGACTTAGGTATAAATATACCGAACTGCGTCCGCGACCACGTACCTGAGCCGTAAATTATTTGAAACGTCGGAAATAATGTAATGACAATGAAAACAAACGCTGAATTAAACCATAAAAGTCGTTTAAATTTCATACCTACATACTGTAGTATAAAATTATCGATACATAAATCTGTCCAAAACGACCCTAAGATTGCAAGTTTGCAAAAAATTATTTGATGCTTTTCATGATATGATGAATTACCTATTATTTCAATTGTAGGTATTTGAGACTAGCTGTGCCCGCAACTTGCAGAGATTAGTCGGAACACACAAACATATGATGCGATAGCGATGCACTGGTGTTCGAATCTCGCAGGCGGGTACCAATTTTTCTAATGAAATACATACTTAACAAATGTTCACGATCGACTTCCACGGTGAAGGAATAACATCGTGTAGTAAAAAACTAACTATACTGAGAGACTTAGAGCTCATATCTCAAGGTGGGTTTACATAGCCACTTAACACCAGGCGGGCTGTGAGCTCGTCCACCAATCTAGGCAATAAACAACAACAAAAAAATCAAACCCTCAAAATAATAATTTGTGTAATTACTGGTGGTAGGACCTATTGTGAGCCCGCACGGGTATGTACCACCATTCTTAACCGTGAAGTAGTAATGCGCTTTGGTTTGAAAGGAGGGGCAGCCGTTGTACTGTAAAAATTGAGATTTTAGAACTATTATCTCAAGGTAAGTGGTGGTATTTACGTTCCGTTACATTACGTTTGCTCCGGTAAGCACTTGATCAGGAGGGTCGCGAGCTCGTCCAGCCATCTAAGCAATAAATAAATAAATGTAAAACGTATAGACAGACAAAAAATTTAAAAAAATAGATATTTTGGTATAGGTATATACCGTATATAGTACATTCTTATGCATTTACTAAAAAGCAGTTATTTTATTATTACAAACACACTTAAATTTTATTTATTTGTACAGATGTATTCAAAATGCTCTTCATTACTCTAGCTATGGTGTCTTTCTGTCAAGTTTCTAACCAGGCATTGGAATAAAGTATTAATTTCATTTGTTTTCTCTAAACTAAAACTAGTCTACGGAACTGCGCAAACCTTGTAAAACGTTTGCCAAACACGCTGTATAATGCATGCAACGAGACCCAACTAATGAGTGTGAGCGGGACGCAAGCACACAAAATCCGCAAGCACGAGAGAGAAAACAAATGGTAGAAGCTTAAACGCGCCGCCACGAAAAGGAGGGGCCTGCTGCTGTTGGTGCAAACGGTGAATTATTGAAGACCGCCCTTTGGGCTGCGAGTGGCGGGGCCGGGGCATGTGAGGGGCGCGGGGGTGTTTGCCGCACGCCTTTCCGACGTCACACGAACTTTGAATTTGGAACGGCTGAACGGTTCGGCGGCCATTTTTGTCCAATTTTCAGTGAGTGTCGCGATGGACAGTGACCACGTTGCTCAGTTATTGTTCGGACTTTAAAAATGTGAAAAGTGCTTAATTAGAGAATTTCAAAGCAGGTTGGTTATTTTTTTAAAGCTCATTTTGAGCGTTACCTTTTTCTTTGTGATCCTTTTGGAGAAAATTACAACAATAGATTTACCTACTGATAAGTTAGTTTGGAAATTAAGTTTTTTTTAAATAATACTGCTATTTAATACATTATAGTATCTATTTATGTACAATAATTATTTTCTACACTAATAAGTATTCAGCTTTTTACTTTGAATTATTTAACGCAGTTTTCGGATAGGTAATCGTATACTGGACTTTGTGGTTCAATTATTTTCACACAAATATGATTGACAACAGCTAGAGTGTTCTATAAAATAAAACAAAATGAGTGTTTGCTTCTAATTCTATTCTCAATTTGACCACAGACTTTAACAATAGACAGAAGAGTATGTATGTAGGTACATGTATATGGCGTGCGTAATGTTTATTTTATTGATTTAAACTATTTTTATGCACAATAAAAAAAACTAGAGGTCCCGCAGTAGTCGAAATTCGACTATAATTAATTGAAATTGTAAGTTTGTACATGATTGTATTTTATACTTCTATAATCACAAATTTCGCCAAGACTACACTATAAAAAATATTAACAAAGACAAACAATATTTAATCTATTCTCAATTTGACAACAGACGTCAAGAACAAAAGTTTCACAGTAAATAGTATGTATGCGTGTGTGCGTCAAATACATGGTATGTAGTGTGTGTAATGTTTTCTTTATTGATTTAATGTAGGTATCTTTTATGCATTATTTAAAAAAAAAATTAGCATTGTGCACTTCTTCTCTATATTCTCTATAAGTGTGGAAAATTTCATACTCCTCCGTCCGCGCAATTTTCGTAAAAAGGGATACAAAATTTTTGCTTCACGTATTAATATATAGATATAGCATTTTGCACTCCTTCTCTATACCTATTCTCTACAAATATGGCAAATTTCATACCCTTCTCTCCGCGCAATTTTCGTAAAAAGGGGTACAAAGTTTTTACTTCACGTATTATTATATAGATTCTACGTAACACGAAAAAAAAAGGTACCTACTGCCTATAACTTCGGCAAAATATCGCTTATTAGGTATTAATTGAAAAAGGACTTCTCGACATCCGTATTTAGTGAATTACGCAAATATTCTAAAAAAAATTATCTAAGAATTGAATCCGTTTGGTTCATCTCCATCCGTCTATTTCGAAAGGATTAAACCTTATTACACAGATAATCTCTCCGGACGTAGACCGCGTAATGATATATTTGCGGTCAATAGTACTATTGTTACCCATCCGACGCAACTCTTTACAGAAAATTGAGGTATTTATTACGAGTAAAGCAAATTGAGAAGAATGGCTTGGACAGTGAATGATGTTGCGATGTTTTTCTAAAGCTTGTTTGGAATTAAGAACATTTCACCGGATATTAAGCGGTTTCTAAAGGAGTTTTTTTTTTATTGCTTAGATGGGTGGACGAGATCACAGCCCATCTGATGTTAAGTGGTTACTGAAACCCATAGACATCTACAACGTAAATGCGCCACCCACCTTGAGATATAAGTTTTAAGGTCTCAAGTATAGTTACAACGGCTGCCCCACCCTTCAAACCGAAACGCATTACTGCTTCACCGCAGAAATAGGCATAGGTGGTGGTACCTACCCGTCCGGACTCACAAGAGGTCCTACCACCGGTAAGATACACATCAACAACATAAATAAAGATACTGAACTAGAGACTAGTGTCAAGTCTTAATTAATTATAACTAGTCAGGTCATAAGTATTGTCACACAGCAAAAACTTTTCTTTTAGAATGCTGGCCACAAAAAAGTTTATTGAATTCGAATTTCGAATTGTTCATGAAAATAAAAACGTATACTTTTAGAATTTTACTCATTTTTAAATATGGAGTGGACGCTTTTAAAGAAGACCGTGTTGCAGTTATTGCGTTGCATCGTTGCGGTTACGCGCCAATTCAAGTTTTTAACATACTGAAAATTTTAAATATAACCAAAAGATTCGTTTATCGTACCATCAAACGATACAATGAAGACTCTAGTGTAGATGACAGGTCAAGAAGTGGTCGCCCTCGGTCTGTTAGGACTTCAGCAGTGATAAAAGCTGTGAAGGCGCGAATTCAAAGAAATCCCAAACGTAAGCAGAAACTGTTGGCCCTTCAGATGGGGTTAAGCAGAACCACGGTGAAAAGGGTATTAAATGAAGACTTAGGGCTTCGGGCATATCGAAGAAAAACAGGACATCGTTTGAATGCTCTTCTAATGGACCTGAGACTGAAGAGATGCCGCGCTTTGTTGAAGCGGTACGCGGGAAAAAAATATCGGGAAATTCTTTTTCGGATGAAAAAATTTTTACCGTAGAAGAGAGCTACAACAAACAAAATGATAAGGTGTACGCACACAGTAGTGAAGAAGCGAGCAACCGTATTCCGCGTGTTCAACGAGGTCATTTTCCATCCTCGCTCATGGTATGGTTGGGAGTTTCTTATTGGGGCTTAACAGAGGTACATTTTTGTGAGAAAGGTGTAAAAACGAATGCAGTTGTGTATCAAAATACAGTCCTGACGAACCTTGTGGTACCTGTTTCTCATACCATGTTCAATAACAGGCACTGGGTATTCCAACAAGATTCGGCGCCAGTTCATAGAGCGAAAAGCACACAAGACTGGCTGGCGGCGCGTGAAATCGACTTCATCCGGCACGAAGACTGGCCCTCCTCCAGTCCAGATTTGAATCCGTTCGATTACAAGATATGGCAGCACTTGGAGGAAAAGGCGTGCTCAAAGCCTCATCCCAATTTGGAGTCACTCAAGACTTCCTTGATTAAGGCAGCCGCCGATATTGACATGGACCTCGTTCGTGCTGTGATAGACGACTGGCCGCGCAGATTGAAGGCCTGTATTCAAAATCACGGAGGTCATTTTGAATAAACTTTAGTGTCATAAGAATCTATGTTTTGTTAAGTTCATTTTGGTATATGAATGGTTACATAATGAATAAACTTGTTTCAATTATTTTACATTAAACATGTGACAGAATTTATGACCTGACTAGGTATAGTAAAACTGCTATCCCGCCCGTCAAACCGAAACACTGCTTCACGGCAGAAATAGATATTTGTATTTACGCTAGCGGGCTCACAAGGCGTCCAACCACCACTAAAATATCAGCATTATGACAGTTATTAATTACTTTTGCCCGAAAATCTTTATAGTTATTATCATCATATTAGATCTTACGGGAGTAAGGGGAGATCGGAATGCTACCTTCACCGGCCCTATTGTCAACCCCACCTGCACGCGCCAGAGTGCGGCGGCGACCAACAGGTTCTCCCTGCTAGAGAACGAACGGGGTAATGGCGACCGAGCAATGGCGGTATAACCATACACACCCGTCAGGACAACCTGTACCGAAGAGGCGTCAGAAACCTTGGGGATCAAATACCCCCTAAAATGCTGGTGCAGAAGGCAACGCGAAACCACTGCACTAATTTCCCACGAGAGTCATGAGCAGGTCGTATTCGACTGATGCATGGCCACGACCACTCTGTCAAGAGTGTACGAATAGGAAGAAGAAGATCTTACACCGAGAGTGGAATTTAGTTTGTCTCTATGGACTCCTATATTCATAGATTTCTGCTTCTAGTTTTTGCCATCAATTCCTCAAGAATGCTGTTCTACACCATCTAGAGTTTGGGCTTGTCACGACTTTTGCGGTAACCAATTTAGCCGTTTCGTAGTTGCTTCACCATTCTAGTCTCTTCCATTCTAACCAGATTTCTTGCCAATCTTAAACGTCCGACTTTAATAGTTCTTATGATATTGGGTTCTTTGTAATAAATATCATGCAAGTCATGGTTTATAGCGCGTCGTCCATACGTCGATTTCGTTCACAGCACCGAATACTCCTATAAGGATCTTCCGCTCGACCTCAAGTAGACGGTCCTTTTTGCTGAACACCCAAGTTTCCGAATCATAATTTAGTATGGGTCGCAGTACAGGTCCTTCTATGAAAGAGAATTTTGATATTTCATGATAGATTTTTGGAACAGAAATATTTAAGCGAACTTCATTATCCGCAATTTTTATTATCCGTTATCAGAGAACCGAGTAAATACAAATTAATTTACAGCCCCAAAAGTATTATGGCCAATAATTTTATGCGTTGGGTCCTTACGTCTGTAGCTCGGCACCGTAAGGAACTTAGTTTTGCCTACGTTAACTGAAATCTTTGTGGTGGGATTTTTAATTTTTTATTGATGGATGATGGACATGTGATGACACAAAATGAAAATGAGGTTGGTAAGAAAATGTTAACTATGAATGTGGAAGGATATAGAGGAAGGGATAACCTAAGAAGAAATGGATGGATTGTGTGAAAGACGGTATGTATAAGAAAGGAGTGAGCGAAGAAATGGTATATGATAGAAGAGTATGGAAGGAGAAAACATGTTGCGCCGACCCCAGTGATGATGATTATTGATGGATGAGAGAAGCCGAGAATCGTGCTCAGTGGCGAGCAATTGGAGAGGTCTTCGTCCAGCAGTGGACTGCTGTAGGCTGATCATGATGATTGTTTAGAAGGGTGTACGAGTTCAAGGCCCACCTTGTGACCTGGTGTTGAGTGGCTACCGGAACTCATGGACATCTACGACGTAAACATCGCTATCCACCTTGAGATATGAGTTCTAAGGACTCAATTTATATAGTACAACGGCTGCCCCACCCTTCGAAATGAAACGCATTACTGCTTCACGGCAGAAATAGGCAGGGTGGTAGTACCTACCCATGCGGACTTACAAGACGTCCAACCACCAGTAATTACGCAAATTATAATTTTGCGGTTTTGACTTTTATTACACGATGTTATTCCTTCTCCGTGGAACTAATCGTTAAGTACGTATATTTGATCAGGAAAATCGGTACTCGCCTGCGGGATCCGAACACCATTGCAGCATAGCGCTACCGGGCTTCTTATTCTTTAAGCAACGACGACTTCAATTTCTACTCTGATCTCTTGATAAAGTAGCTATTCTGTTAATTTTTACGGCAGTGGTCCCTTTCGTCAACAGTCATATGTATGAACCTCCAGGTCAAGAGCAACACGGACTTAGACGTCACAAATATTTAATTTTTTCCTATTTATGCGATGAGGTCAGGGCGCCACCCCTCCCATGCGGAGCAGACGACGAGCGTGTCCTCTGCCGTGTCCAAGTCGCAACCATAATGGTGGCACTCTGCCGTCGGCTCGGTTGTGATCCGGTGCAGGAACTCATCGAAACAACCATACCCAGTGAGCACCTGCGTGAGCCGGAAAGTGAGGCGCTCTCTGTCACGATTCACCCAATCCACAAGGACCAGGCGAATCGCCTCGACGGTCCTACGACCAGCTGAAGGATCGGCCAGCCGCATAGTTTTTTTCCTACCTACGCTGAGAGCCGTGACAGGCTATTTCAGCGTAACCTTAACTAGTAGGTGAGCTCACGGGGCTCAAACCTGACGACGTTGCTAACACGAACTCTAGCAAGAGCCGTGCTTCGCAGAATCTATCACCGGATCGGAAACGCGACCCACTGAAAAGATCCGGCGAGAAACTCAGTGGGCTGTGTCTGCGGGTAATTAACCCGCAGACACAACCACAGACGCAACACTCGTCAAGCCCTTCGTCGCAAGCGACGGGTTCGACGAGAACGATGACCGGAGCTTGAGGTACGTAAAAGCACCGTTAGTGGATCGGGAGGATCTGAAATAACCAACCGCGTGGACAACAAGGACTAGATATGAAAAAAAAGTTATGTTAAGAAAATTCCGTGTGCTAAATTATTTATTAAATATATTAATCTTTAGGACTCGATCAAGTAAAATGCAATTGAATCATAGAAATTAGCTCAGAATCGACTATAACTACAAATAATAAAGACGCAAATTAATGACCTCATCAGAATTTCGATGTACAGTGACAAAATAGATATTTATGAATTTTTTGATTTGATTTCTTATAGAAATCTTTTATACGTGCTTATATAAAACTTGTAGCACAGTTGCTACAACAGAACAGAGTAGATACGTACTGAATCGCTGTATGATATATACACAGAATACAGATGTCTGAATGGCATTATCAACATTTTCATGATAACTTCGCATATTATACATAATACATAAACAACTCCAGACCTACAACATTTGGACTGTCGGTCCACAGAGCAATCTCACCCGCTCGATGAAAGATCATCATTAATTACAATAATAGTATAAACCTTCTTTTTTATTTTTTATTTTTACGTAGGTATAGTAAAAATCATTACACCTGTTTCTTTTCTTTTTATATATATGTATAATATTCGCTTAACTATTTTGATTTACTCGTATATTCAGCACCGTTATTACTAGTTTTAACTTTACTCTTGTAAAAAAACTCTCCACGAGACAGGCAGTGCTTAGTGTTGGAGAGTTTTTAGCAAACTGTTATGTGGAAATGTTTTCAAGTTTAATAAATAAAATATAATTAATATAAAAAAAAAAATTAAGACTTAAAAAATAACCAATAAACTTTAATAAATTTTGACACGTAGCAAAAAAAATATGCCTGTAACTCTATAAATATTCACACTTTAACTCGTTCAAAACGATTTAAATCTCTTCGAATGAATCTCTTCATGCATATATTAACTGTACCCTTTCAATTTTCTCACAAAAGAGTGGGTGTCATGATCCGGTAACTACGCACATACATTGAGGTGCATTTTCACGCGTTTAGTTAATTTGTGTCACCCTCGTTCACACCTGGTCGCACGGGTCAGGTGTCGATTCCCTTTCAGAGAACGGGAGGGATAGAGGACGGATTTTAATCTCTCTCTCTCTCTCTCTCTCTCTCTCTCTCTCTCTCTTTCTCTCCCTCTATCTCTTCAAAAAGAATTTTCTTTTTTTTCTTTTTTAATTAGTATAAATCGAATTACGTCACGCACGAATGAAACGATTTAGCGGTTTTTTTTTAAATATATTTCGAATGAATTAGAAAGGGTTGATACAATTGTTTGATAATTTAAATAGAATTATGTCTTATGCTGAAGAACTGAAGCAGTATGGTTATGTACTTCTTCGCTTCTGCCTCTGAGTCGATATCTTCGTTTTTGAAGATCAGATCAAGTTTCAAGCCTGTTTTCTGACCGCTCATTGCAAAATCCTTTTTTATCAGTGAGGGACGCTGTCAATTTTGATCAACGCGAGGGTCATCGACCACGTGATCTTCTACTATCAGCTTTTCGAGGTTGCGGGATTTCATACGCCCTAGGAACAGTATTTAGGCAACCCATTTGTTCTTCGGATCTTTTTGATAATGGACAAGCTTATTCGGCGGGCGGACGCGATGCGCGAAATACGTACTTAACAAATGTTCACAATTGACTTCCACGATGAAGGAATAACGTCGTTTAATAAAAATAAAACCCGTAAAATTATAATTTGCGTAATTACTGGTGGTAGGACCTCTTGTGAGTCCGTACAGGTAGGTACCACCACTCCGTCTATTTCTGCCGTGAAGCAGTAATGCGTTTCGGTTTGAAGGGTGTGGTTGTAACTTTATTGAGACCTTTGATAGATGTAGAATAGACGTGTAGATGTCTATGGACTCTGGTAACAACTTAAGACGAGGCGGGCTCGTAAGCTCGCTCACCCATCTAAGCGATAAAAAAGATTAGATTTTTTGAGCTTGAGCATATGAGTTGAGATAGAAATTCAGAAGTAAGGGTCGCGCGTTTTTTTTTTTATTGCTTAGATGGGTGGACGATCTCACAGCCCACCTGGTGTTAAGCGGTTACTGTCGCCCATAGACATCTACAACGTAAATGCGCCACCCACTTTAAGATATGAGTTCTAAAGTCTCAAGTATAGTTACAACGGCTGCCCCACCCTTCAAACCGAAACGCATTACTGCTTTACGGCAGAAATAGGCAGGGTGGTGGTACCTACTCGTGCGGACTCACAAGAGGTCCTACCACCAATAAATTTAGTAAGTATTTATTAAGTATTAGGCAAGCATTATATTTATTAAGTAAGTATTTCTAAAACTAAGTTTACCGGGGCAACCGTCGCGTCGTTACGCTCAATCAAGCGCGTGCCCTCCCTATGAACTCGTAGGGCGGAGTCATTGAGGGTAAATCACACAAGCTACCCGAGAAATTCTTCACGGATTTATTGCTAAATTGGCTATTATTATGTCTTTATTGGGGCAGCGTATTTATTAGTTCGAAGATTACAAATGTGTTTGTGTCGGTGTTTCGGGAGCTGAGATCCAGCTATGTTATCTATATAGGTATTAGTACGTGAAGCAAAAACTTTGTATCCCTTTTTACAAAAATAGCGCGGACGAAGGAGTATGAAATTTCCTATACTTATAGAGAATAAATATAGAGAAGAAGTGCAGAATGCTAATTATTTTTTCTAACTATGCATAAAAAATACATTAAATCAATAAAAAAAAGGATTACACACACTACAATGTATTTGACACAACACATACATAAAAATATATATACTCTATGTTTATTGTCAATTGTCAAACTTTTGTTATTCTTTAAAGTCTGTGGTAAAATTGAGAATAGATTAATAATTGTTTGTCTCTAATATTATTTATCTATAGTGCTGTTTTGGCGAAATTTGTGATTATATTATAAAAGCATAATTGTGTGGACTTTTTGGCGGGAACGCGAGGAGTGAAGTTGTTTGATTTGTTTTATTTTGTCTATTTAGTGTTTCTTCAGGTTTGAATGTGAAATAATGGTGGTTGATTAACTGTTTAATATCTGTAAAAGTGCACAAATGTGGGAATATAAAACAAAACCGCTGGACGTAACTTCTCAGGATCCTCCAAAAAGTCCACTGAAAAAATCTCAGTAAATGACCACCATTTCATTGAGATTATATTTCATCCCATCATATTATCTCATCTCATTTCATTTAATTTCATCCCAGTTGATTAATGTCTCAAATTAATGATCTTCATTTCATTCCATATTACCATTATTCATAAAAATAAGAATATAAATTAAAATAAGATATGACCTAAAGGTATTAGTTACCAGGTCATAAAATTCCTTAAGAAATAAGTATAATTGTGTTTGACAATAGAACCATAATAATGTTCAAACTTATAATTTTAATTAATTATAGTCGAATTTCGACTACTGCGGGATCACTAGTCTAGTTTTAAATTTTACCTAAGTAACTCGTCCATGGAAAGAGGATATCGAAAACTGTAGAGTATTTGTAACTATTGAAAATACTTTTATTTTATTTTATTTTTATTGCCCTTGTAGGCAGACGAGCACACGGCCCACCTGATGGTGAGTGGTTACCGTCGCCCATGGACTTCAGGAATGCCAGGGGCAGAACCAAGCCGCTGCCTACCGCTTAATACTCTCCACAAGCCTCGTTTGAAGAAGCTTACCTTGAATGAGCTTGAACCTTAAATGCAAAATTCAATCGTATGTTTTATTTAAAACTTTAAGCCCTTTTAATCTAACCTAACCTTAAACTACTGTAATTTGGTACCAGTCAAATAAGATTAATCACCGAACTTCAAAATTCCTCTAACTTAAATATAAATGACAGTTAAAAAAACCTTTATGAAAACTTGTGGCGTTATGAGCCTCAATTCTATAGATTGATATTAATATACAATAATTATAATAGTACATTAACCCTTTGGGCGCGAACCGTCGATAAATCGACCCTCTATTAATGCGTATAAAGTGCGAAGCGTCGGAATACCGATTATTGCGCAGTCGGATTACTAACTATTAGATATCCACCTGTACGGACGCGTCTTAGCGTAGCACTGCTCTTGCTACGGTTAGTGTTAGCAATGTCGTCAGGTTTGAGCCCCGTGACCTCACCTACTAGGTAAGACTACGCTGAAATGGTCTCTCAAGACTATCGGATTAGGTAAGAAAAAAACCGCATGTATAGCCCTTTAATAAGTTAATAACATTTATAAATAACAATTTAAAATTAATTTGCTGCGAATTATAGCATTGATTTTTGTATTTCTTTTTAAGTACCTAAATGTTTTTTAAAAGGTACATTTATTGTAAAATTTGTGAAAATCAGCTCAGCACTAAAAATGTTAATGCCGGAACGCGAGCACGATCGTATACTAACCGTAGGGTATAAATGCATCAGTCGCCGCCAGATAACAAAACGTCAGTCTAAAAATTCACACAGAAAATAGTGTAGGATGGAATGTGGAAAAATTAAAAATCAAAACCTAAGGGAATTAATATAATTTACCGCCTCACAGTTTTAATTGCGTTGTTTGCAACCCCAAAAACTTATTCGATAAATTAATAAAAACAATCTAAACCCATTTTCAAGTTTTTCTGAACACGGTATAAAAGATAAAAATACACAACCTAACTAATCTCATTTCAGTTAACCATAGTTAAACTTAACAAAAAATAAAGCAATAAGCACATTCGTCAAATCGAAATGTTTAACTAATATTAAAATCAGAAATATCAGTTGTTTGTTTCTATCGAAAACTGAAGTCGGATTTCGGCTTTAAATAATGACGTCAAATATTTGCAGAGTCCCGGCTATATTGGTTGTATTCCCTGGGGCCGGGGTCACAATTACTACGGTGTTGACGCACGCTCGTCCATTACCCGACCCACCGCGTAATTCCAAATCACTCAATATTTGTCAAACAGATCGTTGTGATGTTGGCTAGTCGTATTAATTGCAATGTTACCCATATAAGGTTCGAAGGTTCAATGTATAACACTAGATTATACATTGGCTAGAAGACCGCCCCAATCAAAAATTATGATCGGTTTTGGCTTTATTTGTCATAAATATTAATTTTGTATGAATATATTTTTTTCCGAAACTATTTATTACATGATTTTATAATGACTAATAAATACAATTAATTTGATAACGTGTTTTGATTCTGTGTACACAGAAAAAATTTTTTTTTGTTTTTGGTAGATATACTTACTTATATTGGAACCACTCATTTTGACTGGTGTGATTTTCTATACTATCGATAGATTTTTGTTTTGATATAATATATTCTATAACTTTTTGTGGAAACTCCTTTTTACCAATAAAATAACAAATGTGTTCTTGTATGCCAGCGACAGATCTTCAAGTAAAGTAAGTAAGTGTATACATTCTATTAGGTAAAATGTTTCTAGGAAACTTCCCTTTTACCGGAGAATATCGCTATACCGTGAATTCGGTAGAAAAATGCTATAAATTGCCATTAGTTAGTTCAATTCAGTTCAGAGTGATATTTAACTAGTAGGTAAGTGTTAGTAGAGGTTTGATATCTGTGGTTCTTTTTTTTCATAGTTCGATGTTTGTACTGCCCTTAAAACACGAGAAATTAAATTTATGTAATAACGATTTGCTTTTGTTATTTCCGTCGTGTAATATTATGATTGGGTATTTACAGAAAAAATATAGGTAGGTATTCCTAGTGCAGTCCTTGCTTTACGGGAAAATATTTTAAAATAAAAAGGTCATTATTTTCTATACAGACATTTTTAATCAATACTAGTTTTAGATCCGTTTCAAGATTCTAACAGAGATATTCGATGAAGATTCTACTAATTCAGAATTCTGCATACCTCTAAAAGTTATGGCGAAGTTTCCGAGAGTCCACGTGTAGGGTAAATACTTGCAAGAATCTTCAAGTTACAATATTTCAGCTATATACCTAGAGTTAAGATTAATGCTGTAATTGTTGAAATTGTATTATACAGGTCCGCCCGCCTATTATAATACGATATTTTACAACACAGCTCTAATCTAAAACGAAAAGAAAAATTTCCTATAACCCGTTATAACACGGTACTTCTACAACACGATAACAAGATTTTTGTTTAAAATTATCTAGAAAATTATATTATGAAGTATAAACACACAATATATGGGCCGAAATTTATATAGCCGAAATTTAACTGCTTGTCTTTTGTGTATAAATGGGTAAAAAAATAAGGCATAGTTGAGATGGTTCGTTCAGAAAAATTACTCTTCTATTTTCTACTGGCTTCTATTTTCATATAACACGGTCTCGCACAAACAAGAGACTTTTGGGAACGTACCTACCATGTTATATAGAAAAGTTACATATACTATATTTTCTTGACCTTTTATTTATCTGTGGTCACTAAAGTTCGACAATCTTTTGAACTGCAGATCGGAAAATTAGTAAAAAAAAAGAACTAGACAAATAACTAAACCATAGTCCAATTTATTTCGAATCGATCAAGTCGTTGACGTCACTAAACGTCACCGCGTTGACATCTGTCAGCTCAAGACGCCATTACAGTCCTATTTTGGCGCGAGTCGAATTCGAATGAAATGATTAGTGTTCCCGACACCCATCACCGGTAATCCGTAAATGATGTATCGCTGTCCCTGTCTGACATCCTGTATATTGTATCGGTGTCCCGCTCTCATCCGTATAAAGGAGCGAAGCCGCAAAGATCATTACTTTCGACCGGTTTATTGAGACCCTTGCGTTAAGTGAATGCTTAGGACAGGAAGGATAAGTAAGGACTTTGATCTTGGATTTATCACGGAAAATATTCCATATTAAAGTATTAAACCTCAGATTTAAATCTGAGGTTTAATACTTAAGAGCAAACCTTGTTTGTTGTCATAGACAATGCTGCCATAGGTTATATAAAGCATGTAATAAAAAATAAAAAGATAATGGAGAACTTGAAATTAACTAGCTCTGAACGGATTTAATAAACTGCAATAAGCTTTCCAATAACATATTCTAAATCTGGTAAATTACTGGTGGTAGGACCTCGTGTGAGTCCGCACGGGTAGGTACCACCACCCTGCCTATTTCTGCCGTGAAGCAGTAATGCGTTTCGGTTTGAAGGGTGGGGCAGCCGTTGTAACTATACTGAGACCTTAGAACTTATATCTCAAGGTGGGTGGCGCGTTTACGTTGTAGATGTCTATGGGCTTCAGTAACCACTTAACACCAGGTGGGCTGTGAGATCGTCCACCCATCTAAGCAATAAAAAAAATCGGTTTAGGAATAAAAAAGAAAGCAACCACGACTGGAATAACCGATATTAGAGTTGAAAACCAAATGATTGAAACTCTTTGAATTCGACTTTTGAAAATGACAATTACGCAGCCACACTCTAATGTCAAACATTCGAAAAATAAAGGTCTCGTTCCACTGGTCCACATTAACGCGCCGACGAAACGCCGGTTCGCTTGTTTATTGTGGAAACGCGTGTTGGGCCGCGTAATTGGAAAGTTATATTGAAACGCGGAAATCGTTTATCGTCCTATCATCACACAAGCTCAGATTATGAATTGCTCGTGACATCTGCGTTAAATGTGTTTTGTGCGGCTAGCGAGTCGCTTATTGTTTTAGCTTTTAAAATGAGGATTATTGTGAAGGCGTCTTAAGTGATATCTTATTAGATATCTTTGCTCAGAAATTGTCGTAAGTTCCAGTGTTACCTATATTAGGAACTTGAGCCGTGATTACGAAAGGAAAAATTTCTTACATCTTCGTTAGCGTGTTTGGGCGAACTCTCTACCTAGTATTGAATGGCAACACTTTAACGTTAACGTGGTAGGAGCTCTTGTGAGTCCGCGCGAGTAGGTACCACTACCCTGCCTATTTTTACCGTAAAGCAGTAATGCGTTTCGGTTTGAAGGGTGGGGCCGTTGTAACTATACTTGAGACCTTAGAACTTATATCTCAAGGTGGGTGGCGCATTTACGTCGTAAATGTCTATGGGCTCCAGTAACCACTTAACACCAGGTGAGCTGTGAGCTCGTCCAACCATATAAGCAATAAATAAAAAATATAACCCAAGAAAACATTCAGAACGACAAACTTTTTATTGCTTATTTAAATTTTGACACCAATTTCCAGACCAACGATTCGGGACGGCTCTGACGTTGGTCGTGAAGCAAATTGCGTTTGACATTAAGTGGGATAGAGGCCCTTACGTTGCGAAATTTATTAATTTCTAGTTTTTAAATAAGTTGTATTAATAATATACCCTCGCTAAACGAGTAGAGGGGACTTACGCGATTTAAACCCTTTTATATCGACTAAAGACTCGGATTTAATGATATTTGTGTTCGCTCCGAAACCTTTTCAAGAAAGGTTTATAATATTAATATGTATTTAACCTCAACAGTCAAGTTTTTTATTCATCAATTTAGGTATTGCTTTTATGTGGTAATTAAATAATAATAATTACTTTAAACCTAGTAGCTCTTTCAAAGGCTGACAACATAAATTATAATGTTAATTTCCATTTGTATTTGTACTGTACCTTTAAGAGAGAAATAAATAAATAATTATTATTAATTAATCTAGCATCTTAAAGATGCTAGATTAATTAATAATAAATTTTTTTATTTGCTTAATTTGCTTAATTTGCTAAGTTGCATATGAGTCGACTATTATCAAAGCCGGCAATGTGACTTTTGGACAATTATTGGTAAATCAGAAAAACGAATTATTGACTTTGTATTCCATTGGCAGTCACAAAACTCTTCTGAACGACATCTTGGATAAATAACAGGTTAAGTATTAACCTTTATTTAATGCAGGTTTTGAACCGTATTCTTTGAAGGAGACGATTATATTCAAATCAATCTGTATGGACATATCAATAATATTTTTTTATCCAAATGCACAGATTGCCACCTTTGATAATAGACGACTCATATAAAGATATGCAACTTAGCAAATTAAAAAGATCAGGTATTCAAAATCCTATATTTGTGTTATTGTAGTTTCTCCCTCACACATGCATTTATTTGATGTCAATTATCAATGAATATAATTGCTAAATAAATAAATAAACATTACAATTTAATGAACTCTAATTATTAGTTTTAACTTAAATGTTTATTTCGATTCTATTAATTATAACTGTTAATTATTTGTCTTACATTGTGAGATCGGTGTCATTTATATTATCAGTAATTCTTATATTAGATTGCCCTTTGTAATATCTTTATAATTTACGTAACTTTCTGTTTCTGCTTACGATACTTCTTTTCTGCTTCTTATTTCTGAATGTCCCTTCATCTTTTCCCTTCATGAGGGTACAGCATATTGACATTTCTGCACCATTTTTTCTACCACGTTACTGATAATTTGGCTTGTCCATTTCGAGCTGTCATGTAACTATACTGAGACCTTAGAACTTGTATCTCGAGGTGGGCGGCGCATTTACGTTGTAGATGTCTATGGGCTCCAGTAACCACTTAACACCAGGTGGGCTGTGAGCTCGTCCACACATCTGAGCAATAAAAAAAAGAGCTTTGTTAACTCTATAATTTAAATTAATTATTCTAGTCTTTTGACTTATCTGTTAAGATTAATCTTATCTTACAATCTGCTGTTCAAAATGCTCCTGTCCATGAATTCGAGCAGAGGTATATGTAATTACAATAAAAAAAACAATGAAGCGCTAACAGTTCATAACAGCGCTGTTTTTATTTCGTGGAAAGAAGAGCTCAACGAGATAGATTGAATCCCACCCGCGTCAGTTCTCCGTAACACCAGTAAATGATAGTTTAAAATCACAATAAGCTTTTGTGTTACACAGAAAAAGCCGTTTCCAATTCTCCGTTGAGAAATCCTTTGTCGCCTTTCACGTCAGTAGTGTTAGCATCATCACCGTCATCATCGTCATCATCAGCTCACAGTCTTCTACTGCGGGACACAAGCCTCTCCCAATCCACACAATTCTAACATAGCGCATTAAAATATAGATAGACAGAGACAACTGCTCCATGGCAAACCAGAGGGCCGCACAAGTCGTGGCAGACCCAAACTCCGATGGTTGGATGGCGTGGAGCGCGACCTCAAAGTTATTAGTGTCAGGAACTGGAAGGAGACAGTCCTAAACAGAGCAGTCTGGAGAGACATACTGGCTGGCCAGGTTAAGGCCCACCCTGGGCTGTAAGGCCTAAGATTATGCATTAAAATATTATATTAACGCACGTATCAACTAAAAATCTGTTCATCGAGAAACTTATTTTCGAATTAAAATCCTCAAGATTACGAAAGCGTTACTTAAGTATAAAAGCAAGCGTCGCAAAGATTTTATTTTTCTCGAAATCACAAATAAAACCTGGATACACACTCCGGTGGCTAACAACCGATTATGACACTACAAATAAGCCATAATCTCCAAATAATCGCTTTGACGGGCCCTATTGTCTGCGAACTTCACTGCAAAGCACTGTTTTTGTCGCAAAGCACCGGGTCGCCCGGTTCCGACGGAAGTGAGTCGGCGGCTTTATATTTTTTTGCGGTCGTTTTTTTTTTATTCGCATTTAAAGAAGGCGTGTGTCACTTTCGATTTAAAATGTAATTTTGGAGTTATTGAAATTTGTATACACGGTCGGCTATTTAGATTACGATTGGTATTTAAACGATTCCAGCGGAGACATTATCCCACAATCTTGTCAATGGTGGGCGCTTGAATTAAAATGTTTTCCGATGAGGTAAGCTCGAATAAATTTACATTTACTTTCATTTGATTCATTTACCAAGTTATTTTTGACCAAGGGACGGCTTCGAGAGGGTTGGTGGTCGTGGCACCGACGACCGCCGATCCGGCGTCCCGAGGGGGAGAGTGATGGGAGAGATGTGCTCCGCACTAAACGCTTCACTTTCCCCCTTTGCCTTTTCATGAGTTCTGTCTCATGCGAGGTTTGGATGCTGGTTGTTGAGCGACAGGAGGTTTTAGTGGGTTCAACTCCGACATGCCCCGCCCTCCATCCCCAGTGGAGGGCGGAAATCCGGTGATTTCCTCCTAACAAAAAAAAGGGACGGCTTACCATTTCGTGTTTTAACTATTCCTAAGTCTAATATGATGTACCGATCAAGTCACTCACAAGTCGCCCACCGAGTTTCTTGCCAGATATTTTCACTGAGTCGCGATTTCGATCCGGTAGTAGATTCTAAAAAGCACTGCTCTTGCTAGGGCTAGTGTTAGCAAATTCTCTCAGTTTGAGCCCGTGAGCTCACCTACCCATCAGAATGTAGCCGGAATAGCCCTCTAGTATACCAGCGAATAGGTAGGGAAAAAAGAGCTGGCCGTTACTTGCATGAGTGTACCAGGCTCACCACAAACCGGACTAGTACTTCCATTTGACTCCATACAGAAGAGGGCTGTTCGGATTATCGATAATCCCATTCTCACGGATCGTTTGCAACCTCTGGCTCTGCGGAGGGACTTCGGTTCTCTCTGTATTTTGTACCCTATGTTCCATGGGGAGTGCTTTGAGGAATGGTTTGAAATGATACCGCACGCATCGCACCGCCCGCCACCAGAGTAGAGTTCATCCATACTACCTGGAGCCATTGCGTTCATCCACATTGCGTTTCCAGAGATGTTTTTTGCCACGTACCATCCGGCTTTGGAATGAGCTCCCCTCCACGGTGTTTCCCGAGCGCTATGACATATCCTTCTTCAAACGAGGCTTGTGAAGAGTACTTAACGGTGGGCAGCAGTCTGCCCCTGGCATTACTGAAGTCCATGGGCGACGGTAACCACTCACCATCAGGTGGGCCGTATGCTCGTCTGCCTACAAGAGCAATAAAAAAAAGACGTGGCGATTGCTCGTGACGCGCACAACATCTGCCCACAGCAATGATACTGACTGACGACCACGACCATTCCGAGTAATACAACAAAGAAAAGAAAAAAGTCTTATTCTGGTGTAGCCACTCAATTTTTGAAGCAGTCTCTGTTGATTAGAACAGTCATATCCTTACGATAGAAGAGCCAAGCTCCCGTCGTTAGATGCTAAAGAAAAACCACGCTAATTTTCTTAATGCATTTCCACACAAAAGAGACCGGACTAGTTACGTAGCTCTCCGCGTTTATCATAAAAGGACTTCTTTGTGTACTTATCGCCTTCGATATCATAATTAAGCTCTCGGATCGCGGTTTATCGGACGATCTTTTATCAGTTTCCGTTCAAACCCTCGACAGCACTAGATCAGATGAGTTGATAAGGCACAGTGGCCGTGAATTGCTTACGTCGGCTATTCTATCTTCATATCTAGATTTTCTTACACTTATTTTATACGTACAAAATTATGAATGAATATCTATACTAATATTATAAAGCTGAAGAGTTTGTTTGTTTGCTAGAACGCGCTAATCACAGGAACTACTGGTCTGATTTGAAAAATTCTTTCAGTGTTAGATAGCCTATTCATTCACAATTCATATTTTGCCTGTTAAAAAATGGCTGTTTTAAAGTCGCAGTGGCCTAAAGGATAAGACGTCCGGTGCATTCGTATCTAGCAATGCACTGGTGTTCGAATTCCACAGCCGGGTACCAATTTTCCTAATGAAATACGTACTCAATAATGTTCACGTTTGACTTCCACTGTGAAGAAATAACATTTGTAATGTTATTTCACCAGTATTTACGTAAAATTATAATTTGCGTAATTACTGGTGGTAGGACCTCTTGTGAGTCCGCACGGGTAGGTACCACCACCAGCTTTCTTATTTCTGCCGTGAAACACTAATGCGTTTCGGTTTGAAGGGTGGGGCAACCGTTGTAACTATACTGAGAATTAGAACTCATATCTCAAGGTGGGTGGTGGCATTTACGCTGTAGATGTATATGGACTCCGGTAACCACTTAACACCAGATGGGTCGTGAGCTCGTCCACCCAGTTGAAATAGCCCCTTAGGCTAAAAGGTAAAAAAAAAAGTCACTAATTATAGAACTGTTCTAATACATTTTAAAAATATTAATCGAACTCCAGTGCTCTCAAGGGAATATATTTAAAAAAAAATATTACTTATTGTTTCCATAAACAATAAACGCTCTTAACTAACGGTCGCTTTTGTTGTTAAGCCCGTACAAAACACACTTATAAACAATAGTTCCGTGTTGTTTGTTGTCGGGAAAACATTGTATTGTTATTCGAGTTGAGATTTAAGTGCTATCGGACATCTTTATAATTGTTTTAATAATATTTAAACTAAACTAGAACTAGATCAAAAGCGCTAATTACTTTTAGCGGGGCATACGGAATATTGATTGTAAGTGACGGGTTTTTATTGCTGTATTTAGGCACACGACTTATTAAGTGCTTAGTAGTCATAAAAAATTTAAGATACCACGTGAATACGCAACACCTCAATTCTCAACCTTCAAATCGCACGACAACTGCGCGATATAAATAGGATTTCTTTCAGCTATAAAGTTTGCATTACATCGACGATTAACACATCCATACGGATATATTAGATCCAATAACTCTTGCATTAGATGCCTTCAGCTCTAACACTAGGAGCCGACTTAGGGACCCCTTGTAACCGTACTCGTCGAACTCGACAAAGAGTTCGATGTGCAACCTAATCCATGCATCAGCCCGCTGAGTTTCTCGCCGGATCTTCTCAGCGGGTCGCGATTCGGATCCGGTAGTAGATTCATTCAGGAAACAGCTGTTCTTGAGTTGTTAGGTCTCCTTCGGAGGCGCTCGGGCAGCTGTTAGCAAATCCCACCCCTCCTGGCTCAGCTTTTGTTCGCCCACCTGTCCTGCTAAAACTAGAAAGGCGTCTTCAGCAATACTTCAATCATAAAAATAAAATACGACGATGTTTTTGACTAGCGAACTAACCCATAGACACAATCCGCTAAGTTTCTCGGTGGATCTTCTCAGTGGGTTGCGATTCCGATCCGGTGGTAGATTCTGCGAAACTTAGCGAAGGTTAATGTTAACAAATTCTTTCAGATTGAGCCCGTGAGCTCACCTACCCATCAGGACGTAGATGTAATGCCGCCTTAGGCTACCAGCAAATAGGTGAGGAAAAAAATCTCCACTGTAAAGATCTTCTTGACATTTGCATTTGAACATTTTTTGAGTAATAAAATCCTATACAAGCAATTTTATTATAAATTAGGCTGCCGGCTAGTATACGGCCCAAGTCTATCGAGAAACTTGTTGTTCAGGATAGGGTCAACGGTAAAAGACCTCATGGATGAAGACCCATGCGCTGGCATGATCAAGTGAAAGTCCTTACCAAAACCCCACTTAACGAATGCGTGCGCCAAACCTCCGTTAGTGAACTATGGAGAACAGCTATCAAGGCCATAATAAATAAGGATTTCACATGACTACGACTGCTCTGCCAAGAGTAACTATGATGAGGAGTACGCCCTAAGAGAAAAGAGTCAATAACCCATTTATTTACTTAAAAATATATGTAAGGTCGACTATATTGAAGTAGACGTGGCCTAAAGGATAAGACGTCCGTCCGGTGCATTCGTGTGAGCGATGCACCTGTGTTCGAATTCCGCAGGCGGGTACCAATTTTCCTAATGAAATACGTACTCAACAAATGTTCACGATTGACTTCCACGGTGAAGGAATAACATCGTGAAATCACACCCGCAAAATTATAATTTGCGTAATTACTGGTGGTAGGACCTCTTGTGAGTCCGCGCGGGTAGGTACAACCGCCCCGCCTATTTCTGCCGTGAAGCAGTAAAGCGTTTGAAGGGTGGGGCACCCGTTGTAACTATACTGAGACCTTAGAACTTATATCTTAAGGTGTGTGGCGCATATACGTTGTAGATGTCTATGGGTTCCAGTAACCACTTAACACCAGGTGGGCTGTGAGCTCGTCCACACATCTAGGCAATAAAAAAAATAAAAAAAGAAGTGCTTATCTGAAGAACATTAATGTATTTGTGTGCGAGAGACACACTGAGATGTACTCGCTATTACCTTAAGCACGTTTTAAATTGTTTTCATAGAAATGTGTGCGTAGAAATTTTCGGCAACTATTTTGAGAAAGGAGTAAAAGCGGATTTTCGAAAAATATAATTCATGCATTCACAGCCCTATTAGGGAGAACAAAGAGTGTTAAACAATGCCGGGTCGAATGTACCGAACATATTTCGCGGGTTAACTCAGTGAACGTTACGCTTGCGTTAATTGCCGGGATACGTTCAACCCTCCGACGTGTGGTACTTTAGTCCCCTAGGATCGGAACTTATTTGTTTTGCTGATTAGAAAAACTCAAAGGATTCGCCTTGAGTTAATTAGATTTTACATAACCACTTCTAATGGTAGTTCAATTATTTTCGATTAGCGCCATCTTTTTTTATGATTGAAGGATTACTGGTGACCCGGAGGCCTTTCCAGTTTCACCAGGACAGGTGGGCGAGCAAAAGCTCAGCCAGGAGGGGTGGGATTTGCTAACAGCTGCCCTAGCGCCTTCGAAGGAGACGTAACAATTCAAGAGCAACTGCTTCGCGAATGAATCTACTACCGGATCGGAATCGCGACCCGCTGAGAAGATCCGGCGAGAAATTCAGCGGGCTGATGCATGGGCTAGGTTGCACGTCGACCTCTTTATCGAGTAGCGCCATCTCTGTTTTGTGGAACTGATCGACATTATTTTCGAACGATTAGAAGACTGTATTTTTGAGTTTTTCTCGGTGAATCGCAATTCCAATCCGGTGGTAGATTCTGCGATGCACTGCCCTTGCTCGGGCTAGTATTAGCAAATTCTCTCAGGTTGAGCTTGTGAGCTCACCTATCCTTCCGTTTGTGACATTTAGTTCTTTGGTGTATGGATTATTCGGAACCAATTGCCTAATTGGCAACACTACAAATTAGTATGCTGAAAAATCCCACCCCTCCTGGCCAAATTCAAAGATTGATGTCTTCTTTGGTCCGGTAGTATTTCATTAATGAGAAAGGGAAAGGAGAGAATATAATTCATTGCACACCAAAGCACATTTAACATTCAAAACGTTAACAGGTAGCCTCAGACAGGTATAATTGTAAAATAGGCGATCTTCTACCCAAAAGCGATCTCTAATATTATATTATAAATAATCAAAAGTCATATTGATTTTCAAGAAGATATGAAGGAAATCTATAATAGAATCATAAAATTATAAATATATAAATCGCGGATGTCTCAATTGGTAGTTATTATAAAAAAGTGTTTTTGCACCACACAATACACAAGGAGTTTTTCAAAACGATTCTCAAACAAAAGTCGCTAAGATTTACGCAAACCAAAAAAGGGTTCCGACCACCGCAGGGGTGCTATGAAATGAGAAGTAGGGAAACATTGCCTTGTACTCCACCTACTAAGTATATATTCTAAAAGTAGTTGTAATTGTGTTTACAATTTGCGAAAATCGAAAATCTTACATGTCTCGTATATTAATTAATCTTATACAGCTGATCGTTTTTTTACATTGGCTTTGACCAATAGAGCCATGCAGGCTATATTGTAGACTAGCGACCCCCCCCTCGCTTCGTAAACATTAAATTTTATTATTGAATAGCTGAGTCCCGCGATGTTACCCGCGGGTATTGTCGTACCGTGGGTGATGCCGCGGGGCGAAGCTAGTCTAAAAAAAGTAAACTATGTTTAAACGTATACCTAACGAACTTTTTTTTTTTTTTTTTTCCTACCTAAGCTGAGAGCCTTGAGAGGCTATATCAGCGTAACCCTAACTTTAGTAGGTGAGCTCACGGGGCTCAAACCTGATGACGTTGCTAACACGAACCCTAGCAAGAGTCGTGCTTCGCAGAATCTACCACCGGATCGGAAACGCGACCCACTGAGAAGATCCGGCGAGAAACTCAGTGGGCTGTGTCTGAGAGTTAATTTACTCGTCGAGCCCTTCGTCGCAAGCGACGATTTCGACGAGAACGGTGACCGGTGCTTGAATTACCTAAAAGCACCGTTAGTGGATCGGGCGGATCCGAGATGACGTGTTTTGGGCGACGTCGACTGCTTTCCATTCTGTCCGCAGGATCGGGAATGTAGTTACCGGCGGCCACGATGAGAGGGTTCTCGTGTCGTGCCGCTTTATCGAAGTGGCGCATGGACGCCGACTGCAGATACTTACTGATGGACTCTAAGTCCAGGTCGTCATGGAGGTCGACGTTCCTGACGAACCACGGGGCTCCGACGGCTATCCTGCAAAAACGGGATTGAATGATTTGAAAGGATTTTAAGTGTATGCGGGCCGCGTGAGCGAACACTACACTTGCATAGGTCATGACGGGGCGTATGCAAGTTTTGTAGAGTGTCACCTTATTTCTAAGGGACATTTTACTTCGCCTACATATCATCGGGTAGAGACGTCCTAGGATGAAGGCGGCACGATCGCGTACCGTCTTGATGTGGGGGCGGAATGTCATCCTACTGTCGAGGGTGACGCCTAAATATTTGACCTTCGGGGCCCACGGTATGGGCTGGTCGAACATCGTGATTGGGCGAAACGAACTAAGCTAACGAAATACAGATTTTTCTTATTCGACCGTGACTGACGGGGCAACGCAAAGCCGCCGTCGCCTGAGACATGTCTTGACGGATCCCCTGGATTCACTCTCGGTGCTTTTAGGTCCCTCAAGCACTGGTCACTGTCCTCGTCGAACTCGTCAATTACGGCGAAGAGTTAGACGAGCAAACTAACCCATAGACACAGCCCACTGAGTTTCTCGCCGGATCTTCTCAGTGGGTCGCGTTTCCGATCTGGTGGTAGGTTCTGCGATGTACGGTTCTTGCTAGGGTTCGTGGGGTTCGTGTTAGCAAAGTCATTGGGTTTGAGCCCCGTGAGCTCACCTACTAGCTCGGTGACGCTCGGTCTCTCTAGACCATCAGCTTAGGTACGGAAAAAAAAGAGAGAGGTGAAAACACGATCGTAATGTCATCGGAGCTCGGCTAACTTCATGCTACGACAGAACCTAGCCGATGAAGGCGCGCATAGACGCCATTTTACATTTTACACCAGCCTTCTTGAAGAGCGGTGCCTCCGTCCTAAGAACTGTCATTCGTTTTCGTTTGCGAAAGTTTACTAAAGATTTCTAAATTGTTCTAAGATAACAAACGTGTTTTGTGTACCTACTCAATATTTCTCTTAACTCGATCACCCTATTTCACCCTATGACGATGATCTTTATAATGCGATTTCTCCAACATAGTTTTTTTTTTCACAGCTCCAATTAACCTTGGTTTGAAAATTCAGTATATAATCTAAATGTAGACGGGTAGACGAAGTGACCTCCTACTTGGTAGTAAATAGACATCTAAACGAAAGTGCCGCTCAGAGTTTCGATAGTTGTAGACAAACAAACAACTGTACCGCTATATATTCTAATTCCGAAGACAAGAGTTTTCATAGTGATAATAGACACTTAATTGGTTTACAAATCGACTACAAATTCATTAACACGTTGACTGCCATGTAGCTCACCGGTGCCTACGCGGTGCACTGAAGTAATTGTACCGATTTCTCTCTTAGATCTTCTTACTAAGGCGCCGGAACACTTAGTAGATTCTAGGAAAGACGAATCCGAAGATACTGAGAATAAATCTATTTCTGAGAGACCTATAAGACTAAAACATACATTAACAAACAAAAGAAGACAAAGTTAGGCAATTCAGAAGCTTAGTAACAGTAGTTAATAAATGTTTATTTTAGTAAAACACATATGATTTGATAGTATTGCTTATAATCTGTGTTAGTAACTTAAAACATTATACATTAATTATCTGACTGTACATATAACTTTTTTTTTTTATTTTCCATAAGTGCCTGCTGCAAAGACTATTAACTAGCAGTCCCTCAATCGATGTAATTATTAAAAATTTTAATTAAATTAATCAGTTAAAACCATTCGGCGTCGTTTGTCTTACGCTATAACCGTGTTCAAACAAGAGAATGCATAAATAAACACCAAAGCAACTTAATTTTAGTTTCAATATTAATTACCAAAGTAAAACTAAAATATTTATACACTAAAATAGTGTGTAACCTAAACAGTATAACAGAGCGTGAGTGAATGTTTAAAAAAAAAAAGCAAAAAAAACGTTCCAAATTCATAACCAGTTTTCGCGGGTATACGCGTTTCCGACATACGACTCCGCCGCGCCATCCAATTTGTTTAAAACGACGCGGAACGTCGCTTTGTTCATCGAAACCGCGACTGTGGGCGTGATGGCACACCCACGCGACGCGACGCGGCCCAACAATACCGCACGAACTCCCCGTAATTGACGCGGCGGGGGTTCGTTAATTCAGAAAACATTCAAAGACGCAGGAGCCGTTCGCGAAAGCTCAATGATTGTTTTGCGGTCGTAATACCGTTTTGTATAAACAAATAATCAGTAAAACGCTAAAAATCGGAACGCTTGGAACTATTAATGTAATGGTAGTAGTAGTAGTTTTATTTTTCCAAATGGAAAGACAAAGGTACCATACCATACAGCCTAATCTTTTATATATATTTTATTTTATGAAATATGATACTATGAAATGAAATGAAGTTGATTAATATATGAAACATGGTATGAAATTATATGAGATGAGATGATATAATATGGGATATTTTTATGGAAAATGATAATAATATGAAGTGAAATGAAAATTAAATGAAGATGATTAATTTGAGACATCAATCAACTGGGATGAAATTAAATGAAATGAGATGAGATGATATGGGATGATAATATAATCTCAGTAAAATGGTGGTTATTTACTGAGATTTTTTCAGTGAACTTTTTCGAGGATCCCGAGGAGCTACGTCCAGCGGCTTTGTTTCATTTTCCCACATTTGTGCACTGTCACAGATATATTAATTTGCTCTTGAGTTGTTAGGTCTTCTTCGGAGGCGCTCGGGCAGTTGTTAGCAAATCCCACCCCTCCTGGCTGAGCCTTTGCTCGCCCTACTGTCCTGGTGAAACTGGAAAGTCCTTCGGGCCACGAGTAATCTTTCAATCATAAAAAAAAAAACAAAAAAAATAATAATTAATGTATGGATTGTTTTGTTCACAGGTAAACAATCGACAAAATGCAGCCGTTCCAGTCAAACGCCCGACCGGAGGGCCCGAGGGAGTCGTCGCCAGAACGAGCCAAATCACCGGACACTCCAACAGCTCCTCCTGTACTTAACTTCTCAATAGCGAGGCTGATGGAGCCGGACAGAAAGAAATCCGTTTCGCCGGAACCAACGCCCCCTTCGAATTTCCTCTCGTACGGCGCACATTTACTGGACTCCGCTTTCAAACAGTACATACCAGCTGCGAGAAGACAGCTCGTTTCGCACTATCCACTCTTGTACTACAGTCCGGACCTGCTATCCTTGACCTACGCGCCACAGTTGCATCTCTCGCGACCTCCGCCCGCCCCGTCTCCAGTGCAGAGACAGCCCAGTCCAAGACCCCCAGCTGCGGACCAAGCCGTCTCCTCGACTACGGGCCCCACTCCGTCGCCGGCAAAGAACAAGAGCTTCGCGTGTGGCGATTGCGGTAAAGTATTCAATGCGCATTACAATCTGACGAGACACATGCCCGTGCACACCGGGGCCAGGCCGTTTGTGTGCAAAATATGCGGAAAAGGTTTCCGTCAAGCTTCGACGCTGTGCCGGCATAAGATAATACACACTTCGGAGAAACCTCACAAATGCCTGACGTGCGGAAAGGCTTTTAATCGCTCATCGACGTTGAATACTCACGCGAGAATACACGCCGGATATAAGCCATTCGTCTGCGAATTCTGCGGCAAGGGATTCCACCAGAAGGGCAACTATAAGAACCACCGTTTGACTCACAGCGGCGAGAAGGCGTACAAATGCAGCATTTGCAACAAAGCTTTCCACCAAATATACAATCTGACGTTTCATATGCACACGCACAACGAACGGAAGCCGTTCACTTGCAGCATCTGCGCTAAGGGCTTCTGCAGGAACTTCGATCTGAAGAAGCACACAAGGAAACTGCATATGGGCGGTTCGAATAATGGAGACTCTTCACTGGACGCGCAGGACGACTCGACACAGGAGACCACTGCTAGCCCCGGCGAGGAACCGAGCAGGATCGCCTTCAGACCGTTCTTAGGGTCTTCGTATTCACGGATCTTGGACCCTGCTCGTATAACGGCGCCTAATGCGTTTTTCTCGAAACTCTTGTGACCGCCGGCTTCGTACTTCGGGCGTTTCAATGAAAATAACAATTGAATTGATCGTGGATTTGATTTAGTTTCGGTAACTGCTGTAATTATCGCTGTGAATATTTGTAATGCTTATATTTAAAAAAAAATGAATTCTATTTTATAATTTTATTCAAATTAGACATATCTACCAATCAAATTAAACGTATTTGATATCTTCATATTTGTAAATATAATAAAGTCATCATTCCGTATGTAAAAATATTGTGTAGATTTTCGTTTTTATTGTAATTATAGTTTAATAGCATCTACTACTTGCAGATAGCGAAGAAATTTATTATAGTGAGTCAAGATAGTCAAGTAATTATTTTCTATAGGGAAATCTACTATGTCATCTATGTACATATATTGACATTGATAAAATGCTTCCCGTTTATTCTGAATTATTCCGAAACAAATCTGAATTGTGGCTTTGATGTTTTTTTTCACTATTACAATACCTACATTTTAAAATTTCACGGTTATTCTACATTATTCATTTATTTAACGGATTCCTACCAACTATTCACATTTCATGAGTAGCCGATATATCGGTGATAAGGTTTAAGAGCACGTTAAATAATAGTGTGTGTAATAAAATACTTGTAACAAAATACGTAATGTTAATACTACATCAAATACTACCTAATATTGTGTAAAAATATTTGTTGGTCAAAAAACGCGTAATTATAAGATGCTCTCTGTAAGTTATTTCTAACTTTCTGATTAATATAGTTAGTTAATTGTAAATAAAATGATAAAATGTATAATATGTGAAAATGCAATATCGAGTGTAATTTAAGAATAAAATATACGTACCTATTCAATCAAAATCATAGCTTTTATTACTTAATAATTTAAAAAAGGCGACTGTAACAATAAAAAACACATCAAACAAATTCATTTTAATTTCCGTAATCCCGAATATAACAATATTAATACTCCATGAAACGACAAAGCGACACTAAAAAGAGACACACATACATTCAAAGGATTTTGCTGTGAGAGAATGAGATAGAACGTGATTATCGATGCCAATAGATACTATAACGTCAAAAACGGCGCCTATCTTGAGACGTGAGGTTATATTATTGAGTATTGCTTGTATAGCAATCCGTCCTTTACACAAGTTTTAATTGAGTCTGAGGGAGGGAAACAATAAAGGGAAGATCTTACACCGAACGGGCAATATAACTAACGGCTCGGTAGATCGGATCTAAATATTGCTCTACAAAAATTTGAATATGGAAACTTATTAGACGTACAAAAATATACTAGTCATCATATGATATTGTAACAAGTATTCACAGTTACATACCTATTTCTAGAGACTAGTAGTAATTGTTTATCGAATCTTTCACATTAAATCAGTTGTCAATAAGTTCTCAACGTCATTCCATAAAATAATTCACATTGATTTGTCGGCAACGAAATCTATTATTTATTAGAACCGTCATTTGCCAGAGTACTTTCATGTTGGGCTTTGTGAACGTTAACATTCTAAATTATAACCTTGACCCGTCAGAGATTCCAGAGATTGTCAACTTTCAATGATGTTTTTTTAATATTTTATTTATTAAATTAAAAATCTTAATTGAATGACATATTAGTTCGATAACTTAAATACAGGTGATTATTAGAGAACAAGTGAATATTTTCGTTCTATTAAAATATGACACTAAATGGTACTTACATAAGGACAAAATTTGAACCTTACCTACTTACGTTGAGGTTTACATAAGCACATTTTAACATTAAGGCTAATTCATTTACGTAGTTTCTGCAATAATATACTCGTATATGGACGAATGAATAAAAAGATTAAAAAAAAACAAATGATGTCGGTACCATTACTATATTACAAATAAATAATTATTTAAAAAAAAATGTTGACATCCACCGATTTACAGTACAGTAAAGTCAAAGCGTGTAACCCGAGAATTCAACAATAGTAATTATAGTTCGTTATTGAGAAGAAAATAATAGTTTTTATAAAAATAATATCGCACTGCGCTTTTATGCGTTTGCGCATTGTAGTGAGCCGGAAGTGACGTGGCGGCTGCGCGCGCAACGGTCGCGCGTCAAGTGACGCCATATTGTTTCTCGACAATAATGGCGACCAGATTGAAAGATTTTTAAATTAATTTAGCGTGGTTTTGTTTGATTTAAACAAAAGAACAGTTATGAAAACAGAAGATTTGTATTTGTTTGTGGTGAGTAGTTTTGGTGATTCTTAGGAATCTACGCAGGATAATATTCAAATTGAAATACCTATAAAATAAACATTCCTCTGTATGAATTACTGCTTCACGGCAGAAATAGGCGGGCTGGTGGTAGCTACCTACCCGTGCGGACTCACAAGAGGTCCTACCACCAGTAATATAGGTTAAATGTCATTCCGGTAATATTTTAAATACCCTAATTGGTACATACTTAAAAAGGCTGTAGAAGAAAAAACTAAAGCCTTTAAAATCACTTTGCATATTCCAATCCGCCTAAGTAATCACAGTCGAATGTCCCATCCCTATTTCATCTTGTCAGTGCGAATCGCCCAATCATTGGAAGCATCAAGGGCGTGGCTTGTTTATGCACAAGTCCATTTCGGAGGCACCAGAGCTGCCAACTTTGAAAATCGAATGTCATTTGGAAATATGAAATGAGTGTTGGGTTCTGTATAGTGTTTTTTTTATAAACGAAATGCTCGTTAAAGTGCCGATCAATATATTTTATTAGTTTTTTTTCTGATATACTTATGCATACTACTTAGTCTGGCCATAAATACTGTTACAATTAAAAATAAACAAAATATTACATTTGAATTTGGAATCTGTCATTTTTATATGATTGCTCATTGAGTTCTGATTTTGGCGCCAATACATTGTACAATATTTTGCGATATTAAAATGGAGTGGGGTGATAAAGAGAACCGAATCGCTGTGATTGCATTACACAAAGTAGGTATGGAGCCAAATGCAATTTTTAAAACTCTCCATAAGCTTGGTATTAGTAAAATGTTTGTGTACCGGGCTTTTAATAGGTGCAATGAGACCTCCTCTGTTTGTGACAGAAAAAGATCTGGCCGTCCACGTAGTGTTTGTACAAAAAACGTGGTCAAAGTAGTAAGGGAAAGAATTCGAAGAAATCCTGTCCGAAAGCAAAAGATTTTATCTCGTGAGATGAAGATAGCACCTAGAACCATGTCGCGTATTTTAAAAGATGAATTAGGACATGCAGCCTATAAGAGACGTACTGGTCATTTATTAACTGATAATTTAAAAGAGAATAAGGTTGTAAAATCGAAACAACTACTGAAGCGGTACGCAAAGGGAGGTCATAGAAAAAATTGTTTACGGATGAGATTTTTTTTACAATTGAGCAACATTTTTACAAACAAAATGACCGTATTTATACTCAAAGCTCTAAGGAAGCTTTCCAATTAGTCGACAGAGTGCAACGTGGGCACTATCCGACTTCAGTGATGGTTTGGTGGGGTATTAGCTATGAAGGAGCCATACTTTTGTGAAAAAGGTATCAAAACATCGGCACAAGTGTACCAAGATACCATTCTTGAGAAGGTAGTGAAGCCCCTTAACAACACCATGCTCAATTCAAGAATAGTCCTTCCAGCAAGACTCGGCGCCAGGTCATAAAGCTCGGTTTACGCAGTCTTGGTTGGAAACGAACGTTACGGACTTCATCAGAGCTGAAGACTGGCCGTCGTCTAGTCCCGATATTATTCCGCTGGATTATGATTTATGGTCAGTTGTAGAGAGTACGGCTTGCTCTAAACGCCATGATAATTCGGAGTCCCTAAAACAATCTGTACGATTGGCAGTGAAAAATTTTCCCATGGAAAGAGTGCGTGCTTCTATTGATAACTGGCCTCAACGTTTAAAGGACTGTATTGCAGCCAATGGAGACCACTTCGAATAAGCTTTTTATACTTTATATTGTTTTATAATTAGGGTAAAACCTGGATAGATGCCGCAGCGGGATAGATGCCTCATGTTCTAAAAACCTAACTTCCCTCACTCATGACAAAAAATTAATTTAATAAGTAGGAACCACAGTCACTCTATACCTTATGTACCATTTGACAATCGCGTGGTGACGAAGTGTTTTCCTCGTGCACGTAATTTTCTCCGCGCGGAATTTTACGAACACGTCAAAGATTGAAAGGTTAGTATTTAGCGTGGTATAACTTTATAATTAGTGTAAAATTCCATTCTATTTTTTGCTACGTGAATATATTGGTTCATTGAGTCTGCATCTAGGTGTAAATAAATGCTATTAAGTTTATAATTTATTTACAAAAAATTTGGGCATCTATCCTTATCACAAAGGATAGTTGCCCTGATTTTTTGGGGTATAGGTGCCTTTAGAGGCATCTATCCCTCCATACTCTGCCATTTCAGAATACAGCAGAAATATGCCACGAAAACATAAAACACAAACAAATGATTTACAGTTCAAGCAGCGAAGATGAAGATAATCCACTTAACTATAAAATGAAAGGAAATAAAACAATAGATTTGCCCCTAAAGAAATCCAAGGGATAAACCTAAAACGCATGTAATAATATCGGCATTGAATGTTTTGAAAACTATAAAAATACGAAGTCGCAATCCGACTGGATTCAATGTTTAATGTTTCAGAACCAGCTACATGAAACGTGTTTTTTCAGAAATGATGTAGAAGATGTGGAAAATTTAAAGCACTATCCAGTTAAACTTCAATTGGACAAAATAATAAAGATATCTTTATTGTGTTAATTAAAATAAAAAAATATGATTTTGCAATGTACACATTGATACTTAATGTGAATATTTTATAAACAATTAAGAGTTTATATTTTTGTTGAATAAATATTTGTAAAATTTAATTTAATAAAACAATAGGATAATGCATGTTGAAACAAAAAAAATTGTAGTTTAGCTTACGCTTACCTAACGCTTTAAAAATTAAATTATGGTCATTTGTGTCATATGAGAATTATCTATTAATTATAAACATTCAAAGACTTAAAAAATACAAAATATTTTTTATTATTAACATGGGTCGTTTCTTGGAGACAATTATTGCTCTGTTAGGAATAGAACTTCTTAATATTTGGTTTGGTTTTTTCGTTTACACGATATAAAGGGCATCTATCCTACTCAGTATTTTCTTGGTGGGGCAACTATCCATACAGGTAGGCATCTATCCTCCAAAAAAAGGTTCTACGAAAAACGAATTTCTGCAAAATCTGTATTTGATAGGTTAAAAAAAAATTATATTAATTAAACATAAAGGATTGAGCTAACTACATTAATAGAAATTATTCGTATAAAATTAATATTTTCAAAATTACATGACTATTTCAAAAAGTGGGGCATCTATCTCGGCTTTACCCTATGTATTAAACTAACACACTGTAAAAGTAATAAAGGTTATTTGCAATAGAAGTTATTATTTTTTCCTTTGTCTCAGTATTTATGGCAAGATTAGGTATAGGACCTTTAATAAGTTCTCGCTGTTTCTTCGAAGATGGCATTTGCAGTAGGTACCCTGTTTTTGAAATTTAAAATGGTAATACACATGCAAGGCAGTATAGTTTATATAATCTTAAATACCAGCGTATGGTGGTTCACTTTAGTGTAAACAAATTATTATTTTCATAGTTCTGAAAATGTCTACTTTTGTGCCAAATAAAATATATGTATTTGCGGGGAATTTTATTGCACTACTTTATTCAAAATAAATCCGCAGCTGAAGCACATAGAATTCTTGTTGAGACTGACGGTGACAATGTTTTGTCGGAAACGTAATGCAGCACAGGTTTTGATGCTTCTAAAATAATGATTTTGAACTTGAGGATAAATAATGTTCTGGCGTACCGAATAAATTCGAAAAGGAATTACTCGACCAAGACCGATGTCAGACGTTAGTAGAAGAACATTACAAGTAGTTGAGTCAACGGTTTCAAAACGATTAAAAGTTTTAGGAATGATCCAGAAGAAAGGACAGCGAGAACTAATTCAAGATCCAATACTTCTACTACTAATTCAATGTCCAATAAACTCTTTTTTTTTATTGCTTAGATGGATGGACTAGCTCACAGCCTACCTGGTGTTAAGTGGTTACTGGAGCCCATAGACATCCGCAACGTAAAGGCGCCACCTACGAAATATAAGTTCTAAGGTCTCAAGTATAGTTACAACGGCTGCCCCACCCTTCAAACCGAAACGCATTACTGCTTCACGGCAGAAATAGGCAGGGCGGTGGTACCTACCCACGCGAACTCACAAGAGTTCCTACCACCAGTAATTACGCAAATTATAATTTTGCGGGTTTCATTTTCATTACACGATGCTATTCCTTCACCGTGGAAATTAATCGCGAACATTTGTTGAGTACGTATTTCAATAGAAAAATTGGTACCCGCCTGAGATTCGAACATCGGTGCATCGCTCAACACAAATACATCGGACGTCTTATCCGTTAGGCCAGGACGACTTCAGAAAGCTTCAGATAATCTCATCTTAAGGCGACTTCATGTGTCAAAATGTAGGGCCTAATTTACATTGAGCTACTGTTGGCTGTGTTACGTCAGATTGGTGTAAAAAATTTCAAAAACACTTTTCTAGAAAAGTCTATGGCAATTAATTGTTAAGCCGCGAAAATCTCGCATTGATACGTGTTTTCTGACTGGAAATGTGGCTGCTACTATACTTATATATTTAATTTAGGTTACCGTAAACATACTACAGTAACAAAGTAAGAATTTAACAGCTCAAACACATACCTATTTGCCTATTTTCTAAACGTTCTAAACGCAAAATCAATTCAGTTGCATAAGGGATTCACCTATATAGATAAAAGGTGCGGGGGAAAACGTTCATAAAATATAAATAAATCCAATGTCCCATACAAAACTATTGGCCCGACCAGCCCTAATAAGCTTAGACACTTACGCACACAAACAAACAGCCATACTAACAACTAAAGCGAGCTAGAAATAATCCCATTGTGAGTCCTTTTCACGTAAATACGAGAATTTTGCGCAATTCCATAGAATAGGCAACACATGCCCTGCTCCCACGGTCCTAAGCTTGTATAGAATATTGTTCGAATATTTTCTACATTTTATGTTTCTTATTCGTTGTTATTTAGACGATAAATGTACCCATATACACAGCCCACTGAGTTTCTCGCCGGATCTTTTCAGTGGGTCGCGTTTCCGATCCGGTGGTAGATTCTGCGAAGCACGGCTCTTGCTAGGGTTCGTGTTAGCAACGTCGTCAGGTTTGAACCCCGTGAGCTCATGTACAAGCTCGGCGAATCTAGAGTAACCCCTCAAGGTTACTAGAATAGGTAAAAAAAAATGGAACAGCAATATAAAAATAGTGATAATAAGCGATACAAAAATAAGACGGTATCATCAAGTATATTCTCGGTAAATTAAATCTAAAACAAACTGTTTGATACGCTTTGTTATAAACAATTAACCCGTAAACAGCTATAACGTTTTATAAATATGAAACATGTATAACACATCAATAAAAATGACTGCACTCATTGAGCACGAGTGCCTTATGAAAAATCATAATCATTTTTGTAGATTATTTAAATGAGGTCTGAACGATGTATTGCCTACGGATTTATTTCTCTGAGAGACAATTTCTACCTTCCTACTAGTTGCCTACTACATGATATTTTTAATGGATTATCTGAAACTGCTAAGTCCCTGTCTTCGAATAGAATTTGTGAGTCCGCGCGGGTAGGTACCACTACCCTGCCTATTTCTGCCGTGAAGCAGTAATGCGTTTCGGTTTGAAGGGTGGGGCAGCCGTTGTAACCATACTTGAGACTTTAGAACTTATATCTCAAGGTGGATGGTGCATTTACGTTGTAGATGTCTATGGGCTCCAGTAACCCCTTAACACCATGTGTGCTGTGAGCTCGTCCATCCATCTAAGCAACAAAAAAAATAAAAATAAAAAATTGCGGCGAAGGTTAAGGTTTTAAGCTCACGTGTACACCATCGTTCAGAGTTTTCATGTGGTACATTCAGGCCACAATGCAATCACAGCTTTAGTTGTGATTGCTATGAGACAATATTTGATAAATTTCTATGAGGAATTCTTTCGAATGTCACCTTCATTGTGGATTTTGGCATTGCTGACGTTCATGAGTGATGGTAACCACTCACAATGCCGTATGCTCGTCTGCCTACGAGGGCAATGAATTTTCTTTGGTAGATATAAAGCAAACATACGTTATACGCAGAAACGCGATGTAAACGCGACTTTGACATGTGTGCTTAGTGCGAGTTTTTTAACGTTCTCGATAGCGTAAAATTTAACCAAATTTTGTAAACGGTTGGAACAGCGCCCCTAGCGGCAGACGTACGCAAACGATCCCATTCCATACAAATATGAGTAACCACTGTATACCAGGTGAACGTTAAGATCCTTTACAAATCTAAGTAATACACAAAAACAAAAAGTCTATAGGTTTCGGCCGAGAGAGAGAGAGAAAGAGTAAAAATGTAGCTTCAGTTGAACTAATAGAATAAAAAAATCACATCTACATTACTTAGGTATGCAACCTTTGCGGTGCCCGCGGCGGTGCTCGCAGATTTCCGATTGCCCCTCGTCTTAGCAGGGGTGAACACAATAAAAATCTCCAACAATATGCTCCTCGTGACGTCGAGTAGAGCCCTCTGGCGTCTGTTCGCGTTAGGATTATAGCTTGATTCGTATTTTATTGTTTTGACAGGGACACGCATACAAAAAAAATATGTTCCATAATTGGGTTATTGAAAAGTGGCGATTTTTTGTTTCTTTTTCTTTGGTCAAAGAAAGCTAATTAGTACTGACTTCGTGGTAATTATACATGGACATCAAAAACGCCAGAATACTTCAGAATTAGTAAGCGGTATTTTTAAATGGCTTGGATACCGGTATTCCTGTAGAAGTAACGAGAAAAGTTTCTATTAAGTCGCAGCCCTAACTGTGGCGTATTTGCCAATTGAATACGAGCACCTACAGTTGACATAGTGACTGGCAGGAATTGAAAGCACTATGTCTTCTAAACCTATATGTTCATTATAAATATTGTACCATACCTATATGTACCTGCAACAGATTGAAAACTATTTCATTCGTGGTAAAAGTTCCCCGCGGTTTTGTGAAATCAACCCTTTTAGTGCTGAGCTTATTTTCACATATTTTGCAGATATTGCTATAGGATTTTTGAAAAAAAAGCACTTTATTTATTACTCAAGTGTAAACAGAAATCTTAATCATTTTCCTCAAATGAAAATGGATTTTCGTAATTCTTTCTGTTACGTGTAAGGAGACATATCAAACTAATAAAATGAAACATATGTCTTACCATAACAGTATTTATTTAATAATAATAAAAAAGAAAACTGCGCAATAGTCAGTATTCCGACGCTATGCACTTTATACGTACTTATAAAGAGTGGATCTAATGACGGTTCACGCCCTCAGGGTTAAATCATTGTGTCACGTCTTGATATAGTGTGTACGTAATAAGTCTTGGATGGGTTTGAGACCCAGATCGTTGTGAAGACTCCCTGATCCCTTACCACGTAAATTCGACGGTTTTCTATAAAAGTCGAAAGCGTGGGCGAGCATCGCAGCGCCATAGACCATACATCAGACATAGGCAAGTTTTGTAAAGTCCTCACCTTATCAACTTGTAACAGCTTTTTTATTGAACTTGTAACAAGACAGACAATTTGGATAATAATTTTAGTTATTTCCAATATTAAATAGATAGGGTAGTTTTCAGAGTTGTGCGTTTTTTATTAACTTAACTTAGGGCCTGAGCACACCACGTTTTTAAAACGCGCCGTTGACGTGTTATGGATGTTAGGCAGTAGTCAACGTGATGAATAGACTTCAATTAAGTAAAGGACATAGCCAAATCTAGGCTAACACGGATCCCTCAAAGAATGTTACGCTCAGAATATGTAAGTATAACATTATTACATAATATTGCACAATGAGCGTGAGTGAATATGTAAACACAATCGGAAGAATAAAAAACCTTAAATATTTCATAAATAGACAGTTCTGCACACCTACACCCGTATTCATCGTGGCTTAGATAAATACAATAGTTACATCGGGATCTTCGTATAAAAATGTGCGGAAGGCGGCATCGGATCCGCATGATTCCGGTTAAATCCGGTTTAAGCTCGCCATTAAGATATCCTTGTGGCGAGGTGGCTGTACAAATTGAATAATAGTCGTTGTTGTGTCTGTCGGCTACCGGCTGACGGCTTCCAAAACTAGTGTTGTGTGTAGCCGGTCGTTATTTTGGGAAACTATTTTTTTGTTCCAAGAAGCTTGTGTAAGGGCACTACTATTCACGCGTCTGATTTTAAACGCAGAGACACACTGCTGTATGTTTAGTGCGAGTTTTTTAACGTTCTCGATAGCGTAAAAGTTAACTCGTATTTGTATGGATTAGAACGTTTGCCTAAGTTTGCCGCTAGGGGCGCCGTTCCAACTGCATACAAATTTGAGTTAACTTTTACACTCTATAAAACGTTAAAAAACTCGCACTAAGCTCAGTGTATTATTATTAACATATCACACAGTTGACACAGTCGATATTAATTCTAGGATTTTTTTCTGTGTGGCAACGAAAATCCACATAAGAGAGCAAAAAAATGTACCATGTACCAGAATAAAAAGCTTCGGTAACCGGGGTTGTTCGAATATATCGATATCTTTCGAAAAACGCCTATTTCAACCAATAAAGACACATCTTTATTTTAACCCAAAAAAACACTACATAATCAGGCGTAGGTATACAAGAAAGTAGCTGGCGATAGGGCGTATTGTGAATCCACACGAGTAGGTACTTCACCAGTGCATACAAGATAGTAAATTTACTACTCCAATATACTACTCGCACTGTCCCATCCCTAACAACATGACATACTGGCTGTTCTTAAGCCAATAGATAGAATAAGATCGAGGACTTACGGTTCGTCCTTGTTACATTGTAACACGCCGTTTGTCCATACCACGCGAGTTTCAGCAATTGTAACTCTATTTGTGGGTGTCGGCGCGAATTATGGTCAATAATTCAATAACCTATTATGTGACGTAAGTCGGTACGAAGCTTTGACGTTTTCTGAGTAGCGATATCGAAAATAGCTGCTGGTATCTGCTATTTTGAACTGATGAAAAGCTGTAAAAACGCTCGCAAACACAGCTGCTCAGCTCAAGAAGGAACACAGTCTACCACCAGGGCATACTGGTTGAAGATCAGGTATACCTATGCTGGTGTAATACTCACATTACCATGTCGCTTCGTCGCATTTACGAAATCCTTAGTCGCATTTAGGACAGCGACAAAAAAATTGGAGTAGATCAATCAGATTGAGAAGACCGACCCCACGTTGCTAATTATTTACTCATATAATTATTTATTTGGAAAATTGGGATACTCTTTTGTTTATTGTTAAAATCCGTGGTGAAATTGAGAATAGGTTAGGTACATATTGTATGTATTCAATATTATTATTAATATTATCTTCAATATTTTGAGTACGCGCGGGTCTGCCCATTTCTGCCGTGAAGCAGTAATGCGTTTCGGTTTGAAGGGTGGGGCAGCCGTTGTAACTATACTTGAGACCTTAGAACTTATATCTCAAGGTGGGTGGCGCATTTTCATTGTGGATGTCTAGGGCTCCAGTAACCACTTAACACCAGGTGGGCTGTGAGCTCGTCCAGCCATCAAAGCAAAAAAAAATAAAAAAAATAAAAAAAAATGCCTTGGCGAAATTTGTTATTACAGAGGTCTGTGAAACTCTGACAATAGACCCTTATTAATACTTAATCAACCTTACATCAAACTTATAATTATAATTGATTATAGTCGAATTTCAACTATCGGGCGACCACTAGTTAAAACTAAATATCTAAAAATGACATATGGAATTTAAAAAAGAAAAAACATTCGCAAACGAATACAGATTTAAGTCATTAACAAAACGAGTAGCTATTTAAAACACATAATCGATACGCTATTCATATTCGAAGCAATATTTGTTCAAATTACACGTGCAAATACGAGGGGAGAGTCGCAGCGATCCGCGCATATGTTAAGATTTCAACATCGTTTTCAATACAAACAAACACTTGCAACGTTTCGATCACTGGTGACGTGGAAAACGAAAGCGCTTGTTTAAATGGAATCATTGGATCATCAACGATTGAGTCTTCAGTTGTTGGAACGAAGTTCCTTACGGCAGGCTTGGAGGGGATAGGGATTTTGCTGCGCGACCGAACTGAAAAAAATGTGATAGTAAAACCGTAAGAAAAAATCCGTGGAAAAAAGTGCGTGGAATAAAACCGTTAAATGAGACGTGCGCAGGCGCGACAGTGGCATGTCACAAGCGAGTAGTGTATAATACCTTTCTCTTTCTCCTTCTTTCTTTTCGTTCTCTAATCCCTTCACTCTCTATTTAGTAATTATTTCTATTTCTATGTAATTTTATGTTGTCCACCAAAAATAAAGAGATATATTTTGTTATTTTAATTGATAATTTGAATTACTATTTTTTTTATTTTACGTAATTTATTATTTCCTAAAATACTGAATTTCCTAAATACTTTCCTGTACTTAAATAAAAACTAATCAGCAAAATTTAAGAGAAAAACCAAGAAAACCTACATAAAATTGAGCACCATTTCTTTTTTTGCAAATTGTGTCGATTCTACATTAGCCGAAGGAACTTCGTTCCTACCTGGTGTCCCACGACACCACATCTTTTTATTTTTCTATCTGTACTTAACTGTACAGACAGAAAGTGTGAGTACAGTACAGAAAGTGGCACCTGTGACAGAGAAGCTGATAAGTGCGCGTTTGGGATGGTATGGACATGTGATGAGACGAAATGAAAATGAGGTTGGTAAGAGAGTGTTAACTATGAATGTGGAAGGATATAGAGGAAGAGGTAGACCTAAGAAGAAATGGATAGATTGTGTGAAAGACGATATGGGTAAGAGGGGAGTGAGCGAAGAAATGGTATATGATAGAAGAGTATGGAAGGAGAAAACATGTTGCGCCGACCCCAGGTGACTGGGAGAAGGGCAGGATAATGATGATGAATGATGACTTAACTGTACAGAGAGCGAAAACAATTAGTGCGCTAATTACCAAAACGGTAGCACTAAAGTAGAAAATTAAAAACGTCGTGGCCTAAAGGATAAGTCATCCAGTGTTTTTTTTTTTCCTACCTATGCTGATAGCCTTGAGAGGCTATTTCAGCTTCACCCTAACGTGTAGGTGAAGCACACGAGCTCAAACCGAAAGTGTTGCTAACACTGGTCCTAGCAAGAGCAGTATTTCGCAGAATCTACCATCGGATCGGAAATGTGACCCACTGAGAAGATGCGGCGAGAAACTCAGTGGGCTGTATCTTTGGGTTAATTTACTCGTCGAGCCCTTCGTCGCAAGCGACGGGTTCGGCGAGGACGGTGAGCAATGCTTGAGGTACCTAAAAGCACCTTTAATGGATCGGGAGGATCCGAAATTACGTGTAACCGATGTACTCGAGTAATGCGACTATGCCAGTATTCAAATCCCGCAATAGGTACCAACTTTTTTATTTATCGAGTTTCGGTGTCTAGGTATGTCGCGTGGACCGGACATAGTAGTGCTGTGCTCTGCATTACCATCGAACGTGGTGTTCGGAAAGACGATTCTTTCCTTGGCCCTCTCTCCTGGAACTTCAGGTACGACTGGGTCTTCGCGCTCTACACGATCCACTTTTGGCCCCACGCGTACGTACGTACGTTACGATTCCAACCCGTGGTAGTGGTAGATGTAGAAGCACTCCTCTGGCTGGGGCATGATGAGCTGGGGCTTCATGATTTTTTTTATTGCTTGAATGGGTGCAAAAGCTCACAGCCCACTTGGTGTTTGTTAAGTGGTTACTGGAGCCCACAGACATCTACAACGTAAATGCACCACTCACCTTGAGATATAAGTTCTAACGTTACAAGTATAGTTATAACGGCTGCCCCACACTTCAAACCGAAACGCATTACTATATACGTCACGGCAGAAATAGGCAGGGTGGTGGTACCTACCCGCGCGGACTCACAAGAGGTCCTACCACCAGTAATATCATGAGCTCGCATACCCGTCCAGTGAAATCTGAATAGCCCCTCAAGTCTACTGTTAAACGGATAGAAAAATATAAAATTACTAACTCCAGCATCATCTCACAAGATGGTCTCCAATAACGTTATCTAAGCCCTGAACTTTCCTCAAAAAAAATCTGTGTAGAAAAAACTTGAACGAAACATGAATACAGAATGCATTCATCCGTCTTATGAACAATCAACTCAATTATAAATACAGTAAAAAGAGAGTTCAGTTTTGTATTATTTTTTTTTCCTTTGTAGGCAGACGAGCATACGGCCCACCTGATGGTGAGTGGTTACCGTCGCCCATGGACTTCAGCAATGCCAAGGGCAGAGCCAAGCCGCTGCCTACCGCTTAATACTCTCCACAAGCCTCGTTTGCAGAAGGACATGTCATAGCGCTCGGGAAACACCGTGGAGGGGAGCTCATTCCATAGCCGGATGGTACGTGGCAAAAAAGATCTCTGGAAACGCACTGTGGATGACCGCAGTGGCTCCAGGTAGTATGGATGAACTCTACTCCGGTGGCGGGCGGTGCGATGGTAAAAACGAGACGTTGGTATCATCTCGAATAATTCCTCAGAGCATTCCCCATGGAACATGCGGTACAAAATACAGAGGGAACCGAAGTCCCTCCGCATACCCAGAGGCTCCAAACGATCCGTGAGAATGGGATTATCGACAATCCGAACGGCTCTCTTCTGTATGGAGTCAAATGGAAAAATATAAATATAAAATATAGTTTATTAATACTGTTTACTGTTAAATTGGTGGTAGGCCTCTTGTGAGTCCGCGCGGGTAGATACCACCACCCTGCCTATTTCTGCCGTGAAGCAGTAATGCGTTTCGGTTTGAAGGGTGGGGCAGCCGTTGTAACTATACTGAGATCTTATAACTTATATCTCAAGGTGTGTGGCGCATTTCGTTGTAGATGTCTATGGTCTCCAGTAACCACTTAACACCAGGTGGGCTGTGAGCTCGTCCACCCATCTATACTAATATTATAAAGAGGAAAGATTTGTTTGTTTGTTTGTTTCGAATAGGCTCCGAAACTACTGGACCGATTTGAAAAATTCTTTTTCCATTAGAAGCCAACATTATCCCTGATGAACAAAGGCTACTTTTTTTTTTTTTTTTTAATTTTTTTTTTTGGTTTCATGTGAGTTTTAATGTTTCCGAAGCGAAGCGAGGGCGGGTCGCTAGTCAGAGCAATAAATGTTAATGTTAACTTTAAAAGAGATTATGCCGTTGTTTATCTTTCAACGATTAGAAGAAAATTTGGTATGTTATACCTTGTAAATTTTCGTTTGGGTTGGTATGTTATTGTTTGGTATCGGGCATGTTGTTAACGGTATCGGTATAATCACGAAAGACATAAAACTTAATGAATGTATTAAAAGGTTCGTTGATTGTGGAGCTTCACACGATGTTCGAACAAAAGTAATTTCCGGCACGCGGCTTGTTCACAATCGCTCGTTCGATTTAAAGTGGTTTTGCGAATTACAGTCGATTTTAATTAATACTTTTATTACCTTGATCAGTATCCGTTATGCGGAATTCGTCCTATTTCATTTTCATAAATTGCAAGTTTTACTGGTGGTAGGACCTCTTGTTAGTCCGCACGGGTAGGTACCACCACCCCGCTTATTTCTGCCGTGAAGCAGTAGGTAATGCGTTTCGGTTTGAAGAGTGGGGCAGCCGTTGTAACTATACTGAGACCTTAGAACTTATATCTCAAGGTGGGTGGCGCATTTAACTTGTAGATGTCTATGGGCTCCAGTAACCACTTAATACCAGGTGGGCTGTGAGCTCGTCCACCCATCTAAGCGATAAAAAAAAAAAAAAAAAAAACGTCCGATTAAGCGCACCGCCCCGCCTATTTCTGCCGCGAAACATTAATGCGTTTCGATTTGAAGGAACGAACAGCTTTATTATGTAGTTCGGAGTATTTTCTTCGCTTCACGCGAGTCGTAGATACAATTAAAACTACTTTTATAGTTTAATATCGCGTTTTTTATTGTAATTGTAGTATTTTCGAAGTTTTAAGAGTTTTTTTTAGATTTTCTGGTCCTAGACGACTTGCGAAAACAAAAGAAAACAATACTTGGTATGCATAAAAAAGAGAGAGGTTGCTATATTTTTTTTGTGTACCGTAGCTTAGGGGGCTATTGCAACTACGCCCGGACGTGTAGGTGAGCTCACGGGCTCAACCTGAGAGAATTTGCTAACACTAGCACTAGCAAGAGCAGTGCTTCGCAGAATCTACCATCGAATCGAAATCGCGATTCACTAATCAAATCCGGCGAGAAACTCAGAGGGCTGGAAGTTGTAGCGGTAGCTATCACACAGCACAAGATATTTGACAGATGCGTGATTCTCGCTTATGACATTTTCAAAATAAGGTTTCTTTTTTATTGCTTAGATGGGTGGACGAGCTCACAGCTCACCTGGTGTTAAGTGGTTACTGGAGCCCATAGACATCTGCAACGTAAAATGCGCCACTCACCTTGAGATATAAGTTCTAAGGTCTCAGTATAGTTACAACGGCTGACCCGCCCTTCAAACCGAAACGCATTACTGCTTCACCCCAGAAATAAGCAGGGCGGGCGGTGGTACCTACCCGTGCGGACTCACAAGAGGTCCTACCACCAGTAAATAGGTTACATAGTGTAGGTGTACAAGTTTCGAATTATAACATTCGGGCCATCGGTCTATCGATCAATATCGCCCTCTCGATGGAAGATTTTTCGCTTTGTCTTTAAATATCCCAAAAAGTATTAAGAAAAATAAAAGTCATTCAAAAATAACAAAATGGATCATCTACTGTGAATAAATGCGAATAAAGTTGGTCTAACAAATAGATTTCTAAAATATTCATGAAAAAAATATAAGACATCAGTATTTGACTGGTTATTCTGAAAAATTAATTTTTTTTCAAAATTGATGTCCAACTGAGTCGATAGAAAAAAAAATTCTAGCAGGTGATCGCGAAGTATCTCAAAAATCCCTGCAAAAAGATGTCGGTTTATGGTACATATCGTTTTTAATTGTTACGCCTTTTTCCGTCTAGATCCTCAAACAAAACGTGCGGCAAGGAACGCTCAAACGATGTTTCTATTCACGATGTACCTAATCTATAAAACGTCACAGATACAGGTACATCTGAATACGTCCAAAATCCGTACACAAGTGCACCCGGTTGACAGGCTTAGGTAATGGCACGAGCAAATGGTCTGTTCTGGGGGCTTCCTTGTGTGAGCGTCAATAAAATTCGATCATCCTTAAAGCAAGACAAATAGAATAAAATGTTGTAGGTCGCGACCCCTTCCAGAGCGCTAAAACGGATGCGGGTCAATGGCCTTAACTCTTTATTTGTATTAAACAGCTTAGTAGCTGCTTCCTGGATTGAAAAACAAATTGAAACAAAGTAGGAAAACGGATAGGGATGTCATATCTATTGTCGCTTTAGCATTAAGAATATTTTGGTGTTAGAACAAATCGGAAGAAATGTCTTTGTTGATTGAATAGTAAAAGATGTACATAGTAAATAATTATTACTTTTTAAAATGAAAGTAAGGCTCGTTGTTCTAGTATTTAACATTCAAGAATCGTTTTTAGGTGGCCATGATTACCAATCGTTTTTAATATAATCATTTAGCTATAGATATTCCAAATATTTTTGTCACATTTCGAAATCGATCGACAGGGAATTGGAATCTTATATTTTTTTATTGTGACTTCATTCGAAGCCAAATTAAGCTACAAACAAACCATCCCTAATATTTAATGCTAATTCCCCGTAACTCGGCGGCGCGGCGTGCCCCATTTTTACCGTGAAATTGGAATTTTCTATCTTGCCACCCGAACTCTTCAAGGAAATCGCTAGAAGTTCTGAAGTAAACAGATACAGTCGAATTGATAACCAACCTCATTTCTTTGACTTTGTAAAATAATCCTTATTCAAACTTGAATCTTAAGTTTTAAGTTAGAGATTTTACCTTGTGACCTGCGGCTCTGAGTGATCGCTTAAAACATCTTCCGAATCCAATTAATAAACAGGTGAACAACATTGGGTGATACCGTCGATAATTTTAAAGTAAGCAGGCCGATACGGGCCCGGCACGCGTCCGACACGCGTCCGGCTCTATACCCGGTTATTGTGAACGACTCCCGGTTATCGGTTATTAACTTGACGGTCCAATGGGCACTGTTTACGTTAATGTCTTGTTATTAACACTTTATCGAGCCGTACCTGTGGGAATAAAACGTTTACGATCCGAGTCGACGAGTTTGTTTGGTATTCAATGGTTACCGGAGTTATGACGTGTGATGTGTTTATTTATTTATTTAGACACAGCAATACCCACAAAACATTCAAGCTTAAAATCAACATGTATAAAATTAAGTACTGGTATGTAAGCCAGCCAAAAGAATGGAGAAACAAAGCCGAGGATAGGGAAGAGTGGAGCAAGCTGGAGGAGGCCTATACCCGAATGGGGTTCCAAACACAAGTTTATATTTAATTTTGTAATTTTTATTTGATAAGGTGTTTTTTCTTTTTTTTCTTTCTTTGTTTTTGGAAATAAAATGAGCTTATTATTATTATTATGTAAGCCAGTTACAGGCATGTACAGCAATCTCTTATAACGCACTATGACATGTTACAGCGGAAAAATAGGTTAAATTTAAATGTTAAGAGTACGACATAAAAAAATATTGAAAAAACCATGAAAACAAGAGTTAACTACTTAACATTCTCTCATCAATTATAAACAAACTTGGATACTAGTTTGTTTTTGAGACCAGGACACGTGTCGTTAAAAATGTCGATGCCGTCAATTAATGCACATACCAAATATATATTCACTACAAATCTTTAATAAAGGGGAATATTTAAGGAGGTCAGTGTAAGGTGTGTTAATTCTCGAGTCGTAGAAATAGGCAGGATGGTGGTCAAATACCTTTCGCCAGTAAATGTCGGTGGCATTAGCTGTAGGTACGCCCTCTTTACATCATTCTCAACGGCGGAGGTCGTGGCCTCTCTGAACAACTTTCACATGGACTATCTATCCTCAGTGCCAGCTCAGTCTATCTTCGGCTACGTGTATGCTGATCTAATATTCAGGAAATGTTACATATTCTCATGCGAATGCTTTGCTACGATAGCGGATGGTGAGACGTTAAAAAAGGAAAGGACGGATTTTTTTCAATATTCCATCAGAATTTTCCTCAGAAAATCACCTCACAACTCTCAACCCACAGAGTATCTCACCGGATCTTCTCAGTGGGTCGCGATTCCGATCCGGCGGAAAATTCTGCGAAGCACCGTTATTGTTAGGACCAGTGTTAGAGAACTCTTTCAGGTTGAGTCCGTGAGCTCATCTACCAGTCCAAACGTGGCTGGCCCTTAATATGTAAATAGCCCTTTAGGCTACCAACGAATAGGCAGGGAAAAAAGCAATTGTATTAAAACGTAACATATAGTTCAATATTTTCTATAAAGCAAATGTATATCTAAGCTGAAACTTATGAAGCAACAAGAAAAGGTTCTTTTTCAAAAAGATACCTAACCTACTTAGACTTCTGTGAAATCGTCCACAAGTTTATCGTATATTTTTTTTTATATTGTTTTTCTTGTTGTTGTAAACAGATGAGCGTAAAGCCCACCAGAAGGTGAATTTCCCTCGCTCGTGGACGTCAGCAATGCTAGGGGCAGAGCCAAGCCGCTGCCTACTGCCACGTTGTCTCCATAAGCCTCATATTGGAGAGACACACCATAGCGCTCAGGAAGCATCGAGGCTAATAACACATCGTTTCGGATCCTCCCGATCCATTAACGGTGCTTTTAGGCACCACAAGCACCGGTCACCGTCCTCGTCGAACCCGTCGGGCTCTAGGGTTCGACGAGAATATTAAGCCTCAAACACAGCCCACTGAGTTTCTAGCCGGATCTTCGCAGTGGGTCGCGTTTCCGATCCGGTGGTAGATTCAGCGAAGCAAGTAAGGGCTAGTATAAGCCAATTCGCCAGACTTGGCCCTGTGAGCTCGCCTACACGTTCTGTAAAACTGGTATAACCCTACCCTACTGGTATAAGGCTACCAGCATATGTAGGCAAAAGACAATAATAAAAAAAGGCGGAAAGGCGGAAAGCCAGATGGTACTTGACAAAAAAGATCTCTCAAACCGATGGCGAATGAACGCAGTGGTTCTACGATAGTACGTAGGAAACTCAGGAGCGGTCAATTTTCAATTAAAACTTCATTGAACGCCCTAATTTATTTGAGCGCCGCAATAATTAGCACGGGCCATATTAATCACAGACACGGCTATTTACAAAGCCTACGCATCACATACTGATATGATTGTTGTACATAAAACTACATGGGAGAATCAAAATCGATGTGTACGGAGCCTCCCGGCTGGAGAAGACCGTCGCGATTTAAATTATTCATCGAATAGAACCGAGAACGTATATCTATCTTGCTGTCTCGCGCCATTGCCGCATAAGACCTTCCCCTTTCCTCGTTCTAAAGGATACATTGCGCTTTCGTCCGCCACATAGTTGTCCCGGTTTAGCTTTATGGGATTGTGTGTTGTTGTCTCGTTCGCTCTCATTAGGTTAGTAAGCGAGGCATGTTTGCTCGACGTTTGCCAGTCGCATTTTGTGTGTGCACGCACAGAGTAAGCTGTGGTTCAGAGATTGCGTTTTAAAAAAATTGGGTTCCATTTTTAGTAAATTTTGGTGGCTGTCAAAGCATATGACAGAGCGTTTAAAAAGAATTAATACCTAATTATGAACCCGAATCTGGTACTTTTGTTTGGAGTCTTAAGATATTATTCCTGGACTAAATGTAAATGGATTTTCGGGAATGACGCTTCGAGGGTTTTTTGCATTCTAACCAAACGGTGGAAGTGGACATCATCACTACCACAGCACAGACAAACCGCTGCCCACTTTCTAAGTCCTGGTAGTCTTTGCGGAGTTGACTAATTTTTAATACATTAATACTAATTCTTTACTCATTAAAAAAACTAATTTAAACCCTAAATCTAATCCGTTCATATGTTATAACAGATTTAAAATCCAATAAGTAATATCTTAAATTATAGGTAAATAGTTTTTCTTTCACATAAGTCATAGACGACGATAAGTACCTACGCGATACCCATAAAATTATGCAATGATACAATGACAATTTAGGGGCATTTTAATGATTTACAATAATAATTAACGTCTAAGCTATTCATTTTAAATAATAAGATTCAAAATATACATATTTTAGAAAATTTACGTAATGATATTAAACAAGCAGATATGAGTAAACCCATCTCCCTGTCGCCAGTTCGTCATTAATTGAGATTTCAAAGCAAGTGGCGCCGTCTAGAGGAGAGGGTGTCAATCACAGGAGAGCACTCGACCGTGATACGCTTACAAAAACCATCCATTACATTTGCGTAACGATTAGTTTATTTATTTCTAAGACTCGAATTCATTTCGTGTACAAGTTGAATGATAATAGGCCTTTTACTTTAAGGCCCTAAAATTGACCTTATTAAGATAGGCATTTATAGTTCGCCGGTAGGCCGCCTATGTAGCATATCTATCTTCTATCTATACCTAGTCAGGTCATAAATTCTGTCACATGTTTAATGTAAAATAATTGAAACAAGTTTATTCATTATGTAACCATTCATATACCAAAATGAACTTAACAAAACATCGATTCTTATGACACTAAAGTTTATTCAATATGACCTCCGTGATTTTGAATACAGGCCTTCAATCTGCGCGGCCAGTCTCTATCGCAGCACGGACGAGGTCCATGTCAATATCGGCGGCTGCCTTAATCAAGGATGTCTTGAGTGACTCCAAATTGGGATGAGGCTTTGAGCACGCCTTTTCCTCCAAGTGTTGCCATATCTTGTAATCTAACGGATTCAAATCTGGACTGGAGAAGGGCCAGTCTTCGTGCCGGATGAAGTCGATTTCACGCGCCGCCAGCCAGTCTTGTGTGCTCTTCTCTCTATGAGCTGGCGCCGAATCTTGTTGGAATACCCAGTGCCTGTTATTGAACATGGTATGAGAAACAGGTTCCACAAGGTTCGTCAGGACTGTATTTTGATACACAACTGCATTCGTTTTTACACCTTTCTCACAAAAATGTACCTCTGTTAAGCCCCAATAAGAAACTCCCAACCATACCATGAGCGAGGATGGAAAATGACCTCGTTGGACACGCGGAATACGGTTGCTCGCTTCTTCACTACTGTGTGCGTACACCTTATCATTTTGTTTGTTGTAGCTCTCTTCTACGGTAAAAAATTTTTCATCCGAAAAAAGAATTTCCCGATATTTTTTTCCCGCGTACCGCTTCAACAAAGCGCGGTATCTCTTCAGTCTCAGGTCCATTAGACGAGCATTCAAACGATGTCCTGTTTTTCTTCGATATGCCCGAAGACCTAAGTCTTCATTTAACACCCTTTTCACCGTGGTTCTGCTTAACCCCATCTGAAGGGCCAACAGTTTCTGCTTACGTTTGGGATTTCATTGAATTCGCGCCTTCACAGCTTTTATCACTGCTGGAGTCCTAACAGACCGAGGGCGACCACTTCTTGACCTGTCATCTACACTAGAGTCTTCATTGTATCGTTTGATGGTACGATAAACGAATCTTTTGGTTATATTTAATTTTTTCAGTATGTTAAAAATTTGAATTGGCGCGTAACCGCAACGGTGCATCGCAATAACTGCAACACGGTCTTCTTTAAGCGTCCACTCCATATTTAAAAATGAGTAAAATTCTAAAAGTAGGTATACATTTTTATTTTCATGAACAATTCGAAATTCGAATTCAATAAACTTTTTTGTGGCCAGCATTCTAAAAGAAAAATTTTTACTGTGTGACAATACTTATGACCTGACTAGGTATATATAAAAATGAATTGCTGTTCGTTAGTCTCGCTAAAACTCGAGAACGGCTGGACCGATTTAGCTAATTTTGGTCTTGAATTATTTGTGGAAGTCCAGAGAAGGTTTAAAATGTAGATAAATATGAAAATGCTGGGAATTAAATAAAAATATAATAACGGTTTTGTTTTTCCTTTGCTGTTTATTTTATACAAAAGTTTCGGTATTTTATTTATCGATTGAGGCACTACGAAATCTGCCGGGTCGGCTAGTAAGTGAATAAAAATCATAGCGTTCCTATTCGATGTAATGTAGACATGATCGCAAAATATAATTGGAGTCGCTCTTGAAAGCGTTCCCTTTGCCTGGTCCTATCGAAGCGTTATGCACAACACTCGACTGAAACGTCAAAGGATCCCGCTGCGTATCAAAATCGAAGTCGAATAATGAAGAATCCGATACTTCAGTTCTGTATATTCAGTCTATGGATACTACAGTTAGTATTCCTGGCCGCTTTCAACCGACCACTCGTTTAGATTCAGTTGAGGTTGAGGTGTTTGAAAGGCCCGTCAGAAGCCAACGCCTCCCGGATATAATGCTGTTTTTTTTATCCTACCTATGCCGATAGCCTTGAGAGGCTATTTCAGCTTCTCCTTGACTTGTAGTTGAGCTCACGGGGCTCTAGCCGGAAGTGTTGCTAACACTGGCCCTAGGGATGTTAAATACTCTCCACAAGCCTCGTTTGAAGAAGGATATGTCATAGCGCTCGGGAAACACCTTGGAGGGGAGCTCATTCCAAAGCCGGATGGTACGTGGCAAAAAAGATCTCTGGAAGCACACTGTGGACGAACGTAGTGGCTCCAGGTAGTACCTATGGGGGCGGGCTGTGCGATGGTAAAAACGAGAAAATACAATGAACCGAAGCCAAGTTTTCATTAAATTTTTCTTTTTCTTTACAACTTTCCATTCACCCTCCCAGGTGAATATCCATTACAAAACGTAAGCAAGACAAAAAAAAAACATCCGTTTATTCTAACCCGTGTTTATTGTAATCAAAAGAATGCATAATGAAGCATCGCGGTACAAGCGTCATTTGCATGAAGTCTTAACACGGGAACGTGGAGAGGAATTACACTCTTTCTTTGATGTCTTTTTAATCGTGTTTAAAAATACATTTGGAGTATTTTACTTGGTGACATGTTTTTAAATTTAATTTCAAACGTGAGCAGAAATGCTTCTACTACTCCTTCTTTAATCGATCGCTCATTGCTGAGCATAATGATGCAGCCATCTGTGACCGTTTTTTGTGATTTGTAGCCACTTATATCAGTCAGTGGCACGTCAATGGATCATCTTCCATTCACTTTACCCAGCACTAAGAGTCTCTCCAGGTTGTCAGAGGGTTTTCTTGCTATATGATCAAAATGCCGGAGTACTCTATATAGGCTGACCGGTCGACTTTTTCCCCCTCTACCTTGCAACTACCATTTCCATATATCTTCTAGTCACATGCAACTCCTCTATACGCATTACAACATGTCCATACCACGCTAACCGTCCGCTCTTTAATTTCTCAATCAGTACTACTTTCACACTTTCTTTATTATACTCATACCTTGTCCATTCTTGTCACTCCACACATCCATCTCAACGTTCATACAAATGCGGCAGAGAACGAAATTACATCCCACAAAATAACTTTCACGACAAAAACCCTTAAAATCATTGTATTTAATTTTTATTAATACACAAAATATTATTTTAATAACCTAAAAGTACCTACATGTTATTATCCGCAACACGCTTCGTCAGATTACAGAAATAGAGTTATCAGCAACATGCTTCGTCAAAAAGTACAATACTTATTTTCAGCTACAAGCGTCGTCATAAGTATATAACATATAGGTCCACGCTAACAGCAATGCGCGCGTAGGCATCGGCTACTCAAACAACCCTTAAAATGTTTGGACATGTGAAGAACTAGAAGTGATTAATGGGTAGTCTCTGGTCAACTTTTAGCTCGTTAAGGACGCAAGCGTTCGTCCGGAAAGATTTCCAAGGGATGCTCAACATGCGCCGCCAGCACCACATCTCAAGCGCGTCTATGCGTCGTCTGTCAGACTCTTTTAAGGTCCAGGTCTAGGCGCCATACAAAAAGATTAAGAAAACGAGCGTAAATAACTTTAGAAAAATTCTAATCGAAGCATAAATACCTGTAGTTTCAGTTAGTAGATTTTTCGTGTACCCGCATTCAAACTCAAAGGCGTACCACATAGATAGACGTCAATTGATTTAAAATTGTAATACACTGCGTGCTATGCAAACAAAAGCCTCGCCGGATCTTCTCAGTGGGTCGCGTTTCCGATCCGGTGGTAGATTCTGCGAAGCACGGCTCTTGCTAGGGTTCGTGTTAGCAACGTCATCAGGTTTGAGCCCCGTGAGCTCACCTACAAAAGTTAGGGTTACGCTGATATAGCCTCTCAAGGCTATCAGCTTAGGTAGGAAAAAAAAAAAAAAAAACCAAACAAAATTTTGGAAATATTTTCAAATGTTATTTTTACTGATATCAGTCAGTTTTAATTTATCAGCCTTACCTACGTTTTTGAGACCGTTTGTTTTTTAGTTTCCTGTCGGTATATTTCGATGCCTCCAATGAACACTACTCTAACTAAAAATTTTGAAATTTTCGTTTTTCACGCAAATCCCTTCACTATTTTAAAAGTATTACAAATTCATTATTGATGGGGTTTGAAGCAAGAGTAAATCAGCTAGTTACACACGAAAAAAACATAAATTATATCTGCAATAATAAAGATTTTATCAACTTTTTTTCGTTTAAACGCTCCTCCTGTAAAACTACGAATTTTGAGTTAGAGTAGTGTTCATTGGAGGCATCGATCTTATGTATTTCGTGAATCATCAATAGGTAAAACTTATTTGTGGGTAAAACGGACATTTTATTGCTGCTTTTCCATGCTTAATAAGTACCTATATTAAATATGGCTGCACTGCGGTATCCTCGATTTGGAAAGAAACATGATTTTATTGGTTTTCCTGAAGCTATTAACATTCAAAAACCCAAAATAAACATTAATTGTTTACCAAGGCACGACTGTCACTACACAAACACAGGTTTTTAATCGGAATAGAAAAAAATACGTATATTTCCCAAGTTCATCCTCAAGCAATCAAATTAAAATAATGGCACCCTTGTCTCCATACCGACACACAGCGTAAGAAGTCAATTCAATTAAGTAAATCCTTTAATAAGCAAATAGGGTGAGGTGAGGCGAGTCCGCGCGTCGAGATCAAAGCGTTCTCGATGGCCCTCTCTGCCCCTCGTCACGGACCTGATAATAAAAAGAACTACTTGAAATGCGTCACATTTACTCGAGTTTCAGCCACTGATTTTCTTTCTTTTAAAGTACCTACACAATATGGCAAATTCAATGCTATAGCTCATCTGTTTGTATATACTTTTAAATAAAAACACACATTAAAATCAAGATTGCTTTTCCAAAGTCAGCAATGGAACGCTGTTTCTTATGTCTTGTCTATTATTATTATTTTTAAAGTGATATATAAACCTGAACCATAGCCATTTGATAACCACCGCCGGGCATAATAAGGTTCGATCGCCCGTCATTTTCATCCACGTTCGCTTTTATGAATTATACCTGTGTATTTACGTGTAATTAACACACTTTAATAATTATTAATTAAATTAGACTTGAATCTAACAAAAAAGTAAGGCATATTTTAAATATTACATTATTAAAATTACTTTTACATTATTATTAAAATTACTTTTACAGTTTTCCTCGCGTTTTTTATTGTCACTGTATTCTTTCCGACTTCTCGAATGCAGTAATGTACCTACACCGAGATTAGACTGTAATCAGGTCTGTCTTAATTATGTAAATGACTTTTCGAAACTCAAAGAGAATTTAATAAAAAACGAATTTGTATCAATTATAGATCTTTTAGATATGTATTTTGTGTTTCAACGGTTTATTTATATCTAACCTATATAAATTTAAAATCGATACAACACATCTCCGTAACTGTCCGTCTGCAATACTTTAAATATCGGATTCTCATTTTACGATATAGATGTTTACTAAGAACATACTTTACGGAAAAACTTTCTAGCATATCATTTCATTTAGCATCGTATAATTGCAAAAGTTACCATGGTAACCGATAGTGGGTACCTACTTAGTGCCGATCATAGATTATACACTTAATAGGTGCCGATAGTACGGCTTATAGACCAGGAAATGACAAAAGCGATTCTTTATTCCAGAAAAATACGTTGCATTTTATTATTTCTGAATAACTAATTTGTCGCTGCTAAAATAGCAGAATGGTACGTCTTATAGACTTATCGTGGCGATTTTTGGCATATCTGGTAAGTAGCCTCTGGTTTAAAAATTAAATACATCTTTATTAAGCAATCATAAGACTATATAGTCAGATTAATTATTTATTAATACCTAATACTTAAATAAGATTTAGCTGATCAAATCAAATATAATAAGGTACGGATTTTTATTCGAATATCTAAGTACAAAATGTTGTTTAATCAATGAAAAATAGAAATTAATATGGCCGATATATTATTACTGGTGGTACCTCTTGTCAGTCCGCGCGGGTGGGTACAACCACCATGCCTATTTTTGCCGTGAAGAGGTTTCGGTTTGAAGGGTGGGGCAGCCGTTGTAATTATACTTGAGACCTTAGAACTGATATCTCAAAGTGGGTGGCGCATTTACGTCGTAGATGTCTATGGGCTCCAGTAACCACTTAACACCAGATGGGCTGTGAGCTCGTCGAGTCATCTAAGTAATAATAAAAAAAACACTACGACGGCATCCCCGTCATTTCGGATCCACCCGATCCACTCACGCTTTTAGGTACCCTAAGCACCGGTCATAGTTCTCGTCGAACTCATCGCTTGCGACGAAGGGCTCGGCGAGTAAATTAACCCACAGACACAGCCCACCACAGATCATAGAAACACAGTATGATCTGGGCAGCCTACTGAGTTTCTCGCCGGATCTTCTGTGGGTCGCGTTTTCGATCCGGCGGTAGATTCTGCGAAGCACGGCACTTGCTAGGGTTCTTGTTAGCAACAACGTCAGATTTGAGCCCCGTGAGTTTACCTACTCACCCGGTGACGCTGATATGCTCTCGCAAAACCATCAGATTAGGTAGGAAAAAAAAGAGGGCATCCTTAGGTACCGAACTGCCCATCACCAGCGGCGTGCGGCTCAATACAAAGACTACGAAGCATTCAGTTGATAAGACAATCTATCTTCTATCTTCTTCTTCTGTATATAAAAAAATGAATTGCTGTTCGTTAGTCACGCTAAAACTCGAGAAAGGCTGGACCGATTTGGCTAATTTTGGTTTTGAATTATTTGTTGAAGTCCAGAGAAGGTTTTAAAGATTTAGATAAATATGAAAATGGTCGGAATTAAATAGAATTTTGTTTTTCCTTTGATGTGTCCACCGTCGGACGGATTCTTTTTTTTTAATTTTTTATTGCTTAGATGGGTGGACGAGCTCACAGCCCACCTGGTGTTAAGTGGTTACTGGACTGGAGCCCATAGACATCCACAACGTAAATGCGCCACCCACCTTGAGATACAAGTTCTAAGTTCTCAAGTATAGTTACAACGGCTGCCCTACCCTTCAAACCGAAACGCATTACTGCTTCACGGCAGAAATAGGCAGGGTGGTGGTACCTACCCGCGCGGACTCACAAGAGGTCCTACCACCAGTAGATTCCTTTTGTTTGTTTTAAGTTTATTTTATACAAAAGCTTAGGTATTTTATTTATCGATTGAGGCACTACGAAGTCTGCGGTTCTGCTAGTACCTAATACAATTTAATGTTTCCGAAGCGAAGGGAGGGCGGGTCGCCAGTATTCAATAAAATATAGGAAATACAAAATTACGTAGAAAATATAAAAAATTAAAAAACAAAAAGTTAAAAGGATTTTTGCAAGATTATATTTTCTCCAATGTAATTAATATTATTATTGGAATTTTTTTATTTTTGTAAGGAAAATTTACTTATAATATTAAACTACATTTCCACACTGCATGTTATCTGTATCATTTTTTTGACATCTATGGCTATTCCTGTAGCTCCTCAACACTAGACACTCGGGTTAACGAGAAAATTCCATAAGAGAGAAAGAGAACGACAGAGAGAAATCGAGAGAGAGGGAGAGAGAAAAAGAGAAGCAGTCCGTTGAACTCTCATTTATCTACATTCAATTATTGTATAAAAAAACAAGCTTGGGATCGTAAAATAAACAACACACACTTTTTTTGTTATTTCTTTATTTTTTCACCATTTATCGTAAAACTTTCCTACGGCACACCGCGCGTCGCATTCGCGCCCTCTATATTCCGCCTTGTGTATGTCGAGCTATTCCTTCATCTATTTAGCTTACCGCACATTACAATATCACACCCCTTCACAATCATATCACCTCACCATTTACGACGGCTCATTACGTAGCAAGTCTGTCTGTTTACATAACTATCAATGCGATTGGTTCTATTAACTCGCTCTCTTACTTACCCAACAGGCTTGCCACGTTTACAAAAGAAACGTACATAATAGTGGAAAAAATCATGTTCTATATAATAATAATAATAATAATAATAAAAAAAACATATATAAAAATTGTTGGTTCAGTAGAAGGAATACAAACAAATCAATATATCCATCGTAAGTACGCTCAAGCACCAATTTTAACGCAGTTTCACTGCCATTCCTACCAAGATAATACCTTTTGGCTTTAAATTTAAAAGAGAACTTACTGGGCGAGGTCTCTCTTAAATTCAAGAACAAAATTCCGAATCCATCCCTAAAAAATAAAAAGAAGAAAAAAAAAATTACTGGCTGCAAACGCAGCGTTCCAATTTCTAAACGTCAGAGTATTTCACAGACAATTTTGAAAAGAATATATCGAGGAGTGAAAAACTATTTGGTTTGCGCAACATTTTTCCAACTTTACAGCAGAGCCATTTAAAGTTTTATAATTTGGAAAAAAATACCATAACAAAAAAAAAAACTTCTTGAGCTATTTCAATGGAATAAACATAATTGAGGTTCGATTACAAAACATCGAACTGTTGATGCTAATACCGAATAAAACGCACCTTTAATTACAAAGATAAATGTCGCTTTTCTCGCCGGATCATCTCAGTGCGTTGCATTTTCGATCCGGTGGTAGATTCTGGGAAGCACGGCTCTTGCTAGGGTTCGTGATAGCAACGTGGTCAGGTTTGAGCCCCGTGAGCTCACCTACTAGTTAAGGTTACGCTGAAATAGCCTCTCAAGGCGATCAGGATGGGTAGGGGAAAAAAAAAGTCGCGTATTAAGCGAAATGTCGCTTAAACCAAATAGCTTTTCACACCTTGATATGTATAGGTGAATAAATCAAAATCATGAAGACATTTTTCTTTTCAAATTCGATTAGGAGATCTGCCAATGTTCAGAACATTACCGATACCAACTAATTTATAAATAAAAATAAATCGTTAAACCAACAAGTTTATACATACATATATAATACTAATACAATAATAAAACTAATAATATAGGAAGTAATACATCACACTATGCAATCTTTGGATACATTATCTTACGCGATGCTCTTGTTACGTATTTCTCGAAAACACATATATCTCCTCGCTAATTACAAAATTACTTTTATCGTAATATACATGAGGTTTTCTACTGAAAATTACGTAATAAGAACACCAATTAGCCAGGAGCCAATAATTTGACTTCAAAACAAAAACTGTTCAAGTCAAACGATTGGCGGCTGCTACACACCGAAACCAGTCTCAAAAATTCAATCGAACCGTGTCATACACGAATAGAGAAATTTAAAAATCATTATAAAATGTCCAAATCATATTTTATCCTCATCACATGAGCCTTCTCAGTCCCACTGTTCCCCACGCAACACGATATCAATTTACCGATCCATCTCCCGCATATTGGGTGCCAATAATATTTAAATGGGTACCCCAGATCGGCGAAGCTCGCGTCAATCCAAAAAAAAAAAAAAACAATACGCAATCACATCCCTCTCCCTCTTCATACACAACACCCAATATGCCTTCTCCTTCTAATCCTAACAACCACGTTTATATTGCATTTTTTTTTAAACTTAGGTTTCCTTCGCAGTACTCGCCTTTAATTGGGTCGCCGAAGCCAAGTTGCGCTTCCACGCCGACACGTAAAAGCTCAATCCGGCTACAGCGGTCAAGTGCAAACCTATCTAGATATCCCCCTGTCGCTCGGTACACTACAGAACACAGTTTGTATCCATCATCCCTGCCCTAAGGAAACAATTACATGGTGGTGGCCATAATATCTAAAACGCTCGATGTAAAAATCAAAAATTGATGTAGTGCTATTTTTATTATCGGACAAGTCCAGAAAATAGTTCGGGAGCCATTAATTAAAACAAAAATACCGATCACTTTGCATATGTAAGTCTTTTAACAGAGTGAATTATTTGAACAACACCTAGCCACCGCGTTTCAATACCATACGTTATTTAGGACACAATATTACGAAACTTTTAAACTAGGAAATCATTATCCATTATCATATCATAAAACTACAATCGATTGGCAGTATTTTTCGCCTCCATCTTCGCTCTGATATTAGCTTGCTATCACACGTGACGTGATTCAGCCTACACTTCATCAAGAAGCGATAGCATCGAACGATACGGTAGCTCACTTATCTTACTCCCCTAAAACTTCAGACAAGCTTGAAAACTCAACTCGCCAAAGTTTACAGGGTTACGCTTATCTCTTACAAAAACCATAATCAAGATGATTCATTCTTATCCTAGACACACAAACTGACCACAACAATACATCGTATTGATCAAATGAAAAAATCGTCTGATCAATTCGAATCAGTGTTTTGATCGATCTAATTGTGTGAAGCCCTTTATAATACATACAAGTCGTTACCAACACGGACATTATGTAAATAATACATAATTTGTAAATTAATAGCGAAAAAACGACAACGAAATCACACATATAATTCAACACATTGGCAACACTAGCGATGACAATGTTGCCAACGTGCAACATAGGCATCGAGAAACGTGTTATGGCACGTCTTAATCATTTTAACAAATTTTCGAAAAAAAAAACTGAAATTTTGAATTTTAAATGAAAATATATACAACCCCCCGCCAGCTTCCCGATTCTCGTATAATTTCTATGCCTAATATCAACACCTATCACCTCGCATGTGATCCCATCAACCGCTTACTCTACAGAGCCCGTAGTGTGTTCGTACCTTAAAACTAGATGGCGTTATCAAGGATTACGTAGAAATTTTTTACGAATACAGACACACTACTGAAGCTCATATACCTGTCATCCAATCGACCTATCTCACGACAAATAGCTCCATTTTCGACTGTTTTAATGATGATTTTTTTTGTGGAATCACATCAGTCGTGAGATAAGTTGTCGTCAATGTACCGAGGATCGAAACTCTCCCGGCAATTCATATCATTGATGCTTTTCTACCGAATGTTACTGTACGATCAACCGCCAAATAAAAAACTAATCTTTCACAAAAATTAATTAACACAATCTATTTTTTTTTAATTCATAAGCCGTCGTGCATTGTGTCCAATCATTATTTTCGCGCTATTTCCTTTTCAAAGTATATTTATTTATTTCAGGTACTGTGGTATTGCTTATTTGTATTTTTTTATTTTTATTGTTACGAAAATTTCGATTCTTATATATCTGTTGGCGGCTAATTGGTGAGTCATTAATTAATGGATCGGTTTTTAAAATATTCATAAAAACAATAACATTAGATTTGAGTTTTTTCTTTCTATTGCAGTGTCATAAGGAAAAGCTTTATAAACAATAAAATGGTGTTTGTTATATTATGTAATAAGGTCGTAATAAAACATGACGTACGCAATCGACGCTTTTGCATTTACTACAAAGGAAAAATTCTAGTAAAAAGTTTTTAATGATTTTTTTTCCTTTCCGAATTCGTAAATGATTTAGGTGTACTGACGGATACAAAAGTATTTACCAGGGGCTATGGCTAATTCCGAGCGTTTCGGTGTTCCTCCTCAAAGTGGAGGGGGCAACCCCGTTCTCTGTCAGATGTTAATGTCAGAGTTGACAGCAAGTACAAAAGCGTCATCCGTCCGTGGTGCGAGGGACGCCGCGGCGGCTGAGACCCGCTACACCCACGCAACACATCAAACATAACGTAAAGATAAATTATCTTTTTAGCAAAACATCGTTTAATATCAGAAATATAATTTAAACTAACGTATTCTATTATAACTCTGATCGGTTTTATATTATTTATTAGATTTACTTTTAGTTTTGCTCGGTTGTGATCCTTCAATATTCTCGATCTATTTAACACGTTTAAAAATTTGTAATTAAGATAAAGGGGCGACGCGGTTGGCAACGTCGTACACATACTACATACACGTTTTTGTAAAACATTCATTATAAAAATAAACCATAAACAACAAGGTCATCAATGTATAATGTAGAAAGTGCGATGCGAGTTGACGTCGTTGTGGATGATACAATGTGTCGTTACGGAACAATAAAAAACAATTAACACAAGGCAGCATGTTAACGACGTTGCAAAGCGTGTAATGAATATATTTATAATATAATTGACTATCATTTCATACCGCACACGCAACAGTCTGTCTTAACAACGGAAATCGGTGTGCTTAGTGCGAGTTTTTTAACGTTCTCGATAGCGTAAAAGTTAGCTCGTATTTGTATGGAACGGGATCGTTTTCGTACCTTTGCCGCTAGGGGCGCTGTTCCAACTGCATACGAAATTGGCTTAACTTTTACGCTGTCGAGAACGTTAAGAAACTCGCACTAAGCACACTGGACGTACGAACATAACAAACCGCTTTCGTTTAAAACTCATTCGTCTACGATTTCTATTTTATTATGAATGGACCGTTTTGTTTTTAATTAACTCATGTAATGTAATTTCATGACGCAATTTTTTAGTGGATTTTTTTTTAAGAACATGAATAGTTATTAGAAAGGAGAGCTTTAGTCCGTTAAAGAATTACATTTATTGTGTTTTGTTCTTCGACGTATGATGAGTACGTGTTTAAGATGATGACGATTGGCGAGAGACGCCGCGCATTTCGTCTTTTCGCATTAAAACTGTATAATCTCAAAACTTACTAATTTTAAAGGGTTAAAATGTGATATTTTTAATATTAATCATCCCGTGCAATATTTATTTTTTATTTTTTACCAGTTAGATTATCTGTCTTTTAAAGTAAGGTAAAAAAATTATGTATTAATTTTGTTAATAGTAGTCAAAACATAGGTAAATTAAAAAAAAAACTAAAACTAAACTACGCTCTTTTCACAGTATTTATGAGAAAAATACTGGTGATATCAAATGATTCCGCATATTAACTCAATTTCGAAGATTTTTGGAAATTGCACTCTTTTAATGCGAAACGACGATTTTATTAGTACCAGCTCTCTGCTATTATGGACCGACGCAGGCCGATGCCTTCATGTAAGATAAAAAAAAAGCAAATTCACATGTAAAATCTCCGAAATAAACCAAGTAACGATATCAAAGTCAAACCCACGATTTGTTCGATGGGATCGATCGAAATGCGGGTCCAACTGAACAGTCCCATTCTGAAAATATTCACTTCATCTAATTAACAAACACCAATGCCAATCTATATCCGTCGTCGAAATCGATGCGATAACTTGATTTAATATAATAGAAACTATTCTTTATTATTATTATAGGTATTTCAATATTATTTATATTCCTCAATTAATATAGAATCTATTTTATTTCACTGCTAATTTTTATTGCTCTCAACATATGGATATAATATATTTCTCTCTCTTTCATCTAAATATAAACTCTGTAGTTCTTAAATGTCTATGGAACTAAAATTACAGTTTGTACCATGATTTTGTCGTTTTTTTTTTTAAACTTAAGTCCCTAATCGCGGGGAGAAAAACGAATGAGTAACTTTCGACTTTTGTTAAATTCCGGTAGTGTTAATAGAAATTGCCAAAAGAGTGCAGCTTGTATTTAGTGAAAGTTAAAAAAGATTTGTGATCAGTTCGGATATAATTGGAATTGAATATGAATCATTCTTCTCTCCGCGAGCCGTCAGTTATCATTTCGAGCATTTCGGAACACGACCCTCCCGCCTACACCCACAGAATAACGCGTAAGGAACAAGCTAGTAGTAGGTCAGGGAATGAACCGAAACCGCATTACGATATCTATGGGAATAACGTTTCTGCACGTTCAGATACCATCATCTAGCAATCGTGATTCCGGTCAACTCCCGTTATGTAAAAATTAAAACTATCCTAACTTACTTAGAATGACGCGCCGCCCCTTTCGATTCAAATATATTTCTATACATTTATGCTTAAGGAAAAGTGACTTTCATATAATATCTTTTTTTTTCTTTTTTCTTTTTACTATTTCATTTTTTTTTCGGACGTCACCAACATGTTTACGGTCTCAGAGACAAATGTACTGTAAATTAACCTATACGACTAATACAACATCCAGTTATAGAAGATTCGCGAAGTAATCTAAAGTCTTCCAACTATTAATCCATTACTATGAATCTTATGGGGAGTGAAACTCATCTACTCTTTTTACTCGATAACCAAAATGCGCTTCTACAGACCTTTGGGGACATAACGTTTAAGTTTTCATAAACGAGGTCCGTAAAATTACGCTTATAACTATTTCCTAATCACATAAACGCGTTTTGCTGGAAGCTGGACTAAAAAGAAAAAAAATCTTGCTTACGGAATATGATTTTAAAAATTATTTTATAAGTGAGAGATGAATAATTAAATTCGAAGTTTCCTATTTTAAATCTATTTCAACATGATTATTTTAACAAAGCAGTAGTGACAGATTGCGACACATTCTTGGAAAGCAAAATAACGTAAGTCGATGTAATAACCGAGATCACTTCAACTCAAGAAATTTGAAAAAAAAAAGAAGTTTATTTAATACACACATAATCAGTTAATACATCGACTCCAAAAAGCTAAAATAACGCCACCATAACGCAAAAAACACGAAAGAGCTTACCATTAAAAGTTGTTCTACAAAGTCGTCGGCGTATAAGACGAAATCATCGAGACAGACAAAAATGATTTAAAACGCACTATGTACAGTTTCAACTGATTTTCGTAATTAAATGCTACAATATAGATATATAATCACTACACTATAAAAATGTCAACTTAAAATAAACAAAAGTCATTTACGATTCTTAAATACAATTTAAACATCAATACACAGGAATTTGATGAAAACCATTAATGATGTCGAACGTCAAAAATAAAATTGATACCATTTGGTACCCCGTTTTATAGTTGTATAGTTGATTCTCTATTTAGCACATATTGCGGGTATCAGATGTTAGGAGGGATATAATTATGTACTTCTCACGATCGTATGTCTACTCATCTGGGAGTTCGATTTTTTTCTAATGTTAGGCCATATAATGTCGTTAATTAAAAACACACGTTAAAAACGGTAAAGCTACAAAAAAGGCAATGCGAAAAAGCTAAAACAAATAAAGAGTGATATTTACGGGGCTCATATAGCGATAGTCGCGATTAAAAATTAATACACTGTAAACAATAGCAGTAAAATGCATAAATACATAGTGGAAGGCACGTCTGACGCCTGATGTAGTGCTGAACTTAAGCTAATGCGTCCTGCGCACTTATATATTCGTACATATATACAAAACACACGCGCACACATACATTTTGTCCTTGTGATGGATTTCTTTGTGAGAGTGAAGTTGTAAGGCTCATTGTTAGAGTCGAAAATCATCTGACTAGTCCGTTCACAGCTCATCATTTCAATTTAAATACAAGCTTAAAGAAGATTCCAAAACCTATAATTTTTCAAATGATTGAAAAATGAGTTGATTATATGAGCCATATGCATTTTTTTTCTAATTAAGCTTGTAATTTGATATTCTAGAGGTATTTAAATTAAAATCCATCTCAAAGCATTAACACAGGGTGCTTACACAACCAAACTTATCCTACCCTTTGGTTCGGCCGCGAGCGGCGCGGTATTTACCACACTTTTAGGCGGACTTAAATTTTGATTGTCTTTTTAAAGACATAGGCTTAGAAATGTTCTACCTAAAACCCATTAATGTACGTTTAATACCTAGGTTTTTTTTCTAAATTTTAATAAAATAATTAGTTATTGCTTTGAAACTCCCAAAAAAAAACTTCCTACAAATTAAGGCTGCACGCATAGTTTTAAAAACTTACAAAACCATCATTCAAACAGCCAATAATATTATCTTCATACGCCGCGGCCGTAACCAAAACAAACTTTTTAAATCCATCGGATTGTACCTTCCTACAAGTATATCACAGCGGCTCGTCACCTATCTAATTGATTCGAGAACTACCACTTCAACTTGACCTCTAAAAACTTCCATGAAGCTATTATTACGTAGAGGTCTTGTTTTTTGGTATTAACATTCCCTGTAAACACCCGGTGCTTTATTATGAAGGATATCGTTCCGTGACGTCCAATTTTGGTTTTGAATCTTCCAAATGTTTTAAGACATTTTTACCGTAATTTTAGTCGATTTAAATTCTATGGCAACAAAGAATTAACTGACAAAATGTCAATACGTCGCGGAACGTCCCGGCTCACACCCGTGCCTTTCATGTCTCAAGTGTAAACAGGCAAAAAAAAAACTATAATTAAATAACTCTTATAAAAAAAACACGTACGCCTAAAACTAGATAAGTGGCATTGTTTTTTTATTATGTTTCATACGACGAAGCCAGGATTTGTAACCGAATCAAAATCCCGACCAGATTATGTTACCTTAATATTTAAAAAAAATTATGACTTAATCTGGAATTTTAATTCCTCTATGTCATCATTTCGTTTCACTTCGACTTCAGAGAAAACTGCCATTGTCATCTTGACCACAGATATCCACACAAACTGGATAAATTTCAAGGGTCATATTGGCGATCGTTTGAATGCAAATTAAGAAAAATTTACGCGCAACCCTACCTTTCGGCGTTGCTTGTTCCTTTGAAGCCAGATCGAAGACACTAAGTGTCTGAAAACTTAAGTGACAATTAAAAAATATAGTGATTTAAAAAATAAAGCTCAAAGCTGTCTATAGTTAATTTTTCTCACAAAAAAGTATTACATTCTCTCAGAGAGACGATTTATAATATATTTTTCCCAAAAAGACCAAAAATATCATAATTATACATATCACATGAACAACTCCATGTCGTTCATAAGATATAAAATTAATTTTAGCAAAATTTTGTAAATTCTTCAAACTTCTCAAGTTCAAGATTGGCAACACTGATAAGAATTGAAAAATTTTTTTTTGATCTAAAAAAAAAATTGAGTTAGTTTAAAAGGTACACATTTTTGTTATTCTTCAAACCGACAATTTGTGTGAAGCCATTTTTTATTTAGTGTTGCAAGCATTTTAAAATATATTTTTTATTGAGTGCACACGCACACGTACCAACTACACAGGCGACGACATGTCCAATTGTTTATCACGATAAGATTAGAAAATTAATTTTCTTAAAAGTCATATTAATTTTTTTATCGAATTTTGAATTTAGTATACTTTTTTTAATATACTAAAACTAGAGTTTTTGGAACTATTCGTTGCGTCAAAAAAATTGTTTTTAAATTAGAATAATTTCAAAGAACACCAATTTTATCGCAAACAATCAATATCATTGAGCACTATTACGACCGCCTTTAAAATCGATTCGTTCGATACCAAGTATTGTAAGGCTTGCATAGTTTCCTTGCAAAATTAACTTTTAGCTTGTCGACATTAAGCATACAATCGAATAACGGTACGAGCGATTGGTGAAAATACCGCACGAGCATTAAAAAATCAGAATAATAAAAAAATAATATATAGATATTAACAATCCTTAGTCGTTTCAAGAGATATGCTATTTAAAAGGAAGCTTAGTGAGTTTTCAAGAAAATCAAATAGTTTTACAGACAAGTAAATTGCATATATGTATAGATATATATATATATAAAATGCTCGTGCGCCATCTATTGTTAGTGTGTATATTTTTGTTGTGCTCCAGATTTAGTAACAGAGAATCCCTCCTTTTCGCGTTTCAGTGAAATCATGATCAATTCTCTGGATAAGGTCGAGGCGATGAGTAGGAGATCGGATTGCCCGCCCATCAAATCCGATTAGGTACGTTGCAAGAGAATGTGTCCTGAAAGGAAAACGTATACATACATAAATACATTTAAATGTAGTTTCAATCTTTCTCGAAATATTTTCTTAATACGTCAAAATTATAAAATTATTGTATTGTCACCAGTACTTGATAAGTGGGCAAATTTTCAAGATGATCCGGACGACTTGCGAAGATTCCGTTATATATACATATCGAAGGATGAAAGGCTTGGATTTGGTTTAGGCGACATTTTTTGTTACTTTACAAGAGAACAATATAATAAAGTTAATAAAAAATATCATGAAAAAAAAACTTTTTCAGCTATTTATTTATTTATTTTTTATAGCTTAGATGAGTGGACGAGCTCACAGCCCACCTGTTGTTAAGTGGTCACTGGAGCCCATAGATATCCACAACGTAAATGCGCCACCCACCTTGAGATACAAGTTCTAAGATCTCAAGTATAGTTACATTTACAACGGCTGCCCCACCCCTCAAACCAAAACGCATTACTGCTTCACGGCAGAAATAGGCAGGGCGGTGGTACCCACCCGCGCGGACTGATAAGAGGTCCTACCACCAGTAATTACGCAAATTATAATTTTGCGGGTTTCATTTTTATTACACGATGTTATTCCTTCACCGTGGAAGTCAATCGTGAACATTTGTTGAGTACGTATTTCATTAGAAAAATTGGTACCCGCCAGCGGGATTCGAACACCGGTGCATCGCTTTAACACGAATACACCGGACGTCTTATCCGTTAGGCCACGACGACTTCTGAAGATTCAGCTATTTAAATGGAGTAAACTTAATGAAAGTTCAATTAGAAAAAACATCGAAAAAAAAACAACAAAAACAAGAGAGAAAAAAAAACCACACATCACGTGGGTCCGATCAATGCACCTCTATAGTGTATTACTTTTTCGGGATACGTTTACTTACTATGTCGGAGGAAGAGGGCGCTGGCTGCGAGGGACCGCCCCGGACTCCGGAACCACCAGGTATGGGTCCGCCCTGGAATACACCAGTATAAACTGTAAACGTGCTGGTAGGACCTCTTGTGAGTCCGCACAGGTAGGTACCACCACCCTGCCTATTTCGAAAGGTGGGGCAGCCGTAGTTAAAATTGAGACCTTAGAACTTATGTCTCTAAGTGGGTAGCCGCATTTACGTTGTAGATGTCTATGGGCCCGGTAACCACGGTTCTAAGGTCTCAAGTATAGTTACATTTGTATGGACTTGGAACGTTTGCTTACGTTTGCCGCTAGGGGCGCTGTTCCAAATGCATACAAATTTCAGTTAACTTTTACGCTATCGAAAACGTTAAAAGACTCGCACTAAGCACACTGTCAAGGCAATCTGTCGATGGAATTGACCAACGAACCTGATGGTTTTCGGCGTTCTGTTGGTGAGCGCGGCACATCTTGTCGCAGTAATCGGCCAGGATGTCCCTGAAGCGGGTCCAACACTTCTCCGGCACGGTGATGGCGGTGCGGAAGTTACTCTTCACCTGAACGTTAAGCGAGCTCTGTACTCATTTTATTACGGTGCAAGGCCCACTATCGAATACGCATAAAGCGTCCAGTGTGCTTAGTGCGAGTCTCTTAACTTTCTCGATAGCGTAAAAGTTAACCCAATTTTGTATGCAGTTCGAACAGCGCCCCTAGCGGCTAACGTACGCAAACCAGCCCATTCCATTCAAATATGAGTTAACTTTTACGCTATCGAGAACGTTAAAAAACTCGCACTAAGCACACAGAACATTCTGTCGATTTGTTCATTTCGTATTTTGATCTTTTTGATTTCTGACAGAACAATCTTTGTTTTTGCTGAATTTGTTTTTTTTTCTATTACCCTTTTATTACCTTATTAACTGAATACATTGAATATTTATTTATACTTACGATAGAACGTCTATACATACATACATTTAAGGCCGTCATGCAAAAGTGGCCTAAGCTTACCATAGATAGTATGAAGCTATTGAGGTTTGATTTTATTTTTACAATGCTTCATACACAAAAATAATACGCACAAAAATAATGTTTACAAACCCATCTATGGGTGAAACTAGGGATAGGCCGGTTTTGAATAAAAATTTATTATGTTTCAAATAAATTGCAATAATTTATTTATGTTTCAAATAAATTGCAATATTATGTATATTGCAATTAATACAATAGTAATAAGTACGTATATGAAAAATTATGGGTTAGGCCACTTTTGCGCTGACGACCTCATTTCTATGCGCTAATAAACACTTATTTACAGTACGATCTACTTATCTAATCTATTCTATTAAGCAGGGTAATAATTAAAAGGGATTTGTAAGCCGGAATGAATATAAAATCAATACAAAAATATCATTGATATTGATATTTTTCAGTAAAATTCATTTAACATTTCCAAATAAACATAGATCCGAGTTTTTTTTCTTCAAACCGCTTTGAAATCTCGCTACATAAGCAAATAAAATTATATCTATGTATGATAATATATATTCGAAATTCAGTTACCTTCTGATCCGCAGGAAGGCATTTGAATAATTACATATTAAATCAAGGTACTGTTTTAGGATGAAGTAAAAAAAAAATTTAACGCATTTATTTTTAATAAAACATTTTTACGAAAGCTAAATATCTTTAATCTAACCATTTGTTTGGTATCTTCAAATGCAATCAATACTCTTCGAAAAAGGACCGATTCATCAATTGAAATGTGGTCAATAAGTGTTTAAAGAGCAAATACGTCTAAAGCAGCCATTGTGGACTATTGGCATATTATGGTGGAACAATACAGTTTATTAAACAGATTTTTATAATTTCTAAATAGCACATTTTTCATTTGCCTGTATGACAACGGTAACCATAAGCACTAACTACCATAATAAATCAATAAAAAAGACATTTACTATTTTGGTTAAATTTTATGTATTGACGTCTAATAAAAACTTATTGAAGTCAACTTGAACTTATTTTAAATTATTTTATGTTTTAAATGACTTTGCATTCTACTGCACTAAATGAAGATATAAATGTTATTCATAGGGCAACCCATTCAACTTCTGAGTAGTAGTAAAAGTGGTAAGAGAGGCGTAGCAAACTAACACATATGATATTGGCAACATAAGATACTAATAATCAAAAGAAATATAATTAAAACTGACGGATAAGAAGAAGACTAAGTCAAAGCGTGTTTTTTTTGAGACTCTATTCCATTAGAAACCGAATTGAATGATTCGAATAGAAAAAATAATCATGTCATCATCACAAGAAAGTGGAAAAAATCATGATTAAGAGATGAAATTTTGGATACACCCCATAATAAATCTAATGGTTTGTCATGACAGAGCTATTCAAATCGTTTTTTTTTTATCCTACCTAAGCTGATGATAGCCTATTTCAGCGTAACCGTGGCTAGTAGGTGAGCTCACGGGGCTCAAACCTGATGACGTTGCTAACACGAACCCTACCAAGAGCCGTGCTTCGCAGAATCTACCACCGGATCGGAAACGCGACCCACTGAGAAGATCCGGCGAGAAACTCAGTGGGCTGTGTCTGAGAGTTAATTTACTCGTCGAGCCCTTCGTCGCAAGCGACGGGTTCGACGAGGAACTGGCTTATTAACCGGATAAGTTGCCTTATTGGTTTTTAAATATCGGTAAAAAATTCAATAATTAAGTAATTCAGTCACTGTCTACTTATTATAATGCTATTGCCGAAAATGTCAAGCAAACACTTTAATCATATTTCTCATTACTGTCACAACTGCATTCCCCAGCTGCAATATCAGTCTGAGTCCATCAAATTATAGCTTGCAAGGATAACTGTCGGAACAAGCGAGATGAGGCCAGATAGACCTACGCAGAACATTTGTGGCGTTATTTCAATTGGTAGGTGTTGGTACGTACGATGAATTGAATCTAAGTTATAAATTTGATAGTACTCTTTGTCACAGAGCAGTCATGTTTAACCAACATTGTCTTATCACAAAATTTGATCTTATAACGCAATGAAATAGAATTGAATTTGGGTATCTTTGACAACATAACACATTGACTGAAAGGTTCATGTTAGGAACCTGTTAAACAAATGTAAAACCAGCAATTGCTGTATTAACGTCACTTTTGACATTTGAATATTACTTATTGGCCAGAGGTTTATGGATTTTATTATGCGCGGATTATTGATTTCTTTTCCCTAGTTGGTTTTTGGTAGTAGCCTAAGGAACTATTCCAACTACTCACGGATCGATAGGTGAGCTTACGGGCTAATTGCTAATACTGAACCTAACAATAGCAGTGCTTCGCTGAATCTACTACCGGATTGAAATCACGATCCAATGAGAAGGTCCGGTGAGAAACTCTGTGGGTTGTGTCTATTAGAGGTAGGTATAACATATAGACCTTCCTTGATCAGAAAGCCTCTAGAACAGAAAGCTATCAAAGATATAAAACTGTAGTGAACCGCTCTTAGCACAGACTATAAACCAAATATTCGTTAAGATACATTAACATACATAAATATACAAGTTATGCAAATGTCACTGTACTGTGCACGAAACAGAAGTCTGTGTTTTCCTTAGAACACGCTTACAAATTCGTAAAAAAAGCAATCACATAAAAAAAATAAACAATTAAAATTATTGTTTTTAAGCTACACTGTGGTTCCGAAGATGTATCTCGTGATATCGGAGTCTGGAAACTTAAATAGGTTGATACTATAGTACACATACGTACAAAAAACGAGTAACGTTTTTGAGCAAAACCAGCAAAAAAAAATTAACTTCAGCAAAACAAAAAAAAAATAGCAAACGAATGAAAAAAAATTGAACAAAAAGACAGAATAGATATAGTAGTGTAACAGACGTCCACGTACCTCGCTTACTTTCATGTATATACCGCGGTTGTTCTGTCCGATGTCGAAGTAGAAATTCTTGTTGTCGACACGCAAATGTCGACCTTCGGGGAGCTCTCCTTTGAAGCTATTATCCCAAAAGAAGTTTCGTTATAATTATCAGGAATAAAAGGTATGTCTAGAAAATGAAATTTGATTATCCAAAATCTTGTTTGGATAATATGTATTTTTTAATATTTTTATTATTAGACTTTAAATACTGTAACGTATTCCCTCATGGCGATAAAAACACTCCATCGTATGGCACTTTAAATAGTTTTATCGAAGACAAATCTTGTATTCAGTAACGGGTGTGCATAATTCTATTCTATCTAGCGTCCAGGCAATGATCGAAATTCGACTACAATCCTTATCAACTCATGATTTTTAAAACATTTTCTCTTTTGTTTACTGATGTTTGAAAAAAAAGCTTTGTGTTTTCAAAACAAATTTATTGGTAACACTAAGGTTTTTCAATTGCTGCGAAACAAAAATAATATAATCAGTTCACAAATAGAGGGGAAAGCTATAGCTTAATCTGTTTCTGATTTGTTTAAAAAACAAAGTTATTGGTAACACTAAAGCTTGTCAATAAAAGGTTTTAAAAAAAAACTAGAAAATGTAACTGTCTTATCTACGCCCATTTATATACATCGGTTATTGAATTATCGGCTATTTGCCATAACAAAAATGTTAGTATTGTCTTTGGAGGGTAGTTACTCAATGTGTAAAGGCGAGCGATATAATCACCCTTACCCCTATAATATCAATCACCTTTTCTCGACGCGTGACCAGTTTTTGGACCTTACTTTGAGATCGGGTGAACCGCTCGGGAATTCTAAAGCTGAGAAGATCCGGCGAGAAACTCAGTGGGTTGTGTTTATGGGACGAGGATCGCGACCGGTGCTTGAAGAGGCTAAAAGCGCGAACGAAACCGCGGGTAAGCGTTACTCACCCGCCATCATCAGTACCGAAGTCATCCAAGAGATCGGTCAGTGCGTCCCGAAACTCGATCATGCCCTGAGCCGGCAGCGCGATCTGACTGCGGGGCCCCCCGCGCGTTATGGTCTGGGAGACACGGAGGAACCGCCCGCGGGAGTTCTCCTTCAGATCCAAATAGTACCGACGGTTGTCCTGCGAACGGTCCAAACGTAAAGCTTGAGTCTCCAAATTTTAACGAGTTCGTCCACAACAACAGAATATTAAGTTTCCTTGAGATGTCTCATGCGAGGTTTGGACGTGGGTTGTTGAGGGACAGGAGGTTTTTAGTCGGTCCGACATGCCCTGTCCGCTATTCCCAACAGAGGACGAAGTCCAGCGATTTCCTCCTGACCCAAAAAAAGGTTTCCTTTAGAAAGTAAAACAACTTCCCAACAGTAAAAAACTAAGAGTCAAAAATATCTTCACTTTCTACGTAAATGAAGTGGGGGCTATGAATTTTGTGTTATGCCAAAGTAACTATTTCACGCGGACAAAGTCGCGGGCAAAAGCTAGTATTAATAATAAGTGATATTAAGTATGAAATAGCATGTTCTAGGACAAGAAGATTTGTACGGCTTTACACAATTACACCTCACACTCCAAGTTATGTTAAGACATCAAAGAATTACAATATCGCCCCCATTTGGGTATCAGGTCTGTCCACTAAACCTTTTTTTTTATTACCCTTGTAGGCAGACGAGCATACGGCCCACCTGATGGTGAGTGGTTACCGTCGCCCATGGACTTCAGCAATGCCAGGGGCAGAGCCAAGCCGCTGCCTACCGCTTAATACTTGGAGAATATTAAGCGGTAGGCAGCGGCTTGGCCTCGTTTGAAGAAGGACATGTCATAGCGCTCGGGAAACACCGTGGAGGGGAGCTCATTTTTTAAAGTAGATCACCTTAAGCATCATTTCCGACTTGAGTTTTCCGTCATCGGGAACGTTGTCCGGATTGGGTGGTCCGAGTGATGAGTAAAAATCACTGAAACTGGACAGGTGGTCACGGAATTCGGCAGCTGTTGACATGGCGAGGAATATTTGACTGCGTCTCCCGTCCGCTCCAATCTAGACAAGAGCAAAAGCGAATTTGTTACCATTAATTGTATATGCAATTTCGAAAAGGGCACATGTCGCATACTTTATCAAATACGTTTTTTCATATACATGTAGTTTTGAGGCTTACCTACACCCATTTTATAATAATTCTAGTAATTTTCAATTGCTAATTAACACTAAAATATGTCTCAAAAGTTAATATTTTAAATTTTACACTGCTTTAGAAAATAATCAGTTTTTATCGTTTCCTGAACATTTTACATTTTCAGAGATGTGCCCTTTTCGAAATTGCATATTCAATTGTATTGTGTGTCTAGCAAATCAGTTGTTCCAAGACCAGACTTAGCAGCTAACTATCCTAGCCCTAGCATCCTTTAAGCAAAGTCATTCAACAGATACTGAAACTGGAATGAGTGAAATCGCTAGCTATGCCGCTGAAGATTCGCATGGAATTCTCATTTTCAATGTGATGAGGTATGAACTGAATTATTGTTATGGATGACGACGTCTAGAGCCTTGCAAAATAAAATTAAAACTTAATACATTTCTCCCTGCATACGGAGACAGCTTAATTGGGTATTATTTCATATTCACAACGTGACAACTAATTTACGTTTTCGCTTTAACCAAACAATGAATTCCGGCGGTTTTATCGATGCATTACGTAACCGTTAGATGTTTATCTTGATCTTGTCATCGCTTATCGCTTCGCCTTTACGTAACGACTCGCGAAGGACGACGCATTGTATACAAATTAAACATTTACTTAATTAGACGGGGCTTTTCAATTTTGAAATACCAAAAAAAATTTAGTTTTATGTAGCACACGTTGGGAAATCCCAAAGTAACATTGCAATTTTTAGTTTCGTTTTATTATATTTAATCAACAATCGTGTAAAAACGGTGACGACATATCGTTACAAAAATTTGGCATATATACGAAAATCGAACCCGATATTCTGGCGCCAGATACCTATTGCCATCCCTTAATAAAATACTCATCGACTTTGTTTCGTTTGGAACTTACGAAACTGAAAACTAAGAGATCGTCTTTAATACGGTACGGTTAAACAGTGCCACTGACATTATCATAGTCGATGTCCACGGGCGACAGTCACTACTTACCCTAACGTAGCCGGTCCGGTCGTCTATCTTCGGTGGCATTAAAAACAAAACAAAAATCAAATTTCATTAGGATTTTTTCAAAGACCATGCATCTCTACAAGGACTAAATTTACAAAAACTTATTTTAGTTAAAACGCTATTCCAATAATCTGTCTTAGTTTCGTTTGAATAAAAACCAATCAAGCTATTTGGCATTTCAACTAAAATATGTTTGAGGTAACAATAACACTACTCTTTCTCTTCGAACGTCTCAATAAACAGAAATATACACAAATCCTCTTCGTTGAAGATCAGTAGTGAAATTTAGCAATTTACTATTCAAGCGACTAGACTTTTGTTTATATCCATTCGTTTTCTCTAAATATATATTATGGATAGCCTCATTCCATTGCCACGAACCATTGCCGAAGTCGTCGTAATTGTAAATTTCAGACAAGGATTCTTGATGAGATTAAAAATAGCACGCAATGCAACAGGATTAAAAAAAACAGCTGATGCGCGCGGGAGCGTTTGCTATCTACCGCCTTCCCTAACCTTATAAGTGTTTATGTTTACGACGGGAAATTAATATCGATAGCTTCTTAGTTATTTGCAGTCCACTTGTCGTGTCGCCTATATTGGTTCCCGACACCCGTAACCGGTGGATATCCTAACCAAAGACCGTTGAATGTTAAACCTTTAACTTAAAGCTGTTTTCCGATTCATTTTTTGTTCTTGTGTTTGTATACTTTACTTTTTATATAGTATAGTATTAGACTTCTAAATATTACTAATTGCATCAAATTGATTAATCCTACACAAAGTGTATTTAAAATTTCCATTATTTACATGCCATTTGAGATTACTTCTCGAATATTTTTTTTTTTACCTAAAGTGTCATTAAAGGTATATTCCTAGAAATATTTTTCGCTGTTTAATATTAAGTGAAAACAAGTTCTATTCCCTGTCACACAAGACACGATTTTCCTAGATGACTTTTGCTAATCATTTAATGTAACACAAAACCTACATTTCTCATTCGATTCAAACAAGTTAATTAAGTGTTACGTTGCATAGCAACTGAACGGTCAACAGAATTATATGCAGTATCTATATGTCAGAATTCAAGCAAATAATTCCTCTTTTTTATTATTATTTAATTTTCAAGAATTAGTTTGGTGTAAATATTAATATCACATTCGCTGTCCTATCTTTAGATAAGATGAATAGACGAAACGAATATTCCCAAAACATAGTCGAAAAAGTTTATGTATTAGATTAAAATAATATTGAAATAGCAATTTCATGAGCAATGACATGAATATGTATGATGTGTGAGAAAGAAACTGCAGAAAAGGTACCGATAAAAATTCACAGTACCGGCCCAATAAAGAAAAGAGATATACATATGTCTGACCAATGCTATTTAAACTTTTACGCCATGAAGTTTATTAGATACGATTACTGGATATGCGAAAATTCCTTTTTTAACTTTACCAATAAATATTTTCATTAAAATTCAATATTTATTAACCACTCTGGCGACTACAAACAATTCCCAGGTATTCTGGATGCAATGTTATAAAGCGTAATGTTTATCAAAATTTAAAGACAGATAAATACTTAACGAATACAAAAACCATTAACAGGCTATTTTCTTTTAAAAAAAACCGAATCCAGAAAGTAATTTCGCTGGATTATCAAGATGCTGGACTAGCGTTGCGACCAGTACACAGTTTTCAGGAGTCGTTACTAAGGTTAATAAATAAGACTACTCAATACTTTGATATTAATGAATCCAATGATATTGCCTTACTTCGGCTACTTTAATGAATCTACCCCTCCTGTTCTGCTTTACGTCCAAGTAGAAACGTTTCGATTGGATCTGCAGCATCTTCGTCGCCAGCTCCTGCTCTTGTGGCTGCTGACCTGCGAACAAAATTTCGAATGATATGTATTAAATAAATTATTTAATTTGAGATAAACAGTTTTCGAATGATCGTTTTAAAAAAGCGTCCTTTAAATAATAGGTAAAAGGGACAATTTATTCGTGGGATAATGTTGACTTTCTTACGTTATTTTAAAACCCTTATTATTATATTATGCAATAATTGCTGTGACGATTTATTAAGTCAAAAATCCAAAAATCTTGTTAAAAAAAACTACTAGTAATGTAGATGAGGTTCTTAAGCGTTATTGTGGTCTACACTTATAACATAAACATCCTTTGGTGAATACTGTACTTTTGTACTGGTGGTAGGACCTCTTGAGTATCCGCACGGGTAGGTACCACCGCCCCGCCTATTTCTGCCGTGAAGCAGTAATGCGTTTCGGTTTGAAGGGTGGGGCAGCCGTTATGACTATACTGAGACCTTAGAACTTATATCTCAAGGTGGGTGGCGCATTTACGTCGTAGATGTCTATGGGCTCCAGTAACCACTTAACACCAGGTGGGCTGAGAGCTCGTCCACCCATCTAAGCAATAAAAAAAACTGTTTTTTTTGTTGTTTTTTTCTACCTAATCTGGTAGTATTGAGACGCTATGCCAGCATAACCGAGCGAGTAGACTCATTCTGACGACGTTGCTAACACTAACCCTAGCAAGAGCAGTACTTCGCAGAATCTACCACTAAATCGGAAACGCGACCCACTGAGAAGAACCGGCGAGAAACTCAGTGGGCTCAATTTACTCGCCGAGCCCTTCGTCTAAAGCGACGGGTTCGACGAGAACGATGACCGGTGCTTGAGGTACCTAAAAGCACCGCTGGGCGATCGGGAGGATCCGAAATTACGTGTAATTCTCGATTCATTGGCACAACACGCGCAAGAATGCAATTTATTCAAATTCAAATTCAATATCATTTATTTCAACTTGGATGTCATCAAAAACACACTTGTTGAATGTCAAAATATAAATGAAAATGTTAACTCTACCACCGGTTCCAAAAAAAGCCACAGTCCTGAGAAGAACCGGTGAAACAAACTCAGCGGGCTTTTCTTTTTTTTTTTGGATTTTCTCAATATTAGTTGTCCAATCTGCACATTATCTAATCAGATCATCAGACTTTAGATACATTAATTAGTAACTCAGATATCTATGCTTGACCTAATTCTTTCATGCATTTCTTCATAACGACACTACAGGACGCCAATAGCCAAAAAAAATATAAAAGTAATGCAAGGGATCTTAACTGGACTTTAAACAATTATTCCAAAACAAATAGTTTTGATTTGTGTAAAATTAATTTCTATTTTAAATAGGGCTAAATAAATGTAAATATTTGATAAACTTTGTAATGTCAAAATACCAGCTTTTTCTTCTTTGTCGTTTTTGTAGCTAAACTCCAAAACGGCTGAGACGATTTTGACAGGACATCATTATACTGGCAGACTGACAGATGTTATAAATACCATACATACAATATAAAGATCATGAAAATTTTAACAAAATTCGATTCAAAAATATATTTTTTTATTGCTTAGATGGGTGGACGAGCTCACAGCCCACCTGGTGTTAAGTGGTTACTAAGTGGAGCCCATAGACATCTACAACGTAAATGCGCCACACATCTTGAGATAAAAGTTTTATGATCTCAAGTATAATTACAACGGATGCCCTACCCTTCAAACCGAAACGCATTACTGCTTCACGGCTGAAATAGGCAGGGTGGTGGTACCTACCCGCGCGGATTCACAAGAGGTCCTAGCACCAGTCAATCAAATAAGGAAGTATTTAATACTGTCTGTAATAATGTCTGTGTTTGATATCAATAATTTATTGATTTCAAACACAGACAAGGTAAAGAGGAACCGGGTTGGTCACTAAATAAAATCTAATAATTGTAACGTTTTATACTCTCAAGCTTACATCAATCGCAACTTACAATGTGTGGCTAATCGCGCTGTATAAATTGTCACAGTATCGTAATCACATTTTGGCCTCATTTGACGTCTCACGAAGTTACGTTCGGCCGAGTTTTGCCAAATTCAGACGGATTTTGTATAAGATCTTTCCGATTATTTCCCTATATTATCGCTAAAATATTGCATATTTTAGGTATTTGACCACAATTATCGATGGATTCAATTAGAATTGAGACCGCTTTCCTTGTATTTCAAAACAAAAGCGTTCATTAGAAACATCTCCCATGATTGTCTGGTTAGAAAAAACCTTTTAAAATGATCTTATTTTGCCAGACTAACATTCATTTAGTCCTTAAGAATACGAGTACTTAGTTTCTATTTTATTAGTGTCTATTATCTTGTGCCTGTTTCACATAAAATAGGTACGTTTAGAAATCGTTGTGATCGATTATATTACAGACGGTCGTGGTCGGGTAACGCAACCCACCTTCACGCGTCAACGGTCACGAGTTTTCAAACGCACCTAACATTTATTTTGTGTATTTGAGATTTTTACGATCTAACGCTTCGAGATATTCCAATTTTTTTATTTATTGCTTATGTGTGTGGACGAGCTCACAGCCCACCTGATGTTAAGTGGTTACCGGAGCCCATAGACATCTACAACGTAAATGCGCCACACACCTTGAGATATAAGTTCTAAGGTATAGTCACAACGGCTGCCCCACCCTTCAAACCGAAACGCATTACTGCTTCACGGCAGAAATAGGCGGGGCGGTGGTACGTACCCGTGCGGACTCACAAGAGGTCGGTAGGACCAGTAATTCAGATCTATTCGAAACATTAACGAAATCAAATAATATCAAACTTCATAGCTTCTTTTGTATCTAATGAAAGCTGTAGACGCTTACGGCTATTTGCAACGCTACAAAATAAACTAGCAATGTATCCCAATGTGTATGTAATAAAATGAAGCCCGCAGACACTCCCTAGTAGAGTTTTGGGTTAAAGAAGAAACCGCGTGTTTCAGTTTAAAAGGCAGGACGTGGACGGTATTAAAAATTACAATAGCATTCATAGAAACTCTTAGGAACACGACCGAGGGTACGAATATTTCTAACATAACACAACAATGACTTTTTGGCGGGAACGCGAGGAGTTAAGTTGTGTGATTTGTTTTATTTTGTCTGTTTAGTGTTCCTTCGGCTTTAAATGTGTAATAATGGTTGTTTATTAACTGTTTATTATCTGTGAAAGTGCACAAATGTGGGAAAATGAAACCAAGCCGCTGGACGTAACTTCTCGAGATCCTCCAGAAAGTCCACTGAAAAAATCTTAGTAAATGACCACAATTTTACTGAGATTAAATTTCATTCCATTTCATTACATTTAATTTCATCCCATTTGATTAATGTCTCAAATTAATCATCTTCATTTCGTTTCACTCCATAATATTTTTCATAAAAATATGATTATAAATTAAAATAAGACATGACTTAAAGGTCTCAGTTACCAGGTCATAAAATCCCTTTAAAAAAAAATAACACAACAATGATTGATATAATAATAATACGTGTGATACAATACGATTGATCTTCAAGGTTGCACAACAAACAAAGCATCGGGATCTCACATTTCACATTACCGAGATGCATGATGTCGTTAAATAACGTCTATAAATTTCAAACGTTCATGTTTAGAAACTGGTTTTATAAACGCTATCTATAATCGATACAAGCGAATTCTAGGCGTATTCTGAATTGAAATACAAAAATATATTACAATCTATTAATGAACACGCAAATTACGAATTGAATATTTCAAGAGGCACGTGATGAATGAGATAAAAAATAAATGAGAGTGTTAAAAACGTATTTTCAGGTAAAAAAATATATTCCCAATTAGACGTGTTCCATTTGAGAAAAGCTCTCTTAAGAGGCTTACCTCGTCGCTACGCAGAAATAATCGTTTTTCCTATCCTGAACATCGAATGAAGGGTGTTTAGGTTATTTGATATTAGAAGAATAGCATAATATTATAATATAAAAGAAACAAATCGGTGTATTACTGTCAAGTAAACAATAAACATTTTTGTTTTGTTATTTTCTTGATCATACATGTTTGTTTTGACAACAGTATTTATAAAGGCATCCGACATCAAGTTATTGATAAAGTTTATAATGAAAGCCGATAAGGTATCTCGATTAACTTCTTGGTTTTCTTAAGGGATCATTTAAAGGACTGGTGGTAGGACCTCTTGGGAGTCCGCGCAGGTAGGTACCACCACCTTACCTATTCCTGCCGTGAAGCAGTAATGCGTTTCGGTTTGAAGGGTGGGGCAGCCGTTGTAACTATACTGAGACCTTAGAACTTACATCTCAAGGTGGGTGGCGCATTTACGTTGTGGATGTCTATCGACTCCAGTAACCACTTAACACCAGGTGGGCTGTGAGCTCATCCACCCTTCCAAGCAATAAAAAAAAAAAAAATTCTCAGCTGGTGGCGTTTTAAATCCGGTAGTAGATGCATTTGTAAAGCACCTGTTGAAGCTGTTAGATCACCTTCGGGAGCGCTCGGGCAGCTGTTAGCAACCCATCCCTTCTGACTGAATCCATGATCGCTCACCTGTCCAGGTAAAACTGGGAAGGCATTCGGACTACTAGTTATTGTAGTCCTAGGTTACTGTTACATATGACCGTAAATACCAACGCAATATAAAGAAGACGATTTATTAGTAAAAAGGTGGCAGAACAGATTTGGCTTTTGTAGTGGACAACTCATACAAGTTGAACTATTTATTTTCAATTTTAATTTAAATAAACTCAGTGTCAGTAACAGTATCCTTTTTTTAAAAGTTCACCTGGACACATCCTGTAACAGTACCTTGTTAGTACATAGAGCCCTCACAAGTTGTCCAAAACCACTTAAAAATCAGAAGCCAAATCATCAGCAGTGAAATCTGACGTGAGCTAACATTAAAAGTACACCACCGCCAAAATTTAAACACAAAGCAAAACAATGAGAATCAACGTCAAGAATCAACCTATCCTGATATCACAGTTTGAAAAGTAACTGAGCTAAAGATTAATGCGAATCGAGGGCGTAAAATTTCCAGAGATAAATGTAGACATGTCAATTATTCAAATGAAACATAAGGAAATCGTGTCGGTTGAGTTGAGCCGGGATTTCAATTTTGCAAATTGACGAGAGAGAAAAAAATCTATTTTCAACGTTGCTGCTAAGCCCTCGCCATCATCCTTTCGCGCTGCAAGTTCGAGAATATTCACGATCCATTTTTCTAATAAAATATTTAGTTTACGTAAAAGTGCTGGACTCTGTAGATATTTTTTTACCATTTAAAATGTATTACTTACTATCTATTTATAATTTAATGATTCCGAATTTTTTTTTTTAAATGAACATAGAGTTGAATTATAAACTAGCCGTACTCGCCCGCTTCGCTTCGCATTTAATATTAACATTATTATTTATTGTCATTATTATTAGGGAGTCCAACACTCATATAAATATTAGCCTATCCATTAAGTACATGTATTTTCTACATGGATACCAAGTTTCAAGTCAATCGGATGCATGGTTCAGTAGTTATAACGGAACATCCGTCTTCATTTAACACCCTTTTCACCGTGGTTCTGCTTAACCCCATCTGAAGGGCCAACAGTTTCTGCTTACGTTTGGGATTTCTTTGAATTCGCGCCTTCACGGCTTTTATCACTGCTGGAGTCCTAACAGACCGAGGGCGACCACTTCTTGACCTGTCATCTACACTAGAGTCTTCATTGTATCGTTTGATGGTACGATAAACGAATCTTTTGGTTATATTCAAATTTTTCAGTATGTTAAAATTTTGAATTGGCGCGTAACCGCAACGATGCAACGCAATAACTGCAACACGGTCTTCTTTAAGCGTCCACTCCGTATTTAAAAATGAGTAAAATTCTAAAAGTATACATTTTTATTTTCATGAACAATTCGAAATTCGAATTCAATAAACTTTTTTGTGGCCAGCATTCTAAAAGAAAAGTTTTTACTGGGTGACAATACTTATGACCTGACTAGTTATTAGTATAGATAGATTTAAATAAATAGAATAGAAGTAAATCTTTTTACGTTAATAAAATAATATATGATAACATGTAGTATCCTTTACATTTTACGGCCACCAGCGATATAGTAATGATTTTGAGTGACTGCTTCCCATGCGTTAGCTTCTGAAATAACTTCTAGACCTAATTGCAATTCGTAATCACGAAAGCTTTACATAAACCGTGAAACGGATCTACATTCACATAAAATTGTTGACCCGATGCCCCCTCCTAACCTTTCTGAAACTCAAGGTCTTGAGTGCTAAAAGAAATAACTACTCTCAATCTTGGTTACGCAGGGTAGGACATCTTGAAATTTCGCACTTATCATTACCACGATGCTGCCTATTTCTGCTACGTACCAAGGCACAAAAGCAGTTGCACTAATGGCGTTGGGATTTAGCCACTAAAGCTCGAAAGAGCTGCGGCGTCTGCGTACGTCGTACCTGTCAAGCTAAATAGAACGTTATCAAATCACTACATAGTATAAAACAAAGTCGCTTTCTCCGTCCCTATGTATGCTTAAATCTTTAAAACTGCGTAGCGGATTTTGATGCAGTTTTTTTTAATAGATAGAGTGATTGAAGAGGAAGGTTTATATGTATAATAACATCCATTAAATAGTGGAGAAATCAATAATAAATTACAGTTGCCGAAGCGAAATTATAATTTGCGTAATTACTGGTGGTAGGACCTCTTGTGAGTCCGCGCGGTTGGGTACCACCACCCTGCCTATTTCTGCCGTGAAGCAGTAATGCGTTTCGGTTTGAAGGGTGGGGCAGCCGTCGTTACTATATTTGAGACCTTAGAATTTGTATCTCAAGGTGGGTGGCGCATTTACGTTGTGGATGTCTATGGGCTCCAGTAACCACTTAACACCAGGTGGGCTGTGAGCTCGTCCACCCATCTAAGCAATAAAAAAAAAAAAGCGAAGCGAGGGCGGATCGCTAGTCAAATTATAAAAACAAGTTTCACATTCGGAGGCTTCCTCGAAAATCTCGTTCAAAATGTTTAGTTACAGCTAAAGCTTAAAACAGATGATAAAACCTAATTCACAGTATTTGTTCACGGGGGCGGGCGGGCAGACGAATTAACTGCCCACGCGGTATTAAGCAGAAACTTCATTCTATTAATAGCTGCCGGCTTGCCACCGACATTGAGACATGAGGTCAGTTGATATCTTATACCTTTAAACGAGCAATTCTTGTATGTATGTATATATATATCCAACGGAATCTCGGAAACGGCTCCAACGAATTTTATAAAAATTTAGTATACAGGGGATTTCAGGGGCAATAAATCGATCTAGCTACGATTTATTTTCAGAAAATGTTGTTTTATTCGTGTTTTCAATAATCAACTTTATCGATAATCAATTTAATGACTCTTCCCGACATCTATTGGCGAATAATATTATTTTTCATAATTGAGGGCAAGACACAATAACACTAAAGCTATTTCAGCAGATGGTGTTGTTAAGCCACCCGAAGCCAATGAGTGTTTGGTTTAAGGTTAGACCAAGAAAATGAATTGTTTATATTTATAATATTTGTGTGTTTTTAACTCACGTGTTCACTTAAAAATGCCTAAAGGATCTTGGAATATTTCATCATTTTATCAATATGTAATTCGTATTTAAATAGAATTTCTAAATAATACAATTTATAAAAAAAAAACAAAAAACAAAACCGAGCGAAGCTCGGTCATCGTCTAGTAGGTGTAACATCGTGTAATAAAAATGAAACCCGCAAAATTATAATTTGCGTAATCACTGGTGGTAGGACCTCTTGTGAGTCCGCGCGGGTGGGTGCCACCGCCCTGCCTATTTCTGCCGTGAAGCAGTAATGCGTTTCGGTTGAAGGGTGGAGCAGCCGTTGTAACTGTACTTGAGACCTTAGAACTTATATCTCAAGGTGGGTGGTGCATTTACGTTGTGGATGTCTATGGGCTCCAGTAACTACTTAACACCAGGCGGGCTGTGAGCTAGTCCACCCATCTAAGCAATAAAAAATAAATAAATAAAAGTTGAGGTGAGGTCAGAATTAAAGTTTTTGAGAATACATTTCCAAGACATTGGGAGGCAAGTCCTTATTCGATGGTACAAAACTTACCGGAGTCAAAATTGTTCCCTCCCGCGTCCATGCCTTGACCATGATATTCTGCAATCATAAAAAAAAATAACAAAGTGAGTTTACGTGCAACAGCTTAGATTCATAAACATCGACATTATCTAAAATAATGCAAAACAAACGAACTGGTAACTTAAAGAGAAAAATGATTCTGAAAATAATAATGAAAAAGTTTTCACACACCAATTGAATTGTTTTGTTACACAACAAAACGGTGTGTATTGTTGAATTTATTGTTCAATCAAAATGAATAAATTATAAAAGAGCAGCCAAGAGCGCCCTTGGACGTTGACGGGGGCCTTTGAAGGTCCCTCCTTCCCTAGATTCCTTTTAGTTAGGAGCTGAGCTAATTTCGTCTGCACGATCTTGTACTTGGTCGTCATAAAGTATTTGCTTTTAATTTCATATTCAAAGCATATTCGATTTAATATTTATAACTTGTAAATAATTTTGATCTTGAACTCCCCTCAGCCAGAATTGGCTTCAATATATGATGGCGGCCTATACAATAATGGTTTTTTTATTAAAACGTATAAGTACCACCACATTGCAACAAATTTTATCAAATATTAATCATGACATAAAATTAGAATTTCATGATATATCAAGATTTATTATTGTTATTAAAAAGACGGCAACAGATTTTTTTTTGTTTAGGTAAACCCACCGAAAGTCAAGGAAAGCGGACAAAATTAATAATTGAGTAATTGACTACCGTGCCATTCGGTCTGTGTGTATCCAGTCATCGGACTAATAAATAATCTTTGTTAAGATATTCGGAATATGGGTGTACTTTTTAATATCCCGTACGTGTCTTCCGGCACCCGAAATACTAGAGAAAGAATCGTCCATTTTTTTGTATCTTTTTCGTGTCAATGAGTTTTCATTTTTTAGAACAAAATATTAGCTATATATACCCACCCAATGTGACACGTAACCTATTCCAATGCTCAGACTTTTCTGAACGCTACTATTCATATACAGTTCAGAATAATTTAATGTAATCTACCGTACTATTCGCGTAATTACAAGGCCATTATTTTTATCACGGCTTCTCGTAGTTGTTTTTTATTTTTCTATTGCATAGGTGTGTGGACGAGATCACAACCCACCTGGTGTAAAGTCGTTACCGGAGCCCATAGACGTAAATGCCGCCATCCAGATATGAGTTCTAAGGTCTCAGTATAGTCACAACGGCTGCCCCGCCTTTCAAACCGAAACGCATTATTGCTTCACGGCAGAAATAGGCGAGGTGGTGGTACCTACCCGTGCGGACTCACAAGAGGTCCTACCACCAGTAGTTTACTTATTAGAATATTTTAACTACAGCTTACGTATTTTACAGCAAATATGTTATCACTATAAAGCGAGACTACGTTAAACCATCATTTTTACTTCGTTTAACATAGTTAAATATTATATATTATTTAAAGGAACAACATCGCAAATGCACCGTGCTTGGAATCACGAGGGAGTGTAATGCAAAATCTATTTCACCCCCCCCCCCCAACCCAGCGCCCCACCCCAGGTTCAGGTTCCTGCTAGATATCTAGGTGACCTAAATACGAAGTAAATTTTCAATGACGCATACACACACATACAAGGTTAAGCCTGCATGAGTAAGTGTACATTTTTATATCAAAAAATCAATTAGGCTTAGTTTTTAGTTTTGTGAACGAAAAAAACTGAAAAAAATCTGAAATACTCAAATCTAAAAAAAAAGGTTACTAGATACAACCCATAGAATTTCCTCGGACAATTTATTCACCCAAAAAACGATCCTTCCCATCTTTGTTTGTTATGTACATTTATTAAAATTAGTTTTCGCCTAATGATCAAAATTCGCGACCAAAACCAGACGCGATTCAGTTTTCTTTTGACGATTGCAAAATAAACCCTCAGAGATTTTATTGTTAGAGCTAAAGTTAAATGGCTACAAAGAAAAAACATTGCTTGAGAAAGAAACGACTAAAAGAAACTTAAACAGAATTTGCCTATTTATTTATATATAAATGCGTGGTTTATAAAACCCGTAAACAGTGTTGAAGCGCATGTAATAAAAAATCTATAACACCACCCGTCCCAGGTCTCAGGCTCCTAGATATCTGGGTGACCTAAATACGTACGTTCAGCTATTGCATACAACGCCTAGCCGCTACGAGTTTCTACCCGCATCCTGCATGCAATGTATGCATTTCATTAAAACGTACAACGGTACGTTAAGCCATTAAATCCGGTACTGAAATAGTTAAAGAATGGATTTGGCACATTAACGGCAACAACGATTTAACAAGATTTTATTAATGAAGACAAAAACAAAACATAGTTCTGTAATTCGGTAATTTCTAAACACGTTTTCCGAATCATAAACGATTAATGGCACATTCAAAGGAATACGCAACTTAAAGGCAATAAGGCTCAAGTTGCTTTTACTTAAAAATATTATACTTCATACCTTTCAAAACTTTTACAGCCAAAGACCAACATTTAAAAAAATCATCTTTAGTCTTTTGCAAAAGAGCATTGTCGTTATGTTCTGGGTTAATGTTAATAGTAAGTAACTTTGAAGTAAATTTTACAAATAAAATATTTGAGTGTTTTTCTTTTTGTACTCACCAAACATTTCTTTAATTACAAATTGCAAACTATTAGTGACGTCACATTGAAAGCGAAACTTATTGACACATTTTGCATCATCACATCCATCACATGAACATTATCTATTTTATCGAATCGTCATCATAGTTAAAGTTACGGTTAATATCTCAACGTGAACGCCTATTCGTTAGCATGACTAGGGACTATCATTGCCTAGTATAATCGGAACGACTTGATAATGCCTCCAAGGCTACCCAAGAAATGTTATTACATCAAATTGAATTTCAGTTGATCCTAAAAATATCCAAGCGTCCTACTCCACTTTCCAATATCAAGGATTTAATATGGAATGCACTGTACCTTTCACCTTAAGAAAAGTCGTGAATAAACCGAAAAGAGTTGCAAAAACTACACAATAATAATGAAACAACTACGTTCACTGATTTCAATATTGATCGTTTTAGGTGCCAGACTGCAGTTGCGCCTTAGAATCCCGCGGTCACTCACATTCCATTTAAAACCAAACTGATTCACAACAATAACAACAACAACAAAAAACAGTTAATAAATTCACAAATGGATGCCCAAAGCGATACGGAATGCACACCTGGATTACCCAACAGCTTGCCGAATGAGTGCTGCACGCGCACTGATTACCAAGTGTACCGCTGCGATCAAAGTGTCAACTGTCATGCGCATTAATGCACCATGTTTACTCCGCGCTTTTTCGATTTTGAGTGCAACGCTACTATTTATAAGAATACTAGCGACCCGCCCTCGGAAACTAATTTATTATTGATTTCTCCACTATTTAATGGATGTTATTATACATATAAACCTTCCTATTCAATCTCTCTTAAAAAAAAAACCGCATCAAAATCCACTGCGTAGTTTTAAAGATTTAAGCATACATAGGGATATAGGGACAGAGAAAGCGACTTTGTTTTATGCTATGTAGTAATTTTTACATTCAGCATACGTTTTCAGCGAGTTCAATTTTAATAGTCGCTTTCGCTAGATACCCGAGTAGACTTCTGTAACATAAACATTATCCAAAAAAATGCGTAACAAATAAAATCTAAACTGTGCTGATCGAGTGATCTTTCAACTGAGGAATTCTGGAAAAACGCCAACGATTGATAGGACGATGACCTTAAAAACGACATCGATTTTTTAAGCTTAATATTTTAACTAAGTGGTTATGGTTTATGAATAGGTCGTATTGCGAAAGATTGCAAATTTTTCGTTCAATGTTGCATTATAAATGTGTACTCTGCAAGAGCCCTTTTCAAGTTAAGACAGTGCACCAACACTATAGAAACTTGCTATCACTATTTCTTAGTAGCATATGATTTGAGTTGTGTAGGGCTTATTATCAAATCAAGCTTTAATACGTCTATGAAAACAAATGCCTTTAGTTACACTACAACTCAAAAATATAATATATTTTTTAACTAAACTAACTATCACAATGTTATTTCTACACATTTTCAGTAGACTGAAAGAATCCTGTGTCCAATGGTGCATACAGAGAAAATTACTTATACATAGATGATTTATTTATGTTAAATATTAACTTTCTATATATCATTCTATATTGACTGGCCTATCTACCTGTTGATGATTCGGTTCGTACGTGGACCACACACTTTAATATATGAGGTCGAAGTCTCAATATATGTCTCCTTCGGGGCAGAAATTGACAAAACAGCACTACACATTACGAAGTAAAAATTGAACGTAAACTTGCTACTAAATAATATAATTCTTTAAATTACGCATTTATTTGTATGTGCTATTAACCGTTTATAAAAACATGTTTAGAAATTACCGATTTACCAAACTCTGTTTTGGTCTTGTTTAGATTATTAAAATCTTCTTAAATTATTGCCGTTAATGTGCTAATACAACTTTAGGCTTTTATATCGAAGTTTTAATTGAAATATTATGGCTACCTACCGCTAAAATCATATGACAGAATGGTAACAGCAAAATTATCTCAATATTTAACATAGTTTACCTTGTGTGAACAAGTGTTTCGAAATGAGGTCTAATACTTAAAATTTTGCATAATTTAGCAACGTAATTAATTCGTTGAGTAGACCTCGAGGATGATCGTTTTTATTTAATTCGGCGGCATGAAACTATTTTCTTTATTATTCTAGACAGGCCCGTATAGAACTGAGTGGCTGCCGAAGCCCGAAGACGACATAGTGTGAATACCCATCTTGAAACACCATCGACGTCGCCCAAAACACGTCATTACGGATCCTCCCGATACACTAACGGTGCTTTCAGGTACCACAAGCACCAGTCACCGTCCTCGTCGAACCCGTCACTTGCGACGAAGGGCTCGACGAATGAATTAACCCATAGACACAGCCCACTGAGTTTCTCGCCGGATTTTCTTAGTGGGTCGCGTTTCCGATCCGGAGGTAGCTTCTGCGAAGCACTGCTCTTGCTAGGGCCAGTGTTAGCAACATTCCGGTTTGAGCCCCGTGAGCTCACCTACATCTTAGGGCGAAGCTGAAATAGCCTCTCAAGGAAAAAAAATACTAGATAGTATCAGTTCCATTGTATAGCACAACGGCGGTCCCACTCTATAAGCCGGAATGCATGACTGCTTGGCGCCAGGCATAGGAAAATCACTCCCAGGTATCTGGATGTGCGAACTCGAATTTTGCCCCTCGATCATTAGTAATCAATTTTGGTAATTCTGTGAAAACGTTTCCTATAAATGTATAGGTAGCATATTTTATTTAAAACTAGCTGACCCGGCACACTTCGTAGTGCCTCAATCGATAAATAAAAGACCTAAACTTTTGTATAATATAAACTTAAAACAAACAAAAGGAATCCGTCCGACGGGGGACATAGCAAAGGAAAAACAAAATCGTAATTTTTATTTAATTCCGAGCATTTTCATATTTATCTACCTTTTAAACCTTCTCTGGACTTCCACAAATAGTTCAAGATCAAAATTAGCCAAATAGGTCCAGCCGTCGAGTTTTAGCGAGACTAACGAACAGCAATTCATTTTTATATAAATAGATAGATATTCCTTGTTATTCCTAAATATTCCTTGTTACTTTGACGAACGTTGTCTTTTAAGCAACTAACTTGGGTTATATCAAATAAAATAGGAATGCAACTATTTATTCGTCCACTTAAAAATCTGAATTCTAAGACAGCATTTATTATAAATTTTTTAAACTCACTTACCGAAAACAAGCGTGCCTTGCAAAATAACATTATTCAAAGTCTTAAAAATGACTTAGTAATCGCTGTTCTCGTCGCTTTTTGATAACCCTTTTGCTAGTTGTTTTGTTACGTATGAATTCATAAATCCTTAATAAATCTCTTACTTCGATTTAAATTCGTAATGAGCCTCGATAGCGGTCAGAGACGAGAACAGTTAGCACAATTTGCGTTCATCTAAAATCGACACGATCATAAATATATAACGTCTAAATTGCGTTGATCGCTGTATATAAAATAAAAAGAGCGCGTTCTTTAACATAATCCGTTTTATCATTTGGTAGTCTGATATCAGTTCTGCGATGTATTCGTGTGGATAAAGTTTTATAAATGACATTTATTTCGTTCCTAAGAATGTTTATCACTTCGAGTAGCGCTAATTAAGCTTCTACCAACAGTCGTTACCATGAAATAATTAATAAGTAAAGTTAATTAATCATTACTTAATATGGGCCAAATTGCAAGGACGAGCCATCAAATAACAATTTCAATTCAATCGTTCGATTCATACTGAAAGTAAAAAAAAAACTTAACGAAACTCATAATGAACATGGTCATAATGAACGCTTCATTATTGCAGCGAAACATATCATGGGATGAAAATCTAAAGTTTAATCCATTCTGTCCACAGAACTAAGAAAATTATATTTAGACATGGAACTAGCACAACTAAAGCATTTTTTTACAGGAGAAATTCGCCGGATTCTCACCCGACCTAAAAACATAGACCAAGTAAAACAATCGTGTGACGTATTATACAGATACATCTTTATTAAATTCAAGTTAATCATTATTTTTCCTTTTGACAAATTAAGAAATAATTATCCACTAGTTAATTTCAAAGTTTTTGAATTCACCGTTCGTGAAATAAAAATTGATCAATACTTGGTTATGTAGATGATTTATGACACTGTAGGATTAATAAATTTCTGGAATTAATGCCTCATTTTTACTAAGCATCCTCCAGTTTAATTTAAATACTATAATCCTGTTGATTTTATGCTTAAAAAGCAGAGAAGACGACGACATTTTACGACTTCTTTCATACTCTTAGACCTGAGATGATAAAAATGACAGGCACTTAAGGTTATTTAAGGTCACATTAGTGCTTCAAAATTGGAGATATGAAACGAATTACTAGATAAAATTGACGAAAACGTCTCAACGAAATAAACTGGTAACAGATTCTGTGAAGTATAAATTGTTACGTATAGGATATAAAACGTATTGAGTACCAGTACGCAGACTTGGTCACTACCATCCACTGCCAATATTTGAATATGCAATTTCGAAAAGGGCACATGTCGCATATTTTGTCAAATACGTTTTTCATATACATGCGAGTTTTGAGGCTTACCTACACCCATTTTATAATAATAATTCCCGTAATTTTCAATTGCTAATTAACATTAAAATATATCTCAAAAGATAATATTTTAAATTTTACACTGCTTTAAAAAATAAATCAGTTTTTTAAATTTCCTGAACATTTTACATTTTCAGAGATGTGCCCTTTTCGAAATAGCATATTCATTTGTGTATACCAGGGTAAGAAAATCGATTTTTTTTTCCAATTTCTAAATTCCTCAATCTATTTGGGGAACGGCGTCTACGTTTTGCTGTTTTTGTACAAGTTTACCGTTTACTAACAGAGTGGTCAATTCATTAGCCCGTTAAAGCAAAGACAAAAAAAATAATTACATTAAGTCAATAAAAACATTCGATTGGAACATGGAATACGTGCGTTTTCATCACTGTCAAGTCAAGTGTGCTTAGTGCGAGTTTCTTAACGTTTTCCATAGCGTAAAAGTTAACCCAATTTTGTATGCAGTTCGAAACAGCGCCCCTAGCGGCAAACGTACGCAAACGATCCCAGTCCATACAAATTTGAGCAACTTTTACGCTATCGAGAACGTTAAAAAACTCGCACTAACCACACAGTTCTGGGAGTAATAGTACTTTATAATAAATAGGTGGGTTTATAGTTTATTGCCCTCCGCCGCTGTGTGACAGAACAGCGTTCTGTATTTAAATTTAAAATATGTCTATAAATAGGTTATTTAGTGGTCTACCTTCTCATGGAAAATAGTCACCAATATCCATAGACATCAATTTCAGCAGCGCGGCTAAGTTGGTATTACATTCAAATTTGTTAAACTTCGCTAGGGAGTTGTCAGACTGGACATACCACGGGGGCTTGTGTTTATGAGTTTTGACCATTGGAGACTCACTGTGTTTAATGGATACTGTTTAATGGATACTGTATAAAGTATATCTTTATTACCATGGTAATATATAACCGAATTATAGCGGCCATCTTGCGGCGGCGGATCTACCACATCAATATTGTTGTCTCCAAGTGACGATAACCAATTATCTACAACTGCTTCAACTCGTCGATTTAAAGAAATTTATTGAAATATGTCAAAATTTACTACATAATTTCAACTATAATCCGACTGAAAGCATCAGTCATTTTTGTATGTAGTCTGAATTATATGAAACGTATTTTTTTTTATCATTTCACACTATTCAGTTAATCTATGATATTTGAATACATAATATTTATACTCTTATTACGTAAAGGGGTGAACGCGTTTACAGACTTCGCTGTAAATATTACTGGAACATTGGATATCACAACTTGAACACCGCCTCTCATCTTGAGGCATTAGGTCGAACTCCACTGAAGTTATATCCTATAACTGCCATTTTATCTTTCAAACAGGAACGCATGAGTCTCGCGGCAGATATATGCAGATTTAGTAATAGCGAGCGGTCTCAACAATCATTATATTTGTATACTTAATACAACAATCTATATATTAATACGTGAAGCAAAAACTTTGTATCCCTTTTTACGAAAATTGCGCGGACGGAGGAGTATGAAATTTTCCACACTTATAGAGAATATAGAGAAGAAGTGCACAATGCTAATATTTTTTTAAAATAATGCATAAAAGATACATTAAATCAATAAAGAAAACATTACCCACACTACATACCATGTATTTGACGCACACACGCATGCATACTATTTACTGTCAAACTTTTGTTCTTGACGTCTGTGGTCAAATTGAGAATAGAATAAATATTGTTTGTCTTTGTTAATATTTTTTTATAGTTGTAGCCTTGGCGAAATTTGTGATTATAGGAAGTAGAAAATACAATCATAATAGTGTACAAACTTATTATACAATTCCAATTAATTATAGTCGAATTTCGACTACTGCGGGACCTCTAGTATTATATTACAACAGAATCGTTGCCCCATATTCGTTCTAAAGACCTTCAAACTGACAGTGAATGAGTCACTAAAAACAAATAAATCGCCAATCGTGTACATTTGTGCCAATTTTTGCGAAACACTAACAGCGATTTTCGCATTTGAGGTCACAGCTGAGACAAAGAACAACTAAAAAGTCAGCACAACCATCGCGAGGCCCGCTCTAGGGTGTTTATAGACCAGCCAATAAGGAACATTGCCATTATTCGCGAGACTATTTAAGGCCTTGGAACCGAGAAAGAGATGGAAAGCTTTTGCTGTCGCGTCACACGGTTCCGTTTTTTTTTGTAAAAATTGCGTATACAACCTCTCACGAAATATGCAGCGTAGATACGGCAAGGTAAATTGAAAAGAGCTCATTTAACTGAAATATTACCCGATGTTGGCCTTATTGTTCTCATTAGTGTTTAATGAAACGTAACCATTATGTTGAAACTTCGAATTGTAATTGCTGGTTTAACACTGTGTGTGTGCAATTAAGTTGTGTCCTAATTTTGGCTTTCGTGACGCATCCATGTTCTGTAATACATATCGCAAATTTTCGAGTACAATTACAATTTTGTGTAAGAGGAGGCTAACGTTACTAGCCATGAGAAAATGAGACAAACATGTTTATCTCTTTCGTGTACAGATTCGAACGCACCGCAATTCTGAGCCTTAATGTGGTTATATAAGTGGTTCAAGGCAGGTCGTTGGCCGCAGACGATATTGTGTAGACGCAAACCAGACAGACAAAAAAGTGAAACCGCAGGTTTTTGCAAAAAAAAAAAAAGGGAAGGCAACTCAGACCGTAGTGAATGAGACAATCATGTTTCGGTGATGAAACATTTGCTTTGCGACACAGTGCCATTCGCCAATAGCCTGCCCATCTAAATAGTCTAAATTATATTAGCGTTTTACTCGTTTTATTTCTCAGAACTGTTTACGACAGAACGTCTCCAAGGAATTTATATATAAAAACAAATTTAGGGCGACTAATTTAATCAACAACGAATTATCACAGTAGTGACAATTGAATATCGTATAGGAACCACGAGTAGTCAACGCATATCGACAATTATCGTTACTCTTATCTAATTAGGGCTTCTATATTAGACTCGAATGGGCCTAAATTTATTTGTAGCGAATTCTTAAATAACGATTTTTAATTATCTGAGTATTCGATAACGTTTTGTTTTAGTAGCCATGGCAGCTAAACGTATATGATGTATTGTGAAAATGTATAAATACTCATTTGACAGTCAGGTTCAAGGGAATCAAAGTCACAGATCGAAATATGCAGCATTAGCAGAGAGGCAATCATCTAATCTGAAACGATTTCTAAATATCGAATTGGGATTCAAAACTTCAAAACTGGATTAAACCATCTTACATTTTCGGTTCGGATATTAATATATACTGAATGGAAGAAGCGTTTACGGCCTAATACGTAAAGTACCCAATGTACTGGAATCAAATGAATATATCATTTAATTTTGAAAACTAGATCATCTTGTTTCCAATTTAGTCCATTCAGTTTTTAAGACTTCCACGATAAAATAATAATATCCTGTAACCAAATAAAGCCCTTAAATGCTGACACCCTTTTTGAAGGGTTAGTAATGGTAAACCAATGAACTGCATTACCAGTAGTGAACAAGTACACTACTTCCCTAGTTGTAAACCAGTGAAATAGTAGTATGGTTGACTAGTAAGTCTTTCGAGGCCAAGTCGCAGATCAGTATGTTCTGCTCTCTTTTTGATGATTAACCAGCTACAAGTTTCTTCATTAAGAACCCCAAACTGGAGCAGAAGAATGGCAGCATTTCTTGTAATAATAAGCATAAGAGTTTGTCTTATGTATTTCCTCATTCTTAAGCCGTTTTAATTATTACTCCAAATATCATATATGGTTACTTATCCTCAAGTCGAACCAGTTAAGAAGTACATGACTCTTCCCATAACTTTATTACTTTCTATGACGATTTTTAGATAATTAGTGAACAATGGTACCAATTTCATCACATACACTCTTATGTAATCTACTGAATGATTCAATGGGCTGGACCTCATATTGCAAGAGCGAGGTTCTTGCTCTCCTCTACCTTGTAAGCATCAATATTGTATAGGCAGGGGTCCAGCTCAACCTAAATGGTTATAAACAGAGATCATATGTCGATGTCTCCACCTTATAGAATCCCCGAGATGCTCTACAAGTGGATTACTATCATTTTGGATAGGTGAAGCATACAAGTGGTCAACGGCTGTTCCTGTACTGAATCAACTAGCATTCCATAAAGCTAATTAATCTCCTAAAACTATTTCTATTCCACATATCGTGCATACTCTTTGGCCAGTTTTAAGTGGTTTATACATCAAAATATTCAAATTTGATAAAAAAAACTTAGAAGGTTTTTTTGGTGATTTAATTTTTCCTTTCCATCATTAGTAGAACCATAATACAAATTGTTTTCATTAGTGTTCATAAATACTTGTTGGGAAAACTTTTATTTCTTGGTAGTTGTGTGCTTCTGCTATAGTTACAGCAGACAGGGACTTATCTACCCATTGCTGCGGAGAAGCACTCATTCATTAAGCTTAAAGGGTGGGTCAACCATTTTGCGATACAATTGAGATTTCAGCGTCATGTCTCATAGTGGATGATAGTATTCACAATGCTATGTCCACAGGTTCCACTAACAACTTATCATGTGGGTCGGGTGCTGTCCCAGTTGTCCAACCATGTAGTGCAATAATAAAACTCATTCGTGCAAATGCTAAAGGGAACTGTAAGCCTCAGCACAATATGAATAAAACTTGGTGCATAAATAATAAAAACACATATTTACATTTTAGAATCATACGACTGTTGATTCATTCTAGTCTAGTCTAGATGTCCTTGTATGACGGCCAGTTTAGTCTGAAGTTCAATTATTTTTTAACCTACATTTTAAGTAACATAATTGATTAATGATACATGTAAACACCTCAAATATTTTCAGGACTCACAGTAGATTGATTCTTGGCTATGCAAATATGGTTTAAAATTAGAATGCAAATTACAAGAAGCTAAGTATTCTCCAGCATTCTCCTCTTATAACCAGCTAATAAATTTTTGTCCATGCTGTTGATTACTTATCTTTTTTACAAATGATAATTATGATGCTAAATAATCAAACAAATTTGTTTGATATGTACATATGTTGTTTGTAATGGTGCAAAATAATTCAACAAGGAGGATGAGGGAAAACATTGTAAACGGGTGTGTCTAAAAATAATAATAATAATAATCATCAAATAATAATATTTTTGCAAAAATTATAAAACAATATAAAAATCATATCAGACTACAAATACAAACTATGATAGAAGATTAAACAGTATTGTAAACAAGTATCTAAAGTCTGAGTTTAATTCATAAACTTGGTTATTTATGATCAATATAAATTTAAATGAACATTGCAATAAATTAAATATGTAATTCCTTTTTAAGCTGAGGTTAGTTTAAAATTCTCTCAAAATTTCTCAAGGAATTCAGGAATATGATGAAAACGATTTTATACATTTTTATTGCCATATGAATATTTATGATTTACTAAATACATGCTATGAATATTTGGATAGCTTAGATTTAAAACAATACATTTTCTTCAAACTGAAATAAATTACACATTTATTAGTTTTGTTAATCATTATTAAGAACAGCTATTTTTTTTTCATATACTGGTTATTTTAAATATTCATTGGATATTGATTTTAGACCAATGAGTGGTAAAATGGCAGAATAGAATTGTGAATATTAATGTGAGGCACTAGCATACTTATTATATGATAATTAATTGTATATTAATGTGTGAACTGACAATTGTCATTTATTATAATAATGCAGTTTCATACAACTCTGAATATATTTTAAATTCATATGCATTCGTTTTTTTTTTTATTAATATATCTAAATTCATTTCTTTTTTTGTGCACCTAGTCATTTATTTCTAGTCTGTTGATGAAACTAATGAATGAATCTTCTTATTGTTTTAAATAATATTCTGAACATCGAATGGCATTGATTAAGCTTCCAAAAAAATTAAGAAATTTTCTTCATAAAATTCATATAACGCCTTCATCATACCATCTAAAATCATTGAAACGCATTGATTTTTCTACAAATAAAGAAAAAATTAATACAAATAGTGAATCTAAGGAGAACCATAGAATCAGTGCAATAATGACAAATAAATAATAAAAAGCTATTGCATTACAGATTTTACTTGCCAACTACAAAATTACCCATATCTGGCTCCATTACTGCAATTTCTATCTTCAAGATATATTCTTGATGGCTCAAACTAATCAAAGGTTATCTTCATCAAACCAGATTCTCCCACAACTCCTTTGTTTCCAAGCATAGTAGTAACACAACACACACTTTTCTTTGTTCTTGGTTCAAGACTGTATATAAAATAACACTACACAAGACTCACATTCACTGCACTATGATGTAAAGCATCTCTGGCATAACTATGTCCTGGATACTGAGAACAAAGGACAATGTTGCACTTGTACACTGTACACTGGTAATCACATCACTAGACTGATCACATCAGAGGCAATCAGATTGTAATGAGATTACAAAATGACAAGTGACATTCGGGTGGTGGATCCCGGAGACGCGGCCAGTGACCCCGCACGGCGCTCAGCTGACAGGCGGCGGCGGCCGGTGCTGCGGCTGCGAGCGTGTCGGCTGCCGAGAGCGGTCCGCCCGCCGACGAGAGGTCGCAGACAAAAAAATCGATAGGTCGTCAACCTCCGCCGGCTGTCAGCCGCGGCTGGTCCCGGGCGGGTCGCGCGTCTCACGAACGACACGCGCGGGTCCCGCTTCGCGAACAAAGATTCTCCAGGATCGAATTCGCCATTTTGAAACGGGAACAATAAAGTATTTACTTTTGAACGTTCCTAACAAGAGGGAACATTGGTCGCGACGGTTAACGAATGATTCTTTCTCATCACAACCGGTGTTCCGAACGCCGGGATTTTTCAAATTGATACGTACTCTGACTATTTATTCCCTCGTCACCGCTGCCGATATCCGACATCGCAATACACACCGAATTTTTCAAGCTATTCACCGATCTTTTCGGTTTCGAAAACTCTAGGAGAGTTCGGATTCGGAGTTCGGACGGTTGTCTATGATAAACAGTCTATCAAAATTGAATACCGCTAAGTGTCAAAGCCATAGTCATAGATTATACACTTAATATATTAGATGGCCATAGTACTTCAGTGGTCAAAGCACCAATCCGGCGAGAAGGAATATGTCAAAATGTTAACTAAATACCTACTACTTTTGTATAGTTTTAAGATACGGTATTTTTATTACGCTATTATTTTCAGATCGATATTGAATTTAATTTATTTCACTATGTTAGATTAAAAAACGCGTTTATTTATTTTTATGTTTCATTAATTTAGTTCGTCCGTTTGACAGGCAAAGGGAACATTGCGCAAATGTACATTCATATCTCTAATTGAAAAACAAAAACTGTACAGAAAGGAAACTGTTGCAACACAAAATATTTGACAGATGCCTGAATATTGCTAACAACATTTTGAAAATAAGCCTGCTAATTATACAAGTTCCAAACAACAAGTTTTGGGCCGTCGATCTACTGACTAATTTTATCCGTGTCGATTACCTCAAATGAGTCGTCTATTATCAAAGCCGGCAATCTGGCTTTTGAACAATATTGGTAAATCAGAAAAACGAATTATTGACTTTGTATTCCATTGGCAGTCACAAAACTCTTCGGAACGACATCTTAGATAAATAACAGGTTAACTATTAACCTTTATTTAATGCAGGTTTTGAACCGTATTCTTTGAAGGAGACGATTATATTCAAATCAATCTGTATTGACATAGCAATAAATTTTTTTTGTCCAAATGCACAGATTGCCACCTTTGATAATAGACGACTCAAATATATTTTTAAAATTCTCATTATTTTATATGCCATATTAGGATTTTGTTTTTTCTAATTGTAGATACCTATTCATGAATCTATTATTAAAATAATTATGTTTGATTAGAGTACATTTACATTAGTAGTTACATTACTACTAGCTCTCACGAGCTAGCTTGTCAATTGGCTCTTTTCAGCTTTACATTAATTTGTGAGTTGTGACCAAAGCTTAGCTTTTGTTCTTACAATGACACTCCGTATCTAAAAAAAATAGTAGGAAGCGTTTTTATTCAACTTTACAAAATGTATTGAAAATTTCAAGTAAATGCAGTAGAGTATTTTAATATTCAGCTATTATATACGTATGTCGCCCCATAAATTAATGGAAAAACTTAAGCTTAAGCTTTTAATTACAAAATTAATATCATTTATAGAGTCAAAGCATTACTGGGCGCGAGGCTGTGCGGCTAACGCCGCCCCCGTCAATCAGCAGATTGCCCAGATCATGCCACTTTTCCATACCGCTCCTAAAGATGTTTTATTTCAGAAATCTGTATCTTTTAGTTAACTATTTTGGGATCCGAATTACTTAAGATTGTAAATACTTGTAGTAGAAACACGCTTTTATATGTATTGTTTATTCTTGCCTATTTACTGGTCGTAGTTGACTAGCCCTATAACGTACAAGCTGTGCAAAAATGTACGAATGTTCAGTTTATTTTAAAAATTCCATTGAAGTCTCAGCAAAATCCTAACAAAATTAGTTTACTGTTCGGGCAAAAGTCATGGCTTTGTCTAATTATGCTGAAGATTTGGCTCTATGTGACATGTTCCTTGTGATGATCCTGTTTCTACATCCTAAAGATAAAAAATATCTTTGATTTTCAGATTTGAAAGTTGACATAAAGTTTTTTTTTTTTTTTTATTGCTTAGATGTGTACTACGAGCTCACAGCCCACCTGGTGTTAAGTGGTTACTGGAGCCCATAGACATCTACAACGTAAATGCGCCACACACCTTGAGATATAGTTCTAAGGTCTCAGTATAGTCACAACGGCTGCTCCACCCTTCAAACCGAAACGCATTACTGCTTCACGGCAGAAATAGGCGGGGCGGTGGTACCTACCCGTGCGGACTCACAAGAGGTCCTACCACCAGTAATTACGCAAATTATAATTTTGCGGGTTTTGATTTTTATTGCACGATGTTATTCTTTCACCGTGGAAGTCAATCGTGATGATGAGTGCGTATTTCATTAGAAAAATTGGTACCCGCCAGCGAGATTCCAACACCAGTGCATCGCTCGATACGAATGCACCGGACGTCTAATCCTTTAGGCCACGACGACTTCCTTGAGTAAGTTGCCTTACTCATATGTTCTATGGTATCTATGGTATAAAGAGTTAGGAACTAATTGAGGGATTTTATATAGAGTCCCATCTTTATTTCGCCGTAAAGTCGTGTTTTATGTAATTAACATCACAGTTAAAACAATATAAATTTTATTGATGTAGCGGCATAAACAATTCTAGGTTATTAAATAGCATTAGTTATTATACACATTATAAATTATTTTACGTTTTTAAATTTTCGGCGGTAAAAAGGTCCCGTGTCACAGACTATATTCTTTTTCCCACCTCTCGTGCGTTCCGGCTTACGCATCATAAAAATGTGCGTTCATAAACGCCACATAATCACTAAAATATGAAACCTAGGTATATGCTAATCACTGAAGTATTAAAGGTCTATGGAACTAATTGATGAGATCTTTCATACAGACAGATCATACATACATGTATGGTTTGATACCTTCGTCGTTCCAGTTGGAAAAATGGAACTATGCAACTACTGAGATCATTCTGGGACTCTTTGCGGGAATGCGAAGAGCGAAGCTGTGTGAATTGTTTTATTTTGTATATTTAGTGTTTCTTCACTTTTAAATGTGTAATTACATTGGTTTATTAGCTATTTAGTATCTGTGAAAGTGCACAAATCTGGGTAAATGAAACAAAGGCACTGGCTGTAGCTTTTCGGGATTTTCCAAAAAGTCAATTGAAAAAGTCTTAAAAATAACCACCAATTTACTGATATTATATTTCATCCCATATCATCTTATCTCATTTTATTTAATTCCATTTCATGCGAATTGATTTAAGTCCCAAATTAATCAACTTTATCTCATTTCACATCATATTATAATTTTTCATAAAAAAAAAACATTAGGCTTTTTGGTACGATACTTTTGCCTTTCCAGTTAGATAAGTAGAACTACTACTCTGTGAAATATGACCGTTTGCCGGGAACGTTCAGTTTTGAATTGTTCTATTTTATCACTGACTCAAGAGCTAATTAGATTCACTTTGAATTAATTGAAAAGAACTTTGTTAATAACTTACAAAGTTCTTTTAGATTTATACGCGTAACAATGATTGCTTATTAACCTCTAGCATCTGTGAAAGTGAATATGATGTTAGAAAAAGGAACTAACTAACTCGCTTTTCGTATTCTTCCAAAAGTCCATTAGCCTCAGAAATTCGCCTTATTTTTTTATTAAACCTCAATGAAGTTTACCCCATTCAAATAGTTAAAAAAAGATTTTTGTTATGATATTTTGTCCAAATTTTAAACTTAAAATAGAGCAAAAAAAAAAATGTCGCTTAAACCAAATATCCTTTCAGCCCTCGATATGATACATATAGATGGCGACATTCACGTTGTGATTGTGTATACGTTCCAGTAGGCCATAACAACAAGAGGAGCTCGTTTCGTCTATGTAAGCCTGTCTACCTAATTCTGGCGTGAAACAGTAATGCGTTTCGGCTTGAAGGGTGGGGCAGCAGTAGTAGTTAAAACTAAGACTTTAGAACTCATGTCTCGAGGTGGTTGACAGAATTTATCTTGGAGATGTGTATGGGCTCTGGTAACCACATAACACAAGGTGGGTCGTGAGCTCGAAAATAAAAAAAATAAAGTAAAAAGCAATTTTTTTTAGTCCAAAATAAAGATAAATTTTTGGAAATTTTAGTGGAAAAATTATAACAATGTCTCAAAACCTTTATAATCAGTTTTTTTTAATTTCCGTCTCTTACAGTAGAAGTTGGCCCAACTTTTTTTTCTTTTTCTTTTTCCTACCTATGCTCATAGCCTTGAGAGGCTATTTCAGTTTCTTGACGTGTAGGTGAGCTCACTTTGCTTAAATCGGGAGTGTTGCTAATACTGGCCCGAGCAAGAGTATTGCTTTGCAGAATCTACCACCGGATCGGAAACGCGAAGATCCGGCGAGAAACCCAGTGGCTGTGTTAATGGGATGGGAGATGGGTTAATTTACCCGTCGAGCCCTTCGTTGCAAGCGATGGGTTCGGCGAGGACGGTGACCGGTGCTTGTGGTACCTAAAAGCACCGTTAATGGATAGGGATGATCCGTAATGAAGTGCTCTACCGCTAACCAAGTCACATCTAGTAAACCGTCACTTCCGGTGTTCTCATTCTAAACTTCATTTAGTTTAAGCTAAGTACAGAATTAATAACGTATCACGTTTTAAAGATTCAGTTCCACTTTAATTTGCTCATTCCTATTAATAATTATTTTAATCAATGATCGATGCAGTTCTGTTGCAAATAAAATAACGTGATTAAGTTTATATTCATATATAATTCCCTACCTAATTGATTTTTTTCCTATCTAAGCTGATGGCTTGAGAGACTATTTCAGCGTAACCTTAACTAGTAGGTGAGCTCACGGGATCAACCTGGGATGACTGGTACTAGCTTTGGAGCATTGCTTCGCTGAATCTACCACCGGATCGGAATTGCGAACCACTAAGTTGCGTCTATGGACTAGTTTGCACGTCGAACTCTTTATCGCATTTGACGAGACCGATCAGAGCGATGACCGATGCTTGGAGTGCCTAAAAGCACACAGAGTGAATCGGGAAGATCCGATTGGACTTAAACAAGACAATAGTAGATTTGCGTTACTTTGTTGCCTAGCTCAGAAGCATAGTTCGAAGACTATTACTACATATAAACCATAGATAATACAACATACACCACATTGGAAATCATAGAAATTAATAAAACAACATTCTAATATTACAAATGACTATAATTTTGTCACAATTTTTCCATACAATGTTAATAATAACTTTTTACCTTAAATTTATTAATTATAATACATTACTTAAACATTACACTATGATGTACTTCAATAATTAAAAATTCTTCCTGTTTAATTCTAATTACAATCCAGAGTCGTTTTCCGATTATTTCTTTTAAAATGTTTTTATTTCTTTCACAATAGGACCACGTAAAGTTATTCGAATGAAAAGAAATTCATGTTTCAAATGAAATTATTACTCCAGAAAGTTTATTACTTTTTCATTATTTTACAAATTATTATTTTAATTCGATTAGATCTTAATTTACCTAAAAAATATTTTCTTGCTTATTGCTATGAGAAGTATAGTTAAAAACTGTACAAACATTAGTGTTTTACCGCTAGCGTAGTTTATTAACGGACATTGAAACGATACTTAGAACATGCGACATCGCTCAACAGTGACAATACTTTACAAACCCATAATACATATCATTAATGTAAATTGTACTTTAGTAACGCGTTAGTGGCGACGCGGTTCCATTTTAAATTGACCATTTCTGTTCCGTACAAAGAGAAACAAAAAAAAAAAACAAAATCACCTTTGCACCTAATAAAGCAGAACAATTCCTTATGAAAGAATAACTTAATGTATCTAAAGAAAAGTTATTCCAACGGAGAACAATCTCAACATTACCTCAACGCCGAGTCGCCACTATAGAAATAAGCACCGTGATTCGAAAATGCGAGTCGTTTGAGTGCACGATATCACCCTTGGCTAGACAAATAAGTACTACCGTAATGTACGCTAAATTGATACAGACCGGGAGAAACTCATACATTACTTGGACGTATTTCTCTTAATTTTCAACAACACATATTATTCGACGTAACATAAACACATCACATTCACACTAGCCAAGGGAACAACAATTACAACGGCTATAAATAGGCAAATACAGTTATTTTTTTATAGTAAATAAAAATAATGTAATAAGTACATATCAATAAAATTGAGCTAAATTCAAACTCCGTCGCTTCAGATTGGTTTTGATTTTTTTTTGTTAAAAACACCAACAATATTAACGGCTCTTTTACTTATGAGATTTCTCGAAGACAAAAACTGTTATATTATTACTATGTAGATGCAAAATGTTCGGTGAAATTCACGGTTTTATTATTCAATAAGAAATTTCGACACCAAAACAAACTAAACACTAAATATTATCACAATAATACACGAGATTAAAAATTTTCCATCTAATTTTTTCAAAGCCCGAAAGTCGGACAAAGGCTAACCCGCCGAACTAATTATTATTGCTTCTGTTACGAGAGACGACAATGATATTGCTTCAAATCTCTGGGCATGAATTCTAATTGTCCTCATCAATATGCCTCTGTCGATCGATTATCAAATTACGTACAATCCAATACGCGGATTGAATGGTAACATTTTAAATTCTTCAGAACATGATTGCAACTACAGCCGTGTAGTTTTTTTTGTAGCCCTTGTAGGCAGACGAACATACGGGCCACTTGATGGTGAGTGGTTACTGTCGCCCATGGACTTCAGCAATGCCAGGGGCAGAGCTAAGCCGCTGCCCACCGGATTGAACCAAATTGAACCACTCAATCAATCGATTTTGTAACTATATTATAGTACTTCCATACTATATTATGTGAAAGTGGGTATGTTTGTCCTTCTATCGCGTCGAAACGAAACAATATATTGTCATGGTTTTTTTTAAACTGGGCTTTGGGTCAGGAGCGTGACATAGACTAACTTTGATCCTGAAAAAAAATCTCATTCCCACGAGAAACTGTTTTATTATCATTGGATATAATTGACATTTTTTCTTGATGAGGCGCGCAAAACGCGGGAAATGGCTAGTAAATCATGAGTTACAATTCGTTTTGTATTTATTAATTATTACCACTAAAACTGAAATCTATGGAACTGAAGTCTTCGTTAATTGACATTGACTTTACAAAAATCAAGACACCTGACATTTATTGTACGTACGTTTTTTTTAAAATATAGAACAACTAAGCACCTGAATTAATAAACACAATGCCATAATTATTAGTAGAAACAAATTGAATTGCGAAAAACAATCATCAAGGTCTATACTGTGCGCTTATGTCTTGCTTATCCGATTGAGTTACAACATTATTCTTGATTTTCAACGTAAAATTCCGGCATAGAACACCATCGACGTACGATAGATGGCGTGCGCGTAGTTTCAAACAAATTTTACATGTACTTTTGCACGAGACTCGTTACTTCGTTATATCAGTGACAGAGGCATAAATCTGATAACACAGAACGTTGCCAATAAAATTTGGCACGACAATACTGTTAACACGTACCTATAGTTGTTCGCATCGAGACGGAGTGTGGGACCTTAAGCGACTCTTTAAATCACAACCAAGCGACGCGGGGACGCTTAATAAGACGAATCTATTGTACACGTGGGCCGTAATAAGTCTGTTTTCATAGAGCTTAAAGCTTGTGTACACACACCACTGCGCGAAGAGTCCACGGATGCTTCGAATGAACATACAGCAAAACGTTATCATAACGCATTACGCAGTGTTGTGCGTTCCGAAAATCAGACACAATCGCCCAAAACTCTTCTAATTGAAATTCACAATTAAATGCGTACAATAAAAAAAACATTTCACCCGATAATCAAACTTAGGATGCCATAGCATTAGGATGCTTCATTCAAAACATACTACTCTAACTTGAGCTAAGGTGTCATTCATAAATTACGTCACACGTTGATGGGGAGGGGGGGTATCACCTAAACGTGACACAGTGTGACAAAAGTCCTAAAATTCGTGTGATGTAATTTATGGATGGCTCCTAATTGTTTTTTTTTTATCGGATTATTTAATGTCGAATTAAAGGCATTCCGTGTACAAATCGCCCATTATCGAATTCAGTGCGAGCTTGTGATTCGTGCAATTATGTTCTACCAGACTAATATGTTACTCTGTGTGCAAACTTACATAGTCACTGATAATGTGCTCAAACCAGTAACATATTAGTTAAGCAGTTAAATATTTCATTAAAACCTACAACATTATGTATGAGAAAAATGTGTAAATATCCTCTTTATTAATCATTCAATAAATTTGCATTACACACACGGAATCAATGTTAATAAAATTGATTATTAATTCATATATGAACGGTAAAAAATAAATCAACAAATTTGACTACACACTTGTAATTATTATAATATTAGTTTTAAAATTTCATTAATATTGCCACTGCAAGTTAGTATTTGAATTTTACAAAAATATACATACTGTACAAATAGTTGAGCGACTCAATGCATACACTGGTCAACCCTAAATAACTGTTTGGACGATCAAGTCTTAGTGACAAATACAATTCAATATTATTCATTAATCGAAAATATTAATATTACTATGAACTTTTTTTTATGAACGGGTCATTTGTCTGTACTAAAATTTTGTCAATTTATCATTAAAAATTGATCATTTCAACAGTCCCTAACTAAACGATCCATTTTCCACGTGGACATATAGACAAAGCGCCCTTAATATTAAAATAGAAATTAAAGAATTACTCTGTTTCAAAGTTAAAAGTCATTCTCTATATTATTATTATCATTAAGCTTGAAATAGAGCAATACAAAAATTTCTTGTCAAATCCACGTGCAAAACGAAAGGGGACACGTAAATTATTTAAAATACCGTGCGTGCGCGCTCGCCTCCGAGCTGCGTGTGCGCACGCACGCTACGCACGTACGTGTAAAGACTAACACTAACTCGTTGATAGACACTTACATTTAAAAGGCGTTATATTTTGAACGTAAATACGACAAAACGCGAAAATGGTAACTCAAAAAGAATCAGTTTTTATTTTATAGAAAATTATTGTTTATAAAGGAAAAAAAATAAAAATCCACGATTTAATTGAAACGATTTAAACGATTCGTAGTAACACGTCCTTGTCATATTTACATTCATAAGACCGTCACTAAAAACTAGATGTTAGTCCAGCACGAATCCGTTCCGATCAGCTAATATCATACCTTAATGCACTCAATAGGAAAGTCGTTAATCGCTCGTTCGTTTTCTTACAACGGTTCCGAGAGAAGAAAAAAAAAGCAGACTTAATTTAATTCAGAAAGTACGAACGCTTGCTATCTAGAACAGAAATTGCGCTTGAAAATGCTTGTACCGATTAAGTGATGCTTATTGTCATTCACAAGCATTCGAAAATAATTTAAATAACATATGATATTTCAAGTAATGAGGATTTAATTTAGCTTTAATGAGCTTACTAGTGCTAGCCTTCAGTCCTACATTAGTAGATCCCATCCCTATATAACAATAATGACACACACAATGAAAATACCGATAATACCATAACAAAAAATTCGATCACTAATCTCCGACATTGCACATTTTAACGCGCAGGAATATCCGAGCCTTATTCGACGGAAAGTAAAATTATTTAAGGGTCAGCATAACCAGATTCAATATTCGAGTGAAAATCGAGGGAAAGTAAAATTATTTAAGGGTCAGCATAACCAGATTTAATATCCGAGTGAAAATCGAGGGAAAGTAAAATTATTTAAGGGTCAGCATAACCGAGTTTAATATTCGAGTGAAAGTTGGGAGACGGTTTAAATTAACAACATAGTATTTAAGGAACGATTTATGTTTATCCGAGCGCATCATTTATTCCCTCGAGCGAAAGCTTTTGAATTATTATCGATAGTTAAGGCGCAGCTGCTGCTACAGTACCATAAACGTAAGTCAGATGGCGCACGAGTTGTTTCAGCGAATGGGTGTTTTTGTCCACAAATCACTCAAAGGAAAACCTGTTCAGCATAAAATCGCTTTTTTTTACGCCAACATTATCAACAATTTACATAATTAATTGTAAAAACGTAAGACTCGTTTTTGCCTGGCAATATTATCACGATGGCGGTTTTCCTTAAATTTCCTTTTGTTAAGTTTTATTTTGTACAGTAAATTATTCCATTTGTTATCGGTTGTTTTAATTAAAATACTGTCTCCGTTAATTTGAAATAAATATATTAAACTAAGCATGCACGCCGATGGTATGATATAAATGTTTTAAATTCCCTAAGCATTGAGATAAATCGTAAATTAAGGCAATGCAACATCACAACAAACAACAGTGACACGTTATATTGAACTGCCAAATCTCGACACTAAAGGCATAAGGGTGAGATAATATTTAATTAATTATTAAAGAAATATCGTATTCTAGAAATATATTATTAATAGTCGCATTGAATACATATATCTATAGTATAAGTTATAATGTAGTATAATATGTAATGTATCCAATACAATTAATTACTAACCAAACACAAATTAAAATTTGCGGTTCGAATATTTGAGATCTTGGATTTTCGACCTTATGCCTCTAGTGATGAGAGATATTCAAAGTGACATGTTTCGTCTCAATCGGCAGTCCCGTTAACAATGTCAACTATCAAAGCACATCCTATACGATTGAAATATGAGATGAAATTCAAAGTTAATTCAAATACTGCTTTAAAATTATAAGATATCGAAAAAAGGTCGATAAACAAGGAGACTCTTCAATTATGTTTAAATAAATAAAAAAAAATGGTATACGAAAAGTTTTTATGAAGCATACAGCACTAAAATTAAATGTTAAGAAGCCGACATCAATAAGACCCTTTGAAGAAATATCATAGCGTTCTTTTGGGCGACACACACAAATCGCCTTTCTGTATTTTTTCTGTTGTCTCATATGAGCTCTGAATGGACTTGAGGCAACAGGTTCCCCAAAAAAAACAACAGCTACTTTGATTAGTTCACATGACAATTTACAGAATATAAAAATGTACAAATAATAATCAAAGCATTTAGGTATTATTTCGGTCCTTAGTCTCTCGCGATTTATTCCACTAGTCATAATAAAAACTAAACATTACTCTCAATTGCATTTAAATATCGCACAACAGCCGGTTAGTCTTGGCGACTTACCCATGCGAAGCTGAATTTTCATTGAAACTATTTTTGAAAATTTTATAAATGGCAATCAATACTCGTTTTTACGTCATAAGCAATACAACTTATAATGGAGCCGTCGCCTCAAGTCACACTTTGGACTAGTTAATAAAATGTTGGTAACTTTTCAAATCTATTCAATGTATGGTCATAATTGTGTGTAAATAAATGAGATAGGGAACCTTTTTGCGTTAATAGCGACAAAATAAACGATTTGTATGCATCAGTTTATTCAAAATTAAACGTACTATAGAAAAAAATCTGTATGCCATTCTGCTATCTCCTTCTAATATATTAGGAATGAAAGAGATAGCACAATCGACACCTCAAACGTACACTAAAAATGGCGCTAAGCGAGCACGCACCTTTAAATAATAATTATAATAAATATAAAATAAAATCTTAAGCAATCTTAAATACCCTGTTGATTTAAATTTTAAAAATTATTTTCCCCTTCTGTAAAATGAAAAAAAAAAATAAAAAAAAAAAAAAACTTAAAATAGAGTTATAGAAGATGCATTCGAATCACGTAACGAGGGTAAAAAATATCAGTGTAGTATCATCTAAAGCCAACAATTCGAGGTATCAGAGAGAGCACATACATAATTTAAATAATATGTATAGGAACGAACCTTTTTCCAATTTTTTTATTTTTTATTAACGAAATTTTATCGATACTTTCTTCTCAACTATCCACAGGATGGAACCAGTCTCTGTTCGAAAGTCGAAACCTCGTTACATCATTCGGAGACATTACAAAAGCATATAAATCGACGCAATTGAGCACAATCCGACCGATCCTACCGACGCGTCCCGGGTAACCACCGCGTTTCGACTCCCTACCGTATAAATTCATCCGTCTATACCTATCATTAAAGTATATGTCTTTATTACGTATGTTATTTCGTTTTTATTCTTAACTTACAATTAAGATTTTTATTTTTGTGCAAAGAAAAAGATTTAACGTTAAATTTGTACAATTATTTTTTTTTCACTCCGATGTTAACGACTATTTTTTTTTTACATTACGCCAACACACTGACACTTATTTTTAGAGTATGCGGAAGGACTCATTTGTAGAAGTTTAAAAAAAAAAAAACGCAAGCACACTTGTGAGACTTAACATTGTAATCCCCATATTGTGATATACTAAATCAATTTATATTTATAATACCAAAATCACTAACCATTAAACGCTTCTCAGCTAAGTAGGTCGTAGTGTCAATTCACTTATAATCTAAACTAAATCATCTCAGACCGTATTGATACTATGTTAAGTCTCACAATATCCAACGTCATTCGATACTTCGAAACACGATCTAAACTCGCAACTAACCTGTACACGACCCAAACGCTTAAGATTATCATCAAAATGTAGTACAAAAGAAGTAACAATTCGTTTAGGACTAAAACGATGTGTTATAATGTGACGACGAGGCAGTTTTTTAATCGAATGTAATTAAAAAATATATATATTTTATCTATGCAATAGATTCAACTTATGACATTTTAAAAATATTCTTTTTAAATTGAAAACAATACTTAGATCCGCCTTCTTAACATTGATCAGTCACACATGTAAATGACAGTCACAAAATAACACAGAAAAAACATATTTAGAATATCCAACAAACAGTTAGTTTCTTCACTAAAAATCCAAAGACATATCGAACCAATTAGCACCCTAATTGAAAATTATGCAGCGTTACAAATTATTATTAATTAATTGTACGGTTAAGCACAGAAAGGGCTGTGCAAATGCAATTTTTACTTTAATTAAAAATATATATATATATCTATAGGTAATTTCGTTATTATTTAACGGACAAGAATAAACCATACAGTACCCGACGATAAATATTGCACATCGACTTTAGGAAAGAGACAATCGGCTAATTTCGGCTTCGTAGAGCGTTATCTCTGTCGCACACTACCTATATGACGTGTCAGGCGTTGTTGAAGTGGGGTAATGTGCAGTCGCACTCTTAGTGTTTCGTGCGACAGAGATAACGAGATACGAAACCGAAGTTAGCCGATTCTTTCTTTCCAAAGTTCGACGTGCAATATTTATCGTCGGGTACTGTATATCTATTAATCTACCGTCGCACTCTTATATGTATCAAAAACATTTCATACTTATTACATTAAAACAACGATTGATAATTGAAGACGATGAGTGGATGAAGAGGTTAAGTACCGTTTTTAAGATTTTTGAGTTTTTACGTTGAATGAAGATTTTATGTGCATAGAAACCATATTCGATCATAAAGCTCTGGGTTTAAAGGCTATTTTTAGAAGTTGCATGTGATGAGGGAGTTATGTACGCAGAAAAAATATTATCACGTCGCATGAAAGTGACATGGGCACTTAACGTATTTTTTCAATAAAACAATATTCTTATAATTTTTTTTAAATTTTCATTCTCCATATTAGTAAGATGAGTACCAAAAATAAGGAACAAAAGTTTGTTCCCCGTTTTCTCAAAATTAACAAACTGTCTCCTTCATCCACTTGTCTTTAATTGAATATAATGATCATTGCATTGCATCTGCACGCGACCTCTCATCGAAATAACAAACTGTAAGTGTACGGCACATGATGTTTAAATGGTAAAAAAATACGCTATAACCACTGACGGGAAGGCCAGTGCATCTGACGGATAACGATAGTGAAATGCGCGGGGCACGCGGCAATGGCGACAGGCCGACCACAACATATGAGAGTCGACAGTATTGTCACACAGTTTTCTAATAGGAATGTAGTGGCATCTGACAAACGTATGCTTCGAAACAGATGGCGTCACTTTTTTAATTCTCTACCTATGCTGATAGCCTTGAGAGGCTATTTCAGCTTCTTGAAGTGTAGATGAGCTCACGGGGCTTAAACCGAGAGTGTTGCTAAAACTGACCTTTGTAAGAGCAGCGCTTCGCAGAATCTACCACCGGATCGGAAACGCGACCCGCTGAGAAAATCCGGCGAGAAACTCAGTGGACCGTGTCTATGGGTTAAGTGACGTCACACTATATTCACGACACAAGATGAGTTCTCTGATTAAGAAAAACGATATAAGGTGATTATTATAATCTTACATATTAGTGTTTTTTTTTATTGAAGCATCTTTCTTGTCTTTAGTGACACAATACTGTTTACTCTCAATATGCTGTAGTGTTCACTCCCATTACGCTTTAAAAAAATACTCAAGGTGTTAATTATATGGCGAAATGATACATTGTACTTTAACTAACGACATTTAGACGTTGTCTCACCTTCATAATTTTATTTCAGGCGATATTATGCAATATGAAAGTTCAATGACCGCGTCAACAAAATGGCCGCCGCGTTGCGACAGTGTAAAAAACAAAATACAATCAAAATGCTCACTATAAATAGGCGTCACAAAACATTTTTAACTAAAAAACAAAAAATAATCTATAAGATACAAAGTATACATTTACATACATTTCATAGGCCGTTCTTGTGACTTAGATGAAAATTTATGATTTTAAAATTCACGAAATATATAACTAGTAAATAGCGTAATTTGCTTCGGGAGTGTTGGAGCGGCGTGTACGTTATCAATTTGACTAGCCGACACAAATTAGAAAGTGACTAGAGCGAAACACATCATTGGCAAGACTTCGTATTACAATAAAAAAAAAAAAACCGGTGAAACTCCAAGAGAAACCACCATATTTCCACCGTAGATCCACACAAAGATCATTAATTTTATTTTTAACGCCGATTTATAATTCGTATATTAGTTTCGATTGCATTTATGCTAGACCTACCTAACAAAACGAACACAATATTCCGTTATGGCAATCGTGAATGGCCATAATACAGTAGGCATTGCCGGAAATCACAGACGTTCCGAATATTATAATTAAGTACTTAACGTCGCTACCTACACTCCCAAACAAATCGCATCTTAAATCGTAAAAAATAATCGATATTTAAAATAATAAAAAAAAACCGATCTCCGTTATTATGTCAAAATATTTTTCCTTATGATTGTAGTAACACAAGTCTAAAGGTATCTAATATTTCAAATTTATTGTAACCATATCGATGTACGAAATTTTCAATATTTTCACATATAAACTAGAGACCAAAAAATCGCGAACGAAACGTGTGATGCAGCTAGCGATTAGTTAAACAAATAATAATAAAACACACACATGTGATGGACTGAAACAAAAATACATACAATATTTACAAATAAACCACCTATAAATTAAGCTCATCGATTTGAAAAAGATTAAAATTACATCACTAACGATTGCTTTACAAAAACTGTTTTTAATTCGATAAAAAACCGCAATTCGAATTGATACATCAGTCCAATTTCGCTACTTAAACTAATATCGAGACTGCGCTCACCTCCGCGCGATGTTCTTACAAAACCCCGATCGACCAACGTACGACGATATCGATATTTGTGATCCGCAAAAATCGATATTTTATCGATATTTGAGAATCACAAAAACAGTCCATTTTATCGATACATCGACAATGATCTTCGGGGCCACTGAGATTCAATCACGAATAGTCTTCCACAAAACTGTCGATCGGTCACATAGTTTTCAAGTGTCGTACCTCAGAGTTCGAGTATTTACACAGCGGGGCACTAACAGAAGCCGCCGAAGCCCACGGAGGGCACGGACGGCACGGCCGGCACCCCGGCAGAGTGTTCGCCGTTTTTGTGGAGATCGATCAGCTGCGGCGCTGATAAGTAGTGTGCCTGAAATAATTTATACAATATTTAAAAAGGATTGATTACACATAGGAGACTTGTAATGTGCGATAATGAACTCCGTACAAATTGCCTTGTAATTGTTTACACAGTTGTAACACCCAATTTAATTTGAAAGTTTGACTATTTTTAGTAGTATACTCATAGAAATAAATACGTCTAACAATGACCAGAGAAGAAAAAATGAGATTTGTAAAAAAGTTTTTAATAGTTTTCAGCCAAATTTTTTTTTATTACCCTTGTAGGCAGTCGAGCATACGATACGGGCTACCTAATGGTGAGTTGTTACCGTGACCCGTGGACTTAAGCAATGCCAGGAGCAGAGCCAAGCCGCTACCTACCTCAGCAATGCTAGGGGCAGAGCATACTCAGACCGAGACCAAGACATCAGTTTCCTCGATCCCTGATAATAATTTTAATCTGCGGCATGACTTTAATGAACTTCTCATTGATGATAATTGCCTCTGGCTAAGATACCCTACCTCGACACTCCATCCTCAAGCGTCACTCCTGGGAGACCCATCTCAAGCCTAAGACACTTTCGACCGTCACAAGCGATACTGTGTTCGCGTATCATCCTGTCTTTATATAACAAAATAATTAATATACTGAAGTTATATTATCGATAATTTATCATGTTTCACTAGACTTGTTACGTCATTGTGCTTTAACTATTATTACACTAGATGTGACCCACAGAACCATGTATATGATGAAGTATAATCACTAAAGCATATTTATATTCAAGTTACATTTATAATTCAACATCTCTTGGTATCAGACACAGCTTCATGACCGTTGAGACGACAACTCGCATAACCTCAGAACTTATTTTCATAATTACAAAATAATTGGGCTTTTGGTTGCATAAAAAGCATGATATTCAATTACCCAAATATGGTAATCAAAAAGGAGGTAAGTTTTCAATACAACTCTATTTTTTCATGTTACCACCCAACTTTTGTCTATGAGAACCGATTTTTATTTGAAAATTAGAGCTTATCATGTGGTTCCATAAAAATATATCAAGAGCTGACCCGGAGTTGTTCAGTTATCCTTAATAATGTATATTTAATTGACTTGGACTAGACTATAAATTCACATTGGTTACACCGGAGCACAAACATCACAATGTAGCTGACTCCCACTTTGAGATATGAAGTCTAAGGGTCATGGCACACTATGCAAGCACGGCAACAGCCCGCAGCGATTAGCTTGTCATTTGAATTTGACCCTTAAATCGTATGTCGTATAATATGTTTCATAACGTTAGTATAAAAATTTTAATAAATTTGAATTAGAAATAGTGTAAGAAAAAATGATTTTATTGTAAAAAATCGTGCGTTGCTTTTCAGGATATTATCAAAATAACCCTTCTACTCATATCTGTACATAAAATATTTATAACTACTGATACCATGCACCCCACGCTTTTTTTAAAATAAAATCATTTTTTCTTACACTATTTTTAATTAAAATTTATTTTCTATTTTTTAGTTGGATTTTCTATAAAAGCTTATTTTGTTAGTTTTTTTTAAACTATTATTTATTTTTCATTTTTTAGTTGAATTTCAATTTTTTCAATTTTTTTTTAAATATTCAATTGTCATCAGCCCTTAATAAGTATACCAAATTTCAAGTTAATCTGACGTTTTGAAGGGGGTCAAAACCAAGTTCAAAGATTCCGTTACAAACATACATACGTCTGAAGCTAATAAAAGCGTATTAAAAAGCCAACAGCGGGGTGTCTGCGCGCTTGCTGCTACCTAACAGCCGTTGTTAGAGGGCCACTCTTACAAATACAATACAGAGCCGTGTCGCAGCTGTGCCGTTACAGTGTGCCATGACCTTAAGGCAGCAGTGTATGTACCTGTTGATGGTGAGCGGGCGGCGGGCCGTAGTAGGGCGCGTTGTAGGGATATGCGGGCGCGGAGTACGGGTACTGCCAGTCGGACAGGTAGCCGGGCGCCGGACGCATCACCGCCGCGCCCCACCCGCCGCCGTATCCCACGAACGGACCGCCGTATCTGAATCAAAGCGTATCCTGATTAGTTTTGTAATTTTTAAGTGATTTTATGACCTGGTAACTAAGACCTTTAGGTCAAATCTTATTTTAATTTTTTATTCTTATTCTTATGAAAAATGATAATATGGAGTGAAATAAAATGAAATCAGATGAAATGACATGGGATGAAATATAATTTCAGTCAAATGGTGGTAATTTACTGAGATTTTTTCAGTGGACTTTTTGGAGAATCCCGAGAAGTTACGGCCAGCGGCTTTGTTTCATTTTCCCCCATTTTACGAATTTTTATATTTATTGATTTGATACTTTGTCATCCATCAAAAGTACATACCCGTTATTTCCGTAAGCGGCACTACCGTACGCTCCATAGGGACCGTACAGAGCAGGGGCGTATTCAGGCAGCGAGGGGACAGGTGCTGGGGCGGGTTGTTCCCCCGAGCCCACCACCGCACCGGGGGGGCCGCCTCCTGCGCCCGCCACACCCGCCGCCGCGCCCGGTCCTTCCGCTATTGACGGAATCTGGTCTACTAAAGACTCTAAGCCCGATAACGACTTGGAGGCAACGTCTTGTGATTTCGGTTTGACGGTTCCGCTGTAATCGCTCGGTGAACCTGTAATAATTACTCTATTAATTTATATTTGTTATTTAAAGCTATTTAAATTTGTTTTATGATTTCTGCACTTTATAGTTCAGAACATTTATTATTATTACATATCAATTACACATGCATTGAGGTCGCTACTTCGGTCCCTTCCAATACTTCCCTGTATTTAGAGTTGTACTTACCGGGTTGATGATGTAGAGGTGTATGTGGAGTGTGAGGCGTGTGAGGTGTGTGCGGATGTTCTGGTGGCCGGAACGCCGCGCTCGACAAGGGAGAAAATGAGCCTTCACCCCCTCCCCCGGGAGGAGTTGATCTGGTCCAAAAAATATAACTAGTGTTTTATTACAATAACAAAAAATAAAATATTATACATAGTATAAAACCTAGTCGTAATAGCAGGTTAAAATTAATTCATGGATTCGGTGTTCGAAATTTATTTATTTATAGAAAAATCTTAGTACCAACAGAATTACTTCAAAATGGCAATAACTTGGGAGTTTTGCCACAATGAATCATAGTAAATGTAGAGTACTAGAATCTATGAATCTATGATATTAACTTATTAATAAAACATTTGCTACCTATTAGTTTGATTTGGCAAAAACTAGTTTGGTTTCTTGTGAGGCTAAAACTATTAATTCACCTTATCAATGTAAATATAAAATTTGGTTACTCACCTATTAAAATTGCTTGGGTACATCGATTGATGCTGATGCATCTGGTCTAATCGTGGACTTTCAGAAACACCACTCCCTGTGGACAATGTGTATTTTGTATTGTAATTTTATTACGAAACTCACTATGTGGGAATAGGTTCTACTGTCCCCTCACAATCGCTCGGGTCGTGCCTATCACGGCTTATATATTAATGAATATAAAAAAAAATCTAATCTTTAAATAAGAAAGAGGAAAAAAGACATGCCCGCTGAGTTTCTTGCCAGTTCTTATCAAGACGGAGGCTAGTTTTTGTGAATTGGCGGTAGTTCTTTTTGACGTTCAACAAGCATGTACTTTCATTTATGTTAAATAAAAAAAATTTGATTTGATATAGGAACAATGCCCAGGTCGGACTTAATAAAACATTGTCAAACGAATCATCAAAAAAAGAACTTACATGATCAGTTAATGAAACTTCCGCTAATGACAAAAAAATTAAAATACTTGGTCGTTTCTTCTATTACATTATACTTAACTAAAGGACCCTTGCTTCAAAATCTAATATTGAAATCCTTCAAAGATTTTAATAAAAAACAATCAGGATGATAGGGAACGCGCCATGGTATGTTTGCAAATGAAAGAATTTATTGCAAATTTTCCATAAGAAGAGTTACGGATGAAGTAATCCATAGCACCAAAATCTACTCTGAAATATTAGAAACCCACCCAAATAACCTTGCTAAGCATCTAATGGACAAACCAAATTACTACAATAAGACTTAGAAGAAGATGGCCTCAAGATCCACTATAGATTGATTGAGATGTACATGTCACTGGATATTGTGTATGCCTATGAAATTGTTTGTCTCAAAATTACAGTTCAAAGTCTAAAGATAAAGATAGCTTATAGTATACAATAAAACTATACATACATATATTTAACTAATAATAATAGCATAAATAGTACAGTTTAAAAATCTTATGGAAATAAAATTAGCGCCATCTTTAATAAATAGGGTATCGCTAATTAGTGATGGTATCATATTATGTTAGCCTATAATATAGACATATTTCATAAAAAATGAAAAGATACCTTGAGACATGAGTTTTAAGGTCTCAGTATAGTTACAACGGCTGCCTCACCCTTCAACCCGAAATGCATTACTTTTTCACGGCAGAAATACGCGGGGTGGTGGTATCTACCCGTGCGGACTCACAAGAGGTCCTACCACCGGTCTTTAGAAAGAAACGGTAGTTAGGTAAAAACAATCAGGTTTTTTTTTCTACCTATGCTGATAGCCTTGACAGGCTATATCAGCTTCACCCTAACGGTGAGCTCACGAGGCTTAAGCCGGAGTGGTGCTAGCACTGGCCCTAGCAAGAGCCGTGCTTCGCAGAATCTATCACCGGATCGGAAACGCGACCCACTGAGAAGATTCGGCGAGAAACTTAGTGGACTGTCTGTGGGTTAATTTACCCGTCGAGCCCTTCGTCGCAAGCGACGAGTTCGACGAGGACGGTGACCAGACAATAAGGTATAATAGGCTCTATGCTCGCAGTGATTTAAGCTATCAGCGCCATCTAGTTGATTTTCGTGTTAACGTAACTCTCCGCAACCGGTCGCACCTTGGTCCTGTCCGTAGTGGTAATGTTCTTGTTTGTCCTGCGACGCGGGACTGTGCGTGAGGCCGTGCGGGTACTGCAGCCTCTGCTCGCCGTCGTAGAGCGCTCCGCCGTACGCCGCCGAGCTCACGGCCGCCGGGGACATGTCGCTGCCCGCGGACGTCTGCTGAACGTATTTTTTATTTATTTATTGCTTAGATGGGTGGACGAGCTCACAGCCCACCTGGTGTTAAGTGGTGGAGCCTATAGACATCTACAACGTAAATGCGTCACCCACCTTGAGATATAAGTTCTAAGATCTCAGTATAGTTACGACGGCTGCCCCACCCTTCAAACCGAAACGCATTACTGCTTCACGGCAGAAACAGGTAAGGCGGTGGTACCTACCCGCGCGGACTCACAACGCGGACTTCGTATTCATATTTATCAATTTCAAATATAAAAATACAGTAATCACGATCGTCTTTTACGTATACCACAATCCTGTTAATGTTCGCCGTGAAGCAGCAATGGACACCATTGGGATAGTTGGGACAGAATTTATGCCATAAAATTGAAACTTTAACCTGTATCTCAAAAGCTTTGTATATCACTGAACATAGGGTCCTAAGTGAGAAACTCTACTCGTATGGAACAAACAAAAGGTACGTACAATGATTTGTATATGTTCGTATTATAGCATCGTTGTGATTTTCACACTGAACATTGAATACTCAGAATTAGCAATGAGAAACTCCATATTATATACGACAATACTTATTTATTACAGTTATTAAATAAACAAATATTTGATATACGTATTTTCTGCTGTTAATTTTTTATTCAATTTCTGCCGTTCTATGAAATTTTCTTTTCTTAAATCTTAAAACCTGACTCTGTTCTATGATATTCTGGCACATTCACGCATTGACTGGACTTTTTGGCGGGAACGCGAGGAGTGAAGTTGTGTGATTTGTTTTATTTTTGTCTATTCAGTGTTTCTTCAGGTTTAAATGTGTAATAACGGTGGTTTATTGTTTAATATCTGTGAAAGTGCACAAATGTGGGAAAATGAAACAAAGCCGCTGGACGTAACTTCTCGGGATCCTCCAAAAAGTCCACTGAAAAAAATCTTAGTAAATGACCACCATTTTACTGAGATTATATTTCATCCCATATCATCTCATCTCATTTCATTTAATTTCATCCCAGTTGATTAACGTCTCAAATTAATCATCTTCATTTCATTTCATATTATAATTTTTCATGAGAATATAAATTAAAATAAGACATGACTTAAAGGTCATAGTTACCAGGTCATAAAATCCTTTAAAAAAATCACGCGTTGACTGGATTTAGGATTACCTTGTTGTAGTCGGTGAGCGAGTCGTCGCTGTGCTCGGGCGGGGGGCTGGCGGCGGGCGGCTCGAAGTCCAGCGCCGCCATCCCGGGGGACACGGGCCCCGGCGACGAGATGGCTGCGCCGATCTCGCTCGACAGTTCGCCGCCGAACGCGCCGCTCCCGCTCGAACCGCCGCTCTGTTAATTAATCGAATATTAATAATCTCAATACATACTGTCTAAGCAATACATCTAAGCAATAAAAAAAAGTCAAGTTATTTTTTATTGCCTTTGTAGGCAGACGAGCATAGTTCCCACATGATGGTGAGTGGTTACCGTTGTCGGTGGACTTCAGCAATGCCAGGGGTAGACCCAAATCACTGTCTCGTTTGAAGAGGGATATGTCATAGCGCTCGGGAAAATTGGAGCTCAACTTTTGTTTATTTATTTAATGCACGAGAGTCAACTATCTCGTTTGCGATACCCGTGCTTGTTACACTGTTATAATCTATATTGGAGGCAGTCATTATAAGCTATCGATATAAGCTAAGCGATTTTCAAGCAAAAAATAATATATGTAGGACAATTAATTTAATCTTTTTTTATCCTGTTAACACTAGTCAGGATATTAGAGTTAAATTATTGAAGTGAAAACTTCTTTAGAATCGTTGTAATTTCAAACCGGATGCAACGGAAAAAACGACAGGTAAGAAACGACACAAATACAAAAATGTGTAGGATGAAGCCAGCAAAGAATGAGACAGAAATATACATACTATTTAATACAGCGCCATCTGTGAGATTTTTTAATACTAACGTGTGTATGAAAACTCTTGTAGTGAATTTTAATTTAGGATTATACGTGAAATTAAAATATCAATTCACAGAGGGCGCTACCTTACAATTATTTACTAATGACAAAATTTTACATATACTTAAGACGTTTAGGATAATTGTATTTTAATTTTGGAAGGTTTCACTTCTACCACGTGTGAATTGCACACATTTTGTATTTTTATATTTCTGTATTGTTATCGATCCTAGATGCGTATGTAAAATTCCAAGTGCATGTCTTAAAATCGGTGAAAATTAAAACGACTCCATTACATATCGACGCTTGAAAGGCAAACGTGACTAAGCGACAATGCGTAACCTTAACAGTAGACTAATTTAAAGTTGAAATACCTGAAAACAAAATTTATTTTATCGAATCTAGCTGTAGTAGAATCTAGCTAGTAGCTGTAGGATTGAAATGATTTTAATAGACCTAGAAATATTATTTTTTTTGCGCATCGAATATGGTTATTGCCTATCATTTATGTACAAAGCAGTTATTGTCGCTTAGTTATGTTTGCCTTTCAAGCGTCGATATGTATGTACATACAAACGAAAATAATAAGTCTGAGTTCTTCATTAGCTGACCTGATGCGCGAAATGGTGTGTGTCATTGTAAGTGGGCGTCCTCGAGGGTGGAGCCGGCGACGAGTGGTGGCTGTAGGGCGTGTGCGCCGGGGACGGCGTGTAGCCTCCCGCGGGGGACGCCGCGGGGAACGGGGTGGTCCCGCCCCCCACCACGCCACCCCCTGACGGCGCTGGGGAACGGGAGTACGGCCGGGACTGGTTCTAAAACAAATATTTACTTCCATTATCTTACACATGATACACATAATATAATCATAAGAGAACAATTTAATGACGGCAAATGTATTTTTTTTTATAAAAATGACAGTTTATTCGTAGTTCGTGACTTTACACACCAACGGATCGAACCCAGTGGCAATTTATACATCAAGAATTTTATGATAAAAGCAAATACTGATTTTGGATGTATAGAACACGTTTTACACTATCTGAATCACAAATATGACATGAATTAAAAAGTGGGGAACTTCTATTACATACAACAGATTTAATTTTTTTTAATTAATATTTTGTTCTGTTTTCAAAGTACATAGGTAGGTATACATCGATGTATCACTAATTCAATCTGTCAAAATAACTTCAACTTGATTCCGACGGTACAGTAACATATAATCTGGGGTAGGCAGCGGCCTGGCTCTGCCCCTGGCATTGCTGAAGTCCATGGGCGACGGTAACTCACCATCTGGTGGGCCGTACGCTGATCTGTCTCCAAGGGCAATGAAAAATAATAATAAACTATACTAATATATAAATCTACAGTGGTTTTTACGGACTTTCCGTTATAACGACTGAACCGTGCCCCCGATTGACTTGAAAATACATGTACTTAATGGATAGGCTAATATTTATATGAGTGTTGGACTCCTACACCAGTTGCGGGGGCATTAATGATGAGAATCTTTGTGGGGGTGAGAAATAATAATGTTAATTTGAAATGGCCACCGAAGCGGGGCGGGTACAGCTAGTAATAAAAAAAAATGTATTTCAAGTGACCTGCGGTGCGGGAGAGCGCGAGTAGGGGTGCGGGTGGTGCGGGTGCGGCGACTGGGAGAAGCGGGACTGCGGCACCGGACTCGGCTGCTGTCGACACAAAAGCACAATTATTTCTTCCCATTCATCACTTGTTACTTTTCTATGGTAGACGTTATTCTGGCTTAAATGAAATATCGTCTTTTCGTATTAAAAGTGTACAATTTCCAAAAATATTCTAAATTGAGTTAATATGCGGAATCATTTGGTATCACCAGTATTTTTCTCATAAATACTGTCAAAAGAGTGTGGTTTAGTTTTTTTTTTTTTAGTTTACCTATAGTAATTTTAACTTACTTTAAAATACATATAATGTAACTGGTAAAAACTAAAAAATAAATGTTGCAAAGATGATTAATATTAAAAAGATAATAATAATATGTTAAACCTTTAAAACACTCTCCTGTAAAATTTAGTAAGTTTTGAGATTATACAGTTTTAATGCGAGAAGACGATATGTGTACAAGTTTTAAGATTAAAACATAAAATTTTAGACTATAGCGTGGGATAATATTAAAATAAACAAAAACAAAGGCAACTTATTCAAATTCATAGTAAACTGTTATTAACACCCTTATGTGTATCGACGCTTGAAAGGCAAACGTAACTAAGCGACAATGCGTGAACTTTACAGCAGACTAATTTAAAAATGAAATAACTGAAAAAAAAAATTTTTTTAACGAATCTAGCTGTAGGATTGAAAAGATTTTAATAGACCTAGAAATATATATTTTTTGCGCATCGAATATGGTTATTGCCTATCATTTATGTACAATGCAGTTATTGTCGCTTAGTCACGTTTGCCTTTCAAGCGTCGATATATTTGTAAAGCTCATAATTATTGGTGAGATAGGTTTGAGCATCTGTAATGGCGGCAGGCGCGAGATTGCAGTCAAGTCACCTGTCCTTGATGCGGCAGGTAGGGTTGGTGGGCGGGACTGTGCGCGTACAGCGGCGAGCGCGCCGTGAACGCCGCGCGTGACGCCGGGGAATACCCGCCCGGCGAGCCCGGGAACACCGACCCGCCCTCGCTGTAGCCCTGAGACTACAAAACATAAATTTTAACCGATTTGATCCGGTTCAGGCTAATACTAGAAGAATACGGTCGAAAGCGATACTTGTACGATTCATAATAATAGGTAACAAGAGGGATGAGATTGAATTATTAGAGGCTATTTCTGAAAGAATTAAGAATAATTCGGTAAATAAGATTTGTCCCCCTGTAGTCGAAATTCAACTACATTTAATTGAAATTATGAGTCTATTGTCGAAGACTATTATATTTCTATAATTACAGATTTCGTCAAGACTACACTTTAGACAAATATTAATAAAGACAAACAATATTTAATCTATTCTCAATTTGACCACAGACTATAAACAATAAGAACAGTTTGACAATAAACAAATAGTATGCGTGGGTGTGTGTGTCAAATACATGGTATTGTGTGTAATATATTTTTTTTACTGATTTAATGTATTTTTTTATGCAGAACTGGCTGACCCGACAGACTTCGTAGTGCCTCATTCGATAAATAAAATACCTAAAGTTTTGTATAAAATAAACTTAAAACAAACAAAAGAAATTCGTCCGACGGGGGACATATGAAAGGAAAAACAAAATTGTTATTTTTATTTAATTCAGAGTATTTTCATCTACCTTTTAAGCCTTTTAAACCTTCTCTGGACTTCCACAAATAATTCCAAAATTAGACAAATCGGTCCAGCCGTTCTCGAGTTTTAACGAGACTAACGAACAGCAATTCATTTTTATATTTATAGATTAAAAAAATAATTAATATTTTTCACTCCTTCTCTATATATTCTCTATAAATGTGGGAAATTTCATACTTCTCCGTCCGTGCAATTTTCGTAAAAAGGGCTACGAGTTTTTGCTTCACGTATTAATGTATACATTACGGATTCAGTCGAGGCTTCGTCCGGAGCTAATAAGCATTTCAATTTAGGGCTGGCACATCGGTCTCCGTTATGTGATTTATGTAACGCAATGTCATGTATGTGTGCGACATTATGTGCGTACCTGCGACACGGGCGACGCGTACACGGCGCGCGGCGAGGCGCAGTAGCCGGCGCCGGACGCGCTGCCCCCCGGGGACGAGTAGCCGCGCCCGATGCCCGCCAGCGTGCCCGTCACGTCCAGCGGCGAATCCATGCCTGACGATACACAGACAGTTCCTTAAGTTGCGATGTGAAAATAGAACAGATTTCAACTTCAACATTCAACGACCTCTATTGGACAAGAACGAGATCTCGAATACCTAGCAAATCTCTTTAAATTCATCCGTCGCGGTACAAACTTAGCTTCATCAATTACATAAATGAGGCGTTCTCGGTCTATTTACGCACATCAATATATTCAGTTTTATTTATTGCTTACATGGGTGGACGAGCTCACAGCCCACCTGGTGTTAAGTGGTTACTAGAGCCCATAGACGTCTGCAACGTAAATGCGCCACCTACCTTGAGATATAAGTTCTAAGGTCTCAGTATAGTTACAACGGCTGCCCCACCCTTCAAACCGAAACGCTTTACTGCTTCACGGCAGAAATAGGCAGGGTGGTGGTACCTATCCGTGCGGACTCACAAGAGTCAAGGATAGAAAACTACGATAGACCGATAGTGGTATAGAAAGTATTTACGCCTCCTCTATAAAAATAATGTTTAGGAGCGCTTCCAAAGTTACCTGATGCTGGCTGCGCTTGCTGTCCTTGTGGCTGGAAGTACCCCGAGGAGTTGTCAGCCAGCTGCTGCTGGTACAGCTGCGACATCTGCTGCGGGAAGTCGCCCATGGAGTACTGCTCGTGAGGTAGCGGCTGCATCGAGGGCAGCGGGGTTTGTAACAACTGACTCGGATTCGATTGCTGTGCACAAACATTACTGTGTATAGTCTGGGCTTCCTGAAATTATCATTTTCAATTCATGTATTATTATTATATTTGCTACTAACGATATCACCGCTACAAAAAAAAAAGTTTTGTCAGCGTCTGTTGTCTAGAACGTCAGATCACATATCTTTTTTTTTTCCTACCTAAGCTGAGAGCCTTCAGAGGCTATTTTAGCGTAACCTTAACTAGTATGTGAGTGAGCTCACAGGGCTCAAACCTGATGACGTTGCTAACACGAACGCTAGCAAGAGCCGTGCTTCGAAGAATCTACCACCGGATCGGAAGCGCGACCCACTGAGAAGATGCGGTGAGAAACTTAGTGGGCTGTGTCTGAGGGCTAATTTACTCGTCGAGCCCTTCGTCGCAAGCGACGGGTTCGACGAGAACGATGACCGATACTTGAGGTACCTAAAAGCACCGTTAGTGGGTCGGGAGGATCCGAAATGACGTGTTTGGGGCGACGTCGACTGCTTTCCATTCTGTCCGCAGGATCGGGAATGTAGTTACCGGCGGCCACGATGAGAGGGTTCTCAGGTCACATCTCTTCCTGTCGTCTGACTGCTTAGTGCGAGTTTTTGAACATTCTCGATAGCGTAACAGTGCAGTTGCAACAGCGCCCCTAGCGGCAAACGTGGGCAAACGTTCCAACTCTGTACAACTTTGGAATTAACTTTTACGCTATCGAGAACTTTAAAAAATCTCGCACTAAGCATACTAAGCAACGATCGGTAGCGTGCTTCGAGTATTGAACCAACACAAGCCGAATCATGAGCACCAGTAAGTACCACCTTCCTATTTCTGCTATGAAGCAATTGTGCGTTGCGGCTTTAGTTATACAATAAAATGTTGTCTTCAACATCATGTCTCAAGATAAAATGAGATTCACAATGTGATGTGTATGAGCTTTCAGCTGAACAGTGAGCTCATTCAAAAGTATACATGACAGGTTAAAAAAAAACAAGTGTCAATATAAGTGTTACCATCATTCAGAACCTTAAACTATAGCTCGTCTGTAACTGGAAACTCTAACTATAAGAAAAACCTTAACAACAAACTTGATAAACTACTTTGGTTAATCTAAAATAGTGATGTATTATTAATTTATCACCGGAACGCAGTGCAATAATAATATTATCAGTCAGCTGTGGACATACTGTTTTTAAAAGAAAAAAAAGAAAAACATATGAAATAATAAGGCATAAATTCCCTTGAGGTCGTTGACCTGGAGCGGCACTTAAGTTTTGATTGTGTTACATTGAGTGCATTGCATAGCATTACGAATGGGATTTATTTTGTATTGTATAATGACCAGGGTCATCTGTTTTCGTGTTATTAATAATTCTACTGCCCCCTATACTGACATTTGACATGTGAGAGTGATCTTTACTCCTATAAACAACGGTTTATGAACAAACCTGTTGCTGTTGCTGCTGTTGTTGTTGCTGAAGCAGAAATTGTTGTTCCTCTGGTCTGATCTTCTTCGGTCTGCCCCTCTTCTTCTTGGGGGGCTGTTCTCCGTTAGGGTCCAATACGGGCGGGGGTCTGGGTTGTCTAGGAGCCCTGGGTATAGGAGGAGCTGTTTCCCCGTTCTCCAGTTTGACTTTCTTTGGGCGTCCACGTTTCTTCTTCAACGGTACTTCAGTGCCGTCTTCTAGTATTATCGTGTCTCCCGGCTCTGGTTCCATTGTTAATCTGAAAACATCAAAAACATAACGCCGCTATCTAGTTCGATACAACATGGCGGAGACATTCCGATTCATGTTTCAAGATTGGTACACCATCAAAACAAACATGAGAATTATTTTGACAGTACAGTTAATTAGATATCTTTGCTAAGTACATTAGATATTAAAGTAGCTTCATATATTTAATAAAAATCAAATTCATATTTGACATTAATGTTGTCTTTAATCGTTTAGTTAGCTAACTTAGTTCTAATTACAATAGTTGTGCAAGTTGAAAGCATTTCAGAAGGGAATCAGGAAAGTACCTCCTTCACCCACACTTCATTCTAATTTCCTATTTCAATTGATCTATTATTTGTGTATTATTGATATTCAAAACGCACCGATTGTTCATTTTTTTAATGTCACAGATCTGAATAATAACATGTCCTTTTATGAAAAAAATGTTTTGGATTGCGTCAGTGGATGTTTAAAAAAACCTTATGACTTTCAACTTGCATAACAAAAATTGGTTCCGTTTGGTCAAACTGCAGTTTCTGAATTAACTTGTAAGATAAAATATGGTCACAGCAATCGGTGACGTTTTCCGCAATCTGACGAGCTCAGGCTCTATGTGGCATTAAGCCAATTAAGTTGACCTTAATTCACAGACATTGTAACGTAAATTTCACCGCCCACTTTAAGACATGTGATCCAAGTCGCAACAGTTTTGTAAAAACATGACCAATTACCATCAGGACGGTGTAAGCTCCTTTTTGCTTTCGATGGTAAACAAAATGTGGTTGCATAAGGTTTTGAATTTAAAAATCCAACGACCACAATACAACGTCAAGTAAAACGTGATCACTTTACCAGGATAAAAAGCCAATTAGTGGCAACATGCCAAGATGTCTCACTCTAACCTCAACTGAGTTTAAATACATTATCACATCGACATAACGAAGGATTCTCGATAAGGATTGTCATCAAGATAAACTAAATTAAAGAATGTGTAGTCTAATTCGTTAGATAAGATTTACCGAATTCACAGGCACATTTTCCTTTAACACTCACATTACTACATGCGATTCAACGAAATAACGAAAAAAAAAATAGGTTGTCTGTAAAGTCGGTTTACTGACGACAGTTGAACGTGACAACGTCATAAGAAAATACTGATGGAATGGTTTCATTTTTAAATTTTCGCAATTATCGTTGCTATAAACAATTGACACCACATTCACTTTTCACTGAACTTCATACTTGACGAAAACATGTAAATGTATTATTGTATAGCAGCTGTCCACGCGGATGCATCGCTGATTCAAGTAGGAGAGAGACAGATGTCGAACGCTGCCGAACGTGGAGGCCGATTGTGCCTCTTTGTCGCTCGTTGCGCGCTCTCGCTTGCACTTCAAGCCTTAAATGGAACGCCTCATGAGTCATGTTTTTTCGTGCGTGCAACCAGCTCCATCGCATTATAAGACGTTGTCACGTCAAAAGAACAGTTCTAGTACGTATCGAAATGGGGTCACAAGACAACCTCGGCATGCGGCTGCTCCCGAAAATAACATCACTACTGTTAATACGTTTTAAAGCCGAAAACAATGACACGACAAGCGAAACAAACAAAACGGACATCACAACCAAACAAATCGACTACCCACTACTTATTAAATTATCTTTTGAGAACGTCTCGCATTCCGATCTTACAAACCGCGACGCCAAGATTGCTGGGGCCGGTACGAAAAAGTTTTTTTTTTTTTAATCGAATCAATTATGAACGAATTAATATTACAATGGACACAGCACGACTACCTAGATACAGAGACACACACAGACACATACATAGACACGCGCTAAACAAACAAGACTATATCGATAACTAAATCGATTTTATCTTCTAATATCGAACTCGGCTCGGAACGTTCTCAATTTCGCGTTTCGGTCACCTGTTCGCTTGATACCTGCGTATCTCCATCTCCTCTTGCGGCCGCCGGCTGGTCGTGTCCGGGAACACTAGTTCCGATTCGTCGACGTGCGCCACTAGGCCGTTGAGGTAGTCCCTGAACTTCTTGAGGGCGGCGTAGAACGGGACCTTGTCGGCGGCGCGGGGCAGCTGCGCACAGCGCGCCGACGACGACGGCATCACCCACATGTACTGGAATTGTTTTTTTTTAAGGAATTTTGTGACCTGGTAACTAAGACCTTTAGGTCAAGTCTTATTGTAATGATGAAAATGATAATATGAAGTGAAATTAAATAAAGTTGATTAATACTATGAAACATGGCATGAAATGAAATGAGATAATATGGGATGAAATATAATCTCATTAAATGGTGGTCATTTACTGAGAAATTTTCAGGGGACTTTTTGGAGGATCCGGAGAAGTTACGTCCAGCGGCTTTGTTTTATTTTCTCAGATTAGTGCAATTTCACAGATACTAAACAGTTAATAAACCACCTTTATTACGCATTTAAACCTGAAGAAACACTAAATAGACAAAATAAAACAGATCACACAACTTCACTCCTCGCGTTCCCGCCAAAAAGTCCTCTACTGGAATTGTGAGGTTTGCTGTTAGACTCTACAATGTGGAGCCCGCTGAGTCCGGAGTCAGTGACGTCACAACGCGAACGGTAACGCGGGACGTAGACTCGTAATCTCAATATGTAGTATTTAGTTTGGCCTGTTCCTCAAACCGGAGCGCGGAACTCGTATGCGATCGAAATAGCCAAGATAATGTTCACGAGACGATCTCGCCAATAATTAATCGAATTCATAAAATATATATATACTAAACATTTTTAATAACATCATTTTATAATACAATTATTTTTTTTAAGATTTCAATGCTGTGAGATCACTGAAATGCTTTGAAATTAAAAACGTACGCATTATATTTAAATGCAGGCAAATTCTCACAGACAAAACAGTAGAATACCATTTTCTTTTTTATTTGTGAGTAGATTTGCTTTTTTTGTTAGACTAGCTACGTTAATCATTAAAAAAAAACATTTTGATGATTTATAATTACAAAAAATAATAATTTTAAACCAATCTAATCTTAGCCTTGAAGTACCAGTGATTATGGTTGAATTTCGATTAATGCCCAACCGCTATAAAACCTTCTACCCACAGTTACTTGTTAATAAATAAATCTAGTTAATTATATATACAAAGCGCATTTTGAGCTCGTACATTACAAAAGGAGGGACATTACAATAAATACTAAGTATTCGATAAGCCAGCAGTTGGGGAGTAACAAGTCATCACCAGCCTTCCGACAAGTGTCATTGACATAATAACTACATTAATCAATCACTTTATTATTTATATATTACTAGCTGACCCGGCAGACTTCGTAGTGCCTCAATCGATAAATAAAAGACCTAAGCTTTTGTATAAAATAAACTTAAAACAAACAAAAGGAATCCGTCCGACAGGGGACGCATAAATGGAAAAAAATTTTATTTTTTATTCCGAGCATTTTCATATTTATCTACCTTTTAAACCTTCTCTGGACTTCCACAAATAATTCAAGACCAAAATTAGCCAAATCGGTCCAGCCGTTCTAGAGTTTTAGCGAGACTAACGAACAGCAATTCGTTTTTATATATATGGAATTATTTAATGTTTAAATTATTTATATGTTTCATCGCTATACGCATGAATTCTTTTTGCTATTCTTCTACATAAACCGTTTTGGATTAAGATAATTATTTTCGTTTCGTATATACGTATATTTCGTAATACGATGATTACAATAATTCTTAATAATTTTCGTCCAATCATTATCATACGGACACACAATTCCTACTGAACATATTTAACCACGCAGGCTGTATAGCGGCTGAGTCAATTATTTACAAATTCAACGCGTGTTTCTCGTGATGAAATTATTGAGATTTTCGATTTCTATGGTTAAATCTTAATTTGCTTGTTAGTAAACGTTGGCGGACAGCCGTGGAGCAATCACTCGCTCCGGTTTCCGGGGAGGGGCAGCCGTTTTAATATACAATGGAGACTTCGATACCATGTCACAAGGTGGGCGCAAAGTTCGCATCGCAAGACACCCAACCGCCCCCAAATCGTAGGTGAAACAAAAAGGTAGCGTCAACACAAACAACCAATACAAAACTCACAGTATTAGTCCCGGCTATTGTGTCTGGCTGTTTCCCGAAACAGAAGTCCTTCTTCCCGGAGAACACTTCGTAGATCAACTTCCCGTTGAACACGGCCACTTTAGGTCTAAAGGTTTGCAGCTTCTCCAGCAGCACGGCCGAGCCCTCCTTGATCTCGCGCCGGGTGAGGTCCGCAGAGCCCTTCGTCGGCCTCGGCACCATGTTCGTGAATCCAATGCCGAAGTTCAACAGCTGGAAATTTCATTTGAAACGTTAGAAGAGCTCATAGTTTGAACCTTATTCCTGAAATTATAAGTACTAGAATCACAACTACGAAAAAAAAAAATTTTTTTGCACGCTTATTAATATTGTTAGTTTAGTCAAAACTTTTCGCGAAAACCCCAAGCGTGTCACAGTCATCTATTAAAATTAAAATAAACAATAAATTTTCAACAGTTTAGCTTTAAGAATAAGTTCGAAATTCGCAAGCACTTGGATACGCCATTTTTGTTTAAAACTAGTCAGTGCTTGATGCGATTCGCTTCACCTAGAAACCGAATTATTTGGTGTTCCAGTGCTACGATATGCATATTATTTACGAAATTTCACATCAATTCGACCTATGGTTCAAAAGCAAAATCATTGCCACTAACGCCACCTATCCGGCATTAAGGTGCTATAGGCTATATGTGTTTTTTTCCTTACCAATTCGCTGATAGCCTAAGAGGCTATTTCAGCTACGCCGGACGGGTAGGTGAGCTCACGGGCTCAACCTGAGAGAATTTTGCTAAACTAGCCCTAGCAAGAGTAGTGCTTCGCAGAATACCACTGGACCGGAATGGCGACCCACTGAGAAGATCCGGCGAGAAACTCAGTGGACTGTGTCTGTGGGTTAATTTACTCGCCGAGCCCTTCGTCGCAAGCGACGGGTTCGGCGCGGACGGTGACCGGTGCTTGAGAGTCCTAAAAGCACCACTATATTCGTCCAAGTGGTCATGTCACCCTTTATATGGGCGCAAAGTTTCTTATCACGAACATACACATACACATATATATTCTCTTTTATATATATATATACCTTGAGAAAGGTTACCTGTCTGTGTGTAAGTAAAGATGACATTTTTAAAATATGATGTGAAAATATACCTTATAATCTTCATCGGCGCTCATCTGTTCCCTCGTGAGGCCGGATAGATACAGGCACTTCCAAAAGTGGTTCCCGGGGCCCGCGTAGTGATGGCCTTTGTAAGCGGCGAATAAGCCAGGGTTTATGCCGATCTGCGAATAAAATAAAAAAAGATTTCGCATTACATACATACAAGGAAACGAAAAAATATTTTAGTACCACAAGGTTGCTAACTCATTTTCTTTATAGTAACGCCTTGGGTTTTCGCGACTTGCAGACACAAATAAAAATACTATTATAAGTAATACATATATACGGACCGTTTATTTTGAAAGTGGTGTAAGTCCAGTTTTGAGAAAAATGAGCTATCACGTAATTCATGCTTAATTTAACGTAATTTTTTTATATATAACTATGTAGTCCGTGTTTAATTTCTCAAAAAAATCCTTTAAAATCGGTCGGTAAATGAAATTGCATAACCATCGATTATGAAAGTGGTGTAAGTCCAATTGACAGAGGTAGGTGGCATAGCCAGACCTCATATGATTTGCCTGTATTTTTAAATCAACAAATATAGTAACCTTTAATTTTCTCGAAAAAAAAAGGGTGTCAAGGGACACCCGGATGGAACGAAGTTCCTTTCGATTAATTAGTGAAGGAATTGTAATTTTTTTTAAGTTATAATAATAAATTACGGCATTATGAAGCAGAAAAAAACAATACTATGAACTAAATTAGTATTGTTGAAACGCTATTTCGAGAAACTGTACTCATTACGCGGACCAATCGGATACGAGCAATTTCACGCGATAAGCGCCTACACGTTGATTGGTCAGAATGACGGATCTAAAAAGTGTCGTGACAACTTTTCGTAAGAATTTTTTGCGTCTAGCCCCCTTTCACAACGCGCGATAAGGAACTTCGTTCCAAAAAGAAAATGGACTTACACCACTTTCAAAATAAACGGTCCATACATACTAATACTATATACTAACACTACTATCAGTTAATCGTCGTCAGTGACAACGAAAAATGTAAAGTATTCGAAGCATCGTAAATAACAATAAATACTACAATAAAAAAAAAAACACGAAAATACAAGTTAAATCAATTTTGAATTCCGATTTTTGTTATTTACTTTGTAGATATAACATACGAGCTTTATTATTATCGATGAAAGAATGAAATTATTTTATTTTTTTCCTTCAAAATGCCAAAAAACAACAGAAAACATAAAATGAAGTTCTTAAAAATGAATCTAAAACTAAACCAGTTACGGTCGAAGTTTGATTGCTGAGCGAACGCTGTTTTACAATAAAATCTTCACAGATGAAAATAAATAAAAACTGATAAATTGTTATATGAGGCCGTCAGCGCAAAAATGGCCTAAGCTAACCATAGTTATTATGAAGCAATGAGGTTTAAGTTTTCATGAATTTGAATTTAGAGTAAGCAAAAAACAATACGCGCAAAAATAATGTTTACTAAACCATCTCTGTTATCTATGGGTAAAACTATGGATAGGCCGGTTTTGCATCAAAATTTATTATATTTTAAATAAATTGCAATATACATAATTATAAGCATGAATATGAAAAATTGTGGGTTAGGCCATTATTGCGTTGACGACCTCATATATTCTGACTAACATTGAACTCTTACATGATATAGGTCGTATTGTAAAGTAATAAAAACACGTAGCATGCTTTTGACGTAATTTATTGTACTTCTTTTTATCGCCCTTGTAGGCAGACGAGCATACGGCCCACCTAATGGTGAGTGGTTACCGTCGCCCATGGACTTCAGCAATGCCGGGGGCAGAGCCAAGCCGCTGCCTACCGCTACGACTGAACGTAGTGTCCCTACCCTGTAACGTAAATAAAGGTATTATTTAATATTGAAGTTCCGATCGTACTCACAATGATGATGTCTAAGTTCTCGGCGAGGTGATCCGGCAGCGTTCGTCTCGAGACTTCCTCTTCGCTCATTCCGTTGAAGCGATCGTGTTTCTTCCGTTCTTTCACCGGACGAGGAACTAATGCGCCTTCCATGCCCGGCTCCACTTTAATCTCCATACTGCGCGAAGATATCGGACAGTGAGATTGAGAGTCCAAATGCACAATGAAAATTATTAAATAAAGACGAATTCTAAGCGTTACCCTGTCAACATAAAGCAACATTCAAATATGTTCGAACATTGTGGATATGCTGACAAAAAAAGTATTTTATTGCTTAGATGGGTGGACGAGTTCACAGCCCAGCTGGTTGTTAAGTGGTTACTGGAGCCTTTAGACATTTACAACGTAAATGCGCCACCCAGCTTGATATATAAGTTCTAAGGTCTCAGTATAGTTACAACGGCTGCCCCGCCCTTCAAACCGAAACGCATTACTGCTTCTCGGCCGAAATAGGCAGGGCGGTGGTACCTACCCGAGCGGACTCACAAGACGCCCTACCACCAGTAATGAAATAAGGGATTTTTTAAGTATATTTATTTAATTAACAAAGTCGCTTCTGTTTTATTTTGTATTGCATTAGATGGGTAGAGTTGACGGATCGTGGGGTCGCTTGGCATTAAGAGATTAGAACTCTTAGTGAAGACCGTCACGGACTTGAAGGCATCAAGTTGAAGTTTCAGTTGTATTAATTTTATTCCCTACCTATTAGCTGGTAGCTTAGGCAGCTACGCTTGGACAGGTAGGCGAGCTCACGAGCTCAACCTGAGAGAATTTTCTAACACTAACCCTAGCAAGAGCAGTGCTGAGAAGATCAGGCCAAAAACTCAGTAGGTTGTGTCTATGGGATGTATTGTATTTTATAATAGCTATTATATTTTTATACTAAACATTTTTAATTTCATGAAGTATTTACAATGCAAGATTAGGGATTCGATTAGACAGAAAGATCCCAAGAATTAAGATGGTAATATTCCATTAATTTAACGTCAATTGCTTCATTGTTAAGAACGATTTTAATTATATTTTAGGGGGCATTAAAAACGTTATCGTCTTCGCAAACGTTCGGAATAAATTACTCATTCATTTCGTGTAAGTGATGTGAAAAAAAAATCATAATAGTTTAATAAATATGCTAAACTAATTAATGTCAATTTAAATTCAATGCGCTATGAGAACCGCACAAGGACGTGTAAAAAGAACACTTTGAAATGATGGAAATAATTGTGTTTTGTTCATTTGATTTCCTTATATATTTATGAGTTGTTTTTGTTATATGAAAATAAATCAAGTTTGGTCCGCATTAAGTTGGAAAACACACGACAGGGGAATATATGTAGTTTTTTCGTTGAAAGATACGATGACGATAAATATATCGGCGACATTAGAATCTATAGTTTAACTGAGAGGACATCGAGCCGATTCGTGAGAAGAAAACGTTTATGTCTACATCAGTCGGCGATTTACGAAACAGATTATTGTTCTTCTTCCTAACGTTTTCCCTGTATAGTGCCAGGGTAAGCTTTCCAGCTTAAACTCTTCCACTTTGTCCGGTCTTCGGCATCTTTCTGGGCGAGATTATTCTCCTATATATCCGCCTTTACCACATCTAACCGGGGTTCAAAAACAGATTGTTTAAAAAAAAAACTAAAAAAAACACGTTTTCCCTCAAAACATTAGAACGTTCAATTAGCCGAGAGAAAAAACATGAAGCCTAGAATGAATATTCGAAATTGTGTGCTTTGCTGCCACCTTGATCCGATTATACGGTCGGGATTTTTGGCTGGCGATAGCGCGACGGTTCGGTTCCGGTACAGAAATATCCCGGCGACGTAAACACACACGAACGGGCCCGTTTGTGCGCACGCAGCGGCGCCGCCGCGCACGAGTTTCGCACGCAATTAGCGTTGTTGATAGTGCGGTTTTTTTTCTTAATTTTTTCTGTTTTTTTTCTTTCTTTTCATTTCATCCAGAATCGACGATAGCATAAACACGGCTTTAATTTGTTAGGATTTTCGACACGGTTCCGTTTCTATGCCAGGAATTAGAAAAAATCTCGATGAACATTGTTGAGTTTAGAAAAACTGAATAAGCAAGCAGATACTAGAAACAAAACAAGCAAAAAATTAATTAAAAGTTATCTTAATTGAGTTAAGACAAACATTAAATCACCATTCTTGTGAAATATCAATGATTTACATTTTATATTACTATGTAGTTGGGACAGCCGTTATACTATACAGTTGAGACTAACACCTCATATCTCGAGGTGGGTGGTGGCATTTATGTGGCGATGTCTATGGGCTTCGATAACCCCTTAACACAATTGGGGCCGTGAGATCGTTCACCCATTGAAACAAATAGCAAATAAATCGTTAAATGTTTCAATTCACATTAAATATAATACACTGTCGTCATACGTGGGTTATGTAACGCACAAAAATATTGATACTATGCGGTGTAAATTTACCAAAAAAAAGGAACTAAGAGAGTTCTATGGAAATAAAAATAAAATATAACGATTACCAACAACGGGGCGTTTCTATACATGCTAGTGGTCCCGCGGTACTCGAAATTCGACTATAATTAATTGAAATTATAAATTTGTACACTATTATGATTCTATTGTCAAAGACTATTATACTGCTATAATCACAGATTTCGCCTAGACTCCACTTTAGACAAATATTAATAATGACAAACAATATTTAATTTATTCTCAATTTGACCACAGACTATAATATAAGTAGTAAGAAAAGTTTGACAATAAATAAATAGTATACATGCGTGTATGTGTCAAATACATTTTTTTATTTATTCCTTAGATGGGTGAACGACCTCACAGCCCACCTGGTATTAAGTGGTTACTGGATCCCATATAGACATCTACAATGTAAATGCGCCACCCACCTTGAGATATAAAAACATTACACAACACACACTGTAATAAGTAAGTAATAATAATATAAATAAATACATACATAAATAATATAAATAAATACAGTCAAACCTGGGTAAGTGAGAACTGGATAAGTAAGAAAACTCTATAAGTGAGAGTAATAGCAAGGACCCGTCATTTTAAGCTCCCAAAACCTCTATTAGCGAGAAACAGAAACCTCTGTAAGAGAGAGTCGTTTTTCCTCATGGACCTCCGTAAGTGAGAATGCTACCTATCCTATATATACCTCTATAAGCGACAGCCGAGCTTTATTTATTTATTTATATTATTTAGGAGGAACAAATGACAAAACAAATTACAAATTTAACATCTGCTATTTTATGACTCATTTTTAACTTTCGTGGAACTTCCTATCATTGTTTTTGTATTGTTTTCTCGTGAATATTTAACCTATTCTATTTCGTGGAACTAAATAACGTTGTTATTTTATCGTATTCTTTTATCGCATTATTTTCGAACGGACACGTGTGCCTGTGTACCGTCCTGTTTGTCGGACTTACTCAGTTTATCGTTAATCAATTGCGAAGGAAAGTTCTGTTCTGCATCATGTAAAAACAGAAAATTAAAGTACTGTCATTAAAGTCATAAACTTAAAATATTGAATGCATTTGAATGCGGAAAATCGCGAATCGAAATTCAGAGGGAGCATTAGCGAGAAACTCGGGTTAGTGAGAAATCTCTATAAGCGAGAATGAGATTGTGCTGCCTTGAACTCTCGCTTATCCAGGTTTGACTGTACAATAGTACCATGTATTAATAATTAATACATGGTAGTGTGTGTAGTGTAATATTTTTTTATGCATAATTTAAAAAAAAAAATTTACATTCTGCACTCCTTCTCTATATTCTCTATAAGTGTGGGAAATTTCATACTCCTCCGTCCGCGCAACTTTCGTAAAAAGGGGTACAAAATGTTTGGTTCACGTATTTAATATATAGATGTCCTCAGAAGCACAAGGTAATAAGGACCCGAGAGATAGTTTCTCGGCTCGAAACGACTCCGTCATCGGAGAAACGGTGAATTGCTTTAGTGTTGCAACTGTTTTCATAATTTCACCGTAAATGCAATGAACGTTACCACTTAGCCAATCCCGATAAAACTTCTAACGGATCAACATTAGCCAAAATTTTGGTGCGAAAAAATCGCCCTTTCTAGTTTAAAGTACTTTTTTTTTATTGCTTAGATGGGTTCACGAGACGAGCTCACAGCCCACCTGGTGTTAAGTGGTTACTGGAGCTCATAGACATCTTCGACGTAAATGCGCTACCCACCTTGAGATATCAGTTCTAAGATCTCAGTATAGTTAGAACGGCTGCCCCTCCCTTCAAACCGAAACGCATTACTGCTTTATGGCAGAAATAGGCAGGGTGGTGGTACCTACCCGCGCGAACTCACAAGAGGTCCTACCACCAGTAAGAGTACACCAGTATTCCAATACAAGTTAGTCGAGAGGAGACTCGACCCGAATTTCTCCACATGCATTTAAATAGCATTGGTGTCTATGGGCTTTGATTAGGCCGAGATCTATTCTGGTTGATGATGATTTAAAAAAAAACCTGAATCGCGCTAAAGATAATTTCATTTCAACATTTTATACTATTGTAGGGGAATGATACGCCGCCCCACTTAGCTTACTAGGTAGTTTTAGTAATAAGCCATATAATAATATGTTAGTCAGTGATTAACGTGCAGCAATCCACCGCGATCGCTGACACGAACAAACGTGTAAATATATTTATTGTTTTATTAACAGCTCCGATGAGGTTCCCGTAGGACAGTACACACCACCATAGATAAAATAATAAATAAATAAATATTTACTAACAATCAAGCCACGTTAACTGGTCCCGTGCTAAGTTCGTATTGTGTTACAGGTACCAGATAACGGAAATAAATGTAAGATTTTTATAATACACATACATAGCCCTGGAAAAGGCATTTTATATTTATCATACAAATATCTTCCCTTGCGGGATTCGAAGTGACCCCCTTGTGTAGTGACCATGTTACTTACCACTACACCAGACGGCCGTTATAGATAACCATGAAATAATTTCACACTAGTTAGGAGAGTCAACTTGTGTTCGAGGTCACACAGGAATGTCACTTGAGTCCACATGTTGACTATCCACCCATCGGAGGCGTTTTGTATTCACAAAAACTTCACAAGGACTTGCTAACATTATCCCTAGTAAGAATAGAGCTTCCCTGAATCTACTACCGGATCGAAATCGCGATCTACTGTGAATATCTGTTGAGAAGGGTCGTGTTCCTAGAGGATTGTGTCTACGTTAAGTTGCACGTCGCATTCGACGAGGACGGTGACCGGTGCTTGAGGGGCCTAAAAGCGTTGAAAGTGGATCGGGAAGATTCCAAATGACGTGTTTTGGCCGGTGGCGGCTGTATATTGCCCGGACGACTGGTCAGGGTATGTAATTCGAACGTCGTCCGTTAACATAATCTCCGTACCGTTTTGACTAGAATCGTTCTTACTACTTAAGTACCACCACTTAGCCGGCCCGCCTATTTCTGCCGCGAAGTAGATATAATTACCGGTTCGAAAAATGCAACTGCTGTTGGAAAACGTTATGGACACTAGATGATTAAACGGTAGGCTGCGGTTTGGCTCTGCCCCTGGCATTGCTGACGTCCATTAGTGACGGTAACCACTCACTATCAGGTGGGCCGTGTGCTCGTCTGTCCACACGGAAATAAAAAAAAAATCGTCTAGAAATGGGCGACAGCGTTCATAAGGTCTTTGAGTTCCGGTATTCGCTTAACTTTTTATTTATTGTTTAGTAGGGAGGACAACCTCGCGGCCCACCTGGTATTAAGTGATTACCAGATCCCATAGACATCTACAACGTAAATGCCGCCACCTACCTTGAGACTAGAGATCTAAGATCTCAGCTTTAACATCCAAGACGTGGAACGAGGTCCGGTTCTCGATTCGGGTTTTATGTTTTTTTTTTCTTCATCATCGTAACATTAACTTTAATATTAACTGCGCAGTTCGTGATGGGCTGTTGAATGAGTTGGGAGTTTTGGCGGCGCCATGACATATTTAATTTTTTTTTGTCACTTGCTATATTTTTAGAAGGAAATAATTTTGTATCTGTCATTTCGAAAAACTAATATGATTTTCTATCGAATTTAACAATGTGTTCAAATTATTTTAAAAATAGTGACAATGTAAGATTATATAACTGAAAAGTTAAGTTAGTTATACTAAAGCAGCGGTCGGTCGGGCAACCGGGGTAAATTACCACAAATGGGATAAAATGAAATTTTGGGGGGTAAAAATGAAACTTTTGTGAGTAAAAAGTATATATTGAAATGAAACTTCTGTAGGTTCGTTGTGATTTAAAATTATCATGGAGGCTATAATATGAAAGATGCTAAAAAGAAGCGATTTCGTCTTTTTTGGTTCTTCGCCATGGCGTAATATCAACTTACACAAAAATATTTTGGGGTAATAATAAAAAAAGTTCGCTGACCGCTGTACTAGAGCCATAAGTGTGTTGCGATGTTTCAATTTGAAGAATACGGATAGTTGCTTTTAATGGTTAAAACGACATTTGCCTGTAAACGCAACGCGCACTAACATTCATCTTGAATGTCAATGGGTTACGTACGACCACCGCACCGCCTAAGTTCAGGTGAACAATAAAAACAACTTTATTGCTACTCTTATTAAAGTTTTTTTTTTTGTATTTAGCGTGTGTCGGGTTCGGTGCGGGCGTGTCACTAGTTCAGCGCAAGTGGGTCGGTGGAGAGTCGGACGGAACGCTAATTTCGCTGCGGGGTCACCGGCCGGCGTACTAATTGTGTCACCACACCACGCACCATACTGCACCGTGACGTCACACGGGAACACGAGTCGCTCATATAGCGAGCCTAACTAGTGTGCTATAATTATCTGTTTATAGTTTTTCAGGTGAGGCCAGTAAAGTTTTCTATTACGCCATTCGAATATATTTTGAAGTCGTCGTGGCCTAAAGGATAAGACTTCAGGTGCTTTCGTGTTTAGCACCGGTGTTCGAATCCAGCAGGCAAGTACCAATTTTTCTAATGTACACAATCGACTTCCACGGTTATTGTATAGCATCGTGTAATAAAAATCAAACCCGCAAATTTATAATTTGCGTAATTACTGATGGTAGAACGTCTTCAGTCCGCCCAGGTAGGTACCAACACTCTGCCTATTTCTGTCGTAAAGCAGCAATGCGTTTCGGTTTGAAGGGCAGGGCAGCTGTTGTACTACAAAACTAAGACTTGGAACTCATATCTCAAGGTGAGTGTGGGGGCATTTACGTCTATGGGCTCCGGTAACCACTTCATACCAGGTCAGTCAAGAGCTCGGCCAGCCATCTGAGCAATGTTATGGGTGGACGAGCTCACAGTCCACCTGGTGTTAAGTGGTTACCAAAGCCCATAGACATCTACAACGCAAATGCCGCCACCCACCTTGAGATATGAGTTCTAAGGTCTCAGTATAGTTACAATGGTTGCCCCACCCTTCGAACTGAAACGCATTACTGCTTCACAGCAGAAATAGGCAGGGTGGTGGTAAATACCCGTGCAGACTCACAAGAGGTCCTACCGCCAGTAAAAACTTATATTGTAAAAATGAAATATTGCGTCCGTAAAATACTAATAAGGATTTATGATATTCTGGCCTATTCCTTTCACCCCGTGGATGTCGTAAAAGGCGACAGAGGAACAGGAGAATGGGCATTATATATCAGCAAACTGAAATTATCGACTGTCATTTACAATTGTTAGGGCGCATTAGCATGATGCCAAATTCTGAAGCGAATCAGACATGCGTTACGGTTTCAAGGGTGGGACAACCCTTGTACTCATACAATTAAGGCAGGTGCCCAAATTCACATTATGATATCAATGGGCTCTGGATTTATCATCAGATGTTTAAATATGGAATTAAAATAAACTAATTCCGAAATATTAGAACTGTTAAAAATGATATAACGTCGTCCCATTTTAAGATTGCCATAGTCGAATCACAAATAAGGGACCTCCTATTTCCTCGTGTCAATCTGTAGATAGGTACGTATGTCGCAGCAATTTTTTCTTTGGACGTATTCCAAAAAAAAAAACGGTACGCAATAATGATTCGTAAACATTAAACTGAAATGAAAAGTTGGGGGATTAATTCTCGGAACTAGGGAGCTTTTTAAGCTTGTCAATTGTTAATTGGGTTCGTAAACGTAAATAAATAGATACTACATATTACCATTTTGACTTTGAACCCGTAAAGACACCGTGAGATGACATTATATCTCAACGGTGGTACATTGATTGGGGACCAAAGTCAAAATCCCACAGACAATCTGAAGTAAGGCCAAAAAGCCCAAGTTAATTTTGAATGTAAAAAAACACAGCTTCAAAAATACTGGGGCATTATTGACATGACGACAGTGATTATATTAGCTATAAGCAAAAAACCACGGTCCGACTCCATAACGTTTTTTTTTTTCTTTCTATTTTAAGTATTTTTAGATATATTATATACCATGCAGAATATTTTAATTTGAAATTAATTCGAATGCCGTGCTAGAATGTGGCACATAAACTTGGCGAGGTTGTTAATAATATCATTTATAAATATTATCTTAAACGCTATATCGGACTAGGAATGCATCTTAGATTTAAGTGGTTTATTCGGTAAAATTAATCTAAATTCCAGTTCTATGTCGGAATTTTTTAAGAGAAAATTATACTTACATCGTTTAGTACCGTTATTAACTTTTTTTTATAGATCAAGATGAACTGTGATCATTATTCTCAATCGGAATTATAGAAATTGCGAACAATACATCGATGTAGTGCGGAACAGCAACACAACATAATGATAACTTCATGTTTTTAAGGGAAAACTTTAAAACCGTTATGAATTGAAACTCGATGAAAAGAAAAGACAAAGATAACATTGGGCAAACATAAGACATGCTTATAATTTAGCCTACGCGAGAATGAGTAATTAATTCTTGTGAAGGTTAAGCCCCTCAGCCCAAAAATTAATCTTCTTCTTGGTCATTCCCTCATTACTGAGGATCGCGACCACACGTATGTTAGTCCATCTAGGAACATCGGTCCGTTGCAAGGTGGACCGGACAGCCTGATGGATGCTGCCTTTTTTTTCCTACCTAAGCTGAGCTGAGCCTTGAGAGGCTATTTCAGCGTAAACTTAATTAGTAGGTGAGCTTACGGGGCTCGAACCTGACGACGTTGCTAACACGAGCCCTAACAAGAGCCGTGCTTCGCAGAATCTACCATCGGATCGGAAACGCGACCCACTGAGAAGAACCGGCGAGAAACTCAGTGGACTGTGTCTGCCCGGTTAATTTACTCGTCGAGCCCTTCGTCGCAAGCGACGGGTTCGACGAGAACGACGGCCGGTGCTTGAGATACCTAAAAGCACCGTTAGTGGAACAGGAGGATCCGAAATGACGTGTTTTGGACGACGTCGACTGCTTTCCATTCTGTCCGCAGGATCGGGAATGTAGTTACCGGCGGCCACGATGAGAGGGTTCTCGTGTCGTGCCGCTTTGTCGAAGTGACGCAGATGCTGCCTCCAACTGTCTTCTTTACAATGTCCGACAGTCTTGTTGGTTCCCTGCTTTTGGATCGTTTCCGCTCCATTTGATCAAGAATGGGAAGCTTTTCCAGACTATGCCTTGGAGGCCGCATCGCAGGTGGAGAGCCGCCTTGCTTTAGCTTGCGAGAGAACGAGACAGAATGGTTTTGAAAGTTTCTCCTTTTTCCCTAGCTAATCGTTGGTAACTTAAGGGGCTATTCCAACTACTCGCGGATCGGTAAGTGAGCTCACAGGCTCAAACTCAGAGTTTGCTATCACTGGCCCTAGCTAGAACAGTGCTTCGCAGAATCTACCACCGGATCGGAATCGCGACCCACCTAGAAAATCCGCCGAGAAATTCAGTGGTTTTCTTCATTTCAAATGCGTAAACTGTGTACATATCTTCTTTATTGTATGTGAATAGATGAGCTTATTCTGACCTATTGAAGCTGGAAAGGCTTCTAGGTTACCAGTTATTCGTTATTTATAAAAAAAGACAGTATATTGTACAAAAAACTACAAATACGACAAAAAATACAGTGACTACTACTAGAATATTCGAGGTCCATCCAAAGAAGGTGGGTTAAATAGAAAAGTTGCAGTAGAAGTAGTGATGCCAAATTAACCCAGTTTAATATGCTTAGAAAAATAACAAAATTCGCTAGCTTCATTTCAATACAGTTTCATTAATCGTTCAAAGAAATGAAAGCCAATTCTCATAAATCACTCGAATATAATTTCTTATTAAAAAAAAAAAAGACATTCATTAGAACGCGGACCAACAATAATATTCATAATTTTATTATGACATAATAATTTAAGCCGGTTAGATACGCGTCCAATTTTATTTGAGATAACGATGACACGAAATGTGTATCAGATGATTTGTTTATAAACAGAACTCTGAATGATTTTACCGGGGTCGGTGTAAAAGTGAATTTATTATCGTTTTGTGAATGAACGAAACTGGCTCGCTCGGGTTTTGTTTGAGTTTCGTATAAATCTTTATTGTTACGTACGTTTTCATTCATTGCAAAGTTTCGATGTTGTTTGTATTAATACGAATTGCCGCTTCAAAACATTGTGCGGCCTCATTAGCTAAAGTTTTAGCTGGGAATGATCATCGCGATGTCTTTCGACTCGACACTAAACATGATCGACGCTGATATGGTTCAGTAGGTATTCGTTCATTATTAATAACCTTAATTACCAATACTGGGTGCATTCGAGGTTTTTGAATATCGCATTAGGGGAAACGAAAATTTATACATAACGAGTTGAAATTATAAGTTCGTACACTATTATGATTCTATTGTCAAAGACTATTATAGTTCTATAATCACCACAGATGTCGCCAAGAGTACACTATAACAAATATTAATAAAGACAAACAATATTTATTCTATTCTCAATTTGCCCACAGACTATAAGCAATCTATATATTAATACGCGAAGCAAAAACTTTGTATCCCTTTTTACGAAAATTGCGCGGACGGAGGAGTATGAAATTTTCCACACTTATAGAGAATACAGAGAAGAAGAGCACAATGCTAATATTTTTTTAAAATAATGCATAAAAGATACAGTAAATCAACAAAGAAAACATTACACACACTACATACCATGTATTTGACGAACACACGCATGCATACTATTTATTGTCAAACTTTTGTTCTTGACGTCTGTTGTCAAATTGAGAATAGATTAAATATTGTTTGTCTTTGTTAATATTTTTTATACTGTAGTCTTGGCGAAATTTGTGATTGTAGAAGTATAAAATACAATCATAATAGAGTACAAACTTACAATTCCAATTAATTATAGTCGAATTTCGACTACTACGGGACCTCTAGTAAGAAAAGTTTGACAATAAACAAATAGTATGCATGCGGGTGTATCAAATACATGGTAGTGTGTGTAATGTTTTTATTTTTGATTTAATGTATTTTTTATGCATAATTTAAAAAAAAATATTCTGCACTCCTTCTCCATATTTTCCATAAGTGTGGGAAATTTCATACTTCTCCGTCCGCGCAATTTTCGTAAAAAGGGGTTCAAAGTTGTTTGCTTCATGTATTAATATATAGATTCTGTTGCTGTCTCCACAAACCGCAAAATTAGAAACCGATGTTTTACTGGTATTTGCTGCTATAATTGAAATAACCTTTGGCACTAGTGATAGAAGCTACTAACAGTAGTAATTCAGAAGGGACTATAAGTCATCGTAGTTCGGCCATCTCCCTGATCAATTATCAGATGCGAATCTCTGACCCTAACTTGTACGCTAATAAACTCTAATAAAAAGCACGACTCACCCATTCTCGTCTTTAATCTTCTTCTTTCTGCCTCTCTTCTTGGGCTGGTTGAGCAGCATTTGCTGGGGGTGCATCATGTGCGGATGGTGATCAGGATGCATCTGTTGCAGGTGATGCTGGGGTTGCTGGAGCATCGCGCACATCGTTTCTTCTTCGACGAACGAGTACGGATCTTCGCACTCTCTCTTGATGCCTGTTCGTTTAACATAGTTTTTATCTTTTTGTTACATACACTATGCACTTAAATAAATACACCTGAAGATATTTACAGCCAAGCAACAGGGCCGCATTAAGGCTTGAGTTAGAAGTCTTAATTATATTGTAATAACGACCCTCCTATCTATCCTTCAAACCGAGATATATGACTGCGGTAGAAATTGTCAGGACAGTTTGGAGGCATAACCTACTCATATAACATCATTATTGTATTGTAGTATCACTTCCGTTCGAATCCCAGGCGGGTACCAATTTTTCTAATGAAATACGTACTCGACAAATGTTCACGATTGACTTCCACGGTGAAGGAATAACATCGTGTAATAAAACTCGAATCCGCAAAATTATAATTTGCGTAATTACAGGTGACAGGACCTCTTGCGCGTCCGCATGGGTAGATAACATCACCCTGCTGCCTGTTTCAGCAGTTAAGCAGTAATGCGATTCGGTTCGCTGTGAGCTAATCTAGGTGGATTAGGATTGGGAGAATTAGGTTTTTTTTTATTGCTTAGATGGGTGGACGAGCTCACAGCCCACCTGGTGTTAAGTGGTAACTGGAACCCATAGACATCCACAACGTAAATGCGCCACCCACCTTGAGATATAAGTTCTAAGGTCTCACGTATAGTTACAACGGCTGCCCCACCCTTCAAACCGAAACGCATTACTGCTTCACGGCAGAAATAGGCAGGGTGATGGTACCCACCCGCGCGGACTCACAAGAGGTCCTACCACCAGTATTATTATTATTATTATTTATTTATATTTATTTAAAATCTTATTAATTACATAATATTTTTTTAAAAAGATATTAAATATACAATTTTTAAAAAATACTACATAACAATAGATTGCCGCTGATGGCGGTGTCTACGACACAAGCCACCAGTGGTTAGGACTCCAGAGTGAGAAACCTCCTCACAATGCGTGCAGTATCGAGGATAACTGCTTTCTGTATTAGGCCCTTAACCCAGCTGGATAACGAAAGTTTCTTAAGATGTTGATCGAAACTTTTTGTTTTTGTTTTTTTCTTGCCTTTGTAGGCAGACGGGTATGCGGCCCACCTGATGGTGAGTGGTTACCGTCGCCCATGGACTTCAGCAATGCAAGGGGCAGAGCCAAGTCGCTGCCTACCGCTTTCGCTATCAAGCCGTGTACCGATACAACTATTGGAACAATGATGGTTGAATCAACATGCCACATGGCGGTAGTCTCGTGGGCCAGGTCTAAATATTTTATTATTATTATTATTATTAAAGAATGGTATTCATCAAATATTATATTTAGATTATTAATTTGCTATTCACAAACGATCATCATTATCCTGCCCTTCTCACAGTTACCTGGGGTCGGCGCAACATGTTTCCTCCTTCCATACTCTTCTATCATATACAATTTCTTTTATCATTATGCTATTCACAAACTATGAACCTGTCGAAATTTCTAGATGGCAATTTTATTACAAAATTTATTTAAATACACTGTATAAGTAGTAACAGACTTACCATTATAAATATCGTCGTCGCGTTTTTGCGGTGGCGCGTACTGGGGATGCGGCTGGTGGGGCTGGTGCTGATGGGCTTGGTGGTGCTGGCTCATGTCGTACGGCATGTCATCACGTTTGAACGAATAGGGCTCGTTGTATTTAGGGAAGGGGAAGTATTGCGGCTCAGGCTGGGCCAGGGGCGGAGCTGGCTGCTCGAAGTGCCTGTGGACGTTATGCTTGGGTAAATACGTTTTCTACTATCATTCATTTATACATATTTCATAGCTTAGACGGGTGAACGAGTACACGTGCCACCCGGTGTTAAGTGCTTAGAGAAGTCGACAATGTCGAATTCTCAAATGTGCCGGTCATCGCTCTCGTCGAACCCGTCGCTCGAGACGTAGGGCTCGGCAAGTAAATTAACCCACAGACACTACCCGCTAAGTTCCACGCCGGATCTTCTCAATGGGTCGCGTTTCCGATGCGGTAGTAGATTCTGTGAAGCACTGCTCTTGTTAGTGTTAGCAACGTCTTTAGGTTTGAGCTTTGTGAGCTCACTACTGGTTCGGTTACGCTGACATAGCCTCTCAAGGCTGCCAGCAAAAAATAAATAAAAAAAAACTCAAATGTGTTTGTTGCTTTTTACGACACCACACACCACAGTCAATAATGAACCACTTGTATTTATTTCGAAACAATTACTTTATCTCACGCATCGATTTAAAGCACTATCTTTGAGAAAAGCAAAGTCGAAAGTGCAACGACTTTGCTGCGTGAATCACAAAATCAAGAACACACTTTGGCGTTCCTTATACGAGTCAAAATTGCAGCATGCCCAACACCATATTATTATTATTATTATTTATGTAATCCATGCCATTATTATGCTTATACTTTGAAACAGACAGGTGAACGATCTGGAGTGAGGACTGGAGCTTATCTTATCTGAACGAGAGGCTGGGTATATATTTGCTTGACATTTCGACCCTTGTCACCGGATCTTCTCAGTGGGTCGAGATTCAGCGAAGCGGTGCTCTTGCTAGGACAGATGTTAGCAAGCTCTCCCAGGCAGGGCCCCATGAGCTCGCCCACCAGTCATGGTGAAACCTGAATAGCTCTCGAGGCTACTGGCATATAGGAAGACCAAAAAACCCTTGAGAACTTTTGTGCCATTCTCCAACCTTTTAGTCTGCATCTCCAAACAACGCTTACATTCGTATTGAAGTTATCCTTTTTAGGCCATCGCATCTAAGAAATATGTGGTGCATAGTTCCTACTTCTGCCAGACAGTGCAAGTCGCATCAACAGCGTTCACTTTCCGTACTTATTCTCCAGTGCAAAATGACTCGGCTAACTTCTCCCCAGGATTTCCCTGTATTAGTTCCATTTCGGAAGCCAAGTGAAAAGCGCTTTGTCTGCATTGATATTAGGGTTATTTTTATTTAGTTCGTTACAGAGGCTTACATTTTGTACTAGATCCCGCAAACTGACGGAAATTTGACGGATCATTCATCTCATTCTATCTAACATGATAAAAACGAGACAAAACAGCCCGAACTGGTACGGGAATAAATGCTACTCAAGAGCTAAAGGTGCGGACAGCGCATTTTGTTTCATTCGAATGAATTAGCATAGTTAATAGTTAATTTAGCATAAAATATACGTTACAAAGATAGACAAGCTCGAATGCAAATTGGGAAAAAAGTAAAAACAATTAAAAAAAAACTGAAGTGCAATTTACGAATTAAATTAATTTAATATTATTTTAAGTTAGAGAGGTACAATTTAAGGGACATTTTAATCGAGAGCACACGTTTTACCTGTAGGGTTCTGGCTCAGGTTGCGGGTACCGCATCATTGGTTCGTAGGGCGGGTCGGGCGGCGGGGAAGGTTCGGCCGGCGGCGCGGGCGAACCCTCCGCGCTGGAGGGCTTCCGGCGCGCCGCCTCGCCGCTGTTACTCGTCTCGTACCCGTCGTCCTGGCTCTCGGGCGGTTTGGGCTTATCATCGCCCTCCTCCCTGCCATATAATCGAAAATGTTACGAAGCCAATACAACAAAACTTATGCGATCCCGATGACCTAGGTAGAAGAGCTACGCTAATGTTTTAAACTCTCCCTAATTCCTATTTTGAGTGGCAAGTTTTAAGCCGGCACGCTATAATGTCAATTCTGTTTCTGCCACAAAGCAATCAAGTATTTCGGTTTGAAGGCTAGTTAGTCATTCCAATCTCACTGAGCCTTCGAACTCATTTTCAATTTGGCGCCCAAATATGACTTCGAAGGTGACTGTTTAAAATTGGAGAGCCTACGTTCATAACAACAACTAGTAAAAACTTAGCATTCGCGAATGGCCCATTCTCGTAATGAAACTACCACCTCAAATCTAAAGTACACGGCGACATTCACTTTGGTCACATGTAATTCACACGTAAATCGAATGAAAGCTGAATAAAAAAGCATGAAAGTATTACGTACGAGGACCCGAATCTTCTAAGCACTTAAGATAATAAATAACCCCACAACCTTCGCACCGAATTTTACAACATCTATCTGTAATCCGAGAGGAGGTAATGTCATGCGGCGTATAATATTTAAGTGTTTCGTAAATGGCAACATCAGTGCATCGAAAACAAAAATTTATTCACGTAATTAGCATAAAGAATCACCTACGCGTAACAAATCACAGTCGATTCGGCCACCGGACCCATTCAAATTAATGATGACCGGGCGTAAGCACTTGATTAATTCAAGTTCGGATCGTTTCTAAAACATTAAAAAAAAGCCGCGATCGCCGCAGCCAAAATAAAAAGGAAACATTAAAAATATATTATAAACTTTAATTATGTCATCAATAAAAATTTATTACATCACCATTAAAAGTTAAAAGCATTCGAATCACTTTAACGTATCCACGTTAAAACAATATTCACGCTCGATATTAATGTAGCGTATGTGAATTAATTGCGGACATTAAATCGATTGATCGCAGACACAAAATCGGTAGTTCGGTCACACAATAATATATCGATTATAAAAATGTAGCTCGTTAATTTCGAAATGAGATCAGCTGATCGTGTCATTGTGTGACGTGATGTCGTGCAATAAACACAAAACACGGACGACGGACGATCCATTCATAAAACTGTACTTAAATTATTATAAGTTACCGTTGTCGGCGCTCGTAGTAAACAAAACGGGGATCTATTAATATTGGACTATTGTGTAATGTTGTTTTACATTGTCGCCGTGTCCGCGAGTGATTCTTTTTTGTTTTGTTATGATCGGTACGAATGTAAACAAATGACCAGACATCGTAAAGCAATAAAATTTATATTGCCTACGTTGACCGATCGCTGACTACAATAAACGTTTTTTGTTTTTTTTTTCATCTTCGATTGTTCATATTTATGAGTTTACGAGGTTGCGTAGTAAGCTTCGGTTTTTTTGTTCTACCTTTGCTGATAGCCTTGAGAGGCTATTTCAGCTTCGCCCTAACGTTTGTAGGTGAGCTCGCGGGGCTCAGACCGGAGTGATGCTAACACTGACCCTAGCAAGAGCAGTGCTTCGTAGAATCTACCACCGGATCGGAAACGCGACCCACTGAGAAGATCCGGCGAGAAACTCAGTGGGCTAATCGGAGTATGAAACGAACAAATCTGTTGAATGTTTAAATCAAATAACACAAGTCTAAGGGAATCTAGATGGACATTTATTTTACAATGCGGTTTTATTCAGAGTTAAATAATATGTACTTTGCACATAGTATAATCTTAAATAGATTTTATTTCGTTGAAGCAGACACGCGGACCGCCTAGACAACAATACCAGGGAAACAGTTCGGGCGATGTCTACAGCTGTCTCTTTTCAAACCTTATTGGAAGAGCTACACATCTTATCACTATGCAGAAATTCGTTCCAGAGTCGAAGTACCTACGTAGCGATCATGACGACTTAAAACGGACTGTCGATAAGCGCGGCCGTTCCAAGTGGTAGGGATGAGTTGGCCTCCAGTGGCGGACGGTGCTAGTGTAAAGATGACTAGGTCATTCCAAACAATTCTTCAGAGCCCTGCCTCTCCACATATACTACAAGACACAGAGAGCACTAGTGTCTTCGTACAATCAGAGAATGGAAGCCAATACCAATTTGGAATTCAGAGTAAATTGCAAAGAGCCTTGTGCCCTTCTAAAGATACACCTGTTATGTATTTGTCGGAGCATCAGTGGAAATAGCTTTAATTTATTAGGTTGGAAACGTCAGGTTAATTACCTGGGTGGAATCGGAGATGGCGCTGGGATCGTATTTTTTATGGGTACACTTGTTATTGACTCCTTTATATACAATAACCTACGTCAAGTGTCAGTTAATCTGTTGATGACGTCCGACATTTGAAAGGTTAGTCTATGACGGTTGGATGACTAGACACTAGACAGAAATTTTAGAGGGAAGGCATTCTCTTTGGAGGCACCGTTGTGATCGCACGTATCTCTGAGATCACCGCGTTTCTAGGCTGCAATTATTTAAATGTGTTCCTATTTCGAATCTAATCTAAAAAATGATTGACTACGACACGTCTGATGATCGGGAGGAGCTCAACCCGACATATTCATATTATAAAGTTATTCGAATTAATGAAATAAGTAGGTAGATAACAATCGTGTCGTAACACAGTGCTAATATAAATAAAAGCGTATTATAAAGTTGTTACTATACTTGAGACTTTAGAACTTATATCTCCAGGTGGGTGGCGCATTTACGTTGTACATGTCTATGGGTTTCGCTAACCACTTAACACCAGGTGGGCTGTGAGCTCGTCCAACCATCTAAGCAATAAAAAAATAAATAAGATTTATAAAAGATCTTTTTTTTTTTATTGCACAAAAGGTCCTACCGCCAGTAAATCGTATAATTTGCGATAGGAAGAACCCCGCGTGACCTTTTTATTATACTCTCAATACACTACACTCACTCTCGCACGGTCTCATTTTTTTTTTTTTTTTTTATAGCTTAGGTGGGTGGACGAGCTCACAGCCCACCTGGTGTTAAGTGGTTACTGGAGCCCATAGACATCCACAACGTAAATGCGCCACCTACCTTGAGATACAAGTTCTAAGGTCTCAAGTATAGTTACAACGGCTGCCCCACCCTTCAAACCGAAACGCATTACTGCTTCACGGCACTTCATTAGTTCATATTATGTAATAGAAAATGTTTCAAAATTCAAAACAGAGAACATGCTATTGAGAATAACGGAGTGCTTCGTTGGAACGAATGACGTGACGTATAACATTCCACAATAATTTACACCTTTGATATACAAATATCGCAAGCAATCAGTCTGTTAATTAGGTTAAGAGGGTAGTTTCAACCGAACCTGCATGCGCGGGTAGCGTTTTTGGTCACGTGACTAAAACCGAATATACAGTCATACAGAGCTAAGGGTAGCGTTTTTGGTCACGTGACTAAAACCGAATATACAGTCATACAGAGCTAAGTTTTTCAAAGACATTCAAAGATAATTCAACAAATTTTAAGATTGATTATCTTTTAGAATTTTATAAAATATTAAAGAAGAAGAAGAAGAAAACGAGCGTCGTTTATTAGTCAACTGTTTGTGTATAATTTTATCGTGATTGCTATTTATTTAAATTTTTAATTATGCATTTAGCGAAGCGGCGTCTGCAAAGAGCTAATTTGCGGATCGAGCTACTAACAAAGTAATCTTTGTTTATGGGTTTATTAATATATATTATTATATATTTTTTAGTAATATATAAGTATATATATCCACTCGTTACACAAATGACTTATACCGTAATGTTCTAAGATATCGTTGGATATGGCGAAGCGACAGGAAAAAAAGACACGAATAAAACAAAAACTAGTTTAGTGATCTAAGAAAGATAAAAGTCAATTTAACATATTCACGGATTTTATTGCTTGAATTTTAAATGTTTGATGACAATTTGCAACGATCGCGATTTGGAACACAAACTTGTTTCGGAAAATAATGCGCTTTTGAAAATTTATCGTTCCTGTCAGCCAGTGTCAAATTTATTATCTAACATTTCTTTCTAAAATCGCTTTTTATGCACTGAACTGAAATGTTCCCATAAATCGATAAAGATCGGACAAACGATTAGTGAACGATTTAATAAAATAACTTTTACATTAACGACATGTCGTCTCTCCTAAAAATATATATTAGAATCGTTTATTTTTGGCTACCTATACTGATAGCCTTGAGAGGCTATATCAGCGTTACTCTGGCGTGCAGGTGTAGGTGAGCTCTCGGGGCTCAAACCAGGAGGTGTTGCTAACACTGGCCCTAGCAAGAACAGTGCTTCGCAGAATCTATCACCGGATCGGAAACGCTACCCACTGAGAAGATCCGGCGAGAAACTCAGTGGGCTGTGTCTGAGGGTTAATTTGCTGGTCGAACCCGTCGCTTGCTAGGGTTTGTGTTAGCAACGTCGTCAGGTTTGAGCCCCGCGAGCTCACCTACTAGTTAAGGTTACGCTGTAATAGCCTCTCAAAGCTCTCCCTACCTAAGGGAAAAAAAGACGCTATTAAATCTAGGGCGTAATATTTAGGCATACCCTGGTCTATAAGCCATTAATAGTTTTGTAATGCTTGTTCGATTACGTTAGAGCTTTGTTTTTTTTTTTCGGTTAGAGGGCCGAACCTCCTACGAGGTCCCCGCGCAAAAGGGGCGCGCGGGGTATGTGAGACTCTACGATCTGCATGGTGTTGTGAGCAGACCGCGGGCCCTAAGATTTTAGGGCCCACCCACTAAACGACTCAGCTTTTACAAACCCGCAACACTGTTAAGCTATTCATAACAACAACAAAAAGAGTAGATATACTTAATAATTAAATTTCCAACATTTGTATACAGTCTTTTAATTTACATTGAATTTAATTTTTTTATATATAAACTTTTATTACTAGTTACTAATAATAAAAAAAGCTTTTTACGAAAAAAAACCAGACGAGTTTTCCGAAAATAGACTATAAACAAACACGTCGTCGTCTACAATGTGTGTAGACGGCGACGAACTAAAATATACATTTATTATTAGTTAATAAAAATAAAAACGGAGCCATTGATATTATCATGGCGTTATATATTGAAACTTAAAAAAAAACTCATGAATATTAAAACATGCTTATTGCATACATATTTTTCTTATTAATAATTTTGAGACACGTTGTTTTTAAATTTTAATACGGGTTTTTTTTTGTTTACGGATTGTTTTTTAAAATTTAATAATGTTTCGGGTCGTCGTTTACAATTCGACAAACTTCGCAACGCTTGCATCAACATACCGGAATGTGTTAACCTACGCCCACAGTTATTGCTTATCAAGCGAGGTGCGGTCAACTAAGAGAGTTGCTTTGTGACCATTTTGATCACTGTCCAATACAAAAGTGAAACATAATTCTAATAAATAATTTTTTCGCAATAATTCTATGCCAATATAGTGGAGGATTTTAAGTAGGAAAGCGGATCCTGGCATTAGACCGGAAAAAGGCTAGGAAGAAGAAGAATTCTATGCCAATATAATTAACCTCAATTTGACCTAAGCTATAAAACAAAGACTTTTTTTACTTGCTTTGATGGGTGGAAGAGCTCATAGCCAACCTGGTGTTAAGTGGTTACTGGAGCAAATAGACATCTACAACGTAAATGCCGCCACCCGCCGTGAGATACGAGTTCCAAGGCCTCAGTATAGTTACAACGGCTGCCCCACCCTTCAAACCAAAACGCATTATTACTGCTTCACGGCTGAAATAGGCGGGGCGGTGGTACCCACCCGTGCGGACTGACAAGATGTCCTACCACTAGTAAGTAAATATTCCTTAATACTCTTCCGTAATATTCAACTTCGGTGAGTTTAAGAATCTTTCGTAAGTACAGAAAGGAAATATTGAAGTTGAAAAAGCCGACATCGATATAAGACAATCAATAGAATGCATTAATTGAAATTCGACGCGTTAAGTAGAACTCACGGACAATGAGTTAGTTCAATCCTAGTTTTATTCAGGGAAATCATAGGGTCTCCACGCAACGTTTTCATAGACCGTTATATTTACATTTACTACGAGCTCAAATCCTCGGTGAAGTGATTTGGGCATGAGAGATACGATTTAAACATCAATTGCATTAGAATATCTTCTTGTTTTGCCCAAAAATATAGAAAGGACAAGAGCTGACCAACTGTGCTCAAGATAGGATTTAAAATTAAAACATGCCTCAACGGTATTCTTCGATCTGATAATTAAGAGAAACCTAAGTTCAGTAGCCCTACTTTCTATGATTGCCAACACACACAATTATCATCACGCAAGATTATTCTTTTTTTTGCCCTTGTAGGCAGACGAGGATACGGCCCACTTGATGGTGAGTGGTTACCGTCGCCCATGGACTTCAGCAATGCCAGGGGCAGAGCCAAGCCGCTGCCTACCGCTTAATACTCTCCACAAGTCTCGTTTGAAGAAGGACATGTCATTCTGACCATGAGCTTATTTTTGTTTCGGTTCCTCTGATAACTCCAGTGCTATAGGTGAAGTTCTGGGAGATAAAGGTTGCTGCTAATAAAGACGTAATTACAACAGCGACGCAAATAATAATTACTTGATGACGTCACGAAAATAATTGAGGCACTGACCGAAAGTAATTATATACCCTTAATCAAATTCAATATGTAGTCGTGGAATTAATTAGAATTATGAATCATGTGTTTTACATAGCTTTATCCGTCTAAGATTTTAAAGAATGTATATGGATACATTTTAGGGCATAACTATATAACGGAAACATTTAACGGACAGCCCGAACAGCCTCCTGGCCGCGATAGAGTCGCTATTGCTGCCCTATACTGAGGCACTGGAATGAAGTCCATGTTGGCTCAAGACCAGCCGTGGTCAATGTAAAATAAATAAAATGAACTGCTTTTTTTAAGAAAGATTTTGTATTCGGCAGGCAGCGGCTTGGCTCTGCCCCTGGCATTGCTGAAGTCCGTGGGCGACGGTAACCACTCACCATGAGGTGGGCCGTATGCTCGTCTGTCTACAAGGGCAATAAAATATATATATATATATATATATATATATATATATGGAATTTAATTCTGAAATAAAAATTTATTATTATTATTTAAGAGTATATAATATAACAGGAAACCCAACGGCAAGTACTCGCAACTAAAAATAAAACTTAGATCCGAAATAGTTATTCCGAGTAATTACACTGACTGGAACAGTAAAGTGGGTTATTTTTTACATTAAAACCACAGCCGCCAAGCGAGTACGCATAGTCAGTCTGTGTGACAAGGCCACGCTATCTCAGGTGCCATCGGCATACGGCATGCCGGTCTCCAAGGTCGACATGGATGCCCTCACATCCGCAGCTACTACGTTCAGTAACAAAGTTTAGCGCAAAAAATAACGACACGAGAACACAACACACCGAGCTATTAAAAACTTAACTTTAATGAAATCACGATTGATCTCGCTTTTGATCGGTGCAACGTGTTCGAGTAATTTCTCTGGCATTAATGTGAACAGAAACTAGCATTTGATGTGATGGTTGGCAAAATTCGAAGCTTATTTACAAACGAAAAAAAAAAAATCCTCGTCACGTGGAATTGACGTTCAAATGTACTGTATTATATAATAGCTGATACTTCATTCAAAAAGGCTTGCAGTAGTAATAGTTAATAAAACGAATGAGATGACGGTTGAGAAAGAACTACTTTATTGTTTGTTAATTGACTATGGTACACTACTATCCTAGTACATATTTTAATCACTAGATGACGCTAGTATGAATTAAACTATTATTATTTTGGTATTAATAAAAGTATTCTAATAAGGGGGCGTCCATTAATTACGTGAGGTGTTCTAGGGGGGGAGGGGATCAAGCTAAATCTTTCCAAATCTCACTTAGAGGGGAGGGGGGGTCTTTGCAAAAATCACGTAATTATATTTCTCGCAGAAAACGGTGTGGTGAAAAACACTTGGATATATTGGTTCCAGTAGTCACTCTTGAGGCCGTGCACGAGTCTCCATGGATTGAATTAAAATAAATATTTTCTTAATTTTTGTTTGATATTCATTATTTAATTTTATGATTGTGATTTTAAATTACGGTAATATTCACAATTCCTAGTCTTTGCTAGTCTTCAATAAAAGTAATAGAGCAAGTTTTTTTTTTTCTCAATTATCCAACACGTTGACCGTCCAAATAGAAGTTTTGAAGAATCTCGCGTGAGATTAGAGGGGGGGAGGGAGTTGAGAAAAATCTTACGATATCTCACCCAGGGGGGAGAGGGGGTCAAAAAATTCTCAAAAACGCCTCACGTAATTAATGGACGCCCCCTAATTATAGTAACATGTGTTCTCAACACTTATTGCATACTGTAGCTATTTTGTGTTACGTTGGTTTACAGCGATTTCAACAATAAGCAAGCACAGTAAATCGTTCACCGCAGTAAAGTCGGGAAATGCAAAAAAAACTGTTCTTCCGAGTAATTGCCAATGAAAATGGACAGACTTGACTTTCTGTGAAACATGATACCATATATGCTTCCCGTGTGGGCACACAATAGTACCTACTGCCAGTAATTACACAAGTGTTGCATTTTTCGTTGTATGTATGTTGCATATTTCGGCCATATAGTTTAACTTCGAACGAATCTTCGAGATCATCTATTGTAAGAGTTGATTAAACGAATAAAAATTCTGTAACAGTTTAGGTATTTTCTAGAAACTACATTCTTCTCATAAGACAGTTGCATTTTACATCGCGAATAAAACCCCAAAAATAATTTATCATCTCCTAAACTCGATAAGGAATTCGAATTAAATAAAGAATAACGATTGTGGCTTCCTTTTGCGAGGTGAACGCTTTCATTGAAACGCTAAACTGCTATGACTAACCAAAAATTGGTAGACTGTGACATATTTATAGTCACTCTTGTGGTTATAATTTGTATTTTATCTCTAAACTAGAAGACTCACAGTCGCTTAAGTAACATAAAAGCATTTAACGGAAAATTATTCACAAAAAAAAACTAGGTATCTATTAGGTAGGTACGTGTTTGTCTTCAATATGCGAGGCTAAACTTGCAAATTAACGAAAAACCTGAACTTTGCTTTTAAATAATCTAATTTGAATAAATTATTCAGTCCGTTGTTAGGTTCACGCATTTAGCGAATTTTAATTAATTGATGTACGTGAGGAAGCATCGCTTGTGCAGCCATATGTCTGGGAATTTTAACATCACCGTGTAGACTGAAGCCCGGAAAAATTGCGGATTTTGGATAAGTCGTTGCTTTGCATGTCTATATTCTGATTATAAAATTATAATTTCCGTAATCACTGGTGGTAGGACCTCTCGTGAGTGCGCGCGGGTAGGTACCACCACCCTGCCCATTTCTGCCGTGAAGCAGTAATGCGTTTCGGTTTGAAGGGTAGGGCAGCCGTTTTAACTATACTTGAGATCTTACAACTTATATCTCAAGGTGGGTGGCGCATTTGCGTTGTAGATGTCTATGAGCTCCAGTACTCACTTAACACTAGGTGGGCTGTGAGCTCGTCCACCCATCTACGCAAAAAAAAAAAAAAAAATCTATTTTTTTTTTTTCGATCCTTGGAAACTTTCTGTCTCCATGGACCGAAGCCGTCCATCCAGCGTATAATTTATTTATTTTAACTATAATGAAAGAAGCGATTCCATTGTTTTATTTCACATTAATTACTCATAAGTGTATCTATACTAATATTATAAAGAGGAAATATTTGTTTGTTTGTTTGTATTGAATAGGCTCCGAAACTACTCAACCGATTTGAAAAATTCTTTCACTGTTTGGAAGCTACACTATTCCCGAGTGACATAGGCTATAATCTTTTTTGAAAAAAATTAGGGATCCTTACTAAAACTCCAATAATGTAACCCAAGGTGTAAAAAAATTACCTAAAATATTCTTTACATAGCGTGGTGCCCTGCGAAAACTATTGATGATAGAATAAAATAATGTACTACGACTTTGTAGAACACATTATTGTTTACAAAAAGTGTCGCGACAGCATCTGTTTAACCATTATAGTTATGCCGCAATAAGCGTTCTTTTATTTAAAAAAATAAAACAACGTCAAATATCGTTGAAATTTTTGTTAAAGACCCGAGCGGAGCCGGAGCGGGCCGCTAGTATTTGATATTTTTCGAGTATGTATTCACAGACACTTATAAAATTGCGTGGATTCTTGCGTGAGTGATCACGTGAAACGAAAATACAAGAATCGTAGTGATAAGTAAAAATATTAATCTGATTATCTTGATTTTATCTCGGCCATATATGTATGTGCGTGTAAATCGGACGTAATCCTACTATTGAAATCTATTTAATTTCACTCTGTGTATCTTAACATGGTTATTGCACTTAAATAATTAAATTATTTTCGTTTTATGTAAATAAAATGGGAATACATTAAAAGGAATTGCAACTTGCCACAAGAATTTAGGACTGTCATCGGAAAAAAAAAAAACAAGTTTGAGTTTATATTTCGTTAATAATATAAAAACTATGTTGGTGTGTATAATTTGGCCATTCGGCCTCCAAGTATTTAGCCAAATTTCCTCAGTGATTAGTTGATCTTGTGGCTCCCATAGTTAAACTCAATGTTAGTATGGATGCTATCGACTTTGAATATCATGAAATTTCTCAGAAAGCTTAATGGGAAACTTGAACTTTTAAGTACATACTAATGCCTTACTTTATAAGTTTTAGTTAATTTAGGATGTCTATTTCGTTTCTAAATAAAACCGAACGTACTCTGCAAGTATCTATTATTAAGCTGAATTAAATTTTAACTCTCATTGCAAGTATGTTTCCTATTTTAAGTTATGTATCAAAATTCTTGATGTCAGTCATCATTCGTAAGTTTTCAAGCCGTTAATTTTACGTTATCGTTCCAACCTCTGGGTCTACGGAGGGACTTCGGTTCTCTCTGTGTTTTATACCGCATGGTCCATGCTCTGAGGAATTATTCGAGATGATCCCCTCATCTCCTTTTTATCATCGCACTTCTCGCCATCGGAGCAGGGTTCATCCATATTATCTGGAACCGCTGCGTTCATCGACAGTGCGTACCCAAAGATTTTTTTTGCCACGTACCATCCGGCTTTGGAATGAACTCCCCCTCCACGGTGTTTTGCGAGCGCTATGACATGTCTTTCTTCAAACGAGGCTTGCGAAGAGTACTTTATGGTAGGCAGCGGCTTGGCTCTGCCCCTGACATTGCTGACGTCCATGAGCAACGGTGACCACTTACCATCAGGTGGGCCGTATGCTCGTCTGCCTACAAAGGCAATAAAAAAATAAAAATAAAAAAAACTTGAACCCTTCCTTCCAAACACAAAAACGAATACTTTTCTGATTAAGCTTCAACGTGATTCGATTTTAGAACTTACATTACTTACGAATTGTTTACAAAAACACCTCTTCATAGTTAGAACACAAGCTGAACCGCTTAAAACCAGTTTACAAAACACACATACATGTAATTTGTTTCATACAAACTATCATATATAATTATCGACACTGTATACCGCAATGCATTATGCACAAACACGCTGTGGGTACAACTGGTGACCACGTCACCACCAAGAGAAGCCCAAGTACGTCGACCCAGTTAGTCGAGATAACGCTCAGATATTGACTCGATGATTAAAATGTGCTCGTTCCAGTCTGATAAACAAGACTGCCGATACACACGTACTCGTATGCAGAACGCTGCATATCACTATTGTATTAATATATATACACACACATGTGACAAGAATAATAACCCCCCACTCACAATACAGGTCTCCACGATTCAGTCAAGTTCTATATACCTTTAGAACGCTGTATCACAAGAGTTACAGCGGTAGGCAGCGGATTGGCTCTGCCCCTGGCATTGCTGAAGTCCATGGGCGATGGTAACCACTCACCATCAGGTGGGCCGTATGCTCGTCTGCCTACAAGGACAATAAAAAAAAAGTTACGTTGTATATTTTATTCCTTGTGTTTCGGTTTCTAAAAACTGCTTCAACTATGACCTGAATGATTACCAAGTAAATACCGGTTATAGATTGGTACGAACGTAAATGGCGTAGTTACGATACGCGGTCAGTTTCACTATTACTGGTGGTAGGACCTCTTGTGAATCCGCACGGGTAGGTACCACCGCCCCGCCTATTTCTGCCGTGAAGCAGTAATGCGTTTCGGTTTGAAGGGTGGGGCAGCCGTTGTAACTATACTGAGACCTTAGAACTTATATCTCAAGGTGTGTGACGCATTTACGTTGTAGATGTATATGGGTTCCAGTAACCACTTAACACCAGGTGGGCTGTGAACTCGTCCACACATCTAGGCAATAAAAAAAATAACAAACCAACAAAAAACAAAAAAAAATTGCAATTCTGGCAGTTTCGAAACATTAAATACATATAATTATCCTGAATTTATATCTTAATCAACAGCACATTTTTCACGCGGATCAAGATACGAACGGCTCGTTAGTAAAATTATTATTTTAAACGTTCAAAAACTAGTGACTATTAAAAGTTGGAAACACGCATTTGTGTATGCATTGAAGGTAATACAGTGGATTCCGTGTTTGTCTGTAATCACGAAAATAACGTTCCACTAATTTAACTGCGGGCGCAGAGAATTTTGCCAGTGTCCAAATTTTTGTTAGTACACTTATCTATATATTAATACGTGAAGCAAAATTGAACTTTGTACCCCTTTTTACGAAAATTGCGCGAACGGAGGAGAATGAAATTTTCCACACTTATAGAGAATATAGAGAAGAAGTGCACAATGCTAATTTTTTTTTTTAATAATGCATGAAAGATACATTAAATCAATAAAGAAAACATTACACACACTACATCCCATGTATTTGACGCACGCACGCATGCATACTATTTATTGTCAAACTTTTGTTCTTGACGTCTGTTGTCAAATTGAGATTAAATATTGTTCGTCTTTGTTAATATTATATATTATTAGTATAGTCTTGGCGAAATTTGTGTTTATAGAAGTATCTATATAATACAATCATAATAGTGTACAAACTTACAATTCCAATTATATATAGTCGAATTTCGACTACTGCGGGACCTCTAGTATACATAGTTAGCTATAACTGTAGCTGAGCACTTGCGCATAATTTAGCAATTAACTCTATAGCCTACGCAAGCGATTAAATATATAAAAAAAAAACTATTTTTAATTTTATACCATTTTTCATTATATTTTTTGTCTAATTAACAAATGAATTTATGGACGTCAATTCGACCAATGTAGATAATATAGTATTTTTATTATATTACATACATATTTAGTATGGCTCCTTTTCGTTTTTCTGTATGGGGCTTTGACCTGGACTTGACTAATGATCTTAGTCACACATCAGACCGCAAACGGGTTGATACCTTCGAAATGTGGTGCTGGAGGAAAATGTTGCCTTATGCTCTGCACATCGGATCAACGTTTATACGCAATTTTTTACTGGTGGTAGGACCTCTTGTGAGTCCGCACGGGTAGGTACCACCGCCCTGCCTATTTCTGCAGTGAAACAGTCATGCGTTTCGGTTTGAAGTGTGGGGCAGCCGTTGTAACTATACTTGAGACCTTAGAACTTATATCTCGCATGTATGTCGTAGATGTCTATGGGCTCCAGTAACCACGTAACACCAGTTGGGCTGTGAGCTCGTCCACCCATCTAAGCAATAAAAAAAATAAAAAAATACGCGCGAAGCTCAAACTCAAGACTTTCTAAAGTCTATTGGCCACATTGCCAGAAAAAACGGAGACAGTCTTGAAAAACTGGTGGTTTGCTGACAAAGTGAAAGGAAAAGATTTCGGGGGTGCAGTCTAATACGTTGGACTGACCAGATCCGCACTACCCTTGATTCGATCGTCCATGATGCCCTCCGAGTAACCGAGGACAGGGTGCGATGACGCAATGATGAGACAAGAGTAGGAGGAAGCAGTTAATGTTCGGTTAGTGTGATGCCGATTCATTAACGGTGCTTTTAGGTACCTCAAGCACCGATCACCGTCCTCGTCGAACCCGTCGCTTGCGACGAAGGACCCGACGAGCGTATTAACCCACAGAAACAGCCCACTGAGTTTCTCGCTGAATCTTCTCAGTGGGTCGCGTTTCCGATCCGGTAGTAGGTTCTGCGAAGCACTGCTCTTGCTAGGGCCAGTGTTAGCATCACTACGGTTTGAGCCCCGTGAGCTCATCTACATGTTAGGGCGAAGCCGAAAGTGTGATGTGCGAAAATGGATGGGCGCAGAGTGCAGTTTTTTCATTTATTGCAGTAAATATGTAAACGATCTCACGGTCTACGTGGTCATTACAACCCATAGATATCAAACCTTGAATGCGCTACTGATCGTAAGTCACGAGGTTGAACTCTCAATTGTGTTATGGTTGTTCCAGCCTTCAAGCCGAAGCGCGTGATAGCCTTCCACCAGCAATATGCAAACTGGTATACTCGGGCAATAGACTTTTTATATATGCTGGCAGAATACTCGGAGAACGCTGCTGTGCCCAGCAAATTCATTAGTCATCTTTTACAACCCCCAGGAGAAGAGGTGAGCTACTTATTCTACGCAGACATCGTGCACCCTTAATACCGAACACGGTATCACAAAAGTCTGGCTTACCGAATGTATTTATAATGTGTAACGACAGTACGTAGGTATATCAATCGAGAAATAAAAATGAAACTCCAAAAAAGAAACAACATTTTTTCGTAATTAAATAAATAAATCTAGGACTAATGACACACGGTCATCTGGCCTCAATCTAGGATTCCCTTTACTATGAGAAACAGAAACTGATATACATACTTATATACGTTTAAATTTATACATAATCCTCGTATTCAGATATACAACATTAATACAAAGAGGAAATAAACGTCCAGCATTTAGATAGGGATTCTAACTATCGCGTCATTGTCCATCACCGTCAGTCAGGATAAAACTTAAAAGGTTGTCACAATCCAGAATTTTTTTGCGTGATGACCGTAAAATGGCAGACCTCTTATAAAAATCGATTTAAAGATATTACGTATAATAAACTTTCAAAGTATATTTTACTTTTAGTTCTTAATTATACATTCAGAATCCACTCAAATCCTCAAAATCCGTTATTGGCTTGAAATTAATAATCCACTACTTCCTAATGTGTGCATTTTCCTAAAAAAATAAATCTAAACAATATTAATTCTTCTCATCTTTCGTTGCATGATACTTTACTAGATCTAGGCTTCATTTATCTGCGGATCAAGGTTAGCTTTATAATATAATCAAATAATTAATTAATGGACTAATAAATTCATTATTACTTAACGAAGCAGAGACATCGACTTCCACGAGAGAAGACGCCTGTTTCGTCAACGATTTGGATATTTATATATTTATACTAGCTGACCCGTCAGACTTCGTAGTGCCTCGATCGATAAATAAAAGACCTAAACTTTTGTATAAAACAAACTTAAAAAAAAACAAAAGGAATCCGTCCGACGGGGGGGGACACATCAGTTTTTATATAATTCCGAGCATTTTCATATTTTTTCAATCTTTTAAACCTTCTCTGGACTTCCAAGTATAATTCAAGACCAAAATTAGCCAAATCAGTCCAGCCGTTCTCGTTTTAGCGAGACTAACGAACAGCAATTCATTTTTATATATATAGATAGATATTTATATTTCTCTACTATGCGTTATTCATCTCTTTGATGTAGTTGTGTTGAGTAAATTCTTATCACACACGAAGCAGACAGAGATCCATTTGGTTAACTAGCGACGACGCCTTTTAGGTTATATTTGAGGCACGTGTCTGGAGTCCTGGCACGGCAACAGCCCCAACTACTATCGATCAGATCTCGAACAAAGCGTTCGCCTGTGCGTACTCCGTCACGAAGCTGACTCATTGGGAATTACGCACTTTATAATTTGTCGCAACCGTGTTATCTACGATGACGTATTATCATTGGCCGATGGAGTGAAATAAAAAGGAATGACTACATAATTAAAATTAGATAGAAGATGTTTTTTTTCAATTTTGACAATAATGGTACTGATTTTTATGTTTGTATGTAACGCCTAGTGTTGTGTTATTGTTTTTAACCATTGCATATTTCCCACAAAAGATACTTACTATATAAATATTATTTAACAAGTTTGAAGGTATGCAAATAAAAAACCATCCAAAATAAGTTCACCCGATATTGTAAAGAAATAGTCATTATATTAATCTACACCGTAATAAGACACCTCTAATTTAACAAGACAATCCTTTGAACAGTTTTAGCAGAGAGTGCCCGTATAACAGGGCCTTAGCTGTGTGGGTGTGTAGTATATAGTCCGTACATATATATATGTGTTTTTGACGTACTACACTATGTATAGCACAGAGGTATGTATACACGAGCCGAAGAATGGCGAAAACATTGTGGGTAAAGTTGCGTTCAGGTCGGTAAAATAAATTTGGGATCTGGTCATGAACGTTTTCCAAGAATATTGGTTCAGTAACGGAGTTGTCGTCTTCTTTTTTTCCCCATTGAATAGCAGGTAGAAAGCACTGTACAACTAATTATGTAGGTAGCTCTTTAAACACTAGCAAATGAATGTTGTGCGCGGTTTCGTCCCAACTGATAAGTCCTTCGTATCACGGTCACGTAGGCATAGTTAGTGCGCGATCATACACACAAACCGCGAACGTGGTTCGTCTGGACAGCACAATCGCAGTCAGCGGCCTCGAACACTCGGGGTCCGGCCACATTTGCGGCCCGGCCGACTGCAGTTTTCAGACCGTGTGTCCCCGCCCTTACGTGTATGTGGTACTTACGTACTGCGGTATGTGTATAGTGTGCCTGTGTGCGTAAAACGTGTAGGTGTAGTTAGACGAAGCTTATTTTTGTGTTAAAGTTTCAGGTACTCTGCGAGCAGACCGATCGCAGTACCACAAGGACTAATATCGAGTTTTATTTTAAATGTCTACGTATTTTTCAACATCGCCATTATGTGCTATCGTTTGAATTAGTAAATGAAAGATACCGTTATAATGAGATATATTACTCTAAAAATCTTCACGGCTACATGAGTACAGGAGTAATCAAGTTCAGTACTACGCAAACTATATTAACTACATTAACAAAAAATACTCAGATTTTTTCGAAAACATTTAAGTAGATCGTTAATTAAATCGCAATCTTAAAATACAATTGACGAAAAAATAAACAATAAAAGAAATTTTTTCAATCGTATCTAACAGACTGTTCGAACTACTCTGTGCATTTGCGTTATACCTACGTATTACATACAGACGTACGTATGTATACGAGGTGGATGCTGTGAAATCTGTACCTATACGTATGTAGCAAGGCACACATCGCTTATACGAGCGTAGGTATAACGTGGCTTGCAACCGGAAGGACGATGCCATATGGAAGTTTACTTGCTGGGGTTTTCAGAAAACTTAGAGAACTTAGAGCGAATTGGATTTGGATTAATAAGTATCTCAGAACTAATAAGATATAAGGCACAAATCGCCTTTTCGCATTAAAACAATGTACAATTTTCAAAAATATTCGAAATTGAATTAATATGTATAAACATTTGGTATCACATTTGGTGTAAAAAAGAGCGTGGTTTTGTTTTAGTTCATTATTGTTTTTGGTTTTTATTTTTTCCTTCCGAAGCTGATATGCCTTGAGAGGCTATATCAGCGTCGCCTTAACTGGTAGGTGAGCTCACGGGGCTCAAACCTGATGACGTTGCTAACACGAATTCTAGTAAGAGCCGTGCTTCGCAGTATCTACCACCGGATCGGAAACGCGACACACTGAGATCCGGCGAGAAACTCAGAGGGCTGTGTCTGAGGGTTTTTTTTAGTTTACCTATGTGTTCACTACTATTAACAAAATTAATACATAGTTTTATCTTACTTTAAAAAACAGATAATGTAACTGGTAAAAAATGAAAAATAAATGTTGCAAATATGATTAATATTAAAAATATTACATGTTAAACCTTTAAAACACTCTCCTGTAAAATTAGTCAGTTTTGAGATTATACAGTTTTAATGCGAGAAGACGAAATATAAAATGTACGCACAAAAATATACTAGCGATTAGCATGGCTTTTGGGCAATACAAAGCTCTGGGCTATGCTAAGCCTCACGCTTCGTTACGTTATATATCACGCGGACCAAAACGGCTTGACGACTAGTTATTAATGTTAAATCACTCAACAGGAAAATGCTTTAATGACTATTCAATAACCAACAAAAATGACGAATGTGTACACATTTATGAAATACCTATTTAAGGCATGAAAATCCTAATTAATTTAGGATCGTTTAGGTATGCGAATATACAGTGAGAAAAGTAATATAATTAACTTTCAAACACCTACGGTTTTATTGATACGGCGGGTTGTAGCCAATCGTTGTAAGGATTTTCGTTTCTTTTTGAACCTTTTTAAAACTGGCCACAGAAGAATAATGCAGTGAAGTATTCACACGACGAGGACTTCACAGATCCGTGCGATTAAGGAAATAAAATAAGACCAACGCAATAGCTGAGTATTGTACGGTTTAGAGTATGCAGCTCCAGTATTAAGAGATGAGATCGGATCTAATTTTTGGACCAAACACTTTCATACGAATTCGTGTCCGACATTTTTGTCTGCTTCTCTAAGACCTAAAGATTGATGGTTAATGTTAACATTCGAATTATTTAAAGATATCTATTTCATACTAGGACCAAGTAGAATTTCGATATTCTGAAAGTAAAAAAAAAAACTTATATTGCAAAACATCATGCCTCTATTGTAAATTCGATTTAAAAAAAAAAAGACTTCTTCACTATTTTGCTCCAAAACGATTATTTGAAAACTTCAATGTTCTAATCAGGAAAATTCATAGGATATGCAAATGACCTAGAATACAATGCGCTTAGTTCACGAGAGATCTAGGAAGATAAAAATATATTTACGTCTAAGCATTATTTTTATGGCTGAGTCATGAAGTGGCCGTGGTCGTTGCGACATCGGTAGTATTTATACGTTGCGACCTCAAATACAACAATCGTCACGGTGTAGCTTGCACGTGGTGGACAAAGGGGGTTGAGCGTTGCCTAGACGTTAGAGAATGACAATTAACATATTCGTGAAATGTATTGTTTTTCAAATGGACGATACTAGCTTTTAGGTTGATTTTGTAGATAGTTTGTTTACGCTTAAACTTTGTTAATTCGAAATTCTTAGAAAATTTACGAGTGGAACATAGTAGAAGCATTTCGCTATCTCTTTCGCGCGCGTCATGTAACACAACGTGTAACATTTCGTTATTCAAAACTTACTTTAAATAATACCATCCAAAGTTGTATGAAATTACTTTGTCATTAAAAAATGGAACTGACTAACCATTCTTGTTCGTTACATACATGCGTATTTTAATGAATACTATTGTATTTAATTTTAACTGTACAATATCACGAATACTAACTACAGTGAAAATTAAACTGGCCTTTTTTTGGAAATATACCAGTAATGTTTCCTTAGCAGCTTCGTCTTATTAGCAAAAAGCCTCAGTTTTATGTGTACATCTATCACACATCCCGCATTATGTAAGTTAGGTACATTCCATTTTTAACAATTACAATTTAATATCACCTTAACTTTTAATGTGAGATTAATAATGAATTTATTCTTGTTAGGTAAATCGACAAAATCTGAACATTTTCCTTTGATCGAGTAACTAAAAAAACATAGAAACAATAGCCATCATCGACCAATCAAAAAAAATAAGTCAATATGATAGTGAAATCTTCTAGCATTTTTTTTTCAACTATTGATAAACTTCGACCAAAAAATTAGTTTTTACCTGCGCGAAACAGAACCCTTCATACAAAGAACGTTTAGATAGATCCTGGCTCATCGTTCAATGTCTAGCAAAACAATCCCATTACTACAGTATGAGTTTCAACCTAGCAGGTGCTACAAGATCCCACGCCGAACATCGGTATACGGAGCGAGACGTTACACAGCGCACTGTAGTGCTATCTTTGAATAGTTAATTAGCTAAGCAGTCGAAACCGCAAAACCTGAATGTACGAAATGGGTGTTTCGCAAATATGTTTTTGCGTGATCACGTAACAGAAGAGAGGTCTCGCGTGTGAATAGTCAGGAGACCTTAAGGTCACACCTAAACGATCTTACAGTGCATGAACTCAAATCGTAAGGATGAAAAAACTTTTTTCATTTTTAAAATGATTATTTTTTGTTGTTTGAAATAATGTTATCCAATAAAATCAATGAGTAATCTTGTTAGCTGGCGTCATTTCGTGCTTGACAGAGACAACGATCTGTTTTAATAACTAATCAGTGAAAACCAAACTATATTAGCTCTTTCTGTTTTACTCGTTACTAAGTGAAGGCTTGGCAAATAGTCTATTATTATCTCAAAGGGTCAGTTGACAATGATTCCAAACTTTATCAGGGTTCTGTCGCTAAAATTCTTTATTAAAATTCACATACAAGTGTATAAATCTAGAATTATGTTCCGAATACGTTCGTTTTCAAGTTAGGTACCACAGTAAATTTAGTCTCGTGCAGAAAAACGTGTATTATATAAATCTGCCAAGGTCGTGCTGATTTCACACTCCAACGAATATATTTTTAAGACCTCCGAGAAAGGCCGAACTTCCCTCCTACCACCCTACGTGAAACGACCACGCCGCTCTCGGCTGTCGCTTTTTTTTTTAAATGTTTACCAATAAAACTGTGTCAATTAAGAATTACTTCTACGTGAATTAAGTTTCTTTAATGATAAAATACAAGTGAACGTTCATAAAAGAACAGGGTCATTGCATAATGCAGAAGTAACTAAACTTGATTTAAATTGTAAAAGTTTCGATCCGTGGGAACCTAGATTTGAAGAGCCTTTAGCATTTAATTCTGTTTTATTTTTTAAAATATTAACACCCAGAATATTAGCATTATTTTTTTTAACGCATTCAAGGCACAAGACGCGCCGTTGTTCGCGCATTTATAATCGCAGCTGATAGAGTAATGTCAAGTGTCAAGGGTAGGGTTGTCGCTAGCACGTCTCAAGTAAGGTTAATACATGCGGCTGTGGTCTTTTCCGCGAGATATTCCTTAATTTTAACGCGTTCGTTTTAATTGGCACCTAGCTTAAATGTTTTTGAACTGCGCAAAAGGGAAATGATTTGAGCTATTATTAGGTAATCTTCATCAAGTTCTTAATGTTGCTAACTAGCTTTGGATTATATACGACAAGAACGGTTACTAACAAGGCAATTATATAATGGTGTCTTAGGGCATTTTTGTTTACCCTTGAATGAATTCGATACTGATCAAACAATGATTTAAAACCGCATATATGCAAGTTTAAAAGTTTCGAAAACAGAGGATAGCATCTTTCAGTAAGAGAATTTAAAGTTGAATAGCAGCACCAGCCTAGGATTTTTCATCATAATATAGTTTATAGTTAACAAATCAAAATTACAACTGTTATCTTGTCATTAATCCAGCCTTTGGGCATGTCCAGATTTCTGACGTTTTAACTAAAGCGAGAGACCTTGCTCCCGAAATTATAATAAAGCTTGAAGATGAAGCCTTCCAATGTAAAATCTGTTGACGTGTTACTTAGATGCTTGTTTTTAATGACAGGCTCAAAAGCACGGTCAACACTATGATCGTTCTTTGAAGTAAATTATATTTTTTTATCGAAAGAACAAGACCTAAAAGATGCTAGTTTTTGATTAGTTTAGAGACGTCTTAGAAGTAGCAAGATTGCGCATGCGCGGTGAATCTTTCATTAACATTAACAGCAATCACGAGTTTATTTTTAAGTAGCCGGTAAAAGCAGATATTTAATTCAGCTTATGGTTAAGGCTACCGTTGAAACAGGCACCTATTTATTTCAGTTTTGACGTCACTTCAATGTGTGCACAGGTTGACGGTACAGATGTGCATGTATATCTAACACACTTAGGACGAGGTCGCACTGGCGATGGACGAGTCAGAGACTTTAAATTCAATTCTTTACAATTCGAAAACATTTCGATGGTTCTCGACGATTATCTCTCGCAAACGAGTTGAGTAGAAGTCACAAGGGCACATAGGCGAGTAAGTTCAGTCGAAAAAGATCTCGATTGTCGACCCGAGAAACGAGATAATCATGGACAGAAAATAGAGGCGGAAATTCCGTATCGATAGTGGGTTTTTCGATTATTTTTAACATAACGGACTAGTATATCGCTGGGTTTACGCGCAAGCATTTACGATATCGTTCACGTTTCGGGCGGACGGACCGCACCGGATTCAACATAATGGGCATTTTGGCAATTATAGAAAGCTCCGCGGCATTTAATGTTTTGTTTGTTGGTTATTTCTCAAATGTTCGTTTCAAAGTTTTTGGTTAATATTGTCTACCAGGATATTTTGGGTTTCATGGGCACACATAAAAGTACAAATCCGGTGTGTCCGTGGCGCTGTAGCTAGGGTATCTAATTGCTAGACTAATGTAGCAATAGGTTCTTATAGAAGTTCTTTGTAAGTCGTCAACTGAGCTAAATTCTGAAACGATGTTGTACTCTCTTTGATGATTACCATTACCTTAACCCATAGACACAGCCCACTGAGTTTCTCCCCGGATCTTCTCAGTGGGTCGCGTTTTCTGCGAAGCACAGCTCTTGCTAGGGCCAGTGTTAGCAACACTCCGGTTTGAGCCCCGTGAGCTCACCTACACGTTAGTGTGAAGCTGAAATAGCCTCTCAAGGCTATCAGCATTGGTAGGAAAAAAAATATTGATTTCAGTTCTATAGCGAAGTATACTATTTAATTGTTACATCAAAAATGACAAAATCCGTACAACATAAGTCCGTACAAACAGGTACGACCATTCAGTCTGAAGCTGCCGCGAAGCTATCACGCGTTCCAGTTTGAAGGGTGGGTCAACCGTTATACGAAATTCGTTTGACGATGTCTATCGACTCCTGTAAACACTTTCGTGCAAAGTTTTTTATGGTCTCGTGATCCTTTAGAGCAATAAAAAAAATAAAAGAGAGTAGTCTGAAATTAGGCTGAAACATTTATATAAGAAGCTTTTGGTCGCGTAAATGTTTAAAAAAATAAAGTACAATCACACACACACACATCCTATACAAATCTCAGAAATAATACTTTTTTCTGTATTCCTGAAATCGTTTGCGCAAAATTTTATAATTATTATTATGACCGACTTTGGCTAGTTAAGACGTGAAAGCGTAACGAAGTAATTCGCAATTATAATATTTATAATAATATAGACTAGGCACTTTATAGTACTCTAAAATCAAGTTACTACAATTTTATTTACAACAATATCGTTGTAATCTAAAGTATAAGACGCTCAATGTGCGCATATCGATTGATGCGACTGGTGTTCAAATTTCGCTTTCAACTATACAAGTTTCTATTGAAATACGTACTTAGCACGTGCACATTCCTTCCATGACGACGAAATAATATGGTTTCGTAAAAAAAAAACGGAAAAATTATATTTTGCCTAATCAGTGGTGCTCCCCGCACGTAGTAAGCCCGCACGGATTGCGGGTGCGTTTTAGCTTGAGGGATGGCACCGCCGGACTGTGTCAAGCTGGACGTTTTCCACACAAAGCATGGCATTTAAGTGCCAAAGTGTCGGCCCAATGTGTCTACCGTGAGCACGTCCACCCTTCTATGCAATTACAAAGCTAATCTATACTAATATTATAAAGAGGAAAGATTTGTTTGTTTGTTTGTATTGAATAGGCTCCGAAAATACCGAACCGATTTGAAAAATTATTTCACTGTTTGGAAGCTACGCTATTTCCGAGTGACATAAGCTATAATCTTTTTTGAAAAAAATTAGGCTTCCTTACTAAAACTCCAATAATGTAACCCAAGGTGTAAAAAAATTACTTAAAATATTCTTTATATCGCGTGCCGTGCGAAAACGATTGATGATAGAATAAAATAATGTACTATGACTTTGTAGAACCCATCATTATTTACAAAAAGTGTCGCGACAGCATATGTCTAACTATTATAGTTATGCCGCAATAAGTGTTCTTTTATTTAAAAAAATTAAACAACGTCAAATATCGTTGAAATTTTTGTTAAAGACCCGAGCAGAGCCCGAGCGGAGCCGGAGCGGGCCGCTAGTTTAATATAATATTTCAAACAAAGTCATAATAATATTAGTTGTAGAAATTAATGTTAGAGGAAAACAAAAATCTACTCTGTAAATAGTTGTGGGCCGATACTCCCTACACAATAGCTGGCACAATTGACACCGTTTACTCATAATACGACAGATTCTGATGTTATTATTACTCGTACTAGAGACAAAGATTTGCCATTTAATTTAGACTTAGTTTAAAATATTTTTTTCCAAGAAAATGCAATGTGTCAATATTTATTAAATGTTAACTTAACATACACCTAAAAACCTTCTACAAAAACAATGGACAATGACCGGGCCCGAACTAGGAAGGCCAAAGCAGAGACATTCGCCATTCATCTCGAAAAAACATTTTTTTCCCAATGATGCGGACATCGGATGCGACGAAATCTCAATTGACTAAGTACTTGCCCAAGACTTATTCGAGGAGACTCCAATCAAACCTACAACACCTACATAAGTAAGAAATGTGATCGCCAATTTAAAAAATAAATCAGGCATCTGGCTACCATTTAATTACGCTGCGAGTCTTAAAGGACTTTTGCCAATAATATCTAAGTCTGCGAAAAGTACTCGCACGGCTGAAATCAGCATTTCACTCTCTCCCTTAAGGAGGGTAGGAAAATTTACCCACAATAACATTAGGCACAGAACCTCTCACATGAGGATGTGGACACAGTTAAATACCTTAGACTGCATCTGGATCAGTGACTGACATGTAAAAACCACATAAAATTGAGATGAAATAAATGCCAGCTTTGGAAGCTTACTACACTGGTCACTGAGAAGGAAGTCAAACCTGTCAATAGAAAATAAATGACTTGTGTAGAGTGGCTATTAAGCCAATTTGGACCTTTGGTATTCAACTATGGTGGAGCTCCAGCCATTCCAACATTGAAATCATTTAACGCTCATAAAACGTCATATTACAAACCAGAACCAGAGGGTTCATAACCAATGCTAAGGTTTACCAGTTAGCAGAAATTTCTACCATAAAAGAAGAAATAGCTAAGACTTGCACTAGATACAAGTCTCGCTTGTCATAACATCCAAATCAGCTAACCTCAAAATTACTTAGCCTACTTCATCAATGCATAAAAAGAGCAAATATTTTAAGTTTATGAAAGATCCTGCTAAACAAAGAGATTGTTATTGGATAAAGGCCTCTGCAAGCCAGTCTTTTCCCCTCATCTGGTTATAGTATAAGCACTAATCGAAGATAGTAGTATAAGGCTCATACAAAAAATTAAACTTTTAATATTATTTTTATTTTATAAAATAATATCTAAATTTTGTCTTAGCATTTTATCAATACAATACAAACCCTCACTACGAAAACACCTCAGGCACAGATCTGATAGCCCATCAAATATATGCTGTTTTCAACTTCTCTTTAGAGCGTTTAAATTAATTAAATTAGTACTGTTGATTTACACAGGCTAAAAATGTACTAGAAAAATATTAAGGCAAAGGAAGAGATAGATGAAATATAGCACTTAATGAATTTATTCATTAACCACGTGTTGTATTTATCTTGATGCTCGGAAGGGAAGATGACAGTGCAGACTAGCAAAGCAATATTTTTAATAATACCATTTCGATGTATCAGTGATCCTTTTCACTGTACACAATCGGTATGTTCCTCATTACAGCCAAATTTGAGATAAACCTAATAGAAATTTTAATGGATCCTACTTACACTTTTACAGATCATGTACAATATGTGATTAATTAGTTGGCTTGATAACGTTTTTATACAAAACATTGCTAGAGCATTGTTTATTAACAAATTTTAAATACCAAAAAGATTTTACATTATTCTTATACAAGCTATACAGTAACCTAATGTGACTTTTTAAAATAATATAGTACTCCATCATGTATATTTCTCAAGGTAAAACTATGGTTATCTTAACCTTTCATTTAGTTTACATCCCAGGCAATCTTGAGTGTCTACCACATTTTATGTGTATTGGAAATGTAAGAATAGTCAAGGGACTCTTTAAAGGAGTTTTGAGAATAAATATAATGAAGTAGACTTGAGATGTCCCAAAAAGATGAGATTATTTTAAAACAGGATTATAGATGGCAGTATTATTTTTGCAACACACCTACCTTGGCTTACAGTCCAACTTACTTAACTCTAGTGGCAAGTGATATGATAGTAAAAGGTGCGACGAGATTGGCTCAAGCTATTTCTTAGAACACTGCACATGGTATATATACATTACCAAAGATAGAACCCAAGACCTTCTCACATCCAGAAGTTCCAAACAATCTGTAAGATTAGGGCTATCAACAATCAACCATGGCAAAAAAGTACTCTTAATTACTACAAAAATGTTATCTTTAGAATAAAATTTAGGATTCCAGAACTGAATAATTTTAAAATAAAAAATTTCAGGTTTATCTCAGATCTTTGAATGTTAACACTAAGTAATTAAATCCATGACTAACTTGTGTCTGAGTTCTTAAAGTTTTTTCAGTAGTAAAAGATTTCAGATATTTTTTGTAGAACAAGATAAAAACAAGGTACTGGTTTTTATTGCAGCAGATAAGTAATGTTTTGACGGATATTTTAAAAATTTAATGATCATTCAGAATTAGTAAAAATGTACTAATACAGAAATAGTGAAGAATTATATCAAAGTAATTTATGGATTACACTCATCCCATAAATATAAATAATATGAACAGGAAATATGTAAGGCCACATGATTATCCTGTTGGATGTGTAATTTGTCCATTTTATTAGAATCTTTAGTGTTAAATGAGATTTAATAGTTAACTCTAGGTGTTTATGTACTTGAAAAAGAATTCATGATACGCATGTATTACATTCTAATGATTTAAATCATAGAAATAAATTCGCTTATTCTAAAGCATTTAGCTTATTTGAAAGATGGTCATCATCAATGATTACTAGTTATGAGTGCATAGATGATCAGAATTATAATTTATCTGCTCAATATTTAGTGGTATCTTAATGTTATATTTAATTATAGAAAAGTTATATGTAGAAAGAAACTACAATTAATAACTTTGCTGTGTGTAAATTATTATACTTGGCAATCTGCACAGTTTGACAAACAGTTTTGCAGATTTTATTACTAGCAACATTGTGTTTTGTTTCTTATTTTAAATTTCCCAGTGTTGTGTCAAACTAAAAGTATTAAGAAAAATTTAATCATTTTGATGTTATTAAGGACCATTATTTAATCTGGATTTAGAACTTTGTTTAAATGCTGTTTTTTCAAGTATAATTTTAACACAACCTTCTAATTTCATAACACCATGCACTGTATTGTAAAACCAATGAATGCAAGGAGATTGGAAATGAACAAAGAATTAATAGCCTAACTTGAGTGCGAAGGCTGGCTGCTAGATGCAAGTAAAACAGAGACTTCTTTAGTATTTATCAGTGTTATTACTTTGCCAACTATTGCCACACAGGTAAATGACCTGTGTAGGTGTGTGCGCATAAAGATCACCTGATCATTGACGCTGACTGCTGCTTGCATTTACTGCTCGTCACACTGTTCACCTCCAGTCCTCAATAACACAGTGCACTATACTTGAAATTAATTAAGGAGCTATTAACTTGAAATGACTGGATTTAATAGCTCAGGCGATACGATACGCACGCAGAGTGCACAAATAGCACACTCACTATTCATGCTCACTGTGACACTGATATAAACACTACACACTCAAAACAAACACCACAACGTTTTCAGGTGCTTCCGAACACGATATTGGAGTCCCGAGGTGTTTCACTAACTGGAGTAGGGCTTAGCTCGCGACCTAACCTAAAAATGCAGACCCATATGAACAATTGACAAGCACAGATGTTCCCAATCCGAGGCGGAGCACATGACATCACCCCCGAGACACGACCGTGCGTTGTTTCACAAAGGACACGAACGTAGTCCGTGCGAGGCTACTAGTATGGATTTGTAGGCAAAAATGCTTTGTTTGAATCGGAACGTATTCGCAGCCTTCGTCGCGTATATAGCTATACATAAGCGCGTACATTAGGTACGTGTGGCGCGCGGTGCACGGCTCGAATGCACTTAGCCATAACTCACTGGCGAGCGCCACGATCCGCGCGAGCCCGACCAGCGCCTCGCGCGCTCCCCTTTGTCTCTGAGGCGGCTTGACGAGTTTTAGAGCCCCGCAAAAACTGTAAACACGAGCTTGATTTATGATCCCGGGCGACGGAGTCATTCACGCGGATGGACCGGGGAGGCGGTCACGCTCGAGCGCTGCGCTCGCCCGATCACTATCGGGGTGTCCTCGCCTCGCGCTCGCGGACGAGGCGACGTTTCGAAATGGCGCAGCGCGGAGGCCGCGGGAGCGGGAGAACGTCCGCTCGACGATTGAGGGACGAGCGCGGTGGACGTTTCGCAACCTCGATCGGGTTCGCGGGGACCGAAATAATCGACAGCGTGGGCCGCGGGCAGCGAGATACTCACGGCCTGGCGGCTCGCAGCGGGTCGGCGCCGGCGTCCATGGCGCGCCAGGCCCCGGCCGCTGGGCTGCGGGCCGTCGGCCGAGCGACGCGACACTCTCTCCGACCTCACTCGGGGCGCGCCGATAAGCTTTGTTGCACCATCTTGACGACGCTGCACTTCCACTGCGGCACTTCACTTCGCGTATAAACACTTCGCGACTAGTGTTTTGTTACATCGGTTGACTTTTCTTTGAAAAATCAATATACATTTTCCCAGAGTTTAGATATACGGACGAGTCGATGTCCAGCGCAGGTTAGGTGCGTGAAGTTTGCAAGCTTTTTTAGCGCACCGGTGTTACCAACATTTTTTTGCCCATTTTTTGTTTTCTGTGTTGTGATTTTTTCTAAAGATTTGGAGCTAACTTCATGTTGGTTCTACGTTTTTGGGTCGTTCACAATACCCCAGTTGTTCGTAACAGTGGCGCCAATTTAAACTCGTTTGGACCAAGTTTGTGTGAAATACTTAAATGATATGACTTAAATGACTTAAAACAATATACATATTTTAAGTTATGAAGATATATACTATAGTAATGGTTTTGATATTGCTTTAAATTAAATATTCTTTCTTTTCTTATTGCTTTTAATTGCTTTCATGTTACTAAGTGAGGAAAGTACATCATGACGGCAGGTCGATCTATATAGTCATCTTGCAATTTGATTTGATTTAAAAAGAAACGACCAATCGACTTACTAACTTAACCCAGTTCTAGTAGGACCGTAGATTTCGACTAATAATCGGTGGGAAAGTTAAGTTATAAAATAATGTGAGGAAATAAATATTATGACTAAGGGATGGGCAATAACTTGTTTTTTTTTTGAAGGGATTGTTACTTCTTCGGAGGCACTTACTTCCCTTCACTAGAATGGGTCGGCGAGCACGGTGTCAGCCAGGAAGGATTAACTTGAACTGACTTGTGAAGCCCATTACGTAATGCTTAACTTCAATGATTAATCAATGGTTTACTGAGGTGAATGAACTTCAAATGAATACTTTATTCAAAATGAATATTATATAAACTAATGGCATCTTCTATGTACATCATGTTTTGAAAATGTGTGCTTTGATTTATTGATTTACATACAATTATATACACAATATAATTATGATATAATTTTTATGAATTAGATGATAAATTATAATTACTACTTCAGCACGGTGCTGTATATCATTTCAGTAAATAAATTTACATTTACAAAATACTGAATTTTGTGATAAAATCATACTTCATTATCATTTACGTATATATTATAAAACAGGACTTGAGAAAACATTTTTAATGCTAAAATAACAATAAATTATAACATGTAAAAGTTTGTGTTTTAAAGTAAAACAGAAGCATGTCACGCGGATTGAACTGTGTGAGAAATCAAACATATTTTTATGGAAATCTAATACCATAGTATCCATTGAAATTATTCAATTTACATTTCCCTGCACTTGAAGGGACAAACAAATTTACTAGTAAAATCTTCCATGTTCACATATTAGCTTAATTCTTGTTTTTTCAGGCAGCCGATGTCTTCGGTCGTGTGAGGAAGCCGAATTGAATGAAGAAAATGCGATCCAGGGTTAAGTTGGAGGAGTTGAATCTCACTTTAAACATAAAAAGTGAAGAGATCACACCTCCACTTAATCTGTCACGCTTTTGTATCACGCCGTACTGCTCCAACTGAAGTTTTCCCCGGGACCGCCGAAGCGTTGTGACGCGACTCCACGCGTGAGCTGGAAAGATAGATCTGGCAGCGAACCATGAAACTGTCAAGATCCCCTGTCCAACTCAGACATGAAGCCATTCTGCAGCCGAGACGAATATCGAACGCTGTAAAATTAATAAAACGTTAATTTAAAGCAAGTGAGTTAATTATTGCTTTTTTCCCATTCGCTAATGGAGAAAATGCGCCCAACGCGGAGTCGCTTTCTGGCGCTATGGCGCTATCACAGCTCAAATAGGTGCGGCTAACTGGCAATGATAAGAAAAGCGATTACATTATCCCTAAACGTCAATGGTCGTACATAGCTCTAAAACGAATGTACATTTTAGCAGTCAAATAATTGTCACGACGCGTATTAGCATGGCATGTCACATGCATCACACGATACGGGAAACACATGTGCCATTGGACCACCATATGTTATTACGTAATCGTTTCGTATTATTAATTGTGGCACTAATTAAATTGTACTCTCCGTGAACACTCGTGATGTTGACGCGCTAAGTGACTTCGTGGCAATTGGGTATTTAGATACGTACTGCTATCTCTAAAACTGAAATTGCTTCTGCCACGTAGAACGATCTCGAAACTACAAGTTTAAAGTACATAGTACTGCCGATTAGAAAATAGACTTTGAATCTAAGGCCACTAATGAATAAAGGGGTCCGATAAAGTTACCCTGATGACGTTGGCTGGCCAGTGATGAAGTTCCAATTTGTCACTAATTGTACGCTTTCCTTAGTCCCACAGTCAATCGTAATCACTGTTCACACTTCGATAGAGACCCGATCGATCGATGGGCTCATATTTATACTTTCGTCGATATCTTCAGATACGATATCAGAGAACCGACACGAGGCACAAACTTCCACCATGATCGTGATAAGATTTAACGGAACAGGGAATCGATTGGCCCCCGCCAGCCATATCAGGCGCGCAAACACTTCACTCCACCAATCGGCAAGGTATCGGTGATAAGGGATAACTGATGACGAGGTCGTATCGAGCGGTGATGTGAGGCTCTGGTACGGCGGAGCGTCGCGCGCCGCTATCTGCTGACGATGGCTCCAGCACGACGACTAGCCGTTTTGTTTACTGTCGAGATACACCTTTATTACATTATAATTATCTCGGTTTCAGATAATTCCACTATTTTCTCGTAGCTGTTAGAGCAAAACGCATCGTCAAACGCATCGTCACGAACCTAACCTAATTTTCGACTTTCGTAATTTTGACTTACGGTCGTTTATCGTTGACGGTTGTAACCGAGATAAGAAATCGAAATGCGTATGTAATTATTTTTTTTTTGTACCGCTCAATTCAAATGAAGCAAACGTTGGATTTGAATTTGGGTAAAACATTAACGTGCATTGGCAGCGGGAGCGAAAAACGAGACACACAAAAAAAAGATTCTGACATCAATCAGTCTTTATATAGTATTTCCACCGGTCTTCCCGAGTCGTAGATATTATTAAACCTCATTTTCGTAGTCACGGAAGACCTGATCAATCCGTAAAGTATACGAAGCCTCGGAAATGATATAATGATAGTAAAAAACGCGAGATTAAACCGTAACACTCACTAAAGTACAACAACTAATATTAACTTAGCAAATGCTTTATTTAAATGACTTTAATGAAATACTCGTAGTTATTAGATAGTATATCACTACATAGTATAAAACAAAGTCGCTTTCTCTGTCCCTTTATCCCTATGTATGCTTCAATCTTTAAAACTACGCAACGCATTTTGATGTGGTTTTTTAATAGATAGAGAGATTGAAGAGGAAGGTTTATATGTATAATAACATCCATTAAATAGTGGAGAAATTAATAATAAATTACAGTTTCCGAAGCGAAGCGAGGGCGGGTCGCTAGTTTTAGATAAAATAGAAATTTTAACGGATCGTATCGAGTTATTCCGAGCATGACTAGGATACGTGATTCGTGGAAGAATTTCGACATGACAGATAAGGTGATGGCGCATATCAAATGGTGTCATTTGATAAGAGACAAGGTGTGTGCTTTCTGGAGCATTGTACAGGTGTTCAAGAACCGAGCCAATTATTTATTTGTAAAGCGAATCGACATAATGTATAATACGCTAGTCACATATAAGGCACCGTTCTTCTCATGGAGACAAACCAAAACGGTATTATAATTTATTCCATTTTCATAGAAATGTTTCGAATTAGAGCTGAACAAAGCCAAAGTATAAAGATAAAGGAGCCTTTAATAACAAACTTAATTCTTAATTAGGTACATACGAAAAAAAAAAATGTTTAAATTGTACGTTATTTTAAATCTATTATTATCAGTCGAAGGCCGATCCGTCATAAGTTCCATGATAAAGTAATTGTGATAGAATTAGGTACCTAATATATTAAATAACTTAGTACTGTAATCAAAATATTTCTTGCGTGTCACATAAAAGTATGACTCAAATTAAATGATGCAATTAACTAGAGACAAGATTTTAGTACAGTAAGTCCGTAGCCCGTGTCTCATAGTAATAACGTTTGGTATTCGGTCTCAAGCATGGCTCCTGTGTTTTAAGTACAAGTAAACTAAGAACCCAAATGCTTTAAACATCTTTATTTGACAATCTGACCATACTGTGAGCGGGAATCGAAGAAATTTAAAATAGTTACAATAATAAGTGGTTCTGTCATTAACCACTAAATTAACCTGGAAACTAATTATGACGTGAGTTTTAATAGGTTGGGGAAAAAGTTTCATCGCATTTTTTAAGAAAATTCACAATTTTTTAATATAGTTTATTTACATTTAACTAATGTATGTTGGTACCATTTTGTTCAATAACTTTTTGCCATACTGTAGGTAGGGACAAATCAAATCAAATCAAATCAAAAAAAAATTCAAATCAAATCAAAAAATTTTTATTCAACATAAATGAAAGTACATACTTGTTGAACGTCAAAAGAACTACCGCCAATTCACAAGAACTAGCCTCCGTCCTGAGAAGAATTGGCAAGAAACTCAGCGGGCATGTTTTTTTTTTTTTTTAATAAGAAATTATTATTTATTAATTTTTTAATATTACATTTTTTTTTTTAATATGAGTTTTTTACAATGAGTATTATAACGTAACAATTAATACAATATTGAAATGCCCGGAGCGAGCAACTCATTCCCACTTTGTGCAATCTTCTAGATAATCATTGACTTTATAGTAAGCTTTATTGCACAGATGTTCTTTAACAGTTTTCTTAAACCTATGTATATGTAGGTTCTGAACATCTTGTGGGATTTTGTTGTACAGGCGCACAGACAAACACCCGAATGAATTTCGTATCTTATGTAACCTACTCATCGGCACAACAAGCTTGTGTTTGTTCCTAGTATTTCTATTATGTATGTCCGACTTTTTAGGAAACTCCTCAATATGTTTACGAACACACATCAAATTTTCAAAAATGTACTGGGATGGCATAGTGAGAACCTTAATTTCTTTAAATTTCTCCCTCAGGGATTCCCTTGAGTGCATGTTATAAATAGCGCGTATAGCTCTTTTCTGCAGAATAAATATCGTTTCTACATCGGCCGCATTGCCCCATAGCAAAATGCCATAGGACATGACACTGTGGAAGTAACTAAAGTAAACTAAACGAGCCGTGTCCGCGTTTGTTAACATTCTAATTTTTTTTACTGCGTATGCTGCAGTGCTGAGCTTACTCGCCAATTTATGAATATGAGGTCCCCATTGCAGTTTGGAGTCCACTGTTATACCAAGAAATACGGTTGACTCAACAAGCTCCAATGATTCCTCAGAAACAATTACATCACTATCCACTTGTCTCACATTTAAAGATGGTTTAATACATTTTAAAGTAAATTTAATACATTTAGTTTTCTTACTATTCAATAATAGGTTATTGATACGGAACCAATGAACCACACACGAAATCGCATCATTCACTTCGTCATAGACTTGTAATTGTCGTTTAATTTTAAATAATAAAGATGTATCATCTGCGAATAATACGACCTCGTGTCGGGACTCAATAAAACTAGGTAAATCGTTTATATATATTAGAAATAAAAAAGGACCCAAAATGGAACCCTGAGGTACACCCATTTTCAACAAGGTACCTGAAGATCTATTACCTTTCACATCTACTGTTTGTATCCGTCCTGATAAATAGGAAGTAATAAGTTCCAATGCACCATCCCTAATACCATAGTGATGTAGTTTCCTCACCAATGTTTCATGTTCAACACATGATCCCATTGCTATAGAAATTTTGGGGCTTCTGATCAAAATACCGGGACAATTGGTTTTGGCAGTCCTCTCGTGATGTTAACCTGACACTGCCTAAAGAATTCTGAAGAGACCGAAACAGGTGGAAATCTGAAGGTGCAAGATCAGGACCATACGGCGGATGCATTAACACCTCCCAGCCAAGCTCTATAAATTTTTGCTGAGTGGCTTAAGATGTGTGAGGTTTAGCGTTATCATGATGAAAAACCACACCCCTTCTGTTGATTAATTCAGGCCGCTTTCTCTCAACTTCTTGCTTTAATCTCATCAGTTGTTCGTAGTAGAGTTCAGAATCGATGGTCCTGCCTGGTGGAAACAGCTCATAATGAATAATGCCCTTCCAATCCCACCACACACACAGCATCACCTTGTTGCGAGTTAACCCGGGTTTCGCCACAGTTTGTGAAGCCTGATCGGCCTTTGACCACGACCGTTTTCGCACGTTCTTGTCGTACGTGATCCACTTTTCATCAGTTCTTCAAAAATGGTTCGGTTTCATTACGTCGTATTAAAGAATCACAAATGAGTACACGATTCATTAGGTTTCTTTCAGTGAGCTGAGCAGGTTTCTTTCCCAAATATCGAGCTTTTTTGTGTACCCAGTTTTTTTCAAAAGCGCCAAAACTCTTTTGTGGTCAGTTCCCAGTTCTTCAGCTACGTCATAACTACTAATTTGCCGATCTTGCTCCACTTTTTAAAAAATCCGTATCCATTTTATCCGTAATAGCGCGACCAGAGCAACGTGCATCTTTGACATCAAAATTTCCGGATTGAAAACGCTTAAACCAAATTTGTGCTACTGTCACAGACACTGCAGTAGGTCCATAAGCATCGCATTTTTTCGCGGTTTGCATTGCATTTTTACCTTTTTTGTAGTAAAATTTTAAAATGTATCGAATTTCTTCATTAGATTCGCTCATCTTGACAGTACGAAAAATAAATAAAAATCAAACATTTTCCGAATTTGAATTTGGAATTATCTTCTTTAAAATTTAAACTTTTAATGATACCAAAACTAGCCAGATACAAATAGTATAGCCAAAGAGATTTTATTACAAGTTCATACATACTATAATGCTAAAAGACTTTTTCCCCAACCTATTATTAAACGAGCTTCATGTCGTTAATACAAATCATTAACGAAGTAAATGGTGTGAACAATAAATTACTTTTTTAAACCAATTTATAACCAGTATTTGATTTCTCAACTAAATCCACGTAGAAATATAATAGGCGTTATATTGGCTCTTATTGCTCTTTCAAACACTCGTAACCTAATGGTATCGAGGGTTCCCTCTACGAGGGAACACGTCTGGGGTTCGATTCAGAGTATAGGTATATATTGTTTTCCGTCTTCCACGGTTGCTCAAGTTTACTATGGACAAAATTTATATTGTTTACAGCATGGCCGTAAATTGATAAGCGCAGTATGAGACGGCCATCTACCAGATAAATGGGCCTGGTGAAAATCGCCTGGTCACGATGAATAGGGATGGCAATGGACCGGCCGCTCTGGAGGTCGATTGGAGTGGCCTATGCTTAGCAGTGGAGAGCTATAGGCTGAGATGATGATGATGATAACATGGCCGACGGAAGCGTTTAATAAAGAACGGAAATTTCAGATTTTTTCTTCTGAAACAGAAGAGTTATTATCGCTTTGGTGTAGTGGTCAGTAATTCAGACTAATATACCTACCGTTGGTCGGAATTGGATTCATGACAGTTCTAACATTGGGTTCTGATCTTTTTTCTGTTATCCGACATCCATAGCTCAATATGACTGATTTTTATTTGCTTGTTTTTACTGAAAATGTACATTAACTTGGAATAAGACTCTTTACAGAGCGCTACGATATGCGATTAGTTGAAGGAATTTAAAAATAAAGGCAAAAATTGACTATCCTTAATTTGTAATCCCATAAAATCAATAAATCACAATAATAACACATCAGGTCCGTCTCGGAGGATAGAAACGCTGGTTACGATTACATGCGAATCAACGAGAGCGAAACGAGTTAAGCCTCTAATAAAAGTTGGCAAACGTCGCGTCGTCGGCTCCAAGTTCGCGAGGGTGGGTCGTGGGCGCGTGGAGGCGTCGGCGCGGCCGGGCTGCGACCGTGAATCGGAACTTCCAAAACTTCTGCCATATTGTGTTTACATTGAACTTTGTTATGTGGGTTAAAGTGAAGCCGGAGTTCAGCGTCGTGTGTGCCGTTTAACTCCGTTCGCGAACTTCACTTTCAAGTTTACACGTATCGATTTTCATCTCGTATGTTTATCGAATGTTTCAAGGTTGCAAAACTGTTTTGTGTCATCGTACGGGAAGCCTTAAGACGAGTGAAACGTTTGAAAATCTTAATTTTTTTTTAATTTTTTTTTTATTGCTTAGTTGGGTAGTTCTTGGACAGGATGGAGCGCATTAGCAAAGACCTCGGACTCGCGATAAACAGATCTAAAACAAAGGTCATGATCGTTGATCGCGCAGGCAGACTGGAGCTCAGCGGTACACTTAATTTAGAAGTAACGGACAACTTTGTTTACCTGGGTTCCAACATCAGCAACAATGGCTCTTGTGAACCGGAAATTCGCAGACGGATTGGGATGGCAAAAGGTGCCATGTCTCAGCTGGACAAAATATGGAAGGACAAAAATATATCTATGAACACCAAGAGCAACCTAGTCCGCACACTAGTGTTTTCAATATTCATATACGGAGCAGAGACATGGACTATAAAGAAAGCTGACCGTAATCGGATTGATGCCTTCGAAATGTGGTGCTGGAGGAGGATGTTGGGTATTCCCTGGACCGCACGCCGCACCAATGTATCCATCCTAGCTCAGTTGAAGATCCGGACTAGACTCTCCACCATTTGCATGCGAAGGATTCTTGAATACTTTGGCCACATCGCAAGGAAAGACAGTGACAACTTGGAGAAATTGATGGTCACTGGAAAGGTAGAGGGCAAGCGACCAAGAGGCAGGAATCCGACCCGTTGGATGGACCAGATTCGTGCAGCCCTGGATACCACAGTGCACGATGTTCTGCACTCAGCTGCAGATAGGAACAGATGGCGGTGCACTATAAAAAACAAACTGTTTCAAGGCCATGACCACGACCCTCAGTAATGAGGAAACCGACGCAAGGAGGAGAGTTGGGTAGACGAGCTCACAGGCCACCTGATCTTAAGTGGTTACTGGAGCCCATAGACATTAACAACGTAAATGCGCCACCCACCTTGAGATGTAAGTTCTAAGGTCTCAGTATAGTTACAACGGCTGCTCGGGCGGGGCAAGCCGAAACGCATTACTGCTTCACGGCAGAAATAGGCGGGGTGGTGGTACCTACCCTAGAGGCCCTACCACCAGTAATTACGCAAATTATAATCTTGCTGTTTTTATTTTTATTTTTATTACACGATGTTATTCCTTCACCGTGGAAGTCGGTCGTGAACATTTGTTAAGTACGCATTTCATTAGAAAAATTGGTACCCGCCTGCGGGATTCGAACATCGTTGCATCGCTATATACGAATACTCCGGACGTCTTATCCTTTAGGCCATGACGACTTCATTTCAATGTTTCATTTTTAATACGCTTTTATTAGCTTCAGACGTATTTATATTTGTAACGGAATCTTTGAACATAATTTTGACCCCCTTCAAAACGTCGGATTAACTCGAAATTTGGTATACTTATTAAGGACAGATGACAATTCAAAATAAAAAAAAGCGTGGGGTGCATGGTATCAGTAGTTATAAATATTTTATGAACAGATATGAATAGAAGGGTTATTTCGATAAAATCCTGAAAAGCACCCCACGCTTTGTTTACAATAAAATCATTTTTCCTTACACTATTTTGAATTCAAATTTATTAAAATTTAGTTTGTATGTTTTAGTTGGATTTTCTATAAAAGCGTCTTCTGTTAGTTTATTAAACTATTATTTATTAACACTACAGAACACTGAATTTGTGTTTGTATTTTCACGAATTGCGTGCCTAAGGTTGCTTGTAACGACTTAAACTATATATTTTATTTTTGTATGTAATGAATCAGGTTCACTTCAGTTTACGCGTATTCAATGTATTAATAACCAAACGCCAAACTTCCTAATACCTACTATTTGTGAAATGAACGCATAGCCGTTTTTTTGTTTCTTTAGTGAATAGGACATTTATATATTTATAGCCTTAATTAAAACCTCTCCTCTTAAGGGCTAATTTCGCGGTTTTATGTTATCATTGTATTACTTTTGATATTTCGAATACTTTATAGTGTACGTGGTCACGGATGACGTCTCGCAAAAGTACCCACAGACACAGTCCACTGAGTTTCTCGCCGGATCCTCTCAGTGGGTCGCGTTTCCGATCCGGTGGTAAATTCTGCGAAGCGCGGCTCTTGCTAGGGCTCGTGTTAGCAACGTCGTCAGATTTGAGCCCCGTGAGCTCACTTACTAGTTAAGGTTACGCTGAAATAGCCTCTCAAGGCTGTCAGCTTAGGTAGGAAAAAAAAGGGAAAAGTATGTTGTAAAAAATGTATGTATGTAAAATTTTAAATCTTACGTTAGCATGTAACGGTTTGATTTGCTGGTGCCACAAACGAACCGGTTAGAACCATAGACCTATATAGTACTTCAGTGGTTAGAACACAAATCTACTTGAAATTACTAGAAAATTGTCATGAGTCGTAATTAGAATCTATGAAATGTAACGTGTCATTCATAAATGACATATCAAAATTTCAAAAACAGTTGCTCGTGGGCTTATCTCTCGTCTTGTTACAACTTAAATTTGGAAACTTCTTGTCTAATTACCGTTGGTAGGGAGTCTTGGGGGCCCGCAAGGCAGGTACCACTACCTATTCTGCCGTGAAGCAGTAATGTTAAACGCATTGAAGAGTCGCGACGGGGCAGCCGTTGTACTGTAAAACTGAGACTTAGAACTCATGTCTCTAGGTAGGTGGGAGGCGGTATTTAGGTTGTTGATGTCAATGGGCATCGGTAAGCATTTAACACTGCCACGTCCACTCAGCTAAGCAATAAAAAATAGTAAAATTTCTGAATTGAGGGTAGAGACGAGACTTTTTGACTTCGATTCTTGATTTAGCACGCCTAAAAGGAAACAGCAAAGTAACAAAAAAAAAAATTATAGCTTAGTTGGGTGGACGAACTTTCAGCCCACCTGGTGTTAAGTGGTTACTGGAGTCCATAGACATTTACAACGAAAATGCGCCACCCACCTTGAGATATAAGTTCTAAGATCTCAAGTATAGTTACAACGGCTGCCCCACCCTTCAATCCGAAACGCATTACTGCTTCACGGCAGAAATAGGCAGAGTGGTGGTACCTACCCGTGCGGACTCAAGAGGTCCTACCACCAGTAAAAATAAATTAAGTAATAAGTATAGTTAAAAACGAAACTACGAGGAAAAAAACTATGAGCGAATACGAACATTAAAATACGAACTAAAACTACAAAAAAAAAATAAAAAAAAAATTGTTTTATTCGATATAAAAAGACGGGTACCGTTAGTGTGCGACACACACAGTAAAATAAGCGATGAGTAGGTATGTTCGAATTTTACAGATATTGATTTAAAATTTTTTAAACATTTCGTACAAGAAGATACTCTATCGTTGATAGCGGCCACACCTGAACTTATTTCTTCTTATCAAAGTATGTAAGTACTCACAAAGTATACATACCTACATGTTCCCAATAAAATTTCACACGAAAACGTGTGCTACATGATTCTAGTTGAAATGATAACATAAATAATACCGTGGCTTTAACATTAACACAAAACACAAATGTAAATTGTTTGTAAAGAATTCTGAATAGTTTTTTTAACCGAAAATATACGAAACTTCTTATACTCATAATAATGACTCAGTAAAAATTTAATATCTGAATATATTGAGTCACTTAAATTTCGTGCTTACAATCAAGTAATCGACTGTGTTTATATTTGTTTTTTATTATTATTTTTGACGATGTTAATTTCCTAGCAAAGGATGAATCGGCCTTTTAGTGCATCACATGTGAAAACCAGTAATCAGGTCGTTCTATGATCTTTGTAGCAAGGCTTGGGGGAGGCCTATATCTAGCAGTGGACGTCTGTGGGCTCATAGAAAAAAAAAATGATTTAATTCTTAATCTAAGCATTTTATCCAATGCATCATCTTTATATGGGACTCTCACTGTCAATTTCAGCAGCCAATTCTATCCGACGATATACTCTGTAACTACCGGATCTTTAACGGGGAATTAGGTTTTGATCCCAGAGAAGGAGTCTAAGAAGCGGCTATCATATCCTAAAAGGCAGCAGGTCTTAAGTACGTGACACAAGACCATACCGTGCTTTCAGTGTTAATTCTCAAGATATCTATATATATAAAAATGAAACCCGTTTTCCGTTGTCACGACATAACATGAAAACGGGTTGACCGATTTGGCTTATTTTTTTTTTGTAGTTTTCTAATACTCTGTACAAGGTTCTTACGGAAACAAATATTAAGAAAATCTCTCAGAAATATTGAAAAATATACATTTAATTTTGCCTATTTATTTGTGAACTATTCCACGCGGACGAGGTCGTGGGCAAAAGCTAGTTAATCATAAAAATCGATCAATTTAGTTAAATTATTGTTTTCTCATCGGTCCTTAGTCAGGTATAGTCAAGTTTCAAATCAATTTGACGTTTTGAAGGGGGTGAAAATCACGTTCAAAGATTCCGTTATAGATATACACCAAGCAAAGCAGCTAAGCACCTCTTGTGAGTCCGCGCGGGTAGGTACCACCGCCTTGCCTATTTTTGCCGTGAAGCAGTAATGCGTTTCGGTTTGAAGGGTGGGGCAGCCGTTGTAACTATACTGAGATCTTAGAACTTATATCTCAAGGTGGGTGGCGCATTTACGTTGTAGATGTCCATGGGCTCCAGTAACCACTTAACACCAGGTGGGCTGTGAGCTCGTCCATCCATCTAAGCAATAAAAAAAGAAAAAAGAAAAGTATACTAAAAATGTAGGTAATTGAATAATTTAACTGTTGCACGCAGCGATGATCGTTTTCCATGACCCGCATAGGCTTCAACAGCTACGTAATGAGTTGACATAGATAGGGTCAAAATTGTATTCAAGAATGCGTTGTTCTATCGTATCCAGACTTTTGCACGTCAATACGTAACTGCAATTTTTTTTTTTTTATTGCTGAGATGGGTGAACGAGCTCACAGCCCACTTGGTGTTAAGTGGTTACTTGAGCCCATAGACATCTACAACGTAAATGCGCTACCCACCTTGAGATATAAGTTCTATGGTCTCAGTATAGTTACAACGGCTGCCCCACCCTTCAAACCGAAACGCATTACTGCTTCACGGTTGAAATAGGCAGGGCGGTGGTAACTACCCGTGCTGACTCACGACAGGTCCTACCACCACTAATTACGCAAGTTATAATTTGGCGGGTTTGATTTTTATTACACGATGTTATTCCTTCACCATGGATTTACTCTCAGACACAGCCCACTGAGTTTCTCGCCGGATCTTCTCAGTGGGTCGCGTTTCCGATCCGGTGGCAGATTCTGCGAAGCACGGCTCTTGCTAGGGTTCGTGTTAGCAACGTCATCAGGTTTGAGCCCCGTGAGCTCACCTACAACGTTAGGGTTACGCTGGAATAGCCTACCAGCTTAGGCTTAGGCTACCAGCTTAGGTAGGAAAAAAAAAAAAACACCATGGAAGTTAATCGTGAACATTTGTTAAGTACGTATTTCATTACAAAAATTGGTAGCCGCCTTCGGGATTCGAACACTGGTGCATCGCTAGATACGAATGCACCAGACGTCTTATCCTTTAGGCCACGACGACTTCTATCACCGAGCGGGTTTTATTACTCGGTAGATCGGCGGTCCGGGTGTTTTTTTTTTATATGAATGAGGGATTACTGGTGGCCCAGAGGCCTTTTCAGTTTCACCAGGACAGGTGAGCGAGCAAAGGCTCAGCCAGGATTTGCTAACAGCTGCTCGAGCATCTCCAATGGAGACCTAACAACTCAGGGGCAACTGCTTCGCGAATAAATCTACTACCAGATCGGGATCGCGACCCACTGAGAAGAACCGGCGAGAAACTCAGCGGGTTTATGCGTTGGTTAGGTTGCACGTTGAACTCTCTCGAACAAGTTTGACGAGTAAGGTTACCGGGGTTAGCGTTAGAACTGAAGGCGTCTAATGCAAGGGTTATAGAATCTGATGGATCCGTAAGGACGTGTTTAGGGCGTGGACGCTAGCTGGCTCCTGCGTGATCAGGATTCGGGGAGATGTCCGGGTGTTGCTGTTCGGAATTTGTAAATAAGCAAGCTTATCTTGAAAATTTCGCAAGCCAGATTCAGGCATCTATCAAATATCTTGTGTTGTATGATTTTTACCCACTACACATCTTCTGTTCTTTTTTTCTAGTTGAGCAGACTTTTCTGGGCTCACTTGATGTTAATTGATTATACTAGAAGACCATAGACCTAGGAATCTGAATATTATATTGTGACACGAGGTCCAAGATTGAATTTTCTTGTATCATTATTTTCGTTCTTCTAGATCTTGAATTTTATTAGTGAGTCAAGCACAAGATGATATTGTAAATGCTTTGGTTTGATTTGACACAAAGATTCCAGGTCGATTGTCTTTCTGAAGTTAATCCTGTATCGGCGAATAGATGCACGAATCAGCAAACAGGTTTTGTTTGAAAAAAAGAAAGACACCCGTTTTTATTTCTCTAAAAGAGCAATGAGTTTGTGTTCGGCCTGGTATAATGCGGTTACTGAAATTTCTAGATGCCTCATTTACTACTACTACCAACAACAACAACTACTACTACTACTACTAGATACTACTACTACCCCACTTGAGACGTGAGCAACAAAAGCGGGATTTCCAGCAGTTATTTCACTTTACAAAGGACTTTATTCCATTGGGCAATGGTACTGCTGTATGTCGTGGAAGACATTCGTGACTTCATGTTACGTAACAATTATATCTATGGAGTTTTAATACCTACTTTATTTATTTAAATACGGTAAATATTTTATTATTCATTTGCAGCACAAAACATATTTCGTTCAGTCCGATTTCAAAACGAAATCGGTGGTTTTCGAAAATGAAAACTTCTCCACGTATGTCATACTAGATATACGATTGTGGTGATATGTTCTTATCTAGTTTTGTACACTTTATTTGTTTAAGGCGTACGATAAAGATAAGTGGTAGTCGGAGCGTTATCGCGGGCTGGCTATCGCGCGAAAATAGTATTTTCAGGAAGTTGCAATGCACCGAAACCAGCAAAATTTCAAAATAGATAGTACGAACGTAAATTATGAGCATTGTAATTTACTTTAATCGGTATCTAATTTGAACGCTTTTATAAAGTTCTCATGATTAATGTACTAACTAATAAACCATAGGAACTATGTTGAATGCAGTGATACTCCCACTGAGTTTCTCGCCAGATTTTCTCAGTGGGTCGCATTTCCGATTCGGTGGTAGATTCTGCGAAGCACTGCTCTTGCTAGGGCCAGTTTTAGCACCACTCTGGCTTGAGCCCTGTGAGCTCACCTACATATTAGGGGGAAGCCGATATAGCCTCTCAAGGTTATCAGCATAGGTAGGAAAAAAAAGGAGTTTGCAGCATTGTTTTCTGAAGCCCATACACATCAGAAATTTGTTTAGTACCATCAGATTTGAAACAATCTCTAAACAAAAATACCACATACCATTTTGTAACTACATATTTTTATTATCATACAATAATGTTTGTAAGGAAAGCGACGTTACCTACAAAAAATGAGTAGAAACATAATCTCTAAACAAAAATACCACAAACCATTTTGTAACTATTTTTATTATCATACAATAATGTTGGTAAGAAAGCGACATTACCTACAAAAAATGAGAAACATTAAGTAGTTATTTTTAAAACGTGGCAAGTAAAGATTCAATTTTTTAATAGTTGGATGATTGACTTCATGATCTACTTAGTGTAGAGTGATTACTGGAACCCATTGATATTTCATCTTAAAGTTAAGTTATTATCTCGATGGGCTTCGATAATCACTTACCACCAAGAGGCTGCGAGATGTGCCACTGTAGCAGAAAAATATTTTGTTTTAAATTTATTTCACCATTAAAATTAGATCAAGTTCAGAGCTTTTAAACGTGGCTATGACGTAGCCATCGACTGTTATGATCGAGTTTCCAACACGTCACAAAAGTTAACATTGTTGTGAGTATTTGCGATTTAACTGAGCCAAGTTAACTTTCAAAACATCATGTTCATTAATCAAAAGTTTGGCGCAGCGCTTTCTATCCTCCATCTCCTGCTCCGCCTCCGCCCACCCCTAGCAGGCGCTTGTCAACATAAATATAAAATGTATATAGCAATTTTAGGTCTCTCAACATACTCGTTTAGGCTGGCAGCACTAAACCATCAATAATTTATTTTGACAAATGGCTGGTTTGGGCATTGATAATAGAAGCGCACCAGGGGGGCCGGGGGCCCTCCATCTGTCACTTGTGAAGTGAATAAACACAACTGTTCTAGACATTTATTTTATTACTTACTTAAAATTATGGATACTATTTGCCGTTTGTGTTGTTCCGATAAATTCGTCAACAATTATATATTTGACGAAAAGAATGCATGGTACCTTAAAATGGCGTTATTACCCGTTAAGGTATGTTATTATTAAACGGCATATTTAATTAATTTCGGACGTGATAACCTACCAAACAAATTTTTGTTTACCGTAGATTGACAAGAACGATCGGCTGCCCCAGAAGATTTGTGATCATTGCAGTCGTAAAGTTAACGAGTTTTATGAGTTTTGTAATGAAACTATTGTAGTGGAAAATAAGTAAGTGTTTATTTTTAAAACAGTTAACATACCAAAATATTTTGCCTATTTTTTTATTTCTTATGCGAAGCACTTATATCAACTTTGTAAAGTAGAAGTGTCTTTGCCAAGCATGATAGGTACTAATACAAGTACTTGTGATTTCAACTTTATGCATCACCACAGAAAATGATACCTATGTGTTACTTCCAAGGTATGTTGGTTGATCAAATAAATTTTACGAATGCAATATTTTAAACCTTGTTTAACATAATAACAGTTGAGATGACATATAGATGTTGATGTTGATGACTTTTTTGTTTGTAGATGCGTACTGTTTTTGCTTCAGATTGTGGTTTATGATATTTGAACTAAGTAAACTGGTCTGTCCAGCTGAGTAATAGAAATTTAACTTTTTTTAATTAAGTAAGTAGAAAACGGCGCTAACTTATTGCGAAACATTTTGGTCTGAGGTTTAGTATGATTCTTAGTATTTAGGGACATGACAAGGATTCTGAATGATCCCTATATAAATTTTAGAACCAACTTACACAATATTTAACTCTCAATTAAAATAAGTAAAATAATTGTTAATTTAAACATTTCAGGCTACAAGCATTCTTAAAACAGCAAGGAACACACAATGCAACTGTAGATCTCATACTTGGAAAACCGAAGACACCAATTCTACCTCCTAAAACATGCGAACAAAGTCATCGAATTGATGAAGGTATACCAGTAGATGAAGTTGTCAAAATCAAAGTAGAAACGCCGAAAGAAATAAAACAAGAAGATATTGAAGCAGAGGAGAACTATCACTACTCAGATGACAGTGATGATGTCTATTTAACAAATCTAAAAGCAAAGAAAAATGATATTGATGTAATAAGATTAAAAAACAGAGAGAAACACGAAGTAAAAAGTAATGGTGTGAAGAAAAATTCATGCGGAAACAAGTCTGAGCTGATGGAAGATTGGTCGATGATATTAAAGCAGTTCCCTGAAGGCCCTTATAATTTGGTCGACGATACAGATGTACCAGTTAAACAGGAAGTCAAAGATGAAAACAGTGCAGATTTCGATGACTTGCCTAACTTAAAAGACAAATATCGTTGTTGTATTTGTCTAAAGAATTGCGAGTTTAAGAGTACATTGTTGAAGCACTATAAGTAAATATGTGTTTGTTTTTTGCTTATAATTGTACACTGTTTTGTTGGTTACAATTTAGCAGTTTAGTAAATGCAATGAATCAATTTGATAGAATTAGTCATAGTTTTTTTTATTGCTTAAATGTGTAGTGGAGCTCACAGCGTACCTTGTGTTAAGTGATTACAGGAGCTTATAAATATCAATGTGCAAACAACATGCGTGTGAAATTCATACACCAGCATGGTGTCATTGCTGAAAATGATAGAATATGTCAAGAAATGTAGGAACAGCTTAATGGTTTAAATACTCCTTTTTGTTAAATTAGTCTAGAGAATATTCAATCTGGAAATCGTACCATCATCTTTTCTATTTGTATTGTGAAACAGTAATTTGCACTGTGAGATAGAGTTTGATCCTGAGCAATCAAGACTTTGAACCTCATATGCTCCAACTGGGCAGGAGTCATGTTGTCTTGTCTAGCCCGCCATGTCTATACATTAGAAAGGCCACCAGTGATTAATTTGATTTTATTAAGTCTCAAATGCAATTTTATTTCCTCAGAACACACGGAAAGGATATTCCAAAGACGAATAATCTTCAGGTGCCTCCAATACCTGATCAGAACCCATTAAAATGCACGAGATGTAGAAAGGTATGTTTTAATTAATACAATATGCTTAATTTACAACTTAAGTATATATTTTTATTTAAGTTTATCACCGTCCAGTTCGCTTATTCCTCTCCCTGCAAGGTGCCTGGAAGAGATCGCTTTCAGCGATAAGGCCGCCAATTTATATCACCAAATGTTATTTGTTTTTATATGCTTACTCTGTACATATTATTATGGTGTTAAACAAAGTGTTATATTATTATTAGAAAATACTAAACTAACTAGTATCGTCTTTTTCATAAACAATATAAATACATAGTCTCTAGGCTATTGAAATGATATTATATTGCTTAACTTAAGCCTTTAACCTCAAGGTATGTCCGTATCTTCTTCACTGGTCGCGATTCCGGTCCGGTAGTAGATTCATTCGCGAAGCAGCTACTCTTGAGTTTGTTAGGTCTACTTTTGAGGCGCTCGGGTAGCTATTAGCAAATCCCACCCATCCTAGCCTCCGGGCCACCAGTAATCTCTCAAATATAAATAAAGAAAAAAGGTATATGCCATATGATTCGATTTTTGACATTCGTCGACAGCGTACGTATCTATCCATAAATTCGTTACGATGCTACGTATCTATCCATAAATCGTTACGTTACCTAATAACTATGTAATAATATGATTCCGTAATTGTGTAATCTGTACCGGAGACAAGAGGCGGTCTTCCTTAGTCACAAACCGTGTCGTTGACCCCGTGCACATCTGTAATAATTTGCTTTACATTGAGCGCAATCTAAAAACATCAAGGAATTAGACTTTTTAATTATTTACTTAAACATTCATGTCTTCACTACATAGTATAAAACAAAGTCGCTTTCTCTGTCCCTATATCCCTATGTATGCCTATATTAAATCTTTAAAACTACGCAACGGATTTTGATGCGTTTTTTTTAAATAGATAGAGTGATTGAAGAGGAAGGTTTATGTATAATAACATCCATTAAATAGTGGAGAAATCAATAATAAATTACAGTTTCCGAAGCGAAGCGAGGGAGAGTCGCTAGTAACATAACAAAAAAAAAAAAAAATTGTTAAATTTTACAGTCTGTAAAGAAAGATACGTGGGCGGAACATTGGCAGAACCATTGGAAACGCGACCACCGGCCCTACCGATGCGCGTTGTGCGACAAATCGTTCACGTCTTCACAACAAGTCATGGTGCACGGTAAGCTGTATATCATACCAGGTTCAAAGAGAATTGGATTATTTTTATTTTCCATTTATAAATGTGGAAAAAAAAATACTCAGGCACCATTTTCTCCTCTGTTTTTGAACCGATTATTTTATTATTTGTTCTGTAGCTATTGAAGCTTTAGTGTTGCCATTAAAAAAGTAGATTTAAAGTATTTTCTTAAATAACAAGCAACGTTTTATGATTTTCATCGTCATCATCATTCTCCTGCCCTTCTCGCAGTCACCTGTGGTCGGCGCAACATTTTTTTCTCCCTCCATACTCCTCTATCATATACCATTTCTTCGCTCGCTCCCCTCTTACATATATCGTCTTTCATGAAATCCATCAATTTTTTCTTAGGTCTTTAAATCTTCCTCTAATATTTTATCATTTTGTTAACCTTTTTTTTTGTAGCTATCGATGAGCTAAGGTAGAAAGGTTTTTATTCTTAAAAAAATTATTTAAACATTTCAGTACAATTTTACAGCCATAGTCTAGAATTCTAGATCAAGGATGAGCAAAACGCGGGCAGCCAAGCATTTCTAAAATTGAATTTATTTTATCGACTTTCTCTTTTCTGATATTTTTTTATCTTTTTTTATCTGACATTAACATTTTTATATGAAATCTTTACATACTTTTTTTTTTAGTTTAAAATTTTTTTATTCTAGTATTTATTATAAGTAAAGTTTCGTAAATTATCAATAAGAGTTAATAAATGTGGGGCTCGCCAAAAAAAATTTAAATTTAAATTGGCCCATTGATTAAAAAGGTTGCTCACCCCTGGTCTAGATGTTGCTATCCAAACCAAAGAAAGACAAAAAAAAATCTGAATTCATCTAAAAGCGATTTTTGCCAGTATTTTTTTATTGCCCTTGTAGGCAGACGAGCATACGGCCCGCCTGATGGTGAGTGGTTACCGTCGCCCATGGGCTTTATCAATGCCAGGGGCAGAGTCAAACCGCTGCCTACCGTTAAGTTCTCTTAGCGGGTTAATCGTTGTCACAATGAGTAACATTTCAATCAATCATTCAAAAAATTTTATTCAACACTAGTTGACCCGGCAGACTTCGTAGTGCCTCAATCGATAAATAAAAGACCTAAACTTTTGTATAAAATAAACTTAAAACAAACAAAAGGAATCCGTCCGACGGGGGAGACATCAAAGGAAAAACAAAATTGTCCTTTTTATTTAATTCCGACCATTTTTATATTTATCTACCTTTTAAACCTTCTCTGGACTTCCACAAATAATTCAAGACCAAAATTAGCCAAATCGGTCCAGCCGTTCTAGAGTTGTAGCGAGACTAACGAACAGCAATTCATTTTTATATAGATAAATGAAAGTACATACTTGATGAACGTCAAAAAGAACTACCGCCAATTCACAAAAACTAGCCTCCGTTCTGAGAAGAACTGGCAAGAAACTCAACGGGAATGTCTTTTTTTTTAAATATTAGTTTTTGTTTTATATAAGGTTTCCTTTTTTAAATATTCATTTTTAGTAGAGGTATTTTAACGTAACAATTATTGAAATTTCGTATCCAGGTTTGTCGCACAGCCACAATCCAGTCGACGACGAGGCCATGCAGCTGAAGAAGCAAAATCGTTATGTTTGTGATTTTTGTCCTGAAGAATTTATGTACATGAGGTGAGACTTATTAATTATTGAAAATATATTAGCATGTTTTAGTCTTCTTAGGTTGTAATATAATGTCTTTGCAAACACAAAAGTACACAAAGAAAGTTTATTATTTAAGACGAACACAAAATATACAAAAAAGGAGAAAGTAACAAGAAATATATAGTTCAAGCAACACAAGCAGGTACACAAAACAAAAACTAATAATTAAAAAGGCGCAGCACAGAAGGATAACACAGGATGCGCGCTCGCAAGTTAGATTTCCTCCGTCGTTAAGCTTTCCCAAACTGGTGACCCCGACGTTATTTCAAGCTCAGTCTCGACTCAAAGCAAACTTCGAGCAGCAATGGCGACTGGGGCGTTTAAGAACGCACCTTTTATGATGCGTAAGCCGGAACGCACGAGAGGTGGAAAAAGGATATAGTCTGTGACACGGGATCTTTTTTGCCGCCGAAAATCTAAAACGTAAAAATAATTTATAATGTGTTTAATAACTCATATAATATAATAATTTAGAATTGTTTATGCCGCTACAACAATAAAATTTCTATTGTTCCAACTGTGGTGTTAATTACATAAAACACGACTTTACGGCGAAATAAAGAAGGGACTCTATATGAACTCCCTCACGACAATGACGCAGCATTCAAGCTCAGTTTGGACTCACAGCAAACTTCGAGCAGCACTGGCACTTGCAGCTAATCTCAGCACGGACAACAATAATGAAATGACACGACCTCCGGTCTCGGAGGGGAGTGATGTGGCGGGTAGCCATCATACAACGCAAGATACTTGACAGATGCCTGAATCTCGCTTACGACATTTTCAAGATAAGCTTGCATTACAAGTTCCGAACAACAACATCAGGCGATCTACCGAGCAATATCATTCCACTCGGTGGAAGATCTTTCCTCCGTCGTTAAGCCTTCCCAAAATGTCTTAGAAATTATTTAATATAGATAACGATTTATTAATATTTTTATTTCTCTTTCTCAAGAAAGAATGTACATATCACACACAAGATTCCCTACGCTACCCTTTGTTGATTGGTAGAGAATGCCTTAGACGTTGAGTCCGTCACTGTAATCATGTGCATAAAATTTAATAAATAAATTAAAAGTAATGTTTTCTTTAATTTTAAAACTGAAATTCTTATTGAATTTCATTCATGCTTTCTTCATTCAAAAGTGACGAATCACATTGAAATGTTCAACCTCTAATTTACTATATCTATTTTGCCCTTGTAGGGGCACCTGATGGTGAGTGGTTACCGTCGCCCATGGACGTCATCAATGCCAGTGACACAGCCAAGCCGCTGCCTACCGTTAAATGTATACAGGTTGCCCCTCCCCCCTCCTCCCCCCAACATGACACAATTGAGAAGAAGCAGCTCAAAATATTTGCTCCACATATTCCCAGATGTCTGCAGGCCCACCGGACGAACGCGCACCCTGAGTCCGCCTCGAAGGCCGTGACGCACCGCTGCTGGAAGTGCTCGCGGCAGTTCGCCCACCTCAACTCGCTGCGGCGGCACTTTATGACGCACACCGGCGAGAGGAACTTCCTGTGCAACGTGTGCGGGAAGGCAATGAGCTCGAGGGACCATCTCAAGCTTCACATAAACATACACACCGGCTACAAGCCAAACGTTTGTTCGTGAGTATCTCTTTGTTAAGGGGAAACGCGGGCTTCAGGAATTTCGAGGAATAACTTGTAATTGTCTTAACTGTAACTTGTCTTATACATCGTATTTCTCTCTGCTAATGGTTAGCTGGAAGAAAACTCATGAACGAGTTAAGTTCGCCTTTGTACATAGTATTTAGACATTCTATGTCGTCGTGGCCTAACGGATAAAACGCCCGATGCATTCGTGCTGAGCGATGCACCAGTGTTCGAATCTCAGTCGTATACCAATTTTTCTAATGAAATACGTACTCAACAAATGTTCACGATTGACTTCCACGGTGAAGGAATAACATCGTGTAATAAAAATCAAACCTGCAAAATTATAAGTTGCGTAATTACTGGTGGTAGGACCTCTTGTGAGTCCGCGCGGGTAGGTACCACCGCCCTGCCTATTTCTGCCGTGAAGCAGTAATGCGTTTCGGTTTGAAGGGTGGGGCAGCCGTTGTAACTAAAACATGAGACCTTAGAACTTATATCTCAAGGTGGGTGGCGCATTTACGTTGTAGATGTCTATGGGCTCCAGTAACCACTTAACACCAGGTGGGCTGTGAGCTCGTCCACCCATCTAAGCAATAAAAAAAAAATCTTTTAAATCTGTTTTTATTGTATTTTCTTTTGTGTACAATAAGTATAAATAAAATTAAAATAAATAATAATTCTAACGGAGTTCCCCTAAATTGAACCGGACAGCAAATACAGTTCCGATTTAAAATATCTACGAAATCAATACATACATATACCATCTTATGTTTCGTTTGATTTTTTAAAGATAGTTTGTTGTTTTGTTTTTTCTACTACCGAAGGAAACTACCGCTAATAATTAAATTCCTAATTAAAAAAAAAAAATATTAATCAAAACTTTAATCTGTATTGTTATACAACAGCGCTGGGTTTGTTAATAGGCCATTTCGTTATCGTTCGTATTCGACGGAATCAAGCTCCGTTCAAAGAAAATTTAAAAAAACATTATCGGATAATATTTCGATTTACTGTATTAATAAGCAGTTCTCCCAACTACAAAGAAATCTAGTTAATTTCTGAACGACGGCTGTAGATGCTGCCCAGTAGGTCTAATAATAACGGCGTCACGGCGCTTTCCCTGTACGTTTTATTGTTTTGGACCTAAGTGCTTAAATATTAAATTCCACATTGGAGCTGGCGGTCTTGAATTTAAACACTTCGATTGGTTGGTCTAAATAGCATATAATAATGCAGCGTGCGCACGTTCAAAGCCGACATTTTGATAAAGCGGCACGACAAGGGCAATAATAAAAAAAAAAAACGAGAACCTTCTCATCGTGGCCGCCGGTAACTACTTAGCCGATCCTGCGGACAGAATGGAAACCAGTCGACGTCGCCCCAAACACGTCATCTCGGATCCTGCCGATCCACTAACGGTGCTTTTGGGTACCTCAAGCATCGGTCATTTTCCTAGTCGAACCCGCCGCTTGCGACGAAGGGCTTGACGAGAAAATGAACCCTCAGATACAGCCCACTGAGTTTCTCGCCGGATGTTCTTAGCGAGTTGCGTTTCCGATCCGGTGATAGATTCTGCGAAACACGGTTCTTGCTAGGGTTCGTGTTAGCAACGTCGTCAGGTTTGAGCCCCATGGGCTCACCTACTAGCCCGGTGACGCTGATATGGTCCCTCTAGACCATCAGCTTATGTAGGAAAAAAAAGTTCAAAGCTGAGCGATCGAGTGTTCTTGGTACGCGAGAGGGGTAGGCCCCCGGAGGCGTCCCCCACCTCCGCCCCTAAATTCTTGTCCTCGAGGCCGCTACTGGTGACGAGACGCAGGAAACTGGTGGTAGGACCTCTTGTAAGTCCGCACGGGTAGATACCACCACCCTGCCTATTTCTGCCGTGAAGCAGTAAAGCGTTTCGGTTCGAAGGATAGGGCAGCCTTAGTAACTATACTGAGATCTTAGAACTCATATCGTCTTTTCGCATTAAAAGTGTACAATATCCAAAAATATTCAAAATTGAGTTAATATGCGGAACCATTTGGTATCACCAGTGTTTTTCTCATAAATACTGTCAAAAAAGCGTAGTTTTAGTTTTTTTTTAGTTTACCTAATGCCCGTATCTTTAGACGTTTCGTAAAATAGTCCTGCACTCTTAACTCATGCGATGATACTCGAGCATTCCTCCCAAACTTACTCGAGTTTGGTATTTTTAGTCGACCATTACAACATTCCTCAACTGTCCTCGAGTGAGGTAGAGTCGTGTCATTGCGTCACCACGACAACATCAGTTTGAGGAAAATTTTATCAAGCTAGCATCAAACCCATCAAGTTCTGTAGTCTATGGTCATTGTTTAATTTCAAAGTCAAGCTGTCGCTGTCTGTTTGACACTAGAAGCATTGAACTTGTTTTGAAAGTGTATTATTTATTTTCTAACCCATTATTATTTTAGATTTCGGACCCGGTTTTGTATTTTTATTCGCAGTTTTTGTGTGATTTTGATTGCATCGTGTTGTTGAAGTGCTTTTCCACAACCACGAGTTTATTATTATATAAATAAAACTTACAATCGCATTGACTTTATTTATTAGGTAGTAAGCAAAATATGACTCTTATGTAGGTAAATGAAATAAGGAGTTTCAAATGTCTAAACAAGAGTCTAACCTCGAACTTTTTACTTTATTAATAAAAATGATCAATATTAAATTATCAAAATATGCGGGAATCATGCACAGATCCAGGCCATTGCACAACAATATCATATATTTCCATTTGCGATCCACATCCTATTTGGACATTGATAGAAAACCAGCTTTGAGGAACGTTCAAGGTACGTCGCGACGTACCTTGACTTGACAGTTCGTTTACTTCACTCCGGTTAGGAAAAATTTCCAAGGACGTTTGAGTGGAGTTTATTTTTACGACTAAGCATACCAAAACGCGCGTTGGAGGTTGAGTCGAGTCGAGTTAAGCTCCTGTAAACGACTAACACCCGTATCTTTAGACGTTTCGTAAAATAGTCCTCCACTCTTAACTCATCCGATGATGCTCGAGCATTCCCTCGAAACTTACTCGAGTTTGGTATTTTTAGTCGACCATTACAATATTCCTCAACTGTCCTCGAGTGAGGTAATAATGATGAAAATTTGATCAAGCTAGCATCAAACCCATAGAGTTCTGTAGTCTATGGTCATTGTTTAATGTCAAAGTCAAATTATTATCTTTTACGGGAAGCTTATATGAATTTAGTTGGCTTTTTTTTATCGTCACCCGCTCTTTGAGTCGACTTCGTGTCTGCACCCACGCAGAACAAACGTGATCATCCAGAAACCGTCTTTAAACGTGTTATTGTTAAAGGAAGGAAATCGCACTACCTTGCACAATAATATGACTCCTACGATATAACAGTACAAGTTGCTACTTCTTTTGTATTTACTTGCATATTTTTATTATTTATTTGTATTTGATCGTATGTAAGTCAGTCTATCTTATATTGTATTTGTTTTTCACATGTGTATATAAGTATTGTTACGAGGGCGGCACTGAAAATTTCGGGAATTAACGAAGTGACACAACATTACTATTTAAAAATGTATTTATTGCTTTTCGAAGTATTCTCCGCGATATTTGACACATTTTTCCATACGATGGAACCAATCATTGAAGCAACCATTCCACTCGGAAGTTGGGGTCTCCAAAATGGCCGTTTTGTAGGCGTCCACAGCTTCTTCAGGTGATGAAAATCTCTGTCCACGCAATTTATTCTTTATTTTAGGGAAAGTATAGAAATCATTAGGGCTTAGGTCGGGGCTGTACGGCGGATGGTCTAATAATTCTATGTTTTCTTGCTCTAAAAACTCTTTTGTTCTGTGCGTGGTGTGAGAACTCGCATTGTCGTGATGGAGGATGATGCGGCGGTTGCAGTTCTCTTTACGGAGTTCAGAAACGACCTGTGGCAAACAAATGCTAGCATACCATTCTGCATTAACCGTTCTTTGTCCCTCAAGAGGAATAGTCGTAACATGGCCGGTTTTGGAGACAAACGTGGCCACCATTTTTTTTGCAACACTCCGTGAACGAACAATTTTTGTTGGCTTTAACTCATTTTCGAACACCCAAACTCGTGACTGGTTTTTTGTTTCGGGTTCGTACGCGTATATCCAGGATTCGTCACCTGATACAATTATTATTTATATTTTATTTTTATTTATACTTTTTATATTTATTTATTTATTATTTATTTCTTGGTTGACTGCAGTTTTTGGACGACCTTGACGGGGATCATCACTGAGCTTGACACGTCCACGTTGAAACTCAGTAAACCAGCGATAAATTGTGGTTTTGGATGGGGCTTCATCACCAAATGCAGAAATCATCCGGTCAACACACTGTTTTTGTGTTAAACCACTTCGAAAGTCATAATAAATCATCGCTCTTGAATTTTCTCGAGTCAATTCCATTTTCTCAACGACTAAACAAGTTTGACAAAAACTCGTGACAAGACCGAGAATCTTTTTTAAAATAAATAAATGGTATTCGATTTTTAAAACCAAGGAGTTTTCAATTAAAAAGATTTTAATATGACAGGAACAGTGGAAATATTCCATTCCCGATACTTTTAGTGCAGCCTAGTACCGAGTCCAGGCAACCCCCGACCGAGAGCCAGCGCTAAATCTATAAAAACGATCCCTCGCTGCGCCTTCGCCTTATTCTTCTCCCTGCAAGGTTGCCTGGAAGAGATCGCTTTTAGCGATAAGGCCGCCAATTTATGTCACCGTCTATTATTTGTTTTTTAAGCTTACTCTGTACATGTGGTCTTAAATAAAGAGTTATATTATTATTATACAATAAATTATACAAATTAAACACTGCCTCGCCTGGGAAGACGGCAGGACACACTCCGGCGAGGTGGGCAACAATCGGCCATAGCGTTAGGGACTATTGGGAGAGAAACCGGCGAACTATATGGGCATTGTCGAGCAAAACTGCTTTTTGCATTTGGGCCACCACATACTTTTTGTTGAGACCAAGCCTCTCGAGATGTTTGAGAGGCTTTTAGGGACCAAACCATTCACAGATACAACTGCCGGGATCATTTTTGTTGATACCACCGTCCACATGTCGGTTACCTCGTGCGCCAGGTTCAGATATTTGGTCTTTTTATCTGCCTCGGCGCGCACAAGGTTCTCGTCGTAGGGAATGATGATATCCACCAGAAATACCAGACATCCCGTCCGGTCCCTCGGCACGATATCAGGCTTATTCGCAAGAATAGTCCTGTCCGTGATGACGGACCGGTCCCAGTAGAGCTTGGCGCGGTCGTTTTCGAGTACGGCGTCCGGCTGGTACTTATAATACGGTAGCCTCTGTTCGATGAGGCCGTACTTATTATTATTATGGGTTATGGATAAAAAAAATTCTCAGCTAATGCTGGTAAGTGTGAACCTACCAACCAACTCACTTGGCGTGAGTTGGTTCATTGTGTAGTGTTTTGTAGGGGTTTGCGTAGTGGATGTAAGGAATCGTCGCACTATGGAACAGGTGTCATTATTACAGATTTTTGTAAAGCAATGTATGAATATTTATTAAGATCAAGTTCTGAGAGCGATTTGTGTAATGATTTTGGAATGAGTCCGGTTGATGAAATTATTATGGGTATAATTTTAAAGGTGTGTTGGTGCCACATTAGTCGTATTTCATCTGCTAGTGGTATATATTTTTGTATTTATTATTTTATTATTTTATTTATTTTTGTATTTATTTATATTTATTTAAAATCTTATTAATTACATAATATTTTTTTAAAAAGATATTAAAAATACAATTTTAAAAAAACACTATATAAAAATAGATTGTCGCTGATGGCGGTGTCTACGACACAAGCCACCAGTGGTTAGGACTCCAGAGTGAGAAACCTCCTCACAATGCGTGCAGTATCGAGGATTTATTATTATTATTATTATAGGACGTGCGGTAAGGGTTTCGTCAAGAAGAGCAATCTGAAGTTGCATGAGCGCGTGCATAGTGGCGAGAAACCGTACGTATGTTCGCACTGTGGGAAGGCGTTCAGCCAGCGATCGACGCTCGTCATACACGAGAGGTGAGTTGCAACCCCCATTCCCGACCCTGCGGACAGAATGGAATGCAGTCGACGTCGCCCAAAACACGTCATTACGGATCCTCCCGATCCATTAACGGTGCTTTTAGGTACCACAAGCACCGGTCATCATTCTCGTCGAACCAGTAACTTGCGACGAAGGGCTTAACGAGTAAATTAACCCACAGACACAGCCCACTGAGTTTCTCGCCCGATCTTCTCAGTGGGTCGCGTTTCCGATCCGGTGGTAGATTCTGCGAAGCACGGCTCTTGCTAGGCTCAGTGTTAGCATCACTCCGGTTTGAGCCTCGTGAGCTCACCCACACGTTAGGGCGAAGCTGAAATAGCCTCTCAAGGCTATTAGCATAGGTAGGGAAAAAAATATGATTTTTTAATGAAATAATCATTTGTCGCAGATACCACAACGGTGTCCGTCCGTACGTGTGCGCACTATGCGGCCGCGGATTCGTCGCCAAGGGGCTGCTGTCCGTGCACCTCAAGAACACTTGCATATAGCAGACACCCGCCGACGTGTGAGTATTTAATATTCAGTTAGTTAGTTGGGACTTTAGGAGGCCTATACCCAAATAAGGGTGGGTTCCTATCGAAGAAAACGTTTGTATAGGCAAATCAAATTAACAACATAATAGAAAAAAAAAACTATATAAAAAGTGTAAAATTGTAAAACTTAGGTGATGGGAAATAAAAAGCTTTATTATTATAATAATAAATAATAATAGATAATAAGTAAATAAATGAAATCAAAACGTTTCAACTAGGTATATGGTCATAATTTTCACACAAAATATTGATATAAAAATAATCATAAATAGTTTTATTTTTTTCATTAAAATTCACGTTTCGATAAAGAAATCAGTTTTATTTTCTCATATAAATATGACCACTATTGCCCCCTCCCCATGCTGTTGAAACATCGTGTATTACATACTCAATTGTGTCATGATTTGAGCGAAGGAATTCAAGAAATAGTGATTACGTAGAATTTTAATGTTTTCGACGCTTCCAGTTCTTTTTAGTTATTTTTTTATTGCTTAGATCAGTGGACGAGCTCACAGCCCACCTGGTGTTAAGTGGTTACTGGAGCCCATAGACATCTAAAACGTAAATGCGCCACCCACCTTGAGATATAAGTTCTAAGGTCTCAAGTATAGTTACAACGGCTGCGCCACCCTTCAAACCGAAACGCATTACTGCTTCACGGCAGAAATAGGCGGGGCGGTGGTACCTACCCGCGCGGACTCACAAAAGGTCCTACCATCAGTAAAAATTTGCAATTAGATAACTAAGTCAAAATTGGTCGATTACGAGTGATTTTAAGATGAAAATAATAAACGGGAAGTCCAACCGTTAAAAGTACAGAAGCTTTTGCTTTTAGCTATAGAATAATAAAAAAAATCCTAAGTTGTCATTATAGATATAGGTATAAGCCGTCATATGAGTTCCTAATGTTTAATTTTGAGTTTAACTTCTCATATTCTTTTCTTATTAAAAATAGAAAGAAAAGAAAAACCTAAATTGGCAATATTTAAATTAATTTATCGTTTAACAGGTATGGCAACACCGGAGCACTTGAAAGCACAGACTGAAATAAAAATCTAATTATTTTTAAGTAACTAGTTAAATGTAATGAAAGAATTGTGATAGTTTTGCACTCGCTAGTAATAATGTGTTTTTTTTTAATGTATAATAAATAAGAACCATTTATTTAACATCACACAGATATGGTAACTGAATTGTTATATTTTTACGTTTAAGTATTTTTTTTTTTGGTTTTTAAAGGAATATTTAACTGAATCAAGTTAAAGAAATACAGGGGATATGATTAAATCACTGGAGTCGTATATCCGAAATTGAAAAATAAAAGTACCATTAAATTATTTTGTGATCAATACTCATTTGTGAATCCAATACTAATTATTATTTTATTATAAGGACTTTACCAACGAAATTGCCGTTTAGTACTCAGGAAGTTAAAGTATTTATAATTATTTTTTATTTCTGTCAATCAAAATACATATATACATACCAGATGTACCCGCCCGCTTCGGTGGCCATTTAAAATTAACATTATTATTTCTCACCCCCACAAAGATTCTCATCATTAACGTCCCCGCAACTGGTGTAGGGAGTCCAACACTCATATAAATATTACCCTATCCATTAAGTACATGTATTTTCTACATGGATACCAAGTTTCAAGTCAATCGGATGCATGGTTCAGTAGTTATAACGGAACATCCGTAAAAACCATTAGATTTATATATTAGTATAGATATAGACTGTATTGATGCATCCTTACCACCGCAGTGCTAATTTATCAATGCCCTTCTTGAAGAAGTCAGGTGTAAGGTAACCAGCAGATTGTTCAAAGGCATTTTGTAATGCCTCTGTGGTTTTGAATTTGTTTTTCGAAATTCCTATTCCATAGTTATACATATTTTTATTGTGTCCATATTGATGAAAAATATATAAATGTAGTACATTAATGTATGAACAAACAAATGAATTAATTTGAAAATAGAATTCTATATTTTTTAAATAAAAATAATTCGATTTTTTAATTATTACCGGCCATACATAATTTATGTAACTTCAAATGGCCAGTATTGGAACACGGCAACGTTCGATCCGGTGGTAGATTCTGCGAAGCACTGCTCTTTCTAAGGCTAGTGTTAGCAAATTATCTCAGGTTGAGCCCGAGCTGTAATAGTCCCTTAGGCTATCAGCGAATAATGAAGGGGGAAAAAGCAACTATCATAGATAAAGATCTAATATAGAGCTTAAGCGAATTAACCCACAGACACAGCCCACTGAGTTTCTCGCCGGATTTTCTCAATGGGTCGCGTTTCCGATCCGGTGGTAGATTCTGCGAAGCACTGCTCTTGCTAGGGCCAGTGTTAGCAACGCATCCTTGTTTGAGCCCCGTGAGCTCACCTACACGTTAGAGCGAATCTGATATAGCCTCCCAAGGCTATAAGCATAGGTAGGAAAAAAAAAAGTAAATACACATTTTCGTTAGTGTGTGTACCCGACGGAGCGGTCAGTAGCGAGTGAGTTTTATACCGTTTCGGTTTCAGACGAGATTCTACAAATTTTGAATCTTAATACCTTGTGTTAAGCAGTGACGTTATTTGAAGAAAATTGGGCGAAGCCAAAACTGAATTCTATTACTTGGTAATATTGATTTTTACGCCATCTATTAAAAAGGTGTGTGAACTCTGAGAACGAATATTTTTAAATTTTGAACAGTTATGAATTTTGCCTTATTGAATTAACTATATATTTAAAGAGATTAGTTTTATATTTTAAAGTTAAAATTAAAAAAAATCTTGGGTCCATTTCTATATGGGCTAATCTTGTCGGCTTATTTTCTATTTATTACATTTTTTTGGGGCTAGGACCATTTGGACATTTGAGACCTATTCGGTAGAATTAAGATTAAGTTTATGGACAACAGTAATTGTCTGTCTACAAGACTATGTTTTTTATATTTCTCTGGTCAAATATTCCTAGCATATCATATACTTACTCTGTTCCGGGTGGCAGCACAAACCTTTGGAACAAAATACAGGGTGTCCTGCATAGTATCTAGCCAAAAACTGTACATAGTGTTCTATCAGAATAATCGTTCCGACGAAAAAAAAAACAATTCCCAAGTAAATGTTGGAGATCATAGATATAGAAAGAAAACCCTTAACAAAAAAAAGTAAACATAGACATAGACAGTGACAATAGGTGTCTTGACTAGTGAAAAAATGTTTCGATTTGTGAAATAAAATAAAATAGCAAAACTGTGATTTCGATAAAAAATTCTAAAACATCCGCGAAATTATAATTCTAATTTATAAAAATGTGTTAGTATTTAGTTATTATATAATTTCTTAATTACCTGTGCACTGCGATTTAAAGATAGGACTCTGGTAAGATCTTTAAATTATATCAGTAAATAGTTTCGGAATAAAAAGTACTTGATACTACATAACGAACAAACTATTCTACTGCCGACCGTGGAGTTATATTCTATACAAGGTACTACAATACGATTCGTAGTAATAATTAAGTTTGGCCAAATATCAAAAGTAAGTATCAAAAGTAAGTAAGAACTGAATTTGTGTTTTACTTATAGTAGGTACTTAAATGGTTTACCGGAGCCTATAGACATCAACAACATAAATTCTGTCATCCACTTTGAGACCTGGATTTTTAGTCTCTATTTATATACAGTACAACGATTGGTCTACCCTTCAAACCGAAACTGCTTCGCGGCAAAATTGGCGGAGTGGTGGTACTTCCCGTGCGGGTTCAGAAGACTAACACCAGTCATTACCAATTTTTTCCCTACTTAATCACTGGTAGTCTAAGGGCTATTCTGACTCCGCAGGGCTTGGTAGGTGAGCTCACAGGGCTCAACCTGGTAAGATTTGCTAATACTAGCCCTAACAAGAGCAGTTCTTCACTGAATCTACCACCGAATCGGAAACGCGACCTACAGAAGATCCGGCGAGAAACTCAGTGGGTTGTGTTTATTGGCTAGGTTGCACGTCAAGGTCTTCGTCGAATTGACGAGTTCGACGAGAATGGTGACGTCTAACACAAGGAAGTAATCGCATTAATAAAGGTCTTACTAATTGAGTGCGCTCACTGAATAGGTTTGTCTCTGCCAAATATGCGCTGACCCTATCTTATCGTTTTCATTAAGCCCTCTTTGTTACGGGATGAACACCCTGTATCTTCTAGGTCGAGGTTACGTTAGTGATAACTTGTAATCGCCTTTATCTGACAAAGGCTTACGGACACCAATTTCAACGTACGAAGGAGTAAACATTATTTGTAAAAATCAAGTTAATAAAAAAATATATATCTAGTCAGGTCATAAATTCTGTCACATGTTTAATGTAAAATAATTGAAACAAGTTTATTCATTATGTAACCATTCATATACCAAAATGAACTTAACAAAACATCGATTCTTATGACACTAAAGTTTATTCAATATGACCTCCGTGATTTTGAATACAGGCCTTCAATCTGCGCGGCCAGTCTCTATCGCAGCACGGACGAGGTCCATGTCAATATCGGCGGCTGCCTTAATCAAGGATGTCTTGAGTGACTCCAAATTGGGATGAGGCTTTGAGCACGCCTTTTCCTCCAAGTGTTGCCATATCTTGTAATCTAACGGATTCAAATCTGGACTGGAGAAGGGCCAGTCTTCGTGCCGGATGAAGTCGATTTCACGCGCCGCCAGCCAGTCTTGTGTGCTCTTCTCTCTATGAGCTGGCGCCGAATCTTGTTGGAATACCCAGTGCCTGTTATTGAACATGGTATGAGAAACAGGTTCCACAAGGTTCGTCAGGACTGTATTTTGATACACAACTGCATTCGTTTTTACACCTTTCTCACAAAAATGTACCTCTGTTAAGCCCCAATAAGAAACTCCCAACCATACCATGAGCGAGGATGGAAAATGACCTCGTTGGACACGCGGAATACGGTTGCTCGCTTCTTCGCTACTGTGTGCGTACACCTTATGATTTTGTTTGTTGTAGCTCTCTTCTACGGTAAAAATTTTTTCATCCGAAAAAAGATTTTCCCGAAATTTTTTTCCCGCGTACCGCTTCAACAAAGCGCGGCATCTCTTCAATCTCAGGTCCATTAGACGACCATTCAAACGATGTCCTGTTTTTCTTCGATATGCCCGAAGCCCTAAGTCTTCATTTAACACCCTTTTCACCGTGGTTCTGCTTAACCCATCTGAAGGGCCAACAGTTTCTGCTTACGTTTGGGATTTCTTTGAATTCGCGCCTTCACAGCTTTTATCACTGCTGGAGTCCTAACAGACCGAGGGCGACCACTTCTTGACCTGTCATCTACACTAGAGTCTTCATTGTATCGTTTGATGGTACGATAAACGAATCTTTTGGTTATATTCAAATTTTTCAGTATGTTAAAAATTTGAATTGGTGCGTAACCGCAACGATGCAACGCAATAACTGCAACACGGTCTTCTTTAAGCGTCCACTCCATATTTAAAAATGAGTAAAATTCTAAAAGTATACATTTTTATTTTCATGAACAATTCGAAATTCGAATTCAATAAACTTTTTTGTGGCCAGCATTCTAAAAGAAAAGTTTTTACTGTGTGACAATACTTATGACCTGACTAGTTATATATTATAAAAATCCCAATAACTTCCTGTTGTTTTCGAGGTGCGATTTTAATAAGATAATTATGTCGTCAGGTTTGAGCCCCGCGAGCTCACCTACTAGTTCGGTGAATCTAGAATAACCCTTCGAGGTTACTAGAATAGGTAGGAAAAAAAAGTAAAATAATAATAAGAGTAGTTTTTTTTCCGTTACACCAATGCTGCCAAAAGTCTCGGGCTTTTGAGGAGCTCCGCCGCCGCCGCTATTCCGCTCCGAATTTGTCGGCATATCAAACAGTTTCTTTTTTGCATTTACAACAAAGGTAAGTAACATTAGCCTAATAAGCTTGAAATTTCCAGAGGTTTTTGAGACTTATGCACCTACTAATATGGAGGCATTTTCTCGTACTCATTTGAATTAAATAAAGTTTCTATCTCGTTCTGGTGCGTTTAACTGAATGGCCGGATTCTTGTACAAATTCTTATAGCCACATTTCGGCTTGAAATACCCTTTGTGAAACATCCTATGGCGACACACAATTCATCACGTATTTTCAGTTGATGACGCTCATTTAAAAATGATCTGTTAGTCGAGATGAGCTAAATATGATGAGTTAAATTTGATTTTAAAAGAAGAGACTAATAGTCCGACACATTTTGAGGGGAAAAGATAAGTAATTTTTTTACTAAAAGATAAGTAAATTTTTTACTTATCTTGTTTTGTTTTGATTTTGGACTTGTGTCAGAAGTTATCAGTATCAATTCTTCTTTTAATAAATAAAGGTTAATTGATCACCTTTCAATTATTTTAGTAATATATTTTGAAGTCAATGGATCTATTATTTGGTGTAATAAAAATTAATTAACAAAATTGAATTACGTATTCTATTTTTTTTATTCTTTTTTTATTGCTTAGATGCGTGAACGAGCTCACAGCCCACCTCGTGTTAAGTGGTTACTGGAGCCCATAGACATCTACAAAGTAAATGCGCCACCCACCACCATAAGATATAAGTTCTAAGGTCTCAGTATAGTTACAACGGCTGTCCCACCCTTCAAACCGAAACGCATAACTGCTTCAGGGCAGAAATAGGCAGGGTGGTGGTACCTACCCGTGCGGACTCACAAGAGGTCCTACCACCAGTAAAAATTAGTTGAGTGTTCGGCAGTATTGCGAGTTCGCACAGATAGTTTTCACGACGGTCGTTTTTACAAAACAGCTTAGATCAGACGCTACTCTTAAGTTTCAAGGTACACAGTAGCCTAGTGGGCTCTGAAAAGCATTGAACCTTGAACATCGGGTCGTGTCAGGTCAATGTCCTGAATTTCAGGGCGAAATCTTCATCGTTGTGGGTTGACGGAACCCCAAAAAGAGAAACTGACTTCTCGATACATCAGATTTCAGTATTCAGATAAAAATACCATCAATAATTTTAAAGAAAATTAAATCTTATCTTATACCTTTAAACGAGCAATTCTTGTATATTAATATATACCTATATAATCTGACTCTCGGAAACGGTTCCAACGATTTTCATAAAATTTAGTATACAGGGGATTTCGGGGGCGATAAATCGATCTAGCTACGATTTATTTTCCGAAAATGTTGTTTTATTCGTGTTTTCAATAATCAACTCTTCCCGACATCTATTGGCGAATAATAATACTATTTTTCTTAATTAAGGGCAACTAACCGCTTTAGAGACACAACAAGATGGCGTTATCAAAAAAAAAACCGAGCTAAACTCGGTCATCATCTAGTACATACTAAAGCGATAATGTTAAGGTTCATTTTTATTTGCCCCGCCTTGTCTAATATGATCCTGACGTTCAGATGAGATAAACTGTTATCGCGGCAAGTGCGGACGTCAGTGTAGCTGTCAATTATGTCATGTCTGATAGCCAATGGCTATTTATGTATCCTACAATCAAAATATGTGTATGAATTTAGATAAGCATTACAACGAAAAAAATCTTACTGTTTCTATATTTTTTGCCTAGATCTTTTTTTTATTGCTTATATGGAGGGACGAGCTCACAGTCCACCTGGAGTTAAGTGGTCACTGGAGCCCATAGACATCTACGACGTAAATGCGGGACCCACCTTGAGATATAAGTTCTAAGGTCTCAGTATAGTTACAACGGCTGCCCCACCCTTCAAACAATTTTTATTACACGATGTTATTCCTTCACCGTCGAAGTCAATCGCGAACATTTGTTAAGTACGTATTTCATTAGAAAAAATTGTACTCGCCTGCGGGATTCGAACACCGGTGCATCGCTACATACGAATGCACCGGACGTCTTATCCTTTGGGCCACGACGACTTCGAATCGGTATAGGCATTAATTATCCATTTTAAAACAGCTAGACATCGAAAAAAGGTTCTGTGCCATCTGCCTGGATCGTGCTATGGGCTTCTTCGGACACATCATGCGGTCTCCCAGACATGAATTAAAGAATGAGTGCGCCGTGGGCAGAACACTAGCCAGATGGTCAGATCTGGTTAAGAAAGCGGTTGATGGTAATCTATATATACGATGCGATCCGTGCCACCCATGACCGAACACTATGGAGGAAATGCACATGTGGTCGCGATCCTCGGCAGTGAGGACACGATGAAGAAGAAGAATTGGTTACCGGCGCCCATTTGAAGCCAGTTGAGTCTAGTGTCTCATTTGATGTACTTATAACGGTTAATGACCTCGAGACATGGCTTTTAGGTACATTTTAGTATTAATTGAGGTCCCACCGTCTTGCCTATTTCTGCCGCGAAGCAGTAATGCGTTTCGGCTTGAGCAGCGAGACAGCTGGGCTCCGTTGGCGACTTAAATACTATGTGATCGGTGACTCCTTTGCTCTGCTTTTTTTTATTGCTTAGAGGGGTGGACGAGCTCACAGCCCACCAATGGTTACTGGAGCCCATAGACATCTACAACGTAAACGCGCCACCCACCTTGAGATATAACTTCTAAGGTTCAAACCGAAACGCATTACTGTTTCACGGCAGAAATAGGCAGGGCGGTGGTACCTACCCGCGCGGACTCACAAGAGGTTATTCGATATGAATGGCTTACAAATCTGCCAATAGCTTCGAAAACCGGCATATAAAGAAGCAGGAGTATTTATTTAAATAAAATTCCATCAAGAGGATAATTTACCGCGTAGAAATGTCCTTCAATTCATTTTCTATTTTCAAAGGAGGCATTATCAAATATATTGCATTATTTAAGCAGCTTACTAAAATTATTCGAGGCAAAAAGTACTAAGTCTTGCACCAGGTGAAGAGATTGCATAATTTGATGCCGCCACGTTTCGTCACAATCGCAAATGTAATTTGTCAATAGACCGCATACAATTATTTGCAGTTCAATAACCCTCAGACACAGCCCACTGAGTTTCTCGCCGGATCTTCTCAGCGGGTCGCGTTTCCGATCCGGTAGTAGATTCGGCGAAGCACGGCTCTTGCTAGGGTTCGTGTTGGCAACGTCGTCAGGTTTGAGCCCCGTGAGCTCACCTACTAGTTAAGGTTACGCTGATATGGCCTCACAAGGCTATAAGCTTAGGTAGGAAAAAAAAAGCAGTTCGAATCGCTTTATTGTTATCTCAAGACTCAAATAAAACGTATTCGTGTATCAAACAATAAAACGTTAATAACAATGATAACGATAGAATGTTTCAGTATTATTTTATTATGGTAAAGAAGAAATTAATGTTATCGTTGACAATAAAATAATATAGTTGGATTGGAACGTTTTATTGGCTCCCCCTCGTTGACGTGAGAAAATGTTGCTCTTTTTGGCATAGATTACCAAGCGTACTGGTGGTAGGATGTCTTGAGTCCGCGTGGGTAGGTAACACCACCCTGCCTATTTCTGCCGTGAAGCAGTAGTGCGTTTCAGTTTGAAAGGCAGGGCAGCCGTTGTAACTATACTTGAGAACTTAGAACTTATATCTCAAGGTGGGTGGCGCATTTACGTTATAAATGTCTATGGGCTCCAGTGACCACTTAACACAACGTGGGTTGTGAGCTCGTCCACCCATCTAAGAAATAAAAAATTAATCGCATTATCATCTGGACTCAAACTAGAGACTGATATACATACAAATATTTGAAACACTGAAACAAAGCAAACATTACGTTGCGCTAATTACTGTGCCATCAACTAAATTTGATCTTAGCTTCTTGCGGTAGAAACAAATCTAATATGGTCAAACATACGGCGTATAATTGAAATATCTTTAGCCTATACGTACTTAACATCTAATATTATATAGATTTTGAGATGATACCATCATCTCGTTTTTACTATCGCAACGCCCGCCACCGGAGTAGTGTTCGTCCGTACTACTTGAAGCCACTACATTCCACGCGACGCGACGGTAATCACTCAGCATCAGATGGGCCGTATGCTCGTCTGCCTACACAGGCAATAAAAAAAAAGGTGAAAGGATAATTATCATCGTGTAACCAAAAATCAAACCTTTGCTATTACAAGTAAGATTTTAACTTAACGCCTCAAAGTGGATAGCCGATAACTTAAAACCGGCTGGATTGTGAGCTTTAAGCTCGTCTACAGATCTGCACTCGTTAGAAACCACATTTACAATGTATTTGCTGTAAATATATCCTTGCCCACTGAGTTTCTCGCCGGATCTTCTCAGTGGGTCGCGATTCTGATCCGGTGGTAGATTCTGCGAAGCACTGCTCTTGTTAAATCTAGTGTTAGCAGATTGTCTCTGCGCGTCATTGTCTGAGCGTAGCTGAAATAGTCCCTTTGTTTACCAGCGAATAGGCAGGGAAAAAAATAACTCCAAGTACTGATATAGAGATACAATCTGTCGGCGGGTGTGTCGTCCAGCCCTCGGATAGCCACAATCAATATAACAACTACATAACATGCATGGAAAACAACGTAATCTTTCACGGTTCGACGTAGCTATACGACTTCGTTATCAGATGGGTCTTAACGCCAATGTTTCGAGCCAAATCATTGTGTTTGGTATCAGTACGGGAGCGCGCGCGATCTGAGTCGGTCGTCATTAGACATTCAGTAAGCTTTAGGAGAGAGAGCACGCGTAACCGCGCATTCGATTTTCATTATTTAATCGGCCTTCGCGCTATTTTCTCATCGTTGTTTTAACGCTAGCTCATCAGAGAACCACGTGTGAGTATCTATATGCATAGTTAAATAATACATCATCTTGAAAACTGTCGTGACAGCAACAGGACTTTTTAACAAGTTCTTCTTACATTTTCACATTGCTAAACCGCATTAACTATGAAAAACTATTTAATGTATGATTCTAGTTTTTTAATTCAGACAACGGTAGCTTGTGAAATGAATTTTATCGCAATATAAAACGTTAGAAAAAAGCGACTTCAACAAAATAAAAAGATCAATGCGATCGAAATCAATCAAATATACATTATTATGGAAAATTAAGAAACTTGCAAGAACTTGATGATTCGAATTATGACCACATGAGAAGCTTTGAAAAAAAAAAACTATCATAATTTTTTCACCCAGAAAAAAGCTAGGTAATAAACAAGCACATAAAAAGTACACAAAAATAAAGTTAAATTGATAAGCTCCTTCTTTTCGGTCGGCTAAAATAGGAATAGTCTTTTTATCATGCAAATTGTTTTAAACTCAATTTACGGGAAATTACTATTTTTAAAAAGCTTGTGCAGTCAAAATTTTGGTTCAAGAAACATAGTCTCGCAAAAATTTTGCGGCGCATTGACTGAATTAATTCAATTAGTTAAAAAAATTACAATCTACTTTAGGGGTTAGAGAAGAGCTCAAGAAATGTTTTTTTTACATACTCTCCGTTTTACATATGCACTAATTATCCCAGTTTCCAGTGTTGTGATAACATAATAAAAGTTTGTTATTAGTAATGAACAATGACGTCATTGTTTACGTTCGACGTTTTGTTTAAAAGCTCGCATTGCGGGAAACAGACATACGTTCGCCTTCTAAATTTAACAAGAAGAAACTGCAACGAATGAATATTTTCTTCATTAACCTTATTAATTGACATTATTCACTAATATTTAAATAAATACAACATAGGTATGATAATTCTTTTATTTTACAACTTCTTCAAAATCTTCTGAGGATTATTAAGCAATGTTGGAAAATTTAAAATATCTGTAGCTTAACATCACAATATCCTCAGCATATATCGATATAACCACCATAAAATGCTGTCAACACGATAGTATTATCAAATTGCGTTATTACCTTTAAAACTATAAACATCAGAAGTTAATTTAATTCTTATCAATCTATACTTCTATACTAATATTATAAAGAGGAAAGATTTGTTTGTTTGTTTGTATTGAATAGGCTCCGAAACTACTGAACCGATTTACTGGTGGTAGGACCTGTTGTGAGTCCGCACGGGTAGGTACCACCGCCCCGCCTATTTCTGCCGTGAAGCAGTAATGCGTTTCGGTTTGAAGGGTGGGGCAGCCGTTGTAACTATATTTGAGACCTTAGAACTTATATCTCAAGGTGGGTGGCGCATTTAAGTTGTGGATGTCTATGGGCTCAAGTAAACACTTAACACCAGGTGGGCTGTCAGCTCGTCCATCCATCTATGCAATAAAAAATAAAAAAACTTTCACTGTTGGAAAGCTACGCTATCTCCAGGTGACATAGGCTATATTTATTATATTTTCAAAAAAATTAAGGATCCCTTACTCAAATGATGTAACCCAATGTGTAAACAAATTACCTAAAATTATTTAAATCGCGTGCGCTATTTCCCAAGCGAAGCCGGGGCGGGCCGCTAGTGTAAAAATAAAATCGAGTTTCTTCGGGTGTTCGCGAATGATCAGACAATTAAACCGGTCATTGCGCAGCTAATCCGATGAATTGAGCTCAATTAATGTTATATTTATCATTGGTACTTACAAACTGTTACTTTAGTTTTTTTACTATTGGTCCAAACGTAATTGATGTAAAACAGCGGTCGGGGAACTTTTTTAATTATTACCCCAAAATATTTTTGTGTAAGTTGATATAACCCCATGGCGAAGAACAAAAAAAAAAACGAAATCGCTTCCTTTTAGCACCTTTCATATTATAGCCCTCATGATAATTTGAAATCACAACGACTCTAAAGAAGTTTCACTTCAAAGTTTTTAGTCACAAAAGTTTCATTTTACCCCCCAAAGTTCACTTTACCCCATTTGGGGTTATTTACCCCGTTTCCCCGACCGCTGGTGTAAAGTGTAATCGAAGGTACAACTATCTTGCTAATTTCGGCCGTGCAGCGCGAATAGTTCGGCTTTATTTTCGCGACCTAGAATAGAATGGAATATCACCACCCGATTTCTTCCCGGGGGTGTCGTAAAAGGCGAGGTTCACTTGAGAATTGATAGCTGCGTTCTCTGAGTTACTATATAAATCTGCGATCGCCAATCAGCATTTACTGGTTGTAGAATGTGTTGTTGTCCCGCACGGACGGATACCGACATCATTCTACCTGGGATGGTCTTCATACAATGCAATTGAACCTTCGACTTCGTGTCATAAGCTAACTGTATTAACGTTATGATGTACACGGCAGAAATAGGCGGGGTGGTGATATCTAACCGTGCGGACTCACAAGAGGTACTACCATCAATTTCTCAATGAAACCGATTTCTTTGTTTCAACATGCCGTAAATTCACAATTTGATTTGATAAGGAAGAATTGTGCGTTATCGTGCGGAATGTTAGTACGTCGTGATATGCAGCGTGTCTTCGTAAATGCGTAGGAATTGTCAATCAATCATAGTTGTGGGGTAAAAAAATATATTGGTTGTCTGTAAAGTCTGTTTACAGACGATAGTTTTACGTGATAACGTCATAAAGAAACATCGATGTAAAACTGCATACTTTTATGAATTAAATTAATATGACTGAATTATCATTATTTTGTATAATAAAAAGCTGTTACTTGAAAAATACCACTCCCGATCCTGCGGACAGAATGGAAAGCAGTCGACGTCGCCCAAAACACGTCATTTCGGATCCTCCCGATCCACTAACGGTGCTTTTAGGTACCACAAGCACCGGTCATCGTTCTCGTCGAACCCGTCGCTTGTAACAAAGAGCTCGACGAGTAAACTAACCCACAGACACAGCCCACTGAGTTTCTCGCCGGATCTTCTCAGTGGGTCGCGTTTCCGATCCGGTGGTAGATTCTGTGAAGCACGGCTCTTACTAGGGTTTGTGTTAGCAAAGTCGTCAGATTTGAGCCCCGTAAGCTCACTTACTAGTTAAGGTTGCGCTGAAATAGCCTCTCAAGGCTCTCAGCTTAGGTAGGAAAAAAAAGAAAGAAAAATAAAAAAATTCGGTAAATTAACGCTTGGGCCGATCGTGCCTCTCTATAGCTTGTTCAGCGTTGTTACTTGCAAGCTCGGGCTCAGGCGGAACGTGACACTTTTTCGTGCGCGCAACCGGCGTTCATTGATTTTTGAGACGTTATCACGTCAAAAATTTTTTTTCCCGAAAAATGAATTTTGGCAATACGAAATTGGTATTATTGATTTTTTTTTTTAAAACGTGACTTGAAAATGTTTAATAACAATTATATTGTAACATAACAAAATTTAACGAGTGCTTTCTCTCCTGTTAATCTAGAAAAAATATTTCAGAAATATTTAGTATATTTTACCAATTAATATTGGTACTCTATATATATCCTTTTCATGATAAACGCTTGTCGAATTAAGACGTGAAAGCGTAATAAATGACTTTTTGATTGTGATTACCTACAGCGATTTATTTACTTTAAAGACCGTGAAACTCGTCAGAATTTAGTAGATCAATGTGATGCATAACAACTAGTGCGGTCAGTCGTGGGTCAGTCGCGACGTTAAATAAATTGTTATTAAATTGAGTGATGTGAGCTGTATTGCCATCAATGAATTTTAAATTAAAGCTGTCCTATTTCGTATTAAAGACGGAAGAGTATGTCTCCGCTGGACGTAGCTTCTCAGGATCCTCCAAAAAGTCCACTGTCAAAGTCTCAGTAAATGACCGCCATTTTACTGAGATTACATTTCTTCACATATCATCTCATTTGTAAATTTTAATCCGTTATTAATCATTTATGTTATGTCGCGATTAGTTTCCTTCGTTTTTTTATTATTCATAAACTGTAAATAATTAAAATGACGAATTGTAATAATTTTATTATTTGGCGCTGGCTAATGCACAAACCGTGCTGGAGCCAAAAATAATAAATAAGAAGAATACTTGATGAGAGATTGTGAATGCAGGCCAACTCGAGAAATGAGGTTGAAGCTTCAACTGTTTTATATAGGCAGAACTAGACGATGGTGCCTACCCGAGCGGGTTCACAGCACGTCCTACCATCGCACCATACCGGAGTTGAGATTCTTAATTAGCTAAGAGGGACGTACCCTATTAAGATGTAGGTACTATGATAGCAAACGTACTATAAATAGCAGCCGTGTTTTGTCACCGACAAAAAACTATCGATAAAATCCAAGTCACCACTTGTATTCTGATTAATTGACAAGCAATGCGTGCGTTCAGATAATTAATCAGTATGCGGCCATTGCCAAAGTGTGCGTCGGTAAGTTTAGTTTCTGCTTCCAACTAGAAATGGTCGCGAGGGATTGACTAAATAATAGTTATTATATGAATTTAATCTGTATTCATTTCTGTTATGCTGACCAATCCAATAAATACCGTTTAAGCACAGTATTACTAAGATGTTGGATTTGAAATCACATGAATTAATTGATCGAAGATAGAAAATAATTAAAGTAAATATATCGTCTTCTCGCATTAAAACTGTATAATCTCAAAACTTACTAAATTTTACAGGAGAGTGTTTTAAAGATGTAACATATTATTATGATATTTTTAATATTAATCATCATTGCAACATAATTTTTTTAGTTTTTACCAGTTACATTATCTGTCTCTTAAAGTAAGATAAAATTATGTAGTAATTTTGTTAATAGTACCTAGTCAAACAATAGGTAAACAAAAAAAAAAAACTAAATTTAAACTAAGCTCTTATGACAGTATTTATGAGAAAAATACTGGTGTTGCCAAATGATTCCGCATATTAACTCAATTTCGAATATTTTTGGAAATTGTACATTTTGAATGCGAAAAAACGATATGTATGTAGTTCCTTATATTTAGGTAGGGCGTTTTGTGAGCTCGCACGGCTGGGAAACACCGCTCTTGCTATTGCTTCCGTCAAATAGTAATGTGCTTCGGTTTGAAGGGCGGAGCAGCTATAAAACTGAATCATGGAACTCATGTCTCAAGGTAGATGGCGGCATTTACGTGATGAAAAAAAAAATTCTAACAACTTTTCATACGCAATTTTGTTGTGTTTTCTGAAAGTTCGTTGACCTCGTCCGCGGTCAAATCGAAGGCAGTAGTAAACAGGTGATCTTATCGCGTATTATGTAGTCGCGTAGGTGGAAGAAGGTCGCTGGCGTGGGGCGTGTGTGTTTGACGTTATAAACGACACGACACGCGAACATAGCTTACTAAACGATAAATAACAACTCGAACACGGCCCAAGATCACAAGAGACGACCGAAATAGTATTCCATTGATTTGACCTATGCATGTACGCGGCTTATAGACACTGTTAGTACTTTTGTTTTTCCTACCTAAGCTGATAGCCTTGAGAGGCTATTTCAGCGGAACCACTGGTGGTAGGACCTCTTGTGAGTCCGCACGGGTAGGTACCACCACCCCGCCTATTTCTGCCGTGAAGCAGTAATGCGTTTCGGTTTGAAGGGTGGGGTAGCCGTTGTAACTATACTGAGACCTTAGAACTTATATCTCAAGGTGGGTGGCGCATTTACATTGTAGATGTCTATGGGCTCCAGTAACCACTTAACACCAGGTGGGTTGTGAGCTCGTCCACCCACCTAAGCAATAAAAGAAAAAAAAAAAACCTTAACTAGTAGGTGAGCTCACGGGACACAAACCTGACGACGTTGCTATCACGAACCCTAGCAAGGGTAGTGCTTCCCAGAATCTACCACCGGATCGGAAACGCGACCCACTGAGAAGATCCGGCGAGAAACTCAGTGGGCTCTGTTAGTACCTACGTTCTTTGTGAAATGAAATGTAAAAGTCTAGAAATATCTTTATAGATCTTTTTTTTTATTGCTTAGATGGGTGGACGAGCTCGAAGTCGACCTGGTGTTAAGTGTTTAGGAGCTCGTAGACATCTACAACGTAAATGCTCCACCCACCTTGAGATATAAGTTCTAAGGTCTCAGTATAGTTACAATGGCTGCCCCACCCTTCAAACCGAAACGCATCACTGCTTCACGGCAGGAATAGGCGAGGTGGTGGTACCTACCCGCGCGGGCTCACAAGAGGTCCTACCACCAACACATATTGCGGCATAACTATAATATATAGACATATGCTGTCGCGACACTTTTTGTAAATAATAATGTGTTCTACAAAGTCGTAGTACATTCTTTTATTCTATCGTCAATAGTTTTCTCAGAGCACGCGATGTAAAGAATATTTTAGATAATTTTTTTACACCTTGGGTTACATTATTGGAGTTTTAGTAAGGATCCCTAATTTTTTTCAAAAAAGATTTTAGCCTGTGTCACTCGGGAACAGTGTAGCTTCCAAACAGTGAAAGAATTTTTCAAATCGGATTGATAGTTTCGGAGCCTATTCAATACAAACAAACAAAACAAATCTTTCCTCTTTATAATATTACTAGCGACCCGCCCTCGCTTCGCTTCGGAAACATTAAAACACACATGAAAAAAAAAAAAAAAAAAGTAGCCTATGTTCATCAGGGACAATGTCGGCTTCTAATGGAAAAAGAATTTTTCAAATCGGTCCAGTAGTTTCGGAGCCTATTCGAAACAAACAAACAAACAAATCTTTCCTCTTTATAATATTATTACTAGCGACCCGCCCTCGCTTCGCTTCGGAAACATTAAAACACACATGAAACCAAAAAAATAAAATAAAAAAAATTAAAAAAAGTAGCCTATGTTCATCAGGTACAATGTCGGCTTCTAATGGAAAAAGAATTTTTCAAATCGGTCCAGTAGTTTCGGAGCCTATTCGAAACAAACAAACAAACAAATATTTCCTCTTTATAATATTAGTATAGATATATATAATATATATATATTGGTATAGATTATTAGTATAAAAGTATAAATAGTATAGAAGAATAGATAGACGTAAACACCAAATGACGTCACGCCTACGAAAAAACTGTGCTTTCGACAACTTTGCTTTGAAATTTATTTTAAAGATAGTTGTTTGTAGTTTTACATTACAAATACAAAAACAAGTTTAATATATAATATAGCTTGAAGTTTGCAAATATTGTAATTTTGTTCTTTGACCAGACGTAGCAAGATAAAAGGTCATCGTTTTTTCCCCACTTTAACCAGAATTATGTCAATAACAAAAAAATAGAGAAAACGTAATACAAAAAAAATATATCGAATGTAAGCCTTGAGCTGCCAGTAATTATGGTCGAATTTTGACTACGAACTCTAGACGTTATAATGACGATACATTTGCACGTGTTTGTAATGTAGGTTCAATAATAACAACCATAGACATTGATTTTGGCGCTATTAAAAAATTGCACAGCAATGACGGTAACCGTGATTAGGGTTGCCAGATTTTTTCAGCCTATAAGGGCCAAATGTGTAAATAGGCAAACAAATACGGGAATTTAGTTTTTTACCCGGGACAAATAAAAAAACAAAATGTTAAAGTGACATATTTTTTTTGATATTTCTCCGAGAAGCAAATCAGTTTTAGCATATTTTTATCGGTTTTAAGATATTTATAAAAAATCAATAATCGTACGGTTTGAATACGGGACAGTCAGTCCCGGGACATTTTGAACTAAGCCTAAAATACGGGATGACCCGGGATATACGGGACGTCTGGCAATCCTACCCGTGATTTAAATTTTTCAATTTCGTTCATTCATATTTCCGATTAAAGTTCCTAATTTAGTACATGTAACAATGTAAGTAATAACAAATAAAATGCGCCGTCTTGTCGTAGGAAATACCCCCTTTTTTTTGGTCAGGAGGAAATCGCCGGACTTCCTCCACTGGGGATGAGGGCGGGGCATGTTGAAGTCGAACTGACTAAAACCTCTTGTCGCTCAACAACCCACGTCCGAACCTCGCATGAGACAGAACTCATGAAAAGGCAAAGGGGGGAAAGTGAAGCGTTTATTGGGTCGAGGATAGCCATCCTTCCATCACCTCTTGCGTAAAACGCGTGCAGAGCAGCTGGCATGTCGTTTTCTTAGGTCGCCTTCGCCGGGCCCCAGACCGACATGTGAAGGTTACCCGAAACACTTAGAGGGCCAGGGCTTGGGCGAGATCCACCTCCCGGGCCCCCGCTCGACGGCGGCGGGCTTGTGCGTGTCTCACGCGTCCCGTCGCCTCGCCGAAGCCGAGCATCGCCTTCCACGACTCGTCGTCGCCGAGCATCGATGCCACAACACTTGGTAATGACAAGTCGTTTCCTACTTTTGCGACCAGGATGCGGCGCCGCCCCTCCCATGCGAGGCAGGCGACGAGTACCGAGTGGTAGAGTAGAAATAGATACTAACTAGGTAAAAGTATTTACTACGACAAATTTTAGGATTCAAACTTCGGTAATAATTGTACAAAGCTTAAACGAGTACATCGCTTAGCTGGAGTTACGAACAGAACGTTCCAGACACTAACATTTGTCTGATCATGTGATGTAACAATAATACAGAAATAGCCCCGGGGGTCAGTCAATGGGCACAATGAATCAATGAGCGACAAAAGGCAATTGGCGAACAAGTCTCTAAATTGATTGCTTGCACGAGATTTTGTTATTGAGCTCAACCACTGGCTGCCGATACGAATAAAACTTATATGAACTTCAATATAGTTAATTCATTTGTGAGATGAAAACGGCTTGAAGTCATTCGTGATTTCTAGAATATTCTGCTAACATTTGTTTGCAGACGCGCGTAAACCAGGGCAGAATATAGGTAAGCACCTTCCATTATTCGACTTCGGTTCCCACTGTATTTTGTACCGTATGTTCCATGGAGAGTGCTCTCAGGTATTGTTTGAGATGATCCCCCCATCCCCTTTTTATCATCGCACCTCCCGCCATCGGAGCAGTGTTCATCCATATTATCTGGAATCATCGACAGTGTGTTTCCAGAGGTCTTTTTTGCCACGTACCATCCGCCTATGGAATGAGCTCCCCTCTACGTTGTTTCCCGAGCGCTATGACATGTCCTTCTTCAAACGAGGCTTGGGGAGAGTATTAAGCGGTAGGCAGTGGCTTGGCTCTGCCCCTGGCATGGCTGAAGTCCATGGGCAACGGTAACTACTCACCATCAGGTGGGCCGTATGGTCGTCTGCCTACAAGGGCAATAAATTTTTTTTACATCATTCTGCTGCCCTTCTCCCAGTCACCTGGGGTCGGCGCAACATGTTTTCTCCTTCCATACTCCATTTCTTCGCTCACTCCCCTCTTACACATATAGTCTTTCACGCAATCCATCCGTTTCTTCTTGGGTCTACCTCTTCCTCTATATCCTTCCACATTCATAGTTAACACTCTCTTACCAACCTAATTTTCATTTTGTCTCATCACATCCATTTTCTACGTTGGTGAAAAGGTGTATAAAAACTTTGACTTTTATAACGTTACTACCATCAAAGTACCTACACGGTCTATTTTTCGTACCTATTCGCTGGTAGCCTAAGGGGTTATTACAGCTATGCCCAGACGGGAATGTGAGCTCACGGGCTCAACCTAAGAGAATTTGCTAACACTAACCTTAGCAAGTAAAGTGCTTTGCTGAATCTACCACCGAATCGGAATCGAGATCCACTAAGAAGATTTATCGAAAAACTCAAGTGGCCATACGCTTTCTCCTCTCAATACACACTCATTGCTAAAAATAAAATTTCTATTAATTGGGATATCGTTCAGCAAAAGGGACGTTATTATTGTATTCCGTGTAAATTAAATTCGAAGGGAAACATAAAAAAAAAATATCTAGACAGTCGCTAACAATATAAGCACGGAATACGTGTTTCTAATTAATTGTTTGCTACAGAAATGTGTAGTCACTCGACGAAATTAATAGCACTAAATGAGGCTTCACAGTTCAATCTATTCAACGCGTGCGTCAGTTACGATTTCGGTCATGCTACTATGGTTTTTTCATTAATCGGTGGCGGCCGAGTCCACGACATGATTTGTTAGTGGTTTCCGTCGCAATGTCGGATACAGTCAAGCTGCTGACTATTGCTAGATGCTAGACGGTTCTACTTGAGGGTATGAGCTCTGGAGGTGAGGGGCTATTTTAAAACACTGACTTCACGGTTAATATATATTACAAAAACTACACTATTACACATTTACAATATTTTATTTTTATAATAACACTAAATTTTGCCTGCGACTCCGTCCGCGTGGAAGTTACTTTGGCATAACGCTAAATGTTACCCCCACTACATTTACGTAGAAAGTGTAAATATTTTTGAATTATGGAATGTTAAGGAGCTATTCTTTATTAGTGCTCCACTTGTAGTGGCCTTATCGTGATGTCATATAGCCTATAGCCTTCCTCAATAAATGGGCTATCTAACACAGAAAGATTTTTTCAAAACAGACCAGTAGTTCCTGAGATTAGCGCGTTCAAACAAACAAACTATTCAGCTTTATAATATTATTAGTATAGATATCCCTAGGTTGTTTTACTGCTGTGTCTAGACAAAAGACAATCATCTGTTATATACCATCTATATATTAATACGTGAAGCAAAAACTTTGTATCCCTTTTTACGAAAATTGCGAGGACGGAGGAGTATGAAATTTTCCACACTTATAGAGAATAAAGAGAAGAAGTGCACAATGCTAATATTTAAAAAAAAAATGCATAAAAGATACATTAAATCAATAAAGAAAACATTACACACACTACATACCATGTATTTGACGCACACACGCATGCATACTATTTATTGTCAAACTTTTGTTCTTGACGTCTGTTGTCAAATTGAGATTAAATATTGTTTGTCTTTGTTAATATTTTTTATAGTGTAGTCTTGGCGAAATTTGTAATTATAGAAGTATAAAATACAATCATAATAGTGTACAAACTTACAATTCCAATTAATTATAGTCGAATTTCGACTACCGCGGGACCACTCCGAGCCGTACTTAGTTCCCCCAGCGGACGACTGCTGGTTTGGGGACGTTGATGGCTTGGCGGCCATACATATAAAAAGATCCGCGATGATTCCTCCCCTGGCGATGGTGACCAGGGGCCCCGGGATCGTCGCGGTACAACTGGAAAATACCGTCGTGATCGGGGTGTACTTCTCTCCAAATCGGCCTACCGTCGAGTTCGAGCGGTTTCTGGACGGGCTAGAGGTGATCGCTCGTCACCTCTCTCCCCGTTCGGTGATACTGGTGGGGGACTTCAATGCGAAGTCTGTCGCTTGGGGTTCCCCATCCACGGACGCTCGTGGTAGGCTGTTGGAGGAGTGGGCGGTCGCGGCCGATCTCTGTATCGTTAACAGGGGCTCGGTCGCGACATGCGTGCGGTGGATGGGAGAGTCTATCGTGGACTTGACGTTCGCGAGCTCGTCCATCGCACAGCGCATCCTGGGCTGGGGCGTGGTGGTGGGGGCAGAATCGTTGTCGGATCACCGGTATATCCGGTTCGATCTTTCCGCTCCCGCGCCGACGCCGGCCGCAGGCGCTCGCGGGGTTAACCCCCCGCGAAGTGCGTCCTGATCATTCCCTAGGTGGGCATTGAAGCTCTTCAGGAGCTCCTGGTGGAGGCCTCTATAGTGGTGGCGTGGACGCCCATGCGTCCACACCCTTTCGACGTGGAGGCTGAGGCCGAATGGTTCCGCGGCGCGATGCACCGCATATGCGATGACTCGATGCCCCGGGTCAGCCCTCGGCATTGCGGACGGCGGCAGTCGCCCTGGTGGTCGCCTGAAATTGCGAGACTGCGTGCAGTCTCCATTCGGGCGAGCCGCCGGTGCGCTAGACACCGCCGTCGCCGCCACTTGCGGCGCGACGACCCGCAAGGAGGAGACCCGGCTGCACGGCGAATATCGTGCTGCGAAGGACGCCCTGCGGCTGGCCATCAGTCGGGCCAAGGAGCAGAACATGGAGAGACTCTTGGAGGCGCTCGAAGCGGATCCATGGGGGAGCCCGTACAGGCTGGTGCGCGGCAAACTGCGCCCGTGGGCCCCCCCTTTGACTGAGCGACTTCAGCCTCAACAGCTGCGGGACATCGTTTCGGCGTTGTTCCCGCAGGAGCGGGAGGGTTTTGTTCCCCCTGCTATGGGTGAGCCGTCGGACGCCATCGACGGCGAAGCCCCTGCTGAGGTGCCCCGTATCACTGGGGCAGAGCTCCGTGTGGCCGCTGGCAGGATGACTGCAAAGGACACGGCCCCCGGCCCGGACGGAGTCCATGGCCGGGTGCTGGCCTTGGCCCTCGATGCCCTGGGGGACCGGCTCCTGAATCTATTTAATGGTTGCCTGGAGTCGGGACGGTTTCCGTTGCTGTGGCGGACGGGCAGACTTGTGTTGTTGAGAAAGGAGGGGCGCCCGGTGGATACAGCCGCCGGGTATCGTCCTATCGTACTGCTGGACGAGGCGGGAAAATTGCTGGAGCGTATTCTGGCTGCCCGCATCGCTCAGCACCTGGTCGGGGTTGGACCTGACCTGTCGGCAGAGCAGTTCGGCTTCCGGGAGGGCCGTTCGACCGTGGATGCAATACTTCGCGTGCGGGCCCTCTCGGACGAGGCTGTCTCACGGGGTGGGGTGGCGCTGGCGGTGTCTCTTGACATCGCCAACGCATTTAACACCCTGCCCTGGTCTGTGATAGGGGGGGCACTGGAGAGGCATGGAGTGCCCCTCTACCACCGCCGGCTAGTTGGCTCCTATTTGGAGGCCAGGTCGGTCGAATGTACCGGGTACGGTGGGACCCTTCACCGTTTTCCGGTCGTGCGTGGTGTTCCACAGGGGTCAGTTCTCGGACCCCTCTTGTGGAACATCGGGTACGACTGGGTGCTGAGGGGTGCCCTCCTCCCGGGCCTCCGTGTTATTTGTTACGCGGACGACACTTTGGTCGTGGCCCGGGGGGATGATTATAGAGAGTCTGCCCGTCTCGCCACAGCGGGAGTGGCCCTCGTCGTCGGGAGGATAAAGAGACTGGGCCTCGACGTGGCGCTCAGTAAATCCGAGGCCTTGTGGTTTCACGGGCCGCGGAGAGCGCCACCTGTCGACGCCCACATCGTGGTTGGGGGCATCCGGATAGGGGTCGGGGTGCAGTTAAGGTACCTCGGCCTCGTGTTGGACGGCCGGTGGGCTTTTCGTGCTCACTTTGCGGAGCTGGTCCCCCGATTAATGAGGACAGCCGGTTCTTTGAACCGACTGCCCCCGAATATCGGGGGGCCGGATCAGGTTGTACGCTGCCTCTACGCTGCGGTGGTGCGATCGATGGCCCTGTACGGTGCGCCTGTATGGGCTGAGCCGCGCAATCGGGCTACTATGGCTCGGTTCCTGCGCCGGCCGCAGCGCACCGTTGCTATCAGGGTCATCCGTGGATATCGCACCGTCTCATTCGAGGCGGCGTGTGTGTTGGCGGGGACGCCGCCATGGGAGCTGGAGGCGGAGTCGCTCGCTGCCGACTATCGGTGGCGCAGTGAGCTTCGTGCTCTGGGCGCGGCTTGTCCCTCCAAAAGTGAGCTGCGGGCGCGGAAGGCCCATTCTCGGCGGTCCGTGCTCGAATCGTGGTCGAGGCGGTTGGCCAACCCCACGTGGGGTCTACGGACCGTCGAGGCGGTTTACCCAGTCTTTTATGACTGGGTGAATCGTGGCCGAGGACGCTTCACCTTCCGTCTAGTGCAGGTGCTGACTGGGCACGGATGCTTCGGAAAGTACCTGCACCGGATAGGAGCTGAGCCGACGACGAGGTGCCACCACTGTGGACACGACCTGGACACGGCGGAGCATACGCTCGCTGTCTGCCCCGCTTGGGAGGTGCAGCGCCGTGTCCTTGTCGCAAAGATAGGACCAGACTTGTCGCTGTCTGGCGTCGTGGCGTCGATGCTTGGCGGCGACGAGTCTTGGAAGGCTATGCTCGACTTCTGCGAGTGCACCATCTCGCAGAAGGAGGCGGCGGGGCGAGTGAGGCAAAGCTCTCCTCACTACGCAGAAACCCGCCGCCGCCGAGCATGGGGTCGGGACCGGGGTCCCGTCCGTAACCCGGCCCCCTAAGGGCTTCGGGCTCCACCCGCTTTGTGCGGGGAGGAACCTAGGCGTGGGGCGGCGTGGTAGGTCGCGTTTCCCCGACCGCTCCGGGGGAAGGTGTAGCGCGGTGCCATTAATGCGGGCTCTTGGCCCGTCGACCGAGGGAACCGGCGGTCGTGTTGCTGGCGGCCGCCGGTCCGGCGTCTGGGGGACGGCGGGATGGATGTAATGTGCACTGCGTAAACCCTGTCCCGCCGTCTCAATAGCTCCGACTGGGTTCCCACCCGGTCCGGGGTAGGGCGCCGGCTGTGAGCGGCAGGAGTTTTTAGTGAGGTTCGACTCCCACATACCCCACACAGTCATCGAGGTTGGAAGTATAATCCATAGCCAGGTAGAACGTGGGAAATATATTCTTCCGAAACCCGGTTTGGACAAACGCAATAATACCGCACGTAATGATAGAAAGGGGACTCTGTCAATTCTGTCTTCCATTCTAAGTAGATTTTTTTTACTTTCGCAAACAGTTGATTTATTTTATTGTGATAGTGATGAATGTATGTTAATATTTTTTATTTATTCTTATTTATTGCCCGTGTAAGCAGACGAACATACAGCTCGCATAATGGTAAGTGGTTATCGTCGCTCATGGACGTCTGCAGAGCAGAGCCAAGCCGTTGCCTAGTGTTGAATACTTTTCAAAAGCCTCTTTTGAAGAAGGAGATGTCATAGCGCTCGGGAAGCACCGTGGAGGGGAGCTCATTCCAAAGCCGTGGCAAAAAAGATCTCTGGAAACGCACTGTGGATGAGCGCAGTGGCTCCAGGTAGTATGGATGAACTCTACTCCGGTGGCGGGCGGTGCGATGGTAAAAACGAGATGACGGTATCATCTCAAACAATTCTTCAGAGCACTCCGCATGAAACACACATATTATATTCTACTGTATAAGAAGAAACCAAGCCAATAAAGGCGTATTCAAAGTTTAATTTCGAGACGCAACTGAGAATTACAAAAATTTAGAACGACAAGCTGACACTTATCACATTGATGTGCTAGCTCCTCCAAACGGGCTTGAGGCAGTAATTTGTATAACTCATTACACATGTAGGTAATCTACGTGCGAATCAAGTATATCATAAATTATCACACATTAGCGCGCAGCAGCTAAATATTACGTGATCATTTTATATTTATAAAGTTAAAAATGCTTTGAAGGTTGTTTTTTGCACAGTTTTATTGCCAGCGACGCAATCAGAGCCCTACCTAGTAATGATTTTCAATCCTCCTTCGATGCAAGACACGGTAAGGCATGTCTACGCATGTCGGAGAATTATGAAGTTTATTTTTTATTTTTTATTGCTTACATGGTTGGACGAGCTCACAGCCCACCTGGTGTTAAGTGTTTACTGGAGTCCATTGACATCTACAACGTAAATGCGCCACCCACCTTGAGATATAAGTTCTAAGGTCTCAGTATAGTTACAACGGCTACCCCACCCTTCGAACCGAAACGCATTACTGATTCACGGCGGAAATAGGCGGGGTGGTGGTACCTACCCGTGCGGACTCCCAAGAGGTCCTACCACCAGTGATTAAGCAAATTATAATTTTGCGGGTTTGATTTTTATTACGCGATGTTATTCCTTCACCGTGGAAGTCAATCGTGAACATTTGTGGAGTACGTATTTCATTAGAAAAATTGGTACCCGCCTGCGGGATTCGAACACCGGTGCATCGCTACACACGAATGCACCGGACGTCATATCCTTTAGGCCATGACGACTTCAGTAGGGATGTTAAGCTGAGATTGTAATGGCATATGCCAAAAACAGTTTCTGAAAAACTGGCCATCTATGGTCCTTAGCACCCGCTGAGTTCCTCGTCGGATCTTCTCAGTGGATCGCGATTCCGATCCGGTAGTAGATTTAGCGGAGCACCGCTCTTACTAGGACAAGTGATAGCGAATTCTCTCGGACTGAGCTCTTTTACCAGCCACGGAAAAGCCAGAATAATAAAGACTTTACTGGTGGTAGGACCTCTTGTGGGTCCGCGCGGGTACCACCACCCTGCCTATTTCTGCCGTGTAGCAGTAATGCGTTTCGGTTTGAAGGGTGGGGCAGCCGTTGTAACTATACTTGAGACCTTAGAACTTATATCTCAAGGTGGGTGGCACATTTGCGTTGCAGATGTCTATGGGCTTCAGTAACCACTGAACACCATGTGGGCTGTAAACTCGTCCACCCACCTAAGCAATAAAAAAAAGAACAAAAAAGAACACAAAAACTTTAGTTTAGTAAGGACGAAGCTTATGCGCTTCTTGACTATTGTTGAACCGGTAGAAGCTTAGGGTGACAGAACTTCACCCTAAATAAAGCTGTTCGGATATATTGAACTTTTATTTAGTCAAATTTAAAACGGGATTAACTTATTATAAAATTTGGGTAGCGACTTTAATGGTTTATTTAAATGGTTTCAATAAATATGGCATTGACATTTGAAACGACAGCGTTTCTCAAATTTTATCATGAAACTTTAATCTTCATATTTTGCTGCTTGCAATTCGCGATGATGCACCTCTCATTTCTTTAAGGCAATTACTTACGATGTGTTTTCGACAAAAACAAAATATATGCAATAAGAAGAACCGTGATAACACTCAACGAATATCTCGGGTCAGTTAGATATGCCTTTATCTGCTCCAGTAGGGTCGAGCCACGATAGCCCCTCGCAAGATATGCGTTGCATAATATTTTTTTTGCATTGACAAATTATTATTATTTTTTTAACAACAAAAATGTGATGGTTTTCCCGAGCTCTCAGGCTTACCAGGTATTAAATTGTTAACACTGGGTTTTTATACTGGCGACACATTGTCTTCCCTATATTTTTTTATATTAACCTAAACGACATCTTACATATAAATAAATAACTAGAGGTCCCGTAGTAGTCGAAATTCGACTATAATTAATTGGAATTGTAAGTTTGTACACTATTATGATTGTATTTTATACTTCTATAATCACAAATTTCGCCAAGACTACACTATAAAAATATGAACAAAGACAAACAATATTTAATCTATTCTCAATTTGACAACAGACGTTATGAACAAAAGTTTGACAATAAATAGTATGCATGCGTGTTGCGTCAAATACATGGTATGTAGTGTGTGTGATGTTTTCTTTATTGATTTAATGTATCTTTTTTGCTTAATTTTAAAAAAAAATTAGCGTTGTGCACTTTTTCTCTACATTCTCTATAAGTGTGGAAAATTTCATACTCCTCCGTCCGCGCAATTTTCGTAAAAAGGGATACAAAGTTTTTGCTTCACGTATTAATATATAGATAAGTCGTTTTTTATGACACATAATCATATATATTTTTAATTTGATTTTTGAAGCAAAAATATTGCAAATGATTTTGATACATAAATACTAAAAAAAAAAGTTTTATTTGAATACGAAAAACAGTAACGGATGGGTCAATTTTGAAATCACAATTACACAATTAAAACCTTTATTTTTTCTGTAAATAATACACGGGGTTATATTTTTTATAGCACTAGAATGGATTAAGTCACTCTCAAACATATTCTAATATTTTTATTCACCTATTATTTTTATTCATTTTAATATTATTTTTTTCGAATTTTAAATTTTTTGACAATAATAGATAATACGTGAAACGAATATCTGCTTGCTATGATCGATACGTTTCGCGTATCTTGGTTCTGATTCATCTAATTTTAATTCTGATAGCGAACGTTCAAGGCCAAACGTCTGTAAGTAAAACTCAAAACGGAATTTTTTGTAAATTTACTTTCTCCTCTATCGGATCGTAATTCGTAAGCTCAAGTTGAAGTATGGCCCGAAGAAATATCTGGCGAATCTCTTTCTTACTGTCAACAAAATCTCTTAATAATCGTTCAATTGTTATTATCTTTATTGTGCGCAATTTGTAGTAGTAGGCCGTATTCCTATAGTAATAAGTATAATTTTAATTGGAAACAAATCACGCACGGCCATCCGACTCCTGTGCTATGGGCACCAGAGACTGACATACATACTTATATATGTTTAAATATAAACATATGTGACGTTTAAGAACGCACCTTTTTATGATGCGTAAGCCGGAACGCACGAGAGGTGGGAAAAAGAAGATAGTCTGTGACACGGGACCTTTTTACCGCCGAAAATACACAAGATGAAAAAAAGAATGTGCATAACTTAGAACTGTGTAAGCCGCTGCAACAATAAACCTCCTATTGTTTCAACTGTGGTGTTAATTACGAGTGATCCAAAAACACGATTTTCCCGCGAAATAAAGAAGGGACTCTATACGGACTCCCTCACATATATAGAAGATAAACACCCAGTCGACTCAGACAGACCCAGAGCAAACAAACCTGTTCAGCGCACGAATGTTTGCGCGATTTGGGAATCGGACCCACGTCCCACGGTGGAAGAGTCAGCGGCGCTAATTTTTTCGTTTAGATAATTACTGACAACCGAATCACTCAGTATTCCTATCGTGTTACAATTAGTCACTCTGTATGATAGATAGGCTGCTACAAATACTGTCATTATATTTATTTATCAAAAATTTCCCTGCTACAATCAACAACCAGTGATTACTTGTTCAAAATCAACAACCAATGCTTGGGCCAACGATTGGCGTGTTGGCCGAAGGGCGGTGCGGTGGGCGCGTCGTGACGTCAGCGCCGCGGCGGCGACGACGCTACTTTTCGAGATGAATATAATACGCTACTTATATTTATAGACTTGTTTAAACAGCGCGTTACGTAACGCTACAACCAATGTTGTCTTGCGCCATCTGACACGTATTGATACAACAATTTCAGATATGCTGGAGATTGTTTTATCTTTTTTGATTGTTTTACAGTTTTCGTATTACGCGGTCGACTGAAATGTAAGCGGCCACGAAAACTGTATGGTATTTGAAATGTCGGAAATAATATGATGATATTTTTTTTAAAACAGAGATTAAGTCGTAAAAGTAATTTTAAATAATTCCACAGCACGTGAAAACTGTAGAAAATACCATAATAAAATCCCATAATACCTTAGGCATTAAGTCCACTAATGTAAATTATATAATATATGAAGTGTAATAAGTAAATAAATAAATAATATGGAAACTGTTTTCAAAGAAAAAAGAATCTGTTTAATAATTCAATATAGGCTGGTTAGTTCATGTCAGCTTTGAATATTTAATATAAATTTATTAGTTTAATGTGCATAAGTAGGTGTTTATATAATATAGTATCAATAAGTAAATTGATTAGATTGTACTTTTCTACCCACTTATGTAAAGCTCACCTTCTTTAAGAACGGTTAGCTGGTAGACAACTCAATTGTTGAGTTAAGCTCGCCATTTTTATAACTTTTCGTAATTATTATATTGTTTTAACTGTGTATGTACAATAAAGAATTTTTTTTTATTACCCTTGTAGGCAGACGAGCATACGGCCCACCTGATGGTGAGTGGTTACCGTTGCCCATGGACTTCAGCAATGCCAGGGGCAGAGCCAAGCCGCTGCCTACCGCTATAAGAATAAAGAGTTATAAATATATCAGTTTCTGATTCCCAGCAAATACTTGTTTTTGGGCCATATTATGACCGTCATAATAATATGATATCAATCCAACGAACGTAGAAGATCGTTCAAACATAGCAATGTAATCAATCTTTTTGATAAAGATAAAACCATTTCTAATGACGAAATCACCAAGAAATGATTATACATACAATTCTCTACAGGGAATGTGTTTTTAACGATGATTGGTAAGTTGCTAAAGAGATTAAGTTGGTTTTAGATAATTTTAAGCCATTCGTTACCTATCAGACGACTACAAAATGTTTGTCAAACGTTAGGTTGAAGATCTCACGACAGCTTGAAATGATACTGTACTAAAGTTTGAAATGGTACTTTTGGGAAGTTGTAGTAATGGAGTTTGGATATATATATAGTGAGACCTTAGAACTTATATCTCAAGGTGGGTGGCGCATTTACGTTGTAAATGTCTATGGGCTCCAGTAACCACTTCACACCAGGTGGGCTGTGAGCTCTTCCACCCATCTAAACTATATAAAAAAATATATAGATCTCAGTATAGTTACAACGGCTGCCCCACCCTTCAAGCCGGAACGCATTACTGCTTCACGGCAGAAATAGGCGGGGTGGTCGTACCCACCCGCGCGGACTCACAAGAGGTCCTACCACCAGTAATTACGCAAATTATAATTTAGCGGGTTTCATTTTTATTACACGATGTTATTCCTTCACCGTGGAAGTCAATCGTAAACATTTGCTTTGTACGTATTTCATTAGAAATTCATTAGATATTCTAGTGACCTCCAGAGGTTCATTGAGCGAGTAAGCGAGCTCACAGGGCTCTTGCCTTTTTGTGTCAGGAGGAAATCGCCGGACTTCCGCCCTAAACACGGTATGGAGGGTGATGAGGGCTCTGCCTACCGAATTTGTTAACACCAACCCTAGCAAAAGCGGTACTTCGCAGAATCTACCACTAGATCAGGAATGTGACCCACTGAGAAGAACCGGCGAGAAACTCAGTGGGCTGTGTCTGAGGAGACCAAATTGATTCAATATTGTGCTTATAAATCAGCATGAAAGAAGCGAGATCAAACCGTACAAGTAGTTTTAATTGGTGTGTGTGTGTGTGTGTGTGTGTGTGTGTGTGTGTGTGTGTGTGTGTGTGTGTGTGTGTGTGTGTGTGTGTGTGTGGGTGTGTGAGTGTGTGTGAGTGTGTGTGCGTGTGTGAGTGAGTGTGTGTGTGTGTGTGTGTGTGTGTGTGTGTGTGTGTGTGTGTGTGTGTGTGTGTGTGGGCGTGTGTTTGTGCGCGTGTGTTTGTGTGCGTGTGCGTGGTTGCGTGTGTGCATGTGTGTGTGCGTGTGTGTGTGTAACAGAATCTTTGAATGTAATTTTCACCAATTTCAGACGTTTGGAATTTCGATGATTATTTGAAAATTTGCACACGCATCAAGGACCGATAACAGTACAATAATTTCCTAACTTCCCTTTGATATCCTGACTAGTATTGATAGGATTAAAAAAATAGTTAAAATTAATTGTAAATTCGGTTACTATTGAAACGTGTTTTTTAGTTTTTACATCACATACATTTTTATTGATTACCTTCAGTGGGTCTTTCAGAACTGAGATTGGCGGTTTCTTGAATTTCTATTTCGTAAGACTCTGCTGTCAGTTGAATATGTATTCCATATTTATTTTCAACAATATATTTGTTAATCAGTGAGATATCTAGAGTTGGTATGATCGAATAAAATTTTCTTACATTTTATTGTACGTACTGTTATATCCTTCCCGTTGCACTCCTTCTTGCTAACTATGCACTCTGTCCCGCTACCTCAACACTCTTCATAATACACCTATATCGGGCTCACGTCAGTGAGTCAGTCTCCTTCATCTCCTCATCCAAGACGGTCGTCCAAAATTATATAAAGTATTTTTTTTAAAAAGCTAAATATCCTGTGGCTCATAACATTTTGGTGGCAGCGTAAAGGGATTTTGAAAAGTCCCTGGTACGTCTCAATATCCAGTGAACTCTAAAATTCAGTGAATCATAGAATTAATACTTGTGATCGTGAACTCCACCGTTTTTACTAATAATTTGTGCATTTGTGTTGTGCTCGTCGACCGCTGAAAGCCCACTGCTGCGCGTTCTACTTGAATGCTGTAGCCGGCATCACAGTATCATACCCACTGTCACGGATAACTGCTCCTGCGTGCCGCGACCGGTATCCGACGAAACACAGAAACGCAACTCACGGATCGCCTCATCGCCGAGTTCCGAGAATGAACGCCCTTATCGTGCTGTCTGCATTCCTGTGAGCTCTTTATCAATTTATTAAATTGTTTTGGTCATTGCTATATTAGACACCAGTTCAAACTTTTGTATTCTATTTTCGTTTAATAACCGTGTTCACCAGTTAATTTTATAAGAATTTGTAATTGTATCGTATAAGAAAATGGCGGAAAGGTCTCAGAGTCCAAAATACGAAAAAACCGATTTCGCGGTAACAGACACCGAGGAGGAGGGCCAAGGCCATCTTCTTCCCCCACAAACGCGGTCTGTCGCGAAAAAGAGAGCTGTGATGATTCAAAAGCCCGAAATCGATCTCTCAACTTTGCTGAAATTTATAAAACCATACAATGGCTGTAGAGAAACGCTAAACTCATTTCTTGTGAACTGTAACAACGCTTACGAGCTAGCGTCTGACGTACAAAAAGATATACTGTTTAAGTACATACTTTGCCAATTACAGGACAAAGCGGAAACCGCTTGTTCCATTAAAGAGTTCGCTAATTGGCATCAACTCAAAGACTTTCTTAAGGTCCAGTTCAGCGAGAGGAAGCATTATGCTCACCTATTGACAGATCTACAAGAATGTAAACAACAAACAAACGAAAACGTTAGCCAATATGCTCTTAGGATAGAGACGTGTTTGTCCCAGCTATTAACCGAGATATCTATCTCTCATGGTCACAAAAGTAAGGAAATGGTAGGGCGGACAGCCGCCATGGAAGAATTAGCCCTCCATCAGTTCCAAATGGGACTTATTCCTCGCATCTCTAACATCATTCGTTGTAAATCTCCTAAAACCCTGAATGAAGCGGTGAACATAGCTATATCGGAGGAAAAAATCCAACAATTCCTATTTAAACAAAACCCCTCCGGTAATCGTCAAGAGAGTCGGCCAACTTTCAGACCAAACATCGCAAGACCAGCATTTGCCCAACCCTTTCGTAGAGATGTGAACCGCCAATTCCCTACTAACAACTATTATCCTAGACCAAACAATTATCCAACTAGACCCGCGAATAGCTATGATTCTAATACCATATTTTGTAGATATTGCAAAACACCAGGGCACACCTTGGAACAATGCCGCAAACGCGAGTTCAACAACAACAAATTCAAATTTAACCAAAACCAAACCGGTGTCGCCCAAAGGGTAAATTACGTAGAACAAGCCGATCAAGCTGAAGGCTATGATACGGTCGACAACGATCATCCAAAAAACGAGTAATCGTCTCGCCCCGATGTCGTACGGGACAAAGTAGAATAAAAACCGGCATCAGATCTAATCCTATATCCAAGGCAACACCGCTACATGGAAGTTACGCCTCAATTTTAAAAAAGAATCTAAACATCGAAAGGACATCGCTACATGATTGTCCATCCAAATCCACTGTATCCATGCAACCACTCAAAGAAGTAGGATTGCCAAAAAATACTGTATCCACTGTATCCGAGCGACCATTCAGAGAAACGAAGTCGCCTAAATCCACTGAATCCTTAAGCACTAATAAAAACACAAATACAAAATCCAATTTATCTAAGAATACTAATCCTAACCCTCCTAAGCCCAATGTATTTGAAATAACGAGTAACCCAGCCAAAACCCTTCTACCTCATGTCCTAGTCGAATCCTCTGTATCGAACATTCCACTTTCTTTATTAGTCGACTCAGGATCGTCTGTCAGCCTAATTAAATACTCGTGCATCGAAAAGCATCCTAAATTAGAATCAGAAATGATTAAATTAAAAGGAATAGATTCTGAAGATGAACCCATTAACACAAAGGGTCACTTCCAATTAAAAATATACGTCGATAAGCAAAAAAAAATAACACATAAGTTCCACGTCGTCGATAAAATACATCTACCTTACGACGGCATTATAGGGTCCGATTTACTTAATGCGTATAGCTGTAATATAAATTATACCAACGACTTACTCCATATTGGGAAGTTATCTCTCAAATTACATTTTAATGATCCAGCGTATATAATTCCAGCAAGAACCGAAACTGTAATTGAATGCTCCATTACCAATCCTAATTTAAAAGAAGGAATGATTCTAGACCAAAAACTCTCAGACAGCTTGATAATTGCAAACTGTATAGTACGAGTTAAACAAAATAACAGAGTCAATTTATCCGTCGTAAACACTTCCGAAGAACCTATTGTCGTGAACTCGAATCTAAGTTTAAAATTACAACCTATAGATCCTTTAGAATTCCAAAATCATCCTGTAATTCATACGAACATCTCAACCAACAGCCTTAAACGTACTGAGGAAGTATTTAAACAATTACGTATCTCTCATCTTAATGCTGAAGAAGCTCAAGCTCTTTTACAATTATGTTCTGATTTCTCCGACATTTTCCATCTGCCTGGTGAACATCTTTCCTGCACTAATGCCCTTAAACATGAAATCAAAACAACATCCGACATACCAATACACACCAAAACTTATAGATTTCCAGAAGTGCATAAAGCAGAAGTCAAAAATCAAATCGATAAAATGCTGGAACAAAACATAATAGAGCCTTCCGATTCCCCCTGGTCATCGCCTATTTGGGTCGTCCCAAAGAAACTTGATGCATCCAACACCCAAAAATGGCGAGTGGTTATCGACTATCGCAGGCTCAATGACGTAACCATAGGCGACACATATCCTATTCCACAAATAACAGAAATTCTTGATCAACTTGGAAATAGTAAATACTTTTCCACTTTGGACTTAGCCTCAGGATTTCATCAAATCAAGTTAAACGAAGCCGACAAAGTCAAAACAGCCTTCAATGTGCCCGAAGGACATTTCCAATTCTTAAGAATGCCATTTGGATTAAAGAACGCGCCGAGCACATTCCAGAGGCTCATGAACTCCGCCTTATCGGGACTCCAAGGTACAAGATGCTTTGTATACTTAGATGACATTGTCTGCTATTCCTATGACATCAAATCCCATATCCTCAATCTAACTTCTATTTTCCAAAGAATCCGTCAATTCAACCTAAAGTTGCAGCCAGATAAGTGCGAATTCCTTAGACGTGAAGTGTGTTACCTAGGCCATGTTATAACCGAACAAGGAGTAAAGCCGAACCCAGACAAAATAAAAGCCGTTACAGAATATCCAGTTCCTAAATCACCAAAAGACATAAAATCCTTTCTCGGTCTAGTTTCGTACTACAGACGATTTATCCCAGAATTTTCCCAAACTGCTAAACCTCTTACTAACCTCTTGAAGAAAGACACTGCGTTCATTTGGGAAAACCAACATCAGCTTGCCTTCGAAATCTTAAAAAGAAAATTAACATCCGCTCCACTACTAATCTACCCTGACTTCACAAAACCGTTCATCCTCACTTGTGATGCTTCGAATTATGCTGTGGGTGCTGTCCTCTCTCAGGGACAAATCGGCAAAGACCGACCAGTAGCTTTTGCGTCTCGCACCTTAAACAAAAGCGAATGCAACTATAGTACAACAGAGAAAGAATTATTAGCCATACTCTATGGATGTAAAACCTTCCGTCCTTATCTCTACGGAAATAAATTCCAAATCGTAACCGATCACAGACCATTAAAATGGCTGTTTAACCACAAAGACCCCGGCAGTAAACTCCAACGCTGGAGGCTAAAATTAGAAGAGTACGAATACGAAATCGTATATCGTAAAGGCAAATTAAACTCCGCAGCAGATGCACTCTCAAGGTATCCTGTAAACCCCGTATATCCTACGAATAAAGACGATCTAAATCCAAATCCTATTGTAGAATCTAACGAAGATCCCATTGCTGAAAGTAATCAAAGTCATAACGCCGAATCCAATCAAAACCCTACTACTATATCCTCACCTAACTCATCACCGCTCGAAATTCCTCAAGCAACACTTGACGAACTTATTAGAACTGACTTTAGCCCATTGAATGATGTAGACTTCGACTTTAGTTTCCTAGATCCCATGAATGAATCAGAACCTCTAACCTTCCCAGAATCTCCAAATCATCAAGATCCTATACAAGAATCCACTCCAGCACCCATAAATCCAGCACCTCCGATCCCTGAAAAGTCACCCGATCGCGTCGATCCTGTCCCACTCGTATCAAAACCAAATCCTAAAACTCCGTTGTCTCCCATTTCCGACAATGCTAATTGTCCTGTCGTCCCCGATACATCACCATTACCCGACGACAATTACAATAAATTCCTAAAATCCCCTACTAAGACGCATGATACAATTATCCTAGAACACAACGAAGACTTACTAAAATGTTCTCAAAAATTAATAATAATACCTACGTCTATAGATATGGACGAATCCTTACCCTATATCCAAGACATCATTAACAACTGTCCTAACCCACAACGCGACGAATTCCTAAAGAAAGAAAGATCCCTACATACTGTTTCCCCTCTTACTATTGAAAATAAAACCTACCTCTTCCTGTTCACTAAAGTACATCACTTCGATGATAATTCTTATCCTGACATATTCAAAAGTTTAAAGTATGCCCGCGACGAAATAATGATGTCCTATTCTACAATCTACGAAATTAGCATATCCGACTTTAGGAATCCATTCGATAGACATTCCTTTATCAAAATTTATAATATGCTAGCTTATCTCTTCGATGGTACTAATATCAAAATACACATATACCACAATAACATAATATACCCATCTCTTAGCGAAATACCCAAAATACTCAAAGAAAACCATGATATCCCTATTGCTGGACATTTAGGATCCGCAAGAATGTTTAGCCGCATCAAAGAAAGATTCTCCTGGAAAAACATGCGTAGTGACATTGAGAACTATATTAAGCAATGCCCATCTTGTCAAACCAACAAAGCACTACGACAAATAAATCGAGCTCCCATGGTAATAACTTCCACATCCACATCTCCGTTCGAGCGACTAGCTCTCGATATAGTAGGTCCCTTACCCGAATCCGGCACTGCTAAACTTAAATACATACTAACCATGCAGGACGACCTAACTAAATTCTCTCTAGCATATCCTCTTCGCAGTAACACTGCGGAAGAAACGAGTGAATGTCTCCTACACTTCATCTCGTTGTTCGGCATCCCTAAACATATCCTGACCGATCAAGGGACGAACTTCACAGCCGAGCTCTTTAAAAAGACATGTGAATTTTTAAAAATCAAGCAGTTATGGTCATCGCCATACCATCCGCAGACCCAAGGTGCCTTAGAAAGGTCACACTCCACTCTCAAAGAGTATCTAAAATCTTACGTGAACGAAAACCAAAACAATTGGCCGAAATACGTATACACGTCAATGCTAGCATATAACACAGCAGTCCATTCTACAACACACTACTCACCATTCGAATTACTATTCGGACACAAACCTCGTATACCAGACTCTGTATATGACGATAATTCCGATACCACTTACCCAGACTATGTCAAACTACTCCAACACCGCTTGAAACACGCACGAGATATAGCAATTGAGTATATTCACAAATCCAAAATCAATTCAAAAAATTACTACGACACACGTACTCGCCCTGTGACTTACAAAGTCGGCGACCAAGTTTTCCTAAAAAATCATCTCCGCTTACGCAAAGCACTATCGCCCATGTGGAAAGGGCCTTATAAAGTAATTAAAGTACATGGAAACCATACGGTAACACTACTCATCAATAGGCGCCACGTGAAACATCATTTCGATGAAATTAAACTCGCTGACGTGCGAGAGAATATAACCTCCTAACAAGTTATTTCTACCATTATTATAATCATTATTTTATTAGTTAAGGAAACTAGTTATAGGTATTATTATTATACAAAATCTTTTTATTATACAAAACATATTTACAAAATCCATATTTACATCTTTACATATCCTATATATTATTAATTTACGACAAAAGAATTTACACAAGTCTCTCTCTTGCAGCATATCGGCTACGGCTAACGCGGAATTTGTTGAACAAATTAACAAGAGTTCCGGTATATATTTTGATCCAATCGGCGAACTCAGAATTCGTACAAGCCACTTAGATATAGTTACATTTATAGATATCTCTTATATTAAGCCGCATATCCAGAATTTAAATTCAGTCATGGGCACCCTTAGATTTATATGTAATCAAATGCAAATTAAAATGCAAAGTAATCTAGAATGTTACAATTTACTAGAACCACTAACAGTAAGATACAACGACATCGTCTCAGAGTATTCAGCCACAGCTCACTTAACAGAAAAGCGATTTAAACGAGGGGCGTGGATAAGTGGCATTGGCTCTCTCTCCAAAACTATTTTCGGCACTCTGGACGAAAATGATGGTATTAGATATAATGAGGCTATACAAAATATGCAAAATAATGAAAAAAGGCTAGCTACATTAATGAAAGAAAATATTTTAATCACTTCGACCACTCTGTCAAAATTCAATGAAACAATTTACAAAATAAAAATTAATGAAGCTAACCTTAACCAAGCTATTGACAATTTCTCCGCAAAACTAAAAAACATCTCAGCTATCTCACACGAACTTTCAATGAAATCAGATATCAATTCGATAGGAAATAGTTTAGAGGCATCCCTATTAGCTTTATCATTCCGATTAGAAGACTTAACCAACGCGATAATGTTTTGCAGTCAAAACATCCTACATCCAGCCGTATTGTCGCCCGAACAACTATACCAAGAAATTGTCAATAACTTTAGACATATACCTGCCAACCTTAGGCTACCTACACATTTAACTTTAAGCAATATGTATAGTTTAATGAATTCATCTAGTTTAATATGTTATAGTTCTAGTAATAAAGTTAATTTTATATTAAGATTACCCCTCGTATCCCCTACGGAATACAATTTGTATCACGTTATAGCACTACCTACTCCACACAACAGTATTAAACCTAACTCGTTCAGTTATATTATACCTTCAAACAAATATATAGCAATGACCATGGACAAAACAGAATACTGTAATTTAGACTCACCGAAGGAATGCATCGTAATCAACTCGCATGAATACATTTGTGATATTACAACAGTGTTCCCGACTAGTGCAAACCCAAGTTGCGAAAGTGAACTATTGTCAAATATAGTAAACACTTTACCAGTGCAGTGTAAAACAGACTTTATCCATGGACAATTAGACCTATGGAAATCACTTAAAAATAACGCTTGGATTTTTGTACAATCCAAAACCAATAAACTCTACGTCGAGTGTCGTGATCAGAAAATAATAGACCTGAACATAATTGGTACGGGTATCCTGAGAATCCCAGAAAATTGTATAGCCTTCTGTAAAGGCACAAAACTAATACCTAAGTCTACCCCAGTAAAGATAAATGTTTCTGTAAGCCACTCAGATTTTAATATAATTAATGACTCTTGCTGTAATTTAGATAAGTTTACAAATGTAATGAGTAACGAGCCTCCGTTAAAACTGCAAAACGTTGATTTAGACTTCTTTACCGCTGAAACTCGGTCCAAATTAAATTCAATGTCAGTCAAAGCTGACGAAATCCTGGCAGACCATCCTATCATAAAATACGAGACTCCTTACTCTATCGTAATTAGTTTAATTTCTATTATTGTTTTTCTATTCTGTATTATTAAGTGTGTTTCTATAATTAAATCGCACAACCGTCTTATCCATCGTTTTCCCACATTCCACCGTCCAACCTCAAACCCTCCTACCACGAACCAAACTGAAACCACTGAACCCGTTACTCCACTGAAAATCCGGACGCACAACCCTCAACCGGAAAACACTCCGGCTCCCACTATCAGAACAAATGTATAACTTTCTTTCCCAAACATCGCGGAAGTAACCCCGATGTTTAGTCTACCCCCGGGAGGTGTTATATCCTTCCCGTTGCACTCCTTCTTGCTAACTATGCACTCTGTCCCGCTACCTCAACACTCTTCATAATACACCTATATCGGGCTCACGTCAGTGAGTCAGTCTCCTTCATCTCCTCATCCAAGACGGTCGTCCAAAATCATATAAAGTATTTTTTTTAAAAAGCTAAATATCCTGTGGCTCATAACAGTACGTATGAAGTACCTATTTAAGATAAGCTTTAATAAATATATTTAGGGGTAGTTTCGTTTACAAGAAAATTCCTTTATCGTTATTTATTTTCGTATGGAACCCGCAATGGAAGAATGAGGACGGGGATTTTTATTATTTATGTCTATCTTTGTTGGGAATCACTGACTTTGGATTTGAATAAAAGCGTGCAGTTTAGTACCCACCAGAGAAGTCAGCTTAAATTGGTCGATACATTTGTTTTTGTTTAAAATATTTTCAATGTAAAGCACTTCTTTCTGGTATAGCAAATATAATACTCGAAACTGAGAAACTTGTTGTTCAGGGTAGGGTCAATGGTAAGAGATCTCGTGGACGAATCCCCATGCGCTGGACTGATCAGGTGAAAGACCTTACTGAAGCCCACTTAACGAGTGCGTGCGCCAAGCCTCAGTTCGCAAACTATGGAAAACATCTGTCAAGGCTTTAATAAACAAGAATCCCACATGACCACTACTGCTCTGCCAAGAGCAACCGACTATGATGATGAAATATAATACCTTTATTTTTAATTATTTATTCCGGGAGAATATTCTTAGAAAAGTGTGTTTTTTTAAATTATTTAACGGGAATTATTATTATTAGGAAGATGATTAGTGTTTTCTATGGCTTGTTTATTGTACACGGCGCGCATTTATGGCACCTTATAATTCAAATGCGATACAATAAAACGAAGCTGGTAGTCACTTACTTCGGATTACGGTATCATATTATATTATCGTATGATAGCAGACGCGACTAGATTACACCCCAGCTAGATGATAAACAAACTATTTCAAGATTAAAATCACTCTCTTCGAGCCGCTAGTGAGCAGCCGCTTTTGAAAATATAATTGGAAATTATAAACAGATGTATGATTGCTTGTCTTTAAGCCAAGTTTAAGATTCATCTTCTTTAAGGTGCTTATCACTTTTTTTGGAAACAGTTCCTTTTTATTTGCGGCAACATTTAAATTTCGTTATTAAAGATTAGCTACAAAATAAATTAATTACAAAAAAAAACGGAAGGGAAAATGACACTAAATTATTTGAATTTGCCCATTTTTGTAATAGACGGGCGATCCGCTCTGACTCTGTACAATGAGTTGGTTTTCATCTGCCATCATTCAAGCAAGAATGCGTAACTGCTTTGTGGCAGTAATAAACGGGATTGTGGTGCCTACTCGGGCGGAATTAGATTACTGTAGCTCGATTTCGGTCTCCTACGTTGTTGACACTTTGTGAAGGACTGAAATATCGTCGCTGTCAAACCAAAATCTGCTATGTGCAAAAACTCTATTTTGAATTAACGAGTAAAAACATTTTCGTATAAAATTTTATATGAAGGTGAATTTTTAAGAACTATATCAAATGAAAGCTATAGATAAAATATATTAAAGCTATAGACATATAACAGTTTTTTTTATACGGTAGATAGGGCTATGAACTATACGAAAAGGTCAAAAAATAAAAATTTCATAAAGTGCACATTGACAAATGAAAATTTTATTACAGCCAAGGACATGTCTGCTGCAGTAGAAAATCAGCGTACCGTCGAAATTGAGCTGGTGAATGGTCATGGCGGTACGGACTCGAGAAAATGGGAGGACCTGTTTTTGCCCACCCCGCTCAAGCTGGAGAACAGGCTCAGAGCCCAGAAGGTCAGTACAGCTTCTTAGCCTCTGATCGACACCAAAATATAACAATTAATTAAATAAAATACTTTTACGGTTTATTTTCTTGAATTCTTCGTGGTCACGGAAAACTTACCTTAGTTATTGGTAGTTATTTACTGGTGGTAGGACCTCTTGTGAGTACGCGCGGGTAGGTACCACCGCCCTGCCTATTTCTGCCGTGAAGCAGTAATGCGTTTCGGTCTGAAGGGTAGGGTAGTCGTTGTAACTATACTGAGATCTTAGAACTTATATCTCAAGGTGGGTGGCGCATTTACGTTGTAGATGTCTGTGGGCTCCAGTAACCACTTAACACCAGGTGGCCTGTGAGCTCGTCCATCCATCTAAGCAATAAAAAAAAATTAAGTTATTCGTGTCGACATTTGAATTTTTTTTTATCCCTGATATTTAGATCTGTATTGAAATTAGGGTTTTTTTAATTTACTTCTATGGCTTCATATACCATGTATCCATTACAGACGAAATACTAAAATTTGTCTTCTTTGGTGATGAATATGTATTTAAATTTTGTCAGTCATTAATGGAAAGTTAAAAACAATACACCCGCGTAGGCTTTATGCCGCGTTCTGCCGAAAATCGAATTTAAGTTTTGGTTTGAAGGGTGGCATAGCTATTATAAAATCGAATTGGCAATTCGATCTAATGTCTTCTTCATGTGTAACGAGTATGGTAACCACTGGATATCGGACCATTCACGACTCCTCTGGTGAAATATATAAAAAGTTGAGTTCTGATCTTGTTTGCTAAGGTAACTTTATACCATTGCGGATCCTCCCGATCCATTAAGGGTGTTTTTAGGTACCTCAAGCACCGGTCACCGTCCTCGCCGAACCGGTCGCTTGCGAAGCAGGACTCGACGAGTAAATTAACCCAGTCCACTGAGTTTCTCGCCGGATCTTCTCAGTGGGTCGCGTTTCCGATCCGGTAGTAGATTCTGTGAAGCACGGCTCTTGCTAAGGCCAGTGTTAGCAATACCTCCGGTTTGAACCCCGTGAATCACCTACTCTCCCGGTTACGCTGACATAGCCTCTAAAGGCTATCAGCTTAGGTAGGCAAAAAAAAAATACCGTCGCCAAACCGCTATTCCAAGTAAACGTTGACTTTAGGTGTATATTTCCACGAAATTATCTAAATTGTTAATAGCGCTTTGATATTAAATGAGCCTTTAAGTATGACTCTGTCAAATAAAAACTTTACTATTCGTGATAAGAGTTAATACTTTTTATGTTGAAACTAAAGTAAAGAGTTGTAATTGCATTTGTCTTATTTTTCTCTCAACAGAGCTGTCACGCCATTTACTAAATATTTTTGTTGTAGTTTAGATATTTCTCTACTCTCTCTATTCTTTTGTTTTTTATTGCTTAGCTTATTGGTCGAACTCACAGCCCACCTGGTTTTAAGTGGTTACTGGAGCCCATAGACGTCTACAACGTAAATGCCGCCACACACCTTGAGATATGGGTTTTAAGGTCTCAGTACAGTTACGACGGCTGCTCCACCCTTCAAACCGAAACGCATTACTGCTTCACGGCAGAAGTAGGCAGGGTGGTGGTACCTACCCGTGCGGACTCACAATAGGTCCTACCCCCCGTAAATGATTCTCAGAATTTTTTTTGTCATTACGGACAAGAAAACTTATTATGAAAATACAGAAAATCGAAAACAATATGATATTTTTATGTTTCATTATTGGAAAATCTAAATTTTAGTGTAAATATTTGTAATAATAAAATGAAAAACATAAAACCAAAAACGGATGAAATCAACAAAACAAAATATCAATAGAAGGAAAAGAGAAATTCCTCCTTATAGAACGTCCGAACGTCCGCTGGTTGTAAAACTCAAAATGTTTCATATCCTCATACTAAATCTGTATGTAGCATGATAACACCTAAATAAATAAATAATAAATAAATATTAATATTAATAAATGATCAAGGCAAGAAGAGGAAAAAGTTGTGCTCAAGAAAATTGATAATTGGCTTTTTAACTATTACGCACTATTATTTTGTGACAGAATGGCGATACCAAGCCAAATGAGGGTACACAGCCGACCATAGAACCATCGTTAGCCGAAAGATCACTATCATAAATAAATAAATAAACTAATCGGGAACAAATCACGCCAAGTCCTTGAGTTATGAGGGCTACAGACATACTTATACATACTTATATACGTTTGAAATATATACGTATATACCGACAATAAATACCCAGACAAAAAGCATTTCTTCTTCTTCTTGCTTCGGTTTCCTCAATAATGAGGGTCGTGACCACCTCCTCGCAACAGGAGTTTATTACGGACCATTCCACGCGATTTGTCTCTATCTGCCGCCGAGTGTAGAGCATCCGGAACTGTGGTGTCGAGGGTAGTGCGGATCTGGTCAGTCCAACGTGTCGGGCCTCTACCTCGTGGTCTTCTTCCGTTCACCTTGCCAGTCAAAAAGCATACAAACCTGTTAATGACGGGAATATTTGCCCGAAGCGGAAATCAAACCCACGACCCTCGGCGCAACTGTCAGGGGCACTAACTGCTCCACCCAGTCAATCTACTATTAAACACAGGCCTACGAAGTTCGTTAAAGTTAGTAATCTATTTTAATTACTAACTAATCGATTGGTTATTAACAGGCAACCGTATCTTGATTACTAACTAATCGCTTGATTACTTACCAAGTAATCACAATTCGAGGAGTGAAAGGCTATTTAAAGGCTAACACGCGACATGTCGTGTCTTTGTAATTAAAGGTCCGTTTTATTTGGTATCTGCATCAACAGTTCGATTTTTTTAATTGAACTTCAATTAAGTTTACTCTATTGAAATGGCTGAAGAAGTTTTTCTTGATGATACCTATATTTTACAAAATTTTAAACTTTAAATGGCTCTCCTTTGAAGCTGCCAACATGTCGCTTAAACCAAATAGCCTTTCACTTCTCGATATCTTGATATATCAATGGCTTCGCCACTTGCCTTTGAGGCCCTCTCTATCACTGGTGGAAATAAGTTTTACACACATTCATCAGATTATCTGACAGTTGAAAATTGCATCATATGATATCCAAGGTGAGATTATTGTATAAAATAATAATAATAAAAACAAGAAGTAAATATATCATATCATTTTAGAAATTAAATTAAAAAAAATGTATTATAGCAATTATCCTAAGTATGCAAATAAATGATTTAAATAAAAACTTTTACGAAACTTTCAAAGCCTTATGTTTTTATTTGTTATTCCAATTATTTACTAACTTTATTTGTGTAATTTTATCACGTACGCATATATTACAATACATAGCGTCTGAAAACGTTTATTCGAATTACCGCGTGCACCAACCAAAAGGAAAGAAAAATAATATGAAACCCGTTCCTATTGTTACGCCGGTAAGAGTAACGCCATCTATCGCCAAATAGTCGAACGAATATCGAAGGATCTAGTAGCATCTAGAACGATCGAGAAGTACAACGCCATCTATTGTCCGATATCGGAAACACAATACTCGAAAAGTGTGGAATATTCTCGTTAGTAATCGGAACTACTCGAAGCGAAACAGCGAACGGATCACCTGAAGCGAAATAGAAGAAGTGAATTGAGAATTTCAAAGTGTTTGTGAAGTGTTTTAAGCGCTAATACAGTGTTAAATTGTACTTTGGTGGAACTTTTTATTTATCCCGAACCCCAGCGCGTAACACTTTTATGGTTTCTTAAATTCCAAATTTAATTCAAGCCAAACCAATACAATTTTACGAAGATTGATTAAGATAATCAAATTTAAAATCCGTTATTTGTAAACTCAACTCTCTCCCGTCGACAGACCGCTCATAATTGAGTTCGGTTTTGATTGATGATCTGTCAAAAATTATTCGGCTGTGTACAAGGTCTTCCCAGGTCTTCCATCATTATATTTTAGCGTTTATTTATGAAGTTCTGATAGACAGGCAAAGGAATATCACGTGTATCAATTTATTGTTTTATTTCGGTGGTCTATCTGTAAAATATTTTAAGATACAAAACAATCCATCGTCCTATCTGCTTCGCCTTTTATTTCTCTTTTTGGGGTATGCGAGATATTCAATTTTATAATGTGAACATAACATGGATTCCGTTTAGCAAAAACTGATTATATTTTGACATTGCAGCAGTATATGCATACACGTAGTGATTAAAATCTCTTGTAAATACATTTTATTAATCTCTAAAATCTCTTGCAAATACTTGTATTTACAAGTCAACGTATACATACATATTTACAATTTACAAGTATACTTATGTTACGGAATTTTTTAGCGTCATTTTCACCAAATTTCTAGACGTCCGATTTACTTAAATATTTGTAGACCTTTATGATAATGTGATAATTGAATTACTGCGATCTAATATCCGGATCAGGACGATTAATATCAAAGTGATTTTAATTTTAATTAAGCTTGATTTTTTTTGTGTTTAAATAATGATTGCTCAAATGCGGTCAGGAAATGTAAAATTATAAATCGTATTTTTTTTAAAATATAAATCCAAAGATTTTTTATTTATTTTATTGCTTAGGTGGACGAGCTCACAGCCCACCTGGTTTTAAGTAGTTACTGGAGCCCATAGACATCTATAACTTAAATGCCGCTACCTACCTTGAGATATGAGTTCTAAGGTCTCAGTATAGTTACAACGGCTGACCTGCCGTTCAAACCGAAACGCATTACTGCTTCACGGTAGAAATATAATTAAATAATTAACAGATCGAGGCCCGTCTCAGCAAGTTAATGCTATGCGGATCGACACTACGTAGAGTTGCAGAGGTGTTCGAGAAAGAAATCGAGGCGGGACTCCGACAACAACCTTCGAGCTTGCAAATGGAAAATACTTATGTCCCAGAATTGCCTGACGGAACAGGTTTGTGTTATATCGATTCAGAGAATATTAATTTTTTTTTTGCTTAGATGGGTGGACGAGCTCTCAGCTCATCTGGTGTTAAGTGGTTACTGGAGCCCATAGACCTCTACAACGTAAATGCGCCACCCAGCTTGAGTTATAATAACGTCTCAGTATAGTTACAGCGGCTACTTCAAGCCGAATTACTGCTTTACGGCAGAAATAGGCGGGGTGGTGGTGATGAGAGGTAAAAAGTAAAAGTAAATAATAAAAGTACCATTAAAAGTCAAGTCTACCTTGAGTGATGCAACTATGCTGGTGCTCAAATCTTTCAGGAAAATGACAAATTTTCAAAGGAAATACGTACCTAAGACCTATTTCCGAACGATTCTACACACGAATAGAGAATAATAAAAATGCGTTATCACTGTACATAGCGCGTCCTTCTAGCAGTATACTTCTTCTTCTTCCAGTGCCTCTTCAATCCTGAAGGTTGGCCGTTAGCTTTCTGTATTCATTTTTATCAGCAGCCAGCCGGAACAGCTGTTCAACGGAGGCAATACCGGTCCACTCCCGGATATTCCGGAGCCATGACTTCTTTCTTCGCCCAGCACGTCTCTTTCCGTCCACTTTGCCCATAATTATCAACTGCAGCAGCGTGTATCTATCGTTCTTGAGCACGTGGCCGAGACATTCAATCTTGCGCTTTTTGATAGAAGGCAACATTTTCCGGGACATATGAACGCGCTGAAGCACGGTTTCATTCCTGAGCTATGTTATACCTAGCAGTATACATAAAGATTAAATAAACATCTTTAAATACCAGTCGTCCAGTTGATCCCAAATACACAATACAAATAACACATAAGTAAAAAGGTTTAAAAATCAGCCCCAAAATAACTTTAGGTATAATAATTTGTTAAAATATGCTAATAATTTCAGAGGAAGGCTCGTTCTTAGCGTTGGATTTGGGTGGTACAAATTTTCGGGTCCTGTTTTTGGAGTTGAAAGCCGGACAATTGCTCCGTGAGAGAGTGAAACACTATCACATAAAGTAAGTTATACATATAAATAGCTATATATGAGGCTGTCAGCGCCAAAGTGACCTAGCCCACAATTTTTCATATTCGTGCTTATTATATATTGCAATTTATTTAAAACGTAGGTATTAAATGTTGATGCAAAAGCGATCTATCCCTAGATAACAGATGAATTTGTAAATATTATTTTTGCGCGTATTATTCTTGCCTACGAAGCAGTGTAAAAGTAAATTCAGACCTCATTATCTCCACATTATGGTAGGCTTAGGCCAGCGCTGACAGCCTCATATAGTAAATGCGGTTTGCGTTATTATTTAGTTTTTATGTGTAGTAGGTAGTAGTCTTATAGTTATAGTATTCTATTTGTTATAATGTTACTAAGCGATGATTTAGGTAGGATGGTCGGTAGGTAATCGTTTATTCTCATCTAGGTAGAGCCGAAGACAGGCCTATGTTGCGCAAAAGTATTATATTACGATTTTAAAATTTATTCCTTAATTCTTTCGGAACTTGAATAATTGCAAGCTTATCTTGAAATTGCCGTAAGTGACATTCCGTAAGTATCTGTCAAATATTTTGTTTTCTATGATACCCACCACACATAATTATATGTCTATGAATGTGCTCTATTTTCCTATAATTAAGGGAGTAACTACTTAAGCACTTTTTTTTTTTTTTAACGCTGGGGAATCCATTTACGGATACCCGGTCGAGGGGGGTAACGGACCGGGTTATGTCGGACTCCGGCGCCTCCTGAGAGGAAGAAGGGGAGAAGAGAAGGGCCGAGGTCCTTCACCTCCCCCAATTTCTCACAGGAGACAACGCCTTGAAAAAGGCGCGCGAAGCACTTGCCCCGCAGAACGACTACCGACTAAACCCCATCGAGCTCCACCACACCGACTGCACGAAACTTACGGTACCGCGATGCGCGCCGAAAGTCTCGCCTTAGGCGGTACCCGTACTAATGTTAAGACGGGATTTCATCCCCGGGAAAATCCCGTAGAACCTCGTCTCGGGAGACACACCGTGAGCGGCGCACAGGAGCCACCTTGCACCGCTTCACCACCGGAAACTACTTAAGCTACGAACGTTTTTAATATATGTAGTTGTATAGTGCATATCCTTTGATGGAAGATCTAAATCGATTAATATATTATTTTATTGTGTTTCGTATTAAAACAATAAATGCTATTTAATTAATATTTTGATTGCGATTATTTTAATAGGATAAGAATAAGCAACATTATACAACGTTATACATTATGGTAATTTTTTTAGTGATGCCCTGCGACTGGGTCCCGGTGAAGATCTGTTTAACTTCTTAGCAGACTGCGTGCAGGATTTTTTGGTTTCACAATCTATGGAAAAAGAAACCTTCTCTTTGGGTAAGCTCATCTTTGTACTTAAAAGAGGCTTATGGAGAGTACTTAACGGAAGAGAGCAGCTTGGCTTTGTGCCTGACTTTGCTGTCCTCGATGGGCCACGGGAACCGCTCACCATCAGATGGGGCCTATGCTTGTCTGCTTACAAGGGCAATAAACAAAAACTTATTTTCTCAAAATTACTTCAGGGTTCCAAATGTACATTTACTGGTGGTAGGACCCCTTGTGAGTCCGCACGAGTAGGTTGCACCAACCGTGAAGCAGTAATGCGTTTCGGTTCGAAGGGCGGGGCAGCCGTTGTAACTATACTTGAGACCTTAGAACTTATATCTCGAGGTAGTTGACGCATTTACGTTGTAAATGTCTATGGGTTCTAGTAACCACTTAACATCAGGTGGGCTGTGAGCTCGTCCACCCATCTAAGGAACAATAAAAAATAAAAATGTAAATATTTTGAAATAAATATACGATGCTATTGATAATTTCAGGTTTCACATTTTCGTTTCCTATGAGGCAGCATTCGATATCCTCTGGAGAACTAATCACTTGGACGAAGAGCTTCAACTGCGGCGGAATGGACGGGGTTGATGTGGCTGCCCTGCTGCAGAGGTGCCTTAGCGCCAGGAGTCTGGATGTCACCGTGCGGGTGCTCCTGAATGATACAACTGGCACTCTGGTCGCTGGAGCTCATATCGATCGTAACGTTGGAGTAAGAGCTTCTTCAGTTCAATAATTGCTTTGAATAAATACCGGTCAACCATTTTTAACTCGAGATATAACGTTTTTTAAGGTTTTGTTTATTAAGGTATTTAGACTCTATAATAGATACACATTAAATCAAACGATACTTCGATTTCATATGATAAAAATTAGAAAATATTTGCCTGTGTGTTAGGCAGTTCTATGACTCATTAATGTTGTAAGGATATACACATTAACAATAAACAATTTTTTTTGTATTGTAGTTATATATATTTTTTAATACGCTTTTATTAGCTTCAGACGTATGTATGTTTGTAACGGAATCTTTGAACATGATTTTGATCCCCTTCAAAACGTCGGATTAACTCGAAATTTGGTATACTTATTAAGGACCGATGACAATTCAATTTAAAAAAAAAATTGAAATCCAACTAAAAAATAGAAAATAAATTTTTATAAATTTATTTTCTATTTTTATAAATTTATTTTCTATTTTTTAGTGTTGGATTTTCTATAAAAGCGTATTTTGTAAATTTTTTTAAACTGTTTTTTTTTTTATACAGATCGGCGTGATTCTGGGTACCGGCTCAAACGGGTGTTATATGGAGCGCGCGTCACGAGTCCTCCATTGGGAGCGTCCTCACTCCGCAGTGCACGATGTGTGCATCGACATCGAGTGGGGTGCCTTCGGCGATAACGGCTGCCTCGACTTCCTTCGCACAGAGTTCGACGACGAAGTGGACGCTAAGAGTCTGCTTGTCGCTTCTTTTACGTGAGAGCATTTTATTGACTAGTGAAACGAAGCTGTGAAAAGACAGCGACTCATCTGTGAGTGGTCACTGTTGTTCAAGCCCACTGAGTTTCTAGCCGGATCTTCTCAGTGGGTCGCGTTTCCGATCCGGTGGTAGATTCTGCGAAACACTGCTCTTGCTAAGGCCAGTGTTAGCAACACATCCGGTTTGAGCCTCGTGAGCTCACCTACACGTCAAGGAGAAGCTGATATAGCCAGTTTTTTTTCCCTCCCTTTGCTGATAGCCTTGAGAGGCTATTTCAGCGTAACCTTAACTAGTAGGTGAGCTCACGGTGCTCAAACCTGACGACGTTACTAACACGAACCCTAACAAGAGCCATGCTTCGTAGAATCTGCGACCGGATCGGAAACACATCCTACTGAGAAGAGCCGGCGAGAAACTCAGTGGGCTGTGTCTATGGGTTAATTCGCTCGTCGGGCTCTTCGTCGCAAGCGACGGGTTCGACGAGAACGACGGCCGGTGCTTGAGATACCTAAAAGCACCGTTAGTGGATCAGGAGGATCCGAAATGACGTGTTTTGGGTGACGTCGACTGCCATTCTGTCCGCAGGATCGGGAATGTAGTTACCGGCGGCCACGATGAGAGGGTTCTCGAGTCGTGCCGCTTTGTCGAAGTGAGGGCATAGCATAGGTAGGAAAAAAAAGTTGTTCATGGACGTCAGCAATATCAAGAGCACAGCCGAGCCGCTACCTACCTATGTAATAAATAACTTCACTTAAATAAGATTTTCTTTTTAAAAGTCTGTGTTTTTTTTTGCAGTTTCGAAAAGTACATAGGAGGCAAATATCTCGGGGACCTATTGACTTTTACTTTGAGTGCGTTGGCGCGAGATGGTCTGTTTCCAGCTGATCCTAATTTCCGTAAACTGCAGACATCGCATGTCAGTTTGTTCGAAGAGTAAGTCCAATATTATTTTCAAACTGGCATTATTAATGGCAAGACTACTGGTATAATTGGCAATTCAGTTTGATAAATTGTGTTATAGTTCGATTTCTTTTTTAGTAACAAATCGCTCCCATACTTTTTCAAAGAGTATATTTATCAATGCTACCTCAGATTCCATGACAAAAATAAAAACCGGAGAAAATGCTATCTTGGGTCTTTTTGAAAGATGGACTTTACATGAAGTTACTGTTTCTTCTGATGTGAAGAGATTTAGGAATCACAAACGTACATATAACATTATAGTACAATCTGGACATTAGTCATGCACTAATGTTGGATAAATAACTAGCATCTAATCCATAATTTCCGAACGATTTCTTTGACAGAATCGCTTGCATCGTGCAATATGCACGGGCAGCACGTTGTCCGCCAAGTACGCCTTTACCAGTTTTATTATTTTTACAGAGAGAGCTGCGCCGGCGAAGTGTCTCGCACATTGTCAGCGCTCCGCGAAGCCTGCAATTCAGATTTGTTGAGCACAACAGACGCCCTTGTAGCGCAGTATGTGGCGCACGTTATATCTAACCGAGCTGCCCAACTTGTGTCTGTTTGTAAGTGTACACTTTAGTTTTTAACCAGGTCCAGAAAAGGAGATTTTATGTTCGATTGCACGTTTTTTTTTTCTAGTGTGTTCTTCGACGATTTCTCTATCTTGTCACAAAATCAAAGGTATTTTATAATTGTTTATCATTTACAAGATGAGATAAGTGCAATGGACACGTCCTTACGGATCCATCAAATCCAATAACCCTTGCGTTAGACACCTTTAGCTCTAATACTAGGAGCAGGCTGACTCCGGTAACCGTACTCGTCAAACTCGACAAAGAGGTCGACGTGCAACCTAGCCTATGCATCAGCCCGTTGAGTTTCTCGCTGGATCTTCTCAGCGGGTCGCGATTCCGATCCGATAGTAGATTAACTCGCGAAGCAGCTACTCTTGAGTTATTAGGTCTCTATCGGAGGCGTTCGGATAGCTGTTAGCAAATCTCTCCATTCCTGACTGAGCCCTTGCTCGTCCACCTGCCCTATTAAAACTGAAAAGGCCTCCGGGCCAATCTTTTAAACATAAAAAAAGAAGTGCAATGGGCAGTCTCATTTATACATAAACAAACAGGGCAAAAAAAACAATAGAATAATAATGGAGTTTAGAGAAAGAGATATAGAAAAAGTCACTCAACTATTGCGCTACTTGTGTGACAATTCTTCGATTTATTTCATCCAGGTATCTCGACATTACTCAAACGTATGGACAGGCCGTACGTGGCGGTGGCAGTTGACGGGTCCGTGTTCAAACATCACCCTCGTATCGCAAAGCTCATGAATAAATATATAGCATTGCTAGCCCCAGCTCATCAAGTGAGTATATATACACGTAATGTTTCCTTAAAATGTGGACTATTTTTGCATAAACTTTTTGATTACATACGCCTATATGGCTACCGGAGCTCATAGATAAGACAATCATTTTTTCCTCTACTTATAGGGCTATTCTAACTACTAGAGAACTTGGTAATACTAGCTCTAACAAGAGCAATAAAATAAAAATAAAATAAAGTACTTCACTGAATCTACCACCGGATCGAATTGTGACTCACTTTGTTTTTTTTTTACAGCTTAGATGGGTGGACAGCCCGCCTGTTGTTAAGTGGTTACTGGAGCCCATAGACATCTACAACGTAAATGCGCTACCCACCTTCAGATATAAGTTCTAAGATCTCAGGTATACTTACAACGGCTGCCCTACCTTTCAAACCGAAACGCATTACTGCTTCACGACAGAAATAGGCAGGGCGGTGGTACCTACCCGCGTGGACTCACAAGAGGTCCTACCACCAGTAATAATAGTTTTAAGCACCACATACATTTTAGCATACATTTTTTTGTTTTCAGTTTTCACTGATGATTGCTGAGGACGGTAGCGGAAAGGGTTCAGCCTTGACAGCGGCTATCGCAGCTCGTATGGCTACTAGAGGCGTAGCGAGGTTATAATCGACGAATTTTAATTCATTTACGTTATATTTAGTTCATGATCTTGTCAAGACGGACGTCGCTTCCTCTTGATTTAGTTTTACGGTTATAATTATTGCTTAGAGTGCCTAAATCCGCGTCCAGACTACGCTTTAATATAATAGCATATAGTATATAGCTCATAGCATAACAATATCCCACACCATACATTGTTATGGACACGTTCACACTGTACTGTACTATATATTATTGGCTAAGTATAGGCTGCTATACTATAAGGCACTATATATAGTATAACGTAGTCTGAAAGCAGCTTAATGTGTTACATGTTTCATTGAAAGAATGTCGCAACTTTTAATTTACGCATTCATTGACATGTTCGCACTTTAGTTGTCTAGTGATATGGATCTTTTTGAAAAAGTTTATGCGTGTGTTTTAATACGTAATAATGTGATTAACGTAGTTTGTAACTTTATCAAACAATATCGTTAATTGAGCAAAATGATTGATCGATTATTACCGTTACGATATTGTGAAATAATACATAATTAAAGTGTGATTATCGGTTAGCGAAAGCGTGTATGTTTACTTTGTGATTTAGATTAGAACCTATTGTACAAATCGACAGAAGTTGATCTGTATTTAACTACATTTTATCTTTATTTTAGTATGCTTTAATACATTGAAACATTATGTTTTCCTCGAAAATTATCGAGAAAAACGTCGCTATCAATAACTTCACTAGAACCCGAATTGTTTACATTATCTTAAGCTGTAGAACAAGATAATTGAACATGGGAAATAATACATAATTAAAATGTGATTATCGGTTAGCGAAAGCTTGTATTTTTACTTTGTGATTTAAATTAGAACCTATTGTAACTATTTTAAGGTTTCTGTTTAATAAACAATAAATGCAAATCGACAGAAGTTGATCTGTATTTAACTACATTTCATTTATATTTTAGGATGCTTTAATACATTGAAACATTATGTTTTCCTCGAAAATTATCGAGAAAAACGTCACTAGGATCCGAAATGTTTACATTATTTTAATTTTTAAGCTATAAAACAAGATAATTGAACACGGGACAAAGGTGCGTTTCGGCATGAAATTTAAAAGCCGCGTGATGTAAATTGCGATAGTTAAAAAATTTAAGTGTCAATCTGTTTCTGTTTAAGTAAAAAATTTAATCCATTGTAAAAATTAAACGCATACTCCGTCCCTTAAGTCGATGTACATCTTTGGCGGTTCTATTGATAGCGGTGATTAATGGTTCAGGGCGTTATAGGAAGTGAGATAATTATAATAATTAAATAACATAACTAGTTACTCCCTAGCGTTTATTTGCGACCCAACTTAAAAAGTATATAAATAATAGTTTAAAAAAACTAACTAAATACGCTTTAATAGAAAATCGAACTAAAAAATAGATAATAAATTTGAGTTAAAAATAGTGTAAGAAAAAATGATTTTATTGTAAAAAAAGCGTAGGTTGCATGGCATCAGTAATTATAAATATTTTATGAACAGATATGAATAGCAGGGTTATTTTGATAATATCCTGAAAAGCACCCCACGGTTTTTTACAATAAAATTATTTTTTCTTACACTATTATATATAAAAGCGTATTTTGTTAGTATTTTTAAACTACTATTTATTTTTCATTTTTAGTTGTATTTCAATTTTTCCAATTTTTTTTAATATTGAATTGTCATCGGTCCTTAATGAGTATACCAAATTTCGAGTTAATCCGGCGTTTTGAAGTGGGTCAAAATCATGTTCAAAGATTTCGTTACATACTAACATACATACGTCTGAAGCTAATAAAAGCGTATTAAAAAGCAACGGCGGGCGCAGCCACATGTTATGACTATGCATACTTTTCTTTACATAACAACCTGTGTCCCTACACATCTAAAATTATTTAAAAAAAAATTATGATTTCAGTCTCTATTATATAGTTTCCCAGTTTAATTTCTAAATGCTGAACTGAATATTTATTTAGTAGTGCGGTCTGACCGTGTGTCTTTAATGTGGTATTTTCTGCAATATACTTGATCTTAAATGACAGTGAAAATTAATCATAGCTGGGCGGGAACCACGATTGTTCTAAGATTAAAATATAAGTCCTAGTATAATCGATTTTAGATTTAAATTTTTTGATTGTACGTATAATTTTATTACACGGCTCTGCAATGCTATAATAGGGAATAATCGAATAATTCGTATTAATATAGGTACCTACGTGATTGTAATGGTAAACTATTTCTTAGTTATGGGACTATGAGTAGCTCGATAATTATAAGATGTATAGTAAAATTTTAAGCGGCTCTGTAATGTGATTGTTATTATGATATTGAATTCAATCATGTTTAAAATGATTTCAACGAGAATTTCATATAATAATAAATTATTAGAATAAGTAGATTTATTTTTTTATTATTGAAGGATTACTGGTGGCCCGGAGGCCTTTCCAGTTTCACCAGGACAGGTAGGCGAGCAAAAGGCTCAGCCAGGAGGCGTGGGATTTGCTAACAGCAGCCCGAGCGCCTCCGAAGAAGACCTAGCAACTCAAGAGCAGCTGCTTCGCGAATGAATCTACTACTGGATCGGTATCGCGACCCGCTGAGAAATCCGGTGAGAAACTCAGCGGGCTGATGTTTGGGTTAGGTTGCACGTCGACCTCTTTGCCGAGTTCGACGAGTACGGTTACTGGGATCCCTAAGCCTGCTCCTAGTGTTAGAGCTGAAGGCGTCTAAGGCAAAGGTTTATTGGCTCTAAGGGATTCGTAAAGACGTGGGTAGATTTTGTGTGGACATCTGTGTCTATGACTCTCAGGACAAGTTCGTCCTATACTGCTGTAGATTGCTGTAAGTTTATTATATGTAATAATAATGTTAACTACATTTAAGTTGTCATGAAAACGGTGGGATAGCGATTTATGTACAACAAAGTTTTAAATTGAGTAACATAATGAATATTACTTAAGTATTGAGTATATTGTGGCCATTAGTATAATCGTGCTCGAGGGAAAGCTTCGTCGAAGACTCTATTCCGTAAAGCTCATTTTCAGCTCTAGCAAAACTATGGTTGAGGTCCGGCGATTTTTTCCAGAAACAAAATAAATAAAAATCTATTTAAATGTTTCACATTGTAATAAATATTAATTGTTTTAGGTGTACGACTATTTTTAGATTATGTTTTTTGTTTAAATAATTTATCTAGAAACTGCAATTGTTGTGTTCATGGACTCCAGTCACCACCAATGTGAGGTCCGTGGACCACCTATCTAATGAAATAAGAAAATGTTTTGATGATTACATTTTCGAATAAAAGGAATGTCTATCTTGTCTCTGAATACAACAAGATGTTTTAGTAGCAACATAAAATAATATGATTATATATTAAGATATTAATGAATTCTAAAAATATTATATTGTTAATGTAATATAAATGTAAATCAAACATATCGTGCCATACTAATATTCGTGAAGAAATATATGATAAAAAATATTTATTTTTGAAAATATAGTAGTTTTTATAAGTTAACGTTCATTAGTGAGAGCTCAGAGCATCATTCTATCTCTCTCGCACTCAGTCACTCTTCTAGCGTGACGTCAATGTTCATTATAGGTATGCTTAGTCGTTTGAGAATAATTATCTTAAGCCTAGATTCAAAAAGTTTCTAATTTATTTCCGAATGGAATTCTTATATCTTTAAATTTAAATTTAGGAAGACGTAGCTTGTTTAATTTAAAAAATAAATAGTCGACGTCCCTATTGACTAGAGCCGTAGATATTGATTGATAAATTGAGAATTTTGTTGACTGAGATGTGTAATGCTTAGGAATACTTTGTAATGTGATATTTTAAGCGGAATATTTTTAGATTTATTTTATTATAGTCGATACCAGTGTGACACGTTTTCCTTGAACTTGACCAATAAAGGCAAATTCATTTTTTTCTTTTACCTAGTCCCTAGTAGTCTATGGGGCTATTCCAGCTACTAATGCATTGGTGGGCGAGCTCACGAGCTCAACATATGCTATGAGGATTTGCTGGCTCTGGCCCTAGCAAGACTAATGCTTCGCCGAATCTATCACCGGATCGGAGTCGCGACCCACTGAGAGGATATCTGTGGGATGTATTTGCATTTATTACACAGCCGTTAGTTAAAAACGCATTTGTTTATTTTAAAACTAATGTTGTTAGGGAGTCTGCACTAAATTTGTTGTAACTAAAAACGTGTTTGTTTTAATTTTAAGGTTATCTATAAATTTGTTTGAAATGTTAATGATAATGAAATACAGGATATTATATATTTGTCATGTTTTGTTTTTCTTTTCGTTCATCCTTAACTTTGCAACAAATTCAATTTATATTTCAGTTTGGTATTTTTTTGTTATATTGAGGGTAGAAAAAACCGATTCATCACTGATTGACTGCTATGATTAGCGGCTGGATTATAGCTTATAATTTACATTGTTTTTTCGGCAAATTAAAACGATTATAATGCAAAAGAACCTTCAGAAGCTTCTATAGCTTAATAGGTAAGAAAACGAGTGATGTGATTCATTAAAAGTTTTTGGTGGCAACGTTATGATTAGGTGGTAGGAGCTCTTGTGAGTCCGCACGGATAGGTATCACCACCCTGCTCATATCTGCCATAAAGCCGTTGTAACTATACTGATATCTTAGAACTTATATCTCTAGGTGAGTAGCGCATATACGTTGTAGATGTCTATGGGCTCCAGTAACCACTTAACACCAGGTAAAAAAAAACGTTATGATTAGCGATTGGATCATGTGCCTTGTGTTTTCCATTACTAATTTAATGAATAGTGGAAAATAGGATTTGAGAAATTCGAGAAGATAGAAGGGTAAAAAGGTAGATAGGTTAGATATTGAATGATGCGATACACCTGGATTCAAATTCTGTCGCTGGTATCAGTTTTCCTAATTAATCCTGTCATGTGTTCAAGTTTAATGAAGACCTATTTGTAATTAGAGTTTATGAATTTGAATTCAGGATCTAGGATTTGCTCCGTCGTAGAGATTTTATCCCACTCACCTAAAGCGAGTCTTGGTATGTGAAGAGTAATGTAGATTTTCACGACAACCCCGAAATCAAGGCACTACGTAGTACTGCTGAAGACAGCGTCAGAACGCTTCTTTGAATAAGCGGCGCGACGCGATAATTCTATTATCGTAGCCTCCTCTAATGTACCTGATCCAGACCATGGGGCAACCCGCAATCGCTACCACCAAATCATGTCATAACGGGTCAGGTCCGATCCCACAGGTCAGAGCTCAACGTGCAACCTACCCATAGACACAATCTATCGAGTTTCTTGTCAGATTTTTTTCAGTGTGTCGCGATTACGATCCGATGGTAGATTCAGCAAAGCACTGCTCTTGCTAGGTCTTTTTTTTTGTCAGTAGGAAAACTCCGGACTTCCGCCCTCCACTAAGGACGGTGGGCGGGGCATGCCGGAGTCGAACTGACTAAACCTCCTGTCACTCAATAACCCACGTCCGAACCTCGCATGACACAGAAGTCGTGAAAAGGCAAAGGGGGGAGTGTGAAGGGAAAGTGAGCGTTTAGTGCGGAGTACATCTCTCCCATCACCCTCCCTCTCGGGACGCCGGACCGGCGTTCGTCCTGTTGCTAGGGTTAGTGTTATTAAGTTCTCTCAGACTGAGCCCTGTGAGTTTGCCAAACAAACGCAAGATTAATTACCATTTCTTTATTAAATCAAATACGTTAAACCTTTGTTTGTACTTAAATGACGTCATTATATGTTTTATTTAAACAAATAGCTAAGCCTATATCTTTATATTCCTACTCTGTGTACTATTCAAATGTTTATGACCTTTTATAATTTCAACTCAAAGAAGGTAAGTAGTCATGTCTTGAGCATTTTTAAGGTTTATTTATCAATGCGGTGTATAATATGATACTCAGGTCGGTCAGAAACAAGTAAAAAAAATTTTATTTTAATAAATAATAAACATTTGTGAAGGGGCAGAAGGGGTGACGTTGATAGATGGATAAAAGAGTTTCATGTGACAGGTTAATTTTTTTGAGGCAACGGCTCCACTTTCTTTCTGCCATTGTTGATGTCAACGCCTTAAAAAGCGATAACATTTTCAATTAATTACTAAAAAATAACTGATATGAATATTTAAAATATATTTCAAGGTATAAAATTGGTAAATATTTTCTAAGCTTTTTTTTTTAAAGCAATGGTTATTGAATTGCGCTAAGTAATCGAATTTAGTTCATATTGGAATAATAAAAGAAACACGTAGAAATTAATTTAAAGTCTCACTCGAGTAACTCAAGTAAGTAAAATAAGTTTTGCTCAAGTAAAATAGACATTAAAACGTAATAATTTATTAGTACTTATAGTTTATGGACGAATACAACAAATATCAAAAGTTGTTTGAAATTGAGTGTTGTTGTTACATCTTGTCACTTTTACTTCCACTTTAATGTTATTAAACACAATATATATTATTTAGATAATATAAATTACTTAAAAAAATAATAAAAGTATAAAAATAATGTTAGTTTTAATTTTAATTTAACGATCTCTTGTAGTATCGTTTAAATTTCAATTATTTTTAGACTGTTAGAAGAGCAAAGAGTCATAATATTATAAATAAATACATAATAAATTTATAATAATATTATAAATGTTACTACATTATATTTACAATAATATTATAAATGTAGCTTGATTGCGGGACAGTTGTTGAAGAATAGGCTTAGGTGAATTAATCTAATTTTATTTCCGTTCGTTCCTTGTAAAATATAGTTTTTCAAACGGAATTTATGACAACTGTCCCCAATATCGTCCTATGTTTAACGGACTATAGCAATTGTGAAAAAATTACTTGCTATTGTTAATACTAATAAATATACTACTAGTAACAATAGTAAAAATAAAATGTAGTAGTAGTACTAGTAATATTTACCAATAATTTTAATGTATTCAGCTTAAAGTACCTAATAATAGTCATATATGTATAATCGCAGAATGTACTGAAAAAATCAATTTCAGTCAAACATTTTCATTTCTTAAATGTCAAATTAAGGGTGCGTTTCTCCGCTCCGCTGCCTAGCTCCACTCCGTTGGATAGGCACCCTTAATCTAATCTAGGTTTTAAAATTAAACATTAACAATAGGATGCATCTTCGTCGATCTCCGGGAGGTACTCCATCATGAGACTTCGACTTTCTCTCGTACTCTCCTCAGGATACTCTGAAGCTCTGATGCCGAAGTCGTCTTGTACTGGAACAAATACATCATCAATAAACTAACAAATTTAGGAAATATAATTAGAACGATCCAAATTGTAACATTATCATAACTAGAGAGAGAGAGAGAGAGAGAGAGAGAATACACTTTATTGCACACCAAAACACAATTTACATTCAAAAAACAATAACTAGTGGTCTAGTGGTCAAAATTCGACCATAATTAATTAAATTTATAAGTTAGAAAATTATTATGGTTTATTATCAAAAACTATACTTCTAGAAGTAAAGGTTTCGCCAAGGTTACGCTATAGACCAATAATATAAAGACAAACAATATTAATCTATTCTCAATTAGAGCACAGACTTTTTGGCGGGAACGCGAGGAATTAAGTTGTATGATTTGTTTTATTTTGTCTATTTAGTGTTTCTTCAGGTTTAAATATGTAATAACGCTGGTTTATTAACTGATTAGTATCTGTGAAAGTGCACAAATGTGGGAAAATGAAACAAAGCCTCTGAACGTAACTACTCGGGATCCTCCAAAAAGTCCACTTAAAAAAATCTCAGTAAATGACTACCATTTTACTGATTTTATATTTCATCCAATATCATCACATCTCATCTCAACTCATTTCATTTTATTTCATGTCATTTAATTTCATTTCGTTTTCATTTCATTTCATTTCATGCCATGTTTCATATTAATCAGCCTCATTTCATTTCACATAATATCATTTTTCATGTAAATAAGTTTTCATTAAAATTAAAATAGCACTAGACCTAAAGTTCTTAGTTACCAGGTCATAAAATCCCTTAAAAAAATACTTTAACAATAAACAAAACAGTAAAATGCATGTGTGGGTCAAATACATGGTAGTGTGTGTAATGTTTTATTTATTGATTTAACATTAAATTTTAATGTATTTTTTGTGTATAATTAAAAAAAAAATTAGCAGGTTGCACTCCTTCTCTATATTCTCTATAAGTGTGGGAAATTTCATACTCCTCCGTCGGCGCAATCTTCGTAAAAAGGGGTACAAAGTTTTTGCTTCACGTATTAACATATTTAGATTTAAAGAGTTTCAAGATTTTATCATTAAGCTATTTTATGTTTTTGGATCTCATCCTCCAAACTCTGACGCAAGATTATCTGGTTAAGGCAAATGGATGTGAGATGATGCAGTGCAAATCGTCAGAGGCTTAGTATCTAAAGCTATGACGGCCTCACCGTGAACTCCACTCACCCCAGACACGTTCCTCTGGACCAAAATTTGGCTGTACAGTCGTTTCCCCTCATCCTGGCCCAGTGCCCTCTCCAGCTGAGATCTGGACAGCGCGAATAGCTGGTGTCCCGACATCCTCAGCTGGCGTTGGGCGGCATTGCTGAAACCCTTTGCTTCGAGCCATTCCACAACCTCGTCCGGATTCGATTTCTGAAATAGTTTTTTTTTTATTGCGCTTGTAGGCAGACGAGCACGCGGCCCACCTGATGGTGAGTGGTTACCGTCGCCCATGGACTACAGCAATGCCAGCGGCAGAGCCAAGCCGCTGCCTACCGCTTAATAATCTCCACAAGCCTCGTTTGAAGAAGGACATGTCATAGCGCTCGAGAAACACCGTGGAGGGGAGCTCATTCCATAGCCGGATTATCAGATGATTAAAATTATTTTGTTGTAAGATACCGAAATGTTTGATTCAGTGAAGGTATTATTAATTGGGGATGTAATAGCTTGTATAATAGTCGAGAAATTTCTTACCTGATCAATGAATATATCTGGAGTCTTTTTGATGTCGAGTTTGTTTCTTCTTTGCTGTATCTGGGGCAGTACTAGCTTCAGTTCATCGTGGAGACTGCCACCAGTACTCATTATCGATTTGGTGGCTGTAATATAAAGTTCGTTGTCTAAGTCTACCTATCCCATTGGGCTACCGGCGAGTAAACAGGGAAAAAAGCGGAGGTTTTAGTAATGTAAAATCCCAAGATTACATTGTTGGGTAGTTGAACAGAACTGACTGACTGTTAAAGTTTTAATAGTCAATTCGTTTTGTCCATTATTCGGATATTTTCTTAAATTCCATTCCAGTGGTGTAAAGATTATGGTACGGTTTGTATGTGAAAAACATAAAAAAAAACAATTTAACTGTTTTTTAATTTTTAAATAAACTACTACTAATTAGTATTAGTTTCAATCAATTGAATAAGAACTGTCTGATGAACTCATCTTTGTTTAATACTTCACTATTAAATTTTATTGCCTTTTGTTTATTTCACTTTTATACTAAACACAATATTGCAAATTACCCGAGCATAACAATGGCGGAGAATTTTAGGTGCTTGAGAGCAGATGTAGACTTTTTTTTTTCCTCCCTATGCTGATAGCCTTGAGAGGCTATTTCAGCTTCACCCTAACGTTTGTAGGTGAGCTCGCGGGGCTCAACCGGAGAGTTGCTAACACTGACCCTAGCAAGAGCAGTGCTTCGCAGAATCTACCACCGGACCGGAAACGCGACCCACTGAGAAGATCCGGCGAGAAATTCAGTGGGCAAGAGATGTAGACACTAACGCGCATGCGCACTTGTCAGTGCCCGGGGAGAAAAAGTTAGACTTTCTTCCCTGTACAGCGGGACGAAAATCGACCTTTGGGCGTCGGTAGGAGAAAAAATAAGTTTTTGTAACTAACAGGTGCATGCTTACATTTCAAAGTATCAGATTTGATGGGGGGCGGTGATGGCGGCTCCGGGGGTGGAGGAGGCGGCGGCGGGGGCGGTGGAGCAGCCGCCTCAATCTTTGGCGCTGGTTTCTCTGTGAATCATTCGTTACGTGTGAAGACTTTCTTGATACCGTAGTTACTTGCTTATTACTGATGTAGCATTATTTTAAAAAGCCCGTGACCCGATAGGGGAGATACTATCATTAAAAAGATTATGGTTTGTTTTCGATAGCTCGCAAGAAGCTGCATTTTTATCAATATAACGTTGCTATATATAGGTTTCTTCCACCACACTTCCAAACTCTATTGATGTTATCCATTCTATTTCGGTCTTTCGCAAGACCTTTATTGAAACTTATACCTATAGAATTTGCACGTCCGAAGAAGATCTCATAGCTCGAAGGCTTTGCAAATCCATCTAATAGTGAATATTGGGCGAAAAACTCAGCGGGCTGATGCTATGGGCATATGTTACACGTTGAACTCTTCGAGTTGAGTCGGACGCGTACGGTTATCGGGGCCTCTATACCTAGTCCTAGTACTGCAGAAGTCTAATAAAAGTGCTAGTAGAACAGGTGGATCCGTAAGGACGAATATATAGAAATTCCAAATGCAAAATATAATATTTATACTAATGTATTTTTCAGTACGCCACTTAATACCATTAAATATTACGTGACCTAGAAAGAGGTTGTATTCCTCTTTCCTCCTTATATTTTATATAAGGTTGTAGAGGAAGAAGATGTATGGAAATATAAACATTTTTTTAAGGTTAAGCAAAGGGATCTAGTTTTTTTTCTATACAGGCATACGGGCTTAAAACCAACTAGGGCTCGTTGACCAAAATGTGATTAACGTCTCGTGACAATGGTTAAAATCTGAATATACCCTGAAGGGTAAATACAAACGCATTTTTTAATGCAGAAATAATTCAGTGCAAACTCACAATATATGTCGTTTTACCACTACCATGGGTTTATGTCACGATTTTGTTTTGACTTCGAGGATTTTCTATTTCACTACTTATTTTGGATATGGTCACAGCTGCGGTCAAAGCCTATCGTATATGCGAATTTTATTAAACAAATAATAAAGGTTATATGAAAGTATCTCCCCAAAATGATTAATTGATTAATCAGACATTAAAACGAAGCTAAAACAAACACAAACTTACCGCGCAACGACACAGTTCCGAAGCAAAGCGTTTTTGCACACAGCACACACGAACACACAAATTAGGTATTAAATTAATAATAACACGCAACAATGAAACTTTTTTTTATCAGCCTTTTTAGATAAGGCCGGTTGTTTGAACTGTCCGAAAATTTTGATTGTAATGACTGATTGTGGATATCTATGATTCGTTTGGTATAAAAGGCGCCACCATGTTGCTCAAGTTATAAGTCGTCGCTACGGATGTGTTGAGGACGGCACAGCAGGCCGGAGATACATCCAAAGCGATTTGATTAAGGAAACGAATGTGTGTTGTGTAGTAATTGATCATTAGAAAAAAAGTTTATTAATACAAAAAAAAATAAAAAAATATTTTTATTAAAAACTCATTTTACTTTCGAATGTTTTTGAATAAAGCCTAACTAGGAATAATTCAAATTTGTTTCTATGAAAATTTAGTTTTGTAAATATTTTATAAATAGCTTGTTCCGTGTTCGAGTTTCGTGAATTTCAAGAAACGTTCGGAAACTAAGGATGGAACTCTTTTTAGAAATACACAATATAAATATTTTTTTAAAGAATTTAATGTATAAATAGTAAATACAAACATGATTAAAATATAATATGGCGAAGTGAACGAGCCGAAAGCAATTAAATTATAAAGATATATTTCGGTTCGTACACTCCGTTTCATATTTCGATATTACAATCTCTTCAATACAAAAACATGGCCATATTTTATTTTCACATAAAACTATTTTTGATTTGTGTAAACCTTTTTTTTCAATGAGTTAAATAGACTCTTTACAATATAACAGATAAAATATTAAGTAAAATGAAAACTAAAATAAAAAAATATCGATTCTAAACGTTTATTATAAACATAGAAAAAAATTCAGACTTTGTTTGAATTAAGAATGGGGACTCGAAAGAATGAAATGGATGTAACATTACCGCGAACCAAGTCAATGTTTTTAGGTTGTAATTATTTGTATTAGCCTTTATATCAGGTCTATAATGAGCAGAGGGCACTCTATTGTGTGAGAATCGCAGTTTGAGTGTTTTTATTTTAAATTAGGTTGGTAACGACTAAAATATTTAGTACACAATCCAATGATAATCTAACATGAACATTGAAACTTGAAAATACATTTGGCCGGCCGCAAACATCAACAATCTTTGCGCACGAAACCTTAGACGCTGTTTGGTATTCGCGCATTAGAACTGTCCAAGTATACAATGATCTCTGCTTGGAAAGTCTTACGAATTTTAAGCACGAATGATTCCATGAAAAAAAACAAATCTAAATGCAACAATATGAAACAATTATTATGATTGAAAGAAAGAAAAAAATAAAACAGAAAAAACACAACATTTAAAGCATTACAAACAGTTTCACACAACAGCAACATGTAACGTTTAAGCAAGAACGGAAAACTATATTTAAGGGCTTGTTCCGATATTAACGCCATCCATCTTTAAAAAAAATATTTTATTCTTTTTATCATGGAGTTTGTACATGAAGTTGGTCTCAATGTGCAACTAGCAAAAAGGCCTTTCTCTTTATTATTCGTGTATAAATGGTAATTAAATTTGATGAACAATATTAAAAAAAAAGAAAATACATTCTATTTCGATAACGACAAGGTATATTTTTGTGACAGAAGTTCTGAGGTAGAAATCTAGCTGGTAAATATAAGTAGAATAACTCAAAATCAAACTTCATTTGTTACACAGTAATTATTAATTTTTAATTTAGTAATTTATATCAATGCGCAATCGACAGGAGCACAATACGAAATAGTCTAATATTTTTAAAACAAGGTTACGGAAAGTGAAAAAAAAAACAAAAATATACTACTCGATAAAAGCTACAAATTGATATAGTACTTTAAAGTATAAAAAATATATTATAGATATACCAGCATACAATAAATATTTACTTAATGTAAAATTATAGAAAAAAATATGACTAAGATTTTATTAAGAATTTAATACGGCACGTACAGTGCAGTGTGACGGTTTTAGATTGACGAGGTGGGAGGGAACAAAATAAATAACAGGTATATATTTACTCTCTGCTTTACTTTGAAATTTTTCATACTAAACGCTTACCGCGGTTAATGAATTAAAAAAAAATAGCTAAAAAAAACGTCCAAATAAATAAAGTGGTATATACACTTTGTAATTATCTTCGGTGTAATTATTTTCAGTTGTATGAATGTATGAATATTTAATAGGTGAAAGAAAAGATCGAACGTCAGTTTAATCCTAAACAACAGATCTTTTTTTAAAGGGAGTACGTATATTAGCATCGGTGTTGCCATCTCTTAACCGTTAATAATCTCTTAGAAATGCAAATCAAAATAGATTTTAAAATTGAGCACTCGAAGTTCTATATTAAATAACTTTAATACGAACGGACAATGTTAATGTAGATGTTTTGTATTTAAAACAAATCATTATTGAAAACTTTAGCTATTGATGGTAGTGCAACAGAGCTTTAATAAGAACTTTAATCGTAAAAATGGGCTCTCTTAATTATATTACAAAGTTTGTTCGTAAAAAAAAATGTTGTTAAATTAACTATCGTGATTAAGTATCGTTTGAATCGCTTCTGCTGTAGTAAAACCTATTCAAAAAACACCGCGCGATATAACAATGATTTCATGTACATATATGACATCATCTTTATCTATACTAATATATAAAAATCTACAGTGGTTTTTACGGACGTTGTAACTACTGAACCATGCATCCGATTGACTTGAAACTTGGTATCCGTGTAGAAAATACATGTAGTTAATGGATAGGCTAATATTTATATGAGTGTTCGACTTGGAATAATAATAATGTCAATTTTAAATGCCTAGCGAAACGGGCGAGTACGGCTAGTCGTTTCTATTATCGGTTGTCGATGGGTGACGGAGTTAAAAGTATCGGAACTCGCCCTTTTTGCCGAGTCGTTCCCGGCGCACCCAGTCCGCGGCGCCGGGACCTCCCCCGCCCCCTCCGCCTCCCCCACGGACCCCCTCCCTACCCGGTGCCGCAGTGGGACTGCTGCCGCCCGAAGCTCTCCCGCCTCCATCCTGCCAACAACGAGAACTCTGATAACAAAATCTCAGAACTGGATATTCGAAGCGTTCCAAGTTCAATGGCCCGAATCTTGAATTTTCTCATGTGTTATTGAATCCGACCGGGACTCGGATTCGGATCCGGTAGAACAGTAGTCTAACTGACGACATAGCTTAGTAAAAAATCTCTTTCTGCGAACATTCTGAAATCTAAGCTTTCGAAACATCTCTTTCCGTGGGTGTTCTAAAATGCTACTAAGGGATTCGATGGAGGCTAGGCAGCAGCATTCTATGAGTCTAATTCCAGCCTACCAGTGGTGCCAAACGACATTGACAGTATGTGAAGCGTATTTTATAACCGCACGGTTATGTATCACCATTTAGTCTATTTCTGCCGCGAAGCTAACTCGGTTTTAACGGTGAGGCAGCATTTGTGCAATACAACTGGACCTTTGACCTCATGTCTCGTGATGGGTTGCGGGGTTCCCGTTGGAATGGCCTAAGCTGACTTGTTTAAGCCATGTGAGATTGTTTACACATCGCGGATTAAAAACAAAAAGAGTGATTATATTATAAATATTAATCAGAGACAGAATCGCTACCAGAAATTTCAGAGAACTTTCTAATCTGCGGGGGTTAATGTAATACAGGTAATTCATCTGTAACACGTTTTTTTTTAATGCCCTTGTAGGCAGACAAGCATACGGCCCACCTGATGGTGACTGGTTACCGTCGCCCATGGACTTCGGCAATACCAGGGACAGAGCCAAGCCGCTGTCTACCGAAACACGGTTTTATACCACGGTTCCACTTTCACACGAAAAGAAAACTTGCCCAAACCCCTCATAAGACACGGTTTTTTATTGCTTTGATGGGTGGACAAACTCGCAGCCCACCTGGTGTTAAATGGTTACTGGAACCCACAGAAATCTATAACGTAAATGCGCCACCCACCTTGAGATATAAGTTCTAAGGTCTCAAGTATAGTTATAACGGGTGCCCCACCTTTCAAACCGAAACGCATTACTGCTTTTCGGCACACCACGCCACGGCTTTTGCGGGTTTGATTTTTTATTACACGATGTTATTCCTTCACCGTGGAAGTCATTCGTGAACATTTGTTGAGTACGTATTTCATTACAAAAATTGGTACCCGCCTTCGGGATTCGAACATCGGTGCATCGCTCAACACGAATGCAGCGGACGTCTTATCCTTTAGGCCACGACGACTTCAAAATCCTACTTCACAATCCTACGCCACTCCTGCCTATCCTCGGCTGTGTGGATAGCAACGTGGACTGAAGTGTTGAGAGTGAATCGTATATGGTCTGGTTGAACTTCTGCCTTCGGGCCAGCCAGAGTAACATTAGTGCGTAAATGTTAAAAGTACGAACCTGGTAATGTGTGTAGATCGGATTAGGGTAGAGGTGTGGTGACGAAGGCGGCGAAAACGCGGGAGCCACGATGGTGTGTGGCACGTGCGCTGAAACGCCGCGTCTGTTACGTGCCTTCCACCACTTTCTCGAATCGTCTAGAACCTGATACAGAATGTTGGATGAAAGATTACGTCATGAAGTTGAAATTTTGACACGTTGAAACACCATGGAAATAAGTATAAAGGAAGTTAAGAGACCTTTCTCGAAGTCAAACATATTTCAGGACTTAATTTTGTAATACAAATTATAATTTGCTTAATTACTGGTGGTAGGACGTCTTGTAAGTCCGCACGGGTAGGTATCACCACCCTGCCTATTTCTGCTGTGAAGCAGTAATGCGTTTCGGTTTGAAGGGTGGGGCAGTCGTTGTACTATAAAAACTGAGGCCTTAGAACTATTATCTCAAGGTAGGTAGGTGGTGGCATTTACGTTGTAGATGTTTATAGGCATTAGGTGGGCCGTGAGCTCGTCCACCCACTTAACGCATTTAATGTCGAACACACTGCGCTGTGGAGGATCGAGGGCCCGGACTCACGGCGCCGTTGTGCGTGCATTGATCAATATATTGATCTTATAAGATCGCTATTTTACGCATATGTCCATATGCGTCACATAATGCTATCAACACAACGGTGGAAACGGTACATACTGCTGCATAAAAAGAAACATAATTACAAGCCCGGCGCCGTGTCCTCGGTTCCCAAATCTTTCATGGCGCCGTGTGGTTGGCATTAAATGTCTTGAGCAATAAATAAAAAATACAATCAATTTAAACTAGCCGTATTTGAATAAACCCGCAGGAAGCCACTTTTTTTTCTACTGAAATACGTACTTAGCTCATGCTTGAGATTGGGAGAATTTGCTAGAATTCTGAACAAGATTAGAACTTACCTCTAAATACTCTCCCCTAACGACAGTTAATTCTTTATCGTTATTTGCAGTGCGAGGGTAGGTTACGCGCACAACACGGCCTCCCCGGGCCGCAACGCCCCGGGCCCACGCTTCACCCAAATCTGCTGAAAAAATTAATAGTTTATAATATATAATATAATATAATAGTTTATAATATAATAAATAAGTTTAAAAACCCTGTCTAAGGGAGTTTATATTTTTTAGAATAGTCGCTCCCCGATAGTCGAAATTCGGCTATAATTAACTGTAATTAAAACTTTGACAATTATTATGGTTCTATTGTCAAAGACTTCTTTAATCACAGATCTCATCTCCTTTTTATCATCGCACCTCCCGCCATCGGAGCAGAGTTCATCCATATTATCTGGAACCACTGCGTTCATTGACAGTGCGTTTCCAAAGATCTTTTTTGCCACGTACCATCCGGCTTTGGAATGAACTCCCCTCCACGGTGTTTTCCGAGCGCTATGACATGTCCTTGTTCAAACGAGGCTTGTGCAGAGTACTTTATGGTAGGCAGCGGCTTGGCTCTGCCCCCGGCATTGCTGACATCAATGAGCCTTAGTTCAGGCACGGAATGTTATTATTATTATCTTGCTTTGTAAGAGACGCGTAAACAATTTTGAAACATAAGGCTATAAAAATATATTAAACAAAAATTAATTGTGGATTCTCGTTGACTCTTTTGATTGACAACCGACCACTGGTCTGTAGTTTCGTTTTTTGTTTAATCGAAATTTGATGCCTTTGCGATTGTTTATGGACTAATTGCATTCGGAGAACTGTCGAGACTATTGTTTACCTTCATCTCGGTCTGCGGGGCGATACGGGGGCTCTCTGTCGGGCGATGAGGCAGCGGAGCCCGAATCTTCGCGGCCGATTGGTGGTCTCAAGTTATTTCTGAAATTTAATAACAAAATTGCTCATGTATCAAAACTGTACACCTTTTTTTTTCCTACTTGTACTGATAGGCTTCAGAGGAGACTTTAGCTTCGCCTTGATGTGTAGGTGAGCTCACGGGGCTCAAACCGGGCCTGTTGCTAACACTGGCCCTAACAAGGGCAGTGCTTCGCAGAATTTACCATCTGATCGGAAACGCGACCCACTGAGAAGATCCAGCGAGAAACTCAGTGGGCTGTGTCTATGGGTTAATTTACTCGTCGAACACTTCGTCGCAAGCGACGGGTTCGGCGAGGACGGTGACCGGTGCTTGAGGTACTTAAAAGCACCGTTAATGGATCGGGAGGATCCGCAATGACGTGATGTATACTAATGGCGGGTACTGAGAATGGCGGGAATTACATTGGCTTATTAGGTTTCGTATCGGTATCTCTAACGTAATTTTGCTATGCCTTAGAATGGTAAAGTAGGTAATAAATATAACAAATAATCTATTTTCAAGCTTTATGTCGATTAAGCTGATGCTCATTGTTCATAAAGCCAATCGTTAATGACACTGTCTAATTTTCCTTAGACGGGTAGATGAGCTCACGGCCCACAGGTTGATAAATGTTTACAGGAGCCCATAGGCATCGATAACGTAGATACCGCCAGTCATCCTGAGTATCAATTCTGAGTCTCAGTTTTACAGTACAGAATGTTTATCTTGAGACGTGTATAGCCACAGATTACTCCATCTGATGGATAGCTCATTTAATTTTATGTTTTGCTTCAATAGACAAATTTCATTAGGTATAGGAAATATATAAGGATGATAGCACACATTTCGTCATTACAGTAAATTGTAATTCATATAAGTATTCAACACTCAATGTGAAAGGTTGTAGGGATTTTACAAAGGTTTCCAAATTGTCATTTTTGAAACACACAGTAGAGATAAATAAATTACAATCAATCGAAAATCGATTTGTATCATGAATCGATAACATTAAATTGAAAATCGATTTGCGTCGAAAATCGATTTTCAATTAAGATTCTACCTGGCGAACGGAGCGTATTGCTCGTTGTATATCTCGGGTTCCTCTCGTTCGAACGTGAAACCCGCCACCTGCCCGCCCTCGCTCCTTTCCACGCCCCGTTCCATTGTACCCCTGCCCAGCTCGCTGCGTCTGGGCGATGACCTTTACAAAGCGGACGAACACAATATGATTCGCTGACGTCACAAACATGCGACAATTCGAAGACACTACGCATAATTTTTTTGTTGTTGTCGTATATTATGTTAAGAATGATATCGACGCTTGAAAGGCAAACGTGACTAAGCGACAATGCATGAACTTTACAGTAGACAATTTAAAGTTGTAATACCTGAAAATAAAATTTATTTTAACGAATTCAGCTGTAGTAGAATCTAGCTAGTAGCTGTAGGATTGAAATGATTTTAATAGACCTAGAAATATAATTTTTTTGCTCATCGAATATGGTTATTGCCTATTATTTATGTACAAAGCAGTTATTGTTGCTTAGTCACGTTTGCCTTTCAAGCGTCGAATATGAAGTTAGCACGATGTTAAGTTTGCAAGTAGCGCCATCTAGCGTATTGTTTTGATATTTCCAAAATCGATTTTTGCAATGGTCGATTTTATGATCCAACCCATCCATGATCAGCTTAAATACTAATGTTAAGTGCAGTATAAGTTATTTGATCCATTCTCATGAAACATTCAATTGAATACACATTAAATAATCTTTAATTAGATGTTATATTGTTTAGCAAAATGAAACATTAAAAGCATTATGTTGATGTAATTTTCTTAACGACATACTGCATTGTGATGATTTTAAACGTTTCAAACTAATTATACTATTGGCTTTATTATTTATTCGTATATTCACCTGCGTAAAGGTTGGTCATCGACTTGGTAATCTGGAGTCCACCCGTCCATGAAAACCGGTTGATATGGTGGTATCTGTGTTTTCCATTGCTCCCTGTAAAATATATTTTTTTCAAATATTATTTCGTTATCCGATGAACAAGCTGGCTTGGATCCACCTTGAGATATAGAATCGACGACCCAATTATATTATTTAACAACTTTCAAATCTGACAACAGCTAATGATGAATGTCACGCGATAAAAAAAAATTAAAAAGTTTTTCCAAAAAAATACGTCACGTATTTTAGTCAGGCAACATTTAGGTAATGATAAAAGTTACATTGCTTTGCGTTTATTTTGCTATAAGTATTCATATGAAGCTCTAAACAATGAAAATATGGTTTTATAAAATCATTCAAATGTCAAACGTACGAACGAAAGTATTGTCTTAATGTCATTAGTAAAGATTATGTGAGTCGACTATTATCAAAGCTGGCAATGTGACTTTTGGACAATTATTGTTAAATCAGAAAAACGAATTATTGACTTTGTATTCCATTGGCAGTCACAAAACTCTTCTGAACGACATCTTAGATAAATAACAGGTTAAGTTAATACTTTATTTAATGCAGGTTTTGAACCGTATTCTTTGAAGGAGACGATTGATATTCAAATCAATCTGTATTGCCATATCAATAACAATTTTTTTGTCCAAATGCACAGATTGCCACCTTTGATAATAGACGACTCATGTAGCCTATGAATAGTCACACGGCATCAGTCATTTGCTTCAACTATCAAACTCAAACGATTGTGATAGCTGGGGACAAATCACCTGTGAGCTTAGTGCGTGTTTTTTCTAACGTTGTCGATAGCGTAAAAGTTAACTCAAATTTGTATGCAGTTGGAACAGCGCCCCTAGCGGCAAACGTAGCCAAACATTCCAACTCCATGCAAATTGAAGTTAACTTTTACGCTATCGAGAACGTTAAAAAACTCATACTAAGCACACTGGCCCCCAAACCAAGAATACTACAGTACTACAGAACCCAGAGACTTATAAACGTTTTGAAGTCGTCGTGGCCTAACGGATAAGACGTCCGGTGCATTCGTGTTGAAGCGATGCACCGGTGTTCGAATCCCGCAGGCGGGTACCAATTTTTCTAATGAAATACGTACTCAACAAATGTTCACGATTGACTTCCACGGTGAAGGAATAACATCGTGTAATAAAAATGAAACCCGCAAAATTATAATTTGCGTAATTACTGGTGGTAGGACCTCTTGTGAGTCCGCACGGGTAGGTACCACCGCCCCGCCTATTTCTACCGTGAAGCAGTAATGCGTTTCGGTTTGAAGGATGGGGCAGCCGTTGTGACTATACTGAGACCTTAGAACTATGTCTCAAGGTGTGTTACGCATTTACGTTGTAGATGTCTATGGGCTCCAGTAGCCACTTAACATCAGGTGGGCTGTGAGATCGTCCACAAATCTAAGCAATAAAAAAAAAAGAAGCTATATGCGTTGAAATATATAAATAAATAGATATTTAAACATCCAGACAAAGAACAAACAAGCCTGCTTATCACACAATTGTTTGGCCGATGTGGAAATCGAATCGACAACCTTAGACCCAGCGTCAGGAGCGTTAACTATTGCGCCATCGAATGAGTCAACAGATTGAAACAGAACATACTAGAAGGAGACAAAAATATAACCAATATGTTACCATAGTATCATAATTTTGGTAAATACATATGAAATTTGGTTTTTGTAGTGTGCGTTTCGTGAAATATTATCTATATATCTTTTCTTTTTTTTGCTTAGATGGGTGGACGAGCTCACAGCCCACCTGATGTTAAGTGGTTACTGGAGCCCATAGACATCTACAACGTAAATGCGCCACCCACCTTGAGATAAGTTCTAAAGTCTCAGTATAGTTACAACGGATGCCCCACCCTTCAAACCGAAACGCATTACTGCTTCACGGCAGAAATAGGCAGGGTGGTGGTACCTACCCGCGCGGACTCACAAGAGGTCCTACCACCAGTAAACAAGACCAGTAAAACCAGTAAGCAACATGGATGTTTTTGTAGTGTGCATTTTATGAAATATCATCTTTATATCTGAAGGCAAATTATACCAATTACTAAGATCTCTCTGGCATTAAAGCAACAGCTATAGAACGACCTTTGGATTAATTTACAAGGATTTCAACGAAAAAACGATATCAATAGATAAAAAAAAATATAATATTGCTTTTTGATAAGATTTATGAATTTATGATTTATTAATATAATGACTCAAAATTATACAAGGCGATCGTTATTTGAAGATTGACAAAAAAAAAACTTTTACGATTTTATAAGGACGATTACATCCTTATTTCGTCATCATTATGACAGCATCGGTCCGCAGACATATACTGCAGAATATAGGTCCTTTCATGGCTCGGTCTCCACAATGATCACTGCCCGTATCACACATCAAATGTGGGACTCCATTTAGACTTAACTTTCCGGTACGCTGTATCTACTACACTTTAATCCCTTATCCACTGTTACTTCAACCATTCAACCCTGAAGCCTATCTCAGCTGCCATAGTTGTCCTATGAATCTCCTTATTAACGCAGGAAAACTCTGATCTTAGCAATCTCTATTATTCTTGAGAAGATTTGAGCCTTCCAATAAGGCCTGTTGTTAGCGAAATAATTATTGTTAAGCTCGTATTATTAGCGAATTAAGTGGGTGTGCATGCTTTCCGTGAATGAAGTCTGACAATTGATAATGTATCATCATGTTTGTCCCGCATAATGTTGTTGATTATGTTGATGATTTTCATCAACTTGTTCGATGATTTTCATTCATAACAACTAAACACAGAAGCATGTAATCATTGTTTATCTCTATGATACAGTGGTACTGTATAATGTATTAATTTTGACGGATTAAAATTCTTTGTATGTAATTCAAAAATAGCTTTATCGTTTTTACAATTATTTGTGCACAGTATTGAGGACGAATGTTAATTGAGTCGACTATTATCAAAGGCGGCAATCTGACTTTTGGACAATGATTGGTAAATCAGAAAAACGAATTATTGACTTTGTATTCCATTGGCAGTCACAAAACTCTTCGGAACGACATCTTAGATAAATAACAGGATAACTATTAACCTTTATTTAATGCAGGTTTTGAACCGTATTCTTTGAAGGAGACGATTATATTCAAATAAATCTGTATTGACATATCAATAAATTTTTTTTGTCCAAATGCATAGATTGCCGCCTTTGATAATAGACGACTCAATTGTCTGTTTGGATGCGAGTATGACAATAAAAAACGCTAATTTACCCCTCGAAAAAGTGGTTTTAATTGTGCCTTTTTTATTTACCCCCGAGACGTGCTTCTCGACTTCATTAGCGTTCAATTTATAATTCAGAAAGCAAGACATCGCAACTTCCCTCGACAAAGAGTTGCTTTTGCTACTCTTCAACCCATAGACCTTTGTTCTTATTCTTCTTACGCTTGGTTCACATTATATAGAGTCGACGTGGCATGTTCTCTTAACATGTTGCTTAGGGATTTTGTAGTTTTACGTAAGTATATCCGTGGATCTGATGTCACCTCTCATCCATTGCAACGTGCCAAGCAAACCGATATGCGTTTAACCGGTCTTTAACAATGTTATTAGATAATAACGTGCTTCAAACGCCAACATACGCCAGGCTTGTGTAATGCTATAGTAGGGTACAATAAGTCCACACTGTTAGATGGCAGTCTATTTCGGCCATAAGTTAAACGGTGGGACACTTATTACAATATAACTGTCCCTTCGACCTTATATCTCGAGTCCCCCTCAGTGGTTTTAAGGGGCATTTGTCCCTCTACAGCAATTTAGGAAGCTCTGTCGAAATTCATTGACTTAAAAATATAAGGATGATAATAATTACCTGGGTATCAGCCAAGCGTCTCCTAATGAGTGCCACAGTTCAGTTTCTTTGCTTGTCACGCAATTCGCCAGAAGGTTCAAGGCCTCTCTCGTGAGGAGAGGTTGCACCACCCTAGCTGGAAGACGGCCGTCGGCGACGTCCTGTGCTGCGTCCACAATAAGCGCCAGCGGTGTGAACAAGAAATGAACCTAAAATACAAAGAGTTATGATTTAATTTATTATATCCGGTGATATTTTGAAGTGCGCATACACTACGGTACACTAAAAGTTAAGTACACTACACTACAATTTTTACGTTTAAGTAATTTTTCTATTTACCATATCCCACTAGTCAGATGTTGACTACTGTACAAATCAATTATCTATATTTTAATTCGATAGGATATAAAATTTTACTATAGGCAGTGCAACTGTCAATCTTCTTCAGAAATACTGGGTGTTTGGACAGAAAAATGGCAACAGGAATGAATAGGAGTTGTGAGTGAGAAAATAACTGAACTGAAAGAAAATAATGATAAACTCATACGGATGTTAAATGAGTTGAAAAGTTTAAACTTGTATCAAAGTAGAAAGTAGTAGTAAAGTGTAAAATTATTTTACTCACCAACTCCGGAGCGTTGGGGTCATGGATATGAGCTCTCAAACGTGCCAACAGATTGAAGGACAGCTTAAATTTCTGCAAGACATCGACAAAATCACGCTCTGGCGGAGGACGGGTTCTCATTGCGAGCATTCCTTCACCAGCCGCCGCTCGCTTGCCTCCTCGGGATCTTCTCCTCCTCTCCAACTCCCTTGAAGCTGCAGCCGCATGCTGTAATCTTGCTATGAACTTCTCTATGTCGTCGAAGCAACGGTTCAATATGGCGATGTCTTGTTCGTATAGACGCTCGGAGCCTGTGGATGAAGCGTCGTCTCTTTCGCCCCCAGAGCCGCTACGGTCTCTGTCTCTATCCCTTTCTCTTTCTCTGTCGCGGCCCAATTGCGCGGACATTTGCTGTTCACAAAAAAATGCTGTATAGGTTTTTTGGTTCTCGGACCATTGTTGATTCTGTTGCTTAAGTTTCGTGATGGACGTGAAAATATAATGAAACTTAAATTAAAAAAATTTTTTCATATTCCAAAATAATTTTTTTACATCGCCAACGTAATTAGAGAAATCAATCGCGTTCAACCAAGATGCGCTTCCAGAGATCATATTTACCTGTCGTTAGAGTACGGTAGGGTAGTCATCGAATTCCAGAAAAAGGATAGATAAATAATAACCCGCTCTTAACAATCAGAAACCAAAAACCGAAGGAAATGGAAGCTGATGGTACAAAGAAACACGAAGGGCTTTAAAGGACACGACCTTCAGCAATGAAGTATGCGACTAAGAAGAGAAGAAGAATAATTAGCTTGCGGTCTTTGCAATGACGTCGAAATTTTGGGAACTGTTAAAAAAAACAAAATCGTGGTCTCTGTGTATTAACAAAACTGCCGAAGCAATTATTCGGCTCGGGTATTGTACTGGAAAGTAGAAATATTATCTAAACACACCGTGGTTAGAAAAAAACGAACTAGATTAAAATTAACCCTTTTTTATTGCTTAGATGGGTGGACGAGCTCACAACCAACCGGTGGTTAAGTGGTTACTGGAGCCCATAGACATCTACAACGTAAATGCGCCACCCACCTTGAGATATAAGTTCTAAGGTCTCAGTATAGTTACAGCGGCTGCTCCACCCTTCAAAACGCATTACTGCTTCACGGCAGAAATAGGCGGGGTGGTGGTACCTACCCGTGCGGACTCACAAGAGGTCATACCACAAGTTAAATGTTTCAAATATGTTAAGATTGATTGCGTACAGTGGTCTTAAGCTTAGAGGCCGAATAAGGTGCGATATTTCGCGAATACACCGTAATCATCTTTGGATTCTGTCTTTGATATGTTTGAATTTATAACAAAAAGGTTAAAGTGTCAATCGAATTGTTACCGTTATTATCCCACTTCTTAGACTGAATACGTAATAACACAGTAAGCAATAAAACAAAAAAATCTTAATACAAACTTAATACAAAAACAATGGAGGTTTAGATTTCACGTCTTTTATTTGTGGATGAACTAAAAGAGGATAATTCACATCATATTATTATTATCTGAAGGTGGGTAATTGTGCTCACCACGTGACGTCGATGGGCTTCGGTAATCACTCAACTATTTTTTTCCTACCAATGCTGATATCCTTGAGAGGCTATTTCAGCTTCGCCCTAACGCGTAGGTGAGCTCACGGGGCTCAAACCGGGAGTGTTGCTAACACTGGCCCTAGCAAGAACAGTGCTTCGCAGAATCTACCACCGGATCGGAAACGCGACCCACTGAGAAGATCCAGCGAGAAACTCAGTGGGCACACTCAAGACCTAGCGATTTGTGAACTCGCTTTCCCGTCCATACGTTACGACAAAATAAAAAAATAAAAAATACACAAATATTAATTTTTGTTTCAAATAATTCTTAGTGAATCTATCGTTGAAAAATAATATAGAGAAAAAAATTATATAACACAATCTCACACTTGGAATAGAGTAGATATAAACCACAATCAACTAAGCCAATCACAATTCACACAAATTTCTTACTAGAGCATTTTTGTTTGTACACTCACAATCATAACAGCTTCCCATTGCTGACGTGTATACGTGTGGTAGGTTCGCGTCATGACACCGCGAATTCAACGCAACGAGTGAATTTTTATCGAACGTTATATGATTAAAATCGGTGAATACATAATCTTCTCGGGTAATCCGGTAATTAGATTCATAAATACGGAATTTAGGTTTTTTTTGGGGGATTTCGTTTGCTATATATACCTACGCCCCCACAGGGATCGCGTGTGCATCGTCTGAAGGCTTCTGTTTGCACATACCCGATCCTGTGGACCGATTGGTAAACAGTCGACGTCGCCCTAAGTACGTCATTACGGATCCTTCCGATCCTTTAACGGTGCTTTTAGGTACCTCAAGCACCGGTCACCGTCCTCGCCGAACCTGTCGCTTCCGACAAAGGGTTCGACGAGTAAATTAGCCCACAGACACAGCCCACTGAACTTCTCGTCGGGTCTTCTCAATGGGTCGCGTTTCCGATCCGGTGGTAGATTCTGCGAAGCACTGTTCTTGCTAGGGCCAGTGTTAGCAACACTCCCGGTTTGAGCCCCGTGAGCTCACCTACACGTTAAGGAGAAGCTGAAATAGCCTCTTAAGGCTATCAGCATAGGTAGGAAAAATAATAATAAACTGTTTGTCGAACGGCTTGTAGGGTGGGACAGTCTTGACTAATCTGGGCTGCCCCACATTCTTATAACTACACAATCGTACCACTTGATACGAATAGCTCTCGTAATCCGCATTAATACTTTTTTACTGGTAGTATGTCAATAGATTTTTTATTGTATTTAGTACATCGAATGTCTTGCCAATCAGACCACGAATGCCATTTGTGTTATAAATCGAAACAACAGTGAACAGTCGGTATTAATTGAATCGTTTTGTTACATCATATTATTATGTAGGCACATACTGCGTCTTTGTATTGTAGTGACTAATATTGAACACCAAGAAAGTAGTCACGTTCGGTGAAGCTAGCAAAATTGTCCTCAGGTTAGAGCCCCGTGAGCTCAGGTAGTTAGGTAAGGTTTATTACTGGTGGTAGGATCTCTTGTGAGTCCGCACGGGTAGGTACCACCACCCTGCCTATTTCTGCCGTGAAGCAGTAATGCGTTTCGGTTTGAAGGGTGGGGCAGCTGTTGTAACTATACTGAGGCCTTAGAACTTATATCACTAGTGAGGTCACTAAAGAGATCAGCACATGGCTGCCGCTCGTAAGACCCGAAGGTGCATTGAATTAAGGGCAGAGAAAAGGCAAGGCGATCGTACGGAACCATTTGGACTAATTCATTTCTAATATTTATACGAATGGGAATTATTTACTGGTATCATGTATAAATAGAAGTTAGATAGATTAAATCGAGTACGTTCTGTTTTTGTGATAAGAATCGAATGTTAATTTTAGTAGCCTCAAACTTATCAATGGTTCTTCAATCTGCAAGACTAATTTCATAATTCGTCGTTAATTATAAAATGATATTGTTTTTGTTTTTTGTTTTTGTGTTTTTTCATTACTATAAATAAGTCTTCACTTAGATTGAGGTCCAAATTAGAAATACTTCATTCATCTCATATTTTCATGGCATTAGAAGGAAATATGGAGTCGTCTATTGAAGTCGTCGTGTCCTAACGGATAAAACGCCCGGGGCATTCGTGTTGAGCGATGCACCGGTGTTCAGATCCCAAGGGGGTACCAATTTTTCTAATGAAATACGAACTTAACAAAATGTTCACGATTGATTTTCACGGTGAAGGAATAACATCGTGTAATAAAAATCAAACCCGCAAAATTATAATTAGCGTAATTACTGATGGTAGGACCTCTTGTGAGTCCGCGCGGCTAGGTACCACCACCTTGCCTGTTTCTGCCTTGAAGCAGTAATGCGTTTCGGTTTGAAAGGTAGGGCAGCCGGTGTAACTATACCTGAGACCTTAGAACTCATATCTCAAGGTAGGTGGCAATATTTACGTTGTAGATGTCTATGGGCTCTGGTTACCACTTAGCAACAGGTGGGCTGTGAGCTCGTCCACCTATCAATGCAATAAAAAAAAAATAAAAAAAAAATCGCTTTCTTGTATGTTTAATATTGTTTTTGCGATTGCATCGAGCGATATCAAAGCCCAAAGTGGGTTTGAGTAATTGCCAGAGGCCATCATAACTTGATTGCCGGTCCATCTTGAAACATAAGTTCAAAGTCAATGGTTATCCCTTTCCGTTAAATCCCAACACACGACTGTTTCGCTCTAGGAATAAGAATCCGCGTGCGGGCTTTAGTACTTGCCTCGGTAAAAAATATAATTATTACTACCTATCTCTTCCCAAAAAAATTATGTAAACTTGTCGAGCAAGAAGATAATTTTAAGTACACCGCGGTTTATTTATTTCCTGAAGGGATTCTTGTTCACGTGATGGTTGTCTGAAAAATATTGCTCTTAGCGATTAAAACACCCATTTGTACATTTTGTATTTAATGTTTCGCATTTTTGTTTATTACGATGTACAATAAAGCATACTCTCTATCTATCTCTCTCTCTCTCTCTCCCTCTCTCTGTGTATGTCTCTTTTTAAGCTGTACGTTAAAATTTCACAAATCGAACTATGGCTGCTTAGTTTTTATATATCTATCCGTATGTACTTTGTTACTTAAATTCTGAATCACGTTCCGACTACCTGAATTGGAATGTACATATTTACAAATTAAATCACTAACATGAATCTAAATGATCTAACTATATTATATATCAAATGAAATATTGCTTATCAAAGCGATACACATCGATGTTTATCTAACGATAAAGTTTGATAGCGATCGGACAATATTCGATAATATCAATACGGCTTCTAGAAATTGGTGCCGAATTTTTATGAATATTAATTTCGTTATCTTTTCAATTAATAATCTATTTACTTTTGTCTGGTGGCAAAAACACAGTATTCAAATAATTTCAGTTCGATAATCACTTTTTTTTAAATAATGATATGTTATTTTTCGCTATCTTTCCAATACGCATTATGGCTTACGTATTTTGTAACGGTAGCAAAACATTTAAAATAAAAATTAGGATCTCATTTTTTTTAACATTAATAGTTTGGGGACATTGCTTTATAATTGCTACGTGAATCACAAATCATTCTCAGTTTCGTCATTTCTTTACCTAATATATATTTTTTTTATTGCCTAGGTGTGTGGACGAGCTCACAGCCCACCTGGTGTTAAGTGGTTACTGGAACCCATAGACATCTACAATGTAAATGCGCCACACACCTTGAGATATAAGTTCTAAGGTGTCAGTATAGTTACAACGGCTGCCCCACCCTTCAAACCGAAACGCATTACTGCTTCACGGTAGAAATAGGCGGGGCGGTGGTACCTACCCGTGCGGACTCACAAGAGGTCCTACCACCAGTAAATAGTAATAGTTGGTAGTCTAATGGGCTATCAAATTACGCGCAGTTTTGTAGGTGAGCTCATGGGGTTCAAACTGGGATATCTTGCCAACACTAGTCCAAGCAAGAGCAGTGATAAGAATGGCCTAATTATATTTACTAGAGGTCTCGCAGTAGTAGAAATTCGACTATAATTAATAGGAATTTTAAGTTTGTACACTATTATGATTGTATTTTATACTTCTATTATCACAAATTTCGCCAAAACTACACTATAAAAAATATTAACAAAGACAAACAATATTTAATCTATTCTCAATTTGACAACAGATGTCAAAATCAAAATAAATAGTATGCATGCGTGTGTGCGTCAAATACATGGTATGTAGTGTGTGTAATGTTTTCTTTATTGATTTAATGTACCTTTTATGCATTATTTTAAAAAAATATTAGCATTGTGCACTTGTTCTCTATATTCTCTATAAGTGTGGAAAATTTCATACTCCTCCGTCCGCGCAATTTTCGTAAAAAGGGATACAAAATTTTTGCTTAACGTATTAATATGTAGATTTATGTGTTTGTTGACTAAGGCTTTATGGAAGATCGGGACCATAGAGATGTTGGTACAGGCATCAAGCTAAGACTATTCAGTCTTAACAAGGCCTTTAGCATGGGACATGAAAAAAGTTCTTTACAATATATTATATATACCTAAAACTTTATTTTCTGGCGGTTTAAAACGCTTTGTGTAGCTTGATTTGTATGTATGTTTGTTTGTATGTAATGCAATCTTTGAACGTTATTTTGATCGACTTTAAAATCGCACACGCATCCAGAAGCTATGACGATACAAGAATTTGATGACTTCACTCTAATATCCTGATGAGTATCAGTACGATAACAAAAATTATGGAATTAATTTGCTGTTTTTTTTTAAATCTAATAATATATTATTAGTAGATAACATTTCACTTTTATTTAAATATAGAAAAAAAAAGAGTAGATGTTCTGACAAGCTTTGTTTACCTGTCATTAAAACGATAATTCTATTTCTGTGAAATCTGTTCTTTATGTATAAAAGAATGTTGATAATATATTTATTGTACTTACGTGAAGATGACGTCATAATGCTTTTTACTTGGGCCATTTTTTTCAGTTATCAGATAAAATTTATTTTTTGTTTATTATACAACGAACAAACGCTAAATTGTGGTAATGTCTTTTTTTATTCAGTAAGGAATTGTTTGGATTTGTTTGTCGCTAATAATTTAAAATATCAGGCATAATGTTTTACACATCCTGTCGAGGCTATTAGCTTAGGTAGGATAAAAATGAACATGTACCTCTAGAGTCCTTCACGATTTTTAATCGGCTACAATCATAAGAAATTATCATAGGTCCATAGATGTGAGATCTGGGTCGCGGTCTAACCGACGACGCTTTATCATCTCCATGGCGGTCCAATGCCAGGGTCTAAACCGTGTCACAACTCACTCTTGGAGTATAGTAGTGGACGGAAGAGAGACGTTTTATAACGCCTTGGGGCTATTGAAATAAAGACCGTTTCCAGCAGTTTTTAGCTTCAAACGAAACATTTGGAAACGCACTGAATATGAATTAAGAGATTTATGGTGAGATCATGAAAATTATTGGAATGTCGGGCGGTAGAGCTCAGACATTAGAAGCTATCTATATATATATCAGAAGTCGAAATTGGGAACGAATTTAAAATTTTAATATATATTTTTTATTATCTTTGTAGGCAGACGAGAATACGGCTTACGTGATTGTGAGTGGTTACCGTCGCCCATGGACGTCAGCAATGCCAGGGGCAGAGCCAAGCCAGTGCCTACCGTTAAGTACTCTCCATAAGGCTCGTTTACAGAAGGACTTTTACTGGTGGTAGGACCTCTTGTGAGTCCGCGCGGGTAGGTATGGTACCTACCCGCGCGGACTAGTAATAGTATTCTCGGCGTCGGAGTCATCTAATTCAGTATTTCAAATATTTTTCTAATTACTAACTGTCAATGCACAAAGCTAAATTACCAACGATTTGAACCCGTCGTGGCCTAAAGGATAAGACGTCCGGTGCATTCGTATCTATCGATGCAACGGTGTTCGAATCCCGCAGGCAGGGTACCAATTTTTCTAATGAAATACGTACTTGACAAATGTTCACGATTGACTTTCACTGTGAAGGAATAAAATCGTGTAATAAAAATCAAACCCAAAAAATTATAATTTGCGTAATTACTGGTGGTACGACCTCTTGTGAGTCTGCACGGGTAGTTACCACCACCCACTCAGTCTATTTCTACCGTGAAGCAGTAATGCGTTTCGGTTTGAAGAGTGGGGCAGCCGTTGTAACTATACCTGAGATCTTAGAACTTATGTCTCAAGGTGGATGGTGCATTTACGTTGTAGATGTCTATGGGCTCCAATAACCACTTAACACCAGGTGGGCTGTGAGCTCGTCCACCCATCTAATCGAGAAACATCGTAAAGGGGAGCTTATTCTAAAACCAGATAGTACGTGGCAAAAAGGATCTCTGGAAACGCTCTGTGGATGATGTGAATGTGATAAATGATTTGCATAGTTACTTGTCTCTGAGGTCTGTCGCTTTCTGTTTCTCGCTCGCGCTCCCGCTCCCGCTCGATAATGAAGTCGCGGCCTCCGTCAGCGGAACCGTCTCGACCGACACCCCTGTACAAAAAATAATAATTATATTCTAAGAGCTGTTAATGAACACGAATAAAACATACTCCATTTTCCATCATATTTGTAGTTTTAGAATAAATATATTTTAAAAGTATATATATGTACTTTAGAATCACATTTTTGAGTGGCTATAAAAATGGAAATTTTATTATTTCATTTTATCTATAGAGTTTTTTGGAACGAAATTCCTTATGGGACGATGCGGAGGGGTACCGTAATCGGGAAAAAACGTCTGTAACGTAAGATTTTTATTATTTATGTATAGTCTTAGTATGATGGCTATACAGTGTCTAATGTATAGTCTACGTGATGACGGTTATAACTATTATTCATATAAATAGCTGTTTCTTTGTATATTATTATTATATATTTTTCTTTAAATAATTTTGAATAAAATAAAGTTGATAGCTTTGTATAGTTTTTTTTGTTATCAATAAAAAAAAACATAATAAAAATGTATACCCGAATAATTATTTTCTTTATACCTCGAATAGAACTTAAAATTATTATTTTTATAATTAATAAGGGACTTCGTTCCTATCCGGTTTCCTACGACACCAGACATCTTTTTTTTATTTGATATATTTTTTATTCAGACAACACCGAAATAATGTAACAAAACGTTTTGTTTAACTTAAGTACTGTGTGCTTAGTGTGAATTTTTAACGATCTCGATAGCGTAAAAGTAATTCAAAGTATGCAGTTCGAACAGCGCCCCTAGCGGCAAACGTAGGCAAACGATCAAAATCCATACAAATTTGATTTTACTTTTACGTTATCGATAACGTTACAAAACTCGCACTAAGCACACTCGTGGTAGGACGTATTGTGTGTTCGCTCGGATAGGTACCACCCATCATGCCTGTTTCTGTCGCGAAGCTGTCGTGCATTCCGAATTGAAGCATAGAACCTGTCATTATTCAATGAAGAAAGAGTACGACTTTGTATCTCAAGATCACGGGTGGAGTTCACGTTACCATATGGGCTACCCACTTAACATCAGGTGGGCTGTTAGATCGATCCTTTTTGTCAAAACAACAAACTCTATACTCCTTATGCGTTACCTAAATAAATTATTTAAACACATTACGTTCTTCTTATCGCAAACACTCATGCTATTGCTCATACATTTTTTAGATTGTCGTCCGATTTCTATCTGTGACAAATGTCTTTCGTAATTCTAAAGTTATTTTATGTCGATTTATGAAATACGCGACTTTTTAGTTGTGTAATAGGAAGATAGGGCTTTGCTACACTAATAGGCAAATTTGTAGACTCCGACCTTACTAGCGTTACACACTAGTTATAGCTTTAATGGCCCCATGGGCTACCAGTAAATAGGCAAGGAAAAAAGTACGTAATAAACAACAGTTCTAAATGTCATGTGTAGAATATCACAGAATAAGATAGATCTTTCACAAACACGGGTCCGTGCAGATAGATTTTCACTTCACACCACTCACAATTACATTTCTCAGGTCAAGAAATATGTATATACTTCAATTTTTTTTAACCGTAAAATGGCATAAAAACACACCACGTGTAGCTAGCAACGGGAGGCGGGAACAAACTTTTTATATACATCATGTTTCATTATCACTACTGCGCTCTACCGAGTTTCAGAATAAACTGGGATGCTGAGCATGTATTAAGATTGATAAGATAAAAAACTTCAGCTTAAGTTAAGATATGTAATACTTTAAATGCATATACCTATTCTATTGATGCCGCTCTTTGTCACGTAGTCATATTTACGGACTTCGAATACAGCTTTCTGTCTTTTTCTTATTTATTGCATAGATGTGTAGACGAGTCCACAGCCCACCTGATTTTAAGTGGTTACCGGAACCCATAGACAACTACGACGTAAATGCCGCCATCCACCTCGAGATTTATGAGTTCTAAGGTCTCAGTATAGTTATATACTTTAAATGACTTGGTGGATAACGCTACTCAGTCAGGGGAAACCAAGGTGACCTACATTTACGACCTACGAATTTTGACCAAATTAGTTCAGTTGTTTGGACGTGTGACATCCAGACAGACTTAATTTCGCACATATATAATCGCGAAAGGGAATTTACGTATTTAGATTAATATCGAATTGATTTAATTTAAAAAAATCCAAGAGCTTCAGTGGCCGTTTTGGAGAATTTACTGCTGTTAGTACGTATTGTAACCCTGCATGGGTATGTACATTTCTACCAGAAATCAGTCACGCGCTGCGGCTTAAAGGATAGGAGAACTATTAATACAGTACGACTTTGACTTCGACCTCATGTCTCAAAGGGAGTGGTAGCGTTCGCGCAGTGATGTCAATGGTCTCCAATAAAACTGATTAACCAGTACGACTTTGTGAATATTCTAAAATCGATAGGTAGGTACTATTAAACGTAAAATAGCGATAAGATTAGTGCGATAATCATATGAAAAGGATTTAATATCTCTCGGTACATTCATGAACGATTTATCATCAGCGTGCAATGTCATATCGGGAATGCAATGTCGGATAGTTTTTTTAGGATTCCGTCAGACCGGATCCGTGGACTGTGGTTTGAAATAATTCTTCTTCTTTTTCCTAGCGTTTACCCGGTTTAGTATCACGGTCTGCATTTCTACTTAAACTCTTGCAATTTATCCGGTTTTCGACATCCTTCTGAGTGAGATTAACCTCTCCTCTCCTGCATATCCGCCCTTACCACAATCAACCAGCTTTTCATGAGCCTACCGCGGGATCTTGGGTTGAAATACTATGTTAGATAATTTAAGTCTGATCCCGTTGATAGTATATTCTGTCCGCAGCTTTTATTAGATGAGACCAGTACTAGTTCATCTATACCACGAATAGTAAGTAAATAGATTCAACCGGCAATCGACGTCGAATGGCGTATAAGACGTTTTCAAAGTTAATGTAAAAATTGACAGTTCGCGATTTAGATTCAACTGTCGATATTTCTTGGCCGAAAAACACTCACGATAAATACTGGAGCGATGATGCGATTTGTTTGCTTTGGTGGGTGGACGAGCTCACAGCCTGATGTTAAGTGGCTACTGGAGCCCATAGACATCTACAACGTAAATGCCGCCACCCATCTCGAAATATAAGTTCTAAGGTCTCAGTATAGTTACAAGGGCTGCTCCACTCTTCAAACCGAAACGCATTACTGCTTCACGGTAGAAATAGACTGAGTGGGTAGTGGTAACTACCCGTGCAGACTCACCAGTAATTACGCAAATTATAATTTTTTGGGTTTGATTTTTATTACACGATTTTGTTCCTTCACAGTGAAAGTCAATCGTGAACATTTGTGAAGTACGTATTTCATTAGAAAAATTGGTACCCGCCTGCGGGATTCGAACACCGGTGCATCGCTACATACAAATGCACCGGCGTCTTATCCTTTAGGCCACGACGACTTCAAATCGTTGGTAATTTAGCTTTGTGTGTTGATAGTTAGTAATTAGGATAATATTTGAAATACTGAATTAGATGACTCGGACGCGGAGAATAATAATATACTATTACTAGCCGAATGAAGAATTCAAATTGAGATAGGCATTGTCTTAATTCTTGAGATTTTAGTATATATGGCATGGTTATTCCACCCTTTAGATAGGTACGAAATCGCGAAAAATTGTCTTAATTCTTGAGATTTAAGGATCGATGGCATGGTTATTCCACCCTTTAGAAAGGTACGAAATCGTGGTAAAATTAGGCAGGACACTAAACGCCCTAACCCCAGTAGTTTGTAGATGTCAGGCTTTTTACAGAAGAACTGGTACATGACCACGGTCTCTTGAAAATACTTCCATTATCATTATGTTAAGTCAAATCGAGTTCCATTTTATTTTGGTTCGTTATTTCGGTGTTACCACTGGTACTCGATGAGCCGATACCGAATTGGTCAGGGCTAAATATCGGGAACTCATTACACGTGAAAATCGTTGTAAAGACCCGGTTAATAATAATGTGTAATGTAGATAGTCCAGACAGCTTAAAACAATACTTGACTTGTGCCTGACTAAGATAAAATAGCACCTCAAAATTGAAGCTCTTAACGTAATGATGATGGGAGTGTCTTCAAGAGACCGTGGTTTTTTTTTAATGCTTAGGTGGGTGGACGAGCTCACAGCCCACCTAGTGTTAAGTGGTTACTGGAGCCCATAGACATCTACAACGTAAATACGCCACCCACCTTGAGATATAAGTTCTAAGGTCTCTAGTATAGTTATTATCTATATATATAAAAATTAATTGCTGTTCGTTAGTCTCGCTAAAACTCGAGAACTGCTGGACCGATTTGGCTAATTTTGGTCTTGAATGATTTGTGTAAGTCCAGAGAAGGTTTAAAAGGTAAATAAATATGAAAATGCATGGAATTAAATAAAAACAACAATTACGTTTTTCTTTTGATGTGTCCCCCGTCGGACGGATTCCTTTTGTTTGTTTTAAATTTTATTTTATACAAAAGTTTAGGTCTTTTATTTATCGATTGAGGCACTACGAAGTCTGCCGGGTCAGCTAGTATATTATAGTTATTATAGTCGTATACCAGTTCTTCCATAAAAAGCCTGACATTTATAACTACTGGTGGTAAGGCGTTTTGTATCCTTTTGAATTCTGCCGCGTTAGTGTAGCAAAGCAATTAAGCATTTCATTATGAACGTTAGGACACCAGTGGATGCAGTTCAGATTTCATTAATGGAATTGACGGATTCAGGCTGGGGTTCATATGAGCACACTCGTTCCCACTGTAAATGGGATGGATGGTAAGCTATTCCATCTGCAGTGACTTAAAAATTTTACTCTCACGTACCGCATATGTTTACTCCCACGTACCGCAATTTCTACTGCACGAGTCAATGCTTTTGGTTAACACAAAACAAACAGAGCAATGAACAGAGAAAGTATTAAATAGCTTAGTCAGAGGGCAATTGTAAGTGATTCTCAGCGGTGAGTTTATTCAGTAAATCTTTCGATTACTATGAATCATAAAATGAATCCTTCTATTATACTAGCAGTAAAGTTGTTACACTAAAACTCTTTTAAGCAATATTGATTATGATATCTGTGATTAGGAATAATTTGTTAACATTTCCGAAGAATTTCTTATGAATTTGTACTAAATGGCAGCTTGGAAACTTGATCGTACTGTTGGTATCAGTGTGTGACAATGACCACTCACAATGGCCACTCACACTCAAGGCCGCATGTTCGCCTGCCTTCAAATGTAAAAAAAAAACACAAGATCAAACAGTAAAACTGTCTTTTAATAATCGTTTCGAGAAAATAAACAAATTCAATTATGACTTAATCAGATTATCTCGGACTCACTTTAGAGCATTAAGCTCTTCCACGAGTGTCTGCGCGCTGACGTCATGGCACTGGAATATATGTAGCTCTCTCCTTCCCTCCTGGTGGGAGCCGGCTGCCGGTGACGCAGGAGCTCCCACTACGAAGGCGAGCACGTTGTTGTAGAGCTCAGCTGGTTCTGGAGACGTGAATGCGGTGGGTGAATGAACCCACGAAGCCGGGAACCGCTCCATCACTGACTGTAAAAAAAAATAAGACGGAATTTTCAGTTATAAGTACCTATTATAAGTCACCTGTACCTAATTTCTGATTTCCGAGGATTCGAACGCTGTACGGTTTTCCTTGATTAACCTTGATGGTTATTCCATGCCGGAGGCCAAGGGAGTCTTATACGAGACGTGAGGTTCCAGACCTCTGATCCAAACAGTCACGGGTATTTACAACCATGCTATCATTCCAGTTTGAAGGTTGAATTAGCTATAATGAAATTGGAACTAAAATCTTGTGTGCCTGAAGGTATGTTATACAGGCATTCGGCAACCGCTTTCCATATTATCAGACAAAATACGAGCTCCTCAGATCTTAAGCTTTACAACTGTTATACGGTGATGTCGTCATGGCCTAAGGGATAAGACGTCCGGTGCATTCGTGTTGAGCGACGCAACGGTGTTCGAATCCCGCGGGCAGGTACCAATTTTTCGAATGAAATACGTACTCAACAAATGTTCACGATTGACTTCCACGGTGAAGGAATAACATCGTGTAATACAAATCAAACCCGAAAAATTGTAATTTGCGTAATTACTGGTGGTAGGAACTCTTGTGAGTCCACGCGGGTAGGTACCACCACCCCACCTATTTCTGCCATGAAGCAGTAATGCTCTAAGGAATTATTCGAGATGTCACCAGAGTAGCGTTCATTCTTTCTACCTTCAATAAGCTCACCGACAGAGTTTTTCTCGTCTAGTTTCGTCTTCAACGTATAGTTTTGGTATAAATAAATAGCTTCTTTCTTTTACTATTTCACACGAGGTTTTCAGAAGATATCGTAAGAATAGACAGCAGATTAGCTGTATGCCCTAATATCTAGTCTTTTAAGCGGTTATTGAAGCCTTTAGACATGAGGTCGAAGTTATTTAATAATAGCTATACCACCCTACGCTCAATCGGACCATACGATGTTCGCTTTTCGGCAGAAATAAACAGGGATGTGAAATATACCGGTTACAATACGACCTATCATCAGTAATTTATTGATTTATATACATATTTAAGAGTATAACAATAAAGGTCATAATGTAAAAACATTAAATGTATTAATTTTTTACTGGTGGTAGGACCTCTTGTGTGTCCGCACGGGTAGGTACCACCGCCCTGTCTATTTCGTGAAGCAGTAATGCGTTTCGGTTCTGAAGGATGGGGTAGCCGTTGTAACTATACTGAGACCTTAGAACTTATATATCAAGGTGGGTGGCGCTTTTACGCTGTAGATGTCTATGGGCTCCAGTAACCACTTAACACCAGGAGGGCTGTGAGCTCGTCCTCCGATCTAAGCAATAAATAAAAAAAAAAAAGAAAAAAGTTTATACTCACAGCAGTTTCGTAATCCATAACCAGAACCCACTGTCCTTCCAAAGACAATTGCATCTTTTGGCTCCAAATTCCTGAAAATAAAAATAACATTCAAATCAAATCAAATCAAATCAAATCAAATCAAAAAAAAATTATTCAACATAAATGAAAGTACATAGTTGTTGAACGTCAAAAGAACTACCGCCAATTCACAAGAACTAGCCTCCGTCCTGAGAAGAATTGGCAAGAAACTCAGCGGGCATGTCTTTTTTTTTAAATATTAGTTTTTCTTTTTATATTAGATTTTTTTTTAAATATTCATTTTTACAATGAGTATTATAACGTAACAATTATTATAATAATAATAATAATAATAATGTTTTTATTTCAAGTATCCATGACTCATATAAATTGTTAATAAAACTTGACCTATGTTATTAGTTATATTTAGATCACAATGAATTACTGTGGTAACATCCCATGGGAGATGGCACCACAGCGACCCATGTATATACAGTCCAGCCTGCTTGCGATCATGCTCAGGATACTGTTGGAGCTGGCCCTCACTCTGTTTACCAGAGATGCACACCTCTTACGCATGGTAGCGTAAAAACAATCTATGTGCGCGTCTGCAAACATCCCTGATGCGCTACAAAAGCGGGGCAGCACCACCAGCACCCTAAACGCGTTATTGTATTGAACACGGAGAGCATTGTACGATCTTTGAGTATATCCAGCCCACAAGCTGCACGTGTAAAAGTTAGTACAGTAGGCCCTAAAGAATAATATTGAAATGCCCGGAGCGAGCAACTCATTCCCACTTTGTGCAATCCTCTAGATTTATTGGAATACCCAAAAAAATTATGAACAAATTTATTGAGCACATCCAACGACTCTGTTCTTGGATATTTTCTACTTCACGAATATCGGAAACGTTGGACATCGAACACCAAAATGCGTTTCACAAAAATAATGACAATGATTTGATTTCGAATCCGGAACCTAAGTGGTGCATTATAAAATATCGCGACTCACCAGACCTAAGCCGGTTTGGTGTTCAAACAGACCTTCGCAAGTGAGTTTTCTAATTGTCATGACTTCACCGTATATTTATAATGCCATTGAGAAGAATCGGAAACACAATAAGACCTGGCTAGCTCTTCTTCAATTACTATGTATAATTAAATCAGTATAAATACTTCTACGAATTATTTCAGAATTTTACGGCTCAGAATGAGCTATTTTCATTGGTTAGACGAGTGAACAAGCTCCCGGCCAAATTGGTATTGATCACTCAACATGAAAAGACACGTCCGTCGGTTCGTCCAGAAGTCGAACGATCGACTGAAATGCCGTCACCCTTGACACATGAGTTCAAAGTTTCATTTCTTTTGTACCAAAAGCACGGGTTGTTATCTATCCGTGCTGGGTCACAAGACGCCTTACCAGTAAAACCAATCAGCGTCCAATTTGGGATACTTTAAATTCTTAAATGTATTGTTCAGCTTAAAAATCGGAACAAATAAGAAGAAGAAAACGGACGAGGCTCATAATCAACCACCAGTTATTACGGAAATTTTATATCATACATAGGCCATTACAGTTTTAAAGTCTGTACCATTGGTTTTCTCCAGCTGCAGCAGCCTCCTCATGCCGTCCGCGGGGTAGACAATCCCCGTCTCTCTAGTCACTGTGAAGGTGGCCAGGTGTTCCAGCACGTAGACTGACCGCTCTCCTCCCTCACCCCCTCGTATGCCTGCTAACTCATCAAACTCGTCCAGGGTTCGCTGAGCTTCCCCCCGGGACCGAGAGGTACCGCTCCCAGCCACCCCAGCTCCACGCATCGCCATTTCTTGTCGAATACTTCGGTTAGATGCTCATCTCGCTCGCGCTACTGTTTAGCTGGAATTCGAAAAAGTTTCGGGTTAATTTTGATGACAGAGGGTTAGAGATCAGTCTGACAGAAATTTTATGGATTACCACACTTTGACATTTAGGAAGATTTAAAAACAATAATCATAGCTCGCTTAATTAGCTTCAACAATGCGGTGTATAAACTTAGCTACGGCTAAGTTTACTACGGTACTCTTTTTTTTATTGCTTAGATGGGTGCACGAGCTCACAGCCCACCTGGTGTTAAGTGGTTACTGGAGACCATAGATATCTACAACGTAATTGCGCCACCCACCTTGAATTATAAGTTCTAAGGTCTCTATGCACTCGTATTTTGAAAATTGACTATAGACTATAAAAACACTTGTCATATCGCATGTCTGGCAAAACGCCTAATCTGCTACATAACCTAACGGAATGCTAAGAGCCCAAAAACAAACAACTCAACAACAAATCAATTTTACTTTCCCTTTTTGGACCTATTCTAATTTCTTTTTGGGATTTGGGAATTGTAATTAATCAACTTTAGTTCGTCTTTAGGCCTTTTCTAACCCTTGGTATCGCCTATCTTAGCTAGCTATGTTCAGATACATCGTTTCCGGATTCCATTCCATTGCCGCCACCACGCATGACGCGATGCCAGAAGTCTCAATTGAATTTACTTTTTGGTCCTTATGTTAAAGGACTTTTTTATAGCTGACCTATTCATTAAACCCATAGATAATAAAAACACCTTAGTTATAGATAAGTAACTCAAGCACTCAAAAAATGTGGGCGTCGGCCACTAGATGGCTTCGCATTGATTAGTTTCTCATTGCTCCTGTAGAAGGCAGTACTATATTACGTACCCTTTATTTTATTTTTAATGAAGGATTTTGTAAATTTTCAGAAACCACAAATTGATAAAATTTAATCAATTTGTCTATAACAAATAAAGACTTGTATAATTTTTTTTTTGTGTTTAGTTATACAATAATTAAACGCCTTAACTTTAACAACATATACGTTTAGGGGCTTTCGCTACAAGATGTCTCTAGTTTCCATTAAAAAAATATTTGTCTTAAAGTATAGCAGTTTCAGGGCCCTGATTAGACCTTCGCATCGCATGCGTGTCGTCTCTTGATTGTAATTTATACGTTTACAATTTTTTTCTTTTTTATCGCTTTATGGGGGACGAGCTCAGGGTCCACCTAGACTACTATGTATATTCATTAAGCCGCTGTACTGTATTCGTTAATTTAATATATTTTTAGAAGCGAACTTGTAGATTCATTAGCCTCGTAAGTACTAGGTCAAATACTAATGAATAACTCACAAACCCGAAGTCAATACTTAAATAACAAAACATACACGTCGTTTCCGAGATTCGTTCACGATTTCACCCGAGTGAAACCGAGCGACGGTCGACTCGTCCGGTCAGACGTGCATCCTGAATTTCTAATCGGAAACAAATGTTGGATTTATTGCCCTTTGCACGAACGTAATCACGACTAGGTTTTAAAGTAGCCGCGTTCGTGAAGTTTTGATTTGATATTAATATCATTTAAAGCAATTAGCTGTAAGTATATTATAGTCTTAGGGTCATCCATGATATGGCGGTAAACATATTTACTATGTTTATTGTATGCGAATTTCTCGATCATTGATGCACGGATTATTTTGAAGTATGATATCAGACAACGCCAGAAACACAGCGAAGCCTACTGTTGTAGAGAATATTCGAAGATCATGATAAAAAAGACGAAAAAAAAGACACAGGAAACACTATTCAGAGGAGTACATATCTTATTAACATAAATATTATTTTTGAAAGCCTATTTATTGTTAGTGCACTTATTTCAACGTGCTGTGATTTATTTTATAAAAATTTCCGAAAGCTATAACTCAACGTTATTCAAAGTTTATCTCAAGACTTCAGCGACAGAGATCAAGAGATGACTTTGCAGACAAATGCGAACAGTTACTGAGGTCTCGCCCAGAGTTAACTGGTTATTTTCATTAGTAAACGCTCGTTTACGGTAGATTTATTTATAGATAATCTTTTATATTGTATTAGGTCTCATGAGTTCATTGTTTCGAAGACCAACCAACTGGACTCAAAAGACGGCTACGGCATAACATATTATACTCGTGTTCGACATACAACCTAACCCATGTATCACCCGCTGAGTTTCTCGCCGGATCTTCTCAGCGGGTCGCGATTCCGATCTGGTAGTAGATTCATTCGCAAGTAGCTGCTATTGAGTTGTTAGGTCTCCTTTGGAGGCGCTCGGGCAGCTGTTAGAAAATCCCACCCCTCCTGGCTGAGCCTTTACTCACCACCTGTCTTGGTTAACCTGGAAAGGCCTCCGGGCCACCAGTAATCTTTCATTCATAAAAAAAATAAAACATAAACTCGCAACCACCGAACGTCACAAAAACTAGTCGCTTAGACAATAATAGTGTGAGGAGAAAAACTAATCTGACTCATCGAAGTGAATCATTCATTGACGGAATGTATTATTTATGATAGTGGTTTTTGTCTTCGAAGGCATGCGACCTTACGATGTCGGTGAGTGCTTACTGCCACTGATACTGCGAACAAAATGTTTTTAAGATTATACTGTCTAAATTTTTTGTCAATGGCGTCAATAGAAAATTAGCTTAGTTATCTAACTGTTATATTATTTCGTTCTATCCGACCACTTTTATTTCCAGAACGAAAAAGCAACACTTGAAATTGAAAAAAGCCAATGCGTAAATTAAAAAAAGCCCCAGGGGAATAGTACATTTTTTAGGTTTAACTTATAACCCACTGCATTTGGATTATTTTTAGACATTTTATTTCCATCTTAATAAATCCGCTCGTGGAGTACTTAATTTTATTTATGAAAAAAACGAACAGCAATATCCATAGGTATTTAGCTATATATTTACCCTTATGTCTGGTATGTATGCGTTATTGTATTTGTAATTTAATTTATATTTTAATCCCCTACCATTACTCTGTTCTATCTTTGGTTGACTGGTAGAGAACGTCTTAGTTATAAAGTCCGCCAATGTAAATATTACATGATGCATTGTGAATAAATAAATAAATATGTACATGTAATTCGTTCCTAATATTATAAATGCGAAAGTGAGTTTGTTTGTTTCGCTTTCACGTCTTAACTGTTTGACCAAACATTATGGAATTTTACATACACATTGTCAGCGGTACAGAAATGGTGGACAGCGGCTTGGCTCTGCCCCTGTCATTGCTGACGTCCATGAGCGACGGTGACCACTTACCATCGGGTGAGCCGTATGCTCGTCTGCCTACAAAAGCAATAAAAAAGCTAGAGGGGTACCTTTCATACGAAAAAAGCGGTTTTTAGATTGCGGTAAGCTAGACCTTGTCTTCCCACCACTACCAGAACTACAATTCAATGAGAATAGATACTACAATGCAATGACTATGAATAATCGATGGAAGAATAGCCCACAGTCATCCCACATTGTATCAAGGCTGTATCTAGTTAGTTAATGTGAATTTTAAATATTGGCGTGGGATGACCTGAGCCCAGTCACGATGGGTTTACGAGAATAAACTCTTGGTTCTATGCACGCCTTCGTAGGATCGAAGGGTAGAGATACGGATATTAAGTGAATATCGAATTATTTTAAAATCGATTTTAAATATGTATTAATAATGTTAAATCGATTATTTTTGTTGGCATTGATTATGCTACGCTCAATGCCAATCTGTATGTAAAATTACTAGTGTTTGTCACATTATACAAACTCGACCATAATCCTAAAGATTTAGATACATTTCATGTGTTGCATATCTGGTTTTTACACATATTGTGTAAACCCAAAAAAAAATCGAATGAAATTTGATTTTAGGTTAATTTACCCGCAAGTTAAATTATTATTAGTATTTTTTTAATACCCGTATCCGAAAGTGGCGGAGAGACAGACTCTTGTTGTCTTTCTCGCACGATCGTTGCTTAATCACAATGATTTAGCTCGTTATTTGTAATAATTTATCAACTTGAAGGTTTCTTTGTAACTTACTTATATCGTCGGGATTAAAAACTTTATACTTTAGAAAATACAGCTTTTGATGAATAAGTCACTTGATCGAATTAACACTTGTACACTTAAACTTCAGCTGTGACACTAACAAACTAAGCCAGTACAACTTCGTCACTGTATCATAAAATTAAATTTTAATAAATATACGAAAAACACAGATAGCCTAATCAATAGATAAAATCCAATTATTTTTTGATAAGATTTGTACAATTATTTTCAAAGGAGATTGCCCATTCTTCTATGGGCCGCCGTTGCGCATTTTTTTTTGTATGATATCATAAATTTTATATAAGAGAAGGGAAATATGGTACTTTCAAAGGAAATAAAAATCATCCATTTATTTTGAGGGATTTTTTGTTGTTCTTAGACTTTTTGTTCAATTTTGAGGTTATTTTTGTAACAAACCTTCTACCAAAAAACAACCACTCCTTACAACGATTTTGATTTGAATTCTCATATGACTTTTTTTTTTTTGAACAGGATTTTGATGACATTGGTATATTAATTTAATTTGGCAATGACGTTACTCTCACTATTTCTCTAGTATCGCACTAAGGCTATACTAGTCAATCGAACCTTGATAACAGAGAACCGCTTAGTTACTCTTATTTAGCGTTTGTAAAAATCAGATTGGCAGATTTTAGCTGAGTAAAGGAAGTCAAGGCCGAACACCTCCGATCAGGACCACTTTTGGTACCTAGAGCCGCTGACTAATAGATTGGTTTGTGAACTCTACGGCCAGGGAGAGCTCTATCCCGGCTTTAGTGTAAATTGAAAGCTTGCGCTGAACTTGATGTTTGAAGCTTGATCTCATCTCTCCGCTCGGTAAGCCTGATCGCAATTGGGGTGAGAGCATCTCATCCTGAGGCAACTTCACGGATCCAACTCTTTTTTTTTATTGCTTAGATGTGTGGAAAAGACCTCGGGGGCGTAGCCCAATACGTTGGTCCGACCAGATCCGCACCGCTCTTGATTCCACGTTTCACAACGCCCTCCACACCGCCAGAGACAAGAATGGATGGAGAAAAATCGTGCGTGCGAAGGTGATACAAAAAGGTGGTCACGACCCTCAGCAATGAGGAATACGACGCAAGGAGAGGTGTGGACGAGCTCACAGTCCACCTGCTGTTAAGTGGTTATTGGAGCCCATAGACATCTACAACGTAAATGCGCCACCCACCTTGAGATATAAGTTCTAAGGTCTCAGTATAGTTACAACGGTTGCCCCGCCGCAGAAATAGGCAGGGCGGTGGTACCTACCCGTGCGGACTCACAAGAGGTCCTACCACCAGTAAAATGACTGATGATGATGATTTGACGTTTTCAGGCTATTCGTCGCGAAGGAACAGGCGAACCTTTAGACTTGGAACGAGGACAAAAAACCCCTCGTTTAACAAACAATGCTTATCCTAACAATCATATCAGATTGTACGATCGATAATAAAGAATTTATTTCGTAGAAAAGTTCGTAAAATAATTAACATTTTTTCGCGATTCCAACTTAGATAGCCGTCGATATGAATGTTTGATAATAACGTTAATAATTATAATGTTTCATATATTTTAATGATAAGATGTTCCCTGATGCCAGTCTGTCTGTCAGGGTGTGAGCTCCAACAGAAACCGTGATTCATAAATGTTACTAATTTAATAATAGACTATACCGTGACAATTGAGATATATACCTCGTTGACCTCGTTGACCGGAGGTTGACCTTAATATCCTGGGCTTTGGCAGCTAGCTTCATAGCAGCATCCAAGCCAAACAAAAATCACTCTACAGGTAACGTTTTCTTTTTTAATGCCTTTGTAGGCAGACCAGCATACGGCCCACCTGATGGTAAGTGGTCACCGTCGCTCATGGACGCCAGCAATGCCAGGGGCAGAGCCAAGCCGCTGCCTAGCATAAAGTAATCTCCGCAAGCCTCGTTTGAAGAAGGACATGTCATAGCGCTCGGAAAACACCGTGGAGGGGAGTTCATTCCAAAGCCGGATGGTACGTGGCAAAAAAGATCTTTTAACTAAAAATTAAACTCACTTAATCACGTCACTCTACAAAGAGAAACTGTGGTCTAGCAACCCGTCTTTAATTATTACGTAACATTCTAGAACAGTCACATCCAAAAATCAAAATTAACTATCACGATTCATTAGAGGTAAATAAATCAAATGCGCGTTTTTTTTTAGTGAAATTGGCCCTAAACTTGTTTCAAACGGCCTTAAATTAGAGAAAGTAAAGAATCTCTTGCGAAATTTACATTTTAATGTATGCGGTTACCGTTCACTGTTTCAGAAGCATGTAAAAAGAGTTTTATGATTATGTTAAGACCGTCTGTTGAGTAGCAGATTACAGAAATACAGCTTAGTTCTATAATACTGGGTACGATTTACGATTAAATCCAACTAGATGACTTTTTACTGGTGGCAGGACCTCTTGTGAGTCCGCGCGGGTAGGTACCATCACCGTGCCTATTTCTGCCGTGAAGTAGTAATGCGTTTCGGTTTGAAGGGTGGGGCAGCCATTTTAACTATACTTGTGACCTTAGAAGTTATATCTCAAGGTGAGTGGCGCATTTACGTCGTAGATGTCTATGGGCTCCAGTAACCAGTTAACACCAGATGGGCTGTGAGCTCGTCCACCCATCTAAGCAATAAAAAAAAAGATGGAGTTTATAGGTCTGTTTCCTACCAGCGCAATGATACTCGGCATAAATCTAGTTGTGTTTTCTACGGTAGGCAGCGGCTTGGCTCGGTAGATAGCGGCTTGGCTCTGCCCCTGGCATTGCTGAAGTCCATGGGCAAGGGTAACCACTCACCATCAGGTGGGCCGTATGCTCGTTCGTCTGCTTACAAGGGTAATAAAAAAAATACCTAAAAAATATTTCATTCTTAATTCTCACATAGTTATTAGATGGCGGTATTTCATAAAAAATATTACTGTAACATCTTCTGCACTTTTGCAGCTCACTGTATCATCTAGCATCTCTAGAATGAACTCCTTTTTTGTGGTGATTGGTAACATTGCGCCTTCAAGCTAAATTTGGCGAGCCTCCTTAGTTATAATCAACGGTTTGGTTATAAATTTTTTTTCATGTGCCCTCCAGTTCCCATAGGTCCCCATCTCTAATCCATATCTAACCTTGCATATTTTTGTAGCGATAAGATTCCAGGTTCAATGATAGTACATGAAACAACAGAGTGAAGACTTTCCGCAGAATATATGAGTTGATCGGTAGACCGACTGTTCGAATGTTTGAGGGCCGAGATTACAGACATGTACCTTAAGATATGGGAGTGAAGTATCAAAACGGTTGGCTCTTAAAGCCGTAATGCTTGAAGGCTTCGAGGCTAATAGTGGTACCAATTCGAACGGACTTATAATACGCACTGTCAGATGTCACTAGAAAAAAAAAATGTGTGACGTGTGTATTCACATTACATTGGCAAGTGATGTTTTGCGCAAGTCTAGTGTGTGTGCAATAGGGATGTAAACCGGTTCGAAGAAAACCGGAGAAAAACCGGTTTTTATACATACCGATAAACACCGGTTTTTATTTAAGAATACCGGTTTTTAATTACGCGTTACATTCACAGTTCACACCAGTGCTACCAGATCAAAATTAAATATACAAGCTACCTAAAAAAAACCGTGTTTCAGACTCAAATTACCGTGCATTACATTTAAAAACTACAGTTCAATAACCAAAATATGGTTGGTAGACTTTTAGCGTACGAAATGAGGACCGTGACCCAAATATCCACATATCTGCACCCAACACTCTGAAATGGCTTTCGCCAACCAGAGCACATGTTGTCTGCAAAAGAGATGGTGTGTCGTGAAATGGGGAATCCTCTTAAAGAATTTTCAACTCGCTTTATCATCGGAACAGCCAGAAGAAACCACAAACAATTTTAAAAAGCCTGGTATTATGGATTTTTTGCTTTCGCGAAAACGGGATATTCCGAACGCCACAGCGGCCGCAGTGAATATAGTGCGTTTGTATATTGAGACTGAAGCCGCCACAGGAAACCACACCGAAATTGCTGGCACTTTTTGAATGAGCAATACTCATTTAAGGCCTTTAAACAAAATAGCATTTAAATACCTATCAGTCCTAGCAACTGTGCCTTCTGTTCTGTGCCTTCCAAACGTATGTTTTCGACGTCGGGGTACGTGCTAACATCCAGAAGGAGCAGGCTTCTGGATGACGCCTGTGGTCTGGTGACGCAGTGAACGAAATATGCTTCTTGCATCAAATTTCATCAAAAAAAATTAAAAAGCTTTTTATTATTGTATAATATAAATATGATCATTAAAAGCCTATATAAAATATGTTCACCCAATTAATTGTATGAAGAAAACTCTTCGTTTGCACGTAAATTTGTTTTATTTAGTGATTATTTAGTTTTTATGGAAAAAACCTAAAAATACCTAAAAAAACCGGTTTTTTGAGAAAAAAACCGGTAATAAACCGGAGCCAGAAATTGTAATCGGTTCACATCACTAGTGTGCAAGTCACACACGAAGTGAAACCCATAATAAAAATAAAGATAATCGCAAGGGTCAACCACCAACCACTCCACAGTGTAATGGAGCAGTCTCACCGTGGGGAACTGCCAACATGATCACGGTTTCTCTACACCAGGTTAGTTTGATTTAGTAAGAGAAATACGAGAACGTCTATCAACTGTGTAACATCTCGTCATCGCGATTCAGGAATTGTTGAATTTACGTGCAGCGACATCTGTTGTTAACAAACTAAATAGAAATAATTGTAAATCATCTTTTATAGTATGAGGTAGCGCCCTCTGTGAATTGATATTTTAACTTCACGTTTCATTTTTTCGTTTCATCGAGTTTGAAATCGCACCCAACGATTCTAAAGAAGTTTCACTTCAAAAAAAGCAACAGAATATTACATACGATTTTCGAATCAAATAACAAATCTGGTATGTAACAAGACAAACTTGTTTTGACTCAAATAGTAGAACTAGACATAAAATTCCTATCTAGGAGTCTCATTGCGCTTGTAATAAGCTTGTTTTACTAAAAACAGTTAATCGTGTTGCATGAATATTGTTAAGGACGCGTTTGGTTAGGATTGGAATTTCAAACATTCACGCAAGTAGTTCGGTGCTCGTAATGAGTTAAAAAAATACTTAAATTATCTTGAAATTGTCGATAGTATTGAACATACGGGTCGACTTAGTGTGAGTTTTTAACGTTCTCGATAACGTGAAAGTTGACTCGAATTTGTATGGAGTTGGAACGTTTGTGTACGTTTGCCGCTAGGGGCGCTGTTCCAACTGCATACAATTATGAGTTAACTTTTACGCTATCGAGAACGTTAAAAAACTCGCGCACACTGAAGTGTACTTATAAGACAGTATCAAAGAAACCATTCGAGAAATATATTTATTTTAGTTCTTATAGAGACGCACGTAATGATTCGACTAATGCTTAGTTTAATCCTGCTTAGGCTATGTGGAACCCATTTATCATATCGAGGGTTGAAAGGTAATTTGACTTAAGCGTCATTCTTGCAACTTTGCAGGAGAGTCATTCAAAGTTTAAAATTTGGAAAAAATATCATAACAATAAAACTTCTTCAGTTATTCGAACGGGATAAACTTCATTGAAGGTCAATTAAAAACATCGAATTATAATACCGAATACCAATACCTATATGAATAATACCGAATACCTAATACCAAATAAAACGGATCTTTAATTACAGAGATAAATGTCGCGTATCAAGAGAAACCTGTCGCTAAAACCAAAGGGCTTTTGACCCGATTAGTATGGATCCCTAAAACCACATTTACGATTTAATCTTGCGTTTATTCTTTTCATTTTATTATTATTTCGACATCACTACATAGTATAAAACAAAGTTGCTTTCTTTGTCCGTCTCTATATCCCTATGTAAGCTTAAATCTTTAAAACTACGCAACGGATTTTGATGCGGTTTTTTTTTTAATAGATAGAGTGATTGAAGAGGAAGGTTTATATGTATAATAACATCCATTAAATAGTGGAGAAATCAATAATAAATTACAGTTTCCGAAGCGAAGCGAGGGCGGGTCGCTAGTTTCCAATATTTCACCGTTTTCAAAGTCAATCGGTGTCGTTTGCCATTAACATTGACAATAATATTTTCATAGCACTCAAGCGAGTAACATTTATTTTGAAAAAAGCTATTTATAAATATAAAATCGTATCTAAACTAAACACAAGATTGAAATGATAACAGCTACTTATTTACATTAATAGGCTTCGTTCTGTGTAATACGATTCGATCACATAAGATTAATAATGAAAGATAGCGAATTCTTGAAATCAATGAAACCATTATATAAAGGCGTGTTTGTTGGTTGAACATACGAAAAATGAAATTTATAAACGAAAAAAATGTTTAAGTACAAGTTTAAAAAAAACCCATTAAAAATATTCATTTCAAAGTCGTCGTGGCCTAAAAGATAAGACGTCCGGTGCATTCGTGTTGAAGCGATGCACCGGTGTTCGAATCCCGCAGGCGGGTACCAATTTTTCTAATGAAATACGTACTCAACAAATGTTCACGATTGACTTCCACGGTGAAGGAATAACATCGTGTAATAAAAGTGAAACCCGCAAAATTATAATTTGCGTAATTACTGGTGGTAGGACCTGTTGTGAGTCCGCGCGGGTAGGTACCACCGCCCTGCCTATTTCTGCCGTGAAGCAGTAATGCGTTTCGGTTTGAAGGGTGGGGCAGCCGTTGTAACTATACTGAGACCTTACAACTTATATCTCAAGGTGGGTGGCGCATTTACGTTGTAGATGTCTATGGGCTCCAGTAACCACTTAACATCAGGTGGGCTGTGAGCTCGTCCATCCATCTAAGCAATAAAAAAAAATATACTTGCAAAACTTGGTAATCAGAAAATGATGATTTGTATATTGTATTTGTGTTAACTAAACCATTTTTTTTTATTTATTTTTTTATGATTAAATGTTTACTGATGGCCCGAAGGCCTTTCCAGTTTCACCAGGACAGGTGGGCGAGCAAAGGCTCAGCCAAGAGGGGTGGGATTTGCTAACAACTGCCCGAGCGCCTCCGAAGGAGACCTAACAACTCAAGAGCAATTGTTTCGCGAATGAATCTACTACCGGATCGGAATCGCGACCCGCTGAGAAGATCCGGCGAGAAACTCAGCGGGCTGATGCATGGGTTAGGTTGCACGTCGACCTCTTTGTCGAGTTCGACGAGTACGGTTACCGGGGTCCCTAAGCCTGCCCCTAGTATTAGAGCTGAAGGCATCTAATGCAAAGGTTATTGGATCTGATGGATCCGTAAGGACGTGTCTAGGGCGTCGACGGTGACTGGCTCCTGCATGATCAGGATTCGGGGAGTAGTCAGCGGCGGCAACGATAAGGCGATTATCATGACGCATAGCCTTATCGAAGTATCGTTCCGACGCTGACTTCATGTATTTCCGAATTGATTCGAGGCCCAGGTCGTCGTGTAGGTCAACGTTCCTCACGAACCACGGAGCCCCGACAGCTAACCTGCAAAAGCGGGATTGTAGGGATTGGAGGGTGTCTATGTGTGTGCGGGCCGCGTGAGCGAACACCACACTCGCGTAAGTCATGACGGGCCTTATGCAAGTTTTGTAAAGTGTCACCTTGTTCCGAAGGGACATTTTACTCCGCTTACAGATCATGGGGTAGAGTCTACCGAGAATAAACGCGGCACGGTCACGGACTGATTTTATATGCGGGCGGAATGTCATCGGTGCATCCAGAGTAACGCCCAGGTACTTGACCTTCCTGGCCCAGGGTATGGGTTGTCTAAAGAGAGTAATCGGGGGTGTGAGATTCCTCCTCCTAAACCGGGAGGAAATCCGTGTGGAGCTTCCCCTCTGAAATAGCACCGCAGTACTTTTCGCTGGGTTGATGTCTATGCGCCATTTTCGGAACCACTGTCCTAGGGCTAGGGCTGCGCTCTGAAGCTTCTTCGCGATTAGGGACTTATTTCTACTAGAATAGTAAACAGTCGTGTCGTCGGCGAATAAAGCTAAATGGGTCGGCGGCGACCGGGGAATATCGTTGACGAATAAGCTAAATAGGAGGGGTGAGAGGACAGAGCCTTGCGGGACTCCAGCTGTGAGAGGTCGTGGGGAGGAGCGGGTTCCCTCGACTCGATATCGAAAAGAGCGGTTCGACAAGAAGTCCCGTATGATGAGCACGAGACTATCCGGCACGCCCATGTTGAATAGTTTGAAAATCAAACCATTGTACCAGACTTTGTCGAACGCTTTTGCGACGTCGAAGAAGAGAGCTCCCGTGTATAACGGTTTTGGTCGATTAAGCCCCACAAGAATGTGCTCCGTGAGGCGGTGCACCTATTGAACGCATGAGTGATTTGTACGGAATCCGAATTGTTCATCGATGAGAATGCCCTTGGATGAGACGAAGTCTCTGAGGCGTTTGTAGAGCAGACGCTCATACAGTCTGCCTAGAGACATGAGGAGGCTAATCGGGCGGTAGCTCGTCGGATGATTTTTTGGTTTACCGGGTTTATGTATACCGATAACGTCCGGTTCTTTCCACACCGCGGGAAAGATACAGTTCGCCATAGCGGCATTGAAAATAGATGCCAACATCACGATGAGTTGGACGGGTAGAAGTTTAATAACGCGGTTAGATATACCGTCGGAACCGGGAGCCTTGCGAGGACGTAGGTCTTTGATCAAGTCTTTAACTTCTATCGGGGTGACGGGTGGTAATGCATCCGATGGTGGCAAGGAGGCTCTGCGTTCTACCTCACTGTCTACTAATTCTACATGAACAGGGTCCACGGATTGAGTGCTGGGCGTGCACTGGGTTTGCAATGTATCGGCCAGCAGCTCTGCTTTTTCGTCATCATCGAACGCCGCGAGTCGGCCTGAGGGGCCTACGAGGGGGGGCATAGTTACTACTGTATCCGATTTGAGAGTACGAGCTAAGCGGTAGTAAGACCTTTGGGAGGGCGCGAGTCCTTCTAAGAAATCAGACCATCTGGCATCTCGGACTTCGGCGATGCGAGACTTTACGTCGCGTTGTAGGGCACGCATTCGAATACGATTTTCCGCTGTAGGATACCTGTCGTAGGCGCGTATCGAGGCGTTCTTAGCTCTAAGGAGTTCCCTAATATCGTCGGACAATTTGAAGCGGTGAAGGAAGTCCTCCGCTACAACTTGTTTCGATGACCTATCTAATGTCGAGGTGATGTGTGACGTTAAGATGTCTATGGCTTCAGCGGTATCCTGAGGAGACGGGATAGAGTCCGGGTTAAACGGGAGCGATGGTGGATCAGATTCAGCCAGGCTGATGCCCAGCGTGTGCCAATCCACCACAGTCCTCGTGACGGGAACGGAATCGGGAGCGCGACCGAGCTTCATAACGACGGGACGGTGGTCTGAATCTAACTCTGAAACTACTTCGATCGAGTGTAAGCGCAGAGTTACGTTTTTTAATAACGCTATGTCGAGTATATCCGGGCGATGCGCGATATTTAGCGGGTAGTGAGTCGGGGTTAGCGGAGCGACGATATCGAAGGCGAGATCATCGACTAACGCGTCAAGCCGCCTGCCATTCGGGGTTGTGGTGTGTGAGTTCCACCTGATGTGTTTACAATTTAGGTCGCCCGCCAGAATGACAGAGCTCCCCATACCGAGCAGCGCCTCGATATCACTGCTTAGAACGATCTTATCCGGTGGAAGATAAACGGACGCGATAACGATCGGCGCGTGTCCCGTCAGTGAGATTCGGCACACTGATGCTTCGATATTAGCGAGCGCGGGAGGATCGAGCGGGACGCAATGCAGGGCTCTTCTATAGTAAATGACGGTACCACCACCACGGGCAGAGAGCCTGTCGTTCCTGACCATGTTATAGTTCGCGATTTTAGGGTCACGGCGCGCGGGCTTAAGTAGGGTCTCCTGCACTAAAAAGATATCAATTTGATGGTCACGCAAAAAGTCAGAAACCTGATCACGTTGATTTGCGAGACCGTAAGCGTTAAAAAATCCTATCGTTACGGATAGGGGCTTTATTCTACTTATATACGCCATTGATTACCGGCGGAGTGAGGGGAGGACGTACGTATTTAATGACGCGTATACGTCGGCGTATTCCTGCACAACGGCGATAAAGTGTTGTGCAGTGGAGGCAGCGCGAATGGCGTCGCCCAAAGCGTTAACGCGCTCAAAGTTGATCGACTGAAAGAAGTCGATCGCTAAAGCGAGATTTTCGGACGCGGTCGGAGGGCAAGTCGCGGGAGAGGGACGAGTCGTGGGGGCGGGACGAATCGCGGAGGAGGGAGTTGTAGCCGTGTTCGTGTACGGCAGCGGTTTTGCCCAGGCCGAGAAACTGGGCACCGCCGCCGGAACGAACGCTGGCTTAGCCTGCGACGCAGAGGGTGCCGAGGCTTTGATGTCTGGGCCGGAAGCTCGGAGGCGGTTTTGGCGGGCGACGCGGCGATTTATTTTAGGGGCTCGGGGGCAACCACGGTAATTCGCGGGGTGACCCTGTGTTCGACACAGGACGCAGCTAGGCGGTTCCGTCGCGGTTTGTTGGTCGCGAGCGCAGAGGGCCGTGGCGTGATCGCCCAAACACTTAACACATCGGGGGCGCGCGTGACAGTTACGGGAAGAGTGCCCGTACAATTGACAGTTATGGCACTGGCTAGGAGTGCCTTTTTTATGGGGGGCTTCGATGGCGATACCGGAGAGCCTACAGACGGTCTGTGTGTTGAAGATTTTCTTACCCTCGGGGGTAGGCTGGAGGGTGACTAGAACCATATTATATGGCTCCCTACCGCGACCGGTGTGCATACGGTGCACAGAATTCACTGGAAAGCCCTGTTCTAACAGATCGGCCTTGACGAGCTCTACATCTAACTCTTTAGGGATTCCGCGTATTACAACGCGGAGTTCGCGCTCCTCCTGGAGCGTATAAGTATGGAAACTTATACGTTCCTTACGGAGGTAAGAAGAGAGGGCCCTATGGTCGTCGGGTGTTTGAACCTTAATTTGAATGCCGTTCGCGAGGTTACGGGCATTCGTGAAATTTATATTTTTGGCCTTAAGGGCCAGGCAAACTCGATCCCAAGCTGCCTTCTCCTGAAGGATAACCGGGGGAGGGGTCTGGGTTTTATTTTGTGCCACCGGACGCGGCGACGGAGTGGCACGGGCTGGGGGCGCAACTGGAGTCTGAGGGCGGGGGCGCGACGCGTTCACGGCTTTGCTAATTTTAGCGGCCGCGGGAGCTCGAGACTCCGCGGCACGCTTCTTACCCTTCTGTACCAGGGTGAATCCATCCGTCGATGAGGCGGGGGCGAGGTCGACCTCCATGTCCGAGTCAGAGTCGGAGCACGAGGAGGCGGGTGCAGGCGACCTACGAGCAAGTGTAGGTGTTTTAGAGGGCGCGACGGAGGCCGCGGATGATCGCTCAGCTGAAACGATGGTCACGGCGGACGACGCAGCAGCTTTTCTCGCCAGTATAGGCGACACGGGAGCGGCAGGCACGACAGAGGCTGCGGTGCTCAATGCAGAAGCTCTGCACGCAGGTACAGGCGACGCAGGAGCAGCGAGCGCGGCGGAGTCCTCGAGAGGGCTCGCAGTGTGATTGGCCTTGAAGGCCAGAAACTCTGAGGCGAGCTGTGGGTGGCGAAGTCGGAGGAATTCCGCGAATACAGCGTCCATGATCGCTGAGTACCCAGGTGGGGCGGCCCCGGGTCTTGAAAACACTCGCCTTGCGGCGAGGCCCCAACTTCTCGGACCTGAGCGGTTCTATTGGACACAGGTGGCAATGCGGCGCGATTACTACAGGACAAAGAAAAAGCACAACAAAACAGAAATTACAAAAAGAAACAAAACAAATAAATACTTGCAGGAAAACACTTTGTCGGCAAATGTTCCACGAACACAAAAATAACTAAAACAAAACAAATAAAAGCTTCCAGGAAACACACTTGGTCGGCAGATGTATCACGAACACAGGCCGCGCGAACAATGGCCGGGCTAACAAAAGCCGGGCGAACAAAGACCGGGCGATCGAGTGGACGATGAGCACGTCCGCACGTGACGGGTGCCTCTATCGGAATGTTAACTAAACCAATGCACCTAAGAAAAGTACTCTCCAGACCATACCTGGTTCACTAGTAAAGAATGTCTTAATACATAAAATAAGTGAATAGTTTTATTATCATGTAACACCTAGATCGCATTGGCAGAGAATATAAGCAACTAGCTTTTGCCCGCGACTCCGTCCGCGTGGAATAGTTAGTTAGTTTGGCATAACGCTAAATTTTACCTCCCACTTCATTTACGTAGAAAGTGTAAATATTTTGAAACATTCTTTATTGGTGCTCCACGTGTATTGGTCTTATTGGTGGTATTATATAGCCTATAGTCTTCCTCATTATATGGGCTTATATAGCCCACTGAAATAATTTTTCAAATAGGACAAGTAGTTCCTGAGATTAGCGCGTTCAAACAAACAAACTCATCAGCTTTATAATATTAAGTATAGATTAGTAATTAGTACAAATATCCATATTATTAATCAACCACGTTGATCAATAATAAGTTGACTTGAACTTCGATGAGGAGATGTTCTTGGAGTCCGTGGTGCTGCTTCAGAGGTCCTGTAAGGCGGAGTGACTGTTACAGGAAATTATAGTCTCCACGAACGCGAATAGATCGGATATGAGTTTTAAAATATTCAACAACTAGCTGACCCGCAGACTTCGTAGTGCCTCAATCGATAAATAAAAGACCTAAGCTTTTGTATAAAATAAACTTAAAAACCAACAAAAGGAATCCGTCCGACGGGCGACATATCAAAGGAAAAACAAAATTGTTAGTTTTATTTAATTCCGAGCATTTTTATATTTACTTACCTTTTTAACCTTTTCTGGACCTCCACTGATAATTCAAGACCAAAATTAGCCAAATCGGTCTAGCCGTTCTCGAGTTTTAGCGAGACTAACGAATAGCAATTCATTTTATATATATATCTATAGATTTAATTCCGAGCATGTTTATATTTATCTACCTTTTAAGCCTTCTCTGGACTTCCACAAATAATTCAAGACCAAAATTAGCCAAATCGATCCAGCCGTTCTCGAGCTTTAGCGAGATTCTTTTTTTATATTTTTATTGCCCTTGTAGGCATACGAGCATACGGCCCACCTGACGGTGAGAGTAACAAACAGCAATTCATTTTTATATAAATAGATTATTTTCAAAAATATTCATCAACAAAAAATTACAAATAACCGACAACATTGCCCGACGTAGCGGAACCGAGCCGTTACGGTGCCGGAAGGAACCGGACGTGAAACCGTTAAGCGTATTATGGATAAATAGGATACGCTTATTGTGAAAATCATGCCAAATGCCTGTACGTAAAATAATTATTGGACTATACAATCACAATACGACCCTAGAAAAATTCTAAAATAATCTATATTTTATTAGATATATGTAGACTAGGTGACCCGGCGAACTTTATTCCGCCTTAGAGGCAATAAATGAGCAGACTTTTGATTTTATCAAAGGTCAATTTTTTATTTGGATAATTAATGTAAATTAAAAAAGCAAGTATTGTAATGATACTTTATTGGACATGTATTTTAGTTGTTGTTATTAGTATTATATTTTCTTGTTCTTCTTCGGTCCTTTCACTCGCAATGTTTCGAACCCTAGTTGCATTACGGCTTCGTCGGGAAAGACTGGATCGTGTTGGTCGCGGCATGGCTATCTCAATGATTACCTATCTCGGCACAATAAGCCAATAGAAACTCGAAACAAACACATCAATCGGTCAACTTCAAAATTCTACTATAATTAACCATATACTACATTACGTTTAGCTGTCAGTTGCGTTTTGTTATACCACGTTTTATGTCACGCCCCACGGGAACGTGATAAAAGTCCTTCTCCTGGTTCTAAGCTACCTCCCCACCAATATTCAGTCAAATCAGTTTAGCCGTTCTTGAGTTATAAATAGTGTAACTAACACGACTTTCTTTTAGATATATAGACAGATACCTACATAAATATGTAGATTTAATAGAAGACAACCCAGTAACCATTGCAGGTTTTGATTAAATAGCAATAGGTCCTTTTGAAAATGCCATGTAGTTAGTTCTTTAAGCATGTTATTGATTTCCTACTCAGCTAGTCGCGATCTGGTATACTCGAAGTGGTTCGGTGGTGGCTAACCAGTATCAGCGGGAGAAACCACGGAAAGAGATGCTAGAAAAGACGTAATTTTTTTCCCTACCTCTTCGCTCGTAGCCTAAGAGGCTATTCCAGCTACGCCCGGACGGGTGGGTAGGTGAGCTCATGGGCTCAATCTGAGAGAATTTGCTAACACTTGCTTTGCTAGCCCTAGCAAGAGCAGTGCTTCGCAGAATCTATAGCCGGCTTGGAATCGCGACCCACTGAGAAAATCCGGCGGGAAACTGAGTGGGCTGTGTCAATGGGTTAGTTCGCTTGTCTAACTCTTCGTCGTAATCGACGAGACATAAAAGCACTGAGCGTGAATCAAGGGGATCCGACAAGACATGTTTCGGGCAAAGGCGGCTTTGCGTTATAAAGTCGCGATCGGATAAAAAGACTAGGATGGTCGTAGTACACAGATATTTATATGTCTATAATAAAATCATCAGTTCTAAGTTTCTCCGCAACAAAAATAAATGGTCCAACTGTAAAACTAGTTGTCATTTACACCTGCGAAGCTTGGCCATTGGGAGATCCTCTAAATTAGTGCAGTAGAATGACTTCGAGCAGGGAGAGATGGCGGGGCATCGTGAGACGCATCAAGTCTGCCCCTTCCAACACTACATGACGATTACGACTAATCTGTCAAGAGTGACACGATTGAGAAGAAGAAGGTAATTATTATTCTCGCACATCAAGAGATATAGCGAAATAGAAAGCAACATACGAGGTCAAAACCCAAAAGGTTGTAGGTTGTAGCTACACAGGTTGTAGCTTTTTACTGGTGGTAGGGCCTCTTGTGAGTCCGCACGGGTAGGTACCACCACGATGAGTTTCGGTTTGAAGGGTAGGGCAGCCGTTGTAACTATACTTGAGACCTTAGAACTTATATCTCAAGGTGGGTGGCGCATTTACGTTGTAGATATCTATGGGCTCCAGTTACCACTTAACACCAGGTGGACTGTGAGCTCGTCCACCCAACTAAGCAATAAAAAAAAAACACAGGAATGAATGTGCGTATTGTTTAATTAACAGTTAGTTCTAATAATCAAAACATTCGAATGCATTGCAGCAGAAACATTTTTACTTCAAAACATTTGTGTGTTTTGAAAGTATGCAACGCGTTGCGTTACTGAATCATTTATTAATTATCATTGCACAATAGCTATTACATTGTTACCGTGAATGAAAACCTGTTTCAATTGTAAAATATTTATCGATAAATAAATGATTGCCGGTCAAATGGCATCACGGAAATTGTATACGCATTGAAGTCGTCAGGGCTTAACGGATAAGACTTTCAGAGCGTCTGGGAAATGTGACTAGCTAATGCTTTGCTAGCTAGCTAGCTAGCTAATGCTAGCGCGAACCGTCGATAGATCGACTCTGTATAAACTGCGGAGAATCGGAATACCGACTACCTATAGCTTTTTTTTTTCCTACCTAAGCTGGTGACCTTGAGAGGCTATTCCAGCGCAACCTTAACTAGTAGGTGAGCTCACGGGGCTCAAACCCGACGACGTTGCTAACACGAACCCTAGCAAGAGCCGTGCTTCGCAGAATCTACCACCGGATCGGAAACGCGACCCACTGAGAAGATTCGGCGAGAAACTCAGTGGGCTGTGTCTGAGGGTTAATTTACTCGTCGAGCCCTTCGTCGCAAGCGACGGGTTCGACGAGAGCGGTAACCGGTGCTTGAAGTACCTAAGAGCACCGTTAGTGGATCGGGAGGATCCGTCGACTATAGCCCAGTTTAATATGTATTATGTATCGACCTGTACGGTCGTGTCTTAGCGCACACATTTATAACGTTTTTAATAAGTTAATAATATTTATAAGACAATTTAAAATTGTTTTGCTGTTAATTTAGCATTGATTTTTGTATTTTTTTAAGTTAAAGTATTATATAAGGTACTTTTTTTACAAAAAATCTATAGCAATTTTTGCATATTAAGTCAAAATAAGCTCAGCACTAAAAGGGTTAAAGAAATACAATAAAATATACAGGTATTTGTTACTGTTTATAAAGGACATACATTTTAATGGCGTTCGTGTTGTAATGTCCAACGGAGCTTCATCTACAAATATAGTGCATTTAAAATAGTAGTTGATAAGTAAATAGCAGTGTCTAAGTAACGCTAATTTTTTATAGATAGACGAAAGGAAATATGTATATGAAGTTTCAAGCTAGCGTGTCAGCCCGTTCGCACGCTTGCTTATTTCGTAAGAATGACAAGGACAGTTGACGATCATGCCACATGCCAATCTGTACACGTAATTCCTAAGGAATGTTCGAAAAACGTAAACCGTGTTGGGGGACATTTCAAATGCATTTTTCAAAGGGTTTCTTATTATTCCATTTAAATAGCCTAGTAAGGTTTCGCTAAAGTAAATATCATCGTACCTATAAATGACCTCATAAAATATTAAATGCGTTTGACTTTTTGTCTGAATAGTTCCATTTGATATTTATTGTGTATTGGAATCATACTGAGTTTCTCGCCGGATCTTCCGATGCGGTGGTAGATTCTGCGAAGCACGGCTCTTGCTAGGGTTCGTGTTAGCAACGTCGTCAGGTTTGAGCCCAGTGAGCTCACCGACATGTTAGGGCGTAGCTGAAATAGCCTCTCAAGGCTATCAGCATAGGTAGGGGGGAAAAAGTCGTAGCGAGTTAGTGAGACAAAATTTTCGAGTAAAAAAAGTTCAATTTTAAATTACACTAGCGACCCGCCCTCGCTTCGCTTCGGAAATATTAAAACACACATGAAAACAAAAAAATAAAATAATTTTTTTTTTAAAAAAAGTACCCTATGCTCATCAGGGACAATGTCGGCTTCTAATGAAAAAATAATTTTTCAAATCGGTCCAGTAGTTTCGGAGCCTATTCGAAACAAACAAACAAACAAATCTTTCCTCTTTATAATATTAGTATAGATAAATTTTTAAGTCTGCCTTCTGAAGACAAGAAAAGAAAACGAAATTCTGATCTTAACGAAACCTGCCGTCTATAGGTTAACTTCTACAGCGAGATAATGATCTAAAATATTATTGAAATGACAATTAGTTCGGCTTACTTTAAGAGATTCCTAGAGGATTTCCAACTTGTCTGTCTGGATTGATTTGGATGAAGCAGAAAGCATAAATTAAATACGAATTCAAAAATTAAAATTTTGATAAGAATCCCGTCAATCACATTAAGACGTATTCACATTAGTATGCGAGAATTTTCTATATTAAAATCATCGTGAAAGTTGTTTTGTTTATTTAAGTTTACTTTCACATAATACTTTTAAATGAGCTTTGTGATTTGTAAGGAATTGCCTTGAGCACAATAGAGTATGTAGGTAATTATAAAGGGCTTAGAGGGGTAGAGATAATACGCTTTATTGCACACTAAAACACAATTTACATTCAAAAACAGTCAAAAAGCAGATATATTTGTACAATAGGCGGTCTTGTCGCTAAAAGCGATCTCTTAATTTATAGAAGAGGTTGTATTCATCATTTCATTGATTGTATTTGCGGTTAGTGTCGAAGACATACTACTAAGAAGATATACTTCGTTGCAAATGTGAACAAAACATTTTTTTTTGTTTTAGACAACTATTCCTTTAAACCCATCATTAGTTTTAAATGATTAAAATCAAATCAACGTCCGTTATTTTAATTCGTTTTAAAGGTATTCAAGTCGACCTTGTCACGTAACGACTTATTAAAACCGGTACGCAAATATTTGGAATTCATTCAACGCTTGCCTCCATTAGTACCTACCTATATATGTATATATAGTTACGTGTATTTATTTACCGTAACTTTGCTAAGCTTTTTTTTTATTGCTTAGATGGGTGAACGAGCTCACAGCCCACCTGGTGTTAAGTGGTTACTGGAGCCCATAGACATTTACAACGTAAATGCGCCACCCATCTTGAGATGTAAGTTCTAAGGTCTCAGTATAGTTACAACGGCTGCCCCGCCCTTTTAACCGAAACGCATTAGCGCTTCACGGATTCGCGGCAGACATAGGCAGGGTGGTGGTACCTACCCGTGCGGACTCACAAGAGGTCCTACCACCAGTAAAGCTTTGATTCTAATAGATTTACATTTAATTCATTCGGAGAATTAACTTTAATTAACAATAATAACTATCACAGAGGCACTCAGTACATTGATTTATAATGGTAAAAATACATTTTCGGTATTTCGATATCTTTACATTATTGTCTAAGTACTTAAAATGTTATGACTGTTTAAGGTCATTTAATATAATTAATAAATTATTTGGTGTGTATATTATCAAAAGCCGATTACTGGAGACACTTCGGGGGTCTTGATTGGAATTTTATATTGTTAGTAGGGTCGCATTATAACTTATAACCACATGTTACTTATAACCACTTATAATTTATAAGTCAGCACATGTGGTTCTACTCTCAGCTAAGAAGTCAGTGGTGGCAAATATTGCATTCATCCGATTATGTGGCAAATCTAGATTACGATTCCATTCATTATGACAACGATACGTCACAATAAGCTCTTATCGCAGCCACCGCTGATGGCACTCTTGACCCGTCTCTTGGAGTAGTAAGCAGTATTCGACGACCTAGGCATGTTTCTTTTTGCATTGATGGGTGGACTGTGAGAGTCCACCAGATGGTTAAGTGGTTACTGGAATCCATTGACATTTATAACATAAATGCCGCCACCCACCATGAGATATGAGTTTTAAGGTCTCAATATAGTTACAACGGCTGCCCCACCTTTTAAACCGAAACGCATTACTGCTTCAGGGCTAAAATAGGCAGGGTGTTGGTAGCTACCCTTGCGGACTCACAAGCGGTCCTACTACCAGTAAAAAATGAATTATTGAATTTAAATTACATATTATAAGCTGTATAGTAAATTGAATTATATGAAATCGAATTAAACGAGATGGGATGAAGACTAATTTAATTGAGATTTTGAAAATGAATTCGTAATCGGTATTCAATATTATGTTTCGCTTCAAAATTTGCGTTAATACAAATCATTCGCTACACAGGATGTATTTATCTCTGTATGTTATCGTAAGAAGGATATGTTGCGTGTTTAAACTATCTACATATTGTATGAAATACATTGTATTAAGTTAACAAAAATATCCGACGATTGACAAAAATAACAATTTATGTTTTGGTGTAGGTTTATACATGAATACAAAAAGAACAAACTCTTATTATTTTGGTAAGAAGTTTGTATAAGTTCCTTTCCTTTTTAGGTTTTTTCGGTCCTTCACTACCTAATCGATGATAGCCTAAGGGGCTATTCCAAATAGCTGTATAGTGTGAATAGTGAGCTCACGGGCTCAACCTGAGAGAACTTGCTAATACTGACCCTAGCAAGAGCAGTGCTCAACTGAATCTACCACCGGATCGGTATTGTGACCCATTGAGACGATCCGCCGAGAAACTCAGTGGTTTGTGTCTATGGGCTAGGTAGCACGTCAAACTTTATGGTCGAATTCGTCGGGTTTTACGAGAACGGTGACCGGTGCTTGGAGTCCCTAAAAGTACGGAACTGGATTAAGACAATCCGGTAGCAAATGCTTAAGGCAACGGTGACTTTGCGATTCCCGGTCGCCTGGGTTGGTTATCGTGAAGCAGTAATGCGTTTCGGCTTGAAGGAAGGGGCAGCCGTTGTAACTATGCTGAGATCTTAGAACTTATATATCAAGGTGGGTGGCGTATTTGCGTTCTAAATGTATATGGGCTCCAGTAACCACTTAACACCAGGTAGGCTGTGAGCTCGTCCACCCATACAAGCAATAAAAAAAAAATCTACCTCTGACCAGACGGCCACGATCGATAAATAGGTTTTCGTGCCACGACGCTTTAATGAGGTGACAATTTGAGCATTATAAAAAACTTTATTAAGCTTCTATATTATTCCATTCTTTAACTTATACTTCGAGAAATATACTGATATGAATATTACTGTTTACCTCATTATTGTGGCGTGTGTGATTCGATCTTTACAACCGAAATGATAAGTGAATTATCAGAACTATGGATTAAATGTGATAATTATAGGAATTACCCACTTCAAAAGTATGTTAAGGGTTATTTTCTGTAATGCAACAGAAAATCTAATATTAACACTCGTTTTGTAATAAATCAGTAAATATTTGTAAAGTTGACGTAGAATGAGGCCATATTTATTATCGGTTTTTATATTTCGAAAGGTTTGTATTTTATATATGTTAGTTTTTCGAAACTTACGAGTTACTTAGTGCTTATTAGGCAACATTTTTAAAGGGATAATTTTGAGAATGTGCGAAGAGGTTAATCAACTTGTTTCTCTAGTAATTTCTTAGGTTTTCTTCAGTTGTAGGCAAATTTTTTTTAGGTGTTAAGTGGTTACTGGAGCCCATAGACATCTACAACGTAAATGCGCCATCCACCTTGAGATATAAGTTCTAAGGTCTCAGTACAGTTACAACGGCTGCCCCACCCTTCAAACCGAAACGCATTACTGCTTCACGGCTGAAACCGGTGGTAGGTACCTACCCGTGCGGACTCACAAGAGGTCCTACCACCAGTGATTACGCAAATTATAATTTTTGCGGGTTTGATTTTTATTACACGATGTTATTCCTTCACCGTGGAAGTCAATCGTGAACATTTGTTGAGTACGTATTTCAATAGAAAAATTTGTACCCGCCTGCGGGATTCGAACACCGGTGCATCGCTACATACCTACGAATGCACCGGACGTCTTATCCTTTAGGCCACGACGACTTAAAAGTACATTTAACTACTTAAGTTAATCATGTTTCTGATGTTTCGAAACATTTTACTGTTTTTGTCGTCACGGACGTCTAAGGCGTTATTTATTCGTCGTCATTTCAATATATCGTTAACTACCGTCAATATTAAAAAAAAGGATATTTCTTTTGAATTTCTTTTCAGAACGAACTAATAGCTTCTTAAAACTTCGGAATGAAGATAATTATAGTAAAAAATCCGAGATTAAGCCGTATACGTAGTTGACTTCCACGGTGAAGGAATAACATCGTGTAATAAAAATCAAACCCGCAAAATTATAATTTGCGTAATCACTGGTGGTAGTACCTCTTGGGAGTCCGCACGGGTAGGTACCACCACCCCGCCTATTTCCGCCGTGAAGCAGTAATGCGTTTCGGTTCGAAGGGTGGGGTAGCCGTCGTAACTACACTGAGACCTTAGAACTTATATCTCGAGGTGGGTGGCGCATTTACGTTGTAGATGTCTATGGGCTCCAGTAACCACTTAACATCAGGTGGGCTGTGAGCTCGTCCATCCACCTAAGCAATAAAAAAAAAAAAGTAAGTAGGTAAGTAGTAGTTTTAAATGTGAACTTTTGGTTATCCAAAGAATAGCTTTAGTGTTCACGATATTTTCTTGTCCTTCCTCTTGATTCAATACGCAAGATTCATTCTTATTAATAACTCTAGTAAATCAACATACATGTAATTATGCATAGTTTTAATATTAATATAGTATTCATAGTTCTAAAAGTCAAGTTCTAGATGTAAATAAGCAAAGATAACATTATACAGATAATCTTCTCACTTCTGTTCGTTAAAAGATTTTCTCTCTATAGGTATATTTGTTTAGAGCTATTGACCAGTTTTAGTGTTACCAAATTAAATTATTTTTTATAATTAATAGATAGATTAAATAAATAAAATAACATTTAAGTGACAGTTGACGTTTTTTCGATAATTGGCCAAAATTTTACTCACTCAATACTTTTCCTTTTCAATAATTAATATAAAAATTGTAGTGAAACCAAAATAAAAGTAAGGACCAAACGAATACAAAATATATAGCTTAAAATTATTGTAACATTATTCAATTAGGCAATGGAATATTAATTTGTAGTTTAACAATATGCTGCAACTAATGAATTGTTCCACAGCATTAGTCACATTAGTATTGTCTACAGGAACTCCATATACGTCTTCTAACTGTCAATTCCATTCAAGCCATTCGTCATTGCATAAGTCCTGTTACTCAATCTATTAGTCCATTCAGTCGTCCCTGCTTTCGAATTCCTATTTTTCGTAACCCAAGATTAAGGGCCTAACGAATAGCTGTTATCTGATGTTTTGTGTTTACCATTGGTCATTTGTAATCAGTGTTATCAGGTTAGAGCCAGGCAACCGTGGCGAAGCATTGGCCGTGTGTGAGCGTCCTACCAGCGCCATCTATCGTTCATTAGCTTGCAACATCATTTTGTTAATGTTTTTCTTTGATTTTTTTTTAAATATTCACGTTTGTTTACGATATGTTTATCTTAAAACGTTCGCGTGATGTATTAATGCGTTAGCATTCTGATAACAACGTAATACGTTGTCACGGATACGGAAAATATACAACACAAAGGAATGTGGTCGTCACAAGTCGATGTGGCCGGCTGTTTCACACGGGAAACTGTTACAATTTCTCTCTCCTAAATGGCGGTTCGTTTTCTAGATTTCGTTCGGGTAAGTTTGTGCGATTCACAGACGTGGATACGGGAAAGCGGCGCGGCCTCGATCCTTGGCGGCGTGCGTCCGTTCTGACGTGTCGGACTGCTTGAAATCTGCAGTCCAACATCACCCTTAGCCCCCGAACTTCAAGTCTCGAGCTACTCACCCTTGATTCCGAAAATACGTTAATGTCACCGCACCCGCAACTCGTGGTTATGCACAACACTCGCGACGGCAGCTCGCGCTTCAGCGGCGATTCGGTACGCACTGGAAGAGGCCGCGGCGGCACCGGTCCTCTCCCGCACCCCGCGCCCCGCACACCTGAACAACGACAGCCTTCGCAGGTGCGCCCGCGGCGAGAGGGGCGAGGCTCCAAGCGAGGAGAGCGCGGCGCGGGCGGCCTGCTGTCAGTCCCCGAGAGCGCGCGGCACTGTTAGCGCGTACTCCGACCACCGACATGTCCGCGAACGGGTCGGCGGCCATCGAGCCACGACTGTGCCACGTGCGGAAGACGCCAGACTTCGACGGCTACGGATTTAATTTGCACGCAGAAAAAGGCAAACCCGGTCAGTACATCGGTAAGGTCGACGATGGCTCTCCGGCAGAAACCGCTGGCTTGAAGCGCGGAGACCGCATCCTCGAAGTGAACGGTCATAGTATCGCCGGCGAGACCCACAAGCAAGTGGTAGCTCGCATCAAGGAGCGACCTGATGACGCCGAGCTGCTGGTGATAGCACCGGCTCCGGGGGACCAGATGCCCGATTTGGACGTGCCGGTGCCGGAAAAGACCCCTCCGCCTAGCGAAGCGCCCCGGGACAGTCCGTCGCCGACCGAACCTCCTAAGCTGAACCTGCAGATGACCGCGGCCGAGATGCGAGCACATCTCGCCGCCAAGAAGAAGTTCGACCCTAAGAAAGTGCCGATGGACCTTAGGTCCAAGTTTGACATCGTGAAGAAACTGTGATGGTGCGTGATGAGTGTGCAGTGTGCATCGACTCGGCGGTGTTGTTGCTTGTTGTGCCGGGTCGTGCTGTGGCCCAGACCGGTCGCGTCCGCCGCGCCCCTCGCCCCTCGCCCCCCTCACACCGACACGGATAGCTTCTCGCGCGATTATCACATGAATGTACACAAATAATGTGGAACAATGACATCAGTTTGGAGTAAAGGTGCGGGCCGTTCTCGTCGCGGACGCGGCTTCGTATCGTATCGTACGATTTATTATGAATTTTATTTTACATCAATGTAAAATAATAATTTAACTTCCTCGAGAAATTGCCATTGATTTGTGTTATGTACATTAGTACCTATTCCGCCAGGGAGCGTATTATAGTTAACGTAATAATAAATTTATAATTATATGTAATTTATTATATGAATACAAATCGTTTTGATTTTATTGAATTGATTACATAAATGTGTAGTTAATAGTTATGGTTAAGTGCAATTATTGTTTTATTATTATGAATAAATTTGTTTTAAAAGCAGCCCGGTTTGTTCTTGTGGCTTTTGGTTTTAATAAGCAGTCTCACTTGTTTGTTTCCCACATCGCGTATGTAGCGAAATGTGAATTTCCATTTCAATATGTATGAAGTCAGGTACAGAATAAACTTAATGTGGTAACTTAGATTGTGATCACGTAGGAAATTGCTGCGAAAGTTAGCGGCGAGTGACTTACTGGAATTTCAAAACTGTTTCACCAATGTTTTCTTTAAATCGACTAGACGAGCACATGTTTAAAACAATTTGTTAGTTTAGTAGTGACTTATCCAAAATAAATTTGTTTGAACGCTTTTTTTTATCCTACCTACGCTGATAGCCTTGAAAGGCTATATCAGCTTTACCCTAACGCGTAGGTGAGCTTCCGGGGCTCAAGCCGGAGGTGTTGCTACCACTGGCCCTAGCAAGAGCAGTGCTTCGTAGAATCTACCACCGGATCGGAAACGCGACCCACTGAACGCTATAGAGATCAACGTACTACCAAGACGTGGCAACAGTGTTCGCATGTTATCAAATAACTTAATGACCGAAAAAGTTAATTAGCAGCTGAAAATTCGAAGATAATTTAAAATTCTATTATATATATACACTATTCTATTATATTCTATTACATACACGATAACAAGCATTGCTGAAAAATTACATCACGATTTAATGTTGAATGCGCGGACTAAATACGCGCGGTGTTTGTGCCCTGTGAGTCAGCGCGGTTGTTGACCCCAAGCTTGAGGCACGTCCATTGCGGGCTCAACATGAAATCATGACTTTGAGAAAGCGGCACGACATGAGAACCCTCTTGTCGTGTCCGCTGGAAATTACATAACCGATCCTGTAGACCGAATGGTTAATAGTCGACGTCGCCCAAAACACGACATTACGGATCCTCCCGATCCATTAACGGTGCTTTTAGGTACCACAAGCACCGGTCACCGTCCTAGTCGAACCCGTCGCTTGCGACGAAGGGCTTGACGAGCGAATTAACCCACAGAAACGACCCACTGAGTTTCTCGACGGATCTTCTCAGTGGGTCGCGTTTCCGATCGGGTGGTAGTTTCTGCGAAGCACAGCAACACTCCGGTTTGAGCCCCGTGTGCTTCACCTACATGTTAGGGCGAAGCTGAAATAGCCTCTCAAGGCTTTCAGCATAGGTAGGGAAAAAAAAGAAAAATTAAATCATTATATCGATGAGTAGGTATTAGTTTGAAGAAAAAATAATTTATTGTTTCCGTTGGGTGTATTAATGTCGTTTTCGCTTGGGGAACAATCCTCTTATGAGCTCCATGTAATTTAACGCCACGCCAATAAGATAAGATACCTTTACTTGTTGATAAGAAAACATTTTTGCGTATCTAAGTTTAATGATAAAATACTGTTCTGTACGTAAACTAGGTACCCAGATATAATAATAATGTTGGCGTGAATATAATTATGACGTATTTTCAACGGTTACATGACGTATAATGTGCAATTTAGCAATAATAGCAAATGTACGTCTAAATATTATCCACTGAACATGCTTACAATTTATTGTTTAAGATGTTCTTGCTACTAAATCAATATTTTAATTCTTGTCTGTTTTTTTTTTATTTCTTGTAAAAACGTGCAAATTTAGCGTGAAATAGACTATAATTTATTGCACACGAACAAAATAATACATGACGAATAAGACAAAAATGCAATCGACGGTTATATCGCTTAGAGCGATCTCTTCCAGACAACTACGGCGCGTGCAGTTGACATGTTTTTATTTTTATTTTTTTTACTGCTTAGTTGGGTGGATGATCTCACTGTCCACCCGATGTTAATTGGTTACCGGAGCCCATAGACTTCTACTATGTAAATGCCGCCACCCACCTTGAGACATGAGTTCTAAGGTCTCACTTTTAACTACGGCTGCCCCGCCCTTCAAACCGAAACGCATTACTGCTTCATGGCAGAAATAGGCAGGGTGGTGGTGCCTACCCGTGTGGACTTGCAAGGCGTCCTACCACCAGCAAACAAATCAACAATAGCTCTCGTAAATCAGTGAGGTACTTGTGTGCCTTTATATAAACACAATACATAATTAATAAAAAAAAAGATATATATAGTGTGAAATAAATAAACAATTTAATATTACAAAAAAACTATATTGTTCTTATAAAAACTAATCATTAAAATACCAGTACGTTGTGTATAAAATATGCAACGATTTTGAGATCGATTTTTTTTCAAACTTTATAAATCGATTTCAAAACTGGTTTTATTAACTTAACGGGAGTTTTTAAGCCTTGGCCTAATGGTTGAGGCCAGTGGAATAATCTTACCGAGTAGTGTGGCTCTGTTGAGCTTAAATCCACTGGCTAGTCAATACAGAAATCCAGATTTTTACCTCCCGATGTGGGAGGCGGTATAGTTATTGTAAATAACTGCTTGCTAGTTAACAGTCTTATTTATCTACATATAAATATATTTTTTGTGATTGAGGCATTACTGGTGGCCCATAGGCCTTTCCAGTTTCACAAGGATAGGTGAGCGAGCAAAGGCTCAGCCAGAAGTGGTGGGATTTGTTAACAGCTACCCGAGTGCCTACAAGGGAGACCTAGACCAGTTCCATAGTACAACTTCTGCCCTAGCCTTAAAACCTGAATGTGCTACGCTTGGCTTGTAATCCAAATCCTAAAGATCTAAAAATCTAAAGACCTAATTAAAAATAAAGATATGAAAATATGACTTGATTAAAAATAAATATTTACATTTTAAATGAATCTAAAGAATTAATTGCAAACCAATGGTGCAATGATTACATTTAGGTTATCCGAGGTCGCCTCTAAGCCCGCGTTGCACGACACTAAGGCTATCTATCAAGTTGATTAAAAACATACGTATTTCCCCATATGCGATCCAGTAGACCGAATGGTAAACAGTCGACGTCGCCCTAAGCACGTCATTACGGATCCTCCCGATTCATTAACGGTGCTTTTAGGCACCTCAAGCACCGGTCACCATCCTCGCCGAAACCGTCATTTGCGACGAAGTAACTCGACGAGTAAATTAACCCATAGACACAGCCCACTGAGTTTCTCACCGGATCTTCTCAGTGGGTTGCGTTTCCGATCCAGTGGTAGATTCTGCGAAGCACTGCTCTTGCTAGGGCCAGTGTTAGCAACACTCCCGGTTTGAGCCCCGTGAGCTCACCTACTCGGTGAATCTAAAATAACCCTTCGAGGTTACTAAAACCGGTAGGAATATAAAAATATTCGTATTTACTTGAAATACTTTTTGTTATTGTCTTTTTTTCGGAATAACCGCTGCGCGCGTCGCACATAAAAAGTGGTCATTCGGTCAGAGTGGCCCAGACACTGTCATTGTTTGCTCGGACTTAACGTTTGTTTCGTTTTACGCTGTCCATATTACACACCGAAATTGTTAGACGAGCGATTTATGTTTCAAATTCAAAGTGTATACGCTTTTATTAGCTTCAGACGCATGTATGTTTGTAACGGAATCTTTGAACATGATTTTGACCCTCTTCAAAGTGTCGGATTAACTCGAAATTTGGTATACTTATTAAGGACCGATGACAATACAATATTTAAAAAAAAAATGAAAAATAATAATTGAATAAATTGAAATTCAACGAAAAAATTAAAAATAAATAATAGTTTAAAAAACTGCATGGTATCAGTAGTTATAAATATTTTATGAACAGATATGAGTAGAAGGGTTAGTTCGATAATATTTTGAAATGCACCCCACACTTTTTTTTAATATAAAGTCATTTTTTCTTACACTATTTTTAATTCAATCATTTTTTTAATGAAATCAAGCGGCGTATGGCTGTTTCGAGGTCAGCCATGGACAGGCTGAAGAAAATATGGGGGAATCGAAATATCACTAAAGCCACTAAAATCAGACTTGTAAGAGCACTGGTCTTCCCCATTTTTCTTTATGCTGCTGAGACCTGGACATTGAGAGAAAGTGAGAAAAAGAGGATAGATGCTCTCGAAATGTGGTGCTGGAGAAGAATGCTGCAAATATCGTGGACAGAGTTCAGAACGAATCAGTCAATTCTACAGGAACTCGGCATCAAGCAGCGACTATCCTCCATCGTTCAGGGTCGCATTCTCACTTTCTTCGGGCATGTGTCGCGGCGGGGTGACGACTCAGTTGAGCGCCTTGTGGTGCAGGGCATGATAGAGGGTACAAGACCGCGCGGCAGATCACCGTTACGATGGACCGACCAAATAAAGGCAGCTCTAAACGGTCCCGTTAGCGAGTGCACAAGAAGGGCCGCGGTACGCGAGGAATGGCGACGTCTGGTGAAGCGCACCACCAACCAAAGTGATGACCACGACCACTCTGCCAAGAGTGCATACGACTGAGAAGAAGAAGAATTTTTAATTCAAATTTATTAAAATTTATTTTCTATTTTTTAGTTGGATTTTCTATAAAAGCGTATGTTGTTAGTTTTTTAGACTATTATTTATTAAGCTATAGTTCCGAGAACGCTGATTGAATGACAAAAAAAACGAAAACAATGGCGGGTCTTTGTAACTTTTTATTTCTATTGCTCTGGTAGATAGACGAGCGTACGGCCCACTTAATGGAGAGTGGTTATCGTTGCACAGAGATGTAGGCAATGACAGGGCCAAAGTCAAGCCTGTTTCTACTGCTAAGCTTTGCGAAATGGCTCTTTTAAATATGACTATGACGTTTTGTGGCAATAAAGAAAAGCATGATGCGTGCGGTACCGCAATAGATGCTCCTTTCGATCTATTAACACTATTATTAGACGCTTTCAGCTCTAACACTTGGAGCACTCTTATGGACCTCAATAACCATACTCGTCGAACACTACAAAAAGTTTAACGTGCAACCTAACCCATACATCAGTCCACTAGTTTTCTCGCCGGATCTTCTCAGCGGGTCGCGATTCCGATCCGATAGTAGATGCATTAGTAAAGCAGCTGCTCTTAATCTTTCAGGTTTCCTTTAGAGTCACTCGGGCACCTTTTATTAAGTCCCACCCTGACCTCCCACATCCCACCATATCTCATACCCATATACCATACCCATTACAAGTCCCACCCTGACATAGTGATACTTCGGCCTTCGGCCACCAGTAGTGCTTCCTACAAAAAGCACGCATAGTGGTTTTTGCCATGATACCCTCTTATCCCTCGTTCGTTTCTGATGATAGTACACCAAGTAAGTATAAGTAACATCAACCAGCCCATTTCTATGGCGACTTATCTTACGACTTATCTCTCAAGACATGCGACGGCATTTACGTTCTATTGCACTCTATTCTCTAATTCTACGTCCAAAGGCCAATTAAGACCAACCGTAAGCGCGAGTAATAAAAAAGACGGCTTTCCCACCCATCAAACCGGAACGCATCATTACTTCCGTAAGTAATTATCTCATTACCAACGATGTTAACAATAATACATTTACAATGAAAAAATAAACATGCAAAATAGGTAGAAATAGCGTTGTAGATAGACTATGCCGCTATGTTTACTCTGTCTACGCTTGGTGAGAATCTTCTGAAATTTTACTATTAAATGTTAAAATTTTTTAATATCGACACCAATTTGATTGATTATGAACGAAAATAGTGAAATAGTGTTCTTTTCAGATCATCGTAGAGAAACTTCTTCTGTTTGTTTAAGCTAAACAAATTCTTCATCAAGCAACATTCGAAGATTCTCCCCAGTGAGGATTTGGTTAAATTGCTTGCCTATGCCTGTCGTATTGCTAATATTCAGTACCTACAACCAGGAGAAGTGTAAGAGTCTGAGTATCTGAAGCTATTTTTTTCTATTGCCCTATGCTGTTAATGTGTTCTCCATATTGAATTGAGGGTAATGATTTTTCGTCATGCATCGTTGCATCACTAAAAAGAAATTCCAATTTTTAAGCCTTGTTTAATGTAGCCGAGGCTTTGGACGAGATAACAGCGGATGACATCATCTGCAGATAGTGTAGTAGTTATTCGTGTGTGACTTATCTACTGAAAATTCAGAACATCAAATTACCTATATAACTATGTTTTTTTTTTATTGCTTAGATAGGTGGACGATCTCACAGCGCACCTGGTGTTAAGTGGTTACTGGAGTCCATAGACATCTGACACGTAAATGTGCCACCCACCTTGAGATATAAGTTCTAAGGTCTCAGTATACTAATAGTTACAACGGCTACCCCACCCGTCAAACCGAAACGTATACTGCTTCACGGCAGAAACAGGCAGGGTGGTGGTACCTACTCGCGCGGACTCACAAGAGGTCCTACCACCAGTAAAACGTAAATTATAATTTTGCAGGTTTAATTTTTTAGATTAGAATTAAAGAAAAGAAATTAAAAAGAAAAGACGAACAGTTTTATTTGGCGTGGAATCCACAAATTGCCTGAAAGATGGAAAAAAATTGTAGCCAGTGATAGTTTTTTTACTTTTCCATTAGAGACTAGTGATTTATTTTCACAAAAAAAAACGCACCTTTCATACCGGTAAACCTGGTCTACAGCGGGCGTTATCCTTGAGGCGACTAGGACCAGTTCCTAAAACAGCAAGCATCCAGAAGGTTCTTTAGACGTGCATTTCTTTAGCAGCGGTATCAAATCTCTTCCTCAATAAAATAGTCACCGTTGTTGATAAATGAAAAGCCAATATTCTCTGCGATGTTCAATTATGTTCAACCTTGAGTGTTTCCTGATGATTGCAGCGTTATTGTATAGTCGTACTATTTGTCCCTTCACAATTAAACTGCTAATTATATCGTTCCCACGGCTCGTGCTGGACAAATGCAAATTAAATTAAGTCTTGTTTGGTTTATACTTTTAGGGATTAATATCATTTATCTTGGCGGTCGAGGAAGTCTAAGCGCACGGAATATTTAAAGTTATCAAAAGAACAAAACTAGGTAATTTGGCTCAGAGATCGTTCAAACATCTAGTGTGATAAAAAAAAAAAAAACAAGGAAATACCCAATTGACTCGGTGGTTTTGTAGTTAGCGCTTCTGACCGATAGGCGTGGATTCGATTCCGATAGTGGGAAAATATTTGTATGATGATCAGATTTCTTCGCTCTTCTAAAGCCCATTGTTTTTTTTGTATTTAATGTTTTGCATTTTTATTTGTTTTGATGTACAATAAAGCATACTCTTTCTCTCTCTCTCTCTATCTCTCTCTCTTATTTATTTCTATTTAATTGTATATAAGTATGCATATCAGTCTTCAATTCCCAAAGCTATGAATTCTAATTTGTCACTATTATTGTTTTTGTTACTATCCTGCTCTTTCCGTATTTGAGCTGTTTTTGTATTGTGTCCTCCGTATTTTTTGCATAAACGTGTTTTTTTGTGGCCTTATTCGTTTGGTTGTTCGTGCTGAATGCATTCGCTAGCAATTTTCGACAGAATTGAAATTTGTTTTTAGGGTTCGGGCCATCAAAAGTAGAAATAAACGGAACCTTTACAATGCTATTCTGTTTGTCCATGTCCTAATATCATGTCGTGCGACACTTAACATTGTTTTCTTATTCTCGATATTAAAGTATCTGACGAAAGGAGTTCCTAAAAATCGCAAACATCTCAGTCAAGCCAAAAAAGTCAAAAGTTGAATAAAATAAAATGGTATTCTCAAAAATAACTTTATATCTTTACTTGTATCTAAATCTATAGGGCACTTTCTATGACCTTTTTTCCCTACCTAATCCCTAGTAGCCGGGCTATTCCAGCTTCTCCCTTACGGGTAGGTGAGCTCACGAGCACAACCTAAGAGAATTGCTAACACTAACCCTACTACCAATATAATCTTTATAATATTAAGCAAGTTAGTTGAAGGAAACCTGAACTTAGCAAACTAATACTTGCAGGTAAGGCATAAACCGTTACATACATAATGTATGGGCCTTAATTTTTTCCATCGCAAATTTAAGTTTGTGTTGTCGGACATTCAAAATGGGAATGCCAACATCACTTATGATTGCACTGATATATTTTGAATTAAAAATCATTTTAGTAATTACTCTTTTATTTATATGATCTTTCAATTAATTACGTCTTCCTATAAATTAATTAATTTTGCTTACATATTTTAAATAATCAAATAATATTAAAACTATTTTTAAACATTAAATGAAATAATTTTATCAATATTATGACGGAATCTTGTCGCGCGCTGTGACCTTTGTTTATATCTATCGCGAGCTCGCAAGGTCGATATGCGAGGGCGTTGGCTAAGTGTGCAGCAAGACAGTGGCTCTCAAATTTTTTGAATACTTATTATTATTTTATACGTATCCGATCGATTTGGTACCACTTATCTATTTCTGCTGAAACAGAGTGGGAAACAACGACTATTGTATTTTTTTTGTATTGCCTCGATGGGTGGATGAACTCATAGCCCACCTGGTGTTAAGTGGTTACTGGAGCACATAGACATCTACAACGTAAGTGCGCCACCCACCTTGAGATATAAGCTCTAAAATCTCAGTATAGTTACAACGGTTGCCCTACCCTTCACACCGAAACGCATTACTGCTTCACGGCAGAAATAGGTAGGACGATGGTACCTACCCGCGTGGGCTCACAAGAGGTCCTACCACCAGTAAATTGTAATACATACTATATAATATATCAATGACTATTATTACAATGCAATTGAGACTTCTACATCAAGTTTTGCTTAATTTTATAAAAATACTGATGGTGGACGGAATAAATTACACTGGCGGTAGGACGTCTTGTGAGTCCCTACCTTGCCTATTTGTGTCGTGAAGCAGTTATGCGTTTCGGTTTGAAGTGTGGGGCAGCCGTTGTACTGTAAAAACGGAGAGAGGTAAGAACGGTAAATGGCGGCATTTAGGTTGTAAATGTCAATGGGACCCCATAATCACTTAACACCAAGTGGGCCGTGAGCTAGTCCATTCATCTAAGTATTAAAAAAATTTGTATTTTCAAATTCAAATTATTACTTTTGCGAAACTAATGTAAAAATGCAAAATAATTTAATAATTGTATTGATTGATTTTGCATTATTTAATTTATAAATAACTCGTGTTGAAATTGTTATAAATACATACTACCTTTTCTATATTGTTACTTTTAATTTAATATTAAAAATATAAAATTTTAAATGCAATAATCAAAACAATTTTAATCTTGTAATAACAGTGCAAATATTAAATGGATAACTCCCACCCCATCCGCAGCACGTTGGTAATACCAAATTTTCAACTCAATAAAGTCGAATAAACTAAGCAGAATAAAAAAAGCAGATAAAGCAAAGGAACAAACTTACAAAATGAAATAGTCTTTTTAGATAATTTTAAACTTTGAGAGCCGCAGATAGTGAGTTACGAAGGCTGTCATCTCAGAATTTTTTAGATTAGCTAGAAGCAGATAAAACATAATATTCCTTAAAGCTGTTTCTTTTTTTGCTTAAAAAGCAAATGAAATCATATTATTTAACGCAAGGAATTCGTCGATGCTAAATAAGGCTCAGTGGTGTTCTATGGCAAACACAATTTGAGATTGTTTGAAGAGTGTTCACGAGTGCTCATTGTTATCAGCCCGTGTATTTCAGTCCCTTTTCAACAAACGATGTAAACTAATCAAAACTTAATGTGAATATTTCCCTTGAGGAAAACCCAACCGTACGTATTATAATATGAGACAAAAATAGTATTACAATTTACATATGTGAAAATTATAAAATATTTCTTTGTTTATCCGAATCGTTCTTTAGAATTGTTTATGAGAATATATATTTATATACGAAAGCATTCATAATAATTTGAAAGGTAAAAAAATATATTAGAGCCATTACGACTGTTTGTTGCATAGCAAACATGGATTTTGGAGTCGTCGTGGCCTAGAGGATATGACGTCTGGTGCATTCGTATCTAGCGATGCACCGGTGTTCGAATCCGGCAGGCGGGTACCAATTTTTCTAATGTAATATGTACTTAACAAATGTTCACGATCGGTAATGTAATAAAAATCAAACCCACAAAATTATAATTTGCGTAATTACTGGTGGTAGGACCTCATGTTAGTCCGCACGGGTAGGTACCACCACCCCGCCTATTTCTGCCGTGAAGTCGTAATGCGAAGGGTGGGGCCGCCGTTGTAACTATACTGAGACCTTAGAACTTATATCTCAAAGTGGGTGGCGCATTTGCGTTGTCAATATCTATGGGCTCCACTAACCACTTAGCACCAGGTGGGCTGTGAGCTCGTCCACTCATCTAAGTAATAAAACAAAAACACCAGTTGTGAGAACTAGATAGCAATTTAATTTGAAATGATAAACGAGTAAGGTAAAGGAAGTCATTTACCACAGAACCAAAGTTGCTGATCTAGTTGAAGAACCGATAAACTTTGGAGTAGACTCGAAAGAAGATCGCGAACCGGTTAAGATTAGTGGCCTAGTATCAAGGTAAAGGGACGATATAGGCAAGACGGTAGTAGATGAGATGAAAGTAGATATAAGCAAGAGGTAGTGGATGAGACGAGAGGCCCAAGAGTGCCTTGGGAGATGCCCATGTCTAACAGTGAACTATAGACCTTTAGTAATAATGAATGAACGAAGACATTTCTATTGGTATTGAAGTTGGGAATTGAGTCAGCCTCTACGTCAACTTTTTTTTCCACATTGAAATCCTATCTTAGTATTTTACGCGCGTATGAATCATTATTTTATCAAAGCGATAGTATTGTTTGATTTGACATCACGATACACTGATTTAGAATCGGCTTTGAGGAAGATAGTCTTGGTATGCACTATGATATTTTATATAATTCCGTGCTATGAAGTTTAATATCAAAGTTATTTTACTGACTGAATGTTGTTTAAAATTGCTTACTATGCCGTTATTTCAACATACGTACACTTTTCAGATTAAAGTTTTCCATTGAGTTAAGAACAAAACGATTGAAAATTCATTATAACGCAATTATTTTCATCGTTAGACAATAAACTCTGTGTCTGTATGCAAGGATACTTGCGGAATCAGTGTGTTTACACTATTGGAGTTATATATTAAAGATTTGATATGAATAATGCTTTATTTTACTATATTTTATCCTTTGACCTTACCTTATCCTTTTATTAAATTAAGATAAACAAAATTCAAACATTTAATAAATATAAAATAATTCATTTAGGGCGTTTTTAACTAATATGGCTAATATTTTATCAAAAGTTTTTTCAGGTGCCAATTGGATTATTTCGTATGTCCACAAAAACGACATAATTGTTGTCACGTGGGATACCAAGGCAGTTTTATGCCCGATATTATTTAACGACAAAACGATACTAATACTTATAATTGTCACGATGAAATCCAATTTCGATCAAGCGAATACTACCCCTGAATTGGTATTTGTTACTCTTCAACAATTGATCAAAAGCATGTCAACACCACTTAAAGCTTATCGGGCGAACTGTAAAATGAAGATTAAATTACAAAAATCATGTTATCATATCTCGTATCGTTCGCGAAAACATTACAAAATAGATTATAATCGCTTAAAGGAATGTTTTGTTAATGTTTATAAGGAATCTGTCAAGCAAATTCATTTTGCTTCGTCTATAATTTCTTCTGCCCTCAATTTCCGTATTCCCATGTCTATTTTCCCTGATAGCCCCTGCCATTTTATCGTTTATAGAGTCCACTTTTTTTTTTTTTTTTTTGTCTACGTACTTATGTAACTATGTGTTGCCCATTTCCAAACCTGTCTTAAACCGTCCTTAAGACTGTTAACTTAGTTCTTCTTTTTTTTTTCCTCCTACCTAAGCTGAGAGCCTTGAGAGGCTATTTCAGCGTAACCTTGACTAATAGGTGAGCTCACGGAGCTCAAACCTGACGACGTTGCTAACACGAACCCTAGCAAGAGTCGTGCTTCGCAGAATCTACCACCGGATCGAAAACGGGACCCACTGAGAAGATCCGGCTAGAAACTCAGTGGGCTGTGTCTGTGGGTTATTTTCTCGGTGAGCCCTTCGTCGCAAGCGACGGGTTCGGTGCGATCAATGGCCCTATACGGGGCGCCTGTGTGGGGCCAGTCCCTGGCCGCGGGGGTGGCGAAGCTGCTGCAACGGCCGCAACGCACCATCGCGGTCAGGGTCATCCGTGGTTATCGCACCATCTCCTTTGAGGCGGCGTGTGTACTGGCTGGGACGCCGCCTTGGGTTCTGGAAGCGGAGGCGCTCGCCGCTGACTATCAGTGGCGGGCTGACCTTCGCGCCCGGGGCGTGGCGCGTCCCAGCCACAGTGTGGTCAGAGCGCGGAGGGCCCAATCTCGGTGGTCCGTGCTGGAGTCATGGTCCAGACGGCTGGCTGATCCTTCGGCTGGTCGTAGGACCGTCGAGGCGATTCGCCCGGTCCTTGTGGATTGGGTGAATCGTGACAGAGGACGCCTCACTTTGAGGCTCACGCAGGTGCTCACTGGGCATGGTTGCTTCGGTGAGTTCCTGCACCGGATCAGAGCCGAGCCGACGGCAGAGTGCCACCATTGTGATTGCGACTTGGACACGGCAGAGCATACGCTCGTCGCCTGTCCCGCATGGGAGGGGTGGCGCCGTGTCCTCGTCGCAAAAGTAGGAAACGACTTGTCGTTGCCGAGTGTTGTGGCATCGATGCTCGGCGACGACGAGTCGTGGAAGGCGATGCTCGACTTCTGCCAGTGCACCATCTCGCAGAAGGAGGCGGCGGGGCGCGTGAGAGACGCACAATCCCGCCGCCGTCGAGCGGGGGCCAGGGAGGCGGATCTCGCCCAAGCCCTGGCCCTCTAAGTGTTTCGGGTCCCCCCTCATATGTCGGTCTGGGGACCGGCGAGGGGGACCTAAGAAGACGACGTGCAAGCTGCTCTGCACGCGTTTTACGCAAGAGCATCCGGGTGATGGAAGGCCGGCTATCCTCGACCCACGCTGGTTCTGGTCCAGCGGGGTATTCCGTAGGATAGCTCATTCTAACCGGCGCCATCTAGGCGGGCTTCGGATAGCCTGCCGACCGAGAGGGCTGGTGGTCGTGGCGCCGACGACCGCCGGTCCGGCGTCCCGAGGGGGAGGGTGATGGGAGAGATGTGCTCCGCACTAAACGCTTCACTTTCCCCCCTTTGCCTCTTCATGAGTTCTGTCTTATGCGAGGTTTGGACGTTGGTTGTTGAGCGACAGGAGGTTTTAGTCAGTTCGACTCTGACATGCCCCGCCCTCCATCCCCAGTCGAGGGAGGAAGTCCGGCGATTTCCTCCTGACCAAAAAAAAAAAAAAAGCGACGGGTTCGACGAGAACGATGACCGGTGCTTGAGGTACCTAAAAGCAACGTTAGTGGGTCGGGAGGATCCGAAATGACGTGTTTGGGGCGACATCGACTGCTTTCCATTCTGTCCGCAAGATCGGGAATGTCGGTTCTTCACAGATATCTCTATTTCTAGTTCTATGTATTCTTTTTAATTTAAGGACTCTCATTTCATGACAGTATTTTATTCCACGTTGTCCTGGTACGCTCGAAAGGTTGCAAGATGAATCTCAATAGATTACAAATCTTTAAATACTATTTTGTTTTAAGCTGTCGTTTCTTCTGAGAACATCCAGCGAGTAAGTCACCAAGAGTCACGTCATGGGATAGGTTTTACGTTGAACCTTTAACGCGAGTTCGACGAGTAACTTTACCGGGGTCCCTAAATCTGCTCCTAATGCTAGAGCAGCCAGATTCCGTTAATTTTATTGTGTTGATGCAATAGTATTTCCTCGATATTATATTTAATAAACCATTTTTCCTGAATATACGTAATCAGCCAAAATAAAAATAAAAACACGATATCGTCTTTTCCCTGTTTCGATTTTAGTACATCCTTCGGTTTTAGCGAATTGTTATAATTTTTATTACTTTATTAAAATTATAAAGTTATAAAATTTATTAAAACTATTTTTATATGTTTCGGATAGAGTTTTCGGGGTCGTCGTTTTAAGCAAAGCCGTTTTAATGATGCCAGTTGCTGTCTTGTAATTTGGTCATTTGTTTTGGAAAAATTGTTCGGGTGTAGAACGACTTTTGGTATAGACAATTTCTTAGACTGGGGGGTTTCTTGTCCAAACTCGATTCCCTAAAAAAAAGGTTATCTGTCTAAATTCAAATTTAGACTCTCCTCATTGTTTTCAGATTTACCTACTCAGAAAACAGTTTATTGGTCGCAGAATGAGTTGAACCTATATTTCCTCTTTGCATGTCATTCAACGTTCTGGAATTGAGTACAAGTTACACTAAGCATATTAGATAAATCGATTATCGTTATCGTAATAGCGTGACGTTAGCATAATAATATAATCCGTGTCTTTTATGGATAGTCGTAGTGCGCTGAAAAGTTCTAGATTATTTTTGGTCGATCTAAAGTGCGCTTTATCGCGTCGAATATAAAGATCTTTATAAAACGCTTGGGGAGCCTGAAGTGAATATGTTTTTATTTTCAAAACATAAATCGTCAATATGTTAAGGTCCTTGAAGTTGTCACCCCAGAATATAATTCTCTTATCTCTTATTTAATCCAGTAACAGGCACTGCTCTATTAATATATCAGAACACAAAAAAAATCAAAATTTAAAGTAGATTTAATTCTCAAATCGATAATTAAGAACATAATATGAAATTTTAATAAAAAAAATAACGTTGCCTTCAACGGGAAAAAAAGGAGAATTTCATCAATTTATTTTTTCCTCTACCTAATCGTTGGTAGCCAAAGGGGCTATTCCCACATTGCGCGGACCAGTAAGTGAGCTCACGGACTCATCCTGAGAGAGCAATGTAGTCGGCAGTCAATATGTATTGTTAAGGACAATGCGAAAACTACTGATCAGATTTTCATATAATTTAGATGAGGCCACGTTAGAAGTAGCAGCTTTCAAAGCTTCAGCAGCTTTTACTGCTGGTAGGATCTCTTGTGAGTCCGCACGGGTAGTTACCACCGCCTTGCCTGTTTCTGCCGTGAAGCAGTAATGCGTTTCGGTTTGAAGGGTGAGGCAGCCCTTGTAACTATACTGAGACCTTAGAACTTATATCTCAAGGTAGGTGGCGGCATTAGCGGTGTAGATGTCTGTGGGCTCCGGTAACCAGTTAACACCAGGTAGGCCGTGAGCTCTTCCACCCACCTAAGCAATTAAAGAAAAGAATCGTCAAAATCATCGCACTTAAAAATAGTACAACTGAATTGATAACCTCCTCCTTTTTTGAAGTCGGTCTAAAAAGCTATGGGGTGTACGTTCTAATACATACCCTGGTTATTGCAATGATTTTCAATTCTATTGAAGATTTCGACTATTTTAGCATATAGGGCGATGATTAATTCAGATAGGTAGGTAGATGAACAGTCTCCCGGCTGACCGGTCAAGAAGTAGTTCCGCGTCCGACGCCTATAGACCTCACAAGGCCAATGCTGCCATCCAACTTGAGACCCGAGGTTTGGGTCACGGGTTTTGCTTTTTATAACAGCTATGTTGGATATTGTCGGAGATTTTCTCGAAAAGTCTAGTGATTGCTTGCCTCGTGACACGCTAATTCTGCCCTTCGGTACCTATCAGTAACATGAAAATTATTACCATGAATGTAATGAATGACATACACTGGACGTAATCAGTTTAAGTTACAACAAATGTGACATAAAATTGTGTCCATGTGGTCAAATCTGTTAATAGCATGGCGCGTATCTATTTATTTCTTTTAAAGGGTATGTTAGTTAGATTATCATGTATTTTTCTCTGTTATGCTTAAATTTTACCCAGCCCACTGCTACTTCAATCTTGCAGTGCTTTGAGCAATTGCAATCATTACTGAATTTCCAATTTAGTCTTGCACGAAATTAATTATCTTTCGATTGCTCTTTGGCTAACATTGAGTCTTCTGATAAGATCTCTTGTAAGAAAACCGGCCAAGAGCCAATGAGACAAGACGTGGTCGTCTAAGCTAAATTATTCTTAAGTGGAAAGCGTGTAAGGGAAGACGTAGTGTGGGTAGGCCTCCCACAAAGTGGATCGACTTGTTGAAGGTCGCGGGAACCCGTTAGATGCCAATAGCGTAGAACTAGTTATTATGGCGGACCTTGGGAGAGGCATATGTCCGCTAAGAGCAGTAGTAGAACTTAGTACACCCTTAACTTAATACATTTAAAAATTAAATTTTAAAAACAAATAGAAACACTCCTAAATGGCAAAGCGAATTAACGATCAATACCACTTTTTTTTAAATCCAGCTGATACTGGACAGGATATTAGAGCGAAATGATATACATATTGTCTTGTTATCAGTTCTTGATGTTTATGCAAATTTTCAAGTCAATCGGACCTCTTGAAGTCAGTGACAATGACATTCAAAGATTCTATTGCGTACAAACCAATCACGCATACCAAGCAATAAAAGCGTTTTATTTTTCTACCTATGCTGATAGCCTTGAGAGGCTATTTCAGCTTCTCCTTGACGTGTAGGTGAGCTCACGGGACAAACCGGGAGTGTTGCTAACACTGGCCCTAGCAAGAGCAGTGCTTCGCAGAATCTACCACCGGATCGGAAACGCGACCCATCGAGAAGATCCGGCGAGAAACTCAGTGGCTATGGGTTAATTCACTCGTCGAGCCCTTCGTCGCAAGCGACGGGTTCGACGAGGACGATGACCGGGAAAGCGCTTTAAAACGTTCCTAAGTTTCTACTTCAAGTGGTTTCTGTTCTTTTTGTTATTCATTACTCCTCCTACCACCTACTACTACTTCCTACTTACTACTCCTCCTACCTACTCATCATTCTATTCATTACTCCCGAAAAGACAAGTATTAGTAACTTTAATAAATTTTACATATGAATTTTGAATTTTCGCAAGAAAAGCAGCAAAAATCTAGCACCCGTACGAAGCTAGATCCGCTGTCAGCTTTATTTGGGTTAAATAGGGGGCCCGATCAATAACAAATACATATTTGTTCCTCATTTAGTAAACGATTTTTTTTTCTCGATGCACTTAACAGATAACACAGGAGAAATCCTAGATGATGTCGAATGTGAAACTGTTACGCATGCCCCTCAATACCAACACAATATAAAAATTCATTCTAAATCATTCCCGGATATATTTATTGTCTTTGTGTAAAACAATTTGTTATTAAAAACGCAGCAAAACAGATTTGGCTTTAGTAGTGGAAACGGATATGATTCGTACCAACTCTTATATATTTTTATTTCAAACTAGCGACCCGCCCTCGCTTGGCTTCGGAAACATTAAATTTTATTATTGTTGATAGCTGAGTCCCGCGTTGCTAACCGCGGCTATTATCGTACCACGGATGACGACGCGGGGCGAAGCTAGTCTACAAAAGGCTATCAGCTACCTATCAGTGAAAGTCTTGTCAAAATCAGTCCAGCCGTTCCAGAGATTAGTCGGAACAGACAGACAGACAAAAAATAAATAAAAAATATTTTGGTTTAAATACTTACGCATTTTGTAAAAAAATGTTATTTTATTATTACAAACAGACACTCCAATGTTATTTGTTTATATAGATAAACTCAGCGTCAATCACAGAAATCCTTTTCTTAAAGAGTTCCTGGACCCCCTTCGTAACAGACCGTCTTGTGGGCATTTGACCCCGACTAGTTAAGCCTGCGTCCAGCTCTGTTCGAATGCATTGTTATCACAACGACCTCGGCGCTCGCTGCTGCAAACGCTGTGTATTATCGAGCTGTTTTAACATTGAATTATTGTTAAATTTACCGAAGAACGAACCGTGAATGACTCACGAATTGCGATTAGAACTATTCGAGGACATTCCCGAAAAGAATAGGCGATTCAAAATTTTTGAGAGAGAGAGAGAGAGAGAGAGTATTCTGTATTCTAGCTCCAACAGCATCCTGGCCATCATATTCTCTAGACTAGATGGACCTTTACTGAATCATTGCAGAGAGGTCCACAAAATTTGCTCGTAGTGCCGCTATTGCAGTCGTATGTAGTTTGTATGTCGTTGTTTTCTTTTATTACTGTTTCCTTACTAACTTATTTTTAAGAAATCACTGTTACTAACATTTATATGGATCATTATCTGAAATAAAATAATTTAATAATAATAATAATAATAATTTATTGTACACCAAAAAAATAAACAATGCGAAATATTAAATACAAAAAAAAGGACAATTGGCGGTCTTATCGCTAAGAGCGATCTCTTCCAGACGACCATCAGGTGGACAAAAACCCCTTTGGAAACGATTTTTAATGCAATTTTTTATTGAAATTTTAGATTTTAGTTAGTCGGATATGATTATTACCAGTAGACGTGACATACAACAATTAAAAGGATGCAATATTAATAAATATTATCCTCACAAAAATTAAATTTTATGTTATTGTTATATCCTATTGTTAGTCATCAGTATCGTGTCGTGCGATAGTATAGTCGTACAATAATAGAATGCTACGCGTTGGGGTACAGGTAAAAAAAAAATTCTTCCGAAGTACAAATTAAAACTGTATTAGCACTTAAAACACTTAACGGTCAATTTAAAATTCTCAATTCACTTCTTCCGCTTCGCTTCAGGTGATCCGTGTGCTGTTTCGCTTCGAGTAGAATCGCTTACCATGTCATCTCTGCAAGGCTTTTATAGTGCTGACATCTAAGTTGTGACATTTAATAAGTGATTTTGAGTTTAAATTTTAGTCGAGTAGCCGTATGCGCCCGCTTCGCTGGGCATTTCATATTAACATTTATTGTCATTATTATTAGGGAGTCCACCACTCATATAAATATTAGCCTATCCATTAAGTACATGTATTTTCTACACGGATACCAAGTTTCAAGTCAATCGGATGCATGGTTCAGTAGTTATAACGGAACATCCGTAAAAACCACTGTAGATTTATATATTAGTATAGATACGATATTATCCCTTGAGTTATCGAGAACAATCTTGACAAGTCGAGTAGTTTCGATTTGTGTTTCTGCTATATGATAATAGATGGCGTTGCACTTCTCGAGCGTTCTCGATCTTTTCTGCTATTCGACAATAGATGGCGTTGCTCTCAGGGGCGTAACAAGAATAATTTAAACTACTTATACGGTTTTATTTCGCATTTATTGCTGTCTTACCCTCAGTTTCTAAGGCGACGACCAGTCCTCCGTGACCACGAAAAATGTAAAGCATTTGAAACCTTGAAAATAATGATTTTAAAAGACGCAACGATAAATCGTAAAAGTAGCTTTACTTAGTCTACGGACACGAAACTTGCGATGGCCGAGCGATGGCGACAGCAGCGCGACGGCGATGTATACAAAAGCATTGCACAGTATGGGGACGGGCACGAAACGGGCGATGGCGGAGCGGGGCGATCGAGCGATGTACGGGCGATGATGGGGCGACGGCGACGCGGAAGCGACGAGAACAAACTAGTTTGGTTTCGTCGCTTGCGCGGGTACACAGTGTTGTGTTCAGTTATTATTTTAGTAATGGAAATTGATAATGAGGAATTTATAATTTAACAAGGAATTTAAAATTTCATTGAATGACACCTTAGCGCGTAATAAAGCGTAGAAAATTCTCCCCAATTGCGTCTTCGTTGATTTATTGGATGAACACCATCTCTAAGTAATAATAATAATTCCCTCATCAGGGGTCTAGGCTCCAATAGTTATTTTCGACGTAAGCTCATGATTCGTACAATACTGTATGAGCGCGACTGCTTGCCAGCTTGTTTCGTGCCCACGCGAGATATCGCTGCCTGCCCGCCCCGTGTCGCGTCGCCTCGCTGCCGCCATCGCTCAGCCATCGCAAGTTTCGTGCCCGTAGACTTAGTAATCACGACTCGAGGAAGGGAACATCGGATAATGCAACTTAGACGTCGGCGTTGTGATGTCCAGGGGCTGCGATAACCACTCAACACCGAGCGGGCCGGGAGCTCGGTCATATATCTATGAAATATATAAACAAAATAAGACGATGTAAATGTAACTTAATATAATTTCCAATTGATTTCGTGTCAGATTAGTGAACCTATTTAATAATATCGAGGGGTGATAGGCTATTCGGCTTAAGCGATATTTATCTTGGTAATTAAAGGTCCGTTGGCATTGCTGGCGTCGATGAGCGACAGTGACCACTTTCCATCAGGTGGGCCGTATGCTCGTCTGCCTACAAAGGAAAAAAAAGATATATATATATTATGCATCTCGCTTATCGCTCGCGTTTTTACGTACCTATTCGATTGAAAACCGTAGTTGCAATAAATAACCGCCAATTTAATATTTCTATGATTAAATAGCCCGGAGCACGCGACTGAGTTGTGAGTCTTGATTTTATGTAACGCAACGAGCATGCGACTTTTACATAAGTCTCTTTGTGAATTAACTAGTAGGTCGCCAATGCAACTGCAATTCGTATATTGACATTTCACGAACACGTTTTTTTTTTTTTTTTTTATTTTATTTATTGCTTAGATTGGTGTTAAGTGGTTACTGGAGCCCATAGACATCTACAACGTAAATGCGCCACCCACCTTGAGATATCAGCTCTAAGGTCTCAAGTATAGTTACAACGGCTGCCCCACCCTTCAAACCGAAACGCATTACTGCTTCACGACAGAAATAGACAGGGCGGTGGTACCTACCCGCGCGGACTCACAAGTGGTCCTACCACCAGTAATTACGCAAATTAAAATTTTGTGGGTTTGATTTTTATTACACGATGTTATTTCCTTCACCGTGGAAGTCAATCGTGAACATTTGTTGAGTACGTATTTCATTAGAAAAATTGGTACCCGCCTGCGGGATTCGAACACCGTTGCATCGCTTCAACACGAATGCACCGGACGTCTTATCCTTTAGGCCACGACGACTTCAAGGATACACGAATTCTGTCACACGTCGAAAGTATTCTATTTGAGGTTGTCGTATCAAGCGATGCTGCTATGCCGGTGCTCGAGCCTACGTACCAGTGTGCTTACAGTAACTAAACATTAATAGAATCATTACGTGCGTCCCTATAAGAACTAAAATAAATATATTTCTCGAATGGTTTCTTTGATACTGTCGTATAAGTACACTTCAGTGTGCGCGAGTTTTTTAACGTTCTCGATAACGTAAAAGTTAACTCTTAATTGTATGCAGTTGGAACAGCGCGCCTAGCGGCAAACGTACGCAAACGTTCCAAGTACATACAAAGTTGAGTTAACTTTTACGCTATCGAGAACGTTAAAAAACTCGCACCGAGCAGACAGTTTTTCTAGCGAAATACGTACTCGATTCACGTTCACGGCCGACTTCCGCGTCAAAACAAAAAGTTCGTGTATTAAAATTGAAATCCGCTAAATTTATGATTTGCGTAATTACCATACAATTGAAACATAGTTGTCAAGTCCCAAGGCGGGTGTCGGTATTTATGGCGTATTAACAAAAACTAGTGGTCCCGCAGTAGTCGAAATTCGACTATAATTAATTGAAATTATAAGTTTGAACACACAGATAAGGGTTATTTGTGTTTGAAAATTATTAAGGGTCTATTGTCAAAGATACGAAATGGAATGAAATGAAATGAGATGAGATTATATGGGATGAAATATCTCAGTAAAATAGTGGTCATTTACTGAGACTTTTTCTGTGTACTTTTTGCAGGATCCCGTAAAGTTACGCTCAGCAGATTTGTTTCATTTTCCCACATTTGTGCACTTTCACAGAACTACACTTTAGACAAATATTAATAAACGATATTTAATCTGTTCTCAATTTGACCACAGACTAAGAAAAGTTTGACAGTAAATAAATAGTATGCATGCGTGTGTGTGTCAAGTACATGGTAGGGTGTGTAATGATTTTTATTATTGATATAACGTATTTTTTATGCATAATTTAAAAAAATATTAACATTCTGAATTCCTTCTCTATATTATCTATAAGTTTGGGAAATTTCATACTCCTCCGTCCGCGCAATTTTCATAAAAAGGGGTTTAAAGTTTTTGCTTCACGTATTAATATGTAGGTACTAGAGGTCCCGCAGTAGTCGAAATTCGACTATAATTAATTGGAGTTGTAAGGTTGTACATTATTATGATTGTATTTTATACTTCTATAATCTCAAATTTCGCCAAGACTACACTATAAAAAATATTAACAAAGACAAACAATATTCTATTCTCAATTTGACAACAGACGTCAAGAACAAAAGTTTGACAATAAATAGTATGCATGCATGTGTGCGTCAAATACATGGTATGTAGTGTGTGTAATGTTTTCTTTATTGATTTAATGTATCTTTTATGCATTATTTAAAAAAAATATTAGCATTGTGCACTTCTTCTCTATATTCTCTATAAGTGTGGAAAATTTCATACTCCTCCGTCCGCGCAATTTTCGTAAAAAGGGGTTTAAAGTTTTTGCTTCACGTATTAATATGTATATAATAATAAAACTGGTCCCGTTGCTATTGTGTCATCGGGAAGGTCTTATATTTTATTTTTACAAGAAGTTTTGGGGGAATTGTAGACAAGAAGAAGTAATATACATAAAAACTATGCTATGATTAGAACATTTTCTATCAAGAAAGTATATTACACCAGCCATATATGTATATAAATAACTATATCTAAGTATTTAGTATCTCTTTTACAATACATCTTATTTTGGAAACGTTATTTTTGTTATTCGAAACATATTATTATTGAGTAAATTTTTGTTCTAATCTGCACACCTCTTACAAACAATTATAAGCGAGTTTAAGTCTGTTAGTTGGTAACGACAGTTTTGAATGTCATTTTCACTGAAGATAGACGCATAAAGAAACGATGATAAGAATATTCAACGAGTATTATTTCGCTCTAATATCATGACCGGTGTCAACAGTTTACGAAAAACATTAAATTAATTGTACTTGGGCTTCATATTTAAACTCGTTTTTTTTAAAATCACAAATACTGTTCCTTTACTGAAATAACTGTCTAAGTTACGCTCTCTCTCTCTCTCTCTCTCTCTTTCTGTGCATTCTATTTGATGTAATACTTATATCCAAGCAGAATTACGAATAGAACAAACAAATAGATCATTTTAAATTGAAAATTAGTACAGCTATTTACGAATAACTATTGGAGCCAAGGAAAGAGGAAAAATAAAACTATTTTAATTAGCAAATTTCTTTTTCCTATGTTACTTAACTAGCGGCCCGCTCCGGCTCCGCTTGTGTCTTTAACAAAAATTTCAATGATATTTGACGTTGTTTTATTTTTTTAAATAAAAGAACATTTATTGCGGCATAACTATAATAGTTAGACATATGCTGTTGCGACACTTTTTGTAAATAATAATGTGTAAATAACAAAGTTGTAGTATATTATTTTATTCTATCATCAATAGTTTTCGCAGGGCACGCGATGTAAAGAATATTTTAGGTAATTTTTTTACACCTTGGGTTACATTATTGGAGTTTTAGTAAGGATCCCTAATTTTTTTCAAAAAATATTATATTCTACGTCACTCGGGAATAGTGTAGCTTCCAAACAGTGAAATAATTTTTCAAATCGGTTCAGTAGTTTCGGAGCCTATTCAATACAAACAAACAAACAAATCTTTCCTCTTTATAATATTATATATTCCTTAATAACGACTTTATGAAGTAGTCATTTTTAAATTACAATAGTGTTGTTCTAAAACAAACGTGTTTTGTAAGTGATATTGCTATCTATACTAATATTATAAAGAGGAAAGATTTGTTTGTTTGTTTGTTTCGAATAGGCTCCGAAACTACTGGACCGATTTGAAAAAATCTTTTTCCATTAGAAGCCGACATTGTCCCTGATGAACATAGGCTACTTTTTTTAATTTTTTTTTTTTTTTTGGTTTCATGTGTGTTTTAATGTTTAAGAAACGAAGCGAGGGCGGGTCGCTAGTAAAAAATATTAGTGACACATATTGATTAAGAACAATGAGTTACTGTTTTTTTTGTTTTATTACACTAGTTAAATTAGTATATAATTAGCCAATAATAATTATTTCTATAAAAAGCCTAATAATATACTTCTGGAAGTTACACCCGCGACATTTGTCACACATTGTTGATATTACGTCAGAAAACTTTGCCAGTGTGTCAAGAAACACTGGTTCCATACCAAGTTTCATCACAATCGGATGAATGGTTTAGGAAATCAGAAGACAAACTTATGTACATACAAATGTAGATGTTTATGTATAATTTAGTTTACATCATACCGTTTACTTATATTGTGTATTACATACATAGGTTTAGATGTCTGAGTTGTGAGTTGCTAGGGCGCACTCAGAATGATATTTCAATTATATTTATTTAGATGCATATCGACGCTTGAAAGGCAAACGTGACTAAGCGACAATAACTGCTTTGTACATAAATTATATATTTCTATAAAAAATATATATTTCTAGGTCTATTAAAATCATTTCAATCTAACAGCTAGATTCGTTAAAATAAAATTTTTTTCAGGCATTTCAACTTTAAATGAGTCTACTGTAAAGTTTACGCATTGTCGCTTAGTCACGTTTGCCTTTCAAGCGTCGATATGTGTGTACATAGGTAAGTCCCACTTTTATGAGTGATTCGAATTAATAAAAAAAGTGTGCGTCTCTGGACGCCCTACAGAAGTGATAACACTAATTTAAGTTGAACTATTTAATATTAAAACGTTTCAATTGAGAAAAGCTTAGGCTATTACTTAAATTATATGTACAAATATTAATATGACAATTTAAGGAGCATTTTAACATAAATTGAAGAACATATAATATAAATAGTTAGAAGTTACATACGTTCTCAATACCGCTGCCGTATGCGTGCGAGAAAGGGATGCCAGACAGACTGGCGCCGTAACGCGTTACGTAACGAAGTGGATTAGCCTCCCATAAGAAGTGATCACTTCAGTATCTTATCTGGAAATTCTAAAGATTAATATAAGGAGAGCGGGGCATCACTGTTAATGCTTAGTGGAGGAGGCGACCATTTAAAAGGCACTTTTTATATACTAGTTAGACTAGGTGGAAATTTTTTTTCCTACCTTAGCTGATAGCGTTGTGAGGCTATTTCAGCGTAACCTTAACTAGTAGGTGAGCTCACGGGGTTCAAACCTGACGACGTTGCTAACACGAACCCTAGCAAGAGCCGTGCTTCGCAGAATCTACCACCGGATCGGAAACGCGACCCACTGAGAAGATCCGGTTAGAAACTCAGTGGGCGGTGTCTATGGGTTAATTTACTCGTCGAGCCCTTCGTCGCAAGCCACGGGTTCCACGAGAACGATGACCGGTGCTCGAGGTACCTAAAAGCCGTTAGTGGATCGGGAGAATCCGAAATGACGTGTTTTGGGCGACGTCGACTTCTTTCCATTCTGTCCGCAGGATCGGGAATGTAGTTACCGGCGGCCACGATGGAAGGGTTCTCGTGTCGTGCCGCTTTATCGAAGTGGAGGGGAAAGAAAGAAAAACAAAACTATAATCTAAATATACAACTTGTTTAAGTGATTTTTCGATCGCATCAGATCAAACTCAAACTCAAATCAAAGATCGGTTCAAAAGCGCTCGGTTTGACTGGTATTTAACTAGTATTAATAGAAATGTGAACATGTAAGAAATTTTACACAATACATATTTTTATGTAACTTTCCAACGTCATTACCAAGGGATTGAACTTTAAGTGCTTATTAAGCTGAGATTTTACATGACACATTCAGAATGTTACTATTGAAACATCGTCATCTGGGTACCGTTCAAAATCCTGTTTCTACCAAGAAGAGTCATGAGTACACATGGATCAACGACGATATCATTCGCTTTTCTATGTAAATTGGCAAGCAAAAAAAACCAGTTACTATTTTAAATACTGATTCAAATATCGTGACTCAGGTCCTAAAATAGTTAAAGAGTCATGATTGAAAAGCGGAGACGTAGTTAAAATATAAAAATAATTAGGTTTTGTCGAAATTTTAAAATAAAACCCTCTTTATACGTAATGCTAGATTATACTTAGTCTGGCCATAAATACTGTTACAATTATAAATAAAAAAAAATCTATTGCAAATAACATTTATTACTTTTACAGTGTGTTAGTTTAATACATAAATATAAAACAATTTAAAGTATAAAAAGCTTATTCGAAGTGGTCTCCATTGGCTGCAATACAGTCCTTTAAACGTTGAGGCCAGTTATCAATAGAAGCACGGACTCTTTCCATGGGAAAAATTGTCACTGCCAATCGTACGGATTGTTTTCGGGACTCCAAATTATCATGGCGCTTAGAGTAAGCCGTACTCTCTAAAACTGACCATTAATCATAATCCAGCCGATTAAGATCGGGACTAGACGACGGCCAGTCTTCAGGTCTGATGAAGTCCGAAACGTTCGTTTCCAACCAAGACTGCGTAGACCGAGCTTTATGACCTGGCGCCGAGTCTTGCTGGAAGGACCATTCTTGATTATTGAACATGGTGTTGTTAAGGGGCTTCACTACCTTCACAAGAATGGTATCTTGATACACTTGTGCCGATGTTTCGATACCTTTTTCACAAAAATATGGCTCAGTCACTCCTTCATAGCTAATACCCCACCAAACCATCACTGAAGTCGGATAGTGCCCACGTTGCACTCTGTCGACTAATTGGGAAGCTTCCTTAGAGCTTTGAGCATAACTATGGTCATTTTGTTTGTTAAAACGTTGCTCAATTGTAAAAATTTTCTCATCCGTAAACAAAATTTTTCTATGACCTCCCTTTGCGTGCCGCGTCAGTAGTTGTTTCGATTTTACCACCCTATTCTCTTTTAAATTATCAGTTAAGAAATGACCAGTACACATCTCTTATAGGCTGCAAGTCCTAAGTCATATTTTAAAATACGCGACATGGTTCTAGGTGCTATCTTCATCTCCCGAGATAAAATCTTTTGCTTTCGGACAGGATTTCTTCGAATTCTTTCCCTTACTGCTTTGACCACCTTTTTCGTACGACCACTACGTGGACGGCCAGATCTTTTTCTGTCACAAACAGAGGAGGCCTCATTGCACCTATTAATAGCCCGGTACACAAACATTTTACTAATATCAAGCGTATGGAGAGTTTTAAAAATTGCATTTGGCTCCATACCTACTTTGTGTAATGCAATCACAGCGATTCGGTTCTCTTTATCACCCCACTCCATTTTAATATCGCAAAATATTGTACAATGTATTAGCGCCAATATGAGAAAACTCAATGAGCAATCATATAAAAATGACAGATTCCAAATTCAAAGGTAATATTTTGTTTATTTTTAATTGTAACAGTATTTATGGCCAGACTAAGTATAGGTATAAGTTTACATCAATCATTTGAGTGGTTCTCGTATTGCAACGGCTTAAACATTACTTAGCTGCGGCGAATTCCTTATCACAGAACACAATTTGTTTTTTACTTGATTAAAATTACTGTTAAGGCTTAATCCCGAATCCCGAGTTATCTTAATTCGATTGTATTATTTCTCAATATCAATATAATTTACACAATAAAAAAAATAACTGTTCTCGAACTATTACGGTTTTGCTTGTTTTTGTCGCGAAATAAGTGTAGTAGATATTGCAGTCTCATTGAGTTCTGACCACGCCCCGCAATTAACAAATATTAGCAGATTTAGAATTATTTGGGATAAAAAAAAATCCTACCTATTCGTTGGTAGCCTAAAAGGCTATTATTCCAGCAGCTAGGGTAGGTGGCCTCATGGGCTTAACCTGAAAGAATTTGCTAGCACTAGCCCTAGCAAGAGTACCGGAGAATCTACCACTGGGTCAGAATCGCGACCCATTGAGAAGATTATGGTCATAACAAATATGGTCGTATTTCGACTACTGGGCGACCACTTGTACAATTAGTATCACCTAGTGCCTTGCTTCATTTTCTTCGTTTTTTGTTAATATTAAAATACAATACCAAAACATTAGAAGTATGTATAAAATAGTGTTTTTCACTTATTTACTTTTGAGTGTAAATTTTCCGCCAATAAGAGAGTAAATTATAAACCATATTACAAAAATTACATTTAAAAAAAACAGTGAACAAGTAGGTATAGTTGTACAACAGGCGATCTTATTGCTAAAAGCGATATTTTCCAGACAACCGTTTTATTTACAGAAATTCAGAAAAGATAGAGATACAGTAGCAGGTATGATGCGGTGTACAATTAATAATTTATTATTGAAGAACATACATTTAATATGAAATCACTATAATATGATTTATATACCAATATACTTACGTAAACATAATAAATCAACAGTATGGAAATGATAAAGCCTATACAAACAAACAGCAATTAAAGCAGATAAGTAATGTTCCATCATAATTCTTTTAAAGTATAAAAAAAATTGTTTAGAAGATAAGTACTATATTAATATAGCATTGAATATGATTATGAAGCACTGAACATTTAATAAATTTAGTGCGGTTACACCGTGTGCACAGGTGTATGTTAAAAGCGAATACGATTAACATCGATGGCTTGATGTCACACGTTCTTGGTATTACCTTGTTCAGGACTGCTATTTATAGGTTGTGGCGTTCAGCCATCACACAACACAAGACATTTAACAGATGCCTGAATCTCGCTTACAATTTTTTCAACATAAGCTTGCATATATACAAGTTCGGAACAACAAGATTTGGACCACATGAAGGCGGCGTCGAACGGTACTTCGATAAGCCTATGCGTCATGATAAACGCCTTATCGTTGCCGCCGCTGACTACTCCCCGAATCCTGATCACGTAGGAGCCAGTCACCGTCGACTCCCTAAATACTTCCTTACGGATCCATTAGATCCACGACTCTTGCTGTAGACGCCTTCAACTCTAGAATCAGGCTTAGGGGCCCGATCCGGTAGTAGATTCATTCGTGAAGCAGTAGCTCTTGAGTTGTTAGGTCTCCTGTGGAAGCGCTCGGTCAGCTGTTAGCAAATCTTCAAGCACTTAGCATCAGGTGGACCGTGAGCACGTCCAGCTATCTAAGCAATTAAAAAAAAGATTATACTTGTTAAATAACAAATTGTTTTGTAAAAAAAAATCATCGGCATGTAACGTTTTTGACAACCCTGACATCACTTAACCGGGGTGTGGTAACCGCGGAATATGTTTGTGAACCGTTTTCACACTTCTGTGTAAGGATGGCTTAGTTATCTGGCTTCGAACGTGATATTACACTAAAACATTTTAGTTCTAATAGCAAATAAGATTGTTTTAAAATAATGAGCGCTACAAGTCATAAACGTTACTTTGTTTCAGAGTATTTATAGGTTTTAAAATAAATTAAATAAGATCCATTATTTGCAAACTTTACAAATCACTTCAGTTGGCGCGAGTCGATAACAGGGATTCGAAATGGGATAATGATTTAAAATTGACGTTCGAAATTTACTTGATTAACATTAGATTATTCTCTTTTGATAGCGGACACACCCACTGAGTTTCTCACCAGATCTACTCAGAGTGTTCGGCGTGTGGCGGGATTTACGTTGTAGATGTCTATGGGTTCCGGTAACCACTTAAGACCAGGTGGGCCGTGAGTTCGTGCACTCATCTAAGCAATAAAAAACAAAAAAGCTAACCTATTGCGCGGAGTCATTCATCAAATTTTGGCGAGTAGTGGCCGTGAATAATTTACATATTACTTTGTAGTGGAGTACTTCGATGCTCAAAAAGGCTATCTTGTGATGAGATAATTATTATTACAACGAAAGCATACGGTGCTCTCATTATTGCTTCTTTATCTTGCAATTTTACCCGGAACAATGTCTAATTATGTGCCAATTTATCCTGACTTTTTGGGTAAATTTTCTGCGCCCGCAACACCGTCCCTTAACTTGAATTTCAGTCACTCTCGTGTTAATTTATCGAATCATACAAAAATATTTCGAATACTGCATGCACACTTTTCGTGACTGAGTTAATTGAGTGAATTGCATAAAGTTAAATTTGTGTTTTATCGTTGAATACAATTGGCTACGTATATCCGGCTTTGGAATGAGCTCCCCTCCACGGTGTTTCCTGAGGGCTATGACATGTCCTTCTTCAAACGAGGCTTGTGGAGAGTATTAAACGGTAGGCAGCGGCTTGGTTCTGCCCCTGAAATTACAGACGTGCATGAGCGAAAGTTACCACTCACCATCAGGTGGGCCGTATGCTCGTCTGAATATACAACAATAAAAAAAAATCGCAGTTAATTTTGTTTTTCGGTATAATTCCGTATTATGTTCGTTTAGTATAGCCGTTGTGTCGAAGCCCGGGCGTGTATGTATTTGAAGTTAGCATAGACGACAAGTATTCGGCGACCGGTTCGCCTTGGAAATCCCTGATAATTCATCGCTCATAGACACGCGAATCATTAAATATATTTTTATATTCAATTAAGGTTTTATAAATCTACATTGTAAGCATAAATTGATCGATAAATTTTAGTGGTATTCAAATAACGTTTCTTTCAATATTGAAAAAAAAAATTACTATTTCTACTTAATGTATTTTGAAATTTACGCATGTACGGCTCGCCTGTTTGTTAGTAGTCGCTCGTGGACAACAGCAATGCTAGTTAGAGACATAAATCGCCGCCTAAATCATTGATGTACCACTTATGTAACTAATGAGTATAAATCAATCTTTAAAAGGAGTACTAGAGGCGAAGCGTCTGGATTTTCGACGTGTATAGTAGAAAATAATGAAGAGCCTCAGATAAATAAGCTTGAAAATGTATGACTTAAAAATGCGTCAAGTATACATATTTAAATGCATGCAACACTCAGTCGCATTGAAAGAAGTCAGTTTATTCACTATCAAAATCAAGATGTTAGGGATAGACGATGCCATTTGTTACAGTTAATTTAGTTGAAGATCAAATGTAGATCATTTATTGCCAGTTCCTAGTTGCAATTATTATCCAACTAATTCACGAAAGATGAAAATTAGGATAGTGTTTAGTTTGAATTTTTTTTTTTATTGCCCTTGTGGGCAGACGAGCATACTGCCTACCTGATGGTGAGTAGTTATCGTCGCCCATGGACTTCAGCAATGCCAGGGGCAGAGACAAGCAGCTGACTACCGTTAAGTATTCTCCACAAGCCTCGTTTGAAGAAGCACATGTCATAGCGCTCGGGAAGCACCGTGGAGGGGGGCTTATTCCAAAGCCAGCAACGTTCCAACTGCATACAAATTTGAATTAACTTTTACGCTATCGAGAACGTTAAGAAACTCGCTTTTTTTCCTGCTTAAGCTGATCCTGAGAGACCATTTCAGCGTAGTCTTAAGTAGGTGAGCTCACGGCGCTCAAGTCGGAAGTTTTGCTAGCACTGGCCCTAGCAAGTGCAGTGCTTTGCTAGAATCTACCACCGGATCGGAAACGCGACCCACTGAGAAGATCCGGCGAGAAACTCAGTGGGCTGTTTCTGTGGGTTAATTTACACTCCGAGCCCTTCGTCGCAAGCGACGGGTTCGACGAGAACGATGACCGGTGCTTTTAGGTACCTACTCCAAGCACCGGATTCTATAACGGATCTCTTCCGGATCCACTAACCGGTGACGTGTTTTTGGCGACGTCGACTGTTCATCATTCGATCCGCAGGATCGGGAATCGCAATAAGCACACAGCAATCCTTCAATCATAAAAAAAATATCTTAAGGCCATTCTAATAATGAGTCATCTTCGTTCATACACGGCACCAGAGGCACGGCCTAGCCACTGTTTAGCATTAACTCTCATTTGAAATCACATCATATACATACTCACTTTCCACTAGGCGGCCTAAATTGTTGTCTGTCCGAGATGGTGAAAGTGTAAACAACATCGGTTTGAAGAGAAGCGCCTTAAAAAAACGTACGGCAATGTTTTTATTAAGTAGATAGATCGTGTGAATATTGAACTGTTATCTACTTAGTTCTCTGGACCGAAAATGCTGTTATATATTTTATGATAGCCAATAACAATTCGAGTATTTGTTACTGCCAGGTAAACGGTCAATACTATCTTGAAAATTATGTAATAAACGCTTTTAATTGTGTATTTTTTATTCGTTACCATAGATGACACATTTAATATATTTGTTACTTAACCTTTTTTTATTTTTATTGCTTAGATGGGTGGGCGAGTTCACAGCCCACAGTGGTTACCGGAGCCTATATACATCTATAATGTAAATACCGCCACCCACCTTGAGATATGAGTTCTAAGGTCTCCGAATAGTTACAACGGCTGCCTCACCCTTCAAACCGAAACGCATTACTGCTTCACGGCAGAAATAGGCAGGATGGTGGTACCTACCCGTGCGGACTCACAAGTGGTTCTACCACCAGTAAATCTCTGTTATATGCTGAAAATTAAATATATGTAACTGGAATGGAAACTGAATTCATTAATTCGTCTATTTCTTCAAACAAAACACAGACAGAACCACTAAAGCAGATTGGGAAATATTAAAAAAAGGAACCTTAATTTTCCAATATTCGTATAAAATAGATACTAATTCTTTATGGTTTTTTAATTATTTCTTGAAGTGTTTCCTGATAATAATAGGCCCAGCACTCATAATTTCCGATTAGGATCGAAATTTCTGTTTCTACTGTGAAATCATCTATTTCTGTGGGTATTCGATAACAAGCTTCTTTGGTCTACATAATTTTCAGCGTTGTATGATATTTCAAGAATGAAAAGTGCATAGTAATACAGAAGTTGAATGGATATACTATTGACACATCGTCCTACATTAACAACTTACTTAATTTCTGACTTGTTCTATGTAAAGTTGGTTTACGGACGATAGTTCTATGTGATAACGTCAGTAGCAGAACTATTCGAATTGCTAGCTCTGACGTCACGTGAGACGAGAGATAAATGTGTCATAAGCCAATGCTTGGGCTGATCGTGCCTCTCTATCGCTTGTTCCGCGCTCTCTCTTACTCCCTCAGGCTTAGGCGGAACGTGACTCTTTTGCGTTCGTGCAACCAGTGTTAATCTATACTATACTAATATATAAATATATAGTGGTTTTTACGGATGTCCCGTTATAGCTACTGAACCATGCATCCGATTGACTTGAAACTTGGTATCCATGTAGAAAATACATGTGCTTAATGGATAGGCTAATATTTATATGAGTGTTGGACTCCCTACACCAGTGGCGGGGGCGTTACTGATGAGAATCTTTATGAGGGTGAGAAGCCCGGGCGTGTATGTATTTGAAGTTAGCATAGACGACAAGTATTCGACGACCGGTTCGCCTTGGAAATCCCTGATAATTCATCGCTCATAGACACGCGAATCATTAAATATATTTTTATATTCAATTAAGGTTTTATAAATCTACATTGTAAGCATAAATTGACCGATAAATTTTTGGGCTTTTCAAATAACGTTTCTTTCAATATTTAAAAATAATTAACTGTTCCTACTTACGCTGAGAAGATCCGGCGAGAAACTCAGTGGGCTGTTTCTGTGGGTTAATTTACTCGCCGAGCCCTTCGTCGCAAGCGACGGGTTCGACGGGGACGATGACCGGTGCTTTTAGGTACCTACTCCAATTCTATAACGGATCTCTTCCGGATCCACTTATCGGAGGATCCTCCCGATCGGAAGGATCCGTAATGACGTGTTTTTTGCGACGTTGACTGTTTACCATTCGATCCGCAGGATCGGGAATCGCAATAAGCACACAGCAATCCTTCAATCATAAAAAAAATATCATAAGGCCATTCTAATAATGAGTCATCTTCGTTCATACACGGCACCAGAGGCACGGCCTAGCCACTGTTTAGCATTAACTCTCATTTGAAATCACATCATATACATACTCACTTTCCACTAGGCGGCCTAAATTGTTGTCTGTCCGAGATGGTGAAAGTGTAAACAACATCGGTTTGAAGAGAAGCGCCTTAAAAAAACGTACGGCAATGTTTTTATTAAGTAGATAGATCGTGTGAATATTGAACTGTTATCTACTTAGTTCTCTGGACCGAAAATGCTGTTATATATTTTATGATAGCCAATAACAATTCGAGTATTTGTTACTGCCAGGTAAACGGTCAATACTATCTTGAAAATTATGTAATAAACGCTTTTAATTGTGTATTTTTTATTCGTTACCATAGATGACACATTTAATATAGGGTAAGTCCGGGGTAGTTGGCCATAGTTTTTTCTAAGCTCTGTCAAAAATCAAATACTTATGTTTTTTTAATTATATTTATTTTTCATTAAACTTTGAAGAATCGACTATGATATTTTAAACAAAAAAGTAACAACTTCTAAAGAGATCACCTTATTAATTTAACTTTTTCTTAAATCTCAATTGGCCATCTCTCCCAAGGTATCCGGGTGTGATGGCCACAGTATTAAAGGTAAAATGGCCATAGCTTAATTCTAGACTTATAATTATTTTTTGGTCTTATTTTCTTCGTTTAAGTCTTGTTTTCTCCTCTTCGTCACATCTGGAACACGTCGTTTTAAATTCAGTGTAGTGTTCGTGAACTCAATACTGACACACTGTATATTGAAGCCACTCTTCGATGAGAAGTGTTTCGTAGTAATTTTCACCACCACGCCCAAGACAATTATCCTTTTCGAATCTTTTTCTTTTCTCATTCTTATCTGACAGTATTTTTAATGGAATATCGTCACTATTCTCAGATAGTCTTCGAATGGCTTTTCTTGTTATACATTGAACAGTCCTTTTATTGTATTTTTTCCTTCTTTGTTTTGACACATTTTATTACTTTCTTTTTTATACTTTTTTCTGCAGCATTTTTTCTAGTTTAGATGTTTTCTTTCGAAGTCAAAGGTGTTTCGACTTGCTTTGTTCATTTACGCACTTGGATTAATTTTTTGTGGACTAGGTGATATATCCTGTAGAATTCGAGATGGAAGTGTAATCTGGATCCTTACTGAACGAAGCATCTTTCGGAGTACTCGGGTGGAAAACATTAGACATCGTGGCAGTTTTAACGCAGGATTTTGGAAACACGATTATTAGGCATCTAAAACAAATAAGAAAATATATTAATACTTTGCAGAAAACATCATTTCTGTAACCACGCACCATGGCCATCATATACCGACTGCACTTGGCCATCTCTCCTTTTTTTACGGGAGAGATGGCCACAACAAAAACTAAAACAAGCCATGACACGAAACAAACCATTTTGAGATTTTAAAGTAGCACTGTTTGTATACTTTGCATTAAATACAAATATCACGATAATTTAAAGAATTTGATACCACAATTATGTAAAACATAAAACATCAAATAAATATTTACAATAGTCGAAACAAAAAACAAAGGATTTACTTACTTTTTATGCTTTTTTCGTCAAATATTTTATCGCACTGTTGCCTTTACGCACGACGCGCAGAAAACTAAACGTTAACCTATGGCATTTAATGAACGGTACCTTGAAATATTTCGATAGGCCATCTCTCCCATATGGCCATCTACCCCGGACTTACCCTATTTGTTACTTAACCTTTTTTTATTTTTATTGCTTAGATGGGTGGACGAGTTCTCAGCCCACAGTGGTTACCGGAGCCTATATACATCTATAATGTAAATACCGCCACCCACCTTGAGATATGAGTTCTAAGGTCTCCGAATAGTTACAACGGCTGCCTCACCCTTCAAACCGAAACGCATTACTGCTTCACGGTAGAAATAGGCAGGGTGGTGGTACCTATCCGTGCGGACTCACAAGTGGTCCTATCACCAGTAAATCTCTGTTATATGCTGAAAATGAAATTTAGGTAACTGGAATGGAAACTGTGAATTCATTAATTTATCTATTTCTTCAAACAAAGCACAGACAGAACCACTAAAGCAGATTGGGAAATATTAAAAAAAGGAACCTTAATTTTCCAATATTCGTATAACATAGATACTAATTCTTTATAGTTTTAAAATTATTTCTTGAAGTGTTTCCTGATAATAGGCCCAGCACTCATAATTTCCGATTAGGATCGAAATTTCTGTTTCTACTGTGAAATCATCTATTTCTGTGGGTATTCGATAACACGCTTGTTTGGTCTACATAATTTTCAGCGTTGTATGATATTTCAAGAATGAAAAGTGCATAGTAATACAGAAGTTGAATGGATATACTATTGACACATCGTCCTACATTAACCACTTACTTAATTTCTGACTTGTTCTATGTAAAGTTGGTTTACGGACGATAGTTCTATGTGATAACGTCAGTAGCAGAACTATTCGAATTGCTAGCTCTGACGTCACGTGAGACGAGAGATAAATGTGTCACAAGCCAACGCTTGGGCCGATCGTGCCTCTCTATCGCTTGTTGCGCGCTCTCGCTTGCACGCTCAGACTCAGACGGAACGCAACACTTTTTCATTCATACAGCCAGTGTTAATCTATACTAATATTATTATATAAATCTATAGTGGTTTTTACGATGTTCCGTTATAGCTACTGAACCATGCATCCGATTGACTTGAAACTTGGTATCCATGTAGAAAATACATGTGCTTAATGGATAGGCTAATATTTATATGAGTGTTGGACTCCCTACACCAGTGGCGGGGGCGTTACTGATGAGAATCTTTATGAGGGTGAGAAAATGTTAATTTTAAATATCCCAGCGAAGCGGACGGGTACAGCTAGTGGATTTATAAGAATCGTCAAAAATAAAATACATTCAATAGGATAATCTCATTTAATTCCTAGAACTCATGAGGTAAACAAAACTAAATAATATTAAACCAATGTAATCTCGTGATACAAAAAAAAACAGCCGCTCATTTTACAAACGGAAACGAATCCTGCGGGTAGTCTGCGCGAACGCACATTCGCAACACAATCTCTCGACGCAGCGAACAAAATACTGCAGTAATTGCATTAATAATCAAGAAACATACTACAATTAAAGCTACGTACGTACTCTTAATGCGATTAAACTATCAAAGGGAGGAGTCAAATGAAAATAGCATAGAGATAGAGAGAGAGAGATAAGATCGAAACAAAAAAAAATATGTAAAATTAGTTAACAAAACAAAATATAACAATTTATAAAACGTGTATTGCGTATTGATTTACGAAATATGAGTTTATGGTAGGTTTTTTTTTGTTAAAGAGGTTTGATGGATTACTTGTGGTTTATTCTGTGTGTTTGCAAATTTCATTTGCCGTACCATTTTATTTTTAATATACAAATAGCTACAAAATTAACGTTCTATTATTTTTATAAAAATATCAATCATTATTGTCTGTCTTTTTGTTGCATAAATTTTTTTAATTATCAAGATTATTAATAAAGGGACAAGTAATGACAAATTGATGAGTTTAGGTGTTTTGGATTTTTTGGAAAAAAAATATATTTCAAACATTAATTACATTATTTTAAGAATAAAAATTCATTTACTTCGTCTTGAGACGCTCGAAAGAGTCTTCAAATAAATCTATTATAAATATATTGAGAATAATTTGTGACTATAACGTTATGGCACTACAACGAAACGATTAAGAAAATTGAAGGAACAATAAAAAAAAATACACTGGGAAGTAGAGAGCTTAGAAACTGAATAACTTACTTATTTAATCAATATACATTGATGGTTCGAGTCTGTGTTGCCAATGCAAGAACAACACGTGAGTTATGGTAGAAAATAGTGCAAGTGACTTAATAATAGGAACAACGGAAGTGCTTAGTCTAGTAAATACTGATTACTAATTAAGAGTTCAAAAGTGATTTGCGAAGGAAAAACATCTCGACGCCAGCGACATAAGGTCATATATCCAATGACTTGTCCGATGTATATATTAGTTTTATACGCGATCAGTTTCAGATGGGATTGCTTAGAGTAATCGATCTTAAAATTATAGTCTAAACGTTGAGGGATACATGTAATGTTAAAATTAATTTTCACTAAAAACTAAACTGGGCGCTAGGAATATTATAGGAATGCAAAAGGTCTGAAGGATGTTTCATTGAGACTAATACTGTTTCATAGACAACTAATTTAAAAAAAAAGATACACTTACAATGAATTTATGGCATTATATGGCTACCTCATGAATTACCAAAATTAGCATTCTCTTTTCACTGTACATTAGTTCAGTATGATTACACATAATATTTTATACCATTTTGTTTTTTTATTTTTTATTTTTAACAAATACATTCGTTTTTCTAACATATTTTATATAATCCTAATCTTATTTACATCGAATTTTTGTTATAGAATTGACATTTTCTTTTTAATTATAATATTATTATTAAATAGCTCTCCTATTAAATATATTTTTGTATCTCTTTTTGATTCTTAATCTTAAAATCACTTTTAGAATTTTTTACGTTTACAATTATTCGTGTGCGGATTCTAAGAACTATTAAATATTATTTGCAATAGTTTCTGACAGTAATAAATGTTTCTACGTAATCATTTACCACCAGAATCTACTGGAAATGCATAATATTGTCATGACATTAACGGTACAGGCACAAACCGGTGTTTTTAACCCAAAAATAAATTTATAGCCCTAATTTTTCGACAAGTCTACATTAATAATACTATTCGTAAAAATGTCTTTTTTTATTGGGGGGGTAATAATAAATATAAATATTTTTTCTCAATATAAACTAACCTAAGATTGGTCAGGGTTTAGGAAATACACATTTTATAAGAACATGCGTTAGTCTATAACACACACGCTTGTTTTCCATACTTTACTACCTAAATACACACTTGGCATGTAAATACTAGTTTTCAATACATATATAAGTCATAATAAATTGCTTTATGTTTTAACATTCATAAGATTTACGGTTTTATTTGGCACATGATTTGCCACTTATTTTCGGTCCATAATTTAATTTGCATCTAAGGCACGATTTTATTGAGGGACACACACACATCTACGTAAAACAGTCACTCATATAAATCTAAAAGTTTTTTTTTGGGAGATTGGTAGAAAAAAACTACTAAACTCTCGTTACTGTTTTAGTACGAAACTTGTAATCGTCACTTTGGCGATAGACGTGCAGTGTAATTTTCCGATTTAGTTTCAGATACAAGTTTGTAAGTATGACTCTTGGTCAGTTGGTGCCGCTGGTCGAGGGTCCTAGATTTGCTTCTTGATGTTTGTACTTGTGTGACGTCATCTGGGAGAGGCCAAGCACAGCGAAACCGCACTGAAGACAGTGATAGTGGGTTTGCTTCTTACTGTGAATACATTGCGGTTCGTATCCACAACCTGTGAACAAAGATCATGTTTAGCTATCAATTTACTACTACGTCGTTGTGGCCTAAGGGATAAGACGTCCGGTGCATTAGTATTGAGCGATGCATCGGTGTTCGAATCCTGCAGACGGGTACCAATTTTTCTAAGGAAATATGTACTCAACAAATGTTCACGATTGAAAACATCGTGTAATAGAAATCAAACCCGCATAATTATAATTTGCGTAATTACTGTTAATAGCACCTCTTGTGAGTCCGCACGGGTAGGTAACACCACCCTGCCTATTTCTGCCGTGAAGCAGTAATGCGTTTCGGTTTGAAGGGTGGGGCAGCCGTTGCAACTATACTGAGACCCTAGAACTTATATCTCAAGGTGGGTGGCGCATTTACGTTGTAGATGTCTATGGGCTTCAGTAACAAGGCTTCATCTAAGCAATAATAAAAAAACTTCATGATGAAGCCATAGTTAAAGCTATATTGATTATTAGTTTTACCTTTGCTGGGCGGAAATTTCTCGAAGCCTGCCGCTTGAATGGAATCGAGCTTCTGGTGCTGGCGACGATGAGCGACCACTTTGTTTGTGTCCGTGCAAACGAAGTCGCACTTGAGACAGTGGAAATGCGATGCCTTGTTCTGGCCTGTACCTAGAAAATATATTTGTTAATAAATGATTCCTGTTGTGTACGAAGTTGAGGGTGTAAATGACAAAAAAGCAAACGGTAGGCGGCGGCTTGGCTCTGCCTCTGACATTGCTTAAGTCCATGGGCGACGGTAATCACTCACCATCAGATTTTGACATTTCCAGTGACGCCTCAATATCACAAAATAACGTCTTTAAGTTGGAAGATTTATTTTAGTACAAATCAATTAAATTTCTAAATAACATTTTAGATTAATCAACTTAATCATTTATCATGCTTTTTTTATTGAAACTTTAAGACGCGCAAAAGTCATTTATTAAGTTGAATAATTGATTATTGTTTAGATATTTATTAGGTTCCTTAGCGATCCAATTAGCGGGATATTATTGCGTAGGCCGTAAGCACATTTGTTCACTTTAGTTAATTAATTAAAGCAAATCGCACCGAACGTGGAAGCATGCGGACACTCCGGCCTCTGACAATAGACGTTGGCTCTGTATTGCTGGAAATCACCTCCCATCAACGTGTCCAATCTGCGAAAATGAAATATTATAAATTAAAATCAATTGAGGAATTATCATTATTAATTTTGAAATAGGAATAGAAATAGGCAGGGTGGTGGTACCTACCCGTGTGGACTCACAAGATGTCATACCATCAGTAGGTAGTTCGGATGCTCTCGTCAAAATGCCACAATCTATGTGTAATTATGTGACTTGGTAGATTTATTGCAGCTATGCCATTTGTTTTATATTATGTATTACTTATGTAAGAGGAACTCAATTAATTATTGTTAAAAAAAAACTTTATCAGTAATGCTAACAATATTGATTTTTTTATGACCTACCTCTCATGTCTGGCGGTGTGCTGCACGAATCTGGTCTTGTCACAGAAGGAATATCCGCAGTCCTTGCGAGTGCAGTGGAAGTGAGTTTGATGTTCCCTGTTAATAATTATTTAGTACATATCAAAATTTTATGAGTTCACGGTAGTTTTTATAGTTTTTTAAATCAGCGCCATTTCTCGATCTTTATGTTTTAGAGTTGTTCAACATATTTTCAGTAGACAAAATATTTTCATGTTGTTAGTAATACTTTTTTTTTATACTACTATATTGAATTATTTCATCTCCATTGCAAGATGTTTGCTGGTATCGAAGATAAATTGTAACATTTTACTGTTTTAAATTATCAATTATAGATGTCGCTGAATAAATGAATGAAATAAGTGTACAGATAATTGTTTCAAAAAAAAAAACCGTTTTATGCTTTGAACACGATTATAGCTAATAATAATTAACAATGTTAAAACATGCCCATAAAGGATCGATGTAAGCGTACCCAATTGATTTTTGTATTGTTACATCTTTATTTAATGTTTTGAACACTAGTTATAGTCGTAATTATGCATGCTTCATAGATTTATTTGCTTACCTGTATCCGCAGTTTTGATAAGCGCAGTCCTCGTTGAATCTGAATCGCAGGTAGCCCTCGGGGATAGGCTCGTCCTTCAGTACGCGCATGTGTGGACCGCGGGCCGTGTGCGTCCGACGACTGGAATGCCAATAAATAAATGAATATTAATGAGTTCATGGTAATAATTCGGATGGTTTTTTCTTAAGTCTTTTGCAAATACATATAAAACTTGTTTTTTTTTTCTTTCAGAAGTTTCAGTAAGGTGTAGTGTAATGGGAGTCAGCTCGGGTAGGTTTCACCGATCTGCCTATTTATGCCACGAAGCATGCATTCCGGTTTGGACGAGTTATAGAATACAGTTTAAACATCCTCCTAATGCTTAAAGATGTCATGCCATATCCATGGTCATTACTTAACATTACGCGAGCCATAAATAAATTTAACACAAGCTACCGCTTTCCAATTTTTGTTATGGCCCGCTTAAAATATTTGCACGTTATTTTTGAAAACCTACTAAACACTCACGATTTAGCGATCATTTCGGCTTCCTTGTCCATCCCGGGGGGCAGGCCGTGTCCCTGAATGAGGCTTTGCTCAAGTAGCAGATCCGGTGGGTACAGCATCGTTGGGTAAAGCGGGAACGGAGGCCCGCTGCGAGCGAGAAATGTTACAATCAGATTATCGTGATCTTGACTTAGCACTCACGAATGGTCTTAAAGACTTTAGGTATGAAAGTAGATGATAATGGTATTAGGGGGTTGTTCTAAAAAGACTTAGATCGACTGTGTGTAAAAGGATATGCAAGAGAAGAGTGGAGTGCAGAGATGACGATGTATTGAATGGAATAAGCGGACATGCTGTCCCAATCACAGAGTGGGATAAGGACAAGAAGAAAAAGAAGAGTCAAGGGTTTACAAGCAATAGGTATGTGTTTGATCAAGACTTGGATGGACTGTGTATAAGAGGACATACAAAAGAGGAGTGGAGTCCAGAGATGACGACGGCCTTAATGGAATAAGAAGACATGCTGTCATGATCACAGAGTGGGATAAGGGCAAGAAGAAAAAGAAGAATCAAGGGTTTAGTTAAGCAATATGTATGTGTTTGATCAAGACTTGGATGGACTGTGTGTAAGAGGATATACAAGAGAAGAGTGGAGTGCAGAGATGACGATGGTATTAATGGAACAAGAAGACATGCTGTCCCGATCACAGAGTGGGATAAGAACAAGAAGAAAAAGAAGAGTCAAGAGCTTAGTTAAATAAAATGTATTTGTTTGATTATATCATATCACAAGTGGTCGATGAAATAGAGTCCTGTGCTACCACAATACTAATAAATTTGTTAAATATTAATATCCTTGTACTAATAGTTCAATTACGCTTACAAATTAACTATCAATTAGGAAAACGTTCAACCATTATAGATCTTTTTTCTGAACTGGTTTATTGTTGGGAGCATTGTTGATGGCCATGGGCCACTCAAGATAAAGTGATCCGTGTATGCATCTACCTTTTAAACCATTAAAATCAGATTGATGCACACAAACTGACAACAAATTCGCTTATAAATATTTTTTTATATTATGCTATCGAACAACAAATGTTTTTATTAAAGGTGTCAAATCCATTGCGATTGTCATTGCCATTGTCAGTAATATAGATTCACTTAAATCACAAAAGTCATCTTTGATATAAAAAGCAAATTTAAAACATGCGAGGATGTAGGGAGTATTGTAAGCTCCTTGAGACTGGTACATCCTGCCATCCACCTATTTCTGCCAAGAAACAATCCGTTCCGGTATGAAGGTTGGGGCAGCCGATATACAATACTTAAGACAATAATAGAGATTAATGAATGAATGAATGTTTTATTTTATTTCAGACAACATCCGTACACGGGTATTTGGAATAGCCCATTAGGCTGCCATCGATTAGGTAGGGAAGGAAGGAAAAAACGGAACCAAAACAATAAGTGCTTATGTTTTTTTTTTTTTAATGAATATTGAATGATTTATTTTATTGCAGACAACAAGTCCATATGTGTACATAGTATATTGAAACATACTTAAAATTATAAAAACCAATCAAATAAAAAAGATACATTTATTAAAAATAATTATCAGTTGAATACATTTCAAATAATCCATTCAACTGATACTTACTTCGAACAAATCATTATTATTATTATTTTTATTTAGTCCGCAAGTGAACCATGGTACACTGGTTCAAGTACCGACAGATCAAGACCTCGTGTCTCAAATTAAGTCACTTACGTAGCACCAGATGAGGCGCGATATTTACGCAATAAAACTAGTTAGTTAATTAAACGGCTTGCTAAGGAGACTCACCCCTGAGAGAAGAGGGCCACTTGGGCCAGGCCCGGCAAGCCCGCCAGGGAGGCTGTGTACTGCTGCTGCATCTTCAGCTGGTCCTGGAGACTGCCTTTCCGGCCCCCGGCTAGGTACTGCTGCAGGAGGAGACTGTGGACAGCTTGGACCTGAAATAAAATATACGTTACACGAATGGTTTCCATAATGAGAGGAACATTTTATAAATTTACGTAATTATTGGTGGTGGACGAAAGAAGAAGAAGCTGTCTTAGGAGCTGATGGATCGACAAAATAATAGCAACAACAGGAAAAGATTTTTTTTTATTGCTTTGATGGGTGGACGAGCTCAGAGCCCACCTGGTGTTAAGTGGTTACTGGAGCCCATAGACATCTACAACATAAATGCACCACCCACCTTGAGATATAAGTTCTAAGGTCTCAAGTATAGCCACAACGGCTGCCCCACCTTCAAACTGAAACGCATTACTGCTCACGGCAGAAATAGGCAGGGTGGTGGTACCTACCCGCGCGGACTCACAAGAGGTCCTATCACTAGTAAAAAATGGAGAAGCAAAGCCAAGAATAGGGAAAAATGGAGTAAGCTAGACGAGGCTTATATCTGAATTTTTCTATTCCATTCTCTTCTATCAGCCGTCATCTGAACACTCACTCCTCTCTCTCTCTCTCTCATATCGTCATTCACACACTCCATACATGTCTTCTTCGGTCGACCTCTTCCCCCTCTACTTTGCACTACCATTTCCATACATCTTCTAGTCACATGCATCTCCTCTCTACCCATCACATGTCCATACCACGCTGTTTGCAAACAAAATGGGTTTATTATTATTGCCATTATTGGTGGTGGGATGTCTTATGAGGCTGCACGGGTAGGTACCACCATTTCTGCTGTGAGGTACAACTTCACGTGAACTGCCACAAAAATTCCTTTCAAGGTAACGTTTGAGTATTAGTTGGGTCGAGAGGTGGTGCAATCCTGGCAATAGCAGCAATACAATAACGGTCGATAGCTACCTGATCAGCAGGGTTGGGTTGTCTCTGGCTGGGTGAAGGGGCCTGGCTCGCTGAAGAAGAAGCCGTCGAGGGCAGAATCGATATTTCAGGATACTCCCTCTCCAACGTCTCCTGAGTAAAACATTGATAAAACTACAGTAAGAAACTGGTAAGGTATATCTTTAAATTATTACACGAAGCAAAAATTTTGTAGCCCTTTTTACGAAAATTACGCGAACCGACGAGTATATGATTTCCCACACTTATATAGTATATAGAGAAGGAGTGCAGAATGATAATTTTTTTTTAAATTATGCATAAAAATACATTAAATCAATTAAAAAAAGACATTAGACACACTACCATGTATTTGACACACACACATGCTTTCATACTATTTGCTTATTGTCAAACTTTTCTTATTGCTTAAAGTCTGTGGTCAAATTGAGAATAGATTAAATATTGTTTGTCTTTATTAATAAATTTGTCTAAAGAGTAGTCTTGGCGAAATCTGTGATTATAGGAGTATAATAAATAGTCTTCGACAATAGAATCGTAACTTATACATAATTTCAATTAATTAAAGTCGAATTTGGACTAACGGGGGACCACTAGTAACAATAAATTTATGAAAAACTAGCTGACCCGGCAGACTTCGTAGTGCCTCAATCGATTAATAAAAGACCTAAACTTTTGTATAAAAATAAACTTAAAACAAACAAAAGGAATCCATCCGACGGGGGACACATCAAAGGAAAAACAAAATTGTGTTTTTTATTTAATTCTGAGTATATTCATATCCATCTACCTTTTAAACCTTCTCTGGACCTCCACAAATAATTCAAGACCAAAATTAGCCAAATCGGTCTAGCCGTTCTCGAGTTTTAGCAAGGCTAACGAACAGTACCTAATTCATTTTTATATTTATGAAATTATTGATTACCAATTAAATCTTAGAAGAATCGTAGAAGTTTAGATTTTACTGCTTTTCTAACAAAAAAGTATGTCCGATAAATTTGAACCTATTTACTTTGGTTGTGGACGTCCTACCTTAGTGGCTGCCAATCCGGCGGGTGCTGACTCGTTGTTACTGTGCTTCTTCATCATATGACTGAACAGTAGCTTCAGATCCACGTACGCCTGACTACAATGAGGACAGTGATAGTGGAGGTTCATCCCTCCAGCAGACTTGTTCAAAGGACAGGTCTGGTCGTGGCACGAGGGTGGTATGGTCGGCCCGGTATTCTTGTGAGGTTCGAAGGCCTTCTTCTCAAAGTCTACGCGAGGCTTGAGGTCTTTCGATGGAGACGCATCGTAGATGCTCCTCGGGGATGGAGAGGAAGCGTTGCTTCTTAAATGTGACGACGGGTAAAACGTGCCCGTCGCTTTTACTACTGGAATAAATATTTATTTTATGATTAGTTATGTCGCTGCGACCTCTACTCATCTTTGAGTAAGTTTTTTATTTTTTTTATTGCTTAGCTAGGTGGACGAGCTCACAGCCCACCTGATTACTTGAGTCCATAGACATCCTACCTTGAGATAAGAGTTCTAAGGTATATAGTTACAACGACTGCCCCACCCTTCAAACCGAAACGTCATTACTGCTTCACGGCAGAAATAGGCAGGGTGGTGGTACCTACACGATCAGACTCAGTAGAGATCCTACCATAAGGCAATCAATCAATCGATTGATTTGACAAAACTAACAATTCAAATATATCATTTACCCAAATAAACTTGCCAAACATTGAATTTAAGTATGTGCTGCAAATTTTTCACGAAGTAACACTCACCAGAAACGTTATCTTGTTCCCTTTCGAATTCGCTTTTGATTGTGAAATTCGTTGCTGCGTATATATCGGCCTCTTTCGTCGAACCTACACTGTCCACTGACGCTCTCTCTTTTAAAGAATAATCTCTGGCTTCTTCGAAAGATTTATCTTGTTCGGATTCACTCTTGATGACAGGAGTGCCGCGTCCGTGCTTATGCGTTGCCAGCACGGAGTACTGAGTTATGATAGCCGGGCAATTGTTCCCTTGGGCGCAATGGAAATGGGACCGCAACTGGTTCTTGAAGCAGCTTTTCCCACCGCAATGGTCAAACGAGGGAAAGTGATCGAATCCGTCAATTAGGGGGGAGATCGAGTGAGATTCTCGCATGTGCGTCTCCATGATGGAGTAGGTTTCGCCAGAGAAGCTGCAGTTGAAACAATGCAAGTGGATCCTGGTCATTCTCAGTTGACAGTTAGGGTAATATTGGCTGCAGCCGTCCAAATTCGTGAACACCTCGAAATGGTGGAATTTGATGCGCTAGAAATGGAAACGAAGGTTTGAGGTTAAAATCGATTACACGTTAAGTGATATTCGTAATGACCGCTAAGGTTCGTTTGTGAAGTTGAAAGTTCAATCCAAAAAGTTATTAAGTGTATGATATTTCTTGCTCGAGAAAGTATCTTACCCTCTCTCTAGCTAATAACATTATTAAATAGTGGATTTCGAACTTATTTTATGAACTCTGACCCGATGCTTAAATCTGCATCTATTGCAAAGGACAAATTGGGTAATAGGTTGGTATTATTATAGCTATGTAGCTTATTAATTGGGATAGTCAATATCAAATGTCCGTACCACTCAATGAGGATTCGTGCATCCAAGCAGAATGTTCTTCAAAATGACTTTGATCATACTTACCGGAAATTCTTCGACCGTGGCGATGATGGGCGACGGTATAACCGAAGGCATCTGATTGCTTTTAGGGAGTTTGAATGACGTGAATATCGCTTGAGGTGTTATCTAAAAATATTAGGGAATCATAGATTTTACATGACATCGAAATCGATTTTTAAGTTATAAAATTGATTGTTCTTATTGTGAGGTTCGATTTTGTATCTCAACTATGTCTAATAGTGTTTTAATGAATTATTAGTTCCTTACATTGTCAGTCCAGACTTCGACAACTCTATTCTTCGGCGGCCTTCCTCGCTTCCTACTAAACATTTCGTCCAGGGAACTTGAGGGATTGACTTGCTGAGGCACCACTCCGGGATTGGGCCCAAGGTTAAGTTGCGCCTGCAGGTTTGGTGTCAGCTGCGGTCCAAGGCTCGGCGCCATTTGGGCCAATTGAGCCAAGTTCGGAGGGAGATTTGGCAAACTTGGAACTTGGCCGAGCTGGGCAGCCATGTTCGGATGTAGTTGAGCAGTTAGTTGAGGTGTGAAGTTGGGAGCGAATCTAGCCGCTAAGTTAGGGGACATTGGGCTGAGAATCGCATGCTGACGGTGGTGTTCTAGTCTTCTGAATGGATGCTCTTCGGACGACAAGATTACTGCACCGCAATTTTCCTGTTGAAGCATATTGGAGCTATTTAAAATTTGACTAGATCATGCTTCGTTGTCGGTCGGATTAACTTACTATCAATTACTTTAAGATATCTCATATAGGGAATTGGTAATCTATGAAGATCTGTATTTATTTATATACATACTCATAAAATCTAGTCAGCGTGAATTGTGACAGCAGTCCACTTAGTGGCCGGTAATTTGGTGAAATGTTGGTATGTACTGGTATTAGTTGAAACGATTTATCGTTGATATGTTCCAAGAATGAGCGATTATGAAACTGTAAAAAGCTTCAACTCAATCGGACAAACGATGCACGATCCATACATGACGAACGAACAAACATGTCATTAAAAGCAGAGAAGACAATAGCCATTAACCAAATGTCTTAAACTTAACGATTTATGTTATTCTAGACTAGTAGAATAATAAACTAGGCTAGTGGTTGAAAAGTTTCACATGTTTAATGTATGATTGACTGTATTGGTTTTGGTTAAAAATAGTATACTGTTTCGCGTCCAAATCATTGAACAGACTTGGGCGAGATTCCGTAAGGATACAGTTTAAGCCTTCAAAGGGTCTCCGCCCACGCGAGGCCAGACGTAATGGACGCAGGCGGTGGGTAGTCGGCAAATTCAATAGCTCACCCAAGTGCAGTGGTAGTGCGTGATGTCCCGGATGTGCTGACAGGCTGAGTTCCCGCACGGACTGCTCCTCGAGTACATCACGAAGTACGCCTCGGTTACCTGGTTCTGTTGTTCGTGTTCCATTGCGTGTTTCACCATCGTCGTGTGACAACTGATCAAAGGACGAGCGGACTTTAGCGCACATGCTGAGACTTATTGGTGGAAAATTAAGGAGCGAAATTATGTAATTTCTTTTATTTTATTAACTACTAGCTGACCCGGCAGACTTCGTAGTGCCTCAATCGATAAATAAAATAACTAAACGTTTGTATAAAATAAACTTAAAACAAACAAAAGGAATCCGTCCGACGGGGGACACATCAAGGGAAAACAAAGTTATTTTTATTTCATTCCGGGCATTTTCATATTTATCTACCTTTTAAACCTTCCCTGGACTTCCACAAATAATTCAAGAAAAAAATTTGCCAAATCGGTCCTGCCGTTCTCGAGTTTTAGCGAGACTAACGAACAGCTATTCATTTTTATATATAAAGAAGAAGATATAGATTTAGCATCTTTGAAAGTGTAAATGTAGGAAAATGAGACAAAGTCATTGGACGTAGCTTCTCAGCTTCTTTCAAAAATTCCACTGAAGTCTCACTAAATAATCATCATTTTACTGATACTTTTAATTCATCTCATCTTTACTCATTTCATTTACATCCCAATTTATTTAAGGCTCAAATTAATCAACTTCATCACATTTCACTTCATATAAATTTTCTTAAAGAAGCAAACTAAGTAGAAATAAAACTTGGCCTAAGGCTCTCGTTACTGGACCATAAAATCTTCAAAACAATCTCGGTTATGTTTATAGATTAAAGTGCAAATTTTAAATATAAAAAAAAGTGTGAAGTTCAATATTGTTTTTGAACGATCTATTCACGAGATGTAAAATAATTTGAACATATAGTAAAAATATAGCAAAAAAAAACTGTGTGTCGATTTATTTGTATGAACCTTAAACCGTTAAGTCGCCGTATTGAGAACGACGAATGTTTATGGGTAAACGAGCTCACAGCCCATCTTGTGTTAAGCAGTTACCGATTATTTCGCAAACAATATTATCCATCAAACGTGGAAGTCATTCGTGAACTAATAAGTACATATTTGGCATAATCGCTTTGCTCAATACGAGCATCTTATCTTTTAGGTCAGGGCTGTCCAAACACACCTTTGCAGGCTAATTAAATTTACTGAAAAAGCTGGAGGACCGCAGAAAAAAATACATATTTAAAAAAAAAACGGTAATTCCTCTAAAAATAATAAAAGATAACTTCACTTTTAAATTGTGTCATGGGAATGGAATGTTTCAAGATTAAATATAAATTAAACCAAATATTGATTTTATATTACAAAGAATTCTATTAACCAAAAATATTTTCTGACTTTCTGAGCGCTGCTTCAGGGCATATCCACAACATATCTAAAAAAAAAACAAAAATGAAGGTAGTCTGACCTGTGCGCCATCTTGCATCCGTCCGCCGCGCAGTGGTAGTGCTTGTTGAAGGCGCTACACTTGGTGCACTTATCGTCAGCATCCTTGCCCCCGGTGAACGTCTCAATGAACTTCCTCGATACTTCCTCGACTATTGCGGGGTTCTGTTGAAAATTCATTAGCATATATAGCGGTAATTAAAAATCATATTATAGATTTATTTATTTTTTATTGCATAGTTGGGTGGACGAGATCACAGCCTACCTGGTGTTAAGCGGTTACCGGAGACCAGTCATCTACAACGTAAATGCGCCACCCACCTTGAGATATGAGTTCTAAGGTCTCAAGTATACTTACAACGGCTGCCCACCCTTCAAACCGAAACGCATTCCTGCTTCACGGCAGAAATAGGCAGAGTACCTATCCGTGCGTACTCACACACATGAGGTCCTACCACCAGTATCCAGTATTTGTTGTTGATCTTGAAATGTAATGTACCGTGATACTTACGAAAGGAAGCGAGTAATCCGAGTCCATGATCTGATTGGAGATGTCATCGTCGATGTGCAGATTCCCAGGTGAGTACAAGCTGAGGTCAGCTCCTTGCTGCATCAAAGCCGATTGGATGACCGACGTCGGCAGTCTGAGGGAGATGAACTTGGTGCAGTGCAGAAAATTGCGAATCCTACCCACTTAGATACAAGAGTGTGCCGGCTGAAGTTAGCTTATCATTTTTTTATTGCCCTGTAGGCAAACGATCATACAACCCACCACGATGGTGAGTGGTTACTGTCGCCTATGGACATCAGCAATGCCAGGAGCAGAGTTAATCTGCCTAAAAATTTAGTAAAGTTGCAAATGTATGTATCGAGCCATTACAAAATAAAGACAGTCACACATAACCTCGTCAACCAATACAATTGCATTATACTATTATATGAGTATATTGTATAAGAACCTTATAAATCAGTGTTCAGCAAGTTTACAGTATGTAATAATAAATGAATAGCATACATATCCTAACTTATCTTTGTCTGAACTTACTCTGCCATACAAAATATAATAAACTTCCACAAATAATTCAAGACCAAAATCAACTAAATCGGTCCAGCCGTTCTAGAGTTTTAGCCAGACTAACGAACAGCAATTCATTTTTATATATATAGACTAGCGGCCCGCTCAGGCTTCGCTCGGGTATTTAACAAAAAATTTAGGTAATTTTTTTACACCTTGGATTACATTATTGGAGTTTTAGTAAGAATCCCTAATTTTTGTTAAAAAATAATACAGCCTATGTCACTCGGGGATAGCGTAGCTTCCAAACAGTGAATGAGTTTTTCAAATCGGTTCAGTATTTTCGGAGCCTATTAAATACAAACAAACAAACAAATGTTTCCTCTTTATAATATTAGTAGATAGATTTTGATTTGAACCCACCATGAAGCACGAAGAAGACCTGTAAAGCAATTATTGGCCGCATTGTAAGAAACTCACCCGAAGCTCATTTCTTGTTCCTTCCTCTCGTGTTTCCTCTTGTGTGTAAAGATCTGGCTGCTGGAATGCAGGACGTAGTTGCAGTGCGGGCGGATGCAGTGTATGTGGTTGCAGGTCCGGCTGAACCGGCAGTCCCGGTACGGACACGCCTCGTTCTTCATGTACTTCTTGAAGCCGTCTTTGGACAGAGCCTCGTCTTTGATGTGGTACGTCTTGTGTTTCTCTGCGTTGAACATCAGGGATGCTGTTTTATCGTCATTTCTCTGTTCTTTCTTAATGCGCTTAAGGCATCTTTTTTTTATTGCTTAAGTACGTGGACGAGCTCACAGCCCACCTGGTGTTAAGTCGTTACCAGAGCCCATAGACATCTACAACGTAAATGCGCCACCCACCTTGAGATATGAGTTCTAAGGTCTCAGTATAGTTACAACGGCTGCCCCGCCCTTCAAACCGAAACGCATTACTGCTTCACGGCAGAAATAGGCAGGGTGGTGGTACCTAATAATGTGTTTGCTCACCCATATCCGCTTTGTTCTTGAAAGTGTAAGTGCATCCAGGTCTCCTGCAGTGGAAATGTGTGGTCCTTTGCCCGGCGAAGATGCAGTGAGAGGCTGTGCAGCTCTCGGTTGCTCTGAACCTCTGGAAGCCTTCCTGGAGGATCGCAGTGTCCTTTCTGTGGTAGTTCGCATGCATCTGCACGTCTGACGTTGAGATGTACACCTAGAAGTAAGTTTTGTATGCGCTTATTCCAGAAGCTTCCTTATTCTTTATTATACACACAGTTAATACAATAAAATAATTGCGAAAAGTTATAAAATGGTGGTCTTAACTCAACAATTGAGTTCTCTACCAGCTAACCGTTCTTAAAGAGGGAGAGCTTTACGTAAGTGGGTAGAAGAGTACAATCTTTTCTGCTTTTCTTTGTGGTTTTCTGGAAGCTTTTCTGTTTGGGCTAATATGATAACCAATTTATCAATACTGATGGGATTTTAATTACAATACTGAATCGGTCACACTAAAATTAACCAAAGCACAGTGGTACGCAAATTTTTTCCCTAACCTAATCATTGGTAGCTTAACGGGTTACTTTAACTACTCTCATATCGATTAGAGGCTTTTTTTTATTGCTTAGATGGGTGGACGAGCTCACAGCTCTGGTGTCAAGTGGTTACTGGAGCCCATAGACAACGTAAATGCGCCACCCACGTTGAGTTATAAGTTCTAAGGTCTCAGTAAGTTACAACGGCTGCCCCGCCCTTTAAACCGAAACGCATTACTGCTTCACAGCAGAAATAGGGAGCCCGCAGGCTCAACTTGAGAGAATTGCGAACACTGATCCTAGCAAGAACAGTGCTTCGCTAAATCTACTACCGGAATTGCGACCCCCCTGAGAAGATTCGGCGAGAAATTCAGTGGGATCTACCTATGAGCTAGTTCATACACCGAACTCTTCGTCGTAATCGACGATGGCACGCAACTAAGTTTCATTCTTTCAACGTCTTATATGGTTTAAGCGGACTTTTTGGCGGGAACGCGAGGAGTGAAGTTGTGTGATTTGTTTTATTTTGTCTATTTAGTGTTTCTTCGGGTTTAAATGTGTAATAACGGTGGTTTAGTATCTGTGACTTTTGTATCTGTGAAATTGCACATATGTGGGAAAATAAAACAAAGCCGCTGGACGTAACTTCTCGGGATCCAACAAAAAGTCCACTGAAAAAGTTTCAGTATGTAAATGACCACCATTTTACTGGGATTATATTCATCCCATATCATCTCATCTCATTTCATTTAATTTCATCCCAGTTGATTAATGTCTCAAATTAATCATTTCATTTCACTTTATGTTATCATTTTTCATAAAAATAAGAATAAAAATTAAAATAAGACATGACCTAAAGGTCTTAGTTACCAGGTCATAAAATCCCTAAAATATATGGTTTAAATATATGGTTTAATCAAAGCGTCATCGAAATCTGATCTAATTCTCAATAGCTTACCTTATCACAGCCGTCTTGTATGCAATGGTAATGCGTTTGACTTCTGTTGTGTGGACAATCAGCGAATCTTTCCGAGCAATCGTCTAGCGGGGAATACCTCATGAAGCCGTGCGCTAAAGACTCGTCCCGTTTCTTGTGCCACTGCGAACAGACAAGGAAGGAATTAATTAAACGATACTGAAGATTTTCAGACAAGAACCAGCAGATGAGTAGATAGATAGTGTTTGGTAATACAGTGTGTCAGTTTACGTTTTTAAATGGAGACAATTTGCTGTTAATAGGTCAAAGAGTACCTCGTATGGAGTCCTCATTCTCGGCGACAAAAAAGTTGCCTTTTCATTAAAACTTACTTTTACGATTATTACTGGTGGTAGGACCTCTTGTGAGTGCGCGCGGGTGGGTACCACCACCCTGCCTATTTCTGCTGTGAAGCAGTAATGCGTTTCGGTTTGAACGGGTGGGGCAGCTGTTGTAACTATACTTGAGACTTTAGAACTTATATCTCAAGGCGGGTGGCGCATTTACGTTGTGGATGTCTATGGGCTCCAGTAACCACTTAAAACCAGGCGAGCTGTGAGCTCCTCCATCCATCTAAGCAATAAATAAATAAATATTAAAGCCAAATTCAAAGTTTTAAAAGGACGGTACCTTAAAATGCCGTATCATCTCTTCTTTCTTGCAGAAAACCCGAGCAGTGCAGTCCATGCAATGGAAATGCTCTCGGTAACCGAGATCTTTGCAATACGATGAGCCGCATTCCAATGTTGATCCATACCTAGTGATTTGAACATTCGTTTCAAAAACTCCTCAGTCTTACGCTAAAATGATTCAAGTAATAAATACAGAACAGAAAAAGCAGATGAAGAGCGTAATTTAATGAAATAGACTAATTGAAGTGTTCATGACGGCACAAGATAAGGCATCATAATTAAAACTATCTCATTATATCTGTATAAAGTAGCCGGCGATTTTCTAATATTAATGATGCCGCAAAAACTATATAGCCGCTTAATATCGTAACAAATTTATATCGAATACAAAAAAAAAACGAACATACCTCTTAACGTATCTAGAGTAATCTACGGTCGTCTGCAAAGAGTTCTTTCGGGCTTGGTCCAAATGATTCAGCGCGCTTAAAAGACCTCAACAAACAAAAAACATAAACGTACAATTGATATTACAAAAAAAAAAATATGCTAATACAACGAAACAATCAGAACTAACGATACATTCATCCCATTCCCTTTTCCGTAAACTTATTCTTTTGTTTGGAACAGCCAAATCACCTCCATGCATCATATTCCGACGAACAATATACTGTTTTCGTTGTAAGAAATTATTCGAGCCTCTAAGATTTGGAGTTAGCCGCGCTCGCGTTACCAGCTCCATCGTTAACCGTTTTTAGTTCAAAAAGAACTTAAACGTCTTTCGGGTTGTGTAAGCGGCCCCTCCCAGTATCAAGTTTTGGAGTATCAAATAAATTATTATGGTAATTAATCAATGTTTTCTCCGAGTCACTGTGGAGCGCTCTATTGTGAGTGATCGTTGACTCTGCGTCTATGTACATTACATCACGAAAGTGTTTTTGTGTGAACGCTTTTTTTTTAAGCGTGCTTTAAGATCGTATCACTTAAATAGGAACGAATGTGTTCTCTTAAACAGAAATTGCTTTTCGTGTTCCTTTATATAAATAGCGTTCTCAGAAAATTGTTCATTGAATTATGTACAAGATGACGCCATCCCGAAGATACAACTGTAGATGCGCTATCATTAACGTAATTACACTAAACACATACCACACATTTCGGAATTACTCAAAAATATACAGACTATGAAATACGTTTATTAAAATTCACAAAAAAAAATTCTTTGCCCGCCAGTACCCGATCTAGATACAAACACATGTACAAGCGTTGTACATACAAGGCATTGTATTGAAAAATACGGATCGCAGTGTACCGTTTTCGACAGATTAAACTTTTGACATGACGAAACACCTACTCGGAGTGGTATTTTTTACAGAAACGTTTTGTGAAAGACGAATTAATACCTATACTTATGTAGATTAGAGTTCGTAGCACAATGGATTTTAACATATGGGACGATAATTTCGAATTACGTAAGCCGTGCTGTGATACTCGCGGATATAATAATAGGAGAGGCTCGTACGAACCAAGTTATTATTAATGAGGTAGAGAAATCACTCGTTTTGTACGCTACACGCTTAAAATATTTAATGGATCACGATTTTTGTGATAGTGCAAATGTGGAACGTATTGTTATAAGTCAATAATTTTTCGGAATCGTGTTTATTGCGTCTAAATTGCGAGATATTCCGAGATAAGTGCACCAAACCGAGATGTAGATTGATTTAAGACAGATACAGAAACGGTGGAATGGCTTGTTCGTGAGTACACGGCAAATAAATAGATGTTGTTAATTTTTTTTTTGATACGCAACTCTGTTGGTAAAGAGGACGGGAAAGTCATGAGGTATTAGAATTCATTGTTTCGTTCCAGTGCCTTATTTTGTATTTATTGTTCAATATTTTGGGAGTTACGGTAAAGGGGCGATTTTTCACTGAACGAGAGCAAGTGTTGGGTAGACCGACAGCTCGCATGTTGTTGTTTGGAGTCTATACTAATATTATTAAGCTGAAGAGTTTGTTTGTTTGAACGCGCTAATCTCAGGAACAACTGATCCGATTTGAAAAATTCTTTCAGTGTTAGATAGCCCATTTATTGAGGAAGCTTAAAGGTTATATTATTACAAAATCACGGTAAGGCCAATACAAGTGGAGCACCAATAAAGAATGTTTCAAAATAGGGGTTTAAATAGCTCCTTAACATTTTATAATAAAAAATATTTTCACTCTCTACGTAAATGAAGTGGTGGTAAAATTTAGCGTTATGCCAAAGTAACTATTGCACGCGGACGGAGTCGTGGGCAAAAGCTAGTTTCTATATATCCAAACTAATCCTAAACATGTCGTTGTGCAGGTATCTCTCAAATATCTTGTGTTCTGTGTTATGTACCCACTACACATTCCCGCAGGGGTCTGTTCAAACACCTGTCTATACCGCTTAGCTTGCTCCACGATTTCGCTCATAGACTTTTGAATTTGGATTGTGAATGACAAGAATTAATAGATAGTTTAAAGACAAAAATAGAAGCTTTTGCGATTGGCCAATCCAAATACAAGGTCTTCTTCAATATGTAGGTACTTACAGATTTAGGATATATGAATATTAACAAAATTTGTGAGGGAGATGAAAAATAAAATACAACAGCTCACTATTCGTTTGTTTTCGATACGATTCCACTTAAATTACCCACAAAGGTAAAATATACAATTTTAAAACACAAAGTGTACGATAATGAAGAAAAACAAAAAGACAATGGACGAGCCTTGATGCCGCATCAGATAATTCCGTACATAATAAAACATTTATAAGAGTTGATTTTAGGAAATTTCGTAAGATATTGTGCCGGCTCATTCGGTCGAGACAATGGGCTCCCATAATGTACATAATGGGTTTTTGGACTCAGTCAACGGAACCTCGGACTTCGATGAAAGTTCTAATCGGATTTATGATTCGAAGAAAACTGGGTGTGACTTCCTTTGGGGATCGAGATGATTATCGATGACTAGTTGCTATCATGAATGCATATGGGCTTAGTTTCAATTTTTGTTGGTTTTATGCCATTGTTCCTAGTCTATACGGGATGCTAATGCTATGCTTGCCTATTTTTGCCGTGAAGCAGTAATGCGTTTCGATTTGAAGAGTGGGGCAGCCGTTGTAACTATACTGAGATCTTAGAACTTATATCTCAAGGTGGGTGGCGCATTTACGTTGTAGATGTCCATGGGCTCCAGTAACCACTTAACACCAGGTGGGCTGTGAGCTCGTCCACCCGACTAAGCAATAAAAAAAAATGCTACACGACACAACCTAAGACTAAGGTCTGTTAATGTGGTTTCCCATTATTGCCGCTCGTAGTAGGGACCACATCTCATATTCTTATCGACTGGTAGGATAGCCGTGATTTTAAAAGAGTTGAATCTTCTATCGCAGCTTAATATTAATTTGACTAAGAACCTCTCAGTCCGCGTAATGTTATAAAAAACTGTAATCTATTTTTAAATATTTGTTTTCATACTTAAAGCTATAAGAGGAAAAATCATGATATAAAGCCGTAATCTTATGATTGACACGCTCAATATTTTAATGTGTTATCATTGTTCAAATCTAGTTTTTTTTTGAGCAAGCTTATAATAACGTTGTGAATACGACACAGGAAAATTATTACGTAAAAACGTTTGAAATCTATTGAATTGCCGACAACAATGAACAGAAACGATCATAAAAACGATTTTGATACTTTAACGAGTGTCTATTGAGTTTTAATAAAATGATACAATGATACTACGTAATACCAAAGTAAATAAAGCCATCGTACGAAATATAATTAATACCAGGAACAAGGATGACGACAATTAATCGAAGAACAGATATACGAACAAAAAATCAAATTTAGAAGTTACGAAGAAGTATACAAACAAAATCTCGCATACCTAATTCACGCAATTTAAATTGTGAGGAGGATCCGGGTGCGGATGTCGTATTCCAAGATACTTCGATAGAGACTGTGCGAGATTCAACATTTAAAGTTCACTGATAAGAGACAAAATTTATAGTAATACAGTAGATACATGAACAAATCATCTATACAAATAAATAAAATTGAAGTATCTGTTTGTAACCGCTTTTTACTACATACATATTATGTACGTATTCTTCTTCTCAGTCGTGTCACTCTTGACAGAGTGGTCGTGATCGTCATGTAGTGTTGGAAGGGGCAGACTTGATGCGTCTCACGATGTCGCGCCATCTCTCCCTGCTCGAAGCCATTCTACTGCACTCATTTAAGGGACCTCCCACTGCAGTTTTAATTTGGTCGGTCCACCGCATTGGTGGCCTCCCGCGCGGTCTTGTACCATTAACGCTTCCCTGTACAACGAGGCGTTCTATGGAAAGACCATCACGTCGCGAAACGTGTCCGAAGAAATTCACCATTCGAGACTGTACTATACCAAATAGACGCTGCTTGATGCCGAGTTCCTGAAGTATCGAGACATTTGTACGAAAGTCGGTCCACGAAACTCCAAGCATTCTTCTCCAGCACCACATTTCCAGAGCGTCTATTTTCTTCCTTTCCACGTCTCGCACGGTCCACGTCTCAGCAGCGTATAGAAATATAGAGAATATTAGTGTTCTAACGAGCCTGATCTTTGTGGTTTTGGTTATGTTTCTATTTCTCCATACTTTCCTCAGCCCGTCCATCGCTGACCTCGTGACAGCCATGCGCCTTCTGATTTCGTCCATGCATCCGCCATTATTTGAGATTAACGCCCCAAGGTATATGTAGGCCTGGACCACGTCGCAACCCGCTATTTGAGTCACGTCCGGCGAGTTATTCATAGCGCGATCGACAATCATCACCTTGGTCTTACTGCGTCTTATTGTACGTATACCAAAATAAATTTTTTTACAGTTTTTGTTTGTCTGTCTGTCTGTTTGTTTGTTCCGGTTAATCTCTGGACCTAAGGAGTAACTTAGGCTGCTATCATTATAGAATAATTTTAGAAAAATGCAAAATATTGTAAAATATTATAAATGAATATAATTATTGTTAATTTCCAAGCGGACGAAATCGCGGGCACAGCTAGTTAAGAATACAGTTCGGATACGAAACGAGAATGTGACATGTAAATGTTGATAGTTTGCAGTGATTTAATTACTACTAGAGGTCCCGCAGTAGTCGAAATTCGACTATAATTAATTGGAATTGTAAGTTTGTACACTATTATGATTGTATTTTATACTTCTATAATCACAAATTTCGCCAAGGCTACACTATAAAAAAAATATTAATAACAAACAATATTTAATCTATTCTCAATTTGACCACAGACTCCAAGAACAAAAGTTTGACAATAAATAGTATGTATGCGTGTGTGCGTCAAATACATGGTATGTAGTGTGTGTAATGTTTTCTTTATTGATTTAATATATCTTTTAGGCATTATTTAAAAAAAATATTATCATTGTGCACTTCTGCTCTATATTCTCTATAAGTGTGGAAAATTTCATACTCCTCCTTCGGCGCAATTTTCGTAAAAAGGGATACAAAGTTTTTGCTTCACGTATTAATATATAGATATGTATATTATTCGATTGATAGTTGAGTCCGGTTGGGAGTAAAAATTAGTTTTATTTAAAAGGGATTCATTCTAAAGAGTTTTATTTGAAACATTACGTGTTAAATAAAACAAAAATAAAAAATGCATGACATTTGTGCTGTTCGGAACTATAATTGCAGTTCCTTGTTCCATTTTTCGGATTACATAATAATAATGCACATTAGCTCATTCCGGCTATGGAATGAGCTCCCCTCCACGGTGTTTCTCGAGCGCTATGGCATGTCCTTCTTCAAACAAGGCTTGTGGAGAGTATTAAGCGGTAGCCAGCGGCTTGGCTTTGCCCCTGGAATTGCTGAAGTCCATGGGCGACGGTAACCACTCACCATCAGGTGGGCCGTGTGCTCGTTTGCCTACAAGGGCAATAAAAAAAAAACAAAAGTGACCGGTAACTCTTGTTTGAAACTTTCCTACGATATATTCTCATAGGAATCAACGTGTACGTAATCCACTTCTGGCATTTGGTTAAGGTGGAAAAAAGCAAATGCCGCTACTACGCGTGACTCCGACACTATGACTAATTGAAATTAAATGTCACTTAAGATTTAGATAAACGGATTTAAAGAGTCAAAAATTGTTCTCATGATCAACATTTCGTGATGGATCCGTTATTGGAAAATGTATTTTTTGTTAGTTGTGTTTATTTTAATAAGCTTAGCTTGGAATCCGTGACATGTAAACTCAATTCGATAATAATTACACAGGAGAGAAAGGATTCTGTTAAAACTGGTCAAACTTAACACGTTGACTGGCATGTAAGTCACCGGTGCCCTACGTGGTATAATATAAAATATTATATAAAATATAAACGTTAATAATAAAAACGTTTATATATACATAGTAAATAATATGCCCTACGCGTTGCACTGAAGTAATTATGTCTATTTTTGTTACTAAGCGCCTGGATTACCTTTTTTTTTTTTTTTTTCGGGTAGAGGGCCGAACCTCCTACGAGGTCCCCGCGCAAAAGGGGCGCGCGGGGTATGTGAGAATCAACGATCTGCATGGTGTTGTGAGCAGACCGCGGGCCCAAGGATTTTAGAGCCCACCCACTAAACGACTCCCCTGCACTCTTACACCCGACGTCCGATCCCCTCCGAGGTCAGAACCCGGATGAGGTAGGGGGGCTACCGCGGTCAACACTACAACCAGACGGCGCGGCTCACCCCAAGGACGCCCAGCCGACGGAGCCTTCGAGGCGAATCGAAGGCTCTGAAACGTCGGCCGTCTCGGTACGGCAGCCCGTCGGGCCGCCCAGACGGTGCCGCTGGTGTCCCGGAATACCCCGCTGGACCAGAACCAGCCTGCCGGGTCGGGACGCGATACACCGTCGACCGGTCGCTCTATTCACTCCACAGCAGCGCGCTAGAGTGCTGGTAGCGCGCCGCGCGGCCTCACCCCCTCAGGTCGCCCCTTGACCTTCACCGGGGGGAGGCCGCCACCTACAGGGGCCGGGACGTACGGGCGTATTCCCGCCTCCGGCCCCCGGGCGCCTGGATTACCTAACTTTGCGTTCTTTTTTTCCTATCTAAGCCTTGAGAGGCTATTCCAGCGTATCCTTAACTAGTAGGTGAGCTCAAGGGGCTCAAACCTGACGACGTTAGAAACACGAACCCTAGCAAGAGCCGTGCTTCGCAGAATCTACTACTAGATCAGAAACGCGACCCACTGAGAAGATCCGGCGAGAAACTCAGTGGGCTGTGTCTGTGGCTTAATTTACTCATCGAGCCCTTCGTCGCAAGCGACGGGTTCGACGAGAACGATGACCGATGCTTGAGTTACCTAAAAGCACTGTTAGTGGATCGGGAGGATCCGAAATGACCGTGTTTTGGGCGACGTCGACTGTTTTCCATTCTGTCCGCAAGATCGGGAATGTAGTTACCGGCGGCCACGATGAGAGGGTTCTCGTGTCGTGCCGCTTTATCGAAGTGGCTTTTGTTTTAATGAATGTTTTAGTCCTGTATGTGTCTTAGACATAGATTCATTCTCAGTATCTACCGTCGATTCGTCTTTCTCAGAGTCTACTACTAGATATTCCGGTCTTTTAGTAAGAAGATCGAAGAGAGAAATCGACACGTTTACTTCACTACACAATCAACAAACCGGATAAACGGTAAATTCATTTAGCCAGAAATGTTTATAATAAAAAACTCCACACCGAGTTACTTTGGAAAACGTTGATAAGCCTATAAGTTGAAATTTAGGGTTGAAATTTCTCGAAAATCCAAAATTAGTGGATGCTTACAACGTAGAAGGCATCAACTTCCAAAATTTCAAATTTATCGCCGTAGTGGATTAGCTTCAGCATTAATGAATCAGTCAGTTAGGATAAATTAATTTATAGTGAACTGTCTATTACGGTTGTGGTCAGAACTTTATAATAATGACTATAGTATGACCGATGTTGGTCTGTATAATATGGTTTGTGATAGTCACACAGCGCAGCGAATTTCACTAGTAGGTTATAAATTAAAATAGTTTTTTTTATTCCCTTTTAGGCAGACGAGCATACCCACTCACCATTAGGTGGGTGGTTACTGTCGCCCATGGACGTCAGCAATGTTAGGGGCAAAGCCAAGCTGCTGCTTACCGTTAAGTACTCTCCACAAGATTCGTTTGAAGAAGGACATGTCATAGAGCTTGGGAAAAAGCCGTGAAGGTGAACTCATTCCAAACCCGGATGGTACGTGACAAAAAAGATCTCTGTCAACGCACTGTGGATAAACGCAGTGGCTCCAGGTAGTGTGGATGAGCTCTGCTCTAGTGGTGGGCGGTGCGATGGTAAAAACGAGATGATAGGATCACCTTTTTTTTTTTTTTATTGCCCTTGTAGGCAGACGAGCATACGGCCCACCTGATAGTGAGTGGTTACCGTCGCCCATGGACTTCAGCAATGCCAGTGGCAGAGCCAAGCCGCTGCCTACCGCTTAATACTCTCCACAAGCCTCGTTTGAAGAAGGACATGTCATAGCGCTCGAGAAACACCGTGGAGGGGAGCTCATTCCATAGCCGGATGGTACGTGGCAAAAAAGATCTCTGGAAACGCACTGAGGATGACCGCAGTGGCTCCAGGTAGTATGGATGAACTCTACTCCGGTGGCGGGCGGTGCGATGGTAAAAACGAGATGCCGGTATCATCTCAAACAATTCCTCAGAGCATTCCGCATAGAACTCCTCGTAGATGCCTCTCGATCAATAATTCGACGCACGGATATATCATTAAAGCAAAAACGAACAAATCATTTCTTGCGAACAATCCGTCAATTTATAGGATAAACGAACGTGGCCTCATAAAAATGTGATTTCATCCATTAATAAATTGTATTGTGTACCCTTTGACGGTTGCGTCCTCAACGAGTTCAATAACTGCATCAATTCCCTGCATCAGCTCTCGTCTTCCATCTAAATTGACATTTACTCTCTGCAAGTATGTCTAAAATGTAAATGCGGTTACTACACACACCGATCCACGAGAATACCAATCGTTCCTGCGTCAAAGTCGAACGCTAAATATCCAAAAACGAACTCTAAGATACAATTCTAAAGACTACAATGACGAAAATTACAAGCAACGTGTAGAGTCGACGAACGGCGATGGCCAATGTAACGTGAAACGTAATTCTGATTAAACTATTAATGTTTTTATTGAGAACGGGGATCAGATAATTCTGGCGTTCCAAAGTCAATGTAATAGTACATTCAAGTGAGGCTGTATATCGTACAGAGGAGGTAATGAGGCGGGGCGATGGGAGTACGTCCGCACAAAGACCTCACTATTCACATATACCCACATATATCCACTTTGGATTCTTAAGCTTATTAACAAGTTATGAAGTGGTTGACGACTTGTTTTGTGACAACTTGAATTATTAAAATAAGCAAAACTGTTTTTATTTAATTTAAAGGTACCACAAAAAGTTGATCTCACACTTGTGATATGATTTATAAACGGGCAGTTCCAAGTGCTGAACTCAGTGGAGCACGAATAATTGGCGGTACAATTTTAGTATCACCCAAAACTTACTTCAAAATAGAATAATCACCATGTGTTTTAATATAAAATTGGTGATGATTTTAAGGTCCAATTAGGGACCAGATAGGTATATTCTAACAGCAGCTTTAACAAGAATTTTTCGATTGACGGAACACAAGGAAGACTCAGAATTGATTATAAAATACGTTAGTTCCTTCCCGAATAACTCCAGACTTCTTATTGCTGATCACAAAAATCGTTTCGAATTGAAAATTTGTAATACGCAGTGCTATAACACAATCTAATCTTCAAATAAACCGTGTTATTGAACACATCACAAATACGGCTGTTCCTATGTAACTAATTGAATAAAAATTTGAATCTCATATCCCAATTTGTATGACCAGATGAATCATTGCGTTCAACGATGGTTCAATGTGTGTGATGACCAAATGCGATTTGCGGCCGGGCGAATGTTTATATCAATCTTTGACCTTTATGCAGTAGAAATATGATTGTGTTTAGAATGAAGCTTGATTCTAAGAACGCGATATTAAATTATGTTTGTTTCTACGTACTTTTTATTACGTTATTTCGTTTTAAGATGTATCAGATAAGGTTAAGCGTCTAGTTTTTTTTTTTCTTCTTCCTATATTCGATAAACGTATTGTTGTTGCGAGATATGTTCGAAAAGTTTTCTTGTACAAATCTTGTTTCGTTATTATTTTGCATTTTATCAACTTAAAGCATCTTTTGTTGCGTATGATTCCGATTAATCGAATTCTCGCTAAGCGCTGTGGTATTTTGTACGTTCTATTTTTATTTTCTATAATATAATGAAGCAGTCCATTCTTTGTTCTGCGGATAAATGTTTAATTTTCATTCCGTGTGAATTGAAATAGCCGATATCACTCATTCAAATCGCTCACGGAGGTTAAAATAAACGAAACTTTTCAAATACATAATTAAATCTACCGTATACATTACAAGTTTGAAATGAGCAAAAACCCGGGGTCATTCGGGGTCCAATTTTCGGGACCACTTTTTTACGTGCATTCCGTTACATCTTATTAATATTAGTTCGTCTACTTGTCGAGATGATGTATCTCGTCAAAACTAACTAGAGCTCCCCGTAATGCGTGAACCCCGAAACGACGTGGTTCTTTTAAAACTAGATGCATCACGGCAACATTTCTTCGGCCACTAACGGTCTATGAAACGTTACCGCCAAATTGTCTTATTACTTCGATCATTTGGTTTTGTAATCTCCCTACATTGTTTAGCGTCTTGTTAATTGTCTGCATTAAGGCATGTAAAGTCCATTAATTATTGCTGGTATGATTTGAGACGTTTACAAGGTGCGTTCGGTCATAAACTTGGTCGGCGAATGAAAGAGGAAAGATAATTATGAACGTACGCATGCGTAGATCAAATCGGGTTCCATCGGCCGATAAGGGATCTAGATATGTTGCTCCGACGATCGATTGTTTGAATTACGTGTGCTGATGCCGACTGTACATCCTTTTGTTTGATTAGTATGTTGTCGCTGAGTCTAACGAGCTCTATGTGTTGCAAGAAAAGTATAATCGATCCATTGTCGAACATAAACATGAATTACATAGTTTAAGACAGTAAATACAATGCAATTTACTATTTTATTGCTAAGATGGGTGGACGAGTTCACGTTTTATAAGATGTTAAGTGCCTACCAGAGCTTATAGACATTAACAACGTAAATGCTGCCACCCACCTTGAGACATCGTCTTCTCGCATTAAAACTGTATAATCTCAAACCTTACTAATTTTACAGGAGAATGTTTTAAAGGCTTAACATGTGATATTTTTAATATTAATCATCTTTGCAACATTTATTCTTTGTTTTTTACCAATTGCATTATCTGTCTTTTGAAGTAAGATAAAATTATGTATTAATTTTGTTAATAGTAGTCAAAACATAGGAAAAGAAAAAAAAAACCTAATCTACCCTCTTTTGACAGTATTTATGAGAAAAATACTGGTGATACCAAATGATTCCGCATAATAACCCAATTTCGAATATTTTTAGAAGTTGAACACTTTTAATGCGAAAAGACGACATGAGTTCTAAGTCTCGTAATAGCCAGTAATTTACAAGAATTGTTTGTTTCTTCTTCTTTTACTACCTCACCGTTTACATCCAGAGCAGGATTCCATTATATCCAAATAACCTGCATACATTGACTGTTTTAAGGCGATATTTTTTAAAGCCTACCGCCCTTGCAACGAACTGCCCGAGTGCGATGTTTGAAAATACAGTTATACATGTGTGCAGTTGTCTTGAATGGCTATCAAGAAATGCCTTACGCCATTGAGGTTAGGTACAAGAAAATGAATTCAGAAAACAATCGTCAAACGCACACGTAACTGAACCCCGATAGTCTCTCGTCCCGCACAGGCCGCGATTGGAGTAAATGATTCCGCATCATCTCGCTTAGTTTTTGCTCCGTTTAATGTCCTACAGCGCTTTAAGATATCCTTTTTACTTTATCTTTGGCACCGGCAGTCAATTAGGAGGAAGATATGCCGCAGAGGACAGGGTGTTCGTTTTGTGTTTTAAAATTTTTGTGTGTGCGTGTGTGTGATTGCTTTATTGTTTGTATTGAACGACATTTGTTCCAATGAATGATTTCGGTTACAAATGGAATGTTTTGTTGTGTTATTAATACTTTGGTCATTAATTGGTTGATCACACTTGATTTTAGAGTAGTTGGGGCCGATTTAAATGTATTCATAACTGTCATTCACACACACACAAGGAACTTAATTTTCTGTTAAATGAAGAAACAAAATAAGAATTTTATTAGCATTTAAAACCCACAAAATACACCGTAAACTAGTTCAGTATTAAGAATTCCAATACGTATTATTATAAATTTCTTTGCAATGCTCATTCATGTTTTATAGCTAGTTGTTGCCGGTCAGTTTCTTATGGGGCGGTCTGATACAAGGATCGTTTAGATTGCGGATGTAATATTCGATATACGGATTTGTTCTAATTAATGAGATATTAACAAAAAGACACGACGTTTTCTAAAAGCTGATTCGACCATCGAATTTATTTACTACACGCAATCTGGTTTGTCCATAGGAAATGGACTTATTTGAATGCTTAGTTTAAATTACGCGAAATTATATCTTATCTTTGATAATGTTTACGGCTTAATTTCGCGTTGATTTATTTGGATTCCTTTCTCCAATTAAAGCTCGAAGTTGAATAAACTGAGGAACCTTTAGATACTGTTAGTCGCTTCGGTGTGAATAGAAACGTGCCAGTATTGATGGTTTATTAAGAACCAGCGTATACTTCGCTTCGGTCTTCTTATTGAGAATAATTATGAGAAATTGATCCATAATATGCAAATCAAGTTTAAGTAAACATAAATTCAATTAACTGGATTAACGACGTGCAATCTCCTAAAATAAGAACAAACAAACAAAGATGCAACCTTTATTTTTTGTATATCAGGAGAATATTCCTAAGGGCCATATCTGGTCGAATCTTTCATTCATTAACATTAATTAAGTTCTGAAAGTTGTCTGAAGACGACCACATTGATGGATGCGCTTTGTGCGTACAATTGAGATTCATTGCGGCGATTCTAGCATCGATTATTCGATTGTTTTATTTGTATCGATACGCTTTGCCTGCGATTTCGATTTATGTCATCTTGCATTGAGGAGTTGGCCATTATTTTTCGATTAGTTTTTTATAGTTATATTTAATGATTTAAAAAAACTTTATTTATTTTGGATTTAGTTTTAAAATTCTATATGCAATTGTGGGTTTGAGACTTAATAAAAACGGATCTTGGTGGGTTCGTGATATTTGAAAATATGCATTACTCACGTACGCTCAAGGGTAAATCAAAAACTGATCGATTTTAAGATCAGGAGAGTGTAATAGTAATCGTATAATAGCGGCATAAACCTTGATGTTTGAATCTCAGTTATATCGGAAATTAATATTGAATTTTGTTGTTTTAATTGCCCAACGACTTACAGATTTTCTAAATAGCTCTTAAGATTATAATAAACCTTATGTAGACTTTGTCCTTATATACCAAAGTGTATGTTGGTATTTTTTTTTCCTACCTAAGCTGGTAGCCTTGAGAGGCTATTCCAGCGTAACCTTAACTAGTAGGTGAGCTCACGGGGCTCAAACCTGACGACATTGCTAACACGAACCCTAGCAAGAGCCGTGCTTCGCAGAATCTACCACCGGATCGGAAACGCGACCCACTGAGAAGATCCGGCGAGAAACTCAGTGGGCTGTGTCTGAGGGTTAATTTACTCGTCGGGCCCTTCGTCGGGTTCGACGAAGCGACGGGTTCGACGAGAACGGTGACCGGTGCTTGAAGTACCTAAAAGCACCGTTAGTGGATCGGGAGGATCCGAGATGACGTGTTTTGGGCGACGTCGACTGCTTTCCATTCTTTCCGCAGGATCGGGATATTTTGTATAATGTTACTAATTCGTTTCGGCAATATAGACGCATGTTTGACTTCATAGAATTCAATATTCCAAATTTAAGGCAAGCCAAAAGGCCGTGCACGCCTAGTCCATAATTCAGATACCAAATTTCACATTTTATTCCGATACGAAGTTTCGTAACGAAAACGGAGCGGTAATAAGAAAAGTAAATTGAAATTTAACCGCAAAAATACGACACGTTTGCTTAAGAAATAATGGTTCTATCGCTGTGTATTTGTAACAATGTTTGATGCTGATAAAAATTGTTAGTTCGTTGTAAGCAGTAACAAGCACTCGTGAACTTCAACGCTTGACTCAGGAACTGGCCTTAGCGGTTTCTGTTACAGAATTTAACTAAAAGTGTAATAAAACTATTTCCTAAAACAAAGTTGGGCTGACGATACGTTACATGACAGCAATGAATAAAACGCAATGTAAGACAAACTGATTCGCGGGGTCATCAGCCTCGAGGGAACGGGGAGGGCGGCTGTCAGCTGTGTACGTGTTTTTTAGCGAGCTTTTATGTGCTTGAACTATTTATCAATATATCGGAATTTTTCAACGACATCTTCAGAAACCTGAAGAAGTTCGATTAGCTTGATTATGTTCACACGTATCAAGATCCAATGATATTATTATATTTTATTGGTTTAGTCTAATAGCCTATGGATAGCCGAATTTAAAAAGTGATTTAATTAATTTTGAATTTACTTTTATAGCTCCATGTTTTAGTTATTGAGCTACATTTTATGCATAAAATTTTTGGTTTCGTTCTGTTATTGACATTTTTAATTGTAAAGATGTCAAGATGACTGCTTCAAACAAACGAAGGCAAACATTTCCTGATTTATTTTGTTTCTACCTGTTTTTCTAATAAAGATTTAATAACTAAAAAATTAGCCACGGTTAGCGTGGTATGAACATGTGATGCGTAGAGAGAAGATGCATGTGACTAGGAGATGTATGGATATGGGAGTGCAAGGTAGAGGGGGAAGAGGTCGACCGAAGAAGACATGGATGGAGTGTGTGAATGACGATATGAGAGAGAGAAGAGTGAGTGTTGATATGACGGCCGATAGAAGAGAATGGAAGAGAAGAATTAGCTGTGGCGACCCCAACTAGTGGGATAAGGTGAAAAAGAAGAAGAATTAAAAATTATTACGCGTACCTTCGGCTAATATCCCCATTCCTAGATTTAATACAACCGGGTTTTTTATTTCAACTATTAACAAAAAACTACTAATAACAATGGAAAAAGTGTTCAAATGTTAAACTGAAATTCTTTTAAGGGTACCTCGAACCAATAGTTAGGTTCTAGCATAATTTAACATTAATATCAATGATTTACAAATAACCGTTACAAGGAAACGCTTCGCCATAACCAGAACGGGAAATAAGACGAACCCACACCGAATAAACAATAGGATACGCAACTTGTACGAAGCAAGGAACATTTTACGTTGAGACGAGTAAAAACGAAGCAGAATCGAGGCTCACTGTACTGCATTATAATTTAATACAAAGATACAAAATGCAAAGGGCGAATGAATATGCAAAAGCGATGCCTAGCGTATTGAAATTGAGTTATTGTGTGCGTTCAATGTGTGCGTCGCTTATGCGTGTGTGTATATGAACCGATTCACGCGTGTGTGCACAAAGAAATGCATATTTTATGACGTCTGCTCACATTCGCGCGGTGCCACAAAGAAATTATACGCGCATTAAATCTGTGGAGGTGTTTTGGACTTTTTATTCGTTCCAGCTTACACGAATGTAAGGTAAGATCGGAGAAAATAGTCATAAAAGGATTTTTGTAGTACGTACGAAGATTTTATATGTTGAAACTGGAATAAATCAAGGTTACGAGAGTAGCTTGACTGGACGTTATAGAAATTGTTTAACTATATTTTCTTTTTTTAGATCGGCAAACGAATTCACGACAAGTAATAAGTGGCCAATCACTGATTTATCTAAAAGAATTACTTTATATATTTTCACTATTGTGGTAATGAAATAATTACCAGTGGAGCTTTCTGACACTAGAATCTCACAGCCGACCCTTTTAAAAGTATTTCAAGCTTTGTTGTTCATTTGAGGAGTTTGAATAGGTATAATATTAAATGCAATGATCTTTTGATCAAACTTTAAAGAATAGCATGAAATATTAGCATTAACAACTCTATGGTTTCTGTTGTTCTTTCGCCGAGAGGATGCAAGTCAGGGTCCTAAGTTAATTAACAAAAGACGCGGGCACATGTACATTGCGCGGATGTTGTTCGTATTGTTTATCTCCTTCCTTTATTGCACTCTGTTTATTTATTACATAGAGGCGATAATTAAATGCACGATGACAGCACATCTGTTTTGTACTGTTGAGTTCAAAATTCTTTGAAATACAAAAACGGAGATTCTTGGCCTGAAATGACGTGTAAACTTCTTACTATTCCCTCTCATGATCCTCAATGTACATAAACCGTGCGTAATATCATTATTATAACATATCTCTCAGCGAATTTTTAATCTTATTACAATTACTTGCTTACAGACATGTACTTTCTCCAGGCGGTGTTCAGATAAAATATTTCGTGTCCAAAAAACATAGATGAACAATAGTTTTAACTATGCTTAACACATTCAAACATCAAAATCGAAATAAAAATATTAGTTACAAATAAAGCGATCATTCGAATAGTAAAATCTAATTAAAGACCGAAAGATATAATCGATTAATTAATCGATTACGTTCGACACGCGGCGTTCGGCCTGTCTACCAAATTAGAACATGCCTTAGTATAATCATATGTTTTGTTCGAAAAAATTTAAGATCGAAATGTCGTGTGTAAGATTGGTTCCGTGAAACTAATTTCTATTTTTTCCATATCCAATTTTTCACTCCATACTTCACGGAAACATCTATCTAAGTTAAATTCTGCTAATTCATATGAGGGTAGTAGGTTAATAAAAGTTTTGCCATTAACTTTCTCTTACAGTTATCTTACAAATAAAATTTAAGAATATCATTCCGGCTTAAAGGGTGGGGCCAGGTGGGGCAGCCGTTGTAACTATACTGAGATCTTAGAACTTATATCTCAAGGTGGGTGGCGCATTTACGTTGTAGACGTCTACGGGCTCCAATAACCACTTAACACCAGGTGGGCTGTGAGCCGTCTACTCATCTAAGCAATAAAAAAAACAGTCTACAAATTCAATAAAAAAAAGGTATCTGCCGAATTTGATGTATTTATATTACTGTTCAAGAATGAGAAGGGCTTTAGAAAAAAAACGTGAATTGGATATTACTAACCTAAATCTTGTTTATTCATCATGGCGTTTTATTGTGTACTTAAGATAATATTTATTCGTCAATAACATGACTTTAAATGGTAATACGCGAATTACAATTCATAGACCGTCCTCATTGGTCATCGGCGCTTGTTATTAACACATTCGTATACAAAGTAAAATAATTATCTGTCAATGACTAACGTTTTGGGCTTCATTCATAAATGCCTTGTCAATTGGAATAGCACATAGTTGCGTCGTGTTTTTTGTCTTTTTCGATCGTATTTGATGTTCCTGCTATTGCTAATGCTATTCCTGTTAATGCCATTCCTACACAACACATTCCGAAACACATAGAATTCGTTCAGTCTTGGTAATATTGACGATTAAGATGCTTGCTTGTCTTTGAAATTTCACTGTGCGTAATCCTGCGCAATACTTTATCAAATATCATCGTTAAGTATGTTTTATGTATATTGCCCTTTTAAGCCGATGAGCATACGGCCCACCTGATGGTGAGTGGTTACCGTCGCCCCTGAACGTCAGCAAAGCCAGGGGCAGAGCCAAGATACTGCCTATCTATATCTTAAGGTTATTGTTTAGAGAAAGAGAGGGAGAGAGAATACACTTTATTGCACACCAAAACACAATTTAAATTCAAAAATCAGTTAAAAAGCAGATAGATTTGTACAATAGGCGGTCTTATCGCTAAAAGCGATCTCTTCCAGACAACCGTTGTTTAATAACATGTCCGAACTGAAAACGTTAAAGGATTAATTTAGTATTGCTGCCTTTCAATTTTTTTCTTAAATTTCCTCAATACGAACTCCAATAAAATTAGGGATCTCTAAGTAAAAAAATAAAAAATCTTCATAACTAATACGTAATCGGATGATATTGATAAATATTCAAAAAATCACGTTACTATAAACGAAAACATCGAAACAAACCGACTTTAATTACTGTAATTAACTGATTTTTAAATAAATTACAACTATATCGCCTCGGGAGCAGTTCCTAATAAAAATTCAGTTAGACAAAGACGACGAATATTCGTTGGGCGTTAAAAAGAGACGGGTGTAGACGATTTATGTTTATGGAGAAATGCGGGCGTTGTATTTTGTTTATGAAGTTTCTGATATTTAAATTCATACTTTCTGGTAGACTGGATTGAAATTTTGCATATCCCTAAATCCCGATACAGAAACAATTTTTATTTTGATTAATTTATTGTTTATTTATATAACTGGGCTGGTCACATATGTCGCAGAACGGATAACCGTTGGGGTAGACGTGTTCTGGAGTGAAGACCGCGAACCGGCAAACATAGTGTAGGACGCCCTCCTGCTAGATGGAGGCACGACCTGCGCAAGGCAGCTAGCAGTGACTGGATGCGTAGAACCGAAGATCGGGTTCAGTGGCGAGCTTTGGGGGAGGCCTATGTCCAGCAGTGGACTGCCGCAGGCTGATGATGATTTATATAATATATGAATTAATAAATCTAAAATACTAAGACTAACTTTATAGAAGAAATATGTTGTTCTTCGTGATTGTTTGATGATTATTTAATCATCAAACGGATAAAAGTTAGAGAAGTTCTAAATGAGTCGTCTATTATCAAAGGTGGCAATCTGTGCATTTGGACAAAAAAATGTTATTGATAAGTCAATACAGATTGATTTGAATATAATCGTCTCCTTCAAAGAATACGGTTCAAAACCTGCATTAAATAAAGGTTAATACTTAACCTGTTATTTATCTAAGATGTCGTTCAGAAGAGTTTTGTGACTGCTGTGTGCAAAGTCAATAATTCTTTTTTCTGATTTACCAACAATTGTCCAAAAGTCACATTGCCGGCTTTGATAATAGTCGACTCAAATATTGATGCTAAAAATAATGGTAGTTTTTTTATTTAAAAATGCCCTAAATATTTCTAAGATTTTGTATCAACTTTTCACCGCTTCGTATTAAAAAATGAAATAGCAAATTTTAAAGTTCATCATGATCAATATATAATTAATACTTTATACTCAAGCGAAACCGCGTGCTCTCACTAAGTGTATTATTACAATTTAATCACCCAACGATCGTTTCCTCTGAGAAATTGTAGAAATAGCACAGAGGATTCTCCAATAGGATTAGAAAGGGACGGAACATCTATAGATTTTATCGATATATCGAACAACTAATAATTTTTATGAGTTTTTAGAATAATTTCCTAGTAGTTTTGTGTTTAATTGTGATTTGGTCGTTATTTTATAGGAGATTGAGTTTTTTCGAAGTTTATGTTTAAAGGTTGATTGGGAAATCCGCGCTTTGCTCTTGTTTCTAAAATAGAATACCATGTTCGCGTGTTGGTGCTCTCCACTAGGAAGACCGTGATCATCTACTGATCTAGGCTATAAAAATCTTGAGAGATATACGGGGCTAAATCGGAACTGCCTTACCTCAAAAAAGTTTTCAAAATGCTTAGACATAGGAAGCTATAGCCCAGGCAGCCATATAGGCATTGTCAGATGTCAATGAGCAACGTTGACTACTTACTAGTCGTTAGCTCGCTTTGATGATCTTGATAATATTAAACAAAAAAAATTGACAATATGCCGAATACTTTCTTTGTTTTAAATTTGATATTAAATTTTCAATTATATTTCATGCCATATCATCTCATCTCATTTTATTTAATTTCATCTCAGTTGATTAATTAATGTCTCAAATTAATCATCTTCATTTCATTTCATTTCACGCCATATTGTCATTTTTCATAAAAATAAGAATATAAATTAAAATAAGACATGACTTAAAGGTCTTAGTTACCAGGTTATAAAATCTCTTATAAAAAAAACTATTCTTCAAATCGATTTGTATATCAGACGGTAACATTTACAGAGATGTAAATACGTACAAAGGTATCACTTAAAACTTTAACATTTTTTAGTACTTGTACAGACGTATTAGACGTAATAATTGTGATAGATTGTAGTATTATTATATTATATTAGATTTGTTTTCTCTATGTTTTGACCTGCGATCATTCGTCAAGAGCATAATCAGATTGATATCGGGTAGAGCCACTGCTCCGTCTTTCTTTAGAGAGATAGCATATCGGCTCTGTTGAGCCTTCTAATCGGGTGGAAGAGTACACTTGACAACGGATTTGGGTTGAGCTGTTCAGAGGTTATAGTTGGCTGCGAAGATCCGGCGAGAAACTCAGTGGGCTGTGTCTGTTAATTATCTATTTACTTTAATTTTATTATTATTATTATAGGCTAATTTACTCGCCGAACCCATCGTCGCAAACGACGGGTTCGACGAGAACGGCGACCGGTGCTTGAAGTACCTAAAAGCACCGTTAATGGATCAGGAGGATCCGAAATGACGTGTTTAGGGCGTCATCGGCTGTTTACCATTTGGTCCGCAGTGGCGGGTATGGTATGGTCTGTCGATTAACTTTTCTTCTTTAGTGTAATAAAAAAAAACCAAAATTTGTACCTATTCTTAAAATGACAATAACCGTTGAAAATATATCTCAATTACGATTTCTTAGTCCGCACATCAAAGGGATGAATATTGATGAAAATTCATATATTCAAATTTTATATGTACAGAACAATAGATCGGTAAGAGGTGAGAATATAAAAGTCTCCGGGCATGATGTTTCATAAAACGTCTCAAATGATACACGTCTTAATTAACTGGGCACTTTATATCAGTAATAATGACTTTATTATGCGCACGAAAGGCTTTTGTTCGGTTTGTATTATTAATAATTATTGTAAATGTATTATGTATGTATATATTTTGTTATATGATCGGTGATTATACGTTCGCGTGTTCGGCTATGTGTGCTTAGTGCGAGTTTTTTAACTTTCTCGATAGCGTAAAAGTTAACTCAATTTGGAACAGCGCTCCTAGCGGCAAAAGGTAAGTAAACTTTCTAACTCTATACAATTTTTTCTGCATTACTCGACCCATTCAGATGGGTGGACGAGCTCACATCTCACCTGGTGTTAAGTGGTGACTAGTGCCCATAGACATCTACAACGTAAATGCGCCACCCACCTTGAGATATAAGTTCTAAGGTCTCAGTTATAGTCACAACGGCTGCCCCACCCTTCAAACCGAAACGCATTACTGCTTCACGGCAGAAATAGGCAGGGTGGTGGTACCTACCCGTGCGGACTCACAAGAAGTCCTACCACCGGTAAGTGATGAAGGAACATTGTATAAACAATAAAGACTTAACTTTTACGCTGTCGAGAACGTTAAAAAACTCGCACTAAGCACACTGACTCGCGTCTGTGTTGCAATCACAGTACGCTCGCACGACAATAAAACGCAAATCGTCGGGCACCGGACGCAGCGCCACCATTATACGGTAAATGGGAAACGCTATTTGCCTATTTGGTCCCTCTCGACACTGGGACGGTGTTATTCAATAAAGTGACTTGCAATTAACGGTTTTGTTTGTTTGACGTCTCGTTTGATTTGACATTTGACAGCTGTTAGCAATATTTTATCTACGCTAGTAACCCCTGAGTTTTGGCGGGAAAATAAAATGTGTCGTGTGAATTGTTTTATCATAATTGACGGCTTTAAAAGGTGTAGTAATTATAAAATTATACAAATTTAGGGGAATCGAAGAAAATAAACATTAGTTCAGGGTTTTTAATACATTACAGACGCCGTCAAAGTTAAGGATAAAGAAGAAGAAAAAAAATTTTTTCCTTTGAAGATTTCTTAGGAGTGTAATACAGAATGAAGAGTATCAACGCAAAATTATCATAAAAAAAACTTTAGTCTATATTAGTTTACAGAGAGCTATGCAATATGAACACAAATAATAAAATACTACATCAAATAAAAACCTCCTTTCTTTTTTATTTCTTTAGGGACTTTACAGATTTCGATTAAATCGAAGGAGATAATGATTTTATATTAGGTAGCTCATGGCAACCAATTACGTCAGGGGTACAGCCGAGTCATTGCATGCCGTTGAGAAGACTTCGATACTTGAAGACAGATATGTCATTACGTCAGAAACATTTCGTAGAGAAGTTCATGCCAGAGAATGAAAAATAACAGCATAGATTAATGCATAATAAAGGTATGAAACTGTCCCACATGTTTGTCCTTCATTCTCACTCAATCATCTGTATCACTTAAATTAAAATTACAAGTATCTTTAGATTGAACAACATCAGAACAAAACAGAAACCATCCCAATAAACAATATATCGTTTTTCATTAATTTACCTGTGAATTGACTATACAATTAATAAAATTAAAGTTTTTGTCGTTCATCGCGATACGAGATATACATATACAGTTAAAGCTTCTTAATCGCGAGGTATATGTTCCATAAATATGCCGTGAATACAGAAACCGTGAATATAGAAAATCGCGTTTACAAAGGATATTCAGTTGGGTACCTACATATTGGAATCCTTTTTATCAATGTGTATGTACCGATTAGATCCACCAACATAGGAATTGGCTTGCATTTTTTAAATTTAATAGAAAAAAACGCGAACGAAGAAAGCGCGAATAAGGAGCTTTTACTCTATTGAGAACACACTGATTTTTATTTATATAGTGCTGTTAATGTAATTACCGCGAAGCCCTTTTCGGGTTATTTATTCAATTAATTTTTTTAAATCAGCTTCGAAAAGCGGATGATATGATTAAAAATATATATTACTTTCACGTAGCATCGTTTTAATATTATGTGTTCGTTTCTCCCTCCTCCTTCATGAAGCTAAGGGAGCTAAGCTAAGCTAAGCTAAGCGTACGGGAAGAACTGATGCAACGGGGAAGTCACGAGGCTCAGTAATGAGGAAAACGACGCGAGGAGGAGGGTTCGTTTCTAATTAATTGGAAGTAGATTGACAACCCTAAGGTACAGGGATGGCCGCTATGTGACAGTTATCCAACGTACTCACAGCCCTAAAATCTAATAGTTCCAATACAAGAGTGATGGCTATGTTCGATACTCTTCCTAATCCCCTACTACTGGTTCTTACTATACTGATAACTTACCAAAAAAGCTTAACATTTGAAATTGCTTTAAACGGTGCGTTGCGAGTACATTATGCGGCTGTTAACATTGTCCGCTCCCAGAGCGAGGCAATTGAATGAATTCGCTCTATTGAACAAGATTAGACCGCCGAGGTTTGTACAATTACCGGTAGGGGGACGTGCGCTTGTTTTATCGTTAATAAACACTGATATTGTGTATTCACCTTCCGAGTCCAAGATTTTTTTTTTATTGCTTAGATGTGTGGACGAGCTCACAGCCCACCTGGTGTTTAGTGGTTACTGGAGCCCATAGACATCTACAACGTAAATGCACCACACACCTTGAGATATAAGTTTTAAGGTCTCAGTATAGTTACAACGGCTGCCCCCCCACCCTTCAAACCGAAACGCATTACTGCTTCACGGCAGAAACAGGAGGGGCGGTGGTACCTACCCGTGCGGACTCACAAGAGGTCCTACCACCAGTAAAATTGATACCACCAGATTGTGTTATCTTGTTTGAAACTATCCTTAAATTTTGGTTATTCATCATCATTCATCATTCTTTCTTATTACCCTCTGCTGGGGTGTAGGGCTCGAATCAAATTTTTCCATTTACATCGGTCTTGGGTAGTCTGTTCTAGCTCCTCCCACGTCATGCCCAAGACCCCTAGCTCCTGCTCGACCTAGCGACGCAAGTTGTTCTGGGGCGGCCTCTCTTCCTTTTGCCAGACATTTTCCAGGTCAGTGCTCTCTTTGATAGGTGGGTATCGGGCTTTCTCAAAATGTGACCAATCCAATGCCACTTCCGCGTAAGGATCTCCTTCTCTATTGGTGTCTGCTTAGTGATACCAATTTTGGTTATTAGGATATTCTAGAACAATCCCGTTTCTGCCGCGAAGTATTTCATGTGTTTCGATTTGGGAGGGGGGAGCCGTAATGCAATTGAGATCCAGGTCTCATTTCCACGTTTTCCGATATAGTTTGATACTAGATCCGGGTTCGCCATTGGGTGCTAAATGAAACCTGTTTGATACTGTCCTTAAATTTAGGTTACTAGAATGTTCTAAAGCAATTCCGTTTTTACCGCGAAATATTTCATGTATCTTGATTTGAAGGGGGGTAGACACAGCCGTTATACAATTGAGATCCAGGCCTAATTTCTCAAGGTGAGTGACGGAATTCGCTTTGTGATATCCACGCGCTCCGATATAGTCTGATCCTAGATACGGCTTTACCATCGAGTGCTAAACAGATTATCACATCGCAAATTCCATAGTTCTCTTTAGATATTTTTGAATCCACGATTTTTACGGGTAGGTACAGCATTGGGTTTTAAATGGATTATGACATCGCGAATTTTATAGTTCTCTTTCGATATTTTTGAGCTCCCGATTGTATTGCAGTAATGTAAATGACTGTTTCGCAATAGGAATGGCTAATATACAAAAATGCGAGCTTTCAGGATTCCCCAACAGAACTACGTGCGAGAAAAGGTCTTTGAAATCTTAAAGCAAGTAGTTTATACAAGGTACATACAACACAGTAAAAGCTGGTTATAAAAGCTGTTCAACGTAATGAATTCGATTTTTGAATAATGCTATGCACTTCCGTTCTACAGTACCAATGAGCTTACACTAAAAAAACAGTAAAATTTTATATCTTTTCACACGAAAACGTCAAATACTCCCAGTGTTCGTGTTTTTTTCGTGTAGACGCGTCGAAACACGCATTAAACAGACAGAAGACACGCGCTAACGATAATTAGATGCGTTCATCAATATCATTTGAATAAGCGGTAATATTTAATTACTTGGCGACAGACAAAAGTTAGTTTATAAAAAAATAATAAGGTACTGAACATTTAATTTTTGTTCTTAAACAAAATAAATTAAAAACATTTTATTTTTATTTATTTTTATTGCCTAGATGGGTGGACGAGCTCACAGCCCACCTGGCGTTAAGTGGTTACTGGAGCCCATAGACATCTACAACGTAGACGTGCCACCCACCTTGAGATACAAGTTCTAAAGTCTCAGTATAGTTACAACGGCTGCCCCACCCTTCAAACCGAAACGCATTACTGCTTCACGGCAGAAATAGGCGGGGCGGTGGTACCTACCCGCGCGGACTAACAAGAGGTCCTACCACCAGTAATTATGCAAATTATAATTTTGCGGGTTTGATTTTTATTACACGATTTTATTCCTTCACCGTGGAAGTCAATCGTGAACATTTGTTGAGTACGTATTTCATTAGAAAAAATGGTACCCGCCTGGGATTCGAACACCGGTGCATCGCTCAACACGAATGCACCGGACGTCTTATCCTTTAGGCCACGACGACTTTTAAATATCGATGCAACAGCGGACAGGTTGCGGATGTAGCGTGTAACGCTTGAAGTCTGAATTTTTACTAACACTAACCGCCCGAGAGGGCTTGAAAGTGAGTCCGCGTTCGAAGTAAAACTTAAATCAAGCCGCACTTAGAACTACAGAAAAATGTTGCATTCTTTACATGTGCCCGTGAAAAGTAACGGGTCACTAATTTATTCTATGATCACTTGTTTCTGATATTTCGGCTTTAATTATCGATACAGGTACAAATATTTGATTTTTGTACGTCCGTGCAACGAACTCTGTCGGTTCTTGACTTCATGTTTCATTTGTGACGTTGTCATGTAAATTAAGCTGTTCTAAGTTTAATTCTCGTATTTATCTGCACTAGTTGTCCCGCAGTAGTCGAAATTCGACTATAATTAATTGAAAATTTCTTTATAAACATTATTATGGTTCTATTGTCAAACACTGTTAGGATTTTTTTATATAATCACAGACTTCGCCAAAACTACACTATAGATAAATAGTATTATAGACAAACAATATTAATTTATTCTCAATTTGATCGTGATTTGATCACAGACTTTCAACAGTAGCAAAAGTTTGACAATAAACGCAGAGTATGTGTGTGTGTGTATATGTGCTGTGTCAAATACATGATAGTGTGGGTAATGTTTTCTTTATTGATTTAATGATTTTTTTATGCATAATTAAAAAAATTATTAACATTCTGCACTCCCTCTCTATATTCTCTATAAGTGTGTGAAATTTCATACTACTCCGTCCGCGCAATTTTCGTAAAAAGGGGTTACAAAGTTTTTGCTTCACGTATTAATATATAGATTTTGTTTACCGTGTTCCGAAAAAATAGTTCATAGATCACATACTGCGTAACGTTTGAAGAATTTATAACAAAATTTACATATAAGTTTATCGTTCGCTATCCCTATATATGCTTTGATAGATGCCCTGTGACTTGTGTTCCCTAAGCCTGGTATACCTCGTAGCAAGTTCGGCCCCCTGTCCGAGACAGAAAAAAAACCAAACGAAACTTTGACAAACACTTTCAAATGGTTGTATATTTTCCAGCGTTTTGATAGGCAGCGGCTTGGCTCTGCTCCAGGAATTGCTGAAGACCATGGGCGACGGTAACCACTCACCATCAAGTGGGTTGTATGCTCGTGTGCTTACAAGGGCAATAAAAAAATCGCAATTTTTTTTTATTTTTATTTTATTGCTTAGATAGGTGGATGAGCTCACAGCCCACCTGGTGTTAAGTGGTTACTGGATCCCATAGACATTTACAACGTAAATGCGCCACCCAACTTAAGATATAAGTTCTAAGGTCTCAGTATAGTTACAACGGCTGCCCCGCCCTTCAAACCGAAACGCATTACTGCTTCATGGTAGAAATAGGCAAGGTGGTGGTACCCGTGCGAACTCAAGATGTCGTAACACAAACCAGTAATTACGCAAATTGTATTTATGCGGGTTCGACTTTTATTACACGATGTTATTCCTTCACCGTGGAATTCCATTACTTTAAGATAGGCTTGTGAGTGAATTATTTTAAGTGAACTAGTTAAAATCGAGGCAATGTAACACACGTTTCACACAACTGAAAACGCTAAGTACCTATTCGCGAAACGTCCTAAACGATTTCGTCGCGACCAGTCGAAGGTCCTAATTAGTGTTGCTCTCGACAGCCTCACTAACACGCATTGAATTAGCGTCACTGTAACTGGTTGCGATTTTAGTGCAAAATACACAGCGATGTCGAATTTTCAACTTTAACTTTAGATATTTGGAATGGATTATGGAATGTTGGCCAAGTAGATGGAAGATTTCATATTAATCAGACTAATTCGATTATTCATTATTATAAAAAAAAAAATTGTATTTAGAATTCGCGGTTCTTAATAAAATTACAATAATCCTTTATATCAGTGTTCAAATTTTTTCAGAATAACTTAAAGGCACTATAAAAGTTATTTAAAATACCTATTAAATCTGACGCTTGTAGTTTTTGATACAATCTGTGACGAGTTCGCTATTCCTTAAAAAAAATTAAATCAATTCACTATTTCTTTTTTGTTATTAAGCTTGAGTAAAAAAAATAGCATAACACATCCAAAATCACCGAGCACGGATTTTCTCCTGTGTTACGGATGCTGAAAATATAAAATGGGACGAAGACAAGTCCAATCGGGAATCACGGGCATACTTCTCAATCAACCAGACGATCATACATTAAAAGCTAACATTGTGTACATTAATGTTATTGACACTCACCACTGGCTTGAAGTTTTCTTTCTTGTGAATCATCAGCGTCCAACGATTGCTTCTGGAAGTAGCCCTGTCGGTACGAAAGCACATTAACAAATGAAGACATTTTTTTTTCCTACCTAAGATGATAGCTTTGAGAGGCTATTTCAGCGTAACCTTAACTAGTAGGTGAGCTCGCGGGGCTCAAACCTGACGACGTTGCTAACACGAACCTTAGCAAGAGCCGTGCTTCGCAGAATCTACCACCGGATCGGAAACGCGACCCACTGAGAAGATCCGGCGAAAAACTCAGTGGGCTGTGAGGGTTAATTTACTCGTCGAGCCATTCGTCGCAAGCGACGGGTTCGACGAGAACGGTGACCGGTGCTTGAGTTACCTAAAAGCACCGTTAGTGGATCGGGAGGATCCGAAATGACGTGTATGAAGACATGAGTTGATGAAGTGATTAAGTACTATTTTTAAGATTCTTGAATTTATACATTGAATGAAGGTGTTATGTGCCTATAAAACATATTAGACCTTAAAACTTTGTGTTTAAAGGCTATTTTTAGAACTTGCATGTGAAGAATTTTCGAAAATACAAAAAGAATCGCATCGAAGATAATTGGGTCCTTTTTAAGTCTGCTAGGAATAGGTGTAATCAAATGATACGCAATGCCAAGCGCCGCCACATTCTGGATAATATCGCTTCTTCTTCTCCTGCCGATGTTTGGAAATTTCTCGGAACTTTGGGTATCGGCAGATCGCGACGTTTGGACATTCCAAATATTATTCAATTAGATGATCTCAACCGACACTTCTCCACATCCTCCGTGATAGATCCCTTAACTAAAAATCAAACGTTAGCTTATTTGTCTGGCCTAAGGCGTCCAGATGTTGTCCCCTTTCAGCTCTTTCCAGTTGCCCCCTCTGAGATAAGAAAAGTGATACTTTCCATTAAATCTAATGCGGTGGGATATGACAACATATGTCGCCGCATGATTATAACTATCCTAGACTGTCTCCTACCTGCAATTTATCATATTATTAACTTCTCTCTTGACTCTGGAGAGTTTCCTTTCCTATGGCGCAGAGCTTATGTTCGTGCCCTACCTAAAATTCCTGACCCTTCTGTTCCTAATCACTTTCGCCCAATTTCAATCTTACCCTTCCTATCCAAAGTGCTCGAGATCTGTGTCCATAAGCAGCTTTCTCGATTTATATTTAATAATTCCCTAATTAGCCCTTTTCAATCTGGGTTTAGACCAGGCCACAGCACCATTTCCGCGCTTCTGAAAGTGACAGGTGATATCAGGGTGGGCTTGGAAGAATCCAAAATCACTATACTAGTTTTGGTTGATTTCTCAAACGCGTTTAACACCGTTTGTCACGATATCCTTCTTTCCATCCTCTCTCATCTCAACGTCTCAAAAGGGGCGTTGGATTGGTTCTCTTCCTATCTTCAGGAACGTCAGCAATCTGTTCGTAATGACGAACTCTCATCAAACTGGTGTAATCTTGAATCTGGCGTCCCACAAGGCGGTGTCCTCTCTCCTCTCTTGTTTTCAATTTTTATAAATTTTCTCACCCCTGAGCTACGGTGTGCATTTCATCTTTACGCCGATGATCTACAACTGTACGCACAAACCGATGTTGATCACATATCGGATGCTATTACCAAACTAAACAATGATTTAAAATCAATCAAAAATTGGTCCGATAGGTTTGGTCTGGCGGTGAATCCTACCAAATGCCAGGCGTTAATTGTTGGTAGCCATCGAAATATGAGTAAGATCAGTAATTTTAAGCTGCCGCCTGTTGTTTTCAATGACATAATCATCCCCTTTAGCCGAAACGTGAAAAATCTTGGATTACACATTGACACTACACTTGGTTGGAGAGCGCAAGTAACATCCATTAGTCAAAAAGTCATCAGGACCTTGCGATCTCTCTATCGGCTAAAAAATATGCTACCATCAAATGTAAAGGCCATGCTTGTGCAGACTTTAATTTTCCCTATGGTAGACTACGGTGATGTGTGTTACTATGACCTGAATGCAGATCTCCTCAACAAACTAGACCGCCTTCTCAATAATTGCATTCGATTCGTTTTCAATCTTAGAAAATATGACCATGTGTCCGCGCATCGAACTCGTCTGAAATGGTTACCGATCCGTCAGCGTAGAGAGGAGAGAGCGCTTACTACCTTGTTTTCTCTTTTGGACTCTGCCTCTTCACCCTCTTACTTAAAATCGCATTTTAAATACTTGAACGCAAGCCATGACAAAATTCTACGTTCTTCACATAATCGTCTCTTACAATGTCCTATCCATCGCTCAGATTTTTTACATTCTTCTTTCTTTGTACAGTCCATAATATTATGGAATTCGCTTCCCAAAGAAATCAGGATGATCAGCAATCGCTTTACTTTTAAACTCAAAGTTCGCGAACACATCCACAAAAAACTGGAAGAATCATCTCCAAACTAGTTTATTTCATTTTTCAATTATTATTATTATATTATATATATATATATATTTACTTTTAGCCATTCTTAACTATAATACTAAATTGTGTATTTTCATGTGTTATTGTGTGTAATTATGTGTATGTATTTATTTTACTATTTTGTACATAGGTATATTGAATTGTAGTATATGTATTCTATAATACTGAGATATTATTTTAAGGAAGATTTTTGTTTTGAGTTTGTTCTTTTTTTTTTGTTTTGTTGTTGTTGTTTGTTATTTTTTTTGTCAATGCACCTACCATGCATTATCTCTGCACCACCCTATGGTCGACTGGAAGAGAATGCCCATGGCATTAAGTCCGCCTGTGTACAAGTTTTGTTTTGTGCATAAAGTATAAATAAATAAATAAATAAATAAATAAGAAGGAGTCACGTACGAAGAAAAAGTACAAGTAACAAAAGTTTGTTGCCTGCCGGTTTTCTCAAAATTAACAAATTGTAACATATCCTCTTCATCCACTCATGTCTTCAGATATTTTTATTTATTTCTTAGGTGAGTGGACGAGCTCACAGCGCACTTGGTGTTAAGTGGTTACTGGAGCCCATAGACATCTACGACGTAAATGCGCCACACACCTTGAGATATAAGTTCTAAGATCTCAGTATAGTTACAACGGCTGCCCCACTCTTCAAACCGAAACGCATAACTGCTTCACGGCAGAAATGGGCAGGGTGGTGGTACCTACCCGCGCGGACTCACAAGAGGTCCTACCGCCAGTAACGGAAATATAATCTAAATTATTCAAAGCCATTTCAAAACTTGAATAACTTAATATTTCGCCACACTATGTTATAAAAGTATGTAGTCGTTTTGATATTACGGGAAAACGAAAAGTGTATTGCACTTGTAACGTCAAGAATGAAAATAAATAAAAATACATTTTGGGCTGTTTTTGGATCAATTTATGACCAAAAAAAAAAACATTTAAGCCGTTATAGTAGTTCTAATTAAGTTTTGTTTTGATATCACGCATAATTACAATTAGAAGCGCCCATATATCGGACATTAATGACGAATTTAACATAACTAGTGGTCCCGCAGTAGTCGAAATTCAACTATAATTAATTGGAATTGTAAGTTTGTACACTATTATGATTGTGTTTTATACTTCTATAATCACAAATTTCACAAAGACTACACTATAAAAAATATAAACAAAGACATACAATATTTAATCTATTCTCAATTTGACGACAGACGTCAAGAACAACAGTTTGACAATAAATAGTATGCATGCGTGTGTGCGTCAAATACATGGTATGTAGTGTGTGTAATGTTTTCTTTATTGATTTAATGTATCTTTTATGCATAATTAAAAAAATATATTAGCATTGTGCACTCCTTCTCTGTATTCTCTATAAGTGTTGGAAATTTCGTACTCCTCCGCGCAATTTTCGTAAAAAGGGATACAAAGTTTTTGCTTCACGTATTAATATATAGATATTGTATTATTCTTTATTTTTTCTATCTTTAACAACGCATACGAAAGGCAAGTTTCGATGACATTTAAGAAATGAAATCCAAACGAGTGAATTAATGAAAAGTAATAAAAATCAAGAATACATGATGTTTCAATTAAGTTATAATATCGTTTTAATTAGACTAAGAGCATCGTTTTTTTTTTGGTTGATTCAAACTAACCATTACGATCCGACGGAATTTGTAATTAATGATTTTTTTATATGAATTTTTTTAATTTGTCTTTTGTTTTTTTCTCAGCCTTTAGATTGTGCCACTGATGCCAAATAATTAATTGGAATTTGTTGTTTTACTTAAACACTTATGCTAGTGTTGACCGTGTCGGCCAGGTATAACTGCAACTGATCCCAATTCGCGGATGTCGTAAAAGGCGATAAGAAATTCACCGGATAAATGGGTGGCAGCGTTAGTATTGTGTAAAATGGTATTTATGTACAACATGATATTTAGCTCTAAATTGTTTGTTCATTTTTAAGTGTAAAGTAGTAACATTGTTTTTATATTTTTGATGTACATGTTCTTTTTTAAAACGCTTTAATTAGCTTCAGACGTATGTATGTTTGTAACGGAATCTTTGAACATGATTTTGACCCCCTTCAAAACGTCGGATTAACTCGAAATTTGGTATACTTATTAAGGAATGATGACAATTCAATATTAAAAATTGAAAAAAAAACCGATTTTTTAAATTCAACTAAAAAATGAAAAATGTATAATAGTTTAAAAAAACTAAAAAAATACGCTTTTATAGAAAATCCAACAAAAAAATAGAAAATAAATTTTAATAAATTTGAATTAAAAACAGTGTAAGAAAAAATGATTTTATTGTGAAAAAGCGTAAACTACTAATATGAAGGCGTTACTGATAGGCCCGAAAAACTAGTTAGATAAAATAAAAACAAGTGTTTTATACGAAAATCTTTCAAGCTTAGAAACACATAACACATTTAGCATCAAGTTATACGGTAACTGACCTGCATCTGCAGATTGGCCAGATCTTCGAGATTCTTCCTCATCAGCATGTTTTGCTGTTCGAACTCTGATACACTGTTTCCCGCGCTCGACGTTGTGGACTGTTCCTTGACCAATAAAATGATTTCATTAAAACAGGGTTTCGTCAAGAAATCGATAGACGACTAAACAGTTGAAATGCTGCCTATAAGTAACCGTGAGCACTCGTGATCAAGCAAGAGAAACAGATTTTGTGCAAACTACTCGTTAAGTTAAATATGCCATTGAATTAATCCATCGGAAGCTCGTATTTCAGATCATTAGATCCGCTTGACAATACGGTAATTATGGTACTGTTGATTAGTGTTACACGCAATTGCAAAGGTTTAGAATCATCCAGAAATCAGGAGTGGGTGGAAATTTTGATTTAAATATTTTCTATTGCCCCACATTCCTTTAATGTTGAAATGAAGCCTCAATTGAAAAAAATTAGCTATTTCTTCTTCTTCCTATTCGCACACTCTTGACAGAGTGGTCGTGATCATGCATCAGTCGGATCCTGCGAGACCGATGCTCTCGCGATGCGACGCCATGTGGCATGATGTTTCGCAGAGTGAGAGCAATCATTTATGTTAGAGTGAGTCACAGATTTGATGAGGTCGGTCCATCGTGTTGGAGATCGTCCGCAAGATCTTTTGCCCTCGACTTTAGTTACAATATTACATTATTTCGTTATCCGCCTAAGTGAGGAAGATAAACCTTCAAATGTTGAATCTTTTTCGCGGGGATTTGACACGCTATATAAAACAATTTCCGAGTCTATAGACACCACAACGCTTTGAAGTAGAATATCGATATTTGAATTTGAAAGTGGAGGAACTCAGGACTGCTTCGCCGGTAAAGACAGAAGGTCGTAATTGGTTATTGGCTTTGTGAAGCTTATTAATGAGAACTTAAAGGTCAATGAAACGTACTAATAAAACAAACTGATAACGGAAAGTACGCCTGTAGCTGGAATACGATCTCCTTCACAAGGAGTTCGTCTCCGTCTCTAAATAGAAACTGGATCTCATTGTTCAAGAGGCCACAATAAAATTATAGTTATCACAGCAGCTCTTACTTGACCATCAGTGTCCCTGGACACACTCAAATCGAGGGTCTGGTCTCCGTCATCAGATCCGCTGCCGTCTTCCTCCTGGGCCTGAGATCTATTAAACAGCCTCATTGATTGTTGGTTGATTATTTGTAAAGCTCTTTGTCTGAAACAAAATGATCATCACAAAAGTGAAAACTGAAAATGATAACGTGTTAGGTACTAAATATCACAATGTTAGGGAAGTAAGGTTAGTTATCCATGTTTACATTTTCCATTTGATGATATGGTTGCTATAGATAGATTTACAATAGGTAACGGCAGTATACGTTCGATAGTCTCCTTTTTTAAAACCAAAATCGTTTCCTTTTGAGTTCCGTAACTTTAGTTAATCCAAAAACAATTAATGCCAATAATCTTTTTTTCAATATCAACAAAAGAGAATTTGTCATAAAAGTAATTAAAATTAATCTAGATCCTAAGGTTGTTAGTAATTATGGTTGAATTTCGATCGTCAATCGACTAACATATTTTAGAATATAATATTTCTATCAGATATTGTTCGCTAACAGATTTTTACAGGCTTTTTTTAAAAGCGGCTTTCCGCACAACACAAAGAGTATAAAAATAAATAACGTATTTAAGCTCTTCTAATTGAATATTATTTAATCGACGCTCTACAAGACAAGATAATCTTAGATGTATGGTCCAGATTATCATTAAAAGACTTTGTCACTTCCTCATGACCATCTGGGGCACTGGCACCTTATTAAGAGGAGCAAGCACTAATTTCAATCTTGAATAATGGTGGTTATTCCTTGTGGATTGATACTGGTTTTCACCTATTTCTTGCCCTGATGCAACCCTATCTTTTTTTTGAAAGGTTAGGTAGTTATTGTAGTACAAAAAAAAACCACGAGCATATCTCAGAAGCTGAGTGCCAAGAGTTCAACCAAATGGGAATCTGTCTAACTATACAAACTATATAAATCTACATAACTATATAAATCTTACCTTTGTGCTTGCAATTCGTTATCCGGTGTCTTCGGTGGTGTAATATTCGTAGAGTCCTCATCCTCGGTAGCCGACGAGGATCGTCTGATACTTCTTTCGGTGCCGTCTTCCAGTGTTGAGTCATGGCGCCTCTTCAGACTAAGCGGTAGTTGGGTGAAAGGTTTACCTGTGTTAACCAAATGTACAAAAAAATTAGTAAATATTTGTAGTTAAGGCTAATTATGTATGTATATACACACCTTGAAGTGCTTCTAAAGCCCTTATCTGCCCACTTATGGCCTCAGCGACTTCATTAGAAGATAAACCGTAAATCCCGAGTAATTCCTTCATTGTATTCATAGCGTAATCTCTCAAGATTCTGTTTGTAGCATTGTTCGTGTCTCCATTAGATTGGGCATCGGTTTCTATCGACTCTTGATTTTCTAACCTTTCATTAGCGTTTATGTCCTGCCCTTTGTCTTCATCGGAATCAGAGTCCCTTCTCCTCGGCGGAGAGTTTGTTTTGATTAGTTGTGATATAGCAAAAGGATTTTTGGCACAAAATGTTTTGTTTTGTAAATTACTAAAGTTTAACACGGTCCTATCGTTTTCACTGGCTTGGGTCATCTGAAGGCTGTGGATGTAGGATCTCTGAAAAGAATCTACCTTTTTGTTTTCAGTTAACCTATCTTGGTAATTCGATTCTATATTCTCATTTGAATCTGTGCTTAATCTTCTACTGAGATCTACAGCACCTCCTTTTAATAGATTAAAGTTCTTCACGCCGATTTTAGCGTAGCCTCCGTCTTCTTTGTCATCTTCTATGTGTTCAGGAGTAGTTCTCTCATTTCCGTTGATTGAACTCCTCGTGTCCTCGCAGTTGCCTTCGTTCGAGTCATCAGAAAATGCTGACGTGTTAGGAGCACATCGAGGCTTGAAGTTCTTTCTTTTGTTCCGTTTGGGCATGTTGTAGTACGGAGATAGGTCGGCGCTGTGATCTTCTTGGTTGTCATTAGCTTCAGGCCAAGTTGGCGTTCCATGGCGGAGATATAGCGGTTCTTCTGGTGCCGGTTGAAGTCTCTCATGGATAGAATCTTGGTGTGCGGCCATCGCAGTAGTCATTGCAATGCTTGGACCCCTACCAGGACCACAACCCAAAGCGAGCCGGTTCTGCAGACAACATAGTATTAATTAATTCGTAGAATTAAATAAAAAAAATGGGGTATTTTTCTTCAGGTAAGAGCTACATATAATCACAGACAATGCTTTGAATAGAACGAAACTATTGAGTGGTGACTTCTTTTAATTGATGTTACACAAATATTTTGATCTCCCCGAAATTGATTACAAAATAGCGTCCGAGTTTTCACGTGTCATCCGTCTCACAGATGTTTTAAACAAACGAAAACACTCAATACAATATAACGTTTAATCAAAACAGTGATTCATTTTTGATTTATAACGAAACAATGTGAATCAGAAACAATAGTCTTTTGTCGATGAGATTAGCTGAATAATGTGGAATGTTTTGAATTTAAATATTCATTGTTTTTGTTCGGATATAAAAATTTGATATTTCACAATTTCGTTTCGTCAAGCTTTTTATGGGCTAACCGAGGAAGCTGTAATGCCAATGTGGCTTATCGGTTATTATCTAATAAGATAATCTGGACTTTTTTTGTCTTGCAAGGACTTATTAATAATAAAACTGTAAATTTTAAATTAATGATTTTTTTCAAGATTAACTACCTAACCACTTTTTAATATAACTAAATATTTTAGGTGAATTGACATCTAGCATTATGGATCAATGTCTAATATAGAATTCAGTGAATTGAAACTTACAGTAACTTATTTCTAACAAATCGCATAGAACCAAATCACATTAACAAACATACCTTATAATAAGCTTCATGGATCTATCATTTCTTAAACTTCTTAATTATTTAATCAGTCTTCAGAGGTGCATTGCCTGGAACAAGCAAAATGAAAAGTCAATTCTCTTATTCGTAATAACCGTATGGTCGCTTACGCGCTTTTATGATTTAGAGGTCTTTTTTGTTAACAAACAACATTTTTGGAGTAACAGTTTGGATGTGCCTGGGTGAATTGTGAGCTTGCAAGAGCAGATACTCCCATTGGTTATACGTCACAGTTTAAAAGATGGAACAGCCCTGACCAACAATCCACGTCGCCCAAAACACGTCGTCGGGTCGCGTTTCCGATCCGGTGGAAGATTCTGCGAAGCACTGCTCTTGCTAGATTTAGTGTTAGCAACGTCATTTTTGAGCTCCGTGAGCTCACCTACTAATTCGGCGAATCTAAAATAACCTCTCGAGGTTACTAGAATAGAAAGGGAAAAAAAATTAAGAAATCTACGTCTGATCTTCTGTTTTTTCGGATTTTATTTTTAATGTTTAGGGCTGCCGGGTAGCCTCAAAATAAGAATCTAATGATGATATATAATTAAAATAAAGATTCTCGATTGGAGTGTTCACTGAAAAGTTATTACCGAATAAGATTTTGATATTATAAGCGATGCCAATAAAACAGTACAGCTGAAGACGACCAGACTTTTTAAATTTATAAATATTCATCCTATTGTAGATCACAACATCTGGATGACAAAGCAGAACAGAAGAACATGATGCAGTGCGCCAAGATGTAGTACCAATTAACATTTACTGACATCGAACAATAAATAGCACTAAAGTCTGTTCTCTTTACAGAGTATACAATTCTAAATACTTCGCGTATGTTGTGATTTCAGACCTGAATACCTGAAAGACGATTGTATCCATAAAGAGAGAGAGCGTAAGACGTTATCTGTTTGTGGGATTATTAAAGATTTCAGATTTACTATATGTATATATAATATAGGTACATATCGACGCTTGAAAGGCAAACGTGACTAATCGAGGATGTGTGAACTTTACAGTAGACTAATTTAAAGTTGAAATACCTGAAAAAAATTCTATTTTAACGAATCTAGCTGTAGGATTGAAATAATTTTAATAGATCTAGAAATAAATATTTTTTTCGCATCGAATATGGTTATTGCCTATCATTTATGTATAAAGCAGTTATTGTCGCTTAGTCATCTTTGCCTTTCAAGCGTCGATATGTAATTACAACATTATTTGTCTAAAGAATCGTAATGCGTCACGACACGTCATAAATCCTGAATCGCGCCAACGACTTTTTCGGACAATCTCGATTACGTCACGAACTAAATTCGTTCGAAGCAAAAGTGAGATTCTTTCCGAATTTAATTTCGCGTCAATTCGAGTTTACAATTCGTCTGAGCCTCTCCTTCTCTTTATACGACTTATTACTACTGTTTTTTTTAAAGGACGACACACGTACTCACCTAACAAGTAGGTACATTCAACTGTACTATGCGAGTTCGTCTAATGGAAAATAACGGTATAAGTTCTTAACGAAATCATGTAAAATTACACACCACGTAATCTATGTTGTATAGATTAAGACCGGTCTCATTAATTCTATATCATTACTCATGTGAATAATTTTTAGAATACGCGTCACAGATATGTACGTGTATGCTTCAAACGTTTGATCTTAATACCTTTTTTTTTAAAGTTGATTAAGTCCCGTATTCAAATTTCGAATCTTTTTTTTTTAAATACCCTCAAGCGATTTAAATAATATCGTTGGATCGTTAGAATAAATTGAGCAGCAATCTAAATCGCGCTAACAATGATTTCAAGATGTTTGCATGATCTTCTGAGAAGTAAGATGATATTGGTGGAAAATTTTAGCACTTCAATAAGATGCAGTCGTGATTGGGAGCCAATTATGAACGTGCGACTTCTGACATGGACTCATTGGGCCGCGAGAGTTTATTAAAGTTTAATCTTAAAGCAGAATCTATCGGAAACCACTGAATCAATCGAAGAGAACGTATTACATTCGTGCAGTGAATGTGAAACGAAATACAAAATCATGTCTAAATGTTCCGATATCTGTGGTCTCGAGTCGCTACATATCACCAAAAGGGCTAGAGCATGTTTGAGCCGGGTCCTTGTAGTCCAATAGTGACCCACAACAGCGGAGAGCGACTAAAGAGGTTCAAAAATAGCAGTATGCATGTGAATACGTACAAAAACACCCATCACAAACTGTATGAATAAAAAATAAAGGTCCATTTCTCATTCATACTGACGTAATAAAATGTAACTTAAAGTAGTGTTCGTATGTAACAAAAAAAAAACAAATTCAGAAGTAACACGCATCGATCAAACAACTCTGAATTAATTATATCCAATACATATCAATGCGCTTGGCTTCATCCGTTGTTCGAATGTCAAATTAAAAATTAATTTATAGATTATCTGTGGGAAGAATAAAGTGAAAATAATCTATTGTCTTTGGCTTTATAAAAGTCGCATTAGGACTCGATTGAGGCTCTTTTGAGATTTATATAAAAGCAATCGATCTGTGATATAACCCAAATAACAATCTCCATTGTTTGTCGTGATAAGTTAGAACGGACTTAACTTCGTTGGCTAATCAGAGGAAGTTTTGCCGCTGACGGTAATATTAACAATGCCAAAGTACTGCCTTGTTCGAGAATTCGCAAACGAATGATTCTGTTACACCTTTAGTCAGTTTATTCTATATATTAATACGTGAAGCAAAAACTTTGTATCCCTTTTTACGAAAATGGCACGGACGGAGGAGTATGAAATTTTCCACACTTATAGGGAATATAGAGAAGAAGTGCACAATGCTAATATTTTTTTAAATAATGCATAAAAGGTATATTAAATCAATAAAGAAAACATTACACACACTATATACCATGTATTTGACGCACACACACATGCATACTATTTATTGTCAAACTTTTGTTCTTGACGTCTGTCGTCAAATTGAGAATAGATTAAATATTATTTGTCTTTAATAATATTTTTTTATAGTGTAGCCTTGGCGAAATTTGTGATTATAGAAGTATAAAATACAATCATAATAGTGTACAAACTTACAATTCCAATTAATTATAGTCGAATTTCGACTACTGCAGGACCTCTAGTATGTGTAAATACTACAATGATGGCGATCGATTTCATACCAATACCTGTCACAATTTGCCCAGTTTTTAATGAGATTTTGTTATTCAAAATCTGTAATGTTAATTGCGCGCGTTACACAATTCGAATTTTATTGCAAAATTAAAACACTCAAATGCAATAGCGAACAGTCAATGTACAGATTTCCAAACTATCTCGCGTTCAATGCGATCGTATTTTAATTCTATTTTCGAGAAAACGGGTTAGCCCCAAGCGAGGTGAGATAGAAAAAAAAATATGTACGTATAGTAACATTGTGTGTCGTGACGAAATTCTTGCGCGGCTCGGGTGTACAATTACTTAATATAAAATAATATTGTATTATGCTCGTTATTGGCAGCATTTCGTATGAAAGGTTACGACGGATTGAGTCATCGAATTCAAATTTAATTCTATACTTTGAAATTTTGAAAAAATAAAAAAAAAAAAATTATATTAATAGTGTCGTTTATGGTAAACTTTTTGCAGAGAAAGAACCGACTAATGCCACAGCTTACTAACCATTCAGCCTAAAATCATATCAAAAATATTTTGCAATTTTCTATTAAAAATAATCACACAAAAAAAAACAATGAAGTGTTAATGATTTATCTATATAAATTTAACTTGTCTTGATATTCTCCAAAATTTTGATTTTTATTTGTGTGGGTAATTTATTTTGGCACAGACAGTACGTTTGGCCTTCGTCGTCTTTCGTTAATGTGAATTGGAACGTATTCTACTTGACTATAAAGTTGAAATTAAAAATATTGTGTTTCAAGATGAAGCAACATTTTAATTTACATTAAGAAGACTTTGATATTTACTATTAGTTGCCGTGAATAATGAGACTCTGTCAGTAAGTATCTACAGTCGGCATCGCTGCGCCATTTTGAGAAGGCGGCACGACATGAGAACCCTCTCATCGTAGCCGCTGGAAATTACATACCCGACCCAGTAGACCGAATGGTAAACCGTCGACGTCGCCCAAAGCACGTCATTACGGATCCTCCTGATCCATTAACGGTGCTCTTAGGCACCACAAGCACCGGTCACCGTCCTTGTCGAACCCGTCGCTTGCGACGAAGGGCTCGACGAGCGAACTAACCCATAGACACAGCCCACTGAGTTTCTCGCCGGATCTTCTCAGTGGGTCGCGTTTCCGATCCGGTGGTAGATTCTGCGAAGCACTGCTCTTGCTAGGGTCAGTGTTAGCAACTCTCCGGTTGAGCCCCGCGAGCTCACCTACAAACGTTAGGGTGAAGCTGAAATAGCCTCTCAAGGCTATCAGAATAGGTAGGAAAAAAAAAAAAAAAAAAAAGTGAATAATGAATGCTAATTTGTCGAAAGAACAATGAAATTTATAGAAATAACTACATTTAAAATACTGTTTTTATTGTGATTCACAATTAATTGTAAAATTAAAGTCATTAAATTTTATGAAATAAAATTTCTGAGCTTTATTTATTCCCAACAAAAGTATTTGTAGTTTAAAAGCCCATGGAAACATGGTCGTAGCCCTTTGAGACCTGAGCCTCATTACTTAAGAGTGTTGCCAAACACGTCTATGAAAGTACAGTATTAATACTTTTCGAGATCATTTCATCATCATCAACAGCCCACAGTCGTCCACGGCTGGACATAGGCCTCTCCCAATCCACACCACTGAGCCCGGTCTGCGGCTCTCCTCATCCACTTCTTGCATTAATTCAAACTAAATAAACGACATTAGTGAATATTAAAAGTAGCCGAACATACGCAAAAAAGTAATTTCAATTTTAAAATAATACACGAAATCTATTTACAATGTAATTGAGCAAACATTATCAAAGACACCAGATAGTTTCTAGGTCCGGTTCGAAAGTTACGTATTTCTACTAAAATTACGAGCACGTGATGTTTTTTTAGTAATGGCAACACATTGAGGTCACTCGCAAATGGTTTCCGATTGCCGCGTTATAGAATTAGCGTAACATTCATTACAGAGGCGCATAAATTTTTCTTTTTTGGTTTTTTTTTTTTTTTTTGCATTCCTACGATAATATATTAGGTATGTAGTTAGTTATCAAATTATTTTGAAAAAGCAGTACCATTTGATAAAACACACATTTTATAAACAACAATACGAGTATAAGCAATCATAATTAATTGTATAGGTAATTAGTTTCATAACTTTTTGTTTTTAAATATAAAAATTTCAACGTTACGAAGAGACAAACAGCCATCCGGTTTCAACTCCGGTTAAATAATTATAATAAGTTAATGATCTAATAACATGTTCACATGTCCGTATTCCGTATATACGTAATGAAGTAAAACGTATCACAAAAAAACACTAGTATACTCGGCTTGGCCGATAAAAAATACATTTTGATCGTGAATTCACGTGCGACATTCGCGTTTTTGAATGTGTTTTAATTAGTCTTGTTTTTAAATTGACTGACTGGATGGTGCAGTAGTAAGCACTGGTGGGCTGCACTGGTAAGGACTGGTAAGCACTGGTAAGGACCTATAAGGAATTCCTAAGAAGGAATAATATCGTGTAATAAAAATCAAACCCGCAAACATTATAATTTGCGTAATTACTGGTGGTAGGACCTCTTGTGAGTCCGCACGGGTAGGTACCACCGCCCTGCCTATATCTGCCGTGAAGCAGTAATGCGTTTCGGTTTGAAGGACGGAGCAGCCGTTGTAACTATACTGAGACTTTAGAACTTATATCTCAAGGTGGGTGGCGCATTGACGTTGTAGATATCTATGGGCTCCAGTAACCACTGAACACCAGGTGGGCTGTGAGCTCGTCCACCGATCTAATCAAAAGAAAAAGATAATCATGGCATAGAGTAGAAAAAAAAACTTCAGTCCATCACAATTATTACATCTAATCTGTACAAGTACTAAAAATGGATAGTTTTATGTGATACCTTTTTACGTATTGACTAATTTGTAACTGTTACCGTTCGATATACAAATCGATTTAAAGAATAGCATTGAAAATTTAATGTCTAATAACAAAGAAACACTTAACACCAGGTGGGCTGTGAGCTCGTTCTCCCATTTAAGCTATAAAAAAGCGCTTCTGACTGTTGAGCCGAGGTTCAATAATTTGGGGCCAGATGTCTATGCGCGATTTGTTTACAGTTATTTATATATACGTGTTTAATGTATGTACTTTGAAGCCTAAAATTGAAACTTAATAATGAAAGAAACATCATCGTTCTGTTTCAATAGTTGATTGACTAACGCTTGACAGAGTTAAGAACGTATATTAAAAAAAAAAAAACTTTTGGAAATCGATAATCTGTCTTTTCGTATATCTCACTGAGAAGGTTGTCAGTCATTGTTCAAGAGCGCAATTAGTGTGCGATTCCATTCCGTGCGACAGAGATAGCACTCTACAAAACCGAAATTCTCCGATTGTCTCTTTCCAAGTGCCGATGTACAATATTTATCGTTGGATACTGTAGTGTGTAGATTCATTAACTGCTTAAATTTTTTTTCAATTAAGATTAGGATTTAAAAAATATTTTCAGAAATAGAAACTAGAGTTGAATGTAGTTAGTTTAAAATAATCGATGGAACAAATCTGGGCACGCGACGCGTGACAGTTGTCGATGTTGATCCGAAGTGATGTGACATGTAGACGTATTTTATCGATATGTCGATCGATTTATTTAGATTATGTTTGGCCTTATTTCGACACTAAAAATTTAATATATAAATTGTTTATCGTGTTGCTGCCGTCAGGCACGAGATAAAATCATTGTTCAAACAATATCTTTGAATTTAATACTCGGTTGCGCGGCCATACGTGTAAATAGCAATAAGTTATTTAATTATATCGGTATATCAAACCGTTTCGCAAGCAGCGAGATATTAGTTGAATAAACTAGATGTGTAATTAAATATAAAGCATTTAATTAAGCAATAAAATACCGTTTTAACAGTATAGGGGCTCTACTAATGCCATCCATGGGGCCGAGGATAGACGGGCCAGGCTGAGAAAGTTATTCAGGGAGGTTACGACCCTTTGCATTGAGGATTATTGACCCAGAGAAGAGGAGAATGCTAGTACCCAGACTGTGGGGCAAATGTATGAATTGAGGTTAAATTCCCGTTTTACTGGACTAATGGTTTATTAATTTTTTTTCCTACCTAAGCTGGTAGCTTGGAGCGGCTATTCCAGCGTAACCGTGGCTAGTAGGTGAGCTCACGGGGCTCAAACCTGGCGACGATGCTAACACGAACCCTAGCAAGAGCCGTGCTTCGCAGAATCTACCACCGGATCGGAAACGCGACCCACTGAGAAGATCCGGCGAGAAACTCAGTGGGCTGTGTCTGAGAGTTAGTTTACTCGTCGAGCCCTTCGTCGCAAGCGACGGGTTCGACGAGAACGGTGACCGGTGCTTGAAGTACCTAAAAGCACCGTTAGTGGATCGGGAGGATCCGAGATGACGTGTTTTGGGCGGCGTCGAATGCTTTCCATTCTGTCCGCAGGATCGGGAATGTAGTTACCGGCGGCCACGATGAGAGGGTTTTCGTGTCGTGCCGCTTTATCGAAGTGGCGCATCGACGCCGACTGCATATACTTACTGGTGGACTCTAAGTCCAGGACGTCATGGAGGTCGACGTTCCTGACGAACCACGGGGCTCCGACGGACTAATGGATAGAAACGCAGCATTTTTATAGCGATTATTTGAATGAAGATGTTGCATATCGTAGACCGTCCGAAGTATAGCATAGTCGTTGCAACATAGAGGTTAGTTATTCAAAATGGACAGTTGCATTACCATGTCACAGCCTTGAAGTCGACTATGTACCTTAACATACACATAATTACAAAGTGGTGGAAATCGATTCCTACTTATTTGAATCGTGTTATGAAAGCCACAATAGTGTATGTACGTTAGTCTAGGTAAAAAATAACGCTTAGACGAGTGAGCGAATTCACGGTCCATCTAGTGTTAAGTAGTTACTGGAGCCCACAGACACCAGCAACGTTAATAATCAGTTCTATAGTACAACGGCAGCCCCCATTTTCAAACTGAAAGGCATTCTTCTTCACGCATACTCACTCATGCTTACAAGACGCTCTACCACCAGTAGTTACACGATACTATTCCTGCATCGTGGACGTCATACGTGAATTAGTATTAATTACGTACTTCATTACCAAAAATCGGTAGCTGCCTTTGGGATTCGAATACCAACATAGTTGTGCATCGCTCGATCGAATGCCCCGGCCGTCTTATCCTCCAGACCACAACTTCAAGATCCACAGTAAATATTTAAATCGACACAATCATAACGAATCTCAATGCTAATACCATCGAACACGTATCGGAGTACGAGCGAGGATCCTCGCATCCTTAAACGTACGGCATTCCGTTTTCGTATCGGCCTTGGTAAGAACAATATCCAATAATAACGATAAAGGCTGTAGGTACATGCGGAGTCGCATTATTAATATTTAACGCGTTACGGGCTTTACGAAAACGGCGGTAAATACATTATATAGGTATTGAGACAGCGAACATTGTCTCTATCGACTTCTGTGTGCTTTTTGGAGTTGGAACAGTGCCCCTAGCGGCAAACCAAGGGAAGCTGTTTAGACTGGTGTTTTAAGCTGGTTTAAACTGTTTTTACTGGTGGTAGGACGTGTTGTGAGTCCACACGGGCAGGTACCACCGTCCTGCCTATTTCTGCTGTGAAGCAGCGTTTCGGTTTGAAGGGTGGCGCAGCCGCTGTATCTATACTGAGACATTAGAACTCATATCTCAAATTGGGTGGTAGGATTTGCATTATAGATGTCTATGGACTCCGGTAACCACTTAACATCAGGTGGACCGTGAGCTCGTCCACCCATCCCAGATTTTAGCTAGCTTTTCGCGATCGAGGATTAAAAAGACACGTGCTAAGCTGATCAATTGATGTTTACGGGTCTCACGTCCCAGCTGGTGTCAAGTTACTGGAGCCCATAGATATCCACATCGCCGCCATCCTCGAGACGTAAGTCACTAAGTCTCAGTTTTACAGTAAAACAGCTGCTCCACCCTTCAAACCGAAACGCATTACTGCTTCACGGCAGAACTAGGTGGTGGTGCCTTGGTATTTGGAGTCACAAGGCATCCTCTTACCATGGATTTGAGTGCAACAGTCGCAACAATGTCCCCTGTCGAATTTTATGAAGGAGGTCTCATAAAAAAAGGAACTTCCATTTAATTTGATTGTTTGCTTAAAGTTGGGTTGCATAGTGTAAGAATCGTGATTCTGCCTTATATGATCACGCTCCGATTTGTAGGCAGCAGCTTGGCTCTGTCCCTGGCATTGCTGACGTCCATGAGCGACGGTAACTACTTACCATCAGGTGGGCCGTATGGTCGTCTGCCTAAAGGCAATAAAAAAAGAAGAAAAAAATCGAATGATACTTTAAATATTTATATATTATATGCTACTGAAATCGCAAGTTGTCTAATACATTATACATTTCGCGTTCAGCACAAAACACTATGTATCGCAACCGATCGATTGTTTTATAACACAAAACAAAACTAACGATTTCGAAAAAATAAAATAAAAATCGATTTTTTAAGATCACGATTAATCAACACATCGATTTAGATTAGTCAACAGCGTTAAAGAACTATAATCGATCCCGATCTATAATTGCGGGGTTACGCAATTTGTTAAAAAACTTTAAAGCATTTATTATTTGGTTCCGACCTTTGCCCGACTTCGGATGAAAGAGGTACGTAATAGGTTCATTAAATTGTAATTATTAGACAATGCCGGCTACGATTGGTAACAACAATGGACATTGTGCCGCATTCTTTTCTCGTTCGTATTATTTCAAGGTTTTCTTAACACGATACCATGTTAATTGCTTTGATTATCTTTATATATATATTTTTCGGTTTTTATTAAAATTGCTTTGTAATGATCTGACGTGTACAAAGTTGGTGCTTACGATTATCCGCCATTTTTTTGTTATAAATCAAGTGTTGTTATTATTAAGAGATAGGTAGAATCTAAAATAGTGTCGGAAGTCGTCCGTTATAAATATGTGTACTTAATTCACATTATTTGACTAAATTTTAATAATAACTAACGTAAACATGTTTTAACATTTACAAAAAAAAACTTAAAATATTCAAGTCCGTAAGTCGCATACAGAAAAATCGTACCAAAGATTTCCTACATAAAAATTCGAACCGTACTAGACGACCTTAAATTAATAAATCTAATATTCTTATTAATAAAAATGTGACAAAACAGCAACAATATTTATTCAAATATACAACCTACACGCGTTATACATAATTATCACAATGGCGATGAAAACAGAAAAAAACGCCTCGGGCACCGTAATAAATTATTTTCGAGTTGGCAACTTGTAAAATTACAAGAGTGTGGAAAAGATAAGACGCCCACGCGAATAGATCGTTCTAATTAAATTATATCGATAATCGTCGATATGTCTCGTAACTATACGCGTTCGAAAATCGTTTTTGAATTTTATTGAATTTGAAGCAACTTAATTTGTTGTTGATTTTTTCTTTTCGTTTATTAGCTATTCTTGCTATCTATGCTTTTATTATTTAGTAACATTTTTTTTATTGCTTAGATAGGTGGACGAGCTCACAGCCCACCTGGTGTTAAGTGTTTACTGGAGCCCATGGACATCTACAACGTAAATGCGCCTAATAATAGTACCTAACTAATAGTACCTATGCATTTTATTTATATCGTGGGTAGAATTGTTTGTGATCGAGGTACTCGAACTTAAAAGGATTCGAAGACATTTTGGTTCAGAGAAAAATCATATAACATACACATAATCACAATATAATATTAACTTTATTAGTCACTACGTAAAACTGGCGCGAAGCCTACTTATGCTTTACGGCCAAGATCAAGGAGCCTCGTTCGTGTGAGCACTGTCTGATGACGGGCGGCCAAGTGCCACTGGCGATGCACGGGGCCACAAACTCAGTATGGAGCCTCAAACAGCCTTTCACCAAGTAGCCAAAGCACTTAAAATCTGAACTATCAGTTCTTTGACTTCGTACGTCGGTGGTGGGAATGAAACGCGTCCATGTTCCTTTGTCTTTGTTAAGTGTACTTTTGATTAAAGGGTTCGATTGTAAAACTTCGCTCGTATTATTTTACTCATACATGTTGTTACGTAATTGTTAATTATAATAATTATAATAACTAGAAAATGCGTGGTTACTACGCTATATCTTTACATATATATTTTAACAACCAATTAAGTCAACTGTAATACAAAAAAAGAACATCTTAAGCTGGAACTATTTTTAAACATGGAACAATCTCGGAAGCGCGTTCCGTAAACGGTTATAAACGGTCCAATAAAAACGATTAGTTTTGAATATTCAAAAATCGAATAGAATTCGATTTATTAGCCGCTGCCAGTGTCGGAGGTTAGTAACTATAGCAGAGCACAGAATATGGTAGATATGGCAATTTTATATTATATGTTTTTAAATTTTCCTTTTTTATGCAATAGTCGGAATGTTTTGGTCATAGTTTGATAATCTTAATTATTTTAAGTGAAGCATTCTAAGTTTAGTTGATAAGACTCTGTGATTATATCGTGGGTCAATTGTGTGGCGGGTATCAATATTTCCAATTAATTATTATACTTCACATATCGTAAACCTAATATACCTAATATATAAGTAAAAATACAACATACATTTTTTTTTCTAGTTAGTACGAATAAATCTCTCAATTTTAACTTTATATATATTATGAGCCTTTTTCAGCAAACCAAAATTAACGGAACAAAGATTTTAGACAGGGAATAAGATTTGTTATTCGAACAGGGAAGAATTTGTTATTCTATATTATTACACTTCGCGCTTACCCAATACGTTTAGAAATAGTAGCAGTACCTGAAAAGGCAAGTCGTAACGTAAAAAAGTAAGTTGAAATTATAGACAGATGGATCGAACAATAAACATCACTATTTGCAAAATTCTAAGTACAAAAATTCTACGTTTCATGTAAACGAACAAAACAGTTTTATTGAAAGATCTACGATCGTAGCGTGTCTACGTTCATCGTAGCTCTACGTATGAAGCGGAAGCTGCTTTCACCGCAGAAGACAATCGTTGATGCACTTTTAAATAGAGTTGTTTTTTTTAATTCTTCATAAACACACTAAATATATATTATGTGATGGTCACTATATCATAAGTGACCAATGTAATACTAATAACTAATTATTCAATTCAACGACGTTCAATTTAATAACAAACAAATTAAATACAACTATCTCATAATACTAACATGAAATTAACGTAACCAAAAATAGTGTTGTCTGCATCAAAACGCAAAATCAAAATGAGAAATTTCACAAATAAGAGCGATGCCCGTTATGAAACTCAAACTAATATATTTTAATTTTAGTAATTACAGCGTTCAATAATTTAATCGTATAGCAGTACATACAAGATGCATGTGTTATCAATCAATCATCCATGTGGTTCCAGCGTCAAAAAAACCAGTAGTCTGATGTTTTGATGACCCCTAAATATATGGTGAATTCGAAATACTAGGTGAAATATATTTATTATATGCGGCAAATTTTTTTAAATAGTGGCAAGCAGAGTTTAATGTTTTTTTTCATTTCTGTTTGAAAATATAATTTATTTGCAGAGTAAAATAAAATTTAACCACAGATAACTTAAGTAAACAAACCTAGCTTGTAGTTCACGACTTTTTGGCGGGAGCGCGTGGCTGCGCGGCGACCAAGGCGGTGTGATTTTTTTTATTTTGTTAATTTATCCTATTACGACTCTGACTGTTATCTAATATGCTAACAGAATTTTAATCGGTAGTGCGTGTTAAGGTTCTTTGTTTAGTTTAGTTTTAAATCGATCGCGACACTCAAATGGTGCTTTGCTAATCAAATGTCCATAAGCCAATCGTTTCATATAATTCAATTAAGCTATCAATAAATTTATACATTTTCGTATTGTTTACACCAAAAAAAGTCTCGGAAATGTGACGTACATACTTGCTCCCGCTCAAAAACGAAACTCCGAATTCGAAGCATACACATTAATCGAATAAGTCAGCATACTAAATTCAAAACCCGGAGCGAAAAAAAAAACTTAAGATTCGAATTATGATTTAGAACGTGTTCCGGAGAAACTCGCGCGTCCGTGAAAACGTCTAGCGGCGGTCATTATACATACGCGTAATGAGTGACGGGCTGGCTAGCGAAGCGGACATTTACGAGAAATTTATAAGACACTCTACTAATACCTAATAATTAATTAATACCTGATATTTCTCGTCTTTGTTTTTTTGTTTGCAGGATACTTTAAACTATAATTTAAAACCAAACCTTATTTAAAAAATAATTTTTAGTTACCTAAAATGTTGAACAATGCTTTGTTCCAAAAAGCCTAACAGTAATAATTAAACAAAAATTATAAGAAAGTAAATAACCATGTTTATGAAATTAATTAAATAGCTTTGACCTAATTTTTCTTCCACTAGTAGTCTTGTCTCTAAAACTATTAACCTTAATAAGAGTCCGCTTGGCAGCAGTGTACCTCAAAGATAGTGTACTTTATAATAATATAATGTTTCAAATATTTCAAGGCTAACCGTTCTCAGCTGTCAATCATAATAAGCTATCCGTCTTACTCTATCCCGCGACTAATCTTTCGCTCTCTCTCTTGTACTAGTGGGCCCAATCGACCGCGAGTTCTTTATTTGAAATTTTGGTTTTAAATGTGGAATGAATAAGCATTATCTGAGAAATCGGTTCTTTATTTGAATTTTTAATTTCTTTTTAAACATCGACTACTGGCTGTGTCCTCTTTGTTTATTTTCGGCCAGCATTTTTGTGTTTTAAGATTTATTAAGAGACGTAAATGTGGTCGAAGCTGTGTAACATGTGTTTTTTTATGTTTGTCGTTCAATTCTTCTTGTTTTTGATGTTTGTACAATAATGGTAAAGGTTCGCTATTATTATTATTCACTGGCAAACTGACAATATTTAGACGTTTTGCGTTTACTTCAAATTTTATTTATACTTATTTCATATATATATACAAATCCGTTTTTTAACAGGAGAAGGAGCTAACAAGGGGTCACCCATGACAGTGTCAAATCGTCTATTTCGAGCCATTAACATTAAAACAAGAGAAGATAATATAACCATACGTTTTCGTAAGAAACGAAGCAAAAATGAATAGCTTATTAAAGCATTTTAAGCACAAAACTTGGCCACCCAACGAATTATCAGTGTTTGTGTAATGCAATACTACAGTCATGAGATTGGAATTGAGGAATTCGATGTAAGACAATACTGTGAATTGCTGGCTCCGTCTCCTGTGATAATGTCGGTTTTTATTTTAACATAACAAAAAATGAATGATTCTTTGAAATCATAAGCACGATTCGATCGATTTTTTTTAAATTTAAATCTTGCTGTGTACTTGTCGTATAGATTGTAAATACAATAGAACAAAAGAACAATTTGAAAATGCGCGCGCAATTTTTTTTTTTTTTTGCAAATATGTATGTTCTATTCTACGATCGCTACAAACTCCCGTTACTAAATATTCTATATTCAAATATTAATTTTAAAAAAACAACAGAGGAATATGCAAGCATGTTTGTATTTATTGTCTTTGTCGTAAGGTCTCTATTAGTGAACGCACGTTAATATTTAATTAAATTAATTCTATTAAAAGGAGGGTCGTGTCTAATTTGGAAAATATTCAGCAATTCCTAAATAGGATGAGGTACAAAGAAACGTTATTTCTAAGTGGTCTAATGGTAAAGGAAAAATTATGGCATGACATTTTGAATAGCTGATTCCCTATAGATATTTTTATGTTCATTTTCATCTGTATAATGAGACCACCTCTAGCAAGGACCCACCACAGTACAATATTTGTAGATAAGACACGCGTATATCTGCGAAATTTGAGTAACATAATACCTTTTTATAAACATGGTCAAATATTAAAACACATTACTGCCTCAAGTATTCTTGGAACATCTATATCAAAACATTATTACTGCCGATTTAAGTGTGCTTTTTTGTATTCGAAAAGCGTTCTTAAACCATCGCAATAAGACCGTTTCGGTTCCGATTCGGAGGCAAATTTTAATATTGTGCTAATAAAGATTTGAATTTAAATGTTTGAAATTGGAACGCGTGCGTTGACAATTTTATATGCTTATCTTTTATACTTTATGACGATGCGTTAAAGTTTAGTATTGCATGATTTTTTGTTATCTTATTTTGTAAAACGCAGGTGTCCTATTGGCTGTTTATTTTTATTGTTTCACTGAAAGCTTAGGAAGCGTAATTTTCACGATCGCATTAATTCCCATCAATGCCATTAGATTCGACACTTTCATTCTCAATATATAACGTAGGTTTGCACTGAATGTTTAATTTTGATGGACTAGAATAATTTATAATTCATCACCAGCTTCTTGAAGCATTCTTGCAGCATTCTTGAATTCATTTAAATACGAGAGTATAATAATTTTTGTCGCGTATAAATAATTTAACTTGTGCTCTTTATATTCTAAGAAATAATTTACAATGAAACTGTTTAAAATACATCGGCTCGGTTTTTTTAAATTCGACAAAAACAATTGTAGAATCCGTTTATGTCATACTGACATCATCGGATACTGTCAATCCGCAATGTATGGATTTGGTGTTTTACATTTCAATGAGTAAAATTACATTGAGCTGAGAGTGAAAAAGCGAACATCGAGTTAGGTATACAGTTGTTGAAGTATAAACAAAATCATTCTCTTGAAATTTTGTAAACACGTAATATATTATTATTATTATTATTTAAACAAAAATATTCATTAAATACAATTTTAGTTTGCCGTCTTACATATGTATGTACTAATGTTATATAAAATGTATTAAACCACGCAAAAAAATCGATCACAGTCAAACCAACGCTGGTTTTTAATTGGCAACCCACTAACATCATTAAAACAATGCAGATGATTAAACTAATTTGCAGTATAAGTAACACCGAATGGAATGTGAAAAGGCCTCAGACATGCTTTTAATATTAAAAAGACGGTTTTCCATCGTTAATCGTTCACCATTTTCCTGTCAGCGAAGGACATAGTGACAGACACGTTGAAATCCAAGCTGCGCGTAGAATTTATAATGGAAATTATTAACAATATCGTTGGAAGGCATTATGCATTCGTTTTATTGCACACTATGTTAATACGAATGCACCTACTTACCTAAATATTAATATAGCGTCGAATACAATGACAGTGACGGTTGCCACATTTGTATAGTTGAAACCGTTCGAAATGGAAGCACTATTTTTGACAATGAGTGGACTGTTAGTTCGTTATTTTATGAATTTGTATTTTGATATATTGTTTTTGATCGCAACGCTTACGTTGTACAAATTTTAATCTAATTTCTAGGATAAAAAGCGGGACTTAGATTTGATACCGAATGTAAGGCATGTGGGAAGAATGCGTTTATTTTTTTTAAGGTCGTTTTTCTAAACGGTCTTAATTCTCGGTCTAAATTTCGGTCTCTTAAGGTCTAAATTCGTTTAAGGCAATTTAGGTCATTGTTAACTTGATTTTCGAGAAACATTTGAAAATAATTCTTAGAGATAAACTACAATTTTGTTGGTAGCAGACTCTATCTATATCGCACCCTTAAAATTGATGTGGTGTAACTAAAATTTTAATACATAATAGCGGTAGGCAACGGCTTGGCTCTGCCCCTGGCATTGCTGATGTCCATGGGCGACGGTAACCACTCACCATCAGGTGGGCCGTATGCTCGTCTGCCTACAAGGGCAATAAAAAAAAAAACACAGCTTAATACTTCGAACAACTTATAAACATGTAATCTACCAGTTTATATTAAACAGTCTCTTTTAGTCCGGAGTAGGACAAACGTACTCTTTCCGTCTCTTTCAAATATTAAAATCGAAAAAGGAAGAAATAATAATTTCGTCAATTACATTTTTGACGTTTATCAAAAAAAAAACAATAATTTAGGATTAATTACAAATCCTAAGGTTGCGATATATAAATTAATGCAAAAGTCGCATAAAACTCACGCCTATCTACACAACGGTGAGTACAATTATGTATACCTATATTGTGATATACAGACAATAACGCAGCATTCGTCTGTGTTTTATTTATAAGAATTCATATTAAACGCCACTTGAGACCTCTCAGTGTTTAGTCTGAGTTATACCACGTCTGTCGGTCAAATGTAAACTTGCATTTATATAAACAACTTCTTATCAAAAGTGTGGATACATATAACAGCTTTTTTTGTAAATTAATATAGTCATTTGATGCTTGTTTTTTTATTGCACTCGATAACGTGACGGAAGCAATGGAGCACGTAGCCTGATGTTTTCAAGATATATTTTTTTTTATTGCTTAGATGGGTGGACGAGGTCATAGCCCACCTGGTGTTATGTGGTTACTGAAACCCATAGACATCTACAATGTAAATGCGCCACCCACCTTGTGACATAAGTTCTAAGGTCTCAGGTATAGTTACAACGGCTGCCCCACCCTTCAAACCGAAACGCATTACTGCTTCACGGCAGAAATAAGCAGGGTGGTGGTATCTACCCTCGCGGACTCTCGAGAGGTCCTACCACCAGTAATAATAATTTCTTGGTTATTTTTTGTGGAGAATCCGTGTCGGTACGCAACTTGTTATTCAACGTTTTTTTTTGTTATTGTAGACATACGGGCATACCACCTGAAGGTGAGTTGGCGTCGTTCAGGGCCCACTGAGTTTCTCGCCGGATCTTCTCAGTGGGTCGCGTTTCCGATCCAGTGGTAGATTCTGCGAAGCATTGCTCTTGCTAGAGCCAGTGTTAGCAACACTCCCGGTTTGAGCCCCGTGAGCTCACCTACACGTCAAGGAGAAGCTGAAATAGCCTCTCAAGGCTATCGGCATAGGCAGGAAAAGAAAAAAAAATGGCGTCGCTCAGGGATGCGTAATGCGGGACATGTTATAGCGCTTGGGAGAAACTGAGGAGGGAAGTTAATTGAAAAGCCGGATGGTACTTGCCAAAAAAGTTCTCTTCAAAACACACTGTTAAAAACCTAGCGGCTCTAAACAGCATGGATGGACTTTGCTCTGCTGTTACTGGCGGTAAGACCTCTTGTGAGTCCGCACGGGTAAGTACTACCACCCTGCTTATTTCAGCCATGAAGCAGTAATCCCTTTCGGTTTGAAGAGTGGGGCAGCCGTTGTTACTATACTGAGACCTTAGAACTCGTATCTCAAGGTGAGTGGCGGCATTTACGTTGTAGATGTCTATGGGCTCCGGAAACCACTTAACAACAGGTGGTCTGTGAGCTTGTCTACACATATAATAAAAAAATATATTTCAAAACAATGATTGCAAGTTACCGTTTTTTCCTATTCGCTGGTAGCCTAAGTGGCTATTCTAGCTACAATATAACTGGTAGATGAGCTCACAAGACTCATCCTGAGAGATGAGAGATTTTGCTAACATTGACCCTGAAAGCTATCATGTCACCAAGACAATAGTAATAGATGTTTGAGCGAGAATTAAGTCAAATCGTAATCGTAATGTCATTTTTAAAACCAAAGAAACACTTTACTTACGTTAGAAACTTTCACGTAATTCGATTATTAAGCCAAAGCTCTTAAATTAAGCGATAAAGCTTGGTATACGAGTATACGTAACATCAATCAAAAACAAAAGCTCTGTTGTTGTAATGTAAGCAGTTAATCTACAACGCACGAGAGCGACCCGAAGCGGCTTATTGCCCAAGCGCCCTGTCTTCCAATCACACCGGTTCCGACCATTTCATTTCGCCACACAAGTCGATAAATTAATCTACTTAAATTATTATAAAAGACAGCGCTTTACTCGCGGGTTCGGTTGGATTTGGATACATTTTTATATGAATTATCAGAAATTTTCTTTGGATACACACTTGCATATGGTAGATAAGTTCATGTAGCGATTGGACAACATGAACTCCACAACCTTGAGACATGAGGCTGAAGTCTCAATGTTACAACGACTATCCCTACGAACTGAAACGTATGAGTGTTCGGCCTACCTACAGACCTACCATACATTTTACCAGCAATAATAAATTATGTATTAGTATTCTCTTGTATGCATCTATACTATATAAATCTATAGTGGTTTTTACGGATGTTCCGTTATAACTACTGAACCGTGCATCCGTTTGACTTGAAACTTGGTATCCATGTAGAAAATACATGTATTTAATGGATAGGCTAATATTTATATGAGTGTTGGACTCCCTACACCAGTTGCGGGGGCGTTAATGATGAGAATCTTTGTGGGGGTGAGAAATAATAATGTTCATTTTAAATGCCCAGCGAAGCGGACGGGACAGCTAGTCTAATATATAAGCGAACATAGTACTTTTATTACTCCGTCATTATAGTGGTAAAGGATTAGTAGGAATAATAAAGGATAATAAATTTAACGTGATTTTAAAGGGATAAGAAAGTGTCAATTTCATTATGTCTTTGTAGGTTGAGGAGCATAGGACCCGTTTGATGGTGAGTGGTTACCGTCATTCATGGACATCTGAAATGCCAGCGATCCATGCAAACCGCTTCCTACCGCTATATGTCCAAGCCACCACGAAAGAAGAACATTGCAACTGGCAAGAACCGATTTATAAAAAAACCCTTATACCTATGTATGTAATTGTATTTCCATTTACAAGCTAAAAACAAAAACACGATTCTTTTTTAAGTACACCCGTCTTCAACTCAATTACACGAGAATATCATTAATATAGCCGAATTCGGAATTATATATGCATTAGTGCAACTCAAAAACATACTGATCAGATAAGAAGATGGTGGTAGGACCTCTTGTGAGTCCGCACGGGTAGGTACCATCACCCTGCCTTTATCTGCTGTGAAGCAGTAATGCATTTCGGTTTGAAGGGTGAGGCAGCCGTTGTAACTATACTGAGACCTTAGAACTTATATCTCAAGGTGGGTGGCGCATTTACGTTGTAGATGTCTATGGGCTTCAGTAACCACTTTACACCAGGTGGGCTGTGAGCTTGTCCACCCATTTAAGCAGAAAAATATCGTGTGAAAAAATATCCAATCGAATTTAGTACTTCCATTTTTTTTAAATCGATCAACTGTCCACGTCATTTGACGCGGGCCGACATATATTTTTGTATTAGTTATATAGATCAATGTTAAGATACAGTTTCTTTGGAACCGGTCTAGTAACAATTGCATTCGTGAGACGGAAAAAAAAAACGACCACAGATCGAATAACCGTTGTGCTAATGACTAATCACGCTATTAATATTAAAATGTGAGAGTGTGGAGCGCGTATTATGTAAAAAAATTGGGTCGGCCATTTAAATTGTCGAGCCATTGTGTGTCTTTGAAGTTATTTTTCATATATCAATACCAGCTCGGTTAATGCTTAAAAATCACTTCTGATTCATTTTCTAATCTCCGTACGAAAATATAATTCGACGGGTGAAAGGCTTATGCGACTTTACAGGAGATCCATTTAAAGTGGTAGGCGACGACTTGGCTCTGCCCCTAGCATTGCTGAAGTCCATGGGCGACGGTAACTACTCACCATCAGATGGGCCGTATGTTCGTCTGCCTACAAGGCCAATAAAAAAATGCTTAAGCTTTTGAAAAAAAATCTGTAGTTATTTCAATGTGCTGCTATTTGAACACAACAGTGTGCTTAGTGCGAGTTTTTTAACGTTCTCGATAGCGTAAAAGTAAACTCAAATTTGTATGGAGTCTGGTACGTTTGCCAATGTTTGCCGCTAGGGGCGCTGTTCCAACTGCATACAATTTTCAGTTAACTTTTACGCTATCGAGAACGTTAAAAAACTCGCACTAAGCTCACTGAAGTCCAATTAAAAACATCGAATTGTCGATACTATAATAATACCAAATAAAACGGACCTTTAGTTACAAAAATAAATGATGCCTATTAAATTAAATAGCCTTTCGATATATATACATACATATATAAATAAATTAATTTTATTAGTATTGTACTTTACATAATACGCGACCGACAATAGATGTGCAACGTTTGAAAGTTGACAGATATAGTTTTAATGCCCAGGCAAAGGGTAAACCGATCAAACAGCCACTCTTAAGTTGACAGATGCCCATCGACGTCGCCTACTAAAAATTTTTAAACAACAGATGAAGAAACTGTAAGCGAGTTTTAAGATTACAATTTCGAGAGGCCTGATAATTCTCTGTTTAGCATACAAAGGAGAAATACCGTATTGCTTTTGAGTAAGCATGTCACTGCGTTTGTTGTATACGACCACGCCTTGTGGCTCTCGTCTGGAGCCTAATTAGGAATGACTAGTTATATTACGAAATTAGACGATATGTTGCTTGACAAAAGATTCTAATTACATTGTTGTAATGCTCTCGCGAAATTAGGATGCTGTGGTAACCCGTGTTGTATCGCAAGTATATATGCCGTGTACTGAATTCACTATGTTTTAATTATCTTGCTGTATATGTTTGTGTGTGTTGAACTTAATTTGAAAACTTACACACGCATTAAGAACCGAATCCAATACAATAATTTAATTTCGCTCTAAAATCCGCGTTCAGTAACGACAGGATAAAAAAATCAATTAATTGTTACTTCTATTTGCTGCTTAAGCTTTAAGTTTTTAAAATACATATATTACCTATTAGCTGTATCAGTTAAGTAAGTAAATTTTAGTAATATAAAGAACAAGAAACGGGAGATTAAATCGTAAAATTACTCTAAAACTCGGGAAAACTAAAGAAAATCCTAAAATTTATAGGTTTGTTGTTAGGATATTTAAAAAAAAGACACGTCGTATTTCATTTATTTAGTGAGCGAAAGTCATATCACAAACTAAAAACTAAAAATGAACACAAAGAAATGTTTATAAAAGAAGCGTTAAACAAAACAACAATTAATAGAGTTTTGTCTATGCGCAGTCCATAGACAATAAACAACGTTCGATCAGGAAGGCTTACTACGAACCGCCATTAAATTCTTGACACTTTCTTCATTTAAATTCATATTATATCCGGTGCAAGTCAGTCTCGTTGTGCACACACGTCACGGAGGCACGCAAACACAGACAAACCCATAGACACACATTCTGTGTTGCCGATCGCTACTGTAATAAAACGTTCTAGAATGTGCCCTGCTGTCTGTGACGCGTGAAGTTATACGATTCACTTAAATTAAATAGTCATAATGTACTTTTAAATTTTATTTCGATTTAAATGGTATTTATGATGCTTTTAAATCGCTTCGGACAACCCTAAAGAATTAATACTTAGTTATTTATGTTATACGTCAGAAGTCATCTAGTATCCAGGATCATTTTGGGTTGATACTCGACTATCTCGTGTGTATTAGATTCATATCACATATATCTAACACTATCTTATCGTGTAGAAAAAACCTATGACAAACAAACTATTAGACCTCAAGTTAGTTACTGTTAGTTCCATTTTCATACAAAGAAAACCTAACTGTCGATGAACAATTTGATACAAGTCGGTGCAAAAATCAAATTTCAAATAACCCAGTCGTCCAACCAAGAAAGCTGTGAAGTATTCGAAAGGTTAGAAATAATAAAATAAAATTAGTCAAATTATGTCGATAAAGTTCGTCCCTACTGTTTGGCATTTAAAAGGAAAATGTTTGTAGCTGCAATGTAGTTGCAAACCCTTAACAACATATTCGAGAAAATCTTAAACATAATAAAGATTTAAGCTCGCGTCTGTTATTAAAAAAATGTTCTTTTTCTTCTTTCTTTTTCTCCACCTTATCCCACCCACTAGGTGGGGTTGACACAGCGAATTCATCTATTCCATTTTCTTCTATCAGTTTTCATCTCAAGACTAACTCCTCTCATATCGTCATTCACACACTCCATCCATGTCTTCTTCGGTCGACCTTTTCCCCCTCTACCTTGCACTACCATTTCCATACATCTCCTAGTCACATGCATCTTCTCTCTACGCATCACATGTCCATACCACGCTAACCGTCCGCTCTTTAATTTGTTAATTACCGGGGCTAGTTTAAAAAAAAAACGAATTAAATTAAAAAATTTAGGAAGATTACGCCCAAGACTGATGTAAATGGAAGAATTTGATTCGAGCCCTACACCCCAGCAGAGGGTTATAGGAAAGAAAGAAAGAAGAAGAAGACTTGCAATTCGCTGCGACTCTACTAATACCATATTACTGCGTCTACATATTTTATTGGTAGCAGCGTTTAAAACATAAACATCTATAGTTGATAATTTATTTTCATATCAGATCATGTTCCTGATGATTACAGGACCATTCGGGAAGTCTACCCGTTTGAACAAAAGAATTATAATTATCAGAATCGGTTTAAGTATTCTCGAGAAATCGGTGAACATACAAAGACAAAGAAATGGTGGTAGAATTGTTAGCCTCCTCTTTTCAAGTTGATTAAAAAGCGTGATTTTGGTACCATAAATAGCTCCTTAACATTCTATTATTCAAAAATATTTTCACCTACGTAAATGAAGTTGCGGGTAAAATTTAGCGTTATCTCAGAGTAACTTCCACACGGACGAAGTCACGGGCAAAAACTAGTTGCATATGCATATGTGGCTATCAAAATACGTAATCCTATTGAACGCAAGTGCGTTATTAGCGGTTTATTAACAATTTAGATTCCTGACTCACGCTGTCATACGTGACGAGTGACAGGCAAACGTCAGTTTGACATTTCGGATTCACGTCATACAATGCGGTGTAGGTACGGCTTTGCTAAACATATTTGTGGAAAGTTTCACAATGCATGGTGAGTATCATGTTGTTATTATAAATTTTTATTTTTAGCTTATTTGGGTGAACGAGCTCACAGCCCACCTGTGTCAAGTGGTTACCGGAGCCCATAGACATCTACAAAGTAAATGCGCCACACACCTTGAGATATGAGTTCGAAAGTCTCAAGTATAGTTACAACGGCTGCCCCACTCTTCAAACCGAAACGCATTACTGCTTCCCGGCAGAAATAAGCAGGGTGGTGGTACCTACCCGTGCGGACTCACAAGAGGTTCTACCACCAATAATTAGGCAAATTATAATTTTTCGGATTTGATTTTTATTACACGACATTGTTAAGCATAATATTTCAAATTATTAGTTTAATTGTAAATTTTCCAATTTTCCTTTTTAAGCTGCATTACCGTCGTGAAGCTCGGTGATCGTTAAAGCTATTTGAATCTTAGACGTAAAAGTTCGAAAGTTTAACTTTACATAGAATATTTATAATCTGTGTCATTGGCACAGGTTTTTCTATAACGACATTCTCCCTTATACCGTTTATCAACTTTACCATAGATTATGAAAGACGTGCTAGCTAAAGTCAATATTTTTATTCAGATCAATATAAGCATTACATAACTAATCTAGATTTTGGATAAAAACAATGTAAAAAGAGAACTTTTTGGCGGGAACGCGAGGTGTGAAGTTGTGTGATTTGTTTTATTTTGTCTATTTAGTGTTTCTTCAGGTTTAAATGTGTAATAACGGTGGTTTATTAACTGTTTAATATCTGTGAAAGTGCACAAATATGGGAAAATGAAATAAAGCCGCTGGACGTAACTTCTCGGGATCCTCCAAAAAGCCACTAAAAAAAATCTCAGTAAATGAACATGATTTTACTGATATTATATTTCATCCCATATCATCTCATCTCATTTCATTTCATTTCATTTCATTTCACTCCATAATATCATTTTTCATAAAAATAAGAATATAAATTAAAATAAGACATGACCTAAAGGTCTTAGTTACCAGGTCATAAAATCCCTTCAATATAAAAAGACAATATATTTTTTGCAATCCTTTACGCAACAGCAATTAAAGCATCGATTTGAATTATTAACACAGCCGAATAATTGAATGCTGTAAAAGTATACGAGAACGGTCATTAGAATTTAATTATAAATTTTGTAAAAGTAAACGAAATAAAGAGACTTTTCGACACAAGTCAACAAGAGGGGTACGGTTTCTAAAATTAAAACTAGGTCAACGTTGTGAAACTTATATCGATTTACTCCAAAACTTGTGTAATATATCGAGTATTTATCTAAAACGATCTCCATTCAGTATTTTCGCAAAACATTCTTAGACTATCCAATTCACGAAGATCTCCGTCCCGGTTCCGCTGTCAAGTCACGATAGGCTTTAACTAAATGGACGCTGTAACAAAATACACGCAACTTATATTACAAAGAAATCCATTTGCCAAACAATAGTCCATATACGCGGCTCTGAATTCGATTATTTTATTTTGTAATTAAAAATAAAGAACAGCGTAAGCTCTATGCCCGCGAAATTCAAATTTGGAATACGCTGTTCTGAGTTCGCATTCTTAATTTTATTCAAATTATGTGTTCCTTCGATAATAATATTTTTTTTTATGGAAGGACTCGTAGACGGTCTTATTGCCCTAGATTTTATATTTGCAAAGAAGTCGATGTTGAGAGTATGCTTCATGTTTTCGAATGTTACACGCTCAAATTGCAAAATTTAAATTATTCATGTTCTTAATTAGCGTTAGAGGCGGTTAAGACGTATTAAAATTCGACAATCGTGTATATATGTTTTTGAAACAAACAGACAGTTTCGGATCGAGAAAAGATTAATGGTCCCGCTAACCGTACTAGTCAAATTTCGCAACACACAAATTACCGGTTCAAACAGCTCTGGCAATAAACAATTCGTCTACCAAATTACACGTAGAGAGAGAAAAAAAAATCGATTTCCGAGATCGAGTTTTGTACGAAATATGAACGTTACATCATTATTCCTAGAAACGTGTTCTAAACGTTTGAAATTTCAAAAAAAAAGGAACACCAATAACAGACGCAAGTCGGTAAACAGAGCTGTTATTATAACAGAAGGGGAAAAAATTTACTGAGGTCATCGACACGAGAGTGTTCCCAGCCACTCGAATGTTTTATAGAGAAAACACTTCAAAACGTATATTACTATTTCCATACTTTAATTACGTACTTAGACACCCACACGGATGCCCGCCACGCACACACAAACGTTAAAGTAATTATAAGATAAACATATGGCTTTTTAAACGCACCAACAACAGTCAAGTTTAATACTCGCGAGCGATATTAGGTTACTTTCCTGTGTGCGCGGCTACAAAGAATCTTTTGAGATATAAAACAAAACAACTGAAAAAGCGAATCTGAGTTCCCTGAAGCGATTTCGTTATTTACGCGCCAACAATTAAACGAACCGTTTTTTTTTTAAATTGCTCATTGTATTATTTTTTTTGTATGGAAATGTCACTGGCTTGTGACACTCGACAGGAAAAAGAACCCGTTCGACATTCAGATTGGAATAGAATTTGAATAGGTACGCGATTGTCATTGGTTGACAATCAATCATTATGGTTTTTGAAATTCGAATTCCACGACATACGTGAGCTACGATTTGATCGGTAACGAGAGAGCGGCCAGTTTTTGTATCTTGATATTATTAGGATGACTTTTTTTTCTGTTGTAATTAGCGATGGTTCTTTTAAGCCATGTTCGTGGCTTACTCTTAATAACCAAAAAGTTAGTTATTTAATTAGTTAGTTAGGAGCTTTTTTGAACAGCTAAAATTAAGAAGATTAGCATCGTTAATATTGGATTGTCAATAGTAGCAGCCTTTAGTTAAGACCGGAAGTCGACGAGTGACATTTGATAAATATCGGCGTTGATTAGCTACTTGGCATATAGGATTATACCAGTTGCGAACACACACTGTTTCTTAATTTGATCTACTGCTGTTGTTCTCACATATTAGGAAAATTTATTGATGTATTAATTTATTCAGTTTTTTTTTTTAGTTTTTAATTTAAAGCTATAAAAGGACATACGTGTTTAGGGCCGGTATTAAATGGTTACAGATTCGGAGACTCGTTACTGTCTTGCGGTAGAAATGGGTAGGGTCCTTAATTACTCAAATTGATAATGACAGTAATTGAATAAGCTAAAAATTTTGCCTCCTCAGGACTTTCCACTGATTGTTTGACGTACATTGCTTTCTCGATTCCAATTTCCGCCAACGATTTCATTTTACAAATTAACTGGTTTATCTAAATTTTTTTTTTTAAATAAAACGTTCAAGTAACGTTTTCAAGTGTCCGCCCACTAATCAAACATTAATCTTAACTAAACTTGTACTAACACTTGATTAGACAAACACTTCGGTAGCAGTAACTCGTAAATCGATGCTAGTGTTAGCAACGTCCTCAGGTTAGAGCCCAGTGAGCTAACCTGGTGAATCTAGCATAGCGCCCTTAGTTACCTGCTTAGGCAAGAAAAAATGTCTATATTCATATCAATTTCATACAACGCACATAAAATTTTACTGTACAAATGTAGTGTCATAGGGATGACTAGAACAGAACATTAGGGCGAAGATTGAATTGTATGCGGATGTTCCTTCTTCGGATATAGCTTAAAAACTTACCACTTGCACTTCGGAGGTTAAATAAACATACCTATAAGATAAGCCGATAGCGAAATCGAAGTGCTTGGAAGCTACGAAGCCACAGTCAAGTTACCAAAAAAAACTTAGCTTTTTACTGGTGGTAGGACCACTTGTGAGTCCGCGCGGGTACGTACCACCACCCTGCCTATTTCTGCCGTGAAGCAGTAATGCGCCCACACCAAGTGGGCTGTGAGCTCGTCCACCCATTTAAGCAATAAAAAAAAACTTAGCTGATCGTAGATAAACTAGAACTGCTTTGAAGGTTTAATTTAGAGTTTTTCTTTCTATATACATATCGACGGGTGAAAAGCTATTTGGTTTAAGCGACATTTCGCTTAATACGCAAAATTTATCTTTGTAATTAAAGATCCGCTTTATTTAGTATTTGCATCAACCAATTCAATGTTTTTAATTGAACATCAATTTGTGTTTACCACATTCAGATAGCTAAAGAAGTTTTTTGTCATGACATTTTATTTTCTTAAATATACATTAGTAAGTACGCTGTTCAAATATCGATCAGTGACCACCGCGGAAATAGTAAATAATACGAAAAAAAAAAAACGCGACACAAAACCGTTTATCAGAATCGATTACGAAAAAAAAAAAAAAAAAATTTAGACTATAAACTATTAAAGCGCATAGCGTAAATATACTTTCCAAATAATTATTATTCGTTACCAAATTACATGTGTGCAAGACGACCGGATTACGAACGTTTTATGATAGACCGCGTGCGAGCCAAAAACTTGAGTATAAATGATTGAGAGAGAAAAAAAAAAAAAACACACACACACACACACACACACACACATACGATAATAGACGTTCAATAACTGTTTTCCATCAAAGCCGAATTTCTAATCGAAATCTGACAGAGCGGATATTTGGAGCGCGAGGTACCGCAAGCGCCCCGGGCGACGCTGTCTTATCGTAATAATACATTTAATTTTTGTATGTTCGCATGTGTAAAACAAGAACGATGCTTGTACTGCTCAATCCGGGTAACGAAGAGAATGCACCCCCCCCTAAAATGTATATATCCGTGTAATATTCCTACATCGATATAACAGTTTTTATCTAGTCCGAAAATCAAAATTCTGAAATTCTGAAACGATAATCATCATAGACTTCCTTTTTTTGAAGTCGGTCAAAACAAAAATCTGCATCGTGTCATATCGCATAAGATCGTTTCTCTTCTGTTTTCAAATTTATTGAATCGAACGATATTTAGAGGGACATTTATTTATTAAAATGCAAAGATTTATCTAAGCTATCCATTATAAACCCTCTTTTTTTTAAAGTCAGTCAAAACAAAAATCTGCATCGTGTCATATCGCATAAACTCGTTTCTCTTCTGTTTTCAAATTTATCGAATCGAACGATATTTAGAGGGACATTTATTTATTAAAATGCAAAGATTTATCTAAGCTATCCATTATAAACCCTCTTTGTTTTAAAGTCAGTCAAAACAAAAATCTGCATCGTGTCATATCGCATAAACTCGTTTCTCTTCTGTTTTCAAATTTATCGAATCGAACGATATTTAGAGGGACATTTATTTATTAAAATGTAAAAGATTTATTGGTCTCTCGGTCATAGAGAACATTTTTTTTTGTCTTCAAGTGATTGGCATGTCCATTAAAATACTAGACCGAACTAATTGGAGTATTACACAATCGTTTATTATATCCAGTCAGATACAAATGATTCGGTAAATGTAAACCGTAATTTTGAAATTTCGAATTCGTGTTCTTTTTTTAACTGCCAAAATTACATACATTATTATTATGGTTTATTTTAATTACTTCTAACTCACTGACGCGATTTTTATATTCGAAAATGGAAGAGATAGATTTAATTTTTCTAATACTCAATAATATGAACTTGATTGATTACTGTATGAGCACAATATTTTATGTTACAGAATATTTTAAGAGCTTTTATTTCACGTCCAAAATTATGTAGTTAACGGTCATTATAAATCAGAATATTAATTCGTTCGCTCTAAAATTATTTTAGTAATATCGTTTTTGCCGAGAATGTTTTATGCAAATTTGATTATTCGAAGTACCGATAACATAGTATTATGTTAGTTCAAGTGTTTACGTAATCGTTCTAGATAGCTTTCATTATCGTAACTATTGCAGAGAACACAAAATTTATTTACTATTTTTTTAAATACCTCTTTCGTCTTATTGGGTTTACTTTGGTCCTTTTGGGTGACCGAGCTTGATGGTCGATCCGGTGGTAAGTGAAGTTGAATGCCTACGTTTTTTTTATTGCTTAGATGGGTGGTCGATCTCACAGCCCACCTGGTGTTAAGTGGTTACTGGAGCCCATAGACATCTACAACGTCAATGCGCTATCCACCTTGAGATATGAGTTCTAAGGTCTCAAGTATAGTTACAACGGCTGCCCTACCCTTCAAACCGAAACGCATTACTGCTTCACGGCAGAAATAGGCGGGGTGCTGGTACCTACCCGCGCGGACTCACAAGAGGTCCTGCCACCAGTAATTACGCAAATTATAATTTTGCGAGTTTGATTTTTATTACAAGATGTTATTCTTTCACCGTGGAAGTCAATCGTGAACATTTGTGAGTACGTATTTCATTAGAAAAATTGGTACCCGCCTGGGATTCGAGCGCCGGTGCATCGCTCAATACGAATGCACCGGACGTCTTATCCTTTAGGCTACGACGACTTTAAATTACTACGGCACACTACAATTTTTGCCGAATTTGAATTTTATTACACGATTTTCATTCCTTTAATGTACAGTGCGGAATATGTGCTAATTACGTATTTCATTAGAAAAATTGGTGCCTGCGTGCGGGATTCAAACACCGCCACATTTGCATCGCTCGGTAATAGTCCACCGGGCGTCTTATCTCTTAAGAGACGTGACGATTTCAAATGTCACCATAACTTGGGGATATAATGTATATCAGTCTTATGAAAGCTTTTTATGCGTTGCTCAGAACAACATCGATCAGACGACGTCAATTTTACAGTTGTTTCGTAACCGGTCGGATACAAGAAGGCTTGTGTCACGTCAACAAAGCGATCCGGGTTGATTTGCTCGCCACGAAATCCGCCATCATCGATCCTGACGCCGCATGAAATTAATTAACTGACGCAATAAATATAATAACAAAATGTATAGTGCAAATATTGTGCAGTTAATTCGGCAGACAAAATGTTTATTAATGAATTTCATATTAACAACAGATGACGCTTCGAAAATGTGTTGTTCTTTATTTAAATTTTTTGAATTTCGAACTTGATTTGTTTGTGTGAATTTTCGTTTTGGTCCAATACGGCCAACGCGTATTGACGGCCAACGTCCAATATTGACCAACTGCGCCGCGTGCGCTGTGGCATAAGTGTTTCTGGTAGCGATCGAGACTGTACCAGCTCTTATCACGGTCGTGCATCAAACTTAGCATTATTTTGAGAAGTAATTATTAATGTTAAGGCGGTTACCGAATTTCAGGTCGCCGCAGCACGGTCGACGGCCACCACGCAACAATGAGCTTAATGAATAATAGAAAACCGAACTGTCCAGGTAGCCGATACCGTCGGCAGATAAATGATGAATGCGTTTTCGGTAGATACTTTTTAGTGTAATTATCGTTGGAATCCAAGCGACTTTCGCTTCGGCCGGTATTATTCTGGTGAGAATTTTCTCGTCGTTCGCGAGGGTAGTATTATCGAATGTTTCCGACATAATAACCGCACGAGTTTTTCTCGAGGCCGATGATTTCGTTAAAGAATCCGTCGGCGCGTCCACTTCGTTCTGAACACCGGCGTAAATTTGACAAAGGTATTTTATGAACGTATAAATTCGCGATGTGCGCCCCTCATCCGATCGGTACACTTCAATACGCCGGCCGGATTCGGAGAAGCATAGGCTTTTTGTGCGGCCCGAGATCGGAACTCGTTCAATTACCGGCTAAAATTAATGATTGAACACATTTATACAAATACATTCACATGAGGCTGGCACTCACAATAGGATTACATCGCCATAAACGGCGCGCGGAGACCAGTTATGACCGCTTATGACTTGCTTCCATAGTTGCTGCTTAACATTTTTGTAGCTTTTGTTTTGAATAGGACTCTGTGCGCGTGCATTTTAATTCAGGCTTAGGTAGGCTGCTACGATTCATAATGCAGTTATCCATATATGAAAATTCATAAAACTCTTTTTTTTTGTTTTTTTGTTCGACCGGATCCTTTGTTTCAATACCTATAGGTTTCGTGCTGTTTTTTTTAATGTTGACTATTAGTATGTATGTTTTTTTAATTATTTTTTTCACTTATAATCCAAGAACAAAATCGTTTTCACGACCGAACCTGATTCGTCGTCAGTCAATCGTTGTTTGTCTAAATTAAATCAAAGAACTAAATCTTGCGTCACGAAATTATGCAGATTCGCTAAATTTTCTTAGAAACTGAATTATTACGCGTATCAATCTTTTGTGGAGACAAAAAATAAGCGTGGAGAATTGAAAAACGACTCTTCACCATTTATTGTCTCTTTTATGGATAACCCCGACCCGACCCATTAAAACTTCAAACGGAAGCCCCATAAAAGCGTATCTATTAGAAATAAATTTTAATAAACCATGTGAATCAAAATAAAAAATAAAAAATGTTACCGACATTATAAAGATTGTTGCTCGGATGGAACGATCCAATATTTCAAATTAGGAACAATTCAAATCAAATCTTCGAATTCTCGTTAGAGCAGGACGCCCGTAGGGTTGATGACCCGTTGATATGTCAGCACTCGACCGTCTCTTTCACTCATTAGTAACAAATAATCTACCATCTCGTTTCCCCTATGAGATGTTGATCTTGATACGTCACATTTTTAATAAACGAACTTCGTATGACATGGCGCACGGAAATTCGTTCGAATGATTAATACGGCCGCCTCGTTCTTATAAGAAACTAATATACTTTGTTTTTAAATGTTATTAGAAATATTGATAGCTTCATGTCATTGGACGTGTTTGTGATCACCCGATAAACTGTTCCGATGTAGAAAGTTTGACGGAACACAATTGAACGTCGGGGAACAGAGCGCGTGGGCAGCCAACGCAAAAAATGAACTACACACTCTCGGAGAATTTACATTTCTATGATGCTTTATTTTTTAATAGCTTCAACTATTCGAATGTGTTATTTGTAATGTCTAGTGCACGTCAATATTTGCATCGCTGATTCTCGATAGAGACGTTGTGAGTTCCGCTGTTATAAAACTCGATGACGTTATTGCCGATAGCGATTCCGTCTAGCGCTCGCAATCGTATTTTAATTTTGACGTTAATAAGTGTAGCCGTGCATAAACAAAATAAACGAAAAACGACTCAAGCGCTTATACTATAAAAAACAACTTCCAAGATGTTGCACTAGACATCAAACTGAGCGAACGTTTCATTACAATTTAAATCTCGAATAAAAAGTTCATATTTGACGTTTAACAAATTGTTCCTTTTTCAAATCGACCAATGAGACCATTGTGTTCGCTCCTAATGGTGTGTTCTATTTTCAAATCTCATTCTCTTTTCAAATCTCGCTGGCCTTTCAGATTCATTCGAATTTGGAATGCGTCGGTCGGATATGTATACGTTTTCCCACACGACTTATTTCGTGTCTTTTTAAATGAGTTGATTAATAGGATGTTTCGTTGGCGCTAATTGTTCTCGCTGTTTATGAATGACTCTGTAATCACACGGGCCGTATTGTGAGTTCTGGCGTGCTTACACAAACATATAGTCTCTTTGAAATAGAATCGACTGTGAAAATTCGAAACAGAGAAGCGTCACGATCGAATCCCGTATTAAAGCAGCTTTTCCTTTTGTATCGCACGATCGGACTGATGGTATTAAAATTTTAATCTGTAAAATGCATCAGTGAAATCCTCGAAATGGCCAAATGTCGCGCACACACGTATCGAAGCGGGAGATATTGCCGAAATGCATAAACATCAAAGGGTTTTTTTTTTGTTGAAAAAGATTTAAAATTCGAGGGCGCCTCCCTATTTAGTAGGCAAAATGGCGTCCGAGATTATAATAACGATTTTAAAAAGTCCCCTTCGACTTTTTTACGGTTTTTTTTTTGTCGAGATGGGGTTGCGTAAGTGGACGCGGGGTCCGAACGAAAATTTGACACTAGCACTTTCAATAGGGTGAAACTTTTGCATGTTGTGTCGGCCGCGGATTTCGCGATATTCGGGAGACGGCCGATCGATCGTGCGTGTCGCTTCAGGGTAGCTTTAAGCACGCCACTATATTTTATATTTATGACCGTGAAATTAACACGTATTAATAACAACGCAGATTCCTTTATTGCTTACACGACTAAACGGACCCGATGTTGAATGGCTACTGGAGCCTTTAGACATCAGTATCCGTTACCGCCAACCCCCTTGACATGCGAGTTCTCAATCTTAGTTATTTAGCAGTAGCCTTCAAACCCGAACGCATTTATTACTGATACGCGGCAGAAATAAGCAGGAAGGTGGAATACCCACCCGCGCGGACTCCGAAGTCGCCCAACCACCAAAGAAGTGGTTTGCTAATATGCGTCACTAATCTCACATAAGGAATTTTGAAGTGTTCAAAATACAACCATAGGTTGAGATTAGGAATTTGTTTCTCATCAATGCAATATCGCTATCGTGGTTCATAGTCTAATGGTTAATTAGTAATAATAACTGATTGGAAATTGCTAATAGTATATCTAGATGGCATTTAAGATTGCCAGTGATATTGAAATAGGCGATCCTCTTTTTTCTTTTTAAATTTTTCTACCTAAACTGATGGCCTTGAGAGGCTATTTCAGCGTAACTCTAACAAGTAGGTGAGCTCACGAGGCTCAAACCTGACGTTGTTGGCTAACACGAACCCTAGCAAGAGCAGTGCTTCGCAGAGTCAACCACCAGATCGGAAACGCGACTCACTGAGAAGATTTGTTGAGAAACTCAGTGAGCTGTATCGATGGGTTAATTTACTTGCGAAGCCCTTCGTCGCAAGCGACGGGTTTGACGAGACTGATGACTGGTCCTTGGGGTACCTAAAAGCACCGTTAGTGGATCGGGAGAATCCGAAATTAAGATTTTACAATGACGGTTGTAACATATGTATGCACTTTTTAAAAATTTCAGCAAATAAAGAGTAGATAAAGTCCAAATTTGTGAAAGCTGGAGATTTTTTGCGTTTTTTTGATCTCATCTACAGCCTTCCCTGCACTTTAAAAGCGAGCTCGACGAGGAGTCGCGTACGAAGGCTAGCGTATAATATATTATATACACGTATTCAATGAAAATATGTCAGAACGCGACGTTCTTTCTATGGAAAAATGGCGATAACGCACACCGATCAGTATGCAGGACCAAAGTTCGATTCCCGATCACGTTTCCGTGAAGATGTACTACGTTCCGCGTTCGTGCAACGCTATTATTATTATTATTATTGAATATAATTTATTTTTAATGACGCTTTCTCTAAATTATTTCGTTCGTAAATACTTTGTGTTGCCGTTCTATATAGCTATGGAGGTCGGTAGCGTATTGTGAATGTTAAATCGAAACTCACCTATGTTGCTTAGTTAGGTAATCAAATTACTACGATATAAAAATATGTATAAATGAGTGATCGTTGTGGCGAGGCTTGGGAGAGGCCTATGTCGAACGGTAGTCGTCTGTGGGCTGATAGAATAGAATAGAAAAAGATGCTGTTAAAATTTCCTTAGTATTGTTTATTTTGATTGGCGTTTGGTATTTTTTCAGAAGACGTTGTTAAAAGTTCGAGAATATTCTCTTCGGAATTTCTCAGTGGGTCGCGGTTCCGGTGGTAGATTCAGCGGATTTCTTGTGAGGGCCAGTGTTAGCAATGTCATTTAGGCTATAACTCACCCGCACCTCACGTTAATAAAACTATAGTGAACGAAAGAGATGAAAGATCGGCGTTGCTCTGAGTGGGAACGGTATGGCATGTACATTTTGGCCGTAGAAGTTTGATGAAAATGCGAAAATTCGGAATTATTTATCGGAACTTTATCCGCCCGTTATAAGAAAACCGTCAAACAGTGTTTGTTATTCATGTGATTTTATGAAATTTGTAAACAGTCGACGTCGCCCTAAACACGTAAGTTCGGATCCTTCCGATACATTAACGGTGCTTTTTGGTACCTCAAGCACCGCTCATCGTCCTCGCCTAACCCGTCGTTTGCGACGAAGGGCTCAACGAGTAAATTAACCCATAGACACAGCCCACTGAGTTTTTCGCCAGATCTTCTCAGTGGGTCGCGTTTCCGATCCGGTGGTAGATTCTGCGGAGCACTGCTCTTGCTAGGGCCAGTGTTAGCAACACTCCGGTTTGAGCCCCGTGAGCTCACCTACACACGTTAGGGTGAAGCTGAAATAGCCTCTAAGGCTATCAGCATAGGTAGGAAAAAAAAAAAACAATATGAATTTTCTTTGGTTACTTACGAGTCGTAGATATAATTAAAACTGCTATATCACAAGATATCATTAGTTTCTGCTTTGTGAAATGAAACTTAGTCTACAAATTTTTTTTTATTTAATACACCGTACTCGTCCATGACCACGTAATTGATAAATTATTTGAAATAATGTAGCGATAGTACAAACCGCATAATTAAATTATAAAAATAGTTTAAATAAATAATTTTGAATATGACTATTCAACAACGGCCTTATAAGTCTCCGATAACTCATTGATTCAAAGTTAACTGCATTTGACCATGATGTACAATACAATACGTATAAGATTTTTTAATTAAGCTCAAGAATTAAACAATGAACAAAGATATTAGAATAGATTCAGAACGCATTAATAATATTTAATAATTATTGTATAGTAGAGGGGACTAGTCTCGATTTGTATTTAAAGTTTCCGTAAAATTTGAGTTAACATCGACTTTGTCAATGATTATAGTAACTTTCTTTAGTCTGGTTAGCATTTAAGATGTTTCTGTAAGAATGCTAGAAGCAAAATGCTGCGGGGCATGATTGTATTTAAAATATCGATAATAACAGAAAATTATCTGCCCTGGATTATTTAATCAAGTATTTGAAATAAAAATAGATTTTCAAATATTTCTAGTATCGAATCTGATCTAGAATCACTTCTGGATTACGCACAATTTGGAGAGCCATTCGGCTAAAAACAGGTATTCTTATATTACATAGGCGTAAACGAAGAACAACTAGTCATATATAGGGACGATATAAAACAAATCACATGTCTATAAACATCAATTTATTATAACAATAAAAAAAGAAACGAACATTACAGAAGTCTATTCTAGTCGACATATCGCCACTTGAATCCATTGTGAAACTTCAATAACGCATGCGTAGCCCGCATATTAAAAACCGTGGCTCCATCTACGAGCGAAAACGGGAAACAATCGGCCCGTTCCATATTTGAAAAACAGTGTTTGAATATGGAACTATTTAAAATTTCGAATCCGTTGCGTTATCGCCGCGACGTGTTGGCGTTTTCCGATTGTTCTTTTTTTTTTTTTCGTTTAAATACGAAACGAGGACGCGCGTATTACAATATCCGTTTATTAGAGCTCACACTTGCCGGTCGGTGTCGGTTCACACAAGGGCCCGAATAACGTCGTATTGAATTATGGTCACTGCGCCGAATTTATTCGGATAATCATAAGATTAAAAAAATAAGTTCATTTTAAATAAACAATACATGTACATCAGAAACATTCGTCGTTCGGATACGGCAAATTTTGTCAACGAAAAATCGCGAATTCTTTTTTTTTCTTCCATCACTAAATATGGTATTCATAAAATCTCGTTTTCTTAGAACGCGATTAAGGGTCGCGCGCGAAGTGTACAATAATAAAATACGACCTGACCAACCGTGAACTTTGGAATGACGTATTTTGAAAACGAATTTGATTTTACGGGAAATTCAAAAGAGATCGTCTTTACTTACAACAGTTTCGTGAAAGAAAACAACTTATCCGTATGGATAGATCTATGGCAGACTCTTTTTTTAATTAGTCGGCAAAATAAACATTGGAGTCAATGTCACGAATTTCGTCGATATTTGGCGACTCGGATGTGCCCGTTTTCCGAAACCGACATAAATAATGTTAATACTTTACAAAAGGAGTTTTTCGTTGAATTCACAAAAAAAAAGCTGTTCTTGCGTCGAAAGCGAACCGAGGAAGTATAAAGATGTTCATAAATTATTCATTGCACTTTTGAGATTTTGTCACTCTCGAATAAAATGCGCGCGCGAATTTCAAATTTCGAAAGGATCGATTCGTTCCATTTTTAAACTTCCAGAATGGCGACCTACGTCCGGCGTTTTCCAAAGTGTGCCGCTATAACGAATAATTCTAAACTGACAGCGCTCCCACAATAGATACCTAATCTCTTCGCTCACAATTACATTATTAACGACAATTACATTTAAAAAAATAAAAATAAAAAAGAATCTCATGAATACAGACGTACAGACAATGAGCTTTAAATGCAAGTCACTTCATACGAATTATCTCGGCTTTGTTTCAAACACGGCCGGACAAAAACATCGTTTTCAATATCAATATGGTTTCTGAGTCGATACGCCGATTCGTAATTATACATATTCTATTATAATTACAAAACGTATACGAACCGGGTACTAATTAAACTTTCTGAAAGTCTTGTGTACTCATTTGTTGCGTTGAATTTAAATCAAGATGGCGATTGTCGGATGTTTTCAGCGATGAAACGATTTAAAGTTTAATGATATATATTTTTTTTATGCTTAGATTTGTGAACGACCTCACAGCCCACCTGGTGTTAAGTGGTTACTGGAGCCCATAGACATCTACAACGTAAATGCGCCACCCACCTTGAGAGATCAGTTCTAAATTCTCAAGTATAGTTACAACGGCTGCCCCACCCTTCAAACCGAAACGCATTACTGCATCACGGCAGGCAGGGTGGTTGTACCTACCCGTGCGGACTCGTGTCACCGCGATTCACACTTTGAGATCATGTGGATAGAAGAGTTATTTAGTTTGAATATTTTCTGTATTAATCTGTGATTTAAATATCGATTCTCGTAACAACGAAGCCACTACTATTGTACCGAAAGTGTGTTTACGAGAATGAAGTCTGCGTCAAGTTTTTTCGGGTTATTGGTATATATATTTTTTGTTTTACTGGTGACAAACAGTTTTGTCGCATGTGATGTCTTACCATTGACATTAAATAGCGAACAGTTTGAGAAGTCACGTCAGCTATTATCACATATTCTACCTTTATTGATAAGAGTATTCTTCTATCATACTAAAAACGCGAAATTTTCAAAAATAAATATAAAAATGTATGACTTTTTTTATTCAATCAAGTGTAATCCGTCGAACAGATTTAGATATCGTTTTCCTCTTAATAAAGTTACTTTTTACGGGAGCGAAGTCGCGGGCAGAAACTAGTTTTTTTTCTTTACCTTCCTATGCTGATAGCCTTGAGAGGCTATTTCAGCTTCGCCCTAACGTTTGTAGGTGAGCTCACGGGGCTCAAACCGCAGAGTTGCTAACACTGGCCCTAGCAAGAGCAGTGCTTCGCAGAATCTACCACCGGATCGTTTAGTAGCCGAATAAAAGTTTCGTGTAAATTAGGTACCTACTTCGATGCTTCTATTCCGAATACGAGGGCTCGTACCAAATCCACATACACGCGTACCTATGACGTAACTGAAATCGGTTCTGCGCTGCATACAACGTTCCAGAATTCACCGAAGTCCAGTTATAAGCTGCAGCGGCGTGTGGGAGCTGCGTGCATTAAGATAACAAGATTATATAGGGGCGAGTGCTTCAATTACATCCCTAAGCACGCTTACAATTTTAAAGCTAGTCGATTTCAAACAAGGGACAACGTTCTAGTGTTGTACTTGTCTATACTAATATTATAAAGAGATTACTGTTTGGAAGCTATACTATTCCCGAGTGACATAGGCTAGAAACTTTTTTGAGAAAAATTAGGGATCCTTACTAAAACTCCAATAATGTAACCCAAGGTGTAAAAAAAATACCTAAAATATTCTTTACATGGCGTGCCATGCGAAAAGTATTGATAATAGAATAAAATAATGTACTACGACTTTGTAGAACACCTTATTTATTACAAAAAGTGTCGCGACAGCATACTATGTCTAACTATTATAGTTATTTCAAAAAATATCGTTGAAATTTTTGTTAAAGACCCGAGCGGAGCCGGAGTGTGGCGCTAGTAATTCATATAGCTTTTTTTTAGCGTCTCATACGAACTTGAGATGAGAGTCTCGGTATGACAACTCTATTAGGTATTGAATCGGAAAGCATAATGTAATGCTAATAATATAGACAGATCGTAATTACGTCTATTAGAATTCGACATTCGTATCGCCGCTCAGCCTATATCGGTCATGAAGTAATCATTCAATTTCTAAGAAAATTTCTATATGATGTTATACATATGGTATGCTAATATATGGTCTAAAAGATTAAACACCCGGTATACTTGTAACAAACTACTATATTGACGTTCGAATCCCGCATGCGAGTACATATTTTTTTCCATAACCACCAAGCCCGCAAAAGTTATAATTAACACGATAGCTATACAATTGTGATATTAGCCTCAAGCCTCAAGGTACGGTCGCCTTCGCGGTGCGATGTCTGTATGCTCCGTTACCACTCAACAGCAGGTGGGCTGTCAACTTGTGCACTAGATGAGCCATTACGACTACCGCCCATCTAAATTGTTTGAAAAAAAAACCAAGACGTACACCAATGCTTTCTGTAGAATAACTATAGGAAACTATGTACCTTGGTATTTTTTTTTTAATTAAAAAGGTTTTAGTATCAATGTCATATGTCCACGATTGCTTCACAATTACTTTGTGAATTATTTAATTTTCAATAATAATAATATCTAATATTGAAATTTCGCACAATCGCCGGTATCTAGTTTGATTTCAAAAAAGGAACATGCATCTATATATATACAGTATAAACTATTGTCTTTTTGGATGTAATTACAACTCACTCGTTCTCGGAACGGTTCGTGACAAACCTCGTAAATCTTACAATCCATTTGCGTTTCGTTTTCTAAACATGCTTCAGATTGTACCTGGAACATTATACATACATATTATTATAATAGCACACAATTAATTTTGTAAATGAATTCGTTCACAAGCAAAATTTTCAAATTTAATCGAACTCATTTGTGATTACAACTATGTTCCGAATACGAATTCGAACCCAATTAGAACTATCGATCGACTTCCAAATTTAAAATCAGATAACCGCATCCGTATTGGACAGCACAAGAAAGGAACGAGCATGACGGCACAAATATTTTTGAAAATGGAATATTAAGTGAAGCTATTATACCGTCGAGTGATTATTATTAGGCTGGAAACGTGTTATTAAAAACTACATTTCGATTGTACAGGATGTTCGGAAACAATTATGCCGTCGTGCGTAGTCAGTAATGTTCGATATAATGTCGATTATAATAAGAAGTCCCCGTTTGCGTATTGAGGTCAAAGACTTATGTATGCTGGCTGCGTGTGATGCTATGCGTCAAGTGACCCCTTAATGTGACTTATTGGTTACTCATTTAAAGTGCAAGACTGGCGCAGACTACGATATCTTCGTTAGCCGCATCTTACGTTTGAGCATTTAGTTATTTAACCTTATAATTATTTTGCGGCTTTAACGACGTTAAATAAGTGATTTTGAAGATGTGTTATCAGAACTAGTCGTAAACGTCATTAATTAAAAAAAATCACCAAATGGACGTATTAAATCGATGCATAATGGATATGTAAGCTGCGGTGTGGGAACAATGTCATTGAGACGCTCTATAGAAAATCGCCTACGCATGTCGAAACAAAAACAGACCGCGGAGAGTTCCACAAAACATCATTAAATTCAATATTTCGTTTAAAAAGCACTCCACATATCAAAACCATTAATCACTAAAACTACCAACCTTCGAGGAGAACATCAGAATAAAATCGGCAATCGAAATAAAGCACTTAAACCGAAACGTCATTATCGCACAACATAAATAAAAACAACTGAAATCGAACGCAAAAATTGAATATCGAATTCGATTTAAAACAGAATACGATTTTTAAAAATACGAGCGCGGCCGAGCGCATTAATTAAAAATTCTCGGTAGAATATTCAAAAATAGAATTCGCATTCGAACGCTCCTTGTACGGACCCAAAGTTTGAATTTGGATGGAACAAAAGAAGGAGAGCGCGGGAGCAACCCTTTTAGCGCTGATAATCTGTTCTTTCGCCGTGTTGCATTTCGTTTTTTTATTGTTTTGTTGTCACTTTTTTGTCCGAACCAAGATTGTACACCACATACTTTACTTCGAAATAGAGTTTTTTAAGAACCGGCTCCGAGATTTATTTCTTTTTATTAACTTTAATAACGAGTCTCTACGTCCGTTTTATTGACGAATGGTCACGAGCAAAATGTTCTAATTTTAGAGGTCAGCATTAATTTGACATTTTGTAACGCGTTATTAATAAAAGCACTTTTACTAGACTATTACGAAATGCATCGTGAGCATGAGCACTGAAAAAAAAATGTAATTGAATTTCGAATGAATAATGGGATCACGAGTGTAGAGACTGGTTTCACATTCAAATTGCTTCGAAATATAAAATTTTAAAAATAGAACGCAATCCTTCCGCCCTCGGTCGGGCGGTTAGTGCTTTACATGAAATATTATTTTATGGAATCAACATCTGCGGCCGTGCGCGTGTGTGAGTGCGTATTATCCCGTACGAGTGCCGGCGAGGGGTTTATGTACACAAGTGAAATTACTTAAAAGTAACATGCTTCAAGTGGATGGGAACGTTTTCAGGACTACTTTCTTTTCATGTTCCAATTTTAGAATCACATGTTTAATTTTTATTGGTGTACAATATTAAGAGCCACCTCATAAATTTTTAAATATTTATATTATGTATATTAATGACTGAGCCGTACCGATGTCTAAATTGAAAGCTCGACGAAAATGTATCAACTAAAATATAACTTGTATTTCGCTGGACGGGATCTGAATTTATAGTTTTTTTTATGAGGATAGTTCACTCTTGCATAATGAAATTCATTTTACAATCCATCCAAATCGTCAAATCACTCGTGGCGGCCTCTTTTTTTAAAACTGGAACTAAAAGTGAAACCCTTCTATTTTTTAAATTGCTTTCGTCATGGCGCTCCCTTTGCCAGTAACACAATGCAACAACGAAGCCCCGTGGAATTTACTGTTTCTGTATAATTTATTATAAAGTTTTTTTTATTTTTTATTTAGTAATTTTTGTTCAATTCTCTTCGTTTTATGAATGTGTAAATTTGAATTAATACTTCTCGTTTTGGGCGTTTCAGATACGTTTTTGCTAATATTAATATTCCGTGACTTCAAAATGTAATCACAAATCTCGCCAAGTAATGGTCTACACGCGCTAACGACTAGAGATCCATCAGAACGAACGTTATTATTCTGAGATCCGCTCAGCTGTGTTAGTTTTAGGATTACGTTTTTTTTTTGTGACTACCCTCCATTTTAAATTTAACTCTTTTGACTATTTTAATATTTTTGGAACATTTTCGGCTTGGGGCGAGGGTTGCGTAGTTATGTGGGTGTTTTTAAAGTAAAGGGTGTACAATATTTTTAGTTTAAGTTCTTCGTATTGTATGCGGGCGACGTACGTTGGAATTAATTTTTTGAATTGATTGAATCGCATCGTGATATTGAAAGGGCCCTTTTTAGTTGCTGGAGAGAGAGGAAAAAAGGGTTTAGCGTATATATTTGATTCTGGGTGGAGCAGCTGAATTTTACTAGCGTTATTAAAATAATTCGACATTTTTATTTTTTATAGTCGTAATATTACTTTCAAGCAATTAAAGTGGTAATATTACTTTAGAACAATTGAAAATCTGCTACGAGGAAACCAAATGTTGGTAGTTTCGAAATTCGAAATATTAAATTATACAGCCCGTCTTACTTCAAACATCAGTAATCTCAAACACAATGGGACCGTTCGAAAATCAAAATTTAAACGACAAGTAATAAACAATTAAGCGAAATGACTTGTCGACATTCGATATTCGAATTTCAATAAAAGGAAGAAAATAAACATAATAATAACCTACACAATTAAATTCCAATAAAAAGTGACCGAAAAAAGGAAGAGTTCGGTTTCGTCGGAGAAAAAAAAAACGAAAGAATAGGGTTAACGTCCTTGCTTGCGTAGGGATGTGTAACGTTCGGGAACTTGTGTAACATATCGACAATTTTGTCGTCCATTGAACGATCCTTCAGCATACCCGATCCTGTAGACCGAATGGTAAACGGTCGATGTCGCCCTAAACACGTCATTTCGGATCCTTCCGATCCACTAACGGTGCTTTTAGGTATCTCAAGCACCGGTCACCATCCTCAACAAACTCGTCGCTTGCGACCAAGGGCTCGACGAGTAAATTAACCCATAAATGTATCTATGAAACTCGCTGGATCTTCTCAGTGGGTCGCGTTTCCGAGCCGGTGGTAGATTCTGCGGAGCACTGCTCTTGCTATGGCCAGTGTTAACAACACCTCCAGTTTGAGCCTCGAGAGCTCACCTACACACTAGGGTAACGCTGATATAGCCTTTCTTTCTTTTTATCAGCATAGAAAAAAAAGATCCTTCAGTGAATCTGGCAGCTCAGTTAAGTATTTAGTCGATACGAAACGACATTAGCAAAAGGGTTGCCGCTGCTAAAAGGACGTTTTATTAAAGCTTTAAGTTAATGACATACAGATATTATATACATAAGGAACTAAAACTATTATTGGCGTGGACCGCCAGCTACATACATAAATACTACAATCTAATTCCATTTGAATAACGTTAACGATAACAACAATGAATACTGGTCACAATTTGACGAACCATTTATTAAACTCACGTAAAATTTAATTAACTCTTATGCATAGCTAATATTGCCACATCTACTTTGGACTGCGCTCCTTTAGTAAGTTCTTGTATCGCCAATTAAAGCACATTTTTGTATGTATATATATATACACATATATATAGCTTATGTTGAATTAAAAAATTTATACATTTTTCGAATTACATACGAATAATTCGTAACTATTTCGTATTTATGTTACTACTAATATCAACAGACAACAATATGTATTTGTTTGATGGTTGTTTCCAAGCAACTTCGACTCCATTTTGCCATGATTTATAAGTTTTAATATTCCTAAACAAAATTACAGTTTGATTTTAAATAAATATTAGCAAGCAATGTATAAGTAACAATAATATAATATAATGCTGAGCATCACAGGAAGTTCACTCAAACACATATTGGGTACGGCACTGTGATTATTATTACGATGAATTGAATGAAACAAAAAAAAATGTTTGTTGATTTTTAAGTATGTATTTCTTAAACTAGACTAATCTATCTTAAGATAAATATTTAATTGAAGAGACCCAGCATCTAAAATATAAATTTAAATACTTCGGAAATTGTTTTTTTTTTTGTTTTATAGGGCGGATGAGCTCTCGGCCCAGCCGTTGTTAAGTGATTACCGGAGCCCATAGACATCAACAACGTAAATGCCGCCCACCCATGAATTCTAAGTTTTAGTTATACAATACGTCAGCAGCCCCACCCTCCAAGAAATAGGCAGGGTGGTGGTCATTTTTAACGTTTTAACTTTTACGCTATCGAGGACGTTAAAAAACTCGCACTAAGCACACAGGACGAAATCACTTGATAACACGATCTCTTACAAGTTGGGCCGCGGTATCTACCTACCTTCATTGCATGACTAACAACTTTTTTTATTAGATTAGAACGCCCATCGGTCTTTTGAGCCACGCATCATAGATCTCTACAGATGTTATATTACAATGTACGTAATTGATAAAAAACTGTCTTCCTACATCCGAGCCATACACAAAATCGCTAAAGAATAATCCGGTTAATTGAAGACAGTCGGATGAGCGAGTTAACAATCATACCAATACTGACTTGTAAATTTTAACGGATGATATTTTGTAGTTAACCTAAGGTTTCATTATGAGTATGTTTATGTTTACGGCTGCGCTCGTTAACGGCACGTCTCGTGTTAACATTAACAGATACATTACTGTTTACTGCGAAATGAATACGATTGAAAGTGAATAGTCGAATGTTAGTTCATTAGACTGCGGTAATGTTTCGCTTTAGTGCTCGTTTACAATTCATTTAATTAATTCTCTATCTCCGATCCTCAAGAATTTAATGCTAATTTAAATTATTTAGCGATAGTTCTCAGGAATATTTATATTGTTTTCTTTTAATAAAAGGCTCATATCTTTTAATCAGAGCATTAGGAAGAATAGGATCGAATCCTTTGCTTGTAAAAAATATATTTTCGCAATGCTTTTTAGCTATTTTGTTTTGTTCATTCTTAGACATTTTAGACATTTGTTCATTTCTTAGACATTTGTTCATTCTTAGACTTATTTGCCTAAAATAAAGTTTAAAAAAACCAGAATATTCTATAATTACTATGCACAACATCGAAAATCGAATTCCGCTTCTTAATTTGAATACAACAACAATATTTCAATAAATTCGCATTTCAAAAAAACGAAATAGGTAATAATACAAAAACGCTTCGGTACATGACGTAAATTGCGTTCTGCAATCGAACACTTAGAACGGAATTCATAGCTATGACTTAAAATGTCTAAATCGTGGCTCCCTTTCGCACTCACGCATATTAATTACATCACGAAAAAGACGGCTTATACACAAGAAAGTCAGAGCTATGACCTCTGAGGGCTGGTTATTCGCGTCTATACGTTTTGTTGTTCTAAATGTAACGATACGCATTTTGTTTGATCTTCGAAGTGAAGCGATTCGAATTTTGAATATTTGAATTGACTTTATCAGTGGAAATAGTGGTGAACTTTACGTTTCCACAATGCTTAGGGAAAATTAAAACCAAATTACTTATTTTTTAGTGGAAGTTTAAGCGTTACTTACGTTTAAGCGACATTTTTGAAAACTATTTAAAGTGTAAAATTTGGGAAGTTTGGAAAATTTTGGCTATTTGAAAATAATGAATAAGCTCAATTAAAGCTTAATTAAAACATCGAATTGTTGATACTAAACTATAGGTATATATAAATGAATTGCTGTTCGTTAGTTTCGCTAAAACCCGAGAACGGCTGAACCAATTTGGCCAATTTTGGTCTTGAATTATTTGTGGAAGTCCAGAGAAGGTCTAAAAAGTTGATAAATATGAAAATGCTCGGAATTAAATAAAAATAACAATTTTGTTTTTCCTTTGATGTGTCCCCCGTCGGACAAAAGTATACAAAAGTTTAGGTCTTTTATTTATCGATTGAGGCACTACGAAGTCTGCCGGGTCATCTAGTACAAAATAAAACGGATCTTTAAATTACAAAGATAAATGTCGCTTATAACAAATAGCCTTTCACCTTTCAATGTGTGTACTAGGTACTAAGAACATTAACATCAATATTGATGTTTCCATGATTGATGATTTTAATGTGACGAATCCTTCAAGCTCCGAGGAGGACGCGACCGAACAAGACATAAATAAATCATCTCAATTGTAGAAACACGCAGACGAATAAATCAAAACGATATTTCGTCGGCCCGAAGTAGACTATAATATTAATTAGCCCGAGCACAGAATACGTCGCGTATTTCATTTTAATCGGCGTTTCTAGTTTTCGCACAACGCGCGGGAATGCGCATACGCACCTGCCCGCCACTCCGTTACGAGCGGCTGACTTAAATAGAGCTCCGAAAACAACTGCACGGCGACACGAGGACAGCTCATAGGACAGTGGACATTATTCAACGACCAATTTAGTTGGAGATGCAAAAAGTACTGTAGCGCTTCGAGCACAGAGTTCATTTGATAGTGGACATTGCACGCACTTTGTATGCGTAACGCGTTGTTACGGAGTTATTGTGATATATTTCCTAATGTTGGTATGAAATTTATAATTGTATTTGCAGACGCATTCTAATGTAGCTTTGTGACGTAGGTATATTGGAATTATATTTTTTGGCGTTTTTGGTGCAAATAATTATGGCGCATAAATACCATAACGCGAATATAGAGGCTTTGGATCTATGACCACCCTTTCAGGCCTTCAAACTTGCGGCAAGAGAGAGAGAGAGAGACAGATTTTTTTTTTTTCACAAAATGATTTAATGGTCATCTACCAACATAATTATGTAAACTAAGTAACCTAAGTTTATGATGAAATGGATTTGAATATTTATATTTCTAACAGTAAAAGACGGACCAATGAAATGCAAAATAATTTTACTGTTTTCGTTCAAATTAAACACGATTGATTGTCAACTGTCTCAAAACTAAAAAAGCGCAAGTTAAAAATTATTTTTTAAATGATATTTCGCATCCCAATTAAAACACCTATATTAAAATTCTCTAAAAGATTATTCTTATAAATTATTATTCTTACTTGCAGTTAATGTATATTTGTTTCTGTTATATTTAATAATGTCCTATGCGTCAACGATAGTGATCAGGAAACAATGTACCTAAAGGCATTTTTCGTAAACCCGTAAAATACTTCGACAATTATAAAACATATATACGAAAGAACGGAATTACATTTGTTTCGTTCTATACAAATAGTTTTGTCTCGTTCTCCAGCCGCACGCGCCGCTATTGTGTCTGCTTCGTTCTCTGTCTCTTTCTAACGCCATAGCTCCGTCGCTTTCTGCCGCGCGTCAATGCAGTTTATTGTCGACGCTAATGGCTCTTATTACAAATGTAAATTTTCAGCGCGCGATCGCGTTGGTCGGTATTTTTATGTTCGATTTGTCTATGGTCTTAAACTGCAATAGATATATAGCTATTAAAAATAAAAACTTTATTCGTGTAGATTTTCTACCTAAGTGCATTAAACATAGGTGGGTGTGGTATAGGGGAATAAATTTTAAAAGAGATATCATGTATAACTGTCGTATATTACAACTCGAACGCTAATTGCCTTTCTGACCCAATAACTCATTTAAATCAAATGATTAATTAATCTAAGAACAAAGGGACCGTGGCCAAAGCAAGTTAGACCGAAATAAAATAGGCGACAGTTACCGCTCGTCCGACGCACTGACGGACAGACTTACCTATTAATCGCATATCAGGGCACTTTATTTATAAAACACATCCAAATTTAATTGGCATATCGGTGCGTGGTTAATTAGTTCGAAAACGATGCGTGCTGAAGCAAAACAAGGGTCTTCATAAGCTGGACGCTTTCACAACGGTTTCCCAACTGAATACCGTTCGCAAAAGATCTCACACGGCTGCCAATTTTCAGAAAGACAGAGCTAAAATAATTGCTGCAAACGCGCCCTATTTCGGGCCGCTGCACTATAGTTTAGATAGATTTAAATCTAGAACATTATTATCCGAGGACTGTTTGTTTTATTCATCGAACGTTGTTAGGAGGCGAACGAACGGGAATTTTCCAATTTTGAATACGTACCTACTAAATGAAAATGAAAAATTCGAAATTCAATTATGTTCGGAAATAGTTCTGAATTTAAAATTTGTATTGATATCAGACAGTTTTTTTTAATTCACTGTTTTCTTTTAAGAATCGATTTCAAATGAAAAAGGAGGTTTTCAATTTGAAGGGTCAAACTTTTTTTTTAAAGTTCACATAATTCAGTACATGATAAATCGGTACGTATAGGTACGACCGAACGAAAGTTTCGTGTACGCTATACATACAGCTGCACATAACTCCAGCTTATTGTTAGCTTTAAGCCCGAGCTATTAAGTTTCCTTGGAACCACTCATAACATTACCGAGAACTGTTTTATTTATATTCAGATAATTTTAATGAACGTCTGTACGCTATATGACACCTCAGCTGATAAACCAGATACCAAGTTTATTACTAATCATAATATTATGGTTTCGATTTCTCGGTAGCATTTCACCTTTTTGCGAACTTACGTAGGCACGTTTTGTCATGAGAAAAATAAATGATACGTATAAATAAATAAATAACTGTAAACAAATCACGCACGGTCGTCCGGCCCCAAAGCCCAAATTAGGATTCCCCGTGCTATGGGTACCAGAGACTGACAAACATACTTATATATATTTGAATAACGTAAGACGAGGAGCAAATAAACAAGTTCATGACACGAATATTTGCCCGATGTGGGTATCGAACCCACGACCCTCGGCGCAACTGTCAGGAGCGCTAAGTACTGCACTACCGAGTCAGTATGGGCGAACAGTTACAGGGATACATTCGCACCGCATAGCTGCTTCACCACAGAAAAGTATGGGTTGGCTTTTTTTAACCCATACAGGTAGCCTTGAGAGGCTATATCAGCGTTAATCTAGCGTGTCGGTGAGCTCACGGGGCTCAAATCGGAGGTGTTGCTAACATTGGCCCTGGCAAGAGCAGTGCTTCGCAGAATCTAACACCGGATCGGAAACGCGACCCACTGAGAAGATTCGACGAGAAACCAATGGGCTGTGTCTGAGGGTTAATTTACTCGTCGAGCCCTTCGTCGCAAGCGACTGGTTCGACGAGAACGGCGACCGGTGCTTGAGTTACCTAAAAGCACCGTTAGTGGATCGGGAGGATCCGAAATGACGTGCTTAGGGCGACGGTGACTGTTTACTAGTTGTTCGTTAAAAATACGTCCCAACTATACGATTAGGACGTATACATATTATAGTACTAAAGCCATCAAACTTATTTCGTGAACTGATGCTATATACTCAGTAGTGACGTTACGTAGAATGTTATCTCGCATAATCTTAGCAAATACATGGAAAAAGTAAGAAACTACTGAATTAGCTATAACAAAATTAAACTGCAACACGGTAGGTAATGGCAATACGAATCGCACGTCCAATGGCAATACGGATTCATCAGATCCAATAACCCTTGCATTAGACGCCTTCAGCTCTAACACTAGGAGCAGGCTTAGGGACTCCAGTAAGCGTATTCGTCGAACTTGACAAAGAGTTCGACGTGCAACCTAACCCATGCATCAGCTCGCTGAGTTTCTCGCCGGATCATCTCAGCGGGTCGCGATTCCGATCCGGTAGTAGATTCATTCGCGAAGCAGCTACTCTTCAGCTGTTAGGTCTCCTTTAGAAGCACTCGACAGCTTTAAACAAATCCAATCCATACTGGCTGAGCCTTTGCTCGACCACGTGGCCTGGAGAAAAAAAAAAACGAATCGATGCGAGTACTCATCCAATCGAGTAATAATTACGTTACAAACGTCTCGCAATGACATTCTAGATGGATACCTGAATGTTGGCAGTATTGTTAATAATCATTGGCAACGTTACAATCTAAGGAATTTTATTTCCACTTGTTTGTTCGTTTCCGCCCGTCGCACCTCGCCCGTCACATTTTTTCAATGTCCTCAAAATAGATTATTATTAATATTTAATTAGACGAATGAATGTTATTGTTTCTTCAATGTCGTATTTGTGTTTTTAAAATAACAATTATACCTGCATACAAAACAAAAAATATAAATAAAACAAATTGGATAACACTTTTAATTGCAATTTGTAGATTATCCATCAATAATTTATTTGAAAGAAAAAAATCTTCTTACGTAATATTATTGTGATGTATTCAAAAAAAAAACAACGACAATACATTATCAACGGATACATGATCAACGACCTCGCGTGCATCCAGTGTAATGTAAACCATTAAAATCGAACCCACATAAATCACCGAAAAACCCGTATCGAAATGTGCGAGTCTGGCGCGACTCGCCCATCCGTCCGCGTTCATATTTACAGCAATAACCGCCCAAGCAACAATTACATTTGCACACAATAAACGTTCGATAAAGAAAGCAAAATGAAGCGCTTTTCTAAATTCGAACTCGGAGCGGCCACGTTCGAAACACGAAAACGAATTGTCCAAGAGCGAGCTGGTTGGTGTACGCCAAAATGTCAACCGGTGACAAACAATTAGGAATGCGTTCTATTCGAAATTCAAACGGGCATTCGCATTTCGTTTATGAAAATTATAACAAACAATTTTGTTACGTACATTCGTGACGGTTTACGTAACAACGATTTTTTTTTTATTGCCTTTGTAGGCAGACGAGCGTACGGCCCACCTGATGGTAAGTGGTTACCGTCGCCCATGGACTTCAGCAATGCCAGGAGCAGAGCCAAGCCGCTGCCTACTGCTTAATACTCTCCACAAGCCTCGTTTGAAGAAGGACATGTCATAGCGTTCGGGAAACACCGTCGAGGGGAGCTCATTCCATAGCCGGATGGTACGTGGCAAAAAAGACCTCTGGAAACGCACTGTGGATGACCGCAGTGGCTCCAGGTAGTATGGATGAACTCTACTCCGGTGGCGGGCGGTGCGATGGTAAAAACAAGACGTTGGTATCATCTCGAACAATTCCTCAGAGCACTCCCCATGGAACATGCGGTACAAAATACAGAGGGACCCGAAGTCCCTCCGCAGACCCAAGCAGTTTACCAAATAATTTTTGTTACGTTTAAATTTTTACCAAACAATTCAAACATCCGAACGGCGTTCATACGAAGCAAACTTAAACAGCAAACTAGAATAAATTTTTTTAAACTATAATTCACGAAACCTCATCGACTAGACTAGAAATACGTCGTGTCAAACATGATCGTATTAATTTAATTTATTTATAGACGTTAGAATTTATCCACTGACGTATTTATATTCGTTCTAAATGTCACGGGAACAATGGATGGTCGGAGCGCGTTTGACGAGTAATCCTCGTTGAAGGAAGGCGGAAAGTTTGTTATGTAATGCACACGTCAGATTATGTTCTCTGATATGTTCGCTTGTGTCGTGCGGGGCGGGTCGTGAATTAGGCACAGCCGATGTCCGGTTTCAGTAAAATTTTATATTGTGTAACCGGTCAGCCGGCAAGTTGTACAGATTAAGCTAGATCTTCAAAGCGGACGCCATAATTGGAAATATCGAAGGCGACCTCAACATGTCTCAATCTATTAATTCGGTAGGTTCGTCTGTCGTGTATGCGTTTGTAAATAACTAATCTGATTGTGATGTTGTTACATTTGTCGTTAGAACCTATTTCAAAGTTTCTGTCATAGTATCCTCAAAGCACTGTAGGCGTGTAGCTTCAACAAATTGGTGTTTTCATACAATTTCGCGTAAATCACAGCAGTACGTCACCAGGCTTAATAGATTATGGGATCATGGGTAAAATTAATCTCATACTAGATCTATATACATATAAGAAAATATTAAAATCGATTTCTCTTTGTTGGTAGCACCGCAACAACGAAAAAAAAAAAAACGAGCCGGCGATGAGAGGAATTTTAATAAAAATCGTGATCGAGTTTCTAAAACATCAAATTATAAACGTCGTTAATAGTCCGCGAACCGCAGCGGAACAAGAAAATAATTAATACCAGTTTCGGAGCGAGAAACGAAAAACATTTAAAAACGGACGTAACAATAAAACAATACGACGGACGCTCGCAAAACGAAATAAGCACACAGAAAAATATGAATTCCGATCGGAACACTCGCAAAACAAAAGATGGCGGATTTTTAAATGAAATGAAATAAAATATAAATTCCTTTTCCAAGCGTGAATTCTTACATTTTTAATTCGGCACCGCGGAATGGTTCTAAAAACGTTCAGGTTCGAAATTCAAAAGCGTTCGAGAACGTTCCGGGAGTGGGCCCGGCTGACGAATATTCATTTTTATTGAAAATCGATTCCCGCCGAATGCCTATGAATTTTTATTTACACAAATTCTTGTCGGTTTTATGAATTAACTAGTACTGTTTGATGATTGGTGGAATCGTAAATAAACAAAATCGTATTTCGTGCACGAGAGATAAACATTTTTATCGCTTAGTTTTTAAATTATGCGCACGAAAGTATTCCTGAATAGACGCCCTCCATTTCAATAAAGAAATTATTTTCATAAAGTTCTATTACAGAACTTAAGTTTACCTTCAAAACTAAGTTTTTATTAAAGGCCTTTATATCTAATTCAAAACAGAGATACCTTCGCTAATTGTTCTCGTATCGTATGTGAATATTAGTTTAGTTAGACATAGTCAATGTTCACTGACCGCGTACATCGGCAATGCCGTAACTATGGTTAAGTTATTGTCTACGAAATGTTACACTAAGAATTTCCCCCGCAGAATACGTTAACTTATCCCAATTGTTGAGGTATATGTCTATGGGCTCCAGTAACCACTTAACACTGGGTGGGCTGTGAGCTTGTCCAACCATCTAAGAATATTTTTTTTAAAAAGGCCAGGTTTTCAGACCAGGACCGCGTTTCCGGTTCTGCTTGTAGCGTCTCCTAGCGCACATTAAGATGCTCTTTCACCACGTGATCAAATAAATATTCCAAATCGAATAGTAAGACAACAAAAATGTGTTTACATTATAATCGAACGTTCATGCGTGGAGCGCACAAAACACCACATGTCTTTCAAGGAACGCTGACCGAGACGCTGACGAGATGACGCGAGCCACGGACCAATATCCATTATTAACGTTTATTTGTTTACATTCGAACGAGTTCATTTTGTTGAACGACTCCCTTTTATAAAAATATTTAGTTGTTTATAGCTTCGATATTAACAATTTACTGGCAGGTTTTGGTCGACTTTGGGGGTTTTGGGATCCGGCTGTAGATGAATTCGCGAAGCAGCTGTAGTGACTCTGCCCCTGATATTGCTGACGTCTATAGGCGCCGGTAACTATTCACCACCAGGCCATAAGCTTGTCTGCCTACAAGGCTGTTTTTGTGACGAAGACGATTGAGCAACTGTTGACAACCCTTCTCGCTGAGCCGCTGAGTTCACCCGTCCTAACGAAACTGGAAATCACGAGGCACTACCCTACCCTTCCATCGCTGATAGGGAAACTGTAGAATCTGCTCTCCTATCTATTCCTACTGTAAAACATCCAGGCTCTTCATTCGAACGATACATACGTCAAATTCAACAGAACTGAGCGAGACTTCGGGCTGCGTTAATAAAATCTAAAATACTGCCATTATACATCGCAGTATTATTTTTTATTTTCAAACAAACATAATTTTTATTTTATTTATTTTATCGATTGTAAACGCAAACGTGTCCGGTGCAAAAGGAACAATTAAAAAAGTAGTAAACTCAAGAAACGAAAATACGTAATTGTATTAAATCACAATTACTATACGTCAACCAATGCGTCAGTCCCACAAGGATTTGACATTAAAACTAGACCTTCCACAATACGCCTTCGCAGAGCACTGGAGTTTTTTGGACACATTTCTCATAAAGGTCACAATCTCGAACAGCTGATTGTGACAGGTAAAATAGAGGGCAAGCGCCCCAGAGGAAGCAGTTTCACGAGATAGACCAAATTCAATCTTTTCTGAATATTAAGTTCTGCGATGCCCTTTATGAAGCCTAGGGTCGCAGCAGATGGAGGGAATTCGTACGTGAGAGAATGATGGAGTTGGAGAGTCACGACCCTCCGTAATGAGGAAAGCAACGCAGAAGAGGATACTTTAATCATCTTTAGTCCTAATAAATATTAGGCAATAAACATAATTTCCGTCATTCCCAGAACTGAATCCATTGCATAATTAGATTTTTAATACATCTGTAATCTGCCTTACAAACTTCATCTAATTTTTACGCCAAAATAAATAAAATGTCTCAATATTTGTCAAATTAATTATAGACGAAACAAAATCGAAGCAAATTATAATGAATAATGTTCCGAGCCTTTTGAAACTTTGAACGAGTATCGATGGATTATATTCCGATTACAGTGATGTATTAATAGAGATTCCCTCGTTTATTTCCAAACATCGATATAACTTAGGCCAATGTTGTATTTGTATCGATAATTTAAAGATCGAACGGGATTATCGGGATACGATCAAGTGGATTTTTATGACTGTACGTATGAGCTATGGTAGCGGCTTTGAACACAGCGGTGCTATTAATGATGACCGTAAAATGTTGACAGACCGCGAACATTTCTGAGCACCTCCCGTCTGTAATATGATGACTCAGAATAACTGAACTTAAATAATAGTCATTATATAAATATTATGGTCAAAGTGCGCGTTAAGTACTCTTGAAAAAATCTTGTAACCCAAACGTGCGACGATTTATCGTGTTGGAACTCAAGATCGGTATCGGATCGTTAGACGACTGAATCGCTAGTAGTCAATAGATAGAATACTCGTACGGTATTTGTGAGTTAAAAACAGTTAGCTACATGTTTTTTTTTATTGCCCTTGTAGGCAGACGAGCATACGGCCCACCTGATGGTGAGTGGTTACCGTTGCTTATGGACTTCAGCAATGCCAGGGACAGAGCTAAACCACTGCCTACCGCTTAATACTCTCCAAAAGCCTCGTTTGGGAAGTCCAGAATAGGGCAAAGTTAACGAAAAAGGTTAATAAAGTCGATCTAAGCATTAGAATTAAACCTTAAGATGTTCTTTTTTTTTAAAAGAAATTCATCCTTGGCTTTGCTATCGGTTTTTACGTTTCAAATATAATAAAGTATGTTAACGTCGAAACTCATGATTTATTATAATCGATATTTTCCGTGTGTAATTCATTTATTTCACATCACTATAATACGCGGAGCACTCAAAATATCTATTTTTAAGCCTAATTCTGTACAGTCGGGAGGTAAATGTAAAAAACTGAGTCGGAACACGGTTATGAAGAAAATGATTGATTTTATTGCTACCAGTAACTGTATCGATGTTTTAAAATACACGCTGGATGGATTTGTTGTTGCTTTTGTATGTTTCCCAGCCTGTTGTCTGGACAAGGTTCCGGCTTAATTAAATCATTCCTTGTTTAAAAATTGATGTTTTGAAATTATTTCTCTTTTAGGTTTACGTAATAATAATTGTAATAGGTAGTATTTGTTGAATACATATTTAGAAGTTAAAAAAAGAACTTTTTTTAATAATTGATGGAGCAGGTGACGAAATAAAAAATTCCATAATTCGTTTTTGTCTAAGATTCTGATAAATCGTAGATGAAAATAAACAAGAACAAAAAAAATTTAACAACTCAATGGATAGTTCGAAATTCGAATAACCCCGATGACGTTCCAGTGAAGCGTGAACTTGTAACTTTTTTTAACTTATTAGTAGGCAACGGGCTCGTCAAGCGAGACCATAGAGTCGCCGTAAAGCCCATGTTTAGCGCCACAATGGCGGGCGTGGTCCTCGAGCTAGCAGCGAATAATTACAGCCCCCTCCCCCCTCCAACCCTCCTCGTGTCATTGGGCATTGTCTTAACATCTCAAAGATGTGACCTCTCACTTACATACATGGTGTTAATGCGATAATTTCGCGAGGAAATTGACTCTCTTTTACTCGACTGAATTGTCACGTCTTATCTATCCATGCACAGTTATTTTTAGAAAGTTTTGAATGTTTTTTTTTTGTTTTATGATTTACACCTAAAAGTCGATCTTGACATAAATGTTTATCTTCCTCATAATTGATTGTCTACAACAATAGAATACTAATATTGATCAAGACATACATTTCCACGTTAACATATTCCGTCTAGTTTTCGATATTAGCATAAGCCCATTATAAATCGTATGGTTTTTATCTATGAGGTATGCGTTCGTTAAAGAATGTGATGGCCACCCCGCTTGCCTTATTGCGAATACGTGAAGCCGGCGCGTGCCGACCCCTCGCATACACAATACAACAACTTACGTAACCCGCAACGCGGACAGAATTACACAAATGCGATTTCTCTATCGCACCTTTCATACTCCAATGACAATACAATGCCTAGACAAATTTATTGGTTAATAAAAAAAACGTCTGGACGTAAAAGCGTGTGTTCTAAATTTCAATATTTCCGACGTCACTCGGTAAAGTAAAAAAAAAATCAAACGGAATTCTTATCTCGAACTCATCGTTCTAAATTCAAAATATAAGTGAAGCAATTGAAAAACGAAACGCACTAAGTTCATATTTCGAACGCGTTCCAAATTCGAATGTATTCAAATATTGAACGGCTCGAGATGGATTATGACGAGCGGCGTTGTGCGCGGAACCGACCGCTTCATCTTGATATGCTACAAATCAATTTTTTTTCTACACTTTTAATAGAATTTATTCAAACGTTAGTCACACGCGTGTTTAGAATTGCAAATAGTATTATTAATCATTAGCCATTTGATTCTATATTTTCTGAAACCGTGAAACCACAGCGTACCAAACTCAGAACATTCAATCAACCGAAAATTTGAATAAAATATTACTGGAATTTTAGAAATCACGATCTTAGACATGACTAGCTCGTTTCGGCGCTGCGATATGATCCCATTGATTGATGGGTGACCACGCTGCGTGTGGACTTGGAGCGTCCAATTTAATTTGATATGTTATTTTCTATATTATACAGTATTAGGGGCTCACAATATTTTGGTCGTGTTAAACCAGTGTGTTGACCCCAAACGGTGGAATGGACTAGTACGTTCAATGTTTTGTACTTAATTAAAAATGTATAAAGAATTTATTGCGTGTCAAGTATACGCCCCCGTGTTTGTAGAGCAGAATTCTTTTAATTGCCTCCAATTGGATTTCATAAAGGACAATCCGGCCGTGAGGGAGTGCTTATGAATAGTCGAAAGTTTTTACTTTTGACACTGACATTCGTCTAATTTCTTGTTAGCCTCAGATTCTTAATGGCGTTAACTCGACTACGTTTTACTGACTCGTATCCCCGAATCAAAAATATTAGTTGAGCGATGACTAAAATTAGCGGCAGTGATCGAAACGACACAGTTGTAACTTTAAAATAACAAACTTATACAGACACGGAAACGGATATAATTATAACACAGAGACAAATAGAAAAACAATTTCGAGAGCAGCCGTGAAATCGACTGTTTTAATTAACTGGATCCTAGTTTTTATTATTGATGTATAATTGGTATATCGGATACGTAACGAAACCAGTGAGCCGTTCATTGGAACGCATCAGTCATAACGAATCATTCACATTCTATTTTGAAAACAGAAATTTGAATATGAACCAAACGAAAGCAACATTTGAAAATGGAATGCTCCCTGTGTTTGTAATTCGTCCGTTTGAAAATGGAACGTCTTGTTCTTATTATGAATGCGTTAAGGATGCGCAAGAGCATTCGTCTGACGGTTTAGTAACTGATGCATTAATGTTTCGAATGTTTTTTTTTTTTGTTCGACGCCCGGAGATTGGTCATTACACATCTGAATATGTGCTCTCCAAAAAAGTAGCCTCACGATTCGGTAAAAAGTCGAAACGAGTCTTGTGATGTAAGTAGATAGCAAACGTGCTCTTTATATTATTAGAATTTGAAGTTTCCGGATTGATTTGAAAGTTTAACGGGGCGAGACTATTTGCTACCTGCCGCGGTCGGTAAATTGATCTCATAGAAACTTCTATAGTCTCTCTTTGTAAGCTCGTTAAGTAAATTGATTTTTCTTTTATAAATAAATTGAGTTCTTGGATTAAATTGGAATGTATTTTTGTACCTATCATGTTATTTGCTCTGAGCTAATGCTTAGCAAGCGTTCTCTGATACTATTTACTGCATATATTTAATTAAATTGAAACAAAAACGATTAAAATAAAAATCAATCAATGAACGACAACCAAAACATTATCAGAACGACACGAGAGCGCCCGTTCCTCACGTTCTCATAATTAAACTCTACATATTCCTTAAACACGAGAATTAACCCCAATTGAGGGAGCGCTCTATTTAAATTACTCATAACGTACTATACAGCTTTCTGGAAGCGTGTGACACGTCACTAATCTATCCGCCAGCTGAGGAGCGCGTCTCGTTTGAAATATGATGTTCGATTTTTATATTTAAACTTCAACAACAGAATTCGAATATCGAATTTTTTTTTCTTAATTTTTATTGAGCTTCGAACTCCTTTGCACGTGTAAAAATTCGTCGAAAGCGGTCGAATATAAATACATACACATTTTGGGACGATCGATTTATTAGTTGTAATTAATTTATTCAGAAAAAAAATTGGTATAATTAAACTAGTATCCAATAAAAACAGTGTAATAACATCGGATTCCTGTTTCATAAAGGCACATTTAAGAAATTTCTCACGGAAATTAAGTTTCGCAATAAACGAACGAGCTATTATGTTTTAATGCGACAGTCTTGCTTTATTTCTATTCGTGATAATCCGAACGTCGCCGCGTCGTATAGCAGGCAAAAGGACCGACAGTTAAATTTAAATTAGTGTAACGCAAAATCGATTAATATTTGAAAAATTAATTAGTTATTCAAATATAAGGAAAATAAATCCTATTAAACAATTTCGGTTGTCCATTAGCTATGCGATATCGGCCTAAATTAGCATCGCTCTATCTTTTCGTGTCTTAAAAGATCTAAAGGATTCAATGAAGAATAGGAAATTAAAGATTTTTTTTACCACTACCCTGTCTAATTCCAAATATAAGTAAATTTAGAGATACGAAAAGTGTTACATACCTAACCATCGCTGGCCATAAATCATAATCTATGATCACGTTAATGATTATTGGCCGTGTTCAACACAACACAACTTTAATCTGTCATTAATACCATATTATGAATTCTTAAATACAAAGCAATACTAAAATTATCATAAGCCATTCGAACACGTTCATTCATAACAATCTGATATTTGAACGAGTGCCGATCCGCCATCTTTGAAACAATGAACGTTTATTGTCTCTTAATTCCATTTTTGAAAAAATAATCCATTTCGCATTTCATCGGGACCGGTTCATTGATTGGTTCTTTATATTTGAAAATGAACTTTCGTAAAACGCACTTAAGTGCAGTATTGTGTGTGTTCCGAGTCGCAGCTGTTTTTAAACAAATATCTGTCAGGCGAATATGATCCTTATCGGTACAAGTTAAGAACGAGAAGCGACCGTAATTGATTTACAGGAACTACATGTGCGGCGCGACGACCTTAGTACCAAATACGAAAGAGGATGGGATCTGCAAGTTTTGTTGTTCGTTTCGTTGTGTTGGTACCAATGTAGCAATACGAAAGTAATTATTCGAATCGAAGAACATTTGAAAATGTTTCCCACTTTTGTTTGGCGCTCGGCTAAGTTTTTGACTAGAAGACTTGGCTTAGTTATCTTGGGCCATCGAGAAGTTTCAGCGTTGGGTTTTAATTTTATTTTTATTTTTATTGCTTAGTTGAGTGGACGATCTCACAGCCCACCTGGTGGTAACTGGAGCCCATAGACATCTACAACGTAAATGCGCCACGCACCTTGAGATATAAGTTCTAAGGTCTCAGTACAGTTACAACGGCTGCCCCACCCTTCAAACCGAAACGCATTACTGCTTCACGGCTGAAATAGGCAGGGCGGTGGTACCTACCCGCGCACACTCACGAAAGGCCCTACCACCAGTAATTACGCAATTTATAATTGTTGCGGGTTTGATTTTTATTACACGACGTTATCCCTTCACCGTGGAAGTCAATCGTGAACATTTGTTAAGTACGTATTTCGCGAAACGAAACGAAATGTGAACTTAGAATCGATTCATTAAATAGCATCCGAGTTCTCGTTCATAATCGAGACGGCGACAACGACCGACATTGATAGCGAAGCGACTTTATTACAATGCGCTGCTCGTATTTACAATGTGGTTTTTGCAGCGTTTGTTTATATGCGGGTAGTTTTTTTTAATTAAATGTATGTACGGCTAAACGACGGTAGCAATCAAGTATGTATAAGCTCAGGAGCACTCACTATGAGCGTTTCTGTTGAAGGCATCGCATCTTACTTTACTCGTATCTTTAGCATCGCTTAGCTTAGAAGTCGTCGTGGCCTAAAGAATAAGACGTCCGGTGCATTCGTGTTGAACGATATGCACCGGTGTTCGAATCCCGCAGGCAGGTACCAATTTTTCCAATGAAATACGTACTTAACAAATGTTCACGATTGACTTCCACGGCGAAAGAATAATATCGTGTAATAAAAATCAAACCCGCAAAATTATAATTTGCGTAATTATTGGTGGTAGAGCATCTCGTGAGTCCGCACGGATAGGTGCCACCATCCTGCCCATTCCTGTCGTGAAGCAGTAATGTGTTTCGGTTTGAAGGGCGGGGCAGCCGTTGTACTGTTGAGACCTTAGAACCCATATCTCAAGGTGGGTGGCGGCATTTACGTTGTAGTTGTCTATGGGCGCCGGTAACCACTTAACACCAGGTGGGCCGTGAGCTCGTCCACCCACCTACGCAATAAAAAAAAAGCTGTAACTGTTATTTTTCATTACCCTCCCCTGAAGTCGCAAAGCATCATGAAAAGCCGGCTGAGCTTTTTATAAGTTGTCGCTTCAGATACTTGGTCAGTCTGTCTTCCTCTCCAGATTAAGCCGCCTAGATCTTTTTCTATTTTTCTCTTCATATAAAAAAAAATGTCCAAAAAATTACCCGATTAAAATGACAAGTTTTGTTAATTTGGATGTGCTTCGTGTGCGACCGCCCTTACGAGTGTATCGAGTACTGTCAGTGTCAATCTGTCACGGGCCGCCCATCTATGGCCTAAACATCCATAGTAATTTATTGACTGCATTTACGACCGTAAACGGTAATAATTATAATTGAAATACGACATCAAACTTTTTGTTTTTCAATTATAAAAAAACGCTTGTTTGTTTTAAGATTGATTTCTTTATTATTGACGGGTGCGGGCTAGCCGAAGTCTTTTTAATAATTCTTACATTAGATTCGGGAGATTCAACCGAATATTGAAGCTTGGAAAGGTGTTTTGAACGAATCCACGAAGCTATGTCCGGTTCGGAGGAACTCATAAAGGGAAGATCTTCCTTCTAGCGGCTAAAATTGCTCAGTAGACCTAGAGTCTAAATGACATTTTGCGGAACATGTATACATGCAAACTTATCTTGAAGATGTCGTAAGCGCAATTTTTTTTATTTTTTTATTCCTTAGATGGGTGGACGAGCTGCCCTGGTCGTTAAGTGGTTACTGGAGCCCATAGACATCTACAACTCTCAGTAATTAACAAACACACCCTAACATAATTTTATCCATCCTATCACACTATAGGCTATCACACTCAAATCGTTTTCTGGCGCAACCTATCAGTCGGGTTCAGAAAGGGTTTCAAGGGTGTAAAATCAACTACCTTATAGTTTTGGGCAAATATCAGTGGTATTTATTAGCAAAATACAGTCCATGTTTTTATTAAAGTTGAATTCAGAATATTTTTTGTTTTGTTTTGGCACCACTTAGAAGTAAATATATTTAATTACACCTCGGAGTCCGCCATGGTGAGGGGAAATAGATGTGCCTATATCAATTTCTCTTCTAAATTTCAAACAAACAATGAAACATCTAGTTTTCTTCTTGTAACTGGGAAACGGTTGCACAAAGAAACAGACTTCTGTGTAAAGCCACCTTCTCATTCGTCCGTGCGTATATGAAGTCAGCGTCGGTAAGCTAATTCGTTTATCTACTATTCCCTTATCAAGGCCGCTGTCTACCAATATTCGCAGCATCAGCTATCCTTGAATAACCAATCTTTCTCGTAGGCACTTTACTGTGACTTTGTTGTGAGTCCGCGCGGGTAGGTAGGTCGACGAGGACGGTGACCGGTACAAAAAAAAAACACAATTTATACTCATCATCTTTCCACTTTATCAACGGATTGGATTCATTTTCTTCATTCTCCGGCCTTGACCGGACCATAATTGAAAGATAATAAATTTTACCTAACAGAAGAAAAAAAAATGTTATTTTACACACAAAAATTTTAGAGCCTCATGCTATATAAGAATAAACATTCGCTATTTTACAACCAACAATGTCTTTATTAAGAATTATTAATTGTAGTGTATTTTGTTCAATCATGGTTGTAAAGTTTTTTCGATGTTCTGTTCTGTTTTTGAATTGATTTGGTATTATTTATAGCATTATGAGCTTGAGGGTTCATTATACAAAATAGGTATAATTGGTGAAATCATTAAAGCGATATTTAGTTTTCTTTAGAGATATTTTCTTAATAAGGTAGCTTATTATAGTACGTAAATACGTAAATAATAGTGTTATGTAGCCTATGTGTAATCCCTCTTCATAGGAAGACAAATTAAATGTTAATTAGTTTTTAGTCGGTAGTGGTGGGAAGAAGATGATCTCAACAAAGCTTCAATCAATGATAACTCCGTGATCAACCATAGATACTAATTACAAAGGAAATCATGCATTTGTCTACATATTTTATGTAATTTTCATCTTTGAACGTAAATGCGCGTATATTAATGACTTAATTTCGCGTCTTTTTATAATTTTATTATTGCCGATGTTTCGAGCACTACGGTTTTCGTGGCCACGACCGTACAGAGTGTTGTTATTAGTTGCTATTTAAATATTATGGTAATAGGGATTAAAGCGTAAAGGAGTAAAATTATGTTTGCGATTATGGATGGAAATTCTATATCAGACATGACTAAATATTTGTTTCTAATTTCATACGTCTATTGTAGATGAAAATAAAACCTTTAAGCATTTGTACGATTCTTTAATATACATAATTAATTTAATTTATTTTATGTATATCTATATATTAAGCTTTAAAGTCTTAAATTAGAGCACAAAAATCGATAACGAAATCTATATATGTACCTATATAAAAATGAATTGCTGTTCGTTAGTCTCGCTAAAACTCGAGAACGGCTGGACCGATTTTGCTAATTTTGGTCTTGAATTATTTGTAGAAGTCCAGAGAAGGTTTAAAAGGTAGATAAATATGAAAATTCCTTTTTTTTGTTTTAAGTTTATTTTATACAAAAGTTTAGGTCTTTTATTTATCGATTGAGGCACTACGAAGTCTACCGGGTCAGCTAGTTAAATATAAAAATTAGAAACGTTAATCCGACTTTCCATTCGCTTCACCAGCGTTGACATCGACACGGACACCACTGGTCAAGCATAAATTGACAATAAGTTCCCTAAAACAAAAACTTACTTACATAACAACAAACCGACATAAAATATTTGTATGAATCACATCACATATGACTCAATGCCATTGTTCGTATACGTATACGACACGACTTTAGTAAATTAGGAAATGTGTTTTTTATTGGTAAAGCATATAGAATTACAATTGATCGTAATAGTGTGTGTTTCCAGTTAATTTCGTGAGAGTATTTCATACAGAGTCGTAGCTACTGCACGCGCAAGGCGCTCGGCGAGTACGTTTGTTTGTATTGGGTAAGCGAACGGTGTACTTAGTGCGAGTTTTTAACTTCTCGATCGCGTGAAAGTTAACTGTTACTGAAGCTAAGAATGTATATTACTAATATATGCCCAGGCGACTGGATAACGTAAGGCCGCCGGATTCCAATCCGGTGGTAGGTTCTGCGAAGCACTGCTCTTGCTAGGACCAGTGTTAGCAAATTGTATCTGCAGAAAGGGGACCTGGTCTTTTGATTGACTGTACAAGAGCTCCCAAAGCCCACAGACATCAAGATATGCGTTTCTCATTACCCACCTTAAAACATGAATTAGAAGTATCGATTGAATTCTACACGGCTATTCTTTCGAACTGGGATAATTAAAGAATGAACTCGATGACGTCAAACTCGATGACGTCATAGTTCAAGTTAGGTTCCTAACAGAATAAATCCTAGATGAACCGAAACACGTCAAGGTATAGATGCGAACCTAAAAAAATACAAGGAATTTTAATGTTAGGAAAAAAAAGATCCACTTTCATGTGCCGCTTCTAAATATTTACGATGCATTATGTAGTAGATTAGTTGTTAGCTCCTTTCATCAATGATCATTTGGAAATTTAAATTTATTGGTCGATATGACGTTTTTCTTTTTCCAAGACATTAAGATCTAAAATCTAAGACCTAACAACACGTAACAGACAAAACGTAGCGTATTAAATTGGTTACGATGTACGTGACGGAATCATATTTAGATGCAAAAAATACCTTATGCTGAGGGAATTTTTTCAAATATTAATTCAAATGAAATAGAATTTCGAATACATTCTTTATTAAAAACATTCAAATTTAGCTTACAACAAGATTGCTTAGATGGATGCATGAGCTCACAGCCCACCTGGTGTTAAGTTGTTACTGGAGCCCATAGACATCTACAGCGTAAATGCCGCCGCACCTTGATGTATGAGTTCTAAGGTTTCAGTATAGTTACAACGGTTGCTCCACTCTTCAAACCGAAATGCATTTCTGCTTCACTGCAGAAATAGGCAGGGTGGTGGTACCTACCCGTACGGACTCACAAGAGGTCCTACCACCACCGGTATGATGAGTGCAAAAAACATATTCTTATTTAAGAATCCCATTGGCAGATTAAAGTTTGAAATTTTTAAATGAATTCGATTTTTTTATTAAATCATTTACAGATTTCCATTAATCATGAATTCTCAAAAATGATACCACCTCAGGCGTACAATCATCTAAAAGATCATGCACATAAAAAGCAAATTAAATATCGGATTTTTTACTATGAATATTTGAAATTACGGCTATCGGTCCTCTTCGATGACCCAAATATCAAAAGTTAATGGTAGAGGAGCGAATGAACTACCAGAGAAAGAAAAGTCAAAAAGATTGACAAGTTTTTTCAAGGTCTTATTCACATAAGACCTATTGCCGCGATGCTAGACATTTCACCACCCTATTAGATAGAATATGAGAATCCAATTCAGTACCTATTCAAAATTTGAACTAATAAGAAAATGAAAACAAATTCTTATAAGTTGGAGGATGATGTTATAAAAGCAATCGAAGGTGTTTAGCGGCGTGAACTTGATGATGAAAGAGCTAACCCCTAAGTTTCTCGTGGGATCTTTTAAGGGAGTCAAGATTCAGATCCGGTGTTAGATTCAGCGAAACAATGCTCTTTCCAGGGCAGATGTTAACATATTCTTTCAGGCTGAGCCCAGTGGACTCGCCAGCCAGTCATGGGTTCAAGCTAACCCCTAGAACAGGAGCTCCCAAACTTATTTTGTCTACTGCCCACTTTGAGAATAAATTATTTTGTAGCCCCCCCATTTTTTCACTTACTTAAAAATCACTATAGCGAGAGCTCAGTCCGTGTCTATGAGTCCTCCTAGATGAAATTACAAATCGCCTCCCAAGCCTCTACAACGCCCCAACAACGCCCCAATTTTTTTTCTGGGTCTCTTACCATTCCCCTTTAGGCCTGCAGCGCCCACAAGGGGGCGTTATCGCCCACCTTGGGAAAGGCTGCCTTAAAGGGTACTTTCAAAAAATAATAATAATGATGACACTTTATTTGTAGTATATAAGCAAATGGACCTTATAAGATCTTATTTTAAGACCCATTTTGAAGTATGTACATGGTCTGAGAGACGTTAAGTTAAATCTCAACCTTATTCTTTTCTCTGATACTGGCATAACCTGACAAATCTGTATTATATTATGTAGATATGGCGAGACTCCGAAAAAAAAACTCGATTGAATTCTTCCAACACCTACAATTAACATAATAAATTGAAACACAATACACTTATAACATTACCAACATCTCATTGTTTTAAAAAGAGAGAAAACGTATTTTTTGTTTTCGATTTACAAAACAATCACGTTCGGTTTGATTGTTCGCTGTGACGTCACGTCCGGTCGCCTGATAAGGGCGGGTTCCGGTCGAAATCCGAACTGACCGAGAATGAGTGACCGAATGAACGGTTCCTCGCGACCTTACCCATCACTATCCACTATGTTAAATATTATACAACCGTTCTAGACCGATTTTTCGTTCATACCAATAATCGAAGCATCTCATTTAGATGTGGTCAATGAATACATTATGTGGCAAAATACTTTATAGGTCTTCCGCATCCGACAATGATACCAGGAGTTTATGCTTTCTGATTACATATTACTGAGGAATAGGCATTTTTTAAATATTTTTTTTTTTTTTTTAAATTCTATTTCATCTATTTTACGTTGCTACTATCTTCGGTTTCTCTTAAAAAGCATTCACACAATTACAGATACCGTGGTAAAGTGCACTGCGAGCCCGTACGGAAAGACGGTACAATGAAGGAAGGAACAATTCTGCCCATATTTACTGCGATTCGTTCATTCAGTCATTCGTTCCGGTTCTATTGAAATATGTATCGTCTCAAACTGGGTGGAGTCAATCGCGCTGTGATATTTATGGACCCCGGCACATAGCGCTACACGGGCCGTAACACTGCCCACTAATATATAGCAATAAAAACAGTCATAACATTAAAGCCGTTGTAATAAACAAATAATATCTAACGTCTCAAAGTGGGTAATGGTATTTGTCTAGCGTGACCACTAAACGCTTAACACAGAGCGGTCCGTGAGCTCGTCTACCCAATCGAAAAACAAAAAGACATTACAATAAAAATTACTATGTTAATCTTAGTAATTTATCACCGACAACGTTAACTTTTATAACACCTACATCACGTAGCAGTTGATGTTCAAATTATATTTATTGTTTTGATGAAATATCGCATGATTGTGTTATTCTTTTTATTATTAAGTACTCGGGAGCTTTTGAAGTCGTGTTGCAATGGGTAAGACTGGGTATACTTGTAACATTTTTTTAATTTTTTATTGCTTAGATGGGTGGACGAGCTCACAGCCCACCTGGTGTTAAGTGGTTACTGGAGCCCATAGACACCTACAACGTAAATGCGCCACCCATCTTGAGATATAAGTTCTAAGGTCTCAAGTATAGTTACAACGGCTGCCCCACCCTTCAAACCGAAACGCATTACTGCATCACGGCAGAAATAAGCAGAGCGGTGGTACCTACCCGCGCGGACTCACAAGAGGTCCTACCACCAGTAATTACGCAAATTATAATTTTGCGGGTTTCATTTTATTACACGATGTTATTCCTTCACCGTAGAAGTCAATCGTGAACATTTTTTAAGTACATATTTCATTAGAAAAATTGGTACCCGCCTGCGGGATTCGAACACTGGTGCATCGCTCAACATGAATGCACCGGACGTTTTATCCTTTAGGCCACGACGACTTCAAAACGATGAAGCGATTATGCCGTAATCCGGATCCTGATGCAGTTATGAATGCTAAAGTCTCCGGCGAGTGTTGTGGACGACTTCAATGATGAAGGAATGACACGGCTTAGAAAAGAAATTAGCAGTATCCTTGAAAATGTGTGGAGATATATGAAAAAGGGAAGATCTTCCACCGAGTGGGTGGTAATTGTTTGGTAGACCGACGATCCGAATGTTGTTGTTCGGAACTTGTATATATGCAAGCTTATCTTGAAAATGTCGTAAGCGAGATTCAGGCATCTGTTAAATATTTTGTGCACTGTGATACCACTTGCAGGTTTTAGGCAATCGTGCTGTATATAAATGAATAATACGATAACTATACAAACGAGATATGGATTTTGGATCCCAAATTCGGTAATCACTTAAAAACAAGCGACGGGTGATATTTTTCGCTACGGCAATAAATAATAAATATTTTTAAGAGACTAAAATGTTGTAGATTTGTTTTGTTAATTGTTCTCAGAAACGTCAAGAATAAGCAAAATCTTAGTTAAGCGAATACGATGATTTGTCAATCATTTTTCTGTTGCATTTCAAGCTTTGTAGACTTTACGGGTAAGACGATTTTACCTTGTGTGCTGTTTGTATAAGATCGTATTGCTGTTGCAGTTTTTTCGTCGTGTATGATCTCTTACCTTTTAGTTTAAATATGTATGAAATCCACTCGGAACAATAACGCAAGAGAAAAAATATAATGTTTAATTTGTATATATTATATGTAGAATAGGGATCGCAGCGCATAAAATAAAATTTACGCCGTTCCAAAATCTTCTGTTATAATAATAATTAAAAAGGAACACTTTTATTATGTCTTGCTCATTTTTCAACCATCTTCGCCATCTTCCTTTTCTCTGTCATTCCATCTGTCATTCTCTTCTCCATTTCTTTCCGTTTTCTCACTCACATTTTAACGTTCCGTTCCACACTCTTTTTATACGTTACGTTCTTATAAATCCTAGATATATTATAATATTCTATGTATTTATTTAAATTTAATTATATGCTCGTTTAAAAACACAGTATATTGTATATATAGCATTTAGTTTTTCTATAATTTAATAATCAATGCACTTACTACCTTATTTTCTGCGTCACCGTTGTTTGACCGGCAGAGTATGCTTTAGACATTGAGCCCGCTAATGTGCATTAATGTGCATGAACTGCTATTAATAAATCGACTGTCCCTACGTATAATATCGAAATTGAAAAACGGTACTTTACAGGAGAGCACTTTGAAGTTAATTTTGTGTACCAAATTGTCATTTATTGGCCTATCTGCAAATAATTTCAGATATATGGGAAACTTTTACTGGCAATTAAATGTATATCTCATTTTATCCCAAATTCTTCATAGTTTTTGAGAAATGTTAGTTTCGATACTTTACTACGTTAATCAATTAGTGTGAACAATCGAAACGGCCCGTTTCGATTGTTTACTTGGGAACTATTTTATCAAAATTATCGAATGTGACTCTTTCGATATTTTACGTTGTACATTTAAATTAAGAAAGTATCGCAAGTGTCACTTTCGATACAGTACGTCAAAGTATTTTATACGTTTCGATACTTGGCCTGTAAAACGATTTTAATTAAAACAAAGACAAATTTAGTTAACTAAGGTTTTAATTGATTTCATTTTAATTTATAAAATGAAATCAATAAAATTCATAACTAATATTGCAATCACAGATTTACATTTAATATAATGATATCAAATGAAACACACTTTTATTCTTCAGTTAGTTAAAAATAAAATATAGAAATAACAAACTTCTTTGAATAAAATATGAACATACTTAATTCTACAAAGTAAAAACTAAACAAAATAAAAGCTTTAAATTAACTTAAAATCCAATAAGATTCGCATTTCTTAGAGTAATTCTAATAATGATTTAGTATTCTTATTAAAATAAACATTTCTTATAATTACTTCTATAAATAATCATAAAAATTTTAAACACTGAACAAAGGAAAGTTTTAAAAAGGGACGTCTTAAAAATTAAACTAAAGCAGGTAACATAACAGATTCAGGTAAGTACAGACTGTAGGATAACTGTACTGTAATATTGTATTTAGTCTGAATCGTCAGTCTTCTTCAAATGTGTTCCTGCTATATTTCAAATTCTTATAATAACTATGGTATTCTTTGGGTATGGCTCCAGTGTTACTTAAATGAATTAAATCCTTATATGTATTTGGCTTCACGTAATGGTAATGTTTGACTCTACAATTTATTTAATGCGATATTAATTACTTGCCTTCTTCCATGACTTCTTGTTTCTATTTTGGTGTTTAAGCATGAAGGATTATTTTTAAGGTTGTATTTAAAATATAAACAATTTGGATCATCTTTACGCACATTAATTTCTTTAATAAAAATAAATTCCACTTCATATTTTCGTTTCTAATATCTTTTTTCCACTTGTGATCATCCAATATAGCTTAAAAATTAAAAAGGTAATCTTGAGTCATTTCCACTACATTATATGGGGTTTTATTAGTTTTAGACCAACGCACTAAAGCAAACCATTGATCTGGGGTGTATGTATATCAGTTCATTTGGACTCTTGCTCTTTATGAGCGTGTACGCTATCTCCTTCGTTCTGCGTGTGCCCTTGCTCTAAAAAGCGATGAGTAATATTGATTTTATATTCTTTTGCTAGATACATATATAAAGAGTATATTATTCGGTTACGGTTTTGGCCCGCGCAATTATCGGACCAAAAGAGAAATTCCTAGGCACCTTACTTTACTTTTCTGTTAACAAAATGAAGTAAGCAACTGCTTACTTCAGTTGCTCCCCTTTTGCCTGTGCACTCTGTCTACATATAGCACGTCTGTTTCTTCTTTCCAGTATCAAATAAAGTAAAATTGTACACACAGAGCTTCCGTTTATAATAAAATAATCCCACGTCACCATGAGGACAATTCAAAATTTTCTGGAAATCCAATGTGGCACAACTGTTTCAGACCACTTTTGAGCAATAAATTTATCATTATTTTTAAATTCTCTAGCAACAGTTTTAGTCTCAATAATTATGTTTTTCATAGGCGCTAATTAGCTCTTCAGTTGGAGAGTTTTCGTTAGAAAAACTGTGGCATTGGTCACATATATCGTATTCATATTTTAATTAATTATATCTGTATACTGGCGTAAAGTTTGCGCTTTGTTATTATAAAGATGAAGATTGTCCCAACCATTATTTAAGTTATATTTTTTTCATTGATAAGTTATTATCTAAATAAAGCTTGCTACTATGTTTTCGGGCGTAATGGGATTCAACTGGTTGAAAAGTGGCTACATAATCAGATACACTTTGAATAATATTAGAATCTATCTTAACTATATGGTTGCTTTCATCTGTTATCTGGTAAAGTAATACCTTCCTGATTTAGTTTTTGATGAGCAGTACGGACGAATTGATCCGTAATCGACAAGGTGTTCAAAAAAGTTTTAAGACAAACACGTTTATATTCGCAGGGATAGTTTTGATTTTCGACTGGATCTGGTAAGAATAACTGTCTTCTAGATGTCCTTTCAGTGGTAAAACGGTGCTTGTTTAACTTTTTGGTAAATTTGTTAATAAAATTCAATTTTTTAGCATGGTCAGCCAATTGCCAAAAACTTGTATGAATTTTCTGACGAGTTGTTTCATTACAATGTTCGCAGCAGTTTAATTTACAAGTTGCTTTACAAATCGGTCCCATTCCTTTTTTGTTATGTACCTTTTCATTCCTGTAAATATATTGTTGACCGGTATTCACTACAATTTTTCGTTTAACATCTATCCAGTTGTCTTTGCACCTTTTCCTTTCCTCCTTTTCTTTTTTTGCTTGGATTAACTTTAAAAGTAGATTTTCTTTTTTAACTGTAGATGACGAGTCACCTTCCAACAAGGTTATAAGTGGAGACTCACATTCAGTTCAGTTCAACTCAGTTATAAGTGACGCGACACTAGGTATGGCCACATTAGGAGAAACTATAATAGTGTCCATGTCTATACTAATATTATAAAGAGGTAATATTATAAAGAGGAAAGATTTGTTTGTTTGTTTGTTTCGAATAGGCTCCGAAACTACTGGACCGATTTGAAAAATTCTTTTTCCATTAGAAGCCGACATTGTCCCTGATGAACATAGGCTACTTTCTTTTATTTATTTTTTATTTTATTTTTTTGGTTTCATGTGTGTTTTAATGTTTCCGAAGCGAAGCGAGGGCGGGTCGCTAGTATCAAATAAGTTAATAAAACAAAAATTGATTTGTAAAAAATATAGTTCTGTTGATATGCATAAATTAATTAATTAATAAAACATACAAATTGATTTTAAGAAAAGCCATATTCTATGGTAGATATATCGAATATAAAAATAAAAATAAATATAATTCCGAATGAAATCATCGAAAGTGGTATTTTCGATAGGCTCGTTGACTAATGTACCCACGTATAATAATGAATGTACCAGATTCGATTACACAAGGAAATTAAACATCAGCGAATAATATCGAAACTGTCACTTTCGATACTCCAAAAAAAATGTTAATCGACGTACAAAATCGAATTTGGGACTTTCGATAGTATACTTCGGTTGAATGACAATTACTTTAAAATACATTGTTTTTGAGGTAAACTTAATTAATCACAGAATATTGTTAAGGAAATCAGATTAAAAAAAAAGGAGAAAATAAACATCATGCACTCGGAATTAATAAATCTGTTAATATACTTATCAGTTTTCCGTTAGAACCACATTACTTCAAAATTGCGTGGGAACGCGCGGGCGCGCGGGGCACCGCGTATACCAACGAAAGCGGTAGTTTCGTCCGCACGCACGCTTCTTGTATCCGCGTATAGTACCGAAATTAAACATTCGATTTTTTACGCTGATTGATTTGTTAAGTATCGATATTATACTCATTGAAAACATGGCTTAATATGTATTTTATAGCTTTTTCTCTTTTTTGTGTGAAAACATACATAAAAAGAAATATTTTAGTGACATAAAAAAAAATCGCAAATTTTCAGTTTCGATACTGTACGTAGGGACAGTCGAAATATGTACTATATAAATAAACGACCTTATAATCGAAAAGATTGGTAGGTTCTGGCGTCGCTGAAGTCCTAGATGATTACTGATCATCAAAGCTGTGGTCAGCCGGAGAATAATGAAAACACCAAAATAGTAAATGTTCGGTATGACAACACATAATAATTTTTTTTAAATAAAAAAAATCTAAACGAGTCTAGAAATTTGGAATGCAATGATTAATTAATTAGGGTAAAGTTAATAATGCCTTGCTTATTGCATTTAAAAAGCCGTCGTACTGAACATTTACCATTTTGTAAACATCACTATATAGTTCGGTAAGTCACCACAGAAATTAAGATTGAAACATAAAATATAGTTAAGAACTGATTTCTTTAATCCGAATCATCAAATATATTCCGGTGAACTGAAATTGAGGAATTCTATGAAGTTAATCAGATCATCTTGGACGGGGTCACAGGTGAGAAGATCCCGATAACAATCTCATATTACAACGCTAGATCTTATATTACGATGTTTCAACTCGAATGCTTTTTTAAATTATTTCATAAGTCATTTTATTTTTGAATCAATCCGAACTTGTTACTGCCATCTTTTTTTCTTAGATGAGTGGACGAGCTCACAGCCCACCTGGTGTTAAGTGGTTACTGGAGCCCATAGACATCTACGATGTAAATGCGCCACCCACCTTGAGATATAGGTTCTAAGGTCTCAAGTACCTATAGTTACAACGGCTGACCCACCCTTCAAACCAAATGCATTACTGCTTCACGGTAGAAATAGGTAGGATGGTGGTACCTACCCGTGCGGACTCACAAGAGGTCCTACCACCAGTAATATCTTGCCAACCCATACTAATAGAATCCTTATCTAACTTTCTAACATTAATCCACAAATCCTACATAGATTTTCCAATCAAGACGATTCACATGTTGACCGGTATTTTGATTACGATAAAACCAAAACATAACGTTTATAAAAATACATTAATTACATCGATTCTTAGACTTAATAGGTGAACGAAATCCCGGCCCGTTTGCAGACCAATGAGTTTCTCGCCAGATCTTCTCAGTGGGTCGCGTTTCCGATCCGGTGGTAGATTCTGCGAAGCACTGCTCTTGCTAGGGTCAGTGTTAGCAACTCTCCGGTTTGAGCCCCGTGAGCTCACCTACAAACGTTAGGGTGAAGCTGAAATAGCCTCTCAAGGCTATCAGCATAGGTAGGAAAAAAAAAGGCCCGTCTGCTAAAAAGTGATTATCGGAGCTGGAGACATCACAGCGTCATCCATCAAAGCTCAGAGCCAACTTCATGCTTAAAGTCATAGCTGCATTTGAATAAGGCATTCCCAACTTTCAAATACCAACTCTTCAGAAGTTGAACACGCTCTAGTCCTAATACTAGTATCACGCGTCACTGGTCAACGCGTGCGAGTAATGAAACGAATAGCTTGTCACAAGGTTCGTCCAAGACTTTTAAAGACTAGTGAGACTAATTCTACGATACAGGCGAGAAATACGGTGCCCGGTCCGTATGTGATACGTATCATATGCAACGGTGTTCGAATCTCGCAGGCGGGTACCAATTTTTCTAATGAAATACGTACTCAACAAATGTTCACGATTGACTTCCACGGTGAAGGAATAACATCGTGTAATAAAAATCAAATCCGCAAAATTATAATTTGCGTAATTACTGGTGGTTGGAGCTCTTGTGAGTCCGCACGGGTAGGTACCACTGCCCTGCCTATTTCTGCCGTGAAGCAGTAATGCATTTCGGTTTGAAGGGTGGGGCAGCCGTTGTAACTATACTGAGACCTTAGAACTTATATCTCAAGGTGGGTGTCGCATTTACGCTGTAGATATCTATGGGCTCCAGTGACCACTTAACACCTGGCGGGCTGTGAGCTCGTCCACCCATGTAAGCAATATAAAAAAAAAACAAATGATTATGTTAGTGTGATCGGTCTTTAATCATCGACTTTGACGTTTCTAGCCAGTTTCTGGGTGTTACTTCGTTCGGACCGTCACGCAAATACCAAAATGAGGTATTCAAGAGTATCCAACTATTTAGGTTTAAAGTTGTGTAAAAGCTATAGATCAGTGATTCTCAACCACTGTGCCGCGGCACTATTGTGTGCCGCCAAATTTTGCAAATATATAATAATGTTAATATTATTAAATTATATCATTTAAAAAGAAAAATATTTTTAACATGAATATATATTTAAATTCACAAAAAATTAAATTATTTTATTATTTGCTTTGCAGCCTTGCATTTATGCAGTGTGTTGTGGTAAGTAAATAATTTTTATCTTTTTCTTTGTGTGCCGCCAAATTTTGAAATCGTTAAATATGTGCCGCAACAAAAAAAAGGTTGAGAATCACTGCTATAGATAGATAAACGGTGGTTAAAGAATATTGCTTTTTTATTCCTAGCTCAGATGTTAACTTAGTGAGTCAGTCCAGCGTAACCTAGCGAGTAGGTGAGCTCACTGGGCCTTAATCTGAGAACATGGCTTACACTAGCTTTAGCAAGAACAGTGCTTCGCTGAATCGGAAGAGCCGAATCGGAAACATGACCCACTGAGAAGATCCGGCAAGAAACTCAGTGGATTCAATATAATCTCTACATATTACTCAATATTACATATAAACACGCTTATACACCTCTTGTGGGTCCGCACGGGTAGGTACCACCGCCCCGCATATTTCTGCCGTGAAGCAGTAATGCGTTTCGATTTGAAGGGCGGGGCAGTCGTTGTAACTATGCTTGAGACTTTAGAACTTATATCTCATGGTGGGTGGCGCATTTACGTTGTAAATGTCTATGGGCTCCAGTAATCACTTAACACCAGGTGGGCTGTGAGCTCAGCAATTTAAGCATTATTGTCTAAGCAATAAAAAAAAATCTCCCTATGTCCGTATGTGATTAGATCTTTGAACCTCATTTTCAAAGACTTCGAGACGCGTCTGATTAACCTGAAACTCTGCACACGGATCATAGTCCGATGTGACAATAAAATAACTTTATAACTTCACTCTAATATCACTGAGCAGCATCAACACGACAAAAATTTCATTCATTCATTAATTAATGTTTCTTGAATTTGAATTTGATGAAAACAGCGCAATGCATATAACGCAACAAAAATAATAACTAATTCAACATTAACAAAGCTCGGTTTCCAATAAACTAATTATAATAGTACCTACCCAAAATTAGTATTATACAGTTCATAATAGATGGCGTATATTTTCGATACATACGACTTTTTAATGTACTACCCACCTATCCAGTCTGGCAGACCAGTGATCGTAATGAAAGGAATGGTTGCTGACAACAAAAAACATGTGGTTTTATCTGATTATCGCGGAACGATTAAATTAATAAAACTGCCGAGAAAATCTATTGTATTTGTAATGCAATGCGCGCAATGTAAAACAAATAAAAAATGTCGGATTGTTTGCCATTTTTTGTAAAGGATTAGGACTAATGGCCCGGAGGCCTTTCCAGTTTCAGCAGAACAGGTGGGCGAGCAAAGGTTCAGCCAGGAGAGGTGGGATTAGCTAACAGCTACCCGAGCGTCTCCAAAAGAGATCTAATAACTCATGAGTAGCTGCTTCGCGAATTAATCTATTACCGGATCGGAAACGCGACCCGCTGAGAAGATCCGGCGAGGAACTCAGCGGGCTGATGTTAAGTTAGGTTGCATGTCGAACTCGAGATTCCTAAGCCTGTTCCTATTGTCAGAGCTGAAGGCGTCGTTTTGCCCTTGTAGGTAGACGAGCATACGGCCCACTTGATGATGAGTGATTACTGTCGCCCATAGACTTTCAGTAATGCCAGAGCCAAGCCGCTGTCTACCGATACCACAAGCCTCGTTTGAAGAAGAACATGTTATAACGCTCGGAAAAGACCGTGGAGGGGAGCGCATTCCAAAGCCGGATGGTACGTGGCAACAAAGATCTCTGGAAGCGCATTCCTCAAAGTGGAATTCACGTTATCTATGAAGTCCGACGCTGAAGTGCTCTAATCATCATCTACATGCATACATCTCAAAATTGTAGCCGACACTGAAATAATATTATTACATCCCAATATCATTTCTCTGGAAGAAAATCAATGCGTTGACCAGCTAACACAATTGAATTATTCTTTTATTTCGGTTCTGTTTGGCTCCGACGGTTTTAAATTGACTTTACCATTGTTGCAGCTTCGCCCTTAAGCAGAATCTGTATGAAGTTAAGAGCTTCCTTTCGTCCAAGTTTAGTAAAATTTAAAACATCGGATTTATTGTTTAGATCGGTCAACGGGCCCACGACCGACCCGTTGGTAATATCGCCGCCCATTTTGAGACTTTCGATCGAAGTCTCAATTGAATTGTATAAAGCATGACCCGTCATTCGAATGATTGCTTCACGGCAGAAATGGGAGAGCGGTCGCACGCACACGCATCCTCAATAATACCTGGCCCATAGCAATATCTAATTACTACTTTAAATTAGTTGTCCAACAAATATAAGCACCGAATAGAATGTACTTTTAAAAAGCACACTAGCCGATCGCAATGGACGAATACATGATTAAAATCGTATTAATCACAATCGTACAAGCAAGCATGGAAGTTAAGCTGTTTCCTAATTAGGCGTCCGTGATCACGAAGAGTGTAACGTAACCGTGACCGTAACGTATCCGATACGTCGGAAAATTTAAAAGTATTAAATAAACCCGAGAAAATTCCGTGAAAGCGTGTCAAAATAATGTTTCCTCGCGAATTCATTAGAAATACCAGTAACACCTTAATTAATTATAACATTTCCTACGATCTGATGATTCTGACCATTAGGTGATTAGAGATGAAATTTAAATGCAAATTAAAAATAACATTATTAAGATACAAGAGTCTACGAAATAAATAAATAAAATTATTTCCTATTAATACAAGTCAGGATAGCAACAAATTGTATTTGAAAATAAGTTTTTTAAGAATCAGTTAACAAATCAATATGATAAATGTAATTTCTTCTTTTTGTTTTTAAGAGATAGGTACAAGATTAAAATAATATTTTCATTTAATCTTAGCAGATTTTGTTATTTACTTATTACTTACTCATTGCATAGATACATTGAGATTTCGATTTTGGGGTGCGAATTTACTCTAATTTTTCAAATCTACATTAAAACTTTAATTGGTAATTTGTCTTATCTATTAAGTATTATCCGAATTGTGGTAGGTTTAGTTACTACAACTTTTGCGTTTATAAACAAAAATAGAACAGAAACTCACCTTAAATTAATTTATCCAAACTCGTGAGCACGCGGAAAAATTTATGAACACAATGTCACAGTTTTTCACAATAAATCCTTATTGTCACTCCACACACACTCCTGTTGGGATACGAACACAAAAAAAGTCGAAACAATCACAGTTTTCAAACATAAACAAACGTCTTTTGTCCTTTCCTATTTACAATGGCCTGAAAGAAAATGTATCAGACGAACTCCGCGGAAAGTTGACAGGAGCGCGCGGGAAAATTTCGAAAAAAGAACATAAAATAATAGGAAACACACAAAATGCACTAGCCGCGCGCGCCGTACACACGCGACTGAAAAAAATTGCCACATCTGCGTAAGACTCGGAAACTAAATCAAAATACTCGCTAGGAGAGGGACGAGTCAACCGAGGCCCCACCCTTCCCCCACCAGCGGCCAATACGCAAAAACATTCATAAAAACCACGCTCGACTCCTCCGCGAAATTATCAATTGTTTATATCACGAACAAAAATGTAAAGCCGATCGGATACATCTCGTCGAGGCCGCGCAACGGACTCGATATAAAACAATTAAGAATCGCACTATACAATCCCGACAATGTCGGAATATTTTAAACAATACGAGGTTTAATTTGTACAATTCATAATAATAAACAAGGTTACTGCGTCGCGACCGAGCAAGCGGACGGTTCTTCGAAATCGTTCGGTTTAAATTAATTCGCAATATGGAGGCTTAGTTCGGTTCTCGAGTTTTCCCGCGCTCCTGGAAATTCGAATCAGGAATGCGTATTACGATTGTGTTGCTATGCGACCGCGCGCTGCAGCCGCCCGGCCACGAATACGGACCGAGTCGGGCGCGAGATACGCCGGCTGTTTTTTTTTTCCGCCAAAAAACGCAAGGGCTCCTTCTTCGCTTTAGGGTTAAGTGTAACAAGAATGACATTTTTTTTTTTCATTCAAGTCTTACGCGCGCATTTGACCTTCGACCAGCCGTCTCTTAGGTCAGTTTCCGAGTCTTTTTTACCGTGCATTTTTTGTGAACGTTATCACGAGACGTAATGCGGTTATAACAACGATATGTGGCCACAATGTGTTACTATGTCTCGCTTGGCTTATGAATTAGTAACGCAATTTTTTCCTGCCTCTTACATACAGGATGTCAGTCTTTGAGATGTTCTAGGAATTTTACTGTTATCGATACTAGTGAAATGGGAAATAAATTGTTGGAATACGCGTCGTGACGTGAATGTTTTTCTAAACAGCCCTCGTGTTCCTGTGTATCCAAGATTAGTTGGGATATCAGCATTTGAAATTGAAGTCAAAGAATATACATTTTTTGGTATGATCATGAAAATTAATACATTTCAATGACCCGTTTAAACTAAGCTGTCAGATCTTATAATGTGTCCTGCTAAAAACAAAAATCCTCCACTCCCCCCTTTAATATTGCAGCATGTCCTACCCACAACACAGCCAACCCTCCTACAACACGATAGATACGTCCCTACAAAGACCCGTGTTGTGCGAAACCGCGTTATAAGACACTAGAAGCCAATACAAAAAGGAGAGTAATTTTTCTGAATGAAACATCTCTACTATACCTGTATATATTTTTTTTACATAAAAAATAAGCAGTAAATTTTCGGTTATTCCCTTAAAATGTGTGTTCATGTTGCATAATGTTATTCTCTAAATAGATTTAAACAAACGTCTCGTTGTCGTGTTGTAGAAGTACTGTTTTTTTTTATTGCTTATATGGTTTTTTTTTTTATTTATTGCTTAGATGAGTGGACGAGCTCACACCTCTTACATATCGAGGCGTCAGTGTGCCGCATCGCGCTGACGGGACACCAGCCGATCGTCATCGCATCCGTATATCTCCCTCCTGACAAACCCCTCCTGAGCAGTGACCTCGAGACACTGCTCGGTATGGGGGACGCGGTCATTCTGGCAGGCGATTTAAATTGCCACCACACTAGGTGGAACTGCCATCGCACGAATGTGAACGGTAGGCGTCTCGACGCGTTCATAGACGACCTCACATTCGAGATATTCAACCCCCCGACCCCCACGTGCTATCCGTACAACGCCGCGCGTCGTCCGAGCACAATAGATCTGGCACTGCTGAGGAACGTAACTCTGCGCTTGCGCTCCATCGAGGCAATGTCAGAACTCGACTCAGACCACCGACCTGTCGTAATGCAGCTCGGTCGCCCAGTCAACCGCGAACCAGATACGAGGACCATGGTGGATTGGAAGAAGCTGGGCACGTGCTTAGCTGACACCGCTCCACCAATCCTCCCTTGCGGCCCGGATTCAACTCCATCCCCCGAGGATACCGTCGAATCCATAAACATCTTCACTGATCACGTCTCGACGGCGATCATAAGATCCTCGAAACAAGTCGATGTGGAGGACTGCTTCCACCGCATCAGACTTTCCCCCGATCTTAGGGACCTCGTTAGAATTAGAAACGCGGCGATCCGGGCCTACGATCGATATCCCACGGATTCAAACCGGACTCGGATGCGTCGCTTACAGCGGGAGGTCAAATCCCGCTTGAGCGACGCCCGAAACGAAAACTGGGATAGTTATTTAAAAGAACTCGCGCCCACTCACCAAGCATACTGGCGACTAGCTAGGACCCTCAAGTCCGAAACTATCGTCACTATGCCGCCTCTCGTACGCCCCTCAGGCCAACCACCGGCTTACGATGACGATGACAAGGCAGAGTTGCTGGCCGATGCACTGCAAGAACAGTGCACCACCAGCACTCAACACGCGGACCCCGAACACACCGAGTTCGTCGACAGGGAGGTCGAGCGCAGAGCTTCCCTGCCGCCCTCGGACGCGTTACCCCCCATTACCACTTCCGAGGTTAAGGAGGCGATCGATAGCCTACAACCACGGAAAGCTCCCGGCTCCGACGGCATCCGCAACCGCGCGCTAAAACTGTTACCAGCCCAACTGATAACGATGTTGGCCACAATATTAAATGCTGCTATGACGAACTGCATCTTTCCCGCGGCGTGGAAAGAAGCGGACGTTATCGGCATACACAAGCCGGGCAAACCGAATAACGAAACCGCGAGTTACCGCCCCATCAGTCTCCTCCCGGCGATAGGCAAATTATACGAACGGCTCCTTCGTAAACGCCTCTGGGATTTCGTATCCGCGAATAAAATTCTTATAGACGAGCAGTTTGGATTCCGCGCCAGACACTCGTGCGTCCATCAAGTGCACCGCCTCACGGAGCACATCTTACTAGGGCTGAACAGGCGGAAACCCATTCCGACAGGAGCCCTCTTCTTCGATATAGCGAAGGCGTTCGACAAAGTCTGGCACAACGGTTTGATATTCAAACTGTATAACATGGGAGTGCCAGACAGACTCGTGCTCATCATACGAGACTACTTGTCGAACCGTTCGTTCCGATATCGAGTCGAGGGAACGCGTTCCCGGCCCCGTCACGTCACAGCCGGAGTCCCGCAAGGCTCCGCCCTCTCCCCGTTACTATTCAGTTTGTATATCAACGATATACCCCGGTCTCCGGAGACCCATCTGGCGCTCTTCGCCGATGACACCGCCATCTACTACTCGTGTAGGAAGAAGGCGTTGCTTCATCGACGACTTCAGACCGCAGCTACTACCATGGGACAGTGGTTCCGGAAGTGGCGCATCGACATTAACCCCACGAAAAGCACAGCGGTGCTCTTCAAAAGGGGTCGCCCTCCGAACACCACGCTGAGCATCCCCCTCCCGACTAGGCGCGTCAATAACCCCGCCCCCGCCGTTCGCCCAATCACGATGTTCGACCAGCCCATACCGTGGGCCCCGAAGGTCAAATATTTAGGCGTCACCCTCGACAGTAGGATGACATTCCGCCCCCACATCAAGACGGTACGCGATCGTGCCGCCTTCATTCTAGGACGTCTCTACCCGATGATATGTAGGCGAAGTAAAATGTCCCTTAGAAATAAGGTGACACTCTACAAAACTTGCATACGCCCCGTCATGACCTATGCAAGTGTAGTGTTCGCTCACGCGGCCCGCATACACCTAAAAACATTTCAAATTATTCAATCCCGTTTTTGCAGGATAGCCGTCGGGGCCCCGTGGTTCGTCAGGAACGTCGACCTCCATGACGACCTGGACTTAGAGTCCATCAGTAAGTATCTGCAGTCGGCGTCCATGCGCCACTTCGATAAAGCGGCACGACACGAGAACCCTCTCATCGTGGCCGCCGGTAACTACATTCCCGATCCTGCGGACAGAATGGAAAGCAGTCGACGTCGCCCAAAACACGTCATCTCGGATCCGCCCGATCCACTAACGGTGCTTTTAGGTAATTCAAGCACCGGTCACCGTTCTCGTCGAACCCGTCGCTTGCGACGAAGGGCTCGACGAGTAAATTAACTCTCAGACACAGCCCACTGAGTTTCTCGCCGGATCTTCTCAGTGGGTCGCGTTTCCGATCCGGTGGTAGATTCTGCGAAGCACGACTCTTGCTAGGGTTCGTGTTAGCAACGTCATCAGGTTTGAGCCCCGTGAGCTCACCTACAAAAGTTAGGGTTACGCTGACATAGCCTCTCAAGGCTCTCAGCTTAGGTAGGAAAAAAAAAAAAAAAAAAAAAGAGCTCACAGCCCCCCTGGTGTTAAATGGTTACTGTAGCCCATAGACATCTACAACGTAAATGCGCCACCCACCTTGATATATAAGTTCTAAGGTCTCAGTATAGTTACTACGGCTGCTCCACCCTTCAAACCGAAGATTAAGATTATATGAATGTATAATGCAGATTATAAGAAGATTTTGGAAAAAAAAATCTATACTAATCTATAACCGTGTTGTAAAATACAGTGTTATGGAAGGGTTACCCGTACTTACTATTTACTATTTATATACTTACTATTTAGTAAGACGTAAAGTCCCAATTTTAAGCCCGTTTTGATAGCTTATAAATAACAAAATCTAGCCTTTCACCTATGATGCATGTGGGTTCCGGTAACCACTTAACACCAGGTAGGCCGTGAGCTCGTTCATCGGTCTACGCAATAAAAAAGATACATAGGATCAGAGACAATGAGACACGTTCCCGTTAAAGCTAAAGAGCATGTAGCGGACATCAAGAATGGGTATAAAAATCTGCAGTTTGTCAACATGCCCCGGACAGTGGTGCCAACCGTTTTCATAAGATACTAGCCGTACTCGCCCGCTTCGCTAGGCATTTAAAATTAACATTATTATCTATTGTCATTATTATTAGGGAGTCCAACACTCATATAAATATTAGCCTATCCAATAAGTACATGTATTTTCTACATGGATACCTAGTTTCAAATCAATCGGATTCATGGTTCAGTAGTTATAACGGAACATCCGTAAAAACCACTGTAGATTTATATATTAGTATAGATTTCTATATTAGTATAGATGGCAAAATCCAAATATTCGCTAAAGAATAGAGAGAGAGGCAATTAAAATTAAAAAAAAATACCAAAGGTGTCGGGTCATCTAACAAACCTAGGAACATAATAGTATTATCGTGTACAACGAAATGTAAATATATATTTTTATATAGAAAATTAGACGTTTATGACGTAACAATGTTTAAATCACAATAAATAACTAGTAGTCCTGGCGGTCCGCGGTGAACACAAAAACTATGAAGTATTCCAAACTTCGGGTCTAATAAAATGAAAATATTTAACGCGAGAGAAAACCGTGAAGTAACTTTTAATTTAGTCACCAGTGAATCCGGGATTGAGCAGTTAGGTACGTGGATACATACTATACCATACATAGTCTGATGACATAGAAATAGTGGCGGTAGCTCGAAAAGAATTGAGTTGCAATATACAATTAATAATCGTATGCCATTGAATTAAGACTCAATATTCTTTACTAGTGGCAGGACTTCTTGTGAGTAAATTTTAATTTAGTCACCAGTGAATCCGGGATTGAGCAGTTAGGTACGTGGATACATACTATACCATATATAGTCTGATGACATAGAAATAGTGGCGGTAGCTCGAAAAGAATTGAGTTGCAATATACAATTAATAATCGTATGCCATTGAATTAAGACTCTATATTCTTTACTGGTGGCAGGACTTCTTGTGAGTAAATTTTAATTTAGTCACCAGTGAATCCGGGATTGAGCAGTTAAGTAGGTGGATACATAGTATACCATATATAGTCTGATGACATAGAAATAATGGCGGTAGCTCGAAAAGAATTGAGTTGCACATGTATAATTAATTAACAATCTTATTACATTGAATTAAGACTCAATATTCTTCGAATTCAAAAATACTTTTTCTTATTAGGTATATATGTAAAAAAAAATACTTTCATCAAGTTACGAAACTAATTGTATACAGTTCAAATGTCAAATGACCTAATGAGCTGAATTCAATTAATTCGCATTTTTGTTACGTTTTCGAAACAAGAATTATAATTGTTCGCACCCGGCTAGTGTCGCGGTAATCGTACGATCTGTATGTTGCCAGGAATGATGTACGGAATTTCCAAGAATAATTCGCAACACATTATTCGTTATTTGAATTACACTACGTTTATTTTTGTGTTGGCTGTGAATTAATTTCTAGATGAGACCAGTGTGTTCGAAATTTAAAAAAAATATGCTACATATTTTCTTACGTATTTCAACAAATTCTCAAAGTATCCAACAGAGACACAATAACCCATGCACCTATGATCGAGTCATGCGAAGATCCGTAACTATGTGACAAAAATTCAACTAAGTCGGTACTAGAGTTGTTGCTAACCCTATTTCACCGCTAACGGGTGTTGTAAATAAAATCTTGCCAAGGCAGCTTCGACTCATTGCTTTATTAGTATTGAAGCAGTTAGGTCAATAGCAGTAAGCAATCGGGACGGAGGGGTCGCCCCCCAAAAAAAAACACAAACACTACATTCTGAAAAGCGTAACCCCACATGAAAACAATTTGACATTCGTGCTCGCACTCGATGACGAATCAGAATCGATTTCGCTAAATCGGGAAAAGGCGCATAAAACAACACACGTATAAAATTCAGTTTCCCTTAAATCTTAGATAATTTTTTTGCAACAGCAACACACTATCGGTCGAATACTGCAACTCTAAAAATGTCAACGAATATTTTAGCGCAAGAACTAGAATTGCCCGCGCGTTACAACGCCACTGTCCGTATTGTTTTATGTTTTTTTTTTGGTTTGTAAATATATAATATATTTATGTTAGTTCATACTTGGATTGTGAAAGAATTCGCTTCTTTAGGGCAAATTATGCGGGATGTGTCGGTATTTTGTTTAATTGTCACCACATTTTTAACAACTATAATGGTTTTTTTATTATTAATCATTCCCTTTAAGTGCACGAGCAAGCTCTTTAGTTATGTCCATAACAATCAGCAGTCCGGCATGTATCTGGACTGGACATTTTCCAAGTCCGCACGGCTGATTACCACCGTCCAGACTGTTTCTGCCGTGAAGCATTCAAGCTACAATAACTGCAATATTAAAATACTATTTAGATCAACACGTCATTTTAGATCTGAGTACTTCAATTGTCACTTAACACCAAATAAACAATTTGTTGGTGTACATTGAAAAACGTGATTGTAAAATTAAACCCGCAAAATTATAATTATAATAAATATAAATATAATGCGTAATTACCTGTGGTAGGACCTCTTGAGAGTCCACGCGGGTGGGTACCACCACCCTGCCTATTTCTGCCGTGAAGTAGTAATGCGTTCCGGTTTGAAGGGTAGGGCAGCCGTTATAACTATACTTGAGAGCTTAGAACTTATATCTCAAGGTGGGTGGCGCATTTACGTTGTAGATTTCTATGGGCTCCAGTAACCACTTAACACCAGATGGGCTCTGAGCTCGTCCAGCCATGTAAACAATAAAAAAAACCATTATTTGTTTTGAACATCGAGAGAGCTCCGAAAAATAAATCTATTATCTACAAAGCTTTACCCAAAACTATAGCATTCCTAACAAAAACCTATCGCTAAGCTTCTTCTCAAAATTTAGTTTAATACCAGCAATGTTATGCGGATTAAAATTAGTAATGCTAACCACTTACCATCGTGCGGTTCGTATGCTCGCCTGCCTACATAGGCTAAAAAAATCTCGATCACAGCGTCCGAAGCCTTCTAATAACCTACTTTCATAATTGGCGTGTAAACTTTATAAGTCCCGCATAAAGTTATTTCGCACCAAAACACTAGTTTAATTATCATTTTAACAATAATTTATGTGTATTATCTATAAAATTAATCTCTATAGCACGTTTTACTAATGATGTGTTACAATTTCGATATATAATTTAGTGATGAAAAATTCTCATTAATTCACAGAAACAGTGGATGATTGATATCTCGAGACACGACAATGAATTCAAATACTATATGTATGTGATATGGCTAATCATCAATAACATTTCAACCTAAAAAAATGTGTGAATTACGTACAAAATTTCGAACACCCAGCGAGTTACGTTTTACGTGACTACAAAATCGAAAAGTTAGTCGCAATTAAGTCCCAGGAAAGAATCGCACATTCAAATCGTACAACGAAAGAATTGAACAATGATTAAGTCTATCAGCAAAAACAGAGTTGAGTGGACTACGCCTTTATATTCCTCTGGACGATTCAAAGGGCTCATAGTCTGCCATGGTGTTATGTTGAGACACGTCCTTCAAACTAGAACGCACGGCTGGCATGGGGCAGAACTAAACAGGAGTACCTAGTGATTTTTTTCCCTTTCTATTCTAGTAACCTCGAAGGGTTATTCTAGATTCACCGAGCTAGTAAGAGAGCAGTGCTTCGTAGAATCTCCGGTCACCGTCCTCGTCGAACCCGTCGCTTGCGACGAAGGGCTCGACGAGCGAATTAACCCATAGACACAGCCCACTGAGTTTCTCGCCGGATCTTCTTAGTGGGTCGCGTTTCCGATCCGATGGTAGATTCTGCGAAGCACTGCTCTTGCTAGGGTCAGTGTTAGCATCACTCCGGTTTGAGCCCCGCGAGCTCACCTACTAGTTAAGGTTGCGCTGAAATAGCCTATATTAATAATTTGCGTAATTACTGGAGGTAGGACCTATTGTGAGTCCGCACGGGTAGATACCACCACCCTGCCTATTTCTGCCATGAAGCAGTAATGCGCTTCCGCGTACTCCGCTAAGTATTTAAAACCAGGTGAGCCGTGAGCTCGGTCACACATCTAAGCATTAAAAAAAAGCGTTTTTTTTTTTAATCTCCAGAAATCAATGCAGTTTTACGTTCGATTATTCCGAGAATCTTCTCGATCGCAACCCGATACATATTTAATAATGATAATTAATTATTATGAAGGCAGGTAATATATCAATGATCGCGTTCTCGGCGGCGGAACAAAAATATGATTTACGGGCCGCTTAGATCGCTTGGAACAGCTTCGGGGACACGAAATTAAGTGAAATCACCGGAAAAATAATAATAATACTTATTGTCAAAAATAATTGATCATGTGAATATTTTATTGTCTATTACGTCTGTTGCCGCATTAATGCCTAATGAAAATTGATATGCTTATAAATAAATCGAAGTTTTTTGGTTTTAACTTCGGCAGTAACTGTGTCGGCCTGGCCGGTCATAGCTGAAGAATATCCAAGGAGCTTAAGAAGTACCACAGGGGTATGACGTCAGTAGTTCAGCTTGGCCGTAATGCGTATTAACACTATTCAATATTCAATTGTATTCTTTAATTAATCATTTTCTATTGTTTCTGCCACCACTCCCTAAAAATATAGTGTATTTTTTTTAAACGTCAGCTATGAATAAAACTAATTTGTAACTAAAACATCATTATGTCTTCTGAGTATTGCATAGTTGTTGGGCAGTTGTTAGCAAATCCCCCCCCCCCTCTTGGCTAGGCTCAAGCTCGTGCACGCATCTCGGCTAAGCTGGAAACTCCTACAACACCTGCAGTTTCTCCAACTCAAGTTTTCCTTTCAGAGGCGCCTTCCACCTTGAGACAGAGGTCAAAATCTCACTTGTATCATATAACGGGTGTCCAATCCTTCAAACCCAAATACATGACTGCTTTTCATCAGGAATACAGATGATGGTGTCGGTCCTACACCAGTGCGTGTCCACTACCACCGGCATTTAGGTAAATTATTAATTATTACGGGCTTAAAATTTTATAAAATACATGTAACAAAACTACTTTTGTATGCAAAAAAAATATCATCAAAATTAATCAAATAAATTTCATTGAAGCGGTAGCCTAATTAGCATATGCCACATCCACGTCTTCCTAGCCCAAGAACATCTACCATAAAGTCAAACAAAAGGACTTTTTGGTGGGAACGCGAGCATTGAAGTTGTGTGATTCGTTTTATTTTGTCTATTTAGTGTTTCTTCATGTTTAAATGGTTATTGGTTAATGGTTAATGGTAACCACAGGTTTAAACGGTGGTTTATTAACTGTTTAATATCTGTGAAAGTGCATAAATGTGGGAAAAGAAAACAAAGCCACTGGACGTTACTTCTCGGGATCCTCCAGAAAGTCCACTGAAAAAATCTCAGTAAATGATCACCATTTTACTGAAATTATATTTCATCCCATATCATCTCATCTCATTTCATTTAATTCCATCCCAGTTGATTAATTGTCTCAAATTAATCATCTTTATTTCATTTCTCTCTATATTATCAGTTTTCATAAAAATAAAAATATAAATTAAAATAAGATATGACCTAAAGGTCTAAGTTACCAGGTCATAAAATCCCTTAAAATATGTCAAACAAAGGCTGCAACAAAATCAACTCATTGAATATAGTGTTCGATCAGCAATGACGTCACTATTGCATTACAAAACATAGCGTATTGCAAAAACAATGGACAAAATTGGTGGTACGATTCCTTGTAAACATAAAGGCAGTGCTTTCGAGGCATCACGTCCTACCGGGGCTCACTCGCATAATAATCTGCGGCCGTCTGCGCGACTGTATGTGTGCGCGCAATGATACTTTCCACACATGAATTGTTACCCGTGTTAACAATAAATCATATGAATGTATTTGTGATCGGAATTGTTTTAGTGACGTTCGCTCGATTTGATAATCGATATCGAGGAAAGAATAGTCCGATTTCTAATAAGTCAAATTTATTCCTGAATTTGATAACGACATAGGATATTTAATTTTATGAGTTAATAAAAAAAATGTAATATCTTCTTCAAACTATGCTGAGTGTAGGTCTCTTCGAATGCACCCCATTCTCTTCGGTCTCTTGTCTTTCTCATCCAGTCTCTACCGACCACTTTGAACAGTTCATCGGTCCATCTCGTTAAAAAAAAAAAGTAATGTAAAACAAATAAAATGATTTAAAAGAGACGTTTTATTTTCTGCTAATAAAAAAAAAGATAAGACTATATTAATCATATTGCTTTAATAACAGCGTCCCCTCTTAGGCCTGTGGGATTTGAAAGCCGTTGCATCGCTCGATACGAATACACCGGGTGTCATATCATTAAGGCCACGACGTCATCAAATCTCATACAAAATACATTCAATTTCAACTCAATAGATTTAATTTTTCTCATGTTATTTCATCCTAATCAAATTTATTTTCAAATAAAAATAATAACAAATAAGAATTTGGCTAAAAGACAAGACTGCAGGCCATTATATAATTTAAAAAAAGGTAGCTAAAGTCCAAATATACATTGCAATTACTGTCAATTTAATACAAGATACCCTACTAAACTAATGTTACCAAGTATAAATACTCGTTATTACCATACAAACTGTTATCCTATGACTATCAGAATATTTAATAAGATACCAAATAGCATAGGAGATCTTCCACTAACTCAATTTAAAAGAAAATTATATTTATGGCTAATAGACAAGGCTTATTATAGTGTGCAAGAATTTTTAAATGATAAGTGTTGTACATAATAAAATATTAGAATAAGAAGTGATAGAATGTAAAAATAGATAGATTTAGTAAATTTTGCGTTAGAATTAATATAAAAATAAATTAAATTTTCGCATGCATAAACAGGCGAAATATATGAAACTATGTCCTATATCCATAATATCTTGTAAACTATATTTCTGGCGAATAAAGATTTTCTTTCTTTCTTTCTTTCTAATTAATCCATTATATATTAGAAAAAGATTTATCGATCGTTCAGCAAGCTTTAAATCGTAAAAAAGGTTTAAATCTTGCTATAACGGTCTTACAAAGCTTCGATAGCTCATTACGCATGACGCTGTAAGTGTGTAAGAATATTCATTATAAAAACTAGATAAAATATCATCGAACTCCCACAAGACTAAATAGTTAATAATATTCATGAACAAAAAACTGTGTTGTTGAGAACAAAAAGTAAACTAAGATATTCACTTATTTTTTGTTCCAAGGAACAAGAAATCTAATTAAGATTTTTCAAAATCTAGTTTTATCTGTATCTCAAAAATTGTCGATAAATTATTGACACGTTCCGATTAGTCTCGCCCCCTCCCTACCCGCGTGTGTTGCCGCGGTCACTAGACTGCGCGCTTGTGTGCGTATCGTGTAGCATTTCTTTCTCGTATTGTAATTTATTGGTCTGTAACGAAGTTAATTATTGCGATTTTTGTTATAAAACGTTGGAAATTATTTTTAGCATCGCATACGAGAGGGACTCGGATCGAAAGCGCTTTTTTTACCGAGAAACGTTCCGAGTCCTTTTTATCGATCCCCGTAATATCGATGATTGAGTATAGCGATGCCTTAAAAGCGAATAAGTTATTCGCGTTTGTATCGACAAAGTAGAAATGTCAAGTGGCAAGATAAGTTCAATACTTCGATGTAAATGGAACTTGTCTTTGTTTTTCATGTAAAGATAAACGTTTTGAGTTGTTTTTTTGTTTGTTTTGTTTCTTTGCAATGCGCCGTAGCCTAATGGGTAAAACGCCCGATTTATTCGAATATCGAGCGATGCGACAATGCCGTTCGAATCCCACAAGCGGGTACCAATTTCTCTTTTATGGAATGCGTAACCAACACGCATTTATGGATGATTTTAATGCTGAAAGAATAATATGTTCTAAGTCGAGATCGCAAGGCTTATAAATTTTGATTGACAAACGTCATCCCGGCTACTACTACTTCTACCTACTACTACTACTACTACTTACCTTTGACGGCTGGGATAGCGATTATACAAGAGAATACTAATCGAACTTGTATCTCAAGATGGGTGAAGGAAATCTCTTATCACTAGATTGACAGTCGCCATCTATCCATTAATTGCATTAAAAAACAAGGAATAAACAATGATTTGTTGTATTCAGGCCATCAATGCGCATAAACATGTTCCAACATACTAATTTTTTTGAAATGGCCAGGAATTTAATTCTATATGAAACCCTGCTGTATGAAAAGTGAATCTTAGCTTAATGAAATTAAAGTGATTTATCTAATATTGTATATGGGATGAAAGGATATGAACCGAATTAATTTTCCAGAAAAATGTTCGAAGCTTATCACCACATCAGTAGACTTTTTGAAAGCGCACTGGAAGACTAGCAATTTAATTTCAATCTCCAAAAGTCATACACTTTTACAGAAATAATAGCTTCGAGTTCCCGCCCAAAATCCCGTAATTAATGTGGTGTGGTATTGCTAAAGAAAAAAGTAACGTCCAATACCAGTCAACATTGATGACGTCACCTCGCGTCCTTGAATAAGCACGGCTTAGTACAAGCATTTAGACAAGTAGCATTGGTTCATATTTAAATACACATTAAATAATTACTAAAATAATTAATGCATACCATTCCGAGAACGGTGCTACTTTTGGAACACATACATACATTAATTATAAAATATAAATTATACTCATATTTTCTGTACTGAATTAGATATAATGGCTAAACTAGTTACATTGAGTTCTCACAAGAAAATGTTCTTAGAGGCATCGTCAAAATCGACAATAAAAAAAAACTGGATCGAATTTCAAAATAACATAGGGTTAAACCTAGTTCACAATGTCGAGACCTCATCAAAAAATAGGGTCATTTTTTACATTTTTGTATGAAAAAAAAAAGATCTAATGATATCAATCCTAAAATGATTCAGTTTTTGATGTTCGCAAAGCGTTAAAGAGAGACAACCCTAAAATTGGGGTGAATCGTGGGAAATTACAGGGGTCGAGAGATCCCGTTTCTTAGTTTAAAATCGCAAGGTTAATCTGTATTCAGCTTAAGATTTATTTTAGGCAATTATTTATGTGCGACTGTCAAAAATAGTTCCAAAAAAAAACCGCATATTTACATATTTTTATTAAAGCGAAAATTCTTACGTGGTTCATCCCTAATATATGCCAGCTCTAAATTTATATCCAGTATTATTCAGGTGAATATATCTTCTCTGGGTGTTCGCGGGTGTTATGAGATGTCTTTATCCCAACAATTAGTTACAGCCTAGCATGGCTCTCATTCTTAAATGACGCTAGTACTAACTACCTATTAGTATTGCCCAATAGTATTTTTATTGCCCTTGTAGGCAGACGAACATACGGCCCACCTGATGGTGAGTGGTTACCGTCACGCATGGACTTCAGCAATGCCAGGAGCAGAGCCAAGCCGCTGCCTACCGTTAAGTACTATCCATAAGCCTTGTTTGAAGAACATGGCATAGTGCTCGAAAAGCACCGTGGAGGAGAGCTCATTCCAAAGCCGGAAGGTGCCTGACAAAAAAGACGGGTGCTCATTATAACGGGTGCTCATCTGCCACCGACAGTGTTAATGCCGGTCACTAGACGTAAAATTAACTACGCATCGCGTTTAGAGATGGTCTGTATAATTTTTTTTTATTACTTAGATGAATTGGACTGATGGTAAGACCTCATGTGAGTCCGCACGGGTAGGTACCACCACCCTGCACATTTCTGCAGTGAAGCAGTAATGCATTTCGGTTTGAAGGGTGGGGCAGCCGTAGTAACTATACTGAGACCTTAGAACTCATATCTCAAGGTGGGTGGGGACATTTACTTCGTAGATGCCTATGGGCTCCGGTAACCACTTAACACTAGGTGAGCCGTGAGCTCGTCCACACGCTTAAGCAATAAAAAAAATATTTAAAAATATTTGATTAGCTCACGCCCCACTCGGTGTTAAGTGCTTACCGGAGCCTCTAGACATCTACAACGTAAATGCCACTCACCTTGAGATATGAGTTCAAAGTCTCTGTTTATACAGTAGTACGGCTGTTCCGTCCTTCAAAGAGCAACGTATTACGTTTAGCCCCTTAAAAAAAAGTTGTTTAACTTTACGGATCCCACAAAAGTGCACAACAATTTCTGTCGACTAATTAATTCCTTGAGCAATTCGTTAGAAGCCATCCCTGAATTTTCAGGAATTCCATGACGGAGTCCATGAATTTCGGATTTTCAAAATCGTTTTGAAGTCGTCATGGCCTAAAGGATAAAACGTCCGGTGCATTCGTGTTGAGCGATGCACCGGTGTCCGAATCCCGCAGGCGGGTACCAATTTTTCCAATGAAATACATACTCATCAAATGTTCACGATTTACTTCCACGGTGAAGGAATGACATCGTGTAATAAAAATGAAATCCGCAACATTATAATTTGCGTAATTACTGATGGTAGGACCTCTAATGAGTCCGCGCGGGTAGGTACCACCACCTTGCCTACCACTTCACACCAGGTGGGCTGTGAGCTCGTCCACCCATATAAGCAATTTAAAAAAAAACCTAATACTACTACTACTGCGCTGGCGCTATGACCCACAAGTGGGTCTTGGCCTCCGACAATAAACTTTGCCATTAATCCCGGCGCTGCGCAACACCTTGCCAGTTATTTTTTTTTTTTTTTTCCCTACCTATGCTGATAGCCTTGAGAGGCTATTTCAGCTTCACCCTAACGTTAGTAGGTGAGCTCGCGGGGCTCAACCGGAGAGTTGCTAACACTGACCCTAGCAAGAGCAGTGCTTCGCAGAATCTACCACCGGATCGGAAACGCGACCCACTGAGAAGATCCGGCGAGAAACTCAGTGGGCTGTGTCTATGGGTTAGTTCGCTCGTCGAGCCCTTCGTCGCAAGCGACGGGTTCGACGAGGACGGTGACCGGTGCTTGTGGTGCCTAAAAGCACCGTTAATGGATCAGGAGGATCCGTAATGACGTGCTTTGGGCGACGTCGACGGTTTACCATTCGGTCTACTGGGTCGGGTATGTAATTTCCAGCGGCTACTATGAGAGGGTTCTCATGTCGTGCCGCCTTCTCAAAATGGCGCAGCGATGCCGACTGTAGATACTTACTAAATGAGTCGAGCTCCAGGTCATCGTGGAGATCCACATTCCTAAGGAACCATGGCGCTCCGACGGCTATCCTGCAGAATCGTGATTGAATAACCTGAAGGGATTTCAAGTGGGTGCGGGCTGAGTGAGCGAACACTACGCTTGCATACGTCATGACGGGGCGTATACAAGTTTTGTAGAGAGTTACCTTATTGCGGAGGGACAGTTTGCTTCGACCACAAAGCATTGGATAGAGTCGTCCTAGTATAAACGCGGCGCGGTCGCGTACCGTTTTTATATGGGGACGGAATGTCATCCTTCTGTCGAGGGTGACGCCTAGATATTTGACCTTCGAGACCCACGGTATGGGCTGGCCAAAGAGAGTGATGGGACTAACGGCGGAGGTGTTTGCGCGCCTACTACGGAGTGGGATGCTCGAAGTGATGTTCGGAGGGCGACCCCTTTTGAAGAGCACCGCTGCGCTTTTCGTGGGGTTGATGTCAATTCGCCACTTCCGGAACCACTGTCCCATGGTGGCTACTGCGATCTGGAGTCGCCGATGAAGCAGCGACATCTTCCTACACGAGTAGTAGATAGCCGTGTCATCGGCGAAGAGCGCTAGATGGGTCTCCGGAGACCGGGGTATATCATTGATATACAAACTAAATAATAACGGGGAGAGCGCGGAGCCTTGCGGGACTCCGGCGGTCAGTTGACGGGGACGAGAACGAGTTCCCTCTACTCGATATCGAAACGAACGGTTCGACAAGAAGTCTCGTATGATGAGCACGAGTCTGTCTGGCACTCCCATGTTGTACAGTTTATAAATTAAACCGTTGTGCCAGACTTTGTCGAACGCCTTCGCGATGTCGAAGAAGAGGGCGCCGGTCGGGATTTGTTTACGCCTATTTAGTCCTATCAGAATGTGCTCCGTGAGGCGGTGCACTTGTTGTACGCACGAGTGTTTAGAGCGGAATCCGAACTGTTCGTCTATGAGAATTTTGTTCGCGGTAACAAAATCCCAGAGGCGTTTCCTAAGGAGCCCTTCCAAAATATTTTCCTATCGTCGAGAGGAGACTAATCGGACGGTAACTAGAAGTTTCGTTTGTCGGTTTGCCCGGCTTTTGTATACCGATAACGTCCGCTTCTTTCCACACCGCGGGAAAGATGCAGTGCGTCATAGCGGCATTTAAAATTGTAGCCAACATTGCTATCAGTTGGATTGGCAAGAGTTTTAGCGCGCGGTTGTGGATGCCGTCGGAGCCGGGTGCCTTCCTAGGTTGGAGGTTGTGGATCGCGTCTCTAACTTCGTCAGTGGTAATGGGGGGTAACGCGTCCGAGGGCGGCAGGGAAGCTCTGCGCTCGACCTCCCTGTCGACTAACTCGGTGTGTTCGGGGTCCGCGTGTTGAGTGCTGGTGGTGCACTGCTCTTGCAGTGCATCGGCCAGCAGCTCAGCCTTGTCATCGTCATCGAATGCCGGTGGTTGGCCTGAAGGGCGTATGAGGGGAGGCATAGTAGCGGTAGTTTCGGATTTGAGAGTCCTAGCTAGTCGCCAGTATGCTTGGTGGGAGGGCGCGAGTTGTTCTAGATAACTATGCCAATTATCGTTACGCGCGTCGCTTAAGCGGGAGTGGACTTCGCGTTGTAGACGACGCATCTGCATCCGGTTTGAATGCGTGGGAAGACTTGCCAGTTAGACACTTGGAACTCACATAAATTTCCTTCCACAGCGTCAGACCAGCGGTACTTGGGGGTCCCATCGGGGCGGCGTCCCCCCCTGTACACCCGTGTATACCCGATTTACAGCCCGATCCTGCTCCATATTTGGCATTATTATCCGGGTCAGTCCTAATAGTATCCTGAAGGCATCAACAGACCGTTATGACTGTCGGTACTTGAACCATTGTACCATAGTTCACTTGCGGACTAAATAAAAATAATAATAATAATGGTTGGTTCGAAGTAAGTATCAGTTGAATGGAATATTTTAAATGTGTAAAATTATTTTTAATAAATAATTATCTTTTTTATTTGATGGTTTTGTTAATTTTAAGTATGTTTCAATGATACTATGTACACACGTCCATATGGACTTGTTGTTGTTGTTGTCTGAAGTAAAATAAATCATTCATTCATTCATTATTAAGACCAAAACCCTAATGCTCCTTCAAAATTGGTTTGTCTTATTTCGGACTTGACGAATCCACGAGCTTACGGTCTACATATTGTGTTAAATGCTACCAGTTTCCATAGACATGAATGCCCCCGTCCGCAGACCTAAAGCGTATAAAAGCGGTCTTGTCTTTTAAACCAGAACACATGGTTTCTTTACGGCAGATCCAAGCTAACTAACACCCTACCTAATCTACTCGTACTGATTCACGCACATCATACAATCAGTGCTTTATTTAAGGCTCGAAACGGTATATTACTTTTTGGGAAGTAATAGGTCGGATGTGGAGTATGCTCAAAATACTTTCTAATAGATTAGACAAATAACTTTTGATTTGATGAGCCGTTTTCAAGTTATGATAAACACTATTTTCACGATTGAATCTAATTTAATGCATTCCTTGATGAATTCGTAACGTTACGAATAATTAACAACATTATTTTTGGTCAGGGTCTATTGAAAATAGTAAACGGAAGAAAAAATCATAATACTGACTATTTTTATAATTATTATGACTCGTGAAAAGCGAAGAAAACACTACGCAATTTGTATGTTTTTTTTTTATTGCTTATATATAGGGTGGACGAGCTCACAGCCCACCTGACGTTAAGTGGTTACTGGAGCCCATAGACATCTAGGACGTAAATGCGCCACCCACCTTAAGATATAAGTTCTAAGGTCTCAAGTATAGTTACAACGGCTGCCCCGCCCTTCGAACCGAAATGCATTACTGCTTCACGGCAGAAATATTCAAATGTTCAATGAACAAACAAAATGAAATTTGGCATTCAATAAAACTGTAATTCTTTTTATTTAGTAAACGGAAGAAAAAACCTTAACATTGATTATCTTTATTATTATTATTACGACTTGTGGAAAGCGAAGAAAACACTATACAATTTTTATGTTCAATGAACAAACAAAAATTGGAATTCAATAAAACTGTAATTTTTTTATTAAACCCTAGCCTGACTGACCCTGGGTCGCACACGTATCGTATGACCAAAAAACGCACAAAACCAACGTAAACCCGCGAAATTTAAGACTCTATAACTGACCTCATTTGACACAATAACGTGACCCCTTTATAAGTATCCTATTGAAGTCGTGTGACTTGCGACCCGGGTGACCTTTTCTCTGTAATTCTTTCTTGTCCGCGTGCAAAGTCATCTTGGTCACGATTGTGTTTTTTTTTGGACAATGACAACTGATTTTAGGGAATGTAAAAAATGTGTTAAGTAAAATGTTCGGTCAGTAGGGTCATGAAACGGAGATTAATAATAATACCCTAATTTATTTTAATTTATTTTTAAGTAGTAAATAAGTCCATCACGAAGGATTGTCAAATCTTCGATATTTACAGCAAACAAAATTTAGGAGCATATAACCTTTTTGCTCAAAAAAAAAACGAACCCGTAATGACAAAGCACCTTTAGAACCGCGAAAACCGTTAATAAATTCGGATTTCTCCTACAACAAAACGAGTTTCCGTAAAAATCTCAAATTACTGCAAACAACTATAAATCAAACTGAGAAAAAAAACTATCTCACGTCTCTTCCTTCCTAAAAGGGGTGAAATAAAAAAATACACAATACACAAACGGTACCCTTGCGAAAACAGTTAGAAGAAAAAAAATTAAAGATTTTTATGGAAAAAGGGAGTCTTTTACCGTATCTAACTCTTTCCCATGGGTCTTAACCTTGGCGAAACTTTTTGTCCAAAATTGAGACACCTTTGCCATCTTTACGCTTTTTTATTTAATGCCAATGTCATTTTTTGGCTTTTTTATCGCCAGAACCGATGATCTTAGGGCGAGGGTCGGGCCCTTATTGTGCTTGCCCTTTCATTGTGTCTGTGGAGATGAAGCAGGTGGGTCAGATACAAATGCTGCTTTTGGGTTATACCGATACTTACGTAATAATTATTGGAAGTGTTACCTTGAAATTATATTTTTGCAATGACCAAATGAATCGGAATGGCTTCGCGGCGGTCGCGGTCTTTATTAAGAAAATTTAAATGCTAACGTCTTCAAATCTCAACCTTTGTTTGTCATAGTACTATGTAGTTTAAATACTTCAGATGATTAATATAATTTCCATGTTTTATACTTCAATTTATTATTATTATTCTCTTGATTAATGGCAATCTGCCGATACGTTCAGTAATTTCTGCCAGTGTCGTGTTATGGCTACACATGGAACATTGTCGAGCTATTTAAGCACACTTTATATTATGAAAAGTATCCAATTTTGGCAATAATAATGGTGCCTGGAACAAACACAAAATTAATGTTACTATAAACTTACATATTACAAGCGGCCCGCTCCGGCTCCGCTCGGGTCTTTAACAAAAATTTCGACACTTTTTATATATAATCATGTGTTCTACAAAGTCGTAATACGTTATTTTATTCTATCATCAATAGTTTTCGCAGGGCACGCGATGTGAACAATATTTTAGGTATTTTTTTACGCCTTGGGTTACATTATTGAAGTTTTAGTAAGAATTCCAAATTTTTTTCAAAAGAGATTAAGATTATGATAGATATTAAGATAATGCCTATGTCACTCGGGAATAGTGTAGCTTCCAAACAGTGAAAGAATTTTTCTAATCGATTTAGTAGTTTCGGAGCCTATTCAATACAAACAAACAAATCTTTCCTCTTTATAATATTAGTATAGATTTATAATATTAGTATAGATAATAAAGTTTATGTACAGAGAATAATACACTACATATAATTATAATTTTATAGATTTAGTACTTATAAACTTAATAAAAGCACTTATAATACGGTCTGGGAACAGTGAGAGGAGGTGGCGAACATTTACCGGCCGTTGAATTTTCAGTTCGCTAATCACTTGGTCCCATATGAATGAGTTGTTCCAGCGACAATTGAGGAAAATGTGATCTATACTGCCGTCGTCCAAACCACATTCACACAACGAATTGTCATGTATTCTAATTTTATTTAGAAATATCGGAGAGCAGCAATGACCCAGACGAACCCTACAGAGCACAGATATAACAGGTTTCGATTTCTTTTTGAATTTAAAAAACCATGGTTTTGTAGGAATGGTGGGTTGGTTTGAAGCATATAAGCCTCCCTTCGTCTTGCTGGACTCTGTCCAGGAGGCTTGCCATGACAATTTATTAATTGCAATTTATTACCCAGATCGTTTTTTTTTAATTGTTTAGTTGGGTGGACGAGCTTACAGCCCACCTAATGTTAAGTGGTTACCGGAGCCCATAGATATCTACATAGTAAATGCCGCCACCCATCTTGAGAGATGAGTTCTAAGGTCTCAGTTTTTACAGTAGGTACAACGGCTGCCCCACCCTTCACAACGAAACGCATTACTGCTTCACGGCAGAAGTAGGCAGGTTGGTGGTACCTACCCGTGCGAACATCGGCACATTGCTTGATACGAATGCACCGGACGTCTTATATTTTAGGCCACGACGACTTTGTAAGTATAATAATATGTTCTTTCGATACGATCTCACTTATTTTACTTTAATTTGAGGCTAAGATTTCATAGATATCACGTGAATGTTAACAGCCACCTTGGAACAAGGGTCGATGTTCTATTTTAAAACAGCAAACCCCATAACAGCAAACGCATATCCCATCCCAAACCGGGTACATGATCGTATCGCGGCAGTAATAGGCTGAACGGAAGCTAATTTTTTTTCTTTTTTTTATTACTTGTTCTAGTAACCTGGAGGGGTTATTATATTCACTGAGCTAGTAGGTGAGCTCAGGGGGCTCAAAACGGGAGTGTTGCTAGCACTGGCCTTAAGAAGAGCAGTGCTTCGCAGAATCTACCACCGGATCGGAAACGCGACCCACTGAGAAGATCTGGCGAAAAACTCAGTGGGCCGGTAGCTATTCTTATCCTTACTGCCTCACAAGAAGCACTATCTTCAGTAATTTATTTAAAGAAATTGTACGTAAATTGTTTTAAGACTCTCAAGGATTTTCAAGGAAAAAACCCAATAAACATATTAACAGTATTAAAAATTATGAATTGTTTTAAACTTTCGCGGTTATCTACATTACAGAAACTAATATTTGAAATGTTCTTATCACGATATTCACATTTAATTTGTACGTTGTATTACGTGATATAACAAAGCAAATATCAAATGTGACTAAAAAATATATTCTACACTAGCGACCCGCCCTCGCTTCGCTTTCATTCCCGATCCTGCGGACAGAATGGAAAGCAGTCGACGTCGCCCAAAATACGTCATCTCGGATCCTCCAGATCCACTAACGGTGCTTCTAGGTACTTCAAGCACCGGTCACCGTTCTCGTCGAACCCGTCGCTTGCGACGAAGGATCGACGAGTAAATTAATTCTCAGACACAGCCCACTGAGTTTCTCGCCGGATCTTCTCAGTGGGTCGCGATTCCGATCCGGTGGTAGATTCTGCGAAGCACGACTCTTGCTAGGGTTCGTGTTAGCATCGTCGTCAGGTTTGAGCCCCGTGAGCTCACCTACTAGTCACGGTTACGCTGGAATAGCCACTCTAGGCTACCAGCTTAGGTAGGAAAAAAAAAAAATCGCTTCGGAAACATTAAAATTTTATTATTGATAGCTGAGTCCCGCGATGTTACCCGCGGTTATTTTCATAATGCGAGTGGCACCGCGAGGCGAAGCTAGTCTAACAAAAGTAGCCTAAGTTACTCCTGATATCATCAGCTACCTATCAGTGAAAGTCTCGTCAAAATCGGTCCAGCCGTTCCAGAGATTAGCCGGAGCAAACAAACAGACAGACAGACAAAAATTGTAAAAAATGTTATTTTGGTGTATGTACCGTATATAATTTCATAAAATTTATATGCATGGTAGTTCAATATTACTATTAAAATATAAGTATTAATTAAAAGCGGCTTTTTCAATATTACCTACAAACAGACACTCCAATTTTATTTATATGTATAGATAGTACAATCACAGACTTCAAAACCACCCTTCTTATCTGCCTAATTAATACTTATCATAAAACTGATTCTATAGTTTACCTTTCTATACGAAGGACGCAATGTACATACCTACTGTAACACAAAAAACGATAATTATGGAGTATTCTGTTCCCATTGCGTCTTCGAGAAAAATCTTTTTACACCTTATTTATGGATGAGTTTGTGAGACAAAAAAACGACCAAATGAATGATAATAAAATAACAGAAATTAAATGACGTGTTTAAAACGTTGCCATCCACAGCTTTTTTTCATCTCGCTCACGGAAAATGAACGCGCGCATCTGTCTCGCTCATCGCCGCGTTTCAACAAAAAATTAAAGCCGAAATATTTGGCGCGTAATTTTTCGCATAGTCCGCGAACAGTTTTGTTAAAATTTTGTAAATTAATAAAACGGAGCGGAGCCGACGGATTTTTTCGCGGTTCGGCCCCGGCTTTAATTAGAAATATTTTGAGATTTGACATTTTCCGTCGGCGATACCGCACGGAATGCGACCTGAAACCGACTCTAACGAAACACGATGCTTTACGGGTCTTTGTCATCTCATATTATTGTTAAATATTGTGAACTTTACAGATTAAATAGCCCCAATCGTATTGTCTTCTGTGTTTCTTTTACAAAGATACTGACTTTGACTTGGAATCGAATCCTATTTGTATTCCCTGATTTTTATTCAAATTGTTGTTAGCATCTAAGGGATGTACCACTTACACATATTTTGGTAGCTGAACCCACCAAAATATGTGTAAGTGGGGGGCTCAATCTAGGAGATATAAATCCGAATTTCATGGTATACTATTGACTACTAGTCAATAATTATTCAACTAATGAGGCGATCAAAAATGACGATGACATAATTTTAAATGACGATATATTATTAAATTACTCGTACATCATCCTACACTGGTAAGTAAGTGGCTTTAAACGCCGACACTGACATTAACATTGGACATTCCATTGTAAACAAGTTGCCGATTCTTGATATTAGTGAATTAATTTCGAGATTCAGGAGTAATTTTTTGACATTCGAATCTTCAATGGGAATAGTAAATAGACAAAATAAATAGAAAAATATCAAGACTTGGAAACGGTTACCGGCTCAGTAATGCCTAAAGAATGGGTACTGGGGCGCTGATTTTTCGACAGCATCAAAAATTAAGAGAAATAGAACAAATCACTTCACGCTTTTTTAATTACTTCTTTAAGCAGCCTAGAATGTGTTCCACGTGTAGATACCGTCATAGGCATTAGCAATGCTACAGCCAAACCGATCGCTAATTCGCATGATTGCCTATTTTATTGCTTAAAATGCTAAACGAGCTCATGGCTCAACTAGTACTAAGTGATTACCGAAGCCAATAGAGATCAACAATGTAAATGGCGCCACCCACCTCCAGATAAGAGATATAAGTCTCAGTTTTACAGTACAACGGCTGCCGCAACGCATTACTGTTTCACGGCAGAAATAGGAGAGGTGGTGGTACCTACCCGTGCGGACTCACAAGACGCTCTGCCACCAGTAACTACGCAAATTATAATGATTACCATCACCGTGGTGCTGATTCGTGAATATGCATTAAGTACGTATTTGATAAAAAAAAAACAAAATGTTACCTGTCTGCGGGATTCGATCACAGGCACGGTCGCATCGCTCGATACAAATGCACCGGGTGTCTTATCCTTTAGACCACGACGACTTCTTTGGCAAAAGACGTGCGCGCTTTGCTCTCTTAAATCACTTCATTTAAAAACTAGGGCCTTAAATATGTTAAGTGATAAGACTGTTAGTACGTTAAATTTGGATTCGACCAGTAAATTAGTTTTTATGTATACCTCCGATCTGGCTAGGGGTTTGTTGCGATGGTTCACAGTTGAAAGCATATGAACAGTATTTTCGTCTTCTTCGGGCGTAGTTGTAATAAACAATGGCTTTGCAATGTGCATCACGACAGCCCACTGAGTTTCTCGCCGGAGTTTCTCAGTGGGTCGCGTTTCCGATCCGGTGGTAGATTCTGCGAAGCACGGCTCTTGCTAGGTTTCGTGTTAGCAACGTCGTCAAGTTTGAGCTCCGTGAGCTCACCTACTAGTTAAGGTTACGCTGGAATAGCCTCTCAAGGCTACCAGCTTAGGTAGGAAAAAAAACTCTTAAAAAAGAAACACTAAATTATCAAAACAAAACAAAAAATCGCTTCGTTTCTCGTTTTCCCGCCAAAATGTCTCAAACGACGCATCAACCTCTGACTCCCAAGAAACACAGCCAAAAATTAAAGGAGAAAAGATATAATAATCGCATCCGGTAAATCTGAAATGTCTTTATTCCCACACCCGGCAGAAACATGACTCGGCAGCTTTGTCAAAATATTACGTACTTTTTATATGAAATTACCCCTTTACGATACATTTCTATGGAAAGGGTTGCTTTTTCGAGACATCTGATAGCTTTTTTTTTGATGCGATTTCAAGATAGCAGTCGTTATTTTGTGTTCGTTCCGCTACTTTTTAAAAATAGAACGGTTACTCTCAGAACGTTGTGCTTTGAAATAATATTACAGTACCTAATTAATTTTGGTTTGTACACGCTTTTTTAACACGCGATTTTGAAAGCGCTATCGTTATAACTGTATTTCGCAATTAACGCCAACTTAAAAGATGATCAACTTGAAAATATGCATACGCATCAAGGTCTAATGACAATACAATAACCATTAATAATAATATTAATAATATTTTGACGAAATTAACCTTACAATTGAAACAAGATCTTAATTTTTAGTTCGGATAGCTATAAATAATATGAAATTCCTACTAAAGAAGAGAGCAGTGTGTTATAATTACGTACATATTTAATTACTAAAAAAACATTTATAGACACTTGCAGAAAACTTTTATTTATTTATATCAATATATATTGTGTATATACATATTTTTTATTTATATATACTAAATTATTGTGCTGTACAACGTAAGTTTATTTCTGGAACATTTTAGAATAGAATATTGAAACACCTTATAATTTAATAATAATACAGTCAAGAAAAACTTGAGTTCGTATTGAAGCTAGTAACGGAACACAAAATGCTCGTGACATTTATTATGAAACAATGGTGTTCCGTACTCGACTAGGCTGACTAACAGTCGCCCACGCCAAGAAATACTAAATAACAAACGACTCAGAAAAAAAATTAATTAAATAGAATCGTAATTGTGTAATATGCGCCCGCGCCGCCATCATCCGAACATCTGTTATTGTCAACACACCTGAGTATTAAGCGTCTAGCTCTTTCTAACCTATACACTGACAGCGGGTGCGAAAGAAAAAGAACTATAGTTTCGGTCCGTACGAACGTGGAAGTAACAAAAAACTCTTGCTTCCTGTGTCTTTGGAATCATTGAAAAAGGAATAATGTTGTACGCAGTATATTTGAATAGTACAGATGCAACTTTTTTTTGTTTCAGTGTTAAGAATTCACATACATAGGTACATTCACGTACATTAAAATTTCATTTACATATATCCCTTTCATTCGGGTTTTAATTGAAAATAATGACATGTAAACATAAAAAAAGTTTGAAGGATCAGCAAGAACGTGAGAAGTGCTGTTTTAGAGGATTTCGCAAATGTATTTTTTGCAGATTTTTTCTGGGAATTCAATCACCATATTGATAACTACGCTTTCTTAAATTTATTCCGTTATTATTTTTGCTTCTATTTCTTTAGGTAAATATTGCAAGTAAGCATAATACGTTTGTTGTTGAGAGCACTTCTCAATGGCTTAAAGAATAATTAATATCCCTTTAGGGTTTTATGACTAGAGGTTAGTTAATGCTGATTAAAATCAACAACATGTAGGTATTTCAGTTCAATGTTGATTATGTGTACTACATATCGCCTTATCAAGGAATGTAATTAAAAGTTAACTATTACGAGTATGACAATAGCTGGTAAGCTGTCATTTCGTGCTTATTATAAACATAAAAAAACATGTTTTAATTTTTATTAGTATGTTAAATCTTTATGAAATAATATGTGTGTTCTTTTTATATACTACAGAACGTGAGTATAAGTTTTGACGTATTCCATACAATGTGGACTTTTTAACTATTCGAAAATAGAACGTTTTTAACTTAACCCTTCCATATTTGACAAAAAGAGTTTTATTTTTATTTTAAAATTTGGAACGCGACGCGGTCGGAATGAGAAATTCGTTCTTTTGAATTTAGAAACATTTACAAAAATGGAATTGTTCGTTCGACGATTCGAAATATGGATTTGAATGACGGATTTTTTTTTGTTTAAGTTATGTACATAATATTGACTATTGAATTTTATTATTTAGGCATTTAAAAAAATGAACTCATAATCTTCTGTATCTACAGAGGAAGACAAAGCAGCTAAGTACGATTTTGTATGTGTTCGATTGGTGCTGAGATATTGATAATGGATTGATCTTATTGTGTACGAAGCCAATTGGCTTCAGGCGTTGTTTTCAATCGTGTGACCGAAGGTTCGAGACGACTAATGCGGCTTTTCTAATACACGCATGAGATGAATAGATTTACGCTATCATAATATAATCATATAATGTTACATTATAATAACCATTTAAAAATATAAATAAATCTGAATTATTATACGATTCCTGTTATAATTTTTATCCTAAAGATTTTCTCGTAAAATCTAATCAAATTAATTTATTAAACAAATCATATTCCGGAATAATGTGATCTATCTAATAAAATAAGATTGATGTATTTTCTTCTTAAAATCTGTCCCAAATAATGATGATCCAAAAACACGGTTTTTAATTGAATATTCAATTTCGAAAAGGGCACATGTCGCATATTTTGTCAAATACGTTTTTTCATATACATGTAGTTTTGAGGCTTACCTACACCCATTTTATAATAATTCCAGTAATTTTCAATTGCTAATTAACATTAAAATATTATCTTCTTCTTTTTCTCCACCTTATCCCACTAGGTGGGGTCGGCACAGCTAATTTTTCTCTTCCATTCTCTTCTATCTGCCGTCATCTCAACACTCACTCCTCTCTCTCTCATATCGTCATTCACACACTCCATCCATGTCTTCTTCGGTCGACCTCTTCCCCCTCTACCTTGCACTACCATTTCCATACATCTCCTAGTCACATGCATCTTCTCTCTACGCATCACATGTCCATACCACGCTAACCGTCCGCTCCTTAATTTGTTGTTTACCGGGGCCACTTTCACACTTCCTCTGATATACTCATTCTTTATCTTATCCATTCTTGTCACTCCACACATCCATCTCAACATTCGCATCTCTGCCGCATGCACTCCTCTTTCATGCTTACCTTTCGTCGCCCAATACTCAGATCCATACAGCACGACAGGTCTAATGATCGTTTTGTAAATTTTTCCCTTGAGCTGTAGGGGCATTCTACGATCGCATGCGATCGTTGCAGAGACCTGTCGTCATTTCATACAACCAGCGTTTATTTGACTTGTGACGTCCCGGTCTATGTTGCCGTCGTTCTGGAGCATAGAGCCGAGGTACTTGAAGTCGGAGCAGACTGACAGGGATACACCATCTAAGGCGATTGGCGTGAAGTCTGAAGAACCACCAAAATCACAAAACATGTGCTCGGTTTTTGTTCGACTGATCTTCAAACCCACGTTTTCCAGCCTTTCTTTCCATTTTGCCAATCTCCTCTGTATCTCAGGCCCTTCCTCTCCAACGAGAAAAATGTCGTCGGCGAACAGCATACACCAAGGCGCCTCTTCCTGTATGTCCGATGTTAGGGCATCCATTATTAGGATGAACAGGTAAGGGCTTAAAGCTGATCCCTGGTGTAAGCTTACCGCCACACTGAACTCGTCGCTATCGCCAGCTGCGGAGCGTACGTACGTACTAGCTCTACCGTACATAGCTCGAACAAGCCGTTGGTATTTCCCTGGCACTCCTTTCACTTTCATGCTCCACTACAAAACCTCACGGGGAACCCTATCATACGCTTTTTCTAAATCAACAAACACCATGTGCACATTTTTACTTGCACGGCGATATTTTTCGCACAATTGGCGCAGGGAAAAAATGGCGTCCGTTGTACTGCGTCCCGGCATGAACCCGAATTGGTTCTGTGATACCTCACACTCATCTCTCATTCTTCTCGCTATCACTTTCTCCCAAGCTTTCATACTATGTGACATGAGCTTTATTCCTCTATAATTGTCGCATACCTGTATGTCACCTTTGCTCTTAAATACAGGCACGAGTGAACTTTTGCACCACTCGTCAGGCATGGCCTCTTCTTGAAACAATTTATTGAAGAATAAAGTCAGCCACGTGCATCCATCCGCTTTCAGAAACTTCCACACTTCTATTGGAATACCATCTGGTCCAGTAGATTTTCCATTCTTCATATCTTGTACAGCCTTTCGTACTTCTTGCATACTTATTTCCCTTACTACACCAGTATTTATCGGAACATTTTGCAGTTCACCACTCCAGTCATTCTCTTCATTCATCAACCTTTCAAAATACCTCTTCCATCTATCTCTTATTTCCTTATCATTTGTTAACACTCTTCCAGCACTATCTTTCACGCACTTAATGTGGTTAAAATCTCTATAACTACTCTATAACTATACTAAAATATTATCTCAAAAGTTAATATTTTAAATTTTACACTGCCGTCAGAAAATAATCAATTTTTTTTGATTTCCTGAACATTTTACATTTTCAGAGTGCATTTGCCCTTTTCTAAATTGAATATTCAATTATTATACACAGAAAATGGCCTATAAATGGTACAAAACAAACAAAATAAATAGAGCAGAGACGGCTTCCAAAATTCGGCGGCCGCACGTTACACGAAACCCCTTTCCGAATTTCGAATTTAAAAACACAACAAAAGAACGTAATACAATATCTCATTATGTCAAAAAAAAAAAAAAACAAAGAGAAAAATATGGGATTTGACCCAAAAAACTCCCCTCAATCAAAGGGTTAAAGAGCAGGACAGCGGGTTAAAGTACCGAGTTAGAGAGAGACGGTCATACAGACCCAACCCTTTAGCTGCACCTGGAAGTTTATTTGGAAGTTTGAAAAAGTGCAAATTTTCAAGTAAAATATTGATATTTTTTTTCCGATACAAATAAACCATATCTGACAATGCGTTCGTTATCTGTGCGTTTAGATGCTGGGTCATTAATCTTTAGCCTCTCCGCGCGACCAGTGACAGTTATTGTCAGTGTCACGTCGGAGGAGCTACATCAAGTTGTGTCATAACAGCTGACAGATCTCTGTTGTGACTGTGCTCTGTTAAATATCCGATATAACAAATCATAATTGGATGTTAATTATGATAATACATTATGATGATATTGCATGATGGTCGCGAATTCGGTATCCTATGTTATATTCGAAAAACAATTTTTAAAAACATACAAAACAATTATAAAAAAATATACATTTAAAACAAACAAACATACAAAATTGTTATGCTCGAAAAACATGGCAATCAACGTGTTAATATTCCTCAGACCTAAAATTCCTCAGAGCACCTTCCGGTAATCACGCTACAACTTCACACCTATAGAATAAAATAATCATACCAAACAACCCTAACAGTGAGATCGTTTATAGTAAAAATAAATAAAATATCTCAACAATATTAATATCGAAATATAATTAAAAACAAAAAGTGCACTGAACAGTAAATTAATTACGAATTAGTTTCCAATATTAACATCGAAAATGAACAAAGCGCAACAATTTAGATTATTAAGAGGACGGCTCCTACCAATGGTTTCACTTGTCGCTCACATCTCGCATTGGCTGCTTTTTTTTATAATTTTTTAACCTCGAGGGGTTATTCTAGATTCACCGAACTAGTAGGTGAGATGTTGCTAACACAAACCATAGTAAGAGCAGTGCTTCGCAGAATCTACCACCGGATCGAAAACGCGACCCACTGAGAACATCCAGCGAGAAACACAGTTGGCTGTGTCTGTAGGTTTATTTACTTGAGGAGCCCTTCGTCGCAAGCGACGAGTTCGACGAGAACGATGACCGGTGCTTGAGGTACCTAAAAGCACCGTTAGTGGATCGGGAGGATCCGAAATAACGTGTTTTGGGCGACGTCGACTGTTTACCATTCGGTCCGCAGGATTGGGAATGGGGCTTTTACTGCCCGTGTGCCGTGACGTGTACTTCTATATCGAACCGACTCGCTGACGACACGTCTGGAGCTGAGCCACTTCGAATACCCATAACACAAACTTATTGGTAGGAGGACCCTTCAGAAGAGGTGGAAGCTCTGATCCTTTGTTCACCAAAGACACTTAATCTCTGCGTCTTGTATCGTACATTCCAAGGGGAGTGCTCTGAGGAATAGTTTAAGATGTTTTACTAGTGTAAATTTTTGTACATTCAATACGACTAAAAACTGAGACCTTAAAACATATGACATGTCCCGAGGCGGGTGGCATTTACGCTGTAGATGTCCATGGGCTCCGGTAACCACTTAACACCAGGTAGGCTGAGAGCTCGTCCACCCATCATCATCATTCTTACTTCATACTCCTCAATCATATACTGTTTCTTCCATTTCTTTTATCTAGATAATTCGCTTAGCTTCTGATAGTAGAACGTCTTCTGACCACGTATGGGCAGGAACTAACACCTTGCGTATATCTGAAGCGAGGTAGTAAAGCGTTCCAATATCGAGGGTGGGGCTGCCTTTAGAATAGAATTGACACTTCTACAAAACAAGTCCAACGACTCATCGTCGCGTAGCGTATCTCTAGTAACCATTTCACAACAGCTGGTCAGTGATCTCACCGTCACCAGCAAAAATGTAAAACATTGATAAATCACAATGAATGCACAGCGTTGATTTTACTAATTGTCTCTTTAATAAAAAAAACTACAATATCTAAGATACTTAGTTAACACGATGCAAATGGTAAGGCCACAGGAAACGATAAAAATATAAATTTAAACGTCTCAATGCGATACAATAGCGAGACGAAGATAGTCCTTAATGTAAAACCAGACTTAAGGAGCAGCAAATGGGAAACACGAACAAAACCTTCACAATCAAATGAGGGATGCGCAGGAACTGAACTGAAAACGAACAAAAAACAACGCTATGGCGGATTGTTTTTAATTATCAAGTATCGGCATAAATCGATAGACGTCGCCGCGGGCCCGCCGTGTGCGGGAATACATCGAGTCGCCGTGCATACTCGAATATTTCGAAATGTATTTGGATTTATATAGGAAATATATGTGCCTACTTACACACGTATTTACATAAGTAGGATTAATTCCAAGTCCCTATGGGTTCTATATCTATTTATTCCATTAACGGTGCTTTAAGGTACCACAAGCATCTGTCACCGCCCTTGTCGAACCCGTCGAAGGGCTCGACGAGTGAATTAACCCATATACACAGCCCATTGAGTTTGAGGTGAAGCTGAAATAGCCACTCAAGGCTATCAGCATAGATAGGGAAAAAAATCTATTTATGCTGTGAAGCTATTGCTTGTTCTAGTTGGAGATACCTGTTTAACTATACAAGATTTTGACCTAATGCGTCAAGGTCAGCGGAACACCCACGCTGTGAGTGAGTTTATGGGCTTTGGCAAGATAAGTTTTAGACTCGTCTACTTTCCTGTAGTAATAAAAAAACTTGTAAGTATATAGCTATTATGTGTCAAATTCAAATATATAAAACATTGTGATTTAATGAAATATATAAAGAATGTTTAGTTTTGAATCGTGAAAAAAATAATTAAATCGAAAATTCTCCACACCATTCCGTGTCCTCTCTTCATAAAATTCGTACATACCTACGAAGACAGCGCCATTGCGAATGCTCTTTACATTTTCATGTAAAACATTGTTTTGTTTGTTTGCAGTTAAATCGCGGACAAGAGAATACTTGTAGATTATATTAACTTTAACATTTAAAAGAAATTAATGAGCACTTCATTGTTGTATTTTTCAATAGCACAGATATTACGAGTGGCTACAAAAATGATTTTTGTTACCTACCTAAGCTGATAGCCTTGAGAGGCTATTTCAGCGTAACCTGAACTAGTAGGTCAGCTCACGGGGCTCAAGCCTGACAATGTTACTAACACGAACCCTAGCAAGAGCCGTGCTTCGCAGAATCTGCCACCGGAGCGGAAACGCGATCCACTGAGAAGACTCACTGAGAACTCAGTGGGCTGTGTCTGTAGGTTAATTTACTCGTCGAGCCCTTCGTCGCAAGCGACGGGTTCGGCAAGGACGGTGACCGTCTTCAAACAAGCGACATGACAATAGTTAACAAACTACGTGAATTACCGCATACAATTTAGCTGAAAGCGGTGTTTTTATTGATCTAGAAGGGCTAGTCGATTCACACATTACAACGCGAAAGTCACTACCCTTTCTTTCTTTCTTTAGATTTGGAATCGAGTGGAAAACTACCGATTTATCTTATCCTAGATTTATTATACAATGTAATTCCTGATTCACAGCTTCGCCACAACATCCGAGTATTGTAACTCCAAAGTCGCTTAGTATCTCTTTGTCGTTCGGCGTATAAATAAATCGCGTGCATCGGCGCCTAAAATAAATCTAGACGCACTAAATTAAGCCCTAGAATACATCTAGTACATACTTAGATTGAATTGTCTTCAAATGTCAGTGTGCGTGGTATAAGACTGGAGTTTGTTTACCGCTCGTGTACTAAGGGTCGCTTTTGAACGAGCGCTCGGAGATCCGATACCGGGATAATCATTGTCATTATGTTAAGAAGATGATCTCATAGCTGAAGGTGTGGCTTTGAATGCAATATGTATGGGCTCTAAGTACTGAAAAGCTTATAAGTGACCATGACTTAGTTTACGTAACTACAATACACTGAACCTCAATCAGACCCCGATCGAACCCCCACCTACACGTAACATTATAATTATGTAATAATAATGTTGGTAATGGATTGGTAAGAACGGAGCGTATGAAAAGAGTGGAATGGAGCGTTATGATGTGAGTGAGAGAAAACGGAAAGAAAGGGAGAAAAAAATTACAGACAGAACGACAGAGAAAAGGAAGATGGCGAAGACGGTTAAAAAAATGAGCAAGGCGTAGGTAATAAAAGTGTTAATTAATTTTTAATTATTAATATAACAGAAGATTTTGGAACAGTGGAAGTTTTATTTTATGCGCTGCGATCCCTGTTCTAAAATAATAATAATAAATAATAAAATCATTTTTACTTTTCACACTAAATAAAATAAAATATAAATAAAAGAAAAGAAAAAAAGAAAAATGCAAAAGGAGGTGGCTCAGCTAATACTGTTCAAAGTTGATAAATCGAACTGCGCTGATTTTCAGTCACCCCCGTTTCCCTTTGGTTCATATATGTGCATATAAATACAATAGATATTTCCAAATAATAAGGGTCTGTGATAGTAATCTAAAATTCGACGAACTATTAACCGTATTCAAACCATAGACCTATATATTAATTCAAACCTTAACCTTATTCTGAAACATTTGTCGGATAATATCAGCAGTCAATTGTAAATGTAAGTGCTACTACACACGTCACCAAATAAATCGGTAAAACTTTAAGGAAATAAAAACATATGTATGTATTTATGTATATGCTTTATTAATACTCTCAGAAAATCCATGAGAATACGCATGTGTCAGGAATTCTAATCTCAAGTTTCCTTCAAAAACAATAAAAACCAAAAAATTCTCACTCACAATACGACCGCAAGAAAGACTAAAGTTATTGTGACCATGACTTTGTTTTGAACGTGGATTCGAACGAACCTTCCCTTTATTCGTGGTAGGGTTATACCTACGTACTTACCATGTAGTTAGTAGTTACCACTAAATTGAATGTTAGCAGTGAAACATACCTAGATTTGTTATCAAATAACGTCTTCGGCAACATTTTTAATGATAGGAATTCACGATGGGACTTTTTGGCGGGAACGCGAGGAGTGAAGTTGTGTGATTTGTTTTATTTTGTCTATTTAGTGTTTCTTCAGGTTTAAATGTGTAATAACGGTGTTTTATTAACAGTTTAATATCTGTAAAAGTGCACAAATGTGGGAAAATGAAACAAAGCCGGTGGACGTAATTTCTAGAAATCCTCCAAAAAGTCCACTCAAAAATCGCAGTAAATGACCACCATTTTACTGAAATTATATTTCATTCCATATCATCCCTTTTAATTTCATTCCAGTTGATTAATGTCTCAAATTAATCATTTTCATTTCAATTAATTTCACTCCGTATTATCATCTTTCTTAAAAAGGAGATTATAAATTAAAATAAGACATGATCTAAAGTTACCAGGTTATAAAATTACTTAAAAAAAAAAAAGAATTCACGTTGTGTTCTTGCATTTATCTCGTGTATATTTACAGCAATTATTATACCAGAGAACATTCTAGGTTAGATAACTTCTATAAAAAACGCTTAAAAATACTAAAAAAATAATCTCTTAAGAATTTATCCCGATTCGCTGTTAAATCATTGTCACTGTAACCGAAACAGAAAACTACCGAACAATGTCCGAGTCTTGCTTTATTTTATGCCCTCCCGACCGAAATACAATTTGGGCTTCGGAATTTGTGGGTTTCTTCAAAAATGATCAATGACAGACGGCGATGATGTAATGCTGCCTGCACCTTTGGAGTTTTTTCGAATTCTTTTGTGGGAGAGAAACAATAGAAACAGGGTCGATGACCTTATCGTGATAATGCTTTGGATGCGGTTTGTATAACGCTTTATAGAACAGTATTCATTTAGACTGTGCGGTGTCCTAGAAATCACTACCCTTCTTCCTGTGACTGTGGAGGGGACTAAAGAATTCACCAGGGAACCGGTGACAGCATCCTCTGAGTAGCATACCACGATATTGGCATTTATGACGTCCATTTTGGTATTACAGACGTCCAGGGCGACAGAGACTGCCTACGATCAGATGTGCCGTAGGCTCTGATAAGCAAGGGCAACTAAATCCAACCGAAATTACAGACAATGATACCTTCAGCCTATTTCTGCCATGCAGCATCACCCATTTCGATTTCAATAATGGTATATAAAATGGAATTGAAAATCCGACAGCTGGTGTCAATAGGTGGGTGGCGATACTTACGTTGTCCACAGACTTAAATAATCGCTTTATCGCCAGTCGCAAACATATAATAATATGTATTATGTTATGTATGTAATATATTTTTACTTTTTATTTTTATTGCTCTTGTAGGCAGACGAGCATACGGCCCACCTGATGGTGAGTGGTTACCGTCGCCCATGGACTTCAGCAATGCCAGGGGCAGAGCCAAGCCGCCGCTTACCGACCTCTGTCCTTGTAAACAGACGAGCATAATATGGCTAACCTGATGGTCACATTGACACTTGAGTTCTGAGTCTCAGTTTTGTAGTGCAATGCCTGTCCTTATAATTAGAGCGCATTACTGCTTTGCAGTATCAATAGTAATATATCAATATAAAGCAGTATCAAAATATATATATCGATAAGGTTATTTTTGGTGATCACGTGTCGTAAACATATTTAATTAAAGATAAAACTCGATTTTTTATTTGACTTTAAATTATTTCCGCTGTTTCGAATAATTTACGGTTTTGAGTGGTAGCCGGACGAATGTATTAAAGGATATTCGAAAATTGGGTATATCCTTATATCCCTGTCGTGCTAATTTGGAATAAACTCTTACTTAATAGACTTATTACCACCAGATCAGAAAACAAACTAACACGTGGTTTAAACATAATAATTTAGTACAGAGCAATAAAGATTTAATATAATACAATATTTTTTGTCGCGTACCATCTGGTTTTATTTCTTGAGCGCTATGACATATCCTTCTTCAAACGAGACTTGTGGAGAGATTCAATGATAGGCAGTGGGTCCGCTCTGCCCCTGTCATTGCTGAGGTCCATGTCCGACGGTAACCACTTACCATCAGGTAGGCCGTATGCTCGTCTAACTATAAGGGCAAATTACAATAAATGCGCAAATATTAGTGTAATATCTTCTTGTATATTATTTTGTGTTCTAAAGTGGGTTGCTGTACTTAAGAGAGTGTTTTGTATTTTCCACTAATATTAGATACACTATAGTCTGTACTTATGAAAGAGTTTTGTATTTTCCATTAATACATATTATATTAGATACACTATAGTCACCGTCCTCCTCAAACTCGTCGACTAATCCATAGACGCAGCCCACTGACTATCTCCCCAGATTTTCTCAGTGAGTCGCGATTTCAATCTGCTGGTAGATTCTGCGAAGCACGGCTCTTGCTAGGGCTAGTGTTAGCAAATTCTCTCAGGTTGAGCCCGTGAGCTCACCTACCCGTCCAGGCGTAGCTGAAATAGCTTCTTAGGCTGCCAGCGAATAGGTAGGGGGAATAAAATACAGTATACGATTTGCCGCGATAGTCGGTTTGGTTTTTTATCGCATGACCTTGTTCATTGGGGGCGTGGTTCGCGAACGCCTGTTCGATTCGCTGAGAAAAAACTGTAATTTTCGCGCGTTTTCCGCACATCGGCAGTGTCTTTTGAATCGATGCCAAAAATTCTGTTCAAGCAACTAATTACTCACAAAACAAAACGTAAAACACAATGGCAGTGCAAGTAAAGGATAAGATTTTGCTCGCATATGTTTTTTTTATTTGCTTCGGCCAAAAATGATTTAAACTAAATGTATAAAAACAAAAGGAAATCACCTTTTAAAAGAATCGTGTAGTAGGTAATATAAAACTTCTAAATGAACGACAGTATATACGTGGATAGCACTCGGTAATTTTACTGATACGATTGTTTTGTTTAATTTTTTATTTATATATTGCATGAGTGGACGAGCTCACATCCCACCTGGTGTTAAGTGGTTACCGAATCCCATAGACATCTACAACCTAAATGCCGCCACCCACCTTGAGATACGAGTTCGAAGATCTCAGTATAGTTACAGTGGCTTTCGTACAACCCTTCAAACCGAAATGGATTACTGCTTCACTACTGAAATAGGCAAGGTGGTGTGCCTACCCCCTCTCACAAGAGTCCACCATCAATAATGTAATATTAATTTGGAGCACGGTTTTAAGATCATAATATGAAACTAGTTTTGTGCTTAGATGCGTATGATTCTAGGTATTACAATAGGGCATATACCTCGATGATAATCATTTATTTCCCTTTTTATGGATGGTTACGGCAATACTGAACAGTCTTTCTCCGGTTAATAGTTCGAACAATCATTCATAACCACATGTATTATTAAATTTCGGTAAAAAATAACAACTTCACATATCTCATGTTTTATAACATTCCGACGTTGTACAATTTATTCATTGCGGGAATCGACCGTGACTTATTTTAATTAGATGCAGAGTCATGTAAGAACGCTTTCTTACAATATCTGTTGGATCTACGACTTACAAGCGATTATACACCTAATTAAGGTAGATTAAAATTGGTATTGCAAAATAAAACGTCAATAGATGTATTTTGGAATAGTTTTGAAATTTACTCTAAGATTTTCAGCATAAGTTACCTACGTAGATAAATTAATTTGTGAAGGTTATAATATTTATTTTTGCGTAATTGTTGGTGGTAAGGCATGTAACAAATCTAGACTTTTGCCTACTTTTGTCCAAGAATGTCATACGCTTCGGCGTGAAGGATGTAACTGGTGTATGTAATATATTACACAATTGAGATTTGCCTTGATGTTATAAACGCGGCATTCAGGTAGTTTTATTTGTAAGCTTTAGTAACCGATTAATGCAGATGGTTCGTGAACAAAAAAGTACTTTTGCGAGAATGAGCAAAATTAAAAAAAGCTACAAATCAGATACATTACTATTTTGGAAGTCGGTTAAAATAAATTAAGGGCACATCCACGTTCCCCAGTCCAACATCGGACCTCCACAAACCGCGTAAAGGAACCCAAAAACGGTATGATTTCAAAAAAAAAAACGTATTCCTTCGTCTGCGATCGTTTATAACGAACTTTAAAAAATCAAATAAAAAAAAAACATTGAATTTTGTTCGAAAACGAACGATCCAGTGATAAATATTGAAATATGGAATGGAGATATGAAGAATGTGACCATGGTTAAAACGCTTACGCGGCTAAATCTCGGGTTTGCTTCGAGGTCCATTGTGCTTTTTGTGCATCGCTACGTTTGCCGCTAGGGGCGCTGTTTGAATTCCATACAAATTTGAGTTAACTTTCACGCGATCGAGAAATTAAAAAACTCGCACTAATCACACATCGATCGGCTCACAGCTTACGTGGTCACGGATCGATGATTAAACTCTAAAAGCGCTGTGATCCTGGTCACTCATATACGTTAAATGATGTATCCAGATTGTGAAGAATTCATACGCATACATCGATATGTATGCGTATAAATTCTTGTTTAAAAACTTAAACTTAAAAAAACCACTTGATTTTTTTTTATTTATTAAAATCCTAACGTGTGGTCACATCGCTCCGTCTTAGTTCCCGTTCGTCAAGTTTATTTATTTATTTTTTAATTTATTATTTATCCTAATGACGTTTTGAGCACGAGTTAATGTCGGATCCCGACGCGGTCTGCTACTGTTTTATAGGCTATTCACTTGTCGGTCACGTCACGTATTGGCTTTATCATAAAAGACGATCAGACATAAAAATAAGTTATTTTGACGTTATGATAATATGAAGTTTTGTTCGTGTCAAATAAAACTGTTTTTTTCTATGATTAATTTTTGTAATGACAATAGATTTATTGACATTGAAAAGTAAATATCGTCCCCCGTCATGAGCGTTGAAGTCGTTCTATCAATGGGACACGGGAACTCTCAATTTCTCATACTCGGCTATAGCTGGGCGAACGAGCTCACAGCCCACCTGGTGCTATGTGGCTACTGGAGCTCATAGACGTCTATAACGTAAATGCCGCCATAAAAATGGAGACATTTCATTTCATAGTACAACGGCTGCCCCGCTCTTCAAACCGAAAAGCGTTACTGCTTCACGGCAGAAATTGCCAGGGTGGTGGTACTCACAAGACGTCCTACCACCAGTAATGACGCAAAGTATAATTGTTGTGGGTTTGATTTTTATTATACGATGTTATTCCTTCACCGTGGAACTCAATCGTGAACATTTGTTAAGTACGTGTGTTTCATTAGAAAAATTGGTACCCGCCTACGGGATTCGAACACCGGTAGAGTCGTATTGTTCGATATCTTTAAGCCACGACCACTTCAAAACCTACAAAGTATTACTGTTTTTTAGTTTATATCTTATTTCTTATATAAAAAGAACAAAAGTGTTGAATTCGATTTTATCAAGCACTACGGCTTTAGATGATCTCAATGTTATTGTTCTTTTTTTCAGATTACGTTTTATGTTAATGAGCATTTCTTGTTTTATATTAATATCAGTTTAATAATCTATCTTGGATGTGTTAATGATTGCTTTTATTAAAATAATTGACATTGAATTGAATTTTTCTAATGAAATACGTACTCAACAAATGTTCATGATTGACTTCCACGGTGAAGGAATAACATCGTGTAATAAAAATCAAACCCGCAAAATTATAATTTGCGTAATTTCTGGTGGTAGGACCTCTTGTGAGTCCGCGCGGGTAGGTACCACCACCCTGCCTATTTCTGCCGTGAAGCAGTAATGCGTTTCGGTTTGAAGGGTGGGGCAGCCGTTGTAACTATACTGAGACCCTTAGAACTTATATCTCAAGGTGGGTGGCGCATTTACGTTGTAGATGCCTATGGGCTCCAACAACCACTTAAGACCAGGTGGGCTGTGAGCTCGTCCACCCATCTAAGCAATAAAAAAATAAATTGAAATGATATAAATGTTGAAACGAAATGACCATATTACGTGTCGCAGACAAAATTCAATTATCATGTAATAATTCAGTCGGGAACAAATCACACATCTAGATTTAAACTAGGACGTTCGTGGCTTGGTCTTTATTCACACTTATATACATTCGAATATGTAAATAAATAAATATTAAACAGGCAACAGTAACTGCAGTCCGTATTCAATAAATTATTATATTTACTTAAACACCAATACGATTAGAGCTTGTGGCTTTAAAAATATGCCTCATAATCTTGAAAGTACTTTAAATTATTCAAATAATAATTTTACCGTTTATTTTCGCCGCGATGCGGATTTTTGTTTGGTGTTGTATGAAGATACTGCTCTTGTATAATGCAATGGAGGTCAGGAGTTAATGTCACAGAGTGGTGACGTTTGGTGAATTTGGTTAATTTATGTTGGGCGTGATGTGCCCTCGCTCTAGCGTGCTGGTTCCAGGAGGATGGGACGACGTATCGGTGGCTGCGGTCGCGTCGCAGTCGTCGCCAAACATACTGTGGAAGAGTAACCCGGTCGGCGGTGTATCGCGTTCTGAGCTGGCTGGCTGGTTCTGACCCAGCAGTATGACGTGCTGATATATCGCGGAGATCGACGTAATTGGTAGTCAACGAATGCCTTGATGACCCATCGGTAGGACGTCATAGAGGTGGCGCCGCGGGTCTGGTTGTAGTATTGACCGCGAAAAACCCCTACTCTGACCGAGTTCTGACCCCGGGCGGATATTGAATGTCAGGTGAAAGAGTGCAGGGAAGTCGCTTAGTGGGCAGTCCAAATTCCATTCCTTGGGCCCAAGGTTCGTTCCCAAAATCTGCGAACTATCCAGCCCCCAAGGCGCGGGGCCCACGTATGAGGTTCGGCCCCGGCCCGAAGAAGGTGAGGCGTGATAATAATAATATTTTTAAAAATTTTTGGCTAGTAGATACATATTCATCGCCACTCAACGTAACGATAATTGGCATAGTTATTTAGAACAACTCGCGCCCTCCCACCAAGCATACTGGCGACTAGCTAGGACTCTCAAATCCGAAACTACCGCTACTATGCCTCCCCTCGTACGCCCTTCAGGCCAACCACCGGCATTCGATGACGATGACAAGGCTGAGCTGCTGGCCGATGCACTGCAAGAGCAGTGCACCACCAGCACTCAACACGCGGACCCCGAACACACCGAGTTAGTCGACAGGGAGGTCGAGCGCAGAGCTTCCCTGCCGCCCTCGGACGCGTTACCCCCCATTACCACTGACGAAGTTAGAGACGCGATCCACAACCTCCAACCTAGGAAGGCACCCGGCTCCGACGGCATCCGCAACCGCGCGCTAAAACTCTTGCCAGTCCAACTGATAGCAATGTTGGCTACAATTTTAAATGCCGCTATGACGCACTGCATCTTTCCCGCGGTGTGGAAAGAAGCGGACGTTATCGGTATACATAAGCCGGGCAAACCGACAAACGAAACTTCTAGTTACCGTCCGATTAGTCTCCTCCCGACGATAGGAAAAATTTACGAACGGCTCCTTAGGAAACGCCTCTGGGATTTTGTTACCGCGAACAAAATTCTCATAGACGAACAGTTCGGATTCCGCTCTAAACACTCGTGCGTACAACAAGTGCACCGCCTCACGGAGCACATCCTAATAGGACTAAATAGGCGTAAACAAATCCCGACCGGCGCCCTCTTCTTCGACATCGCGAAGGCGTTCGACAAAGTCTGGCACAACGGTTTAATTTATAAACTGTACAACATGGGAGTGCCAGACAGACTCGTGCTCATCATACGAGACTTCTTGTCGAACCGTTCGTTTCGATATCGAGTAGAGGGAACTCGTTCTCGTCCCCGTCAACTGACTGCCGGAGTCCCGCAAGGCTCCGCGCTCTCCCCGTTATTATTTAGTTTGTATATCAATGATATACCACGGTCTCCGGAGACCCATCTAGCGCTCTTCGCCGATGACACGGCTATCTACTACTCGTGTAGGAAGATGTCGCTGATTCATCGGCGACTCCAGATCGCAGTAGCCACCATGGGACAGTGGTTCCGGAAGTGGCGCATCGACATCAACCCCACGAAAAGCACAGCGGTGCTCTTCAAAAGGGGTCGCCCTCCGAATACCACTTCGAGCATCCCACTCCCTAATAGGCGCGCAAACACCTCCGCCGTTAGCCCCGTCACTCTCTTTGGCCAGCCCATACCGTGGGCCTCGCAGGTCAAATACCTAGGCGTCACCCTCGACAGAGGGATGACATTCCGTCCCCATATTAAAACGGTACGCGACCGTGCCGCCTTCATATTAGGACGTCTCTACCCTATGCTTTGCAAGCGAAGCAAACTGTCCCTCCGTAATAAGGTAACTCTCTACAAAACTTGCATACGCCCCGTTATGACGTATGCAAGCGTAGTGTTCGCTCACGCAGCCCGCACCAACTTGAAGCCCCTTCAGGTTATTCAATCCCGATTCTGCAGGATAGCCGTCGGAGCACCATGGTTCCTGAGGAACGTGGATCTCCACGATGACCTGGAGCTTGACTCTGTCAGTAAGTATCTACAGTCGGCATCGCTGCGCCATTTTGAGAAGGCGGCACGACATGAGAACCCTCTCATCGTAGCCGCTGGAAATTACATACCCGACCCAGTAGACCGAATGGTAAACCGTCGACGTCGCCCAAAGCACGTCATTACGGATCCTCCTGATCCATTAACGGTGCTCTTAGGCACCACAAGCACCGGTCACCGTCCTGGTCGAACCCGTCGCTTGCGACGAAGGGCTCGACGAGCGAACTAACCCATAGACACAGCCCACTGAGTTTCTCGCCGGATCTTCTCAGTGGGTCGCGTTTCCGATCCGGTGGTAGATTCTGCGAAGCACTGCTCTTGCTAGGGTCAGTGTTAGCAACTCTCCGGTTGAGCCCCGCGAGCTCACCTACAAACGTTAGGGTGAAGCTGAAATAGCCTCTCAAGGCTATCAGCATAGGTAGGAAAAAAAAAAAAGCCACTCAATTTGTCATTCTTAGCAGTGTAATGATTATGGGCAATATTAAAGGGCGCTTTGTACTCCACTTCGCTTGTCAAGGTAGTCTCATGGAGACTTGCATTCTCTGATCACCTTACCATGAGTCTTCCTTTGGTCTTGGAACGCGGAGACAAAGGTGTAATGCAGTATATAAATTTAGATAAATTTAATTTGTTTTGCCTATTCGACTTGTTTGGCGTCAAGCAGTTAATGCAGCTCGTAAACGTGATTGCTGCTGCCCACATTGAAGATTCAGTTGCGACTAGCAGCAGGAATGTGGAAGCCCCGCTCTGACTCCAAGATATATTCATACAGACATTATTCGGCAATGCCGCCTACGCCTGAACATAAACCTATGTTCCTTAATCAATCTATTTTCTATGAACAATAACATGTAATAGAATATTGAGTTCGGTGATTTAAAATATGTGAAAGATGATTCTAAAACACAATCGATCAACAGACGAACGTTAGAGAGAAAAAAAAACGTCAAAAAACTGAAAGGAACCTATTAATCTATGATAATCATTCAAAATCGTGGTGGAAACATTACAAAAAAGAAATAAAGGTTCATCTCCACATGTCCGCTTTACATAATAAAGGGTGGAACACAATCCGCCGCGTCACTTCAGTCGACGCTTCGACGATCTGATTCTAAAATAAAACTAAATAATGTAACCATTTTTATACTTTCCGTGATATCGTACGATCGCCGTACGGAGTTATAGTATCGGACAGTTTTTTTTTTATAGGAATAGTTGCCCTTAAAAGAGTGGAGTTGCCGTTGTACTGGAAAACTGAGACTTAGAACTCATGTTTTGATGTTAGTGGCGGCATTTACTTTGTTGATGTCTATGGGCTCTGGTAACCAATTAGTACTAAGTGGGCTCTGACCTCGTCCACCTGTTTAACCAATAGAAAATAATTGAGAAATTACTGGTGGCCCGGAGGCCTTTCCAGTTTCACCAGGACAGATGGGCAACAGAGACTCAGCCAGGAGAGGTGGGATTACTAATAGCAGCCCGAGCGTCTCCAAACGGGACCTAACAATTCAAGAGCAGCTGCTTCGTGAATGAATCTACGACCGGTTCTGAATCGTGACCCGCTGAGAAGATCCGGTGAGAAACTCAGCCGGCTGATGCATGGGTTAAGTTGCACGTCAACCTCTTTGCTGACTTCGACGAGTACGTTTACCGGAGTCTCTAAGCCTGCTCCTAGTGTTAGAGCTGAAAGCGTCTAATGTGTTATTGGGTTAAATCTGTCATTGGATTTGATGGATCCGTGCAGAAAAACTGTATGTCAAAATGCAGAAACCTACATATTCCCAATAAATGAGTCACTGAAAATAACGTTTAGTGAGTGATAAATGGAACTTCTTTCACGGGGTAAGCGTTTTCGTTTGGCAGTTGCTCTTCGGAATTTGTAAGTCTGCAACTAGAGATTGTCGTTAACCAGATTAAAGACTTGCCGTATTTATTCTAATCGCAATAGCTGCAACTGCAAATGATATTAACAAGCTGGTACTGTTCTATTTCTAATAAAAAAAACCACTGTTTTTAACATTGTTAAACACGTAACGAAACTATTCTAATGCTATAGTCGTATTACCTGATATTTTTTTAATTTATTCCTCCCACTAATTCCCGACAATTCCCAAGTGGGCTTAAAGCTGTGAGTATAACCGAACATACCGATTGTCGTGACATGTCGTACGACAAATCGTCAATTGTAAGCAACCTCGCGCAACTACAACTCGTTCCTACGAGGATTTCATATTTTAAAAATACATTTTGAATACGTTCTGTGCTAAGTCACGTCCACTGTTGTTTGATTCGTGTTCTTTTCTTTAATTTGGTTTTTTTTTTTGGTCTCTCTACTTTTTACATTTAGATAAGCAATTACTGTACCGAGGTGTGTTGGATTCTCACTAAATGAAACTTAATTATAATTCTGGTAATTAAAAGCGTTAATACTCTATTGAACTCGATATTCAATTCTATGAAGGATGAGTTACGAATTTGGAATTCACGTTCAATCGTGTTTATTGCTTAGATGGGTGAACGAGCTCACAGCTCACCTGGTGTTAAGTAGTTACTGGAGCCCATAGACATCTATAACGTAAATGCGCCATCCACCTTGGGACATAAGTTCTAAGGTCTCAAGTATAGTTACATCCGCTGCCCCACCCTTTAAACCGAAACGCATTACTGCTTCACGGCAGAAATAGGCAGGGTGATGGTACCTACCCGCGCGGACTTTCAAGAGGTCCTACCACCAGTAAAAAATTTGGGCTATTGGAAACATGACAGTGTTCCGTTGGCCTCAACATGCTTGTATGTTCTCAAATCTCGTTGGAATGTCTCATGTTTCGTCTCAAAGTTTCAGAAATGGCAGTGTATGATTCGATCGAGAGGCACGTTTAAATATCTCAATACTTTGGTACTACAAACTACACAGATGCGTCAAATTAGACTTAAAGAAGAAAGTTTAAGAAACTTTATTTCTTTTATTATTCATTTAATGATTTTATGATTTATTTTTCATTTAATCTTCAATTTGTTTCAGAACTGAATGAACGAAGAGGGGTTATATAAGGGAGACTTTTTTTTATATTGCTGAGATTGGTGGATCAGCTCACGGCTTACGTTGTGTTAAGTGGTTACCGGAGCCCATAGACATCAACAACATAAACGCTGCTACCGACCTCGAGAACATGAGTTCTAAAGTTTCGGATTCTACAGTACAACGGCTGCCCCACCCTTCAAGCCGATATGCATTACTGCTTCACGGCAGAAATAGGCAGGGCGGTAGTGCCCGCGCGGACTCACAATTTTTACTGATTTCAGTAATATCACAGGACCTCATGTCCCATAACTATACTGAGACCTTAGAACTTATATCTCAAGGTGGGTGGCGTATTTGCGTTGTAAATGTCTATGGGCTCCAGTAACCACTTAACACCAGGTGGGCTGTGAGCTCTTCCACCCGTCTAAGCAATAAAACAAGCAAAAAAAAACATGGCGACTCGTTTACGAATATGTATGTGAATATTAAACCCAATTAAGGACAAGTCAAAATCACCTATTTAAAAATGGTTTTGTTTCATTGAAACACACATAAAACAGAGGGTATTTTTATATTATAATGAATTCACTGTTCATTGAGGAGACTTTTTGGCGGGAACGTGAGGAGTGAAGTTGTGTGATTTGTTTTATTTTGTCTATTTAGTGTTTCATAACGGTGGTTTATTAACTGTTTAATATCTGTGAAAGTGCAGAAATGTGGGAAATTTTAACAAAGCCGCTCGACGTAACTTCTCGGGATCCTCCAAAAAGTCCACTGAAAAAATCTTAGTAAAGGACCATCATTTTACTGAGATTATATTTCATCCCGTATCATCTCATTTAATTTCATCCCAGTTGATTAATGTCTCAAATTAATCATCTTCATTTCATTTCACTCCATAATATCATTTCTCATAAAAATATGAATATAAATTAAAATAAGACATGACTTAAAGGTCTCAGTTACCAGGTCATAAAATCCTTAAAAAAAACTGTTAATTGCCGCGGCAGTTCCCCAAAAATAAAACACGGTCGTTATTAAGTAATACATATTTATTTATAAATAACGCGCGGTCACATGATATAAATTATGTACAATTAAAATATTAACAGTTAAAATTTATTAAAAAAAAAAGATTTATGTATATATATATTTTTATTTAGTTTAGTTCGATGAGTCGCCCGTCGCGGCGATCCCGGTACACCATCAGGTGGCGGTGAGGATGTACCGGGGCAACCGGAACGGGCCGACCGCGATCCGTACGTGGCAGCTTTAATTATTCAAGCTTTTAATGAGAAGCTTCTGTTAGAGGAGGACGTATATAAAACAAAATAAATAAATCGCCCTTCGCGTCGCTAGGGACGATCGCTTAAACATTAAAATAAATATGTTTTTTTTTTTAAATTAAATAAAAAACCTTTACACACTTTTACTCCGAATTGTATAAAATCGTTTATTTAGCGTACGTATTATTCGTTTCCAGTTATTATATAGGGGGGGTGTCGACACGGGCGCTCACTAGGTGTCGCCTGTGTTCGCTTGTCGCGTCGTTTCGCTTCTGTCAATGTCAATGTGGTTGTCAATGTCATGGGCTAGTGCTCGGTGACGTTGAGATAGAAGGATGCGAGCGCGTCTCCCTTGGAGCCGACGGCCCGGGCCTGGTACTGGCCGGCGTCACCCTGGGCGGCGCCCACCAGCTCGAGGCGGTACCGCGCCTCGCCCTCCATGCTGAACCGGTACCGGGGCGAGCTCTCGTCCACCGGCTTGCCGTCCTTCAGCCACTGGAGCTGGAGCGGTGGCTGGAGACGGAATTCGAGTCAGCATATTCATACAAAACCAGCCAATCTATTCTATAGGCAGACGAGCATAGGGGCTACTTGATGGTGAGTGGTTCCAGTCGCCCATGGACTTCAGCAATACTAGGGGCAAAGCCAAGCCGCTGCCTACTGTTAAGTAATCTCCACAAGCCTTATTTGAAGAAAGACATGTCATAACGCTCAGGAAGCACCATGGAGGGGAGCTCATTCCAAAGCCGGATGATATGTGGCGAAAAAGATCTCTGGAAACGCACTGTGGATGACCGCAGTGGCTCCAGATAGTATAAACCGTGATTGATGGGAGGGAGGATGAGATCTGTGTTCACAAGTGAATTCTAAGACTTAGTTTTGCAGTACAATACTTGTCCCAAACCCCAAGCCGTATTACTGCTTCACGGTAAAATCATGAGTTGGTACGTACCCAAGAGACTTCACAAGACGTCCTACTACCATCAGTAAAATTGACATTAACGTTATAATATTTATGGGCGGAGGTAACCACTTCAAATAAGTTGAACTGTAAGCTGAATTTTAAAGTCGTCGCGGCCTAAAAGATAAGACGTCCGGTGCATTCGTGTTGAAGCGATGCACCGGTGTTCGAATCCCGCAGGCGGGTACCAATTTTTCTAATGAAATACGTACTCAACAAATGTTCACGATTGACTTCCACGGTGAAGGAATAACATCGTGTAATAAAAAAATCAAATCTTCAAAATTCTAATTTGCGTAATTACTGGTGGTAGAACGTATTGTAAGTCCGCGCGGGTGGTACCACCGCCCCGCCTATTTCCGCCGTGAAGCAGTAATGCGTTTCGGTTTGAAGGGTGGGGCAGCCGTTGTAACTCTACTGAGACCTTACAACTTATATCTCAAGGTGGGTGGCGCATTTGCGTTGTACATGTCTATCGGCTCCAGTAATCACTTAACACAAGGTAGGCTGTGGGCTCGTCCACCCATCTAAGCAATGAAGAAAGAGGGTTAAGTTCGCCGGTGCTGACCTTGTCCAGCTCTGCGGTGAAGACGGCGGGCTCGGTCGCGTTGACGGTGAGCGAGGCGGGGAAGGCCACGTAGTGCGGGGCGGGGGGCGCCTCGCCCGGCACGCGCACCACCACCGAGCACGACGAGAACGACTCGCCGGCGTCGTTGAACGCCTCGCACGTGTATGTACCTACATTACATATCAATCATTCATGACATAAATAAATGTTTGTAGGAACGGAACGGAGCGATATGGAGCATGACTGAGTGAGAGAGATAGGAGATGTCGTGTTAGGAAGTAAGAAAGGAGACGAGTGAATGCGGAGCATCTAGTTTTATTGCATAAGGAACAGGGAGTAGTTTCCGGACGCGACGACGCTGAGACGCATTGTCACCCGGAAGACGAAAGACGTTGTTACTTAAGACGAAATAAAGCGTCGAGTTTTTGTGAAGTGATCGAGCGTTTCACTGGCCCATCCCGAATTTAAAATACCACATGTATATAAGCGTCATCTATTGACATTAAAGAGAACTAAACTCGGATGCTTATATATTATATATATTATAACGACCTTTATGGCTTTGTGGCCGATAATATGTATAATAAATAAATTATGTGTAATAAATAAATGGGTTATCTAACACTGAAATAAATTTTCAAATCGGACCAGTAGTTTCTGAGATTAGCGTTTTCAAAAAAACAAACTCTTCAGCTTTATCGATACTAATATATAAATCTACAGTGGTTTTTACGGATGTTCCGTTGTAACTACTGAACCATGCATCCGATTGACTTAAACTTGGTATCCATGTAGAAAATACATGTACTTAATGGATAGGCTAATATTTATATGAGTGTTGGACTCCCTAATAATAATGTTAATTTTAAATGGCGAGTACGGCTAGTAATATTAATAAGTATAGATGAGATGATGCAAATGATGATTTCTAGTAACAAACGCACCGGCATCCTCTGGGAATATTTCGGCGATGTGCAGCTTGTGTATGTTCGCCTCGCTCGAGTACTGGAAGTCTTTGGACGGTTTTATCTCCTTGTTGTTGTGCAGCCAGACGACATCGAAACGTTCGGCTCCCACGATCCTGTTCAAATTTTTTTAATTTAGCGACATCTATTGATGTAATTCCGTACTAATCGATATACAATTATGTACTTTAACTGCTAAAATAATAATATACGGGTGGACGAGCTCACAGCCCACCTGGTGTTAAGTGGTTATTGGAGCCCATAGATATCTACAACGTAAATGCGCCACCCACCTTGAGATATAAGTTCTAAGATCTAAGTATACTTACAACGGCTGCCCTTCAAACCGAAACGCATTACTGCTTCACGGCAGAAATAGGGGGGGGGGGATAGTTTTGCAACTTTACCGGAGAGTCATTGAAAGGTTTAGGTTTGGAAAAAAAATTTCTAGAGAGAAACTTATTTATGCTATTTAAATGTAGTAAATATTAATTAAAAATATGGAAGTATTGATGTATTGATACTATATTAATAATATAATAATAATACTAATTAAAACGGACCTTTAATAACTTAATAACAAACATAAATGTGGCTTAAAGCAAATAACCTTTCATGCCTTGATATACGTATATATAATATTATATATAATGCATGTTCTTGAGACTTTTGCGGGTCGTAGACCTAATTAATACTTTCCTTACGGTTTAATTTCGCGTTTTTTACCATCAGTACATTATTTTTTACGTTTCCAATAGAGTACAATTTTATGATGAGCTTTAAAGTAATTACAATAAAGTGCATATTCGAAAATTTTACTGGTGATAAGACCTCTTGTGAATCCGCACGGGTAGGTACCACCGCCCTGCCTATTTCTGCCGTGAAGCAGTAATGCGTTTCGGTTTGAAGGGCAGCCGTTGTAAGTATACTTAGATCTTAGAACTTATATCTCAAGGTGGGTGGCGCATTTACGTTGTAGATATCTATGGGCTCCAGTAACCATTTAACACCAGGTGGGCTGTGAGCTCGTCCACCCATCTAAGCAATGTATAATGTATAGACAATGTATAATGTATATTATTCGTGGAAGGTTCGTACCTGCAGGACAGCGTGACCGGGTCGCCGTCGTTGACGACCTGCGAGACGGCGTGGTCGACTATCCTCGGCGGCTTGTCTCCGGCCTTCAGTGCCGCGCTGCCGGCGCTCGTGTCCATTGCTGTCGATACAACACAAAATCATAATTAGTTTCATACTAAGCCAACATTAGAGATCGTAGTGAACGTTATGAATAATTGCGTTAGTAACGTCAGACAATACAATGTTTTATTTTTCATGATTCAAAAAATTTATTTTTTAAGACGTGTTTATTAGCTATGTAACGAAATATTTGAGCGTAATTTTTATAGACTACAAGATGTGTGATTAACATGAAAGTTTCCAAACGTACCAAGTACCGATGACAATACAACAATTCGACAAATTCGCTCTGATCGCTCTGATATCCCCGGACCATTATCAACAAGATAAAATACGTTGAAATTAATAGCTAATTTAAAAGTGTTTTAAACGAAATATATTTATGAATTTACTTAAACAACAATGAAATGTCATTTTGATATCAAATAAAAGCAAATCACAATTTTTTTAACAGTTATGTTTGTTTATTGTTTATATATGATAATTATTTTGACCATAATGCGAGTGTATATCGACGCTTGAAAGGCAAACGTGACTAAGCGACAATAACTGCTTTGTAAATAAATGATAGGCAATAACCATATTCGATGCGCAAAAAATATATATTTCTAGGTCTATTAAAATAATTTCAATCCTACAGCTAAATTCGTTAAAACATAATTTTTTTCAGGTATTTCAACTTTAAATGAGTCTACTGTAAAGTTCACGCATTGTCGCTTAGTCACGTTTGCCTTTCAAGCGTCGATATATAGATTTAATACAAAAGTACTTACGTTTAACTGTAACTATACATTTGGTCTCCACCTCTCCCTGGCTGTTGGTGGCCTTCAGAGAGTACACTCCTTCATCCTCAGGGAACACCTCGTTGATGGCCAGCGACGCTACGCCGTTCTTGTATTTCAAGTCCACGACCTTAGAACGGAAATATTTATTTAGTTTCTTTAAATCATGGTCCAATTGGATTGTAACGATATTTGGAATCCATATGTGGTAAAGATGAGAGGGACTGCGTTATAGATTCCATAGTCCCATCATCAATGAAGTTTTTTTTTGTAAGAATCACCGACTGAGATATTTTAATTACATAATACACATATCATGAGGAAAAAAACATATTAAAATACATTCGTATTGTGTTATCAAAATACCGTCTTTTTAATCGATAAATGAGAGCTTATACGTATTAAACACAAGTACTTATATCCTCACTTGTTTGACCGACTATAACAGTTTAGTGTCCAAATATCAAAAATTAAGTACAGTTCTGACACGTTATTACAGATCCTCCCGATTCATTAACGGTGTTTTTAGGTACCACAAGCACCGGTTACCGTTCTCGCCGAACCTGTCACTTGCGACGAAGGGTTCGACGAGTAAATTAGCCCACAGACACAGCCCATTGAGTTTCTCGCCGGATCTTCTCAGTGGGTCGCGTTTGCGATCCGATTCTGCGAAGCATTATTTTTACTAGGGTCAGTGTTAGCAACACTCCGGTTTGAGCCCCGTGAGCTCACCTACTAGTTAAGGTTATGCTGAAATAGCCTTGCAAGGCTATCGGCTTAGATTAGAAAAAAAAGAAAAAAAATAGTAACCTCTGAGGAGTGCAGCGGGCTCGCGTCCTTGTACCAGCGCACGGCGGGCTCGGGGTCGCCGCGCACGGCGCACGACAGCAGCAGCGGCGCCGCGTCGCGCGCGCACAGCGTGGCGGGCAGGCTGCGCGCGAACGTGGGCGCGCACATCGACGCGTCCGCCGCCGGCACTGCCCACGCAACGCAACGTCATTGTACATCCATACATCAGCGAGAGAGAGAGAGATAGACAAAGAGAGAGAGAGAGAGAGAGAGAGAGAGTATTCGTTAATGTATTAAATATAAAAAAACTACAATTGGCGGTCTTATAGCTAAGATCGATCTCGTCCAAACAACCATCAGGTGAACAAGAATAGTTTGGAAACGAATTGATATTTTGGTTATAATATTTTGTATGGGAGAGTAAGTTCAGATAAGTTAAGATAAGTTAGTATATACACTATTTATAATGAGATACACTTGCCGAGCAAAGATTTACGAAATTATTATACAGTATATAATGCAATTGTATTGAATGAAGAGTTACGTGCGACTAACTTACTTCGCAATTCGATACATTACAGCTATATGCTATTTTTTTAATTATACTTAAACACCAAATAAACTTTATTATCAATTAATACGATATCGATAAATTTCTACGTTCTGTACATACAAGTTTTGTAATAGGAAAATTTTACATATATATTTAATTAGACTTTAAAAGTTCAAGCACACATCGGGAGCACTTACTTATCAATTCCTTGGTGGCGCTTCTGGACCGCGACGACGCGTCCGAGTCGAGTCTGGATCCGTACTTCTTCTTCGCGTCTACGGAGCTCTGGGGGGAGTACTTCGGACGAGGACCCGTCTTCGATGGAGGGTCTATCGTCACCTGAACATTTTAAATGAAACAAAACGAATTTAATTACATTTCAACATAATGTATCTTATGATATCCTTCTTTGAAGACGACAAGAAATTTATTCATAATCAGCTAACCCGACAGACTTCGTAGTGCCTCAATCGATAAATAAAAGAACTAAGCTTTTGTATAAAATAAACTTAAAACAAACAAAAGGAATTCGTCCGACGGGGGACACATTAAAGGACACACAAAATTGTTATTTGTATTTAATTCCGAACATCTTCATATTTATCTACCTTTTAAACCTTCTCTGGACTTCCACAAATAATTCAAGACCAAAATTAGCCAAATCGGTCCAGCCGCTCTCGAGTTTTAGCGAGACTAACGAACAGCAATTAATTTTTATTTATTCACATAAATCATAATGAGAAGCACAACTGCATATGCGATGCAAAGTTTAATCGAAAAACTGATTTATTTAATTACTAACGGATTGCAGTGACTTTTAGCGATTCATTTAAATGTGAATCTAAAAATTAAAGACATAAGGTTGGATTTTGTTTTACGCACGCAACGCATCGTATAGAATATTTCAATACATATCTAATCCTATATGACTTTATACACAGTCCAGTGGTAGGATCACCACATAACTATGAATACAAAAGTTACGAGTAGAGTCTGATGTCGAGCTTTCATGTTCTTACGAATCTATTAGATCCAATAACATTTGCATTAGACGTCTTCAGCTCTGACAATCTAAAATCTAATATTTAAATAACTTAAGATTTAAAAAAAAAAGACATGCCCGTTGAGTTTCATGCCAGTTCTCCTCAGGACGGAGGCTAGTTTTTGTGAATTGGCAGTAGTTCTTTTTTTATGTTCAACAAGTGTGTACTTTCATTTATGTTGAATAAAATTTTTTTTACTTGATTTGGTTTGAACACTAGGAGCTGGTTTAGGGACCCTGGTAACCGTACTGGTCCAACTCGACAAAGAGGTCGACGTGCAACCTAACCCATGCGTCAGCTCGCTGAGTTTCTCGCCGGAATTTCTCAGCGGGTCGCGATTCCGATCCGGTAGTAGATAGTTAGCTAATCCCACTACTCCTGGCTAAGCCTTTACTCGCCCACCTGTCCTGGTGAAACTAGAGAGACCTCAGGGCCACCAGTAATCCTTCATTTATAAACAATAAAAGTCTGGCTACCTTCGTCTTGGTGATGATGGGCGGCGGGGCGGGCTTCAGCGGCTTCTCGATATACCTCCGGTCTCCCGAGTGCAGGAAGTTGTGCACCATCCGCTGTTGCTCGGGTGACGTCACCTCGCCTGCGTCACGCGCTCCAAGTTAGTGGGGTCGGGCACAGATCATCGCACGGAGAACTATTTTTTCTTATTGCTTAGAATACTGGAGCCCATAGACATCTACAACGTAACCTACACCTTGAGATATAAGTTGGAAACGCATTACTGCTTCACGGCAGAAATAGGCGGGGTGGTGGTACGTACCCGTGCGGACTCCCAAGAGGTCCTACCACCAGTAAAGCTATTTGTTAGAATTATAATGGTTTTCTATTATAGTCACATAGTACGTATGAGGATTGCGAATGAAACTGTTTAAGTTAAAAAAATACTTCTACCCTCACAATTAACTTGTTCTCGAATAATTCCTAATTCCAGCTAGACAATACTTTGTAGTCCTCTTGAGGATCGTTACTTTGTGCTTCCCTGAAGGGTAGGGTAGCGTAATTTCTATTGCAACTTCTACGGGCAAAGGCATTATCTACGTAATGCCCGTGATCTTCGTTAACCATTTATTGGGTGTCTAGTTAAGATAGTGAAGCTAGAAGCCGTACCTTCAACGATAACGACGCACGAGGTCTCGTCGGTGCCGTGCACGTTGGTGGCGACGCACGTGTACTTGCCGCTGTCCTCGGGCCGACAGTCTATGATCTCCATGGTCACGACGCCGTCCGAGTGCGCCATCGCGTAGTCGTACTTCGACAGCTCGCGTTTGTCCTTGTACCTGTTATCAAACGACCGTTAGCGTTGTTGTCTTGCAGTGTGTGAGTGACAGAGGGACAGGGTGAGTAAAAGAGGTAGAGTGTGAGTGACAGAGTGCGATAGTGTGAGTGAGAGAGGGAGAGGGTGAGTGACACCAGTGGGATAGTGTGAGTGAGAGAGAGGGAGAGTGTGAGTGAGAAAGGGAGATTGTGAGTGAGAGAGGGAGATTGTGAGTGAGAGAGGAAGAGTGTGAGTGTGAGAGACTGAGAGTGTGAGTGAGAGAGAGGGAGAGTGCGAGCGACGTACCACTTGACGGTGGGCGTGGGCTTGCCGCTGAGACAGCACAGCAGCTTGCAGGTGTCGCGCGCCTGCATGACGCGCGGCCGCAGCTGGAAGGTGAAGGCGGGCGCCGTCTCGCTGGTCTCCTGCCAGAACGTGTAGGGCAGCGGCTCGCGGCGCCGCGGGGCCTCCGACACGTGCGTGCGCTGGACTTTGGGCACAGCTGGATGCACAAACATACACCATTGTTATACTGGTCATTCATTTATATACATATAAAGTTTATATTCAGAAAAAAAATCGATATGAAACGTCATAAATAGAATGAATGAAAAACTTAAGTTGTCATTGATCATAGTGCAATTAATCATAACTCAAGAATTCTCAGAAATAATTACTGATTGAATACGTTAGGTTATCGACAAAAAAATATTGTGAATTTCGGTCCTTAATATACACACACAAATTTATTAAATAAGAATAAAAAATAAAAAAATTAAGAACAAAGAAAAAATGTTTATCAACTAACAGGACTGACTAATTCTTCAGTTGTCTTCCAAACAAATTTTTTCTTTATAAATAATGCTCACAGATTCTACGAAAAATCTTTTATCACTGCACACAATGACATGAGCAATGAACCAACACCGATATTAATAGAAATCGAACTGAACTTTCAAATGGTCCACTGAAAATAGATTTGCATTCTCGACCTAGTTCCTGACCGATGACCGAATGACGACAGACACGATAGTGATCTCTACATTTAATTATCTCATTCGTTCGTCCAGAAGTTGCGTCAACGCGCAGTTTGAACGACCGACTCGTCGATCGATCTCGGACATTTCATTCATTTCATTCACTCATACACACATACAGTTCTTTCTAGATGACTTAATGAGATATAATTTGCAATATACAGGCAAGCATCGTTTTTTTTAGTCATTCGAAGTATAAACATTGATGATGCAAAATATTTTAATCTTTTAAAAATTAGCAGTAGTGCTTCTGGCAGAGTTCTTAATAGAGGCTAAATGGTATGTTGTAGAAAAGATCATTGCGAAAAATCGATCCGTCTGTATATACACGAAATCTATAGCGACGGTGTGCGTTGACATGACGAGTGTCTTGGCAATCGAGATGGGATTACCCTAACACGTGTCAATATGTGAAGAGAGAGAATCAATAGTTGACGATACGGTCAATGGTCGTATATAAATAGAAGAATTCGTTGTGTCGGTACGTCACAGAGATACTCACGTTGCACGTTCAGGAATACCACTTCCTCCCTGAAGCCGTAGTGGTTCTCCGCTCTGATGATGTACTCGCCGCGATCCTCCAGCTTGGCGCGGTTTATGATGAAGTAATAATCGTCGCCGGCGTATCTGTTCACAACAACGATATCAGGACCAAGAAACATCAAAGGGCCTTTATCTGATGCCGAGCCTACTGGTGGTAGAACCTCTTGTGAGTCCGCACGGGTAGGTACCACCACCCTGCCTATTTCTGCCGTGAAGCAGAAATGCGTTTCGGTTTGAAGGGCGGGGCAGCCGTTGTAACTATACTGAGACCTTAAAACTGATATCTTAAGGTAGGTGGCGCATTTACGTTGTAGATGTCTATGGGCTCCAGTAAACACTTAACACCAGGTGGGCTGTGTGCTGGTCCCCCGTCTAAGCAATAAAAAAATAGCTCGTGACGTACCTCTTCATGAACTTGACGGACTGGCGCAGCTCGTGGTTGTTCCGGGACCAGGTGACGGTGGGCGTGGCGCAGGCGATGATGCGGCAGTACAGCTTCACGGACTGGCCCTCGTAGCAGAACGCAGACTGCGGCTTGATCACGAAGCGCGGCGCCGCCTGCCGACGGTCTGCCGAGCGATAACCGACCTTAGTGCCGCACTCACAAGCTCCATTGTTCATTGCAAGCGTCAACAGACATGTTTAAGTTGGAAAAGCTATTTTAAAATATTTAGAGAGCGAGAGAGAATGCACTTTTATCGCACATCAACACAATTTACATTCAAAATACGGTCAAAAAGCAGATACATTTGTACAATAGGCGGTCTTATCGCTAAAAGCGATCTCTTCCAGACAACCGTTTAATTTACAGAAATTCTGGAAAATATAACAGGTATTATAAGGGTGATATATATATATTTATAAGGTGATTTAGACCGATGAGTATTATAGTCTTATAGTGTAAGTTGATGTAGAAAATAATATGTGCGTATTGTGTTGCTTTTGTTTTTTTGTAACTTAAATTTCTCTTCTCCGTTCACTTTCTACTTATATGTGATTTTGATTGTGGAAACAAACTTGATTATTGTTTTAGCAATTTTTTTAAATATTATATGCTTGTATTGTACTGTTTGTTTCCCAAATAAATAAATTATGTTCGTTATATTAACCACGACAACAATCGCTTCGGACCACACAAATGACGTCATGGCATTTTTTTCTTTTTTAAGAATAAGCTAATTCCGAAATCGTTCTAGGGTTAGCTCACCGAATTGTCCGTCGTATATCTTCCACTTCTCGATGAGGAGTTTCCTGAGCGAGCTGTATTCGCTGAGTCTGCCGATCGGCAACTTGAATGACGACCAGTTCTACAAACGAAAAGTTTTTATATCGAATTAGAATCTCGATGATTATTTGTTACAATCGTGGATGTGTAGTAGTCAACTTCACTAGACTCCGAGTACGCCATGAGTCATGGCGTCAAAGTTTCGACTAACACACAAATGGGTCTTCTGTACCAGTTCACCCCGGTGCATAGTGAATTATTTAAATGCCAGTGCCAGTAAAATATCTACTGTTACTAATAATTCGTGAACCTGAACACCTATAGGATATTATCTATACTCTATACTAATATATAAATCTACAGTGGTTTTTACGGATGTTCCGTTATAGCTACTGAACCATGCATCCGATTGACTTGAAACTTGGTATCCATGTAGAAAATTCATGTACTTAATGGATAGGCTAATATTTTTATGAGTGTTGGACTTCCTATTATTATTGTCATTATTATTAATGACAATAACTAAAAATGTTAATTTTAAATGCCCAGCGAAGCAGGCGGGTACGGCTAGTTATTTATTAAACCATAATCCTGTATACATGGATATCTGTTCTGTAAACATAAATCATGTAAGATGATCTTGGATTTTAAATACGTAAATTTATTGGTATTAGTCGAAAACTATTGAGATTTAAAATTCAGTACATTCGAAGTATCTGTATCATTTTAGTCAAAAGCTTATCAGTGTTATCGAAATTGCTGATGTTTCAAGAACACGCTGACGCGAGAACGCGAGCAGTTTATCGGTCCCACCTCGTATCTCTCCCGGAGCCTGTTCCTCATGGCTTCGTATCTCCTCGCCTCGATGGTGGCGGTGCGACTAGAGGCCGCGTCTCCGGCCAGCCACTTGTGAACCAAGCACTCGTGGGCGGTCATACGTTTTCTATAATAGCAACGAAATTAATTAATCTAAAAGTCTTGATGGTGGATCAAAATCAACTGATCATAACGTAGCTTCTGTAGAGGAACAAAAAAATTGACGCTCGTTCGGAAATCTTTACTATAGATGTAGCCAAAGTATAAAAAACAATACGAAACTAAGTTTGCAAATATTATAAAAACCAAATTATACTAGAAAAAAAAAAAAAAAAATTTGTGGACCTCAAAATTGATAAAATATAAAAAGAAAATTATACACTCACATGGACCTCCGTTAAGATTGATTATTTAGAAGTAACAGTATACATTGACGATATTGTAGTAGTAAGGGGAAACTTCAAAAACGACACGAACGTAGCAACATATTACTTACAGGTAGCTGACAACATATTTAATCCAAGGTTAGATTAAGGGAGACAAGCTGGACGCTCTTAGACAAGACTGAATACATTGTACAAGAACCACTTGAAGAACGTTAAGTTAAGCATACAACGCGAGTCCGTGCCACGACCACTACACGCAGACTAATGAGCAGTATTAATTATACGTACTCCTTGTTCTTGATGAGTAGCCTCCTGATGAAGTCCTTGGCGTCGTCGGAGACGTGCTGGAAGGCTTCCTCGTCGAACTCCCAGTCGCAGGCCTTCACATTCTTGAGCGTGTCAATGTCGTTGTTGCCGGCGAATGGCGACAGTCCGGATAATCTATTAATGAAAGTGGGTGAATGAAGAGGAGTGATATTGTGTAATTTTGTTTTATTTTGTCTATTTAGTGTTTCTTCAGATTTAAATTTATTTATTAACCATTTAATATCTGTGAAAGTGCACAAATGTGAGAAAATGAAACAAAGCCGGTGGACGTAACTTCTAGGGATCTTCCAAAAAGTCCACTGAAAATATCTCAGTAAACGACCACCATTTTACTGAGCTCCCATATTATCTCATTTCACTCCGTATTATCATTTTTCATAAAAATAAGAATATAAATTAAAATAATACATGACTTAAAGTTCTTAGTTACCAGGTCATAAAATCTCTTTAAAAAAATAATTAAAGGAGTTATACTTTATTTTTCTTTGTGAGCTGAATACATTGTCAACAAGACTACTTACAGCACATAGGCCAGTACTCCCACGGCCCACATGTCCGTGTAGAAGCCGACCGGTTCCCTCTCTACGATCTCCGGGGCGGCGAACTCTGCGGTTCCAGTCGAAATCTTCACCACTTCGTTCGGGTCCAGCTTCGTCGCTAATCCGAAATCGATGATCTGTTAACATTTCAAAAGGTAATTTAGTCACATGATAATTTGAAATAGCTACATCTGAAGAGTTGTCATCCAAGACTCAGATGATGATGACATGATTAATTATATATAGCGTATTTTTTATTTATTAACCTAAAAAATATTTAATGAATCAAACGAAGAAGCTATACTACTATTCCTTTCATTACTAGGTTAGTTGTATATACCGTATTTTTTATTTATTAACCAAAATTTTTTTTATTAATCGCACAAAGAAGTTGTACTACTGTTCCTTTCATTACTAGGATAGTCTAGTAATATATTTGAATCGAAATCCCTCTCGATTTTAACGGACCTTAACGTCGGTTCCGGTCCTGGTCTGGCACATGACGTTCTCGGGCTTGAGGTCGAGGTGTATGATGTTCTGCTCGTGCATGTGCCTCACGCCCTCGCAGATCTGCCTCATGTAGTGCGCGGCCTCCGCCTCGCTCATGTTGTAGCCGGGCTCCGTTATGCGCTCGAACAACTCGCCGCCGGACAGGCTGCGAACAAAATTAGCATTTATAGTTTTATTGTTTAGGGTCCAAAAAAATGTCGTGCTAGTAAAATTTTAAGGAAGCTTTATTTTTGTAAAACAGATAAAAGGAAGTCAAATGAGCTAAAAAATACTTTCGAAAACTGGTCGTAGGTCCTCTTGTGAGTCCGCACGGGTAGGTACCACTGCCCTGCTTATTTCTGCCTTGAAGCAGTAATGCGTTTCGGTTTGAAGGGCGGGGCAGCCATTATAACTATACTGAGACCTTAGAACTTTGATGTCAAGGTGGGTGGCGCATTTACGTTGTAGTTGTCTATAAGCTCCAGTAACCCCGAAACACCAGGTGGGCTGTGAGCTTGTCCACCCATCTGACCAATAAAATAATAAATATTGCGACCATATAGATACCGAAAAAAGAAAACTCACAACTCGAATATGAGCACCATCTCGTCATCGTCCTCGAAGGCGTCGTGCAAGTTGATCAGCTTCCTGTGGTGCAGCTGGTTCATGATGTCGATTTCCTTCTTGATGAGCTCCTTCTCCATGGCCCCGGCGACCGGGATGAACTTGGCGGCGAAGATGTTGCCGGTGGCGCGCTCGCGGCAGCGGTGCACCACGCCGAACGCGCCTGTGCCTACAACAGTGCGGTGCACCTCATGCGTCTGTGCCGCGACAGCGAGACCGGACTAGGGCTGTCACAGTCCAGTTCTATATATAGGTATTTTGGTTGAAAATTTGTAAATTCGTATTTAGGGCTGTTACAGTCCAGATCTATATATAGGTATTTTTGTTGAAAACTCATAAATTCGATTTTAAAATAATGACCTAATATTAATAGGTGACTCATTTGAATCTTATTGCTCGCTAATACGTGTCAAAATCGTCAAGCGCTAGTCCAAACTCAGGACATAAGGCATTCACGCAATATTTTATTTAAAAAAAAAAAACTATGTAGCTTCGTACTAATAAAGAAAAACATCTAATAGAGCGCATTCTCGTTAAGTATATAACGTTCATTGTACGTAAAATACATAATAATATATGATAATATGAAGCCGCAAAACCGTGCATTTAACTACCTACAAGAAAAATGTCCTTTAAGTGAACTTATTATTATTATTGTATCCTAGGGTCACTGGAAAGTGTTTTTTATTTAAAGAATGTATGTAAAATGTATTTTTTTTGTGTATGTGTGTTCGTGTTCGTGTATTACATTTTATGGACGTCAACAAATAATAAAATACTCTTTAATTAATAATTTCAATTTAACTAATTTTGGGTTTGTTTAAAAAAAATATACCACTAATAAGACCTATTTGTAGACTAAATCGATATTAAGTTTTCCAATAACCCTAATCTCAGTAACACATGTATCTAAGTTCATAGCGCATGCTCAATATTTGAAGGAAACAAAAAATTGCATTAAGTAAATATATAATAGTATGCGTGTGAGAGAGAGATGCAGATAGAGAGATGCACTACATCGATCTATTCACACACAGACCTCCGCTTCGATTCCTTTTACCGGTCGCCTTCACGAAGTCACCTGCGAAATTCAACTCTATGTACACTTCGAATAGAGTTCAACGTTCTATTCTGCATTATGTTAGTAAATACTATGTTAATGGTATGTAAAAAAAATCACTTAAATCTCACAAGCAACTTCATGAGTGCGGTTTAGTTTTAAATCGATAATAGCATGCGCATTTATCGAAAAAATCATCGATAGTTACAATCGATTTAAAAAACGATCTGGAATAATTCTAAGTACTGCCCTACATTATTTTGTTTCATAATTTCTCAAACAGTGTATACATGTGGAGTGTTCAAATATAAATAATTATAATATCACTACGATGCGTTGTTTCTTCTATCCTCCCTTAGACTCGATGTAGAAATACTCCGATACAAACACGCTAAACCATAGACAGTAGATTTCACTGAACAAACCCGAGTAGGACTCACCAATCTCTTCTAGTATGTCGTATTTGTCGTAAACCGAGCACGTGTTGATGTCCACGGGCTGCGGCACGTACTTGCTGTAGATGTCGAACACGTAGCTGTCGTAGTCCTTGACGGGGCCGTGGTCTGCGTTCGTGCGGATGCGTTTGCCTGATTCGTCCACTGAACAAAAAAAAGCTTTTATTATATGATATATCTAGTCGAGGAAATCTCTGTAATATGGAATCTGGATATTACGCAGATTTTTATACTAATTAAATTGGTGGCAGGGCATCTCTTGACTCCGTACGTATCACCACCGTGAAGCACTAACGCCTTTCGGTGTGAGGGGGGAAACCCGTTATACTATAAAAGTGAGACTTATAACTCATGTCTCAAGGTAGGTGGCACCATTTACGTTTTTGATGTATATAGGCTCCGGTAACTTAACAACTTTGATGATGTGAAAGACACAGCTAAGTCGACGAGAGCTGAAGAAAAGGTTGACTCTACCACTTTACGGAAAGGGAGATCATAGGAGAGATATTTCTTGAGGTACGATAGCACGTAGCCTCGGGTTTCTCTAAGATTTAACCAAACAAACAAACAATTAGACAAAACCGTCATTATAATTACAAATTGTTCAATCCAGTAGCGTAATGTCGTTTTGTTACTTATCACAATGCGACATTAATATGCGCCGCGAAAACAAACTTTATTCGCACTTTTTGTTTTGCTTAGATGGGTGAACGAGCTCACAGCCCACCTGGTGTTAAGTGGTTACTGGATCCCATAGACATCTATAACCTAAATGCGTCACCCACCTTGAGATATAAGTTCTAAGGTCTCAGTATAGTTACAAAACACGAGTTGCGAACAAAAGTTTACCCGGGTATTCCTTCTTCTTGAGTTCCTTTTTAACGATCGCCTTGGTCTGCACCAGGGAAGTCGGCTCGCTGGGGTCCGACCTGCCGTATATGTTCTCAGCGTACACCCTGAACTCGTACTGCTTGCCCGGGACCAGACCGGTTATAGCCATTGTCGTGAACCTGCACAATAAGCGATATTAGTATTCGATAATACATTTTAATATATACCTCTTGTTGTGAGTGTTCATATGTGATTTCAACGAATGGTGGATGATAATTATATTATTGTCATTGCATTACGCCGAACTTTACAATTTCCTCAATCATTTCCATCCAAAGGTTGACCGGAAATGTTCGATGGTAATTTATTTTTAAATTAAATTTTTCCCACTAAATTGTACTTTGTTATGTTGGTGTACTTATGTACAATAAATTGTTCTATATTGTGTTGTATTGACAGTATACAGAAATATTATGTAACAAGCTGCGTCAGTATAGGTTTAAGGTTATTAGTGAAACCGAGGGGTGAGTGATTCTTGTTATTTCTGCAATATTAGATTTATAAAATAACTAGTGCTCCCCGAATAGTCGAAGTTCGACTATAATTAATTGAAATTATAAGTTTATACACTACTAGCCGTACTTGCCCGCTTCGCTGGGCATTTAAAATTAACATTATTATATATTGTCATTATTATTAGGGAGTCAAACACTCATATAAATATTAGCCTATCCATTAAGTGCATGTATTTTCTACATGGATACCAAGTTTCAAGTCAATCGGATGCATGGTTCAGTAGTTATAATGGAACATCCGTAAAAACCACTGTAGATTTATATATTAGTATAGACTAAACGCGCAATGTAAAACAAATGATTGCGAGGGCGGTACAGCACCTGGTATTCCCGACCCTGATCCAGCTGGTCATGGGGTGCTCTCGCTTCTCGACCAGGTAGTTGGTGATGTCGGAGCCGCCGTCCCACACCGGGGCGCGCCAGCTCAGCGCCAGCGAGTCCACGCCGATGCTGTCCACCGCTGGGAAGCGCGGTGGGTCCGGCCGATCTAATTCATGATATTAGATTTTAATTTTATATGTGTATAGTGATCGTTTATCGATTTAATAAAGCTAAGTTATTTTTAGGTAAAAAATTGAAATAGTTTTTTTTTTAAATAAGAAGACCGTCATAAGTTGTAGAGCTGGAGTGATGCCAACATCATGTTAAATTTCCCCACAATCTCCATTAATTTGTACCAATCTGTGTATTGATGAGGGAACGCAATAATATAATAATATATCAACTGTTTTTTAAATTGGACCATCCTGCTTATTTTTGTACAGCAATAAGTTGGCACGTAAAAGTAAATACGAAAATTCGACCGCATATCAAATCCATTGTATTTAGATTGTAATGATGTTCAAATGTCCACACAGCAGTTATTCTCGTAAAAATCGTTAAGTAAGAGAGAATTCGGTAGGCAGCGGCTTGGCTCTGCTCCTGGCATTGTTGAAGTACATGGGCGACGGTAACCACTCACCATCAGGTGGGCCGTGTGCTCGTCTGCCTAAAAGGGCAATAAAAAAAAAAGAATATCTCTGGTGTCTTCTCGACACAGAGAGTCCTGGCAGCCGCGCGTGCAACTGACCGCTGATCTCGATGTTGATGATGGCCGTGTCCTGCCCCAGCTCGTTCTCTGCCGTGATCCTGTAGGGACCAGAGTCGATCTTGCTCGCGTCGCGGATGGTCAGGATGGCGTGACGTTCTGAAATTATTCGACATTTGTTATTCGGTCTTCATAATTCATAGTTTATTCTATCGATATTAAAAGTATCAATATACTACAGGACTACTAGCGCCACCTGTTATCCGCTGATAGTAGTCTGCAGTCATCCGCAGTGCCTACAACTACCTTTAGTAGCATCGCAATCCCATCAACGGTTTACAAACGGATAGAGAACAAATGTACACGGCTACATAGTTTTTAAAAAACTTAGTTTTCTAAATAGCATGTGTTTCTATTTGACAGCCGAACTAGGGTAATGTTTCATATTGTATTAGGCAATGACATGTTGACTGATTATATCTCAGTGGCATATTAAAGTTGGCCCTGTCTGAGTACGTGATATGCACTCACTTAGCGTATAGTCTCAACACAAATCGCTTCCTCACATTCGATACTCTTTCTAGAAACTTGAGAATTTCTACAAATGATTTACTATGTTATTAACTAAGTGTACCTAAGTCAATCATGTATACAATATTCAGCTGGTGAGCAGTATATGAGAAAGGCCGAAATAACAGTGCGTTACATAATTGGAGTGTCCTGACAAGATGTGGACTGATGGGACGAATGTTGAACATAGAGTGGCACAAGACAAGGTATACCTTTCCTTTCCACGTGGTAGTGGAGTCCAGACTCGATGGTCTCTCCCTCTCTGACCCAAGTGATCTTGGGTATGGGGTGTCCGGTGAAGGGAATCTTGACGACCACGTTTTCGCCCTTGTCGAAATAGGCGGTGACGCGGAACCGAGGTGGCACGTTCAGTTTCGGGGCGGCTGTTAGATTTAATAACAATTTAATATCAACAATTTAATATTTGAGAATAATTTATGTTGGATGCTTGGGTTTTTTGAATAAAATTTCCAAATCGACCTGGAGCTTGCATTTTCTTTATACAGGTTTTTTTTTATTTTTACGTTGCGAATGAGTTAGCTTGGCACGGCCATTAATTGAAGTGTGTGAAAATGGTGTAGGTAAACATAAATAAAATTTTGTACATTGCTCCTTAAAAATTCGTAGGCGTTAACATTTTAATATTTGAGGGTAATTAAACCTTAACGAAACATTATGCTGTTAAGTGCCTATTGCGCTTTCACAACAATCAGGAATTCACTCACATCCTTAATTAGTTTTAACACACATCGTCGCTGTCACACCAAAAGTTTCTATGTGCAAAAACTCTATTTTGAATTAACGAGTAAAAACATTTTCGTATTTATATGAAGGTGAATTTTTAAGAACTATATCAAATGAAAGCTATAGATAAATATTAAAGCTATAGACATATAAATTTTTCTTATACGGTAAACAGGGCTGTGAACTATACGAAAAGGTCAAAAGTAAAAATCTCAAAAAGTGCACATAGCAGATTTTGGTTTGACAACCGCGCCTTTTGTTAATACCATTGGTATCACACTGAGTGTTATGACTTCTATACAATATTTTACACTATTATTTCTAAAATTTAAGTAACCGATTTTCATTTGTGACGTCACTTACAAGTCACGTCTTAGAAGATATCGTTAAACTCACTCATAATAAGCAGTTCAGCCCTGGTGCTCTTGACTCCTGCCTTGTTGACGGCCCTGCAGACATATTCATCGGCGTCCTCGCCGAACACGTCGTTGACGGTCAAGAAGTGGTTGTCGCCCTCGCTCCAGATGCGGTACCGCGGTCCGTTGGTTATCTCACGAGCACCTATCGGAGACAAATACCTTTGTAACGATCTAAATGTACTTCAGGATTACTGGCAACAGTATGGGCATTTTAGTATTTAAAAAAAAAGGGCTGCACAATACGGTGTTGCTCGTGAAAAATCTGTTTTTTTTATTGCCTAGATGGTTGGACGAGCCCACAGCCCACCTGGTGTTAAATAGTTACTGGAGCCCATAGACATCTACAACGTAAATGCGCCACCCACCTTGAGATATGAGGTCAAGATCTCAGTATAGTTACAACGGCTGCTCTACCCTTCAAACCGAAACGCATTATTGCTTCACGGCAGAAATAGGCAGGGCGGTGGTACCTACCCGCGCGGACTCACAAGAGGTCCTACCACCAGCAAATTATCGCATATCATCGTAATTGCCATAAAGAACTACATTGGTTCTGGAGTATATAAACGTTAACCAACATGCGTAATTTACATTAATATAAATAATATTTATTAATAGTTATGAAACGATATACACATAGCTCTGTTATATGATGCTATATCGTATGTTCATGACGAACATTGTTCATGTTTGATACAAAGAACCAGTTGACTAGTGTAAGTATTTTGCGGTAGGCAGCGGCTTGGCTCTGCCTCTGGCATTGCTGAAGTCCATGGGCAACGGTAACCACTTACCATCAGGTGGGCCGTATGATCGTCTGCCTACAAGGGCAATAAAAAAAAAAGTATTACTCACCCTTGTACCAAGTGATGGTGGGTCTGGGCGACCCGGTGATGGTGCACTGGAACTTGGCGTTGTGGTACTGGATGCAGTTGGCGTTCTTCAGTGGCTTCACTATCTCTGGTGGCGTGGCGGCTGACAATGACAATCAAGATTATAGGGTTATTTGAGGCCGTCAGCGCAAAAGTGGCCTAACCCACAATTCATATCCGGACTTATGTACTTATTGCAATTTATTTAAAACATAATAAGTTTTGATGAGGCAAATCGGCGTATCCCTAGTTTCATCCGTAGATAACAGATGACTTTGTAAACATCATTTTAGTGGCGTATTTTTTTGCCTACGAAATATTGGTAAGGGTAAATTCGAACCTCATTATCTCCGTATTAACTATGGTAAGCTTAGCTTAGCATTTAATATTTGACCAACGCAATGTTCATTAAAGAGTGAACCTAATTATAACTATTTTTACGGTTTAGTTTCGCGTTTTATTATTTTCAATGTTTTCGTATTCTATACAGTTTTGTGGTCGCGTACGACTAAAGAGTTATTCATCGTCATTTAAATATTTTACACATTTTCACAATCGCGTTTTTACATAGATCAATGAAACCTAATAAAGTACACTGTATTGAAAAATCGAATCCCTGGTATGCGGCAACATGGCGACTAATCAATACATATTAGTGTCCGAATACCAACGGATATTTTCGTTTTATAGATACGCATCTAATGATTTTATTTCATAGTTTGATAAAAACCGTAACTTGTAGGAGACTAACTAGACGTAACTTGTTTTAGGAGATGTATGGAAATGGTAGTGCAAGGTAGAGGGGGAATAGGTCGACCGAAGAAGACATGGATAGAGTATGGATATGAGAGAGAGAGGAGTGACTGTTGAGGTGGCAGCCGATAGCAGCCGCAAATAATGAAAGAGAAAAATTAGCTATGCCGAGCCCGTTTAGTGGGAAAAGCGTAACTTGAAGGTTACATTTTATCGACAAAAATATGTCAAGTCAATTAAAGTTTTAAAGTAGTTAGAATAGAGTAGAGATTTGCACACCTTTAGGATCGACGACCTTGACCTGTTGGCTGGCGGTGCTGGGCGGCGACGCGCCGGCCTCGTTCTGCGCGACGACGCGGAACTCGTACTGGCGGCCCTCGATGAGGTTGGAGCAGTTGATCTGGTTCGGCAGGCACAGCGTCGGGTTCACGCGCTGCCACGTCGACGTGCCCACTTCGCGCTTGTCGACCCAGTAGCCTGAAATTTTGTAATTTAGTAGGTGTCATTTTTACCACATAATGTTAATCCTCCATCGTGGAAGTCATTCGTGAACACTTCTTAAATACATATTCCCACAGTCGCATCGATCTATGGAAGTTCATAGGGTGACTAATCCTTTAAGCCATTATGACTTCTTGCACAAATTGGTTCTATGGCAAAGAGCGAAGAAAACTTTAGGAATTATATGAGGGAACATAGTAACGTACCTAGAATCCTAGCACCTCCATCATTTTCTGGTTTGTCCCATTCCAAGTGGACGAAGTCGCCTCCGACCTCCAGGATCTTGGGAATACCAGGAGCAGATGGCGGATCGTATGGTGCTTTAGCCTACGAATGAAATTGATTGATATTAAAATAATTAAAAATATTTTTGTAGTGACATTTATTAACAGAGACAGTCTAACCATATACGCTAGATTATTTTTATATCGATTACGATCATCACTATACATTTTAAAATTTAACAATACGTATCGGATAAATAAATAAAAAGCAAAACTTACCTTAATCGGATTGAGACCTTCCAGAGCTGGTCCGATACCGTTCTCATTCGCCGCGTGAATTCTAAAGTTGTACTCGTGTCCTTCGGTGAGTCCCTGGACAATGAACTTGGTGTCCCGGACGGACGAGGCGATGGTGATCCAGGCCGTTCCCGAGGTGTCGTTACGCTCGATGACGTAGTGAGTGACGGGCATCCCTCCGTCGTACGTGGGAGGCTTCCAGGCCAGCGTGCAGGAGTGCTTGGAGATGTCGGAAGCTTCGAGGGGTCCCTGTGGCGGGCCGGGCAGCCCCGTCACCGTCACGGAGAACGTGTCCGACGTCTCGCCAGAGTTGTTCTTTATCGATACTTTGTATATGCCTGGGAACGAACAAACAGAACGTAGAGTTCATTACGTGTTTAGACATTCCTGAAATGAAAAAAAATTGATACAAATACAGATATATAAATATTTTTCATCTGGATTGTTTGAATGTTTGACTATGTAGTAACTCCATCTGTTATTATTATACCTTTTCAAGAATTATAGACTACTAGCGGCCCGCTCCGGCTCCACTTGGGTCTTTAACAAGAATTTCAACGATATTAGACGTTGTTTTATTTTTTTAAATAAAAGAACACTTATTGCGGCAGAACTATAGTAGTTAGACATATGATGTCGCGACACTTTTTGTAAATAATAATGTGTTCTACAAAGTCATAGTACATTATTTTATTCCATCATCCCATAGTTTTCGCAGGGCACGCGATGTAAATAATATTTTAGGTATTTTTTTTACACCTTGGGTTACATTATTGGAGTTTTAGTAAGGATCCCAAATTTTTTTCAAAAAAGATTATAGCCTATGTCACTCGACTATAGAGTAGCTTCCAAGCAGTGAAAGAATTTTTCAAATCGGTTCAGTAGTTTTGGAGCCTATTCAATACAAACAAACAAACAAATATGTCCTCTTTATAATATCAGTATAAATAAATTGAGAGCAAAAGCCAGTATCAGAAATGCAAAGATAACTGACCCATATCGTCTTTGGTGATATCCTTGATGAATATAAGTATGTAATCATCGAATACGGTGAACTTGAGATGCGGCGACTCCTTGAGATTGTGTCCGTCCCGGGACAGCGTGACGTCAGCGGGCTGGTCTCCCGTGTACAGGATCTTGATCTTGGTGTTGTCGTGTTCGGGGAGGTGAAGGTCGCCAGGCATTCGGGTGATGCGTGGTGGACCTGAGAAATATATTTTGTTATTACCCTCGGTCCATAAAAAACAATATTCTTAACTTTTAAGAAAGACAATTTAATTTTTGTACTATTGAGACATTTAGAGACACTTATAACCATGTCTATTGTTTTATGGTAACTGTATACTCACTTCCAATCTTAAGGTGACCAGTACAGTAGATGAAGCCAATATTATTAACCGCCTCACAGGTGTAGTCACCCTCGTCGGCGTCCGCGGCCTCCAGGATGTTGAGCTTCAGTGTACCCTCACGAGACTCTGATATGAACCTGAAATTTAAATATTTTCACTTTGTTAAATTTCATTTCATTTATTAACTGTATATCTGCGAAAGTGCGCGTGTGTGGGAAAATAAAAAAAATCTACTGGACGTAGCTTTTCGGTTCCTATCAAAAGTCCACTGACAAAGTCTCAGGAAATAACCACCATTTTACTGAGACTTTGTTTTATCATCAGCTTAATATCATTTTTCATATTTAACAGAATATAAGAAGAATACATAAGACTTGACTTAAATGTCTCGGTACCAGGCCAGGGACTTTATATGTTTAAAAAAAAAAGAATGATCTGAGAAACAATGACGTCAGTGTTTGCTATAAGTGCTTTCTCGGTCTAGCTCAACTTTCCTTCGAATTAGGCTTTTATTTTACTTTTGTCGATCGGTTGCATTTTTATGGGGAAATGAAGAGAACATTCATAATAAATTCTCTTTTTCTTAGTCTTCATTGCTGAAGATTGTGTCCAGCTTGAAGTGTAGATCACTCGATACACAGTTATTCGGAGTAACCAAATTCGATTGTCACTCTCACACAATAGATTCATGGATATTTACAAAGTAACGATTTTTTTTTTTAAATCGATCTTATTGAAGCTACTATTTAATTAATTGTGGTTTTCTCCATTTTCATCCTTAAATCAGATTGTAATAGGGAATGCTGTGTATAAGAGATGCGACATCTTCAACATTTATATTATATATATTTTAAATTATGGATAGAAAAATAAATAAATATTTTTTTTAAATACTTCATTAAAATATTGAACGCTACTCGTTGCTGACGCTCGCGTTGTCCAGTAACAGGTATACTATGCATTCACTCTCGCTCTGTCTCTTTCTTGTTGAAAGTCGCATTAGAAGTTTCACTTCAATACACAAAGTAAATGTAAAAAAGGAAAATATACCTGGTACCAAGAACGATTTCTCTGCCGTTCTTGAGCCATCTACCCGTGGGCACGGGGTTCCCGCTCGCCACGCACTCCAGGGTGTAGGGGCGGCCGAGCGGGGCGCTCATGATGGCCGGCAGTTGCTTCACCCACTCCGGCTTCGTTCCTCCGATCTCTTCGCCGGTGCGTACGGGGGTCGTGCACGAAGAAGGCTCGGATTTACCTGATATTCGAGTTGAAACAAATATATATATATACTAGCTTGTGCCCGCGACTTCGTCCGCGTGGAATAGTTCACAAATAATGCTTTATTTTAGAACAAATTTGGTGAGCATAAAAAACGTTATAGTGAGCCAACCTTAACATATAGACATATGCTATCGGGAACTTTTTTTTAGATCTTTTAAAGGGGAACAATTCTCTCATACATTATTTTAGCGAAACTTTAACCGTTTCCGCAGTGCACCCAGTGGAAGCTCTCAAAAGGAAAGAAAACCTCGATTTTGAAATATTATTTATCGGTGCTCCACCTGCATTGGTCTTAGCGTGATGTTATATAGCCTATATATAGGCTTCATCGATAAATGGGCTATCTAACACTGAAAGAATTTCAAATCGGACCAGTAGTTCTTGAGATTAGCGCGTTCAAACAAACAAACTCTTCAGCTTTATAATATTAGTATAGATTTGGATTTAATTCTCGCAATTAGAAATGCAAGAGTCGATTTATCGATTATCCAATATGGCGGACTCACCCGCCGCGTTGACGGCGATGATGCGGAACTCGTAGTCCGCCTTCTCGTTGAGGTTGAGCGCGGTGAAGGTCGTGTCCTGCACGTTGTAGTCGTTGCACTTCACCCACACCGAGCTGCCCACGTCGCGCCGCTCGATCACGTAGCCGGTCACGCGAGAACCTGACCACGACATGTGTACCGGTCTTACATTCCGTTTTGTTACTCTGTTTGGATGCTGTCTCTTAGGAACACGCTTCATCTGATGATAACTCATGGATGTCACTCCACACAGCATTTTCTATTTACTACCATATTACATTTTGGAAATATATATGACCGTTCAGGTAAGGGGATATCGCGTATTTACTGGTGGTAGGACCTCTTGTGAGTCCGCGCGAGTAGGTACCACCACCCTGCCTATTTCTGCCGTGAAGCAGTAATGCGTTTCGGTTTGAAGGGTGGGGCAGCTTTTGTAACTATACTTGAGACCCTTACAACTTATATCTCAAGGTGTATGGCGCATTTACGTTGTAGTTGTCTATGGGCTCCAATAGCCACTTAACACCAGGTGGGCTGTGTACGAAATACGTTCATCGATAGCAAACTATGGTGATAGTAAGGCGGAGCGGCGTGACAGCGCCGTACCTCCGTCGTGCTTGGGCGGGTCCCAGCTGAGGTCGACGTAGTTCCTGCCGACGCGCAGCACGCGCGGCGCGGTGGGGGGCGCGGGGGGCCCGCAGCGCGCCCGCACGCGGAACCGCTGCGACGAGCCCGAGTACTTGCTGAAGCCGGCCGCGTTCTTGGCGCGCACGCGGAACTCGTACTCGTGGCCCGGCTCCAAGTTGTACGCCTGTACAGTACAAAAAAAAATTTGGTCTTGAATTATTTGTGGAAGTCCAGAGAAGGCTTAAGAGGTAGGTAAATAAACAAAATACTCGGAATTAAATAAAAAATAACAATGTTGTTTTTCCTTTGATGTCCGCCCCGTCGGACGGATTCCTTTTGTTTGTTTTAAGTTTATTTTATACAAACGTTTAGGTCTTTTATTTATCGATTGAGGCACTACGAAGTCTGCCGGGTCAGCCAGTATTTGAATATAGATTAATTCAACAATCCAGCAAACAATCACCTGGTAATTACAATCCTTAACGAGATAGTCAGCGCTGTTCCAGACGCCGTCCTGCACGTCCCTGTACTCGATCTTGTAGCCCTGGATGCGGGAGCCGCCGTCCGAGCGCGGCCGGTCCCACAGCACGGTCGCCGTGGAGCCGTCCCAGTCCGTGACGCGCGGCGCTCCCGGCGGCTCGGGGATCGTGAACGGGAACTGTAATTAGGACCGTAAATTGTCTCTGTTAATTGTCACTGTTGTTAAATGTTTGTCAAGTGAATCTGTTCTTTATGTGGGTAGTTAGTATTTTTTTACTTTAGAGTTTAGTTTGCTTTGAATGTAGGTCTAATAGGTTACGAAGTTACTTCACACTGGTGTCAGGACCTCTTGTGAGTCTGCGCGAGTAGGTACCACCACCCTGCCTATTTCTGCCATGAAGTAGTAATGCGTTTCGGTTTGAAGGGTGGGGCAGTCGTTGTAACTATACTTGTAGACCTTAGAACTTATATCTCAAGATGGGTGGCGCATTTACGTTGTAAATGTATATGGGTTCCAGTAACCACTTAATACCAGGTGGGCTGTGAGCTCGTCCACCTATCTAAGCAATAAAAAAAAACACTCCTGCAGTGCAATTTTATTCCCCCACCTATTCGCTGATAGCGTAAAAGGCTATTTCAGCTTCTCTCATCTAAGAGAATTTGCTAAAACTAACCCTAGCAAGAGTAGTGTTTCGCTGAATCTACCATTGGACCAGAATCACGACCCACTGAGAAGATCCGGCGAGAAACTCAGTAGGCTGTGTTTATGGGTTAGTTCGCTCGTCAAACTCTTCATCATAATTATTTGATTGAGTTTTTGTGTGTATTGTATTGTATGTTCTCCTACCCTCCCATCCTAAATTATAGTGCTGTGCTAATAATTACTTACCTTGGCCGTAATAGAGTCGTCCATTGTCAAAGGTTCCGATACGCCATATTGATTTTCGGCGCGTACCCTGAACAAGTATTTCCTGTTCGGTTCCAGGCCCATGACGTTGTAGTGACAGTTGCGAACGAACGATGATATCTTTGTCCAGATCTGTTGATCAGTGTACAGTTTAGTAAAGCTCCATAACAATAATATATATTTTTACACGCCACCTTAGCTGGTCCCGTGCTAAGTTCGTAAGGAGTTTGTGTTACAGGTACCAGATAACGGAAATAAATATAAGATTTTTATTATACACATACATATATGAGTCGTCTATTATCAAAGGTGGCAATCTGTGCATTTGGACAAAAAAATGTTATTGATATGTCAATACAGATTGATTTGAATATAATCGTCTCCTTCAAAGAATACGGTTCAAAACCTGAATTAAATAAAGGTTAATACTTAACCTGTTATTTATCTAAGATGTCGTTCAGAAGAGTTTTGTGACTGCCAATGGAATACAAAGTCAATAATTCGTTTTTCTGATTTACCAATAATTGTCCAAAAGTCACATTGCCGGCTTTGATAATAGTCGACTCATATATAATATACATCCATAACACTGGAAAAGACATTTTTTTAAATATTTATCATACAAATATCTTCCCTTGGCGGGATTCAAACCCGCGACCCCCTTGTGTAGTGACCATGTCTCTTACCACTACACCAGACGGCCGTCAAAATAGTTGATTTTATATTATTTTTTGATGCACTTACTCCGTTATTGTCCATCTTCTCGACGACGTAGTTGGTGATGGGAGAGCCGCCGTCGTCTAGTGGCGGTTTCCATGACAACGTGCACGTGTCGGGCGTAATGTCGTACGCGTCCAGCGGTCCCACTGGCGGGGTCGGTTTGTCAACTACGAGTACCTGAATAACACAAAAGTCATTGTTACGGAAATTCAATGTTAAAATATAGAAATTTTACCTTCCAATAAAATTTGTATTATGTTTCCTAAGACGTCCGAAGTCCATTATGAGAGTACATCGTATGATTTCCACTGCAGGTCGCTAAATTTGACTACTTCCGTTTTCTAAGTCCCATCTACAGCGCCCTCTATAACGTCTGGAACCGAACCAACAAGCAAAGACAAGCCGCCATATTTGTCATTGTTCGGCTCATAATGATGGATGTAGCCCCAGGAAGACATTATCTGGACTTCGGACGTCTTAGGAAACATAATACAAATTTTATTGGAAGGTAAAATTTCTATATTATGTGTTCCGTTTGACGTCCGAAGTCCATTATGAGAGACTGTTTGTTATCTCCTGGTGGCTTGTATTTGAAATAAAATAATATTTATTTAAAAAGCAACAATGTGACTTATTGTGTTTAATTAAGCAAAGCTTAAATTAAGCACGTAATTTAAATTAATTGAAGGTAACCGTATAATATTACCCACTTAATTCAAATCGACCTAATAAGATTTAGGACGAAAATACTGAGAAAGATTTCTCAGAATTTATATCAGTGTTTGATGCATTAATAATAAGTTTTTGATAGAACTTTCTAAAAGTATGCTCATGTTGTCAGTTATCTTTAGCTGAAATATCATTAATTTGGTAATTTCCTACCCAGTTTAAAGTTTTCACCACCGCTCTACAGCTTCCAACTGAGGCCTGAATACCTGAGTCTCCTAAAAGACTTTTTACCCAACTACTAATCCTCGCTGCAGTAGCTGGCTTAGTGGAGCCTTTAGTTGCTAAGAATAGATTAAATATTCCCACTGGTTTGCTGTGTCATATTCACTAGATTGCGTAGCCAGTATACTGCATCGATGATCAATTGGTCAGGAGCAGCCACGAATGTCCAACTGGACTGTTGGTGTGAAGATCAATTAGTTTTCGACCCAAATATCAGTAATTTAGAAGGTGCAGGCTTTGTCAAGGAAATAGATTTCAGTATGTTTCACTGTCGGGCTCGAAGCTATTTTTTATATCCGATAGAGTTTCACAAACGGACGCTATATAACAGACTTATAAACTAGAATGGTCCGGTAGGAGAGACCATGAGATAAATACAGATAACAGAGAAATCTAGCTACATTTTCTAATTCGGGTACACGAGACATTCGGGTACATTTTCTTGACAAAACCTTACCCCTTATTCCAAATAGGGGCGTATGTTCTTATCGTAGAGTCTCTCCAGCACGATAATAGTAAGTTTCTCTCCTGCCGATGTCCATGTCCCTGTCAGCGTGTCCCACCCAAAATGAACCAAGCTTCCAGGTGTAGATTGCTGACAGCCTGGCGGTAGCATTGTCAGTGTCCACCAGACTGATGTTCAGATCTTTGAGCTTCTTGAGTCGCTTGAGGGCAGGAGATTTCAGGTCTGGCCTCCACAGGGGCTTCTTGCACTTGGGTACCACTAGTATGTACCGACCTGAGGTTGAGTTGAGGTGGTCCAGCACTCTGGATATCAGACTGAGCGGCGGAAACGGCCATGCTAGTCAGTAATGCCAAGATCTGCTGAACGCGTTGTAGAGGCAGGCGTTCGAGTTTTGCTTTGATGGGTGGACGAGCTAACAGCTCACCTGGTATTAAGTGGTCACTGGAGCCCATAGACGTCTAGAACGTAAATGCGCCACCCACCTTGAGATATAAGATCTAAGGTCTCAAGTATAGTTACAACGGCTGCCCCACCCTTCAAACCGAGACGCACCACTGCTTCAGGGCAAAATACCTACTCGCGCGGACTCACAAGAGGTAAACATAGTTTTTTATCCATGAGCGGTCCGAGACGCGAACAAATTCCCCACAGGCTGAATAGCCTAGTAGTTGCTTTTTCTGTGAGATACCACTCCAAGCCGCCGCGATTGCGTAAGAGGTGATCGGCTTCAGTGTTGTACAGTCCCGGTAGGTGGTGAGGGAGAAGTACAACTTTGAGGTGGTCTATTAAGTTAAGCAATTTTCCAGTCAGATCTAGCAATTATCGTGACCGGGTTCCTCCCTCGTTCTTTATGTAGGAAAATTCTGTTCTGTTGTTTACAAGGGCTCCCCACTGAATGTCCGACGCGTCGGTGATGACGTGGTTCGTGGCCATTCTCTGTGGATGAATTGGTGTGCTCTGACTGACTTTCTCTAACCACCAATCCAGCTCTGTACGTACCTCGTCCGAATACTGCTTTGGTAAATGAGGATACCTCCTGAGCTTGTTGCTGTGGTACTGCAAGGACTCGGCAAAGCAACTTTCCCCGGTGGGTGATGAAAGTCGCAAAGTTGAGATATCCTAAGAGGCTTTGCGCCTGCTTTAGGTTCCAACCGCCGGCAGTAAGTCGCACGAGCAAATTCTTGGGCAGGGACTTTGTCTTGGATTTGGTGTCCCATACGATTCCCAGAAAGTCTATCAAGCTCGTCAGTGTCATAACCGGTTGCTTAGATGGATGGACGAGTTTACAGCTTACCTGGTGTTAAGTGGTTACTGGAGGCCATAGACATCTACAGCGTAAATGCCGCCACCCACCTTGAGATGAGTTCTAAGGTCTCAGTATAGTTACTTGAGATTTCAACAAGTCTTTTGCCCTTGTAGGCAGACGAGCATACGGCCCACCTGAAGGTGAATAGTTACAGTCGCCGATGGACTTCAGCAACGCCAGGGGCAGAGCCAAGCCGCTGCCTACTGCTTAATTCTCTCCACAAGCCTCGTTTGAAGAAGGACATGTCATAGCGCTCGGGAAACACCGTGGAGGGAGCTCATTCCATAGCCAGCTGGTACGTGGCAAAAAAGACCTCTGGAAACGCACTGTCAATGAACGCAGCGGTTCCAGATAATATGGATAAGCTTTGCTCCGATGGCGGGAGATGTTCTGCCCTGGTGTACAAGCAGATAACCACTAGTCGCAGACCCTTCTGGCGAAGTATTTCGGCTATTTAGTTTGTCACTGAAGCAAAAATCCGCGGTGGTGCAGCTAAGCCGAATGGCAGACATATCATCTGAAGTAGACGACCCTGATAACTGATCCCGAGAAACGTCATTGATAGATGATAATAGGCCTGGCTCAAATCCAGTTTGACATTCCAATCTGTTATAAAACTTAGGAACTCGATGGTGAAAAAGGTGAAAAAGACTGTTTCATGTACTTGTTCAATGCCTTGAGGTTGAAAATTGTTCGATTTTTTATTGGTCTTGGGAAGTATGAAAAGAGGAAATCTGAAAGACGGTGTCGGGGGTGCGGGTTCTAAAGCTCTATTGAATTAAATTTTGGATTTTGATTGACATCAAGCTATTATTTATTTCAATATTACGTTTGGTGGATCGAGTCCAGGTGTTTCGATATAGTCTTAGACATCCGCCTGAAAATGCTGTTGAGTAATTTATTTTTATTTCCTGATTTTCGTTCCACTTTGTGCTTGTTCCCCCCTCCCCCCGTTTTTCTTGCTGAGGAATTATTTAGATAGCATCGCTCAGAATATCTGTTTTCGGCCTCTTTAGATGTATTGGAATGTGGCCTACCTCGACATGGCTTTGCATTGGCAGTACAAGCCGAGGGTTCCGGCGATGCGGGCCGGATGCGAGTAGCAGACGGTGCCGCTTTTGTAATTTATCAATACCACCAATTTTCTGTATATATGCCAATAATAAGTTGGGGTTAAACATATAATCACAAGAAGAAGATATTTTCTCTATATCTTCCCTGATATATCTATCCTTTAATTTCTTTATGAGGTATCTACGACGCTATCGTATAATCTCGGCTCGCTTACCGAAAATTATTTGAAGGATATCGTTAGAAACTTTTATAGGCGAAATCGTTACCGAATAGCGGTTTAAACTTTTCGTAAAAGGCGGAAGTATTAAGCTGAACATTCTCTGAATTTGACCCGTCGGCAAGGTTTTGTATGGCAGCATAACGCATTCGTTCTGTGCCAAAATAGCATTAGATAACGCAGGAAAACATTTTTTTTTTTTTTTTTGAACCTCCGATTACTGCACCGCGTTCCAAGTCGGCTAGTCAAATCTTTGCATATCTGGTTCTTTTATAGAAATGCGCAAATTTCAAAACCTACCCGCTTCTGGTAACGGACGGTCTGGTGGCAGACGTAAAAACTATTCGTCGTTGTCTAATTTCGATTGGAAGTTGAAACCAGATCAGACATTATTATTATAAGATGTTGGTATTTGTAAGTGTAAAGGCGGGACCACTGGTGCACGACCAGCAATAGCATGATTCGAAGTTAAAATATTATTCACATGACTCACCCATTATTGCGACAGTAAGTCAAACCTTTTATTCAGATCTCGCGACCAGTCACTTTTTCGAAGTTTTCTTGCTGGTCCCTAGTCTTTATTTTCCGACGAACCCGAAGAAATATCCGAAGAAATCGAAGAACTATCCTCACTTAAATTTTACTTTGAAAGGCGCGATAACTTCGTCAATCATTGTAGAGCCTTGGAGGTTTTCACGAAACGGAAGATAATCATAACACTTGTTTGAAACAAACTTTCTACTTCAAATCTCGAAAGTTGCTTATAACATTTTAAATTACTAACTTCTTAAAATATTAACGACTGCACGTGGGAAAAAACGACGCAACAATGACAAATATGGCGGCTTGTCTTTGCTTGTTGGTTCGGTTCCAGACGTTATAGAGGGCGCTGTAGATGGGACTTAGAAAACGGAAGTAGTCAAATTTAGCGACCTGCAGTGGAAATCATACGATGTACTCTCATAATGGACTTCGGACGTCAAACGGAACACATAATAATCTTTTGTTAACTGTTAAGACGGAATTGTTTTTTTTTTTTTATTGCTGCATAGGCAGACGAGCATACGGCCCACCTAATGGTGAGTGGTTACCGTCGCTCATGGACGTCAGCAATACCAGGGGCAGAGCCAAGCCGCTGCCTACCGTTTAATACTCTCCACAAGCCTCGTTTGAAGAAGGACATGTCATAGCGCTCGGGAAACACCGTGGAGGGGAGCTCATTCCATAACCGGATGGTACGTGACAAAAAAGATCTCTGGAAACGCGTTGTCGATGACCGCAGTGGCTCCAGGTAGTATGGATGAACACTACTCCGGTGGCGGGCGGTGCGATGGTAAAAGCGAGATGTCGGTAATCTCAAACAATTCCTCAGAGCACTCCCCATGGAACATACGGTACGGTTTTTTTTGTATTGCTTAGACGGGTGGACGAGCTCAGGACGGACGACGGACTCACAACACGTCCTACCACCAGTACAGTGCGTTTTATTGAAGATCTCTAGCATCATAGAACGCACTCACCCTGCAAGTGGCGCTGTCCGAGCCCTCACTGTTGACTAGTTGAATAGTGTAGGAGCCGGTGTCGGTACGCTTGGCGCACGAGTTGTAGAACACTGTGTCGATGTCCGTCGTCACGAAGCGGATACGATTGTCCGGGAATACTTCGTCGTTGTTCACTATCCATGACACCTGTGAGAATTAATATAGTTTTTAAATAAGTTACACAAAGTTTGAATTTAATTGCAGAATTAAGGCGTCCGTCAAACCCGCAAAATTATAATTTGCGTAATTACTGGTGGTAGGACCTCTTGTGAGTCCGCGCGGGTAGATACCACTACCCCGCCTGTTTCTGCCGTCAAGCAGTAATGCGTTTCGGCTTGAAGGCATCCGTTGTACTATAAAATCCGAAGCTTTAGAACTCATGTCCTTGAGGTGGGTGGCAGCGTTTATGTTGTAGATGTCTATGGGCTCCGGTAACGACTTAACACCAGGTGGGCTGTGAGCTCGTCCACCCATCTAAGCAATAAAAAAAAAGTTAGTCACCTTAGGTCTTGGGTTGCCAGTGAAGGGCACGGTGATCTTGATCTCCTCCCCGGCGATGACAGTGATGTCCCTGAGGCTGAGGTCGCTGGTGATGCGCGGCGAGTTGGGCGGCGCCCGGGCGCGGATGGCGTCCGAGCTCTGCGACCAGGGACCCTGGCCCGCCGCGTTCACAGCGGAAACACGGAACTCGTACTCGTGGTTCTCGATCAAACCGGTAACCTTCAAGGTCGTGTCGGGCACGTGCGCGTGGCATGCCTTGGTCCACTTATCCTCCGTGATGAGACGCTTCTCTACTATGTAGCCCGTGATAGGGGAGCCACCGTCGTGGCGTGGTTTGGTCCAAGTAATGGTGATAGAAGTTTCGCTGGTTTCAACCGACTTCGGCACGCCGGGCGGGCCTGGCGGGTCGAATGGATGTCTGGCCCTGATCGGTTCAGTTGTTTGCGCCGGGTCCGACTGTCCATACTGGTTTTCGGCCATAACTCTGAACTCGTAGCTCTTCCCGACAGTCAGGTTTTTGACGCGCAGGAACGGAGTCGTGACGTAGCCGGACACCTTGGTCCAGTTCGGCGTGCGCGCCTCGCGTTTCTCGACGACGTAGTTGGTAATTTCACCGCCGCCGTTCTCTTTCGGTGGGTTCCAGTACAGCGTGAGAGCTTCGCCTTCAAATTCGTCAGCGCGCAAGTTCTCCGGTTTTCCGGGTCGATCCAGCACTCTGACGTTGATCGTGGCTGTGTCATATCCAGAGGGATTACGCAGCTGCAGGCGGTATTGTCCTCCGTCGGATCTCTTAGCGTTCTTGACGACCAGAGATGCCGAGTCGGGCGTAATCTTTTGGAAAATTCTCGAGTCGCCTTCGACATCGAGCAGGTTGTCGTCAGCGAACCATTGCGCGGTCGGCTGCGGGAACCCAGTGTACGGCACGTGAATGGAGAAGTCTTCTCCGGCGCGCACCGTGATGTCTCTGACGCCGCCCAGGTCCATACAAGGCTTGTTTGGTTGTTCGGCGATGGTAATGTCAGCGGTAGGTTTACTTGGCTCCGATTTACCGACTTCGTTAACGGCGATAACCCTGAACTGGTATTCTTCGCCTTCCTTGAGTTTCGGTACAGTATGTACGAGGCTCGGAATAGGTACGTCGTTGACGTCCTTCCAGTCTTTGTCACCCTTGCCCTTTTGCTGTACGATGTAGCCCTTAATCTTAGCTCCACCGTCGCTTTTAGGTGGTCTCCAGGATAAAGTGACGGAATCTTTAGTAATTCTGTCCGGTTTCGGCGCTTCAGGAGCACTAGGCTTGAGTCGCTGTGTTTGAGCAGTGATCGGTTCGGTAGGCTTGCTCGGTTTCCCGGGTCCAGCCTCGTTGACGGCGATCACACGGAACTCATACTTGTTTCCTTCCCGCAAGTCCGAAACGGTATAGCACGTATTGGGAGTGGGGTAGTTGTTGACCTTTACCCAGTCCCCACCGCGTTCCCTCTTCTCGACATAGTATCCGGTGACAGGCTTGCCTCCACAGTTCGCGGGCGGGTGCCATTCCAGTGAGCAGCTGTTCGAGCTGTACCCGGTGACCTTCGGCGTGTCCGGCGCGTCGGGCGGATCGAACGGCGACTTGGCAATGATCGGTTTGCTCTCCAGAGGATCGGAGAGACCGTACAGATTCTCGGCGCGCACTCTGAATACGTACTTCTTGCCTTCGGTTAAGTTCTTCACAGTGAACGAACATTTAGGGCAGAATCCGGCCACGGTGCGCCAATCGTTGACACCAAATTCGGCAACTTCAACGACGTAGCCGGTGATCTCGCTGCCGCCGTCGTCGGTGGGAGGCTGCCACGTGAGGCTGATGGCGTCGTGCGTAACGGGGTTGCACATGAGAGGACCTTTCGGTACTCCCGGTTTATCTACGACGATGACTTCGATGTCCGCTGAATCATTGCCGTGTGCGTTAGACGCGGAAATTGTGTATTTTCCGGCGTCTTCTCTTGTTGATTTCTCGATAGACAGTTTAGTCTCATCGTTCTTGGTTTCAGCTGATAATCTGTGCGATGGCACAAGAGGAACGGAGCCCTTAGTCCACGAGATGGTCGGCGTGGGAGCGCCGGTGATTGGAATGTTAATGTTGATTGGTTCACCGGCGCGAACCTTGATCTTCTTGCCGATCAGGTGATCAAGCCAGAGTTTGGGTTTCTCCTTCATGGGCTTCGCGATGAACACGTTAGATTCGTCAGAAGGTTGTCCAGGTCCTGCTGCATTAACGGCGGACACTCTGTACTCATACTGGTGACCTTCTTGCACTCTATCGTCTTGGTATTCATTGAACCTCACGGGTTCCTTGTTCAGTTTGATCCAGCGGCCAGTGGCCTTGTCTCTCCTTTCAACATCATAGCCGAGAATGTTAGATCCACCGTTCGAAATAGGCGAAGACCATCTGACCTTGATGTGGTCTTTGTCTGCAGAGACGAGCTCCGGTTTCCCGGGTTTGCCAGGCACCGTGTACTGGTTTTTGGCGACAATAGGCTTATCTGTGACCAAAGGTTCGGAGCGTCCTTGCAAGTTCTCAGCGAATACTCTGAACTCGTACTGTGTGCCCTCCGAGAGCCTGGGGACAGTAGCGTGGTTGTACTTCGGGTTGACGTACGTTACCGCGGGCACCCAGCCGCCGCCGTGACTGAGGTCTCGTTTCTCAATGACGTAGGCTGTGAGTTCACTGCCGCCATTATCTTTGGGAGGTTTCCATGACAAAGTAACCGATTGTGCTGTGATTTCTTCGTAAGTGAACGGAGGCTGGGGAGCTCCTGGCACATCGAGCACTATCAATTCGAAGGAGCCTTCATCGGTACCGGAATCGTTCTTCAATTTTAGATGGTATGTACCAGCCTCGGAGCGTTTGCAGTTAACCGTGTGGATAATGGTGTGATGGCCGACAGACGTAACCGTCGTTCTTTCGTTAGTTACAACAGGTTTACCGTCACAGGTCCATGTGACCTCGGGAGTCGGTTCCCCGATAAAGTCCACGTCGAAGTGGAAGATAAGACCGGCCTTGATGCGGATCTCCTTGAGGGGAGTAAGGATCTTGGGTGCGACGAACCTGTCCTTGGCGGTGATGACGTCAGAGGGCTCGCTAGGCTCGGACTGACCGGCTTGATTGACGGCGATCACTCTGAACTCGTAATCTTGACCCTCGGTTAAGTCGGGCACGGTTGCTTTGGTTTTGCTGGGTGGTACATGCACAGCGTTCACCCAGTACGGGCTTCCCTTCTCTTTCTTCTGAATGATGTAGCCGGTAATCGGCGATCCTCCGTCCGATTTAGGCGCAGCCCATTGTAGGTCGACGTGATTCTTGCTCCAGTCTGTGGCTTCAGGTTTGCCAGGCGCGGTGGGCTCGTCGAATTCGTTCTTGGCGACGATAGCTCTCTCCAGTTCAAGAGGTTCAGATTGTCCGATGGCATTCACGGCGCTCACTCTGAACAAATACTCTTTCTTGTGAATTAATCTGGTGACCTGGTGCGACAGGAATGTGCTCATTCCAGCGTCCGACCAAGTGCCGCGGGTCAGGTCCATCTTTTCTATGACGTAATGCAAGATCGGCGAACCTCCGTCGTCCAGAGGCACTCTCCACGATAACGAGCAAGAGTCTTTCGTGATATCGGAAACGGTCAACGGCTTCTCCGGTTTCGAGGGTTTGTCCAGCACTGTGACTTGCGCAGTCGCCGAGCAGACTCCGAGGTCGTTCTTGAGGGTCAGTTTATAAACGCCTCCGTCGCTACGGACGGAGAATGGAATGTCCAGTATGACCCTGTTGTGCAGCAGTTGTATGTCGACCCTGTCCGAAGGATGGACGACTTTGCCGTTGATCTGCCACTCGACAGTAGGTTTAGGCGAGGCTTCGATAGGTATCTCGTATTGAATCCTCTGTCCCGCCTTAACTGTCTTATCTGCGAGTAACATCTTATCGAAGTGTGGGGCACAGAACCTGGCCTTGGCGACTTGTGGAGTGGACCCATCGCTAGGTTCTCCATTGCCGGCCTTGTTAACAGCGATTACTCTGAACTCGTATTCCTCGCCTTCTTGTAAGCCAGGTACTGTAGCGGTGGTTTGGTTTCCTGGCACAGTAGCTGCCACTTCCCAAGGTCCATACTTCTTCTTCGCTTCTATAATGTAGCCAGTAATGGGTGAACCTCCGTCCTTCTTTGGTGGCACCCATTCCAGGTCCATGTGATCTTTGTCCCAGTCTTTGACGACAGGTGTTCCGGGCTTGTCGGGGGTACCATAAGGATCCTTGGCAGTGATGGGCTCGTGTCCAACAAGAGGTTGAGACTCGCCATGTTTGTTGACGGCGCGGACTCTGAAGTTGTAGTCGTGTCCTTCGATGAGATGATCTATCCTGATGTTGCAGCCCTGTACCTCGCCGGCAGGGATCCAGCGCAAGTTCTCCTGGTCCATTTTCTCGACGACGTAGTGTGTGATTTCGGCACCACCGTCGTCCTTGGGTGGTCTCCAGCGCAGCGTGCATCCAGATTTAGTGATGTCGTCGGCACGCAGCGGTCCCTCGGGAGCGGTGGGCACGTCCATGACCAGCACCTTGACGGTAGCGGTGTCGGTACCGTTGATGTTTCTCGCTTTGAGCGTGTACGTGCCGGTGTCCGCTCGCTTGGCATCGATGACACGGAACTTCGTGCTGTGGTCGTCATTAACGATCTTGATTCTGTCGGTGTTGAGGACAACGTTGTCACCGTGGAGCCACTCCTTGGTCGGAGTGGGTTCGCCGGCGACCGGCACCTCGAGGTCGAAGTTCTGTCCGACCTTAACTTTGATGTCGAACATGAAGTTCCTGTCGATCTTGGGCGGCAGGTTCTTGGGACGGGCGAGGTGTGGAGCGGTGCCGTCACTAGGCTCACCCTTGCCGGCCTTGTTGACGGCACGAACACGGAATTCATATGTATTGCCTTCAATGAGGTCCGGGACTTTACCAGATGTGACGTCACCGTCGATCTGCAAAACAAAACGTATCAAGAGATAATAAATAAAACCATAACCAGTTTCTATGTATTTCGATATTCAATAACATTATACAAGCCTTCGTTTTTGTATTTTATTTTAATATTAGAGTAGCATTTTTATATGAAAGATTTTATCCTTAATTAACACATGGAATCCTCTTTTTTGTAAAGAAACATAGTTTTTCAGTCAATATTTTATTTTAGAAAATATGGACGGCCATGCATTGACAAATAAAGCCTTAGTTGCTCATGATCACGCCGACGGTAAAGTAATCGAAATTCAAAGTCATTTTAATGACATATATGTACATTGTTTGATCGTAACTCACCTTTGCGCATTCTTCCCAGTCGGGCGCGAATCGATCCTTCTTCTCAATGACGTATCCAGTGATGGGAGCCCCTCCATCGGTTTGCGGTCTGGTCCATTCCAGTTCCACAAAGTCTTTGTCGAAGTCCTTGATCTTCGGTGTGCCAGGTTTGCCAGCCACGTCGAACGGATTTTTGGCTTCCGTGGAGTGCGGGGTCGTAAGGGGGTCGGAACGGCCTTGCCTGTAAAAAATATAATAATATCATCTTTACTGGTCTCCTCATCTCTTTATTGGTATTAGTAACATTAAGGACTATATTAAATTTAAAATAGACCAACGGAAGTTAAGTATAGTGATAAAACAAAAAATCACTACATCATACAAAAAATATCGTCGTCGTGGCTTAAAGAATAAGACGTCCAATGCATTCGCATCTAGCGATGCACCGGTGTTTAAATCCTGCTTGATAGTACCAATTTTTCTAAAGAAATACGTACTTACCACCACTTTGCCTATTTCTGCCGTGAAGCAGTAATGAGTTTCGGTTTGAAGGGTGGGGCAGCCCTTGTAACTATACTGAGACCTTAAAACTTATTTCTCAAGGTGGGTGGCCCATTTATGTTGTAGATGTCTACGGGCTGTAGTAACCACATAACAACCAGGTGGGCTGTGTGCTCGACACCCACCTTAGCAAACACATTATAGATGAGACGTTTACCTGTTGACAGCGCTGACCCGGAACTTGTACTTGTGTCCGGGCTGCAGGCCGTCGACGGCGAGGCTGGTGACGGGCCCGTCAGTCTCACCGGCCGTGACCCAGCGCCCCGTGGCCTCGTCCATGCGCTCCACCACGTACTTGTCGATGGGCTGTCCGCCGTCGTCGGGCGGCGGCCTCCACGACAACGTGGCGCCGTTCGCGTGTACGTCCGATACCTGTCAATAAAAACGCCTTACATCAGTTTCAGGGCCACCACTTCGATAAAGCGGCACGACACGAGAACCCTCTCATCGTGGCCGGTAACTACATTCCCGAACCTGCGGACAGAATGGAAAGCAGTCGACGTCGCCCCAAACACGTCATAACGGTGCTTTTAGGTACCTCAAGCACCGGTCATCGTACTCGTTGAACCCGTCGCTTGCGACGAAGGGCTCGACGAGTAAATTAACCCACAGACACAGCCCACTGAGTTTCTCGCCGGATCTTCTCAGTGGGTCGCGTTTCCGATCCGGTGGTAGATTCTACGAAGCACGGCTCTTGCTAGGGCCAGTGTTAGCATCACTCTGGTTTGAGCCCCGTGAGCTCACCTACTAGTTAAGATTACGCTGAAATAGCCTCTCAAGGCTCTCATCTTAGGCAGCAAAAAAAAATTCAGGGCCAATTCGTATTGCGCTGAGCCGACTCTAGTCCTGTGGTTAACAGCACTTTATCGGTACAACAGTGTCGATTATCGGACACTTCTCAAAGCTCGTCGATTGGCGCTCGGTTCTCCAAAATATGTCCATATTTAATTCCTTTATTTGGCCATTGACTTGCCATACTGAAGCCCCACATTCGGGACTATGTATGTAGTTACATTTCGATTTTTCTGAAATGTAGTGTGAATTGTCTTGGTGGGTCCTTATCGTCGCAGAGCGGTGAGTTCAATTAAATAATATAATTAAAAATGTATGTGAAGAGGAAGTGTGAAAGTAGCAGTAATCAACAAATTAAAGAGCGGACGGTTAGCGTGGTATGGATATGTGATGCGTAGAGAGAAGATGCATGTGACTAGAAGATGTACGGAAATGGTAGTGCAAGGTAGAGGGGGAAGAGGTCGACCGAAGAAGACATGGATGAAGTGTGTGAATAACGCTAGAGAGAGAGAGAGAGGAGTGAGTGTTGAGATGACGGCTGATAGAAGAGAATGGAAGAGAAAAATTAGCTGTGCCGTCCCCACCTAGTGGGATAAGGTGGAGAAAAAGAAGAAGAAGAAAAACGTATGTAATATAATACCTTAAGCGGTCCACCGGGTGGCGCGGGCACGCTGAGCACGACGACCTCGACCTCGGCCACGTCCTTCCCGTTGCTGTTCTCCGCGGTGACGGTGTAGCGGCCGCTGTCGGCGCGCGTGGCCGCCTTGCAGCTCAGCTTCGTGTTGTAGTCCGTGTGCTGCACCTTCATGTCGCCGCCGGACTTCACTTCCTTCTTCGCCAGGTACCATTTCGTTACAGGCATCGGTTCTCCGGATACCTTTGAATGTTTAAGAAAATGTCATCATCGGCATCATCATCAGCCCATATCCATTAACGGTGCTTTTAGGCACCACAAGCACCGGTCCCCGTCCTCGTCGAACCCGTCGCTTGCGACGAAGGGCTCGACGAGCGAATTAACCCATAGACACAGCCCACTGAGTTTCTCGCCGGATCTTCTCAGTGGGTCGCGTTTCCGATCCGGTGGATGGTAGATTCTGCGAAACACGGCTTTTGCTAGGATCGGTTTTAACAACACACCGGTTTGAGCCCCGTGAGCTCACCTACACACGTTAGGGTGAAGCTGAAATAGCCTCTTAAGGCTATCAGCATAGGTAAGGAAAAAACAGCCCACAGTCATACTGGACATAGGCCTCTCCCAATCCACACCATTGAACCACCACTTTAGGAAAATATCAGTGGCTTCAAATTGTTTTTATTATCGATAATACTGAACGACAAAAGGAACGTGTTGTAAGTTTTACGGAATCAATAATTAAAGGATTATAAAAAAAAACTTACCTTAACATCAAATCCGAATTTCTGTCCGACTTTGATCTTAATATCGATAAGGTTGGTCCTGTCGATCTTGGGCGCCATGTTCCTGGGCTTGGCGACGATAGGATGAGTGCTATCGCTGGGCTCGCCTGGCCCGGCCTTGTTCACCGCACGTACTCTGTTGTATTAAATAATTAATATAGAGCTTATGTACTTATACTTAAATACTTATATTACTTGCGTTTGATTAATATCAGTTTTATTATAGTGACTATGGTATTGTTTTATAATTCATGGATCATTTTCTTTACTTTTGACACACACATATAATAAGATAGAGAGATATAAGGAATAACACTGGTAGTAGGACTTATTGTGAGCCCGCACGGGTAGGTACCACCGCCCCGCCTATTTCTGCTGTGAAACAGTAATGCGTTTCGGTTTGAAGAGTGGGGTAGCCATTCTAGATGTCTATGGGCTCCGGTAACCACTTAACGTCAGGTCGGCCGTGAGTTCGTCTACCCACTTAAGTAATAAAAAAAAACCTAGGATAAAAATACTTGAAATATACTGTGTGTAAAATGTGCCTGAATGGAAGAATAGTACATGCTGTCGATCGTATATTAGAATAAGGGCAAGAAGAAGGCATAGATAAACCATTATAATTGCTGTTGTAATAACGGCTTACCTAAACTCGTAGGTCTGTCCTTCGATAAGATCGGGCACGGTGGCGGAGGTCTTGCTGGCCGGTACCTCGACGGCCTTCTCCCAGTTGCCGAACTTGTCCTTCTTCTCGACGATGTAAGCCTCGACAGGAGCGCCACCGTCTTCGCGTGGTGGGGTCCATTTGAGGTCCACGTGGTCCTTGTCCCAGTCGGTAACGGTGGGCGTTCCAGGTGCGCCTAGATAAAGAATTTTTCGTTATAGCTATTTTATTATTACTTTATGGTTGTGTTGGTGTTGTGGTGGTGTTGGAGACGTCTATTCAGAATTCCGTGGACCGCGCACCGTACCAATGTTTCGATCCTGAAAGAGCTCAACGTCAAGGAGAGACTATTGTCAACAGTCCAAATACGAATCTTCAAGTTCTTCAGGCACATTACTCGTAATGAGGACTCTATTGAGCCGGTTGGTGGTGCAAGGGAAGGTTGAGAGCAAAAGATCTCGCGGACGATCTCCAACACGATAAACCGACCTCATAAAATCTGTGACTCACTCCAACATAAATTATTGCTCTCACTCTGCGAAACATCATGCCACATGGCATCGCATCGCGAGAGCATCGGTCTCGCAGGATCCGACTGATGCACAACTACAACCACTCTGTCAAGAGTGTACGACTAGGAAGACACTTTATGGTTGTAAATTGTTTTTTTTTTCGATATTTATTAAAACTAGATTTTCACCCTATCGCAATGATACTTATTGGAAACCACAAAAAATGTGATAGTGCAAAAATGTGATAGTGCAATATTTAAGCTTTAAAGAAACTTCTGTTCGAGACGGTTCCAAGTTATATACCCCACTTAGATAGCTTCCTTAAACTAAATCCCATCGTACCAGGTTCGTCGAACGGATTCTTGGCGACGATGGCGTGGTCTGTCACCAGCGGTTCAGATTCGCCCTCAGCATTGACGGCAGACACGCGGAACTTGTACTCCTTGCCAGGAGTCAAGCCGGTGACGTCGCATTCTGTAATAAAAAATACATTGTACTCTATTATCTATGATATTATCTCTGCCTTTGTAACGTACACTGCATTCTAAAGAAATGCTTAAGTTAGAATATGGATCTTTCATCTGTTAAATTAAGAGCTTTATTTAGATGCTCAAGCAGCTGTTTTTCGTATTTAATTTAATGCATCTCAGCAGTGAATTAGTTGCCTGATGTCTTATGCTATTTTAAACTTAGAGCTTGCTAATCGCTGAGTTTGTTTCGCCGGTTCTTCTCAGGACTGTGGCTTTTATTTTGGAACCGGTGGTAGAGTTAACATTGTTATTTGTATTTTGACATTCAACAAGTGTGTTATACTGACATCTAAGTTGAAATAAATGATTTTGAATTTCAATTTAAGAAATTTAACAGTTTCAATAAATGAATAGCTGGAAGCTATTTTACTGATATTTTGGTGACGCAAATTTCAACAAACAATACAATTGTTTTGCTCTGAGACGGTGACGTCATTATATATAATAGTTTAAAAAAAAAAATTTTTTTCTATCCTGCAACTTAGCAATCTGTTTCTTCAAAAACAATAATCTAATTTGATGTCAGATTTTCATCAGGAGAAGTTGAGTTAGCTGAGTTGTGGTCCCCAGTGGTGCCATTCTCATCTCCTGTCTCCGAATCTTATTGCTAGGTCTGATATACGACTCCTTTTCAGGCGAGAGTATCTTAAAAAAACTTTGTATAGCTTGTTTATTTCCAAAATGACTAAAATTTCGATTTAATTTACTTTTGCGTTTCCCAGCAAGGGCGCGTCTAGTTTTTTCCCAAAGCGATAATCACAAATAAAAACTCACTAGGCTCCTCAGATCTAGCACAGGGCACCCAGCAGCCGGTGTCGGTGTCGAGCTTGTCGATCTGGTAGTACTCGATGGGAGTGCCGCCGTCGTCCTTGGGCCTCTTCCATTTGAGTGTAGCTCCCTCTTTGTGGACATCCGAGATCTGCGATTCAATATAACATATCAGTGATTTAAGCCGGGGCAATAAAACGTTTTTATTTTTATCGCTTAGACGTATGAATGAGTTCACGGACCACGTGGTGTTAAGTATTTATCGGAGCCAATAGACATCAGCGGCGCAAATGCCGTAATAAGAGATTAACTCAGGTGGAATAGACCCAGTTTCCTGGACTCATTTACTGGTGGTAGAACCTCTTGTGCGTCCGCACGAGAGATACCTCTGCCCTGCCTATTTCTGCCGTGAAGCAGTGATACGTTTCGGTTTGAAGGGTGGGGCAGTCGTTGTAACTATACTTGAGACCTTAGAACTTATATCTCAAGGTGGGTGACGGCATTTACGTTGTAGATGTGTATGGGCTCCAATAACCATTTAACACCAGGTGGGCTGTGAGCTCGTCCGCCCGTTTAAACAATAAAATAATAAAAATTCCTATCACGTTGATCGATTAGTTCCCGGAATAGTGCTACCAAAGTACGACAGATGGCGCTCTAGTCTATTCGATACAAATAAATTTAATAACAAGTAATTAATGAGAAGCAATATTCCGTCGTCACCTGTATTGGTCCCTCGGGCTTGGTGGGCTTGTCGGTGACGGTGACGTTGATGGTGACGGCGTCTTTCCCGCTGGAGTTGACCGCGGTGACGGTGTACTCGCCGGTGTCGTCGCGCCGCACCGGCCGCACCACCAGCTTCGTGAAGTACTCCGGGTTGTCGATGCTCACCGCCTTCGATGGCCGCAGAGGCATATTTTGGTATCTTTAAATGAAAATAAGTATTAAAATAAGAGCATAGTTACTACCATTTTGTTTTTATTGATTAGACATTTTGACATACAGTTTAGTATGTTGTGTAAACAGGCGGAAAAGCTCACGTTCCACCTCGTGTCAAATGGTTACCAGAGCCAATAGACATCAGCAATGTAAATGCCGGCAACCACCTTGAGACATACAATACTTCTATACTAATATTATAAAGAGGAAAGCTTTGTTTGTTTGTTTGTATTGAATAGACACCGAAACATTATTTAACTATTTGAAAGCTACACTATTCCCGAGTGACATAGGCTATAATCTTTTTTGAAAAAAAAATAGGGATCCTTACTAAAACTCCAATAATGTAGCCCAAAGTGTAAAAAAATTACCTAAAATATTCTTTACGTCACATGTCCTTTGAAAACGAATAATGATAAAATAAAATAATGCACTACGACTTTGTAGAACACGTTATTATTTACAAAATGTGTCGCTACAGCATATGTCTAACTATTATAGTTATGCCGTAATAAGTGTTCATTTATTTAAAAAAATAAAACAACGTCAAATATCGTTGAAATTTTTGTTAAAGACCCGAGCGGAGCCGGAGCGGGCCGCTTGTTTAAAAATAATTTTGAGAGTAAAAAACTTTCCAAGCTTACCTCCATTCAACAGCTGGGGCTGGTTCTCCCGCGACGGCGGCCTCCAGCTTGAGTGTAGCTCCGGCGGACAAAGTGACGTCACGGAGGTGTCTCCTGTCGATCTTCGGAGCCAGGAAGCGAGCCTTCGCCACGAAGTTCTTAGAAGAGTCCGAGGGTTTGCTCTGACCAGCCTTGTTGATAGCGATCACACGGAACTGGTACTCGTTGCCTTCGATCAGCCTAGACGGGTTAAAATAATTAAATTATTGCAATTTTTAAGAACATTTAAGGAAATGGCACGTGCTGGTGGTCAACTGTACAGTTTTCGCTCAGTTCTGTCCTATTGTGAACCAACATTACAGTTCCGCGGTGGGAGCACATTTTGTCGCCCGAAGTACTCGAGGGATACGATCCGAGGTCCCATTACGGGAACATGCACTTTTCTATGAAAGACGTGTTCATGAACGTCTTCACCGTCACGCATATTATCAGCCTCGCCCGAACTGGCTACGGTTGCCATCGGAAGGATAGTACGGTTATTATAGTTTTATTGAGACTTCGATCTAACATCTGTGTGCTTAGTGCGAGTTTTTTAACGTTCTCGATATCGTAAAAATTATCTCCACAATGCGCATGAGTGCGAAAACGAGTGATCAAATGTAAAACGCAACGTTTTTGCAATATAATGTTTTTTTTATGAAGATTTAATGTGAATTGTTTAAAATAAAAAAATCACCAATGGCAACTCCCTCAATATTATCAATGTAGCTTAGTCATACTAATTTCTTTTTATTTATGATTTTAATTATGTATTTGTATGGAATGAGATCGTTTGCCTGCGTTTGCCGCTAGGGGCGCTGTTCCAACTGCATACAAAATTTGGGCTAACTTTTACGCTATCGAGTACGTTAAAAAGCTCGCACTAAGCACACTGCTCCAAGAACCCAGACGAGTCTTGTCTTAACTTACCCATTTACAGTAGCAGTGGGTGTGGGCGTGTGGGTCTCCACAGCCTTCTCCCACAGCGGACTGTATTTGTCTTTCTTCTCGACGATGTAGCCGATAATGGGTGATCCTCCGTCTGATAGCGGCGCCTCCCATTTGAGGTCCACGTGGTTGGCCGACCAGTCGTCTGGGACGGGAGCTGAAGGCGCATCTGGTACGGCTGAAGAGATAACAAATAAATTAGACTGGTTTATTTGTGGGGTCCACTGACATGGTCAACCTCGCTAGCGTACATCACCGACTGCAGACTATTCGATGCCAAGCCATTAAGAACAGGTCATAGGGCTCAATGAACATCACGGAAGGATTTTTTTCCAGATCCGGTATGTATACGATTCATATGATGTTAAATAGTTATTATGGCGCATGGAAACCATCAATGCTAGTGGCAAGGCCAAACTCCTGCCTACAGACGATACACAATTCAATAAAAAATCCCTCTACATATATGTCTTTCTAAGTTAGTAAACATAAAATTCGTTAAGTTATACCATGAGGCACACATCACATAGTAAGGTTAGCTCGATACACTTACTGTAGGGATCCTTAGCGACAATAGCTCCGTACGTATCTAGAGGCTCCGATTCACCCTCCTTATTGATGGCCTTCACGCGGAACTTGTACTCGTGGCCCGGCGTTAGACCCTCGACCTTGAGAATAAAACAATATATTAAAGATTGTTTAAATACACATATAAAATAGAGATCTAATGTTCCTGCCACTCTCAATCAGACAAACCAATACCACCACCATGTCTATTTCTGCCGTGAAGCAGTAATGCGTTTCGGTTTGAAGGGCGGAGTAGCCGTTGTAACTACACGAGACCTTAGAACTTATATCTCAAGCTGGGTGGCGCATTTACGTTGTAGATGTCTATGGGCTCCAGTAACCACTTAACACCAGGTGGCCTGTGAGCTCGTACACTCATTTAAGCAATAAAAAAAAAAGACATAAAGACAGATTGTCCATTGCAGTGGTTAATGATACTTTTTACATAACGGAATGGCTGTGTTGTCGGGTCACAGATACGGGTCACTCACTTCCATCTCGGGCACGTTGCCGATGGTGTTGCCCACGGGCAGCCACACGCCGGTCTCGGTGTCGTACTTCTCGACGAGGTAGGAGTCGATGGGCTCGCCTCCGTCGTCCTTGGGCCGCTTCCACTTGAGCGTGCAGCCGTCCTTGTGCACGTCCGACACTTCGAGCGGCCCCTCCGGCTTGTCGGGTTTCGCTGTCGAATTCACATAATTAAATTGCAGTTTATACATTGTATTTAATTCAATAGTGCTTACAAATCTATACTAATATATAAATCTACAGTGGTTTTTACGGATGTTCCGTTATAACTACTGAACCATGCATCCGATTGACTTAAAACTTGGTATCCATGTAGAAAATACATGTACTTAATGGATAGGCTAATATTTATATGAGTGTTGGACTCCCTACGCCAGTTGCGGGGGCGTTAATGATGAGAATCTTTGTGGGGGTAAGAAATAATAATGTTAATTTTAAATGTCCAGCGAAGCGGACTGGTACAACTAGTTATCTCATATGCGTAGGTTTATAGATACTAATGAAGACATTACCTACTAATTTTGTTTTGTATTTTTATTAGAGTTTTATTAATATTGAAAAAGAGCATAGATTTGTTTGTTTACGATGATAATAATGGAGACTGCGTGGGATTATCTTGAGTTCTCGTGCGTTCCGATTTCATAGTGATGAGGTCATTAAAAGCTTGAAGTCCTAAGCGATTTGTTGTAATTTATCGTGTTTAGATAATGAACTTACATGTGACAATGATCTCGAGCTCGGCGGTGTCCTGCCCGTACTTGTTGGTGGCCTGTATCTTGTACGTGCCGGAGTCCTTGCGGCGCGGACTCGCGTGCTGATACTTGCTTAGGTACGGCACGTTCACCACTACAATACAACAATAAAAAAGAACTTTAGAAATATTGATTTTAGAGAAATACCTCTGCCCCTTTTGAAGATAGTTTTGAGGTTCCATGTAGGTATGTGAAGATTCGGAGACTACGTACGGTCATCTGGCTACAAGCGCACCCAACGGATAGAAACATTCTGAAGTCAGTGGGCTGATCGCGTTGCCTATTGATAGTCGGAAGGGCTCCAATATTCGATGTAATTCATTCGTCGCGATATCGTTCGTGACCAGACATGTGAAGTAAGTTCTCGTGCCGACAGATTACCTTTGGGGGTCGCAGTGCTGCCGCTATGGCAATTATGGCATCTGAATGACAACTTACGTTTGAGTCCGTTTCCACTGAGGACGGACTTTCCGTTGAGGGTCCACGTGACCTCGGGGGCGGGCTCGCCGGAGACCTTCACGTCCAGCGCAATGGGCTCGCCCTCGCGGACCTTGATGGTGCGAAGGTTGCGACGGTCGATCTTGGGGGGCACTGGAATTTCGGTATAATTAAATTAAGGGTTACCATTGCTTTGGAAATTCTTTATTTTCTTCCTAGCTATGCTGATAGCCTTGAGAGGCTATTTCAGCTTCTTAACGTGTAGGTGAACTCACGGGGCTCAAACCGGGAGTGTTGCTAACACTGGCCCTAGTAAGAGCAGTGTTTTGCAGAATCTACCATCGGGTCGAAAACGCGACGCACTGAGCAGATCCGGCGAAAATCTAAGTGGGCTGTGTCTATGAGTTAATTTACTCGTCGAGCCCTTCGTGTGGAAATTCTTATGGTTTCTCGTTACCTCTGTTTTGTTAATCTGGTAACAAAGCCGGATTAAAATTTATAACTGAATTCGATTGAAAAGCCTCTCTCCACTCACGTCTCCTGGGTTTGCAGACGACGCTCTTGCTGGCGTCGCTGGGCTCGCCCGGGCCGGCCTCGTTGACCGCGCGGACCCGGAACTCGTACTCCGTGCCCTCGTCCAGGTTCGGTACTGTGGCCTTGTCGTTGTCGTTAGGTCCGACCTGCGGAAGCAAACGCACAGAATAATAAAAGTGGTCATTTAATTACAATTTACTATAACTACATCTAAGGTCTTACTGAAAAACATACACGCTCCGAATAATCATTGAGTATAAAACGCCTCTTTGAAATTCGATTTTTTTTTATCATAGCTTAGCTGGGTGAACAAGCTCACGGCAGACCTAATGTTGAGAGGTTTTTGAAGCTACATAGACTCCTCTCTTTTTCTCCACCTTATTCCACTAGGTGGGGTCGACACAGCTAATTTTTCTTCCCTTCTATCAACCGTCATCTCAACACTCACTCTTCTCTCTCTCATATCGTCATTCACACACTCCATCCATGTCTTTTTCGGTCGACCTCTTCCCCCTCTATCTTGCATTACCTCCTAGTCACATGCATCTTCTCTCTACGCATCACATGCCCATAGACACCGAGAACTTTAATATCACCGCCCACCTTAAGAAATGAGTTCAAACTTTTTAAGCCGGAACGTATTAATGCTTGTCGGTCGAAATAGGCAGGGACGTGGTACCTACCGGTGCGGACCCACAAGACGCCAGTATATGTTCTATAGCAGATAAAAAGGACTATTTTATAAACCAGCGTGACTATATTACAGTACCAGGCAATAAATATTGCACATCGATATTTAGAAAGAGACAGTCGTCTAATTTTGTTTTTGTTGTAGGGCGTTACCTGTTTGTGATGAAACACTAACGATCGGGTATCTATGGAGACTAAATGTCAATTAGGTAATGTGCGACTGGTGTAACGCTCTACAAAGCAAAAATTAACCGTCTCTTTCCCACGGTCGATGTGCAATATTTATCGCCGGGTACTGGACAATGTTTCTGCGACATCTCACCTCGCAAGCCTTCACCCACTTAGGCGAGCCGACTTCGCGTTTCTCGATGATGTACCCGGTGATGGGAGCTCCACCGTCCTTGACCGGCTTCTCCCATTTGAGGTCCACGTGGTCCTTGTCCCAGTCCACCACCTCAGGTGTGCCGGGCTTGCCGGGCTCGTCTGTGTCGCAATAAGAGAATCACCCAATCGGCATTAAAGCGATTTTACTATAAGCCTAATCGTTTTGAAGTATTTATGTATTGACATATTAAAAAAAATATATTGCAATATTAAGTGTTCTTTGTAAATCATTGTATGTCCAATATTCTTTCGTGCATAAAACTGCAAGATCTAATTTAGATTTCGTTTTATTTACTTTGCAAGAGTTTCGTTCCGCTACGACAACGAGGTTCGGAGTTTGGTAGTGAAACAATGCTTTTATTAAAAATAAACATTATATTCTTTTCAAGAACATTGAATTTAAAATTTTGTTTATTTGTAGTTTAAAGTGGGTGTGGCCAGTCTCATATTCAAAATATATATATATTTTTTAATATAACGATTGCAGATGAGTATTCCACACTGATGCTCATGGGCATCAACCGTGCTGACATGATGCACTGGCATGAGTTACTACCAGATGGATTCCTACGCTTACCAAACGGATTTTTGGCGATGATCGAATGTTCTGCCTCCAGCGGCTCGGACTGCCCCTCGTTGTTGACGGCGGACACTCTGAACTTGTACTCGTGTCCGGGGACGAGGTTCTCCAGCTCGGCCTTGGGGTCCTTGGTCTTGGCGGCCGGCATCCAGCGCCCGGTCTCCGTGTCCAGCTTCTCGACGAGGTAGTGGTCGATGGGCGCGCCGCCGTCGTCAAGCGGAGGACTCCATTTCAACGTGCAACCTTCCTTGTGCACGTCCGATATCTGAGAACATTGTATTTTGTTTTATAGAAGTTATCTGCGCTACGGTTAGCAAATTATTACCTCGAATTGTAATGTTTGGGCGTTATACAAAAAAAAAAGATGTGTGGTGTCGTGGGACACCGGATAGGAACGAAGTTCCTTATTATCAAAATATGAATTTTAAGTTCTATTCGAGGTATAAAGAAAATAAAACTGGTGGTTTCGCAACAACCCACGGTCATTCGGTAACGTGCGAACTTATTGTGGTACACTTCATTCACGGTTGTTTGCATAAGAGTTAGTGTATTGCGCAAACGAACGCTCTGAGATCGTGGTCAATGAATGATACAAAAATATGTAATTTTTTGTACGTTATTACAAAGTTAAGTCGTGTGTGCATTACTAATAAAAATCTTACGTTACGGACGTTTTTTCCCGGTTAGGGTACCCCTCCGCATCATCCCAACAATTATGTAGTATTAATATTATTATTAATGATATGAATAATAATATGAATTATTGTTAATATTACCTTCAGCGGTCCCTCGGGCTTAGCCGGGACATCCAAAACGTGAACTTGTATGGTGGCCTCGTCCTTGCCGCTACTGTTCTCCGCCTTGAGCGTGTAGCTTCCGCTGTGCTTGCGGGAAGCTATCACAACGGAGAGCTTCGTCTTGTAGTCTTCCACGTCCACTGAAAGGTCGTCCCTTGAAGACAACCTCTCCTTGTTGTGGAACCTGACGAGAAACATATTTCACATTCAATGGATAGTTCAATATATATAATGAAAATTGTTTTTTTTTGTTTTTATTGCTTAGATGGGTGGACGAGCTCACAGCCCACCTGATGTTAAATGGTTACTGGAGCCCATAGACATCTACCTTCACCTTGAGATATAAGTTCTAAGGTCTCAGTATAGTTACAACGGCTGGCCCACTCTTCAAACCGAAACGCATTACTGCTTCGCGGCAGAAATAGGCGGGGCGGTGGTACCTACCCGTGCGGACTCACAAGAGGTCCTACCACCAGAAAGATGTCGCGAGACATGCGACGTTGGTTGATGCCATCACTCACCAAGTCTTGGTCGGAGGCGGCTCTCCGCTGACCTTGACGTCCAGCCTGATGTGCTGCCCGGCCTTGATGGTGATGTCGCGCATGTTGGTGCGGTCGATCTTCGGCGGAGCTGTTATAGAAAACGTATATGGATACCCGATTTCGTTTTTATATACACGGAGTGATGTTGGCCCGAAGGTATTCGCGGTTTCACCAGGGCAAATGGGTGATCTTGGACTCAGCCGGGAAGGAAGGAATTAATTCACAAATGTCAAAACAGGCAGCAAATTACGTTTGAAAGTGAAACGTTTGCAGTAAACCAACAGGTAAACGGAAGGACTGCGGGTGCTCAGCCACGAGACTGTACGATTAGTAGTTGTATTGTCTATCTTGCACTAAAGCAATTACCATATGTTCTCATGTGTGTCACAAGCAAGCCATCTTAGACAAGAAAGAAGATCTAGAGATCACGTGGATCATAGTCAAGTGGTTAGTTGAGACAAGGCAACAAACAGCCTTTGTAATCTGCATATTTATTTTTCATAAAAAATACAGCTTGTCATTTTCGCAAGCATATTCGGAAAATATCAACAAAAAATATATAGGAACATGGGATATAATTGAATGAATTGCACCTTAAATCTTTTCGTTGGCACCGAAATTTGAACAGTGTGCTTTGTGCGAGTTTTTTAACGTTCTCGATAGTGTAAAAGTTAACTCAACGTTTCATTTCTATTTCAGTTAACTTTTACGCTATCGAGAACGTTAAAAAACTCTCACTAGCTCTATCGGTAGAGCCTCGGGTCGATACTCACCGAATCTGTCCTTGATCAGGAGGTTATCAGTGGCGGCAGAAGGTTTTCCGGGCCCGGCCTTGTTCACGGCCTTCACACGGAACTGATACTGTTTGCCCTCGATGAGGTCCGGCACCCGGGCCTCCGTCTTGTTGCCCGGCACCTGCAACACAAAGCAACAATGGAACTCTATCTGTGATATAACATAAAATGAGTGAAGTCAGGTTAGAAAATTCTCATTACGGATCCTCGCGATCCATTAACAACGTTTTTAGGTACATCAAGCACCGAGCACCGTCCTCGCCGAACCCGTCGCTTGCGACGAAGGGCTCGACGAGTAAATTAACCCACAGACATAGCCCGCTGAGTTTCTCGCCGGATCTTCTCAGCGAGTCGCGTTTCCGATCCGGTGGTAGATTCTGCGAAGCACTGCTCTTGCTAGGGCCAGTGTAAGCATCACTCCCGGTTTGAGCCCCGTGAGCTCACCTACACGTCAAGACGAAGCTGAAATAGCCTTTCAAGGCTATCAGCATAGTTAGGAAAAAAAATTGAATATACATATTGTTTGTAATTTAAATAATTTAATTGAAAGTAAAACTTTAGTGGTCTTAAAGCTGTTCGTCAACCGATTTTATTTTTTATTTAGTATCTATTCTCTCTCTTCCTAGCTATGTGTCCCACATGGTGGGGTCCAGTTTTCTTTGTAGCTATAAGCGAACTTAATTTTAGTGTGATGAACATATATATATGTATAATATATATATATTTACTACTACTACTAGTTACTACTAGGGTGGCCACGTACCTCGACCGCCTTAACCCATTTGCCGGTGTCCCTGTCCTTCTTCTCGACGATGTATGCGGTGATGGGAGCCCCGCCGTCGTTGGCCGGCTTCTCCCACTTGAGGTCCACGTGCTCCTTGCTCCAGTCCTTGAACTCTGGCTTGCCGGGAGCGTCGGGCTCGCCTGCACAGGGATTATTGTGCATAAGTTCGGTGTTTTTTCTCTCAGGAACAACTTACTGATCGTCTAATTGAAAGCTAGCTCACCATATGGGTTCTTGGCTGTGGTGGCGGACTCGGTGACGAGCGGCTCGCTCTCGCCCTCAGGGTTGACCGCTTTCACCCTGAACATATAGTCTTTGCCTTCGTTGAGGCCGGTGACGTCAGCCTCTGGGGTCTTGGTGGTGCAGACAGGGACCCATCGTCCGGAGTCCGTGTCCATGCGCTCCACGACGTAGCTCTCGATGGGCTCGCCGCCGTCGTCTTCTGGCGGCTCCCACTTGAGCTTGCAGCCGTCGGCCTTCACGTCCGATACCTGGAATAAGTCACAAATTCGATTAGAGACTTTTAGTTTTTTGTTATAGCTTAGATGGGTAGACGTAAATGCGCCACCCACCTTGAGATATAAGTTCTAAGGTCTCAGGTATAGTTACAACGGCTACCCACCCTTCAAATCGAAACGCATTACTGCTTTACGGCAGAAATAGGCAGGGCGGTGGTACCTACCCGTGCGGACTCACAAGAGGTCCTACTGCCAGTATTTACGCAATTATAATTTTGCGGGTTTGATTTTTATTACACGATGTTATTCCTTCACCGTAGAAGTCAATCGAGAATATTTTTTAAGTACGTATTTCATTAGAAAAATTGGTACCCGCCTGCGGGACTCGAACAGCGATGCATCGCTACATGCGAATGCACCGGACGTCTTATTCTTTAAGCCACGATGTCTCACTTGTCGCTTAATTTTGAGCCTTATTGAGAACTCAACTTGACTTATTTTAGATTGACAATTCTACGGTGACTCATTACATTAGCAATACAATGTGACATACCTTCAACGGTCCCTTCGGCTTCGAGGGTTTGCTGACGACCTCGACCTCCACTTCCACGGTGTCAGTTCCCGAATCGTTCTTGGCTGTGACGACATACTTTCCGGCGTCCGTCCTGACCATCTTCTGTTTGATGAACGAAGTGTGATAGTCCTTGTTCTCGATGGTCACGCGATCTGCCGTCTTGAGGGTCTGATCGTTGAAGGTCCAAGTGATTGTCGGTTCTGGTTCGCCTTTGACATCAGCTTCCATCTTGAGGGGCTGGCCGACCTTGATCTTCTTCTTTTGAAGATTCTTACGGTCGATGTGTGGTTTCACTGTGGATGACAAAAATTGGTATGCGGTCAGTAACATAACGATTGTTTAAGAGATAAAATTATCGCAATCTCTAAAAAGCCTCTATTTCATTACTTATATAATGACAACAATGCATTCAATTTACCAGCAACATGCAGTTAAAATAACATATGATCTATTAGCATTATATACTTACAGAATCTAGGCTTAGCAATAACAGACTTGCTAGGCTCTGAAGGTTCTGAAGGACCAGCTTTGTTCAGAGCGATAACCCTGAACTCGTATTCGTGTCCCTCTTCGACATCGGTGACGCGGCCCGTGGGCCTGTCGCCGGTCGTCTTGAGACAGTCCTGCCAGGATCTAGGGGTAGACAATTAATCATGTACATTTCAAAAAAAATATAACAGAAAACTATTATTACTAAAGAACGACCAACTGGTAGTAAGTAGAACTTAATTCGAGTCTGTGGTGGTAAATACAACCATTCTTTTTGCGGTCCTATTTCAAATTGAGGACAGCTACTACGCTATACAATTGGGACTTCGATCTCAGATCGAAATTATGGAGCTGATCTCATGTACTTAACGCCATATGGGCTGTGTGTGTTCGTCCAATTTAGCGCAATAAAAAACTACTATTACTTTACAAGTTTTTTATAAAAATACTTACTCAAACTGTTTCAGTTAGCATGTAAGGAAACAACAGACTTATTATAGAAACAGAAAGAATCGTTCGACGATGCGATAATTTAATTATTAAAGCTATGTAAAAACACTCGATACCGACCGGCCCCCCTTCTCTCGTTTCTGCACGATGTAGCCGGTGATGGGGGCGCCTCCGTCGTCCTTGGGCGCGGACCATTCGAGTTCCACAAAGTCCTTGTCCCAGTTCCTGGGCTCGGGACGTCCAGGCTTGCCGGGCTCGTCTGAAGATGACGGTACCAATTTAGGGAATTTCATCGATACTAATGTTGACCACAGATTATCGAATACTCCTACCCTATTATGTTTAATTAATTTAAATGGAATTATGAGACTTTTTGGCGGGAACGTGAGGAGTGAAGTTGTGTAATTTGTTTTATTTTGTCTATTCAGTGTTTCTTCAGGTTTAAAAGTGTAATAACGGTGGTTTATTAATTGTTTAATATCTGTGAAAGTGCACAAATGTGGAAAAATGAAACAAAGCCACTGGACATCGTAACTTCTCGAGATCCTCCAAAAAGTCCACGGAAAAAATTTCAGTAAATGATCACCATATTACTGAGATTATATTTCATCCCATATCATCTCATTTCATTTAATTTCATCTCAGTTGATTGATGTGATCATCTTCATTTCATTTCATTTAATTTCATTTCACTCCATATTATAATTTTTTTTTAAATATATTTTAAACTAAGACATGACCTAAAGGTCTTAATTACCAGGTCATAAATTTCATTTTAAAAAAACGGAATTATCAAACACGAATACTCACCGAAGGGATTCTTAGCGATAATCGGTTTTTCAGTTTCGAGTTCCTCGGATTCGCCCTCCTTGTTCACGGCCTTAACTCGGAACTTGTAAGGTTTACCTTCCTGCAAGCCCGCGATGTTGGCCTTCGTGTCTTTGGCTGTACCGCACGGAATCCATTGTCCTACAAGACAAACATAGTCGTCAAGATATTTCTTATGGCAAATATGAAGATTGTACAAAAGAAGGTGAACTTTGTATGAAGATGAACTTTTGTACGAAGGCTAGTTGTTTGTACCTTATAATTGTGGCGACATTTATCTTAACATAAGAGGAAGAGGTAGATCAAAGAAAAATGATTGGATTGCTTGAAAGACGATATGTGTAAAAAGGGAGTGAGCGAAGAAATGGTACATGATAGAGGAGTATGGAGGGAGAAAACATGTTGCGCCGACCCCAGGTGACTGGAATAAGGGCAGGAGAATGATGATGTATTATCTTAACATTTTTAATGTATAAGTATATTCAGTAGGTTTTAATGAACTTAACATTTTAATACAAATTGGGTTCGTATAGTTTTTTATATATCGTCGCTGTAAGTCTGCTATGTGCAAAAATTATTTTGAATTAACGAGTAAAAACATTTTCGTATAAAATTTTATATCAAGGTGAATTTTTAAGAACTATATCAAATGAAAGCTATAGATAAATATTAAAGCTGTTGACACATAACAGTTTTATTTTATATGGTACATAGGGCTGTAAACTATACGAAAAGGTCAAAAATTAAAAATCTCAAAAAGTGCACATAGCAGATTTTGGTCTGATAACGACGATATTCGCCGCTTGAAAGGCAAACGTGACTAAGCTACAATAACTGCTTTGTACATAAATGATAGGCAATAACCATATTCGATGCGCAAAAAATACATATTTCTAGGTGTATTAAGATCATTTCAATCTTACAGCTAGATTCGTTAAAATATTTTTTTTTTCAGGTATTTCAACTTTAAATTAGTCTACTGTAAAGTTCACGCATTGTCGCTTAGTCACGTTTGCCTTTCAAACGTCGATATGTTAAATCAACAGTAACTCACCAGTGAGTGGATCAAGTTTCTCGATCTCGTAGTACTCGATGGGAGAGCCGCCGTCGTCTTCCGGCTTCTTCCACGTCAACGTGCAGCCGTTCTTCGTGATATCGGACACGTCAAGTGGTCCTTTAGGCTTGGATGGTTTACCTGTTCGGATAATAGAAAAACTAATTAATTTAGTATATAAGCAGAGCGTGTTGGTGTAGCAGACAAACAAAAGGACAAAAGATATTTGACCAATGCCTGAATCGCGCTGACGACATTTTGAAGTGAAGCTTTGATAAAATTAAATACAAAATAGCTCATTAAGTGGGTTCCGAACTTAAACTTTGGTAAACACAGAATAACTCTTAGAATTGGTTCCATTAACGTCCTTAAGTTTGACGGGAAAAAATAAATGTTGAGTTTATTTTTAAAAGTAGAATAGGTGTTATTCCAAATAAGACATCCAACGAGATATCTAACTAAGTCGTAGAATATAATATACAATATATAGTTATAGAATATAAATAGAAAGGTTATATCTTTAGGGGACGGCATTCACTTTCTTGTATCTTGTGAGCTCTGACAATCTCCAGTATTTACTCCTGGTAACGTATTGTGAGTGACACAGTTGATGGTTAAAACAGCCGTTATACAATACAATTCTGACTTGTACAGCAAGTTTCAAAGTGGGTGGTGGCTTTCAGGTTGCGCTAATGTCTATGGCTCTAATTGCCACTTTCCACCAAGTCAGCCGCGAGCTTTACACTGATTAAGTAATTTACACTGAAAAGTAAAATCGATTTTAATATTTTTCGGTCTTTAAATGAAATATATTGTCTGTGTCTTCATGTTTTATGCAACTTTATAGACTAAAGTGGCAATGTTTAGAATAGTCAACTGACCCAGCACAGTGATTTCGACTTCAGCCTCGTCCTCTCCCACTTCGTTTTTCGCCTTGATGACGTAAACGCCGCTGTTGGCGCGCTTGCTCTTCGTCATTAGGAACTTCGTGTTGTAGTCCACGTTTATTATCTCGAGGTTTTCCCTGGTATCGATAAAAAATTACAACGTAGTAGTAACATTTACAGTACTCGATTAATACAAAACAATATCGATAATGTTGCCTATATTTTTATCGCTAGATGTAATGATAACGAAAAATTTTTTTGTCTCAATCACAAACGTCAAATACCTCCTGCAATTTAACTGAAAGTATCGATAATATTAAACACTTCCCTAAGATAGTATAGTTAATGAAGTGACATACTTTTTGATGGGAACGTGTACAGCGAAGTTGTTTTATTTTGAAAATAAAATGAAACAAAGACATAGTTTCTCGGATTCCTCTAAAGACTCAATTCCGACACTTTATCATACTAGAACGTTAATTTATTTCCCCTCAATCCGTTTCATTTCATTTCATTCAATTTCATCCAAATTAATTACAATGTCCAATAATCCCACTACCTTTTATTTCGATTCATCTTTGATGTGAAGTATATTTATGTAAAAATTAAGCGTTTTAAAGTCGATACTGGCAACAATGGCATAGCAAATATCGAGTTGCCATAATGAAAATTAAAAAAAAACAGAAGAGGAGGAGACGCTCTCATTATAGAACAAGGATGAGTAACATGCGGCCCACCAAGCATTTACTAAAACTGAATAAATTTTATCGACTTTATCGTTTCTGTTCTTTTCTTATTTGTTTTTATCTTGCATTAAAATTTATATATAAAATCTATACTTTCTTTTTTAGTTTTATATTTTTTTATTCTAATTTTGTAAATTATTAATAAGAGTTAACCTACGTGCGGCCCGTCAAAACATTTAAATTTAAATCGGTCCATCGATTGAAAGGGCTGCTCACCCCTGCTGCAGACGATATTATTACCTGTTCTTTAACTCTTCGCCCTTGTAGTGCCAGGTGACGGTGGCCGGGGGTTCCCCGAAGACCTTGACGTCGAGCGACACGGGCAGGCCCGCCTTCACCGTCACCGCGCCCAGGTTCGTGCGGTCGATGCGCGGCTTCACTGCACCGACACACAAACGTTTCCAATTAAACATCTATTAGATACGTATAAATAAAATTGGAGTGTATGTTTGTAATATTAAAATAACCGCTTTTTACTACATGCATATGAATATATATTATATATGATGCATACACCAAAATAACATTTTTTACAATTTTTGTCTGTCTATCTATTTGTTCCGGGTAATCTCTGGAACGGCTGGACCGATTTTAACGAGACTTTCACAGATAGGTAGCTAATGATATAAGGAGTAATTTAGGCTACTTTTTTTAGATTAGCTTCACCCCGCGGCGTCACCCGCGGTTATTGTCGTATTTATCGTATCGTATTATATTGTCGTATAACCGCGGGTAACATCACGGGACTCAACTATCAATAATAAAATATAATGTTTCCGAAGCGAAGCGAGGGCGGGTCGCTAGTCAGAAATATAAGTCGTCGTGGCCTAAAGGATAAGACGTCCAGTGCATTCGTGTTGAGCGATACAACGGTGTTCGAATCTCAGGCGGGTACCAATTTTTCTAATGAAATACGTACTCAATAAATGTTCACGATTGACTTCCACGGTGAAAGAATAACATCATGTAATAAAAATCAAACTCGCAAAATTGTAATTTGCGTAATTACTGGTGGTAGGACCTCTTGTGAGTCCGCGCGGGTGGGTACCACCATCCTGCCTATTTCTGCGGTGAAGCAGTAATGCGTTTCGGTTAGAAGGGTGGGGCAACCGTTGTAACTATATTTGAGACCTTAGAACTTATATCTCAAGGTGGATAGCGCTTTTACGTTGTAGATGTCTATGGGCTCCAGTAACCACTTAACAACAGGTGGCATGTGAGGTCGTCCACCCAAAAAAAATTGTGTACAGAGATGATGTAGCGTTATTCTATATCCGATATGACGAAGCCAATTTAATGCTCATCGCAGAACATTCTTTAAATTATAGAAAACTGTTACTTACAGAATCTAGGCTTAGCCGTGTGCCAGTTAGTATTCTCTGAGGGTTCAGACTGTCCCGCCTTGTTGAGGGCTCGCACCCTGAACTGGTACTGGTTGCCCTCTTCCAGCTTGGGTACTGTACCCTGGCAGACGTTGCCGTGGATTTCGGCGGCCTGGCGGCAGAAATTCAACGAATTATCATTAAATTCCTAACTTAATAAAGTTATGCATTGTTTATTTTTATTCCATTAAGAAGAATGATTTTCTTTAAACGTTTTTGATATTCTATATCAATCTATCTATCTATTTATATATACAAAAATGAATTTCTGTTCGTTAGTCTCGCTAAAACTCGAGAACGGCTGAATTCCGATGAACAATTTTGTTTTTCCTGTGATGTGTCCCCCGTCGGACGGATTCCTTTTGTTTGTTTTAAGTTTATTTTATACAAAATTTTAGGTCTATTATTTATCGATTGAGGCACTACGAAGTCTGCCGGGTCAGCTGGTATACATATATTATAAAATAATCAAACAATCCTGTTTCCGAAATATCGAGCTTTTTGACAACTATTGAACTGGTACAAATTAATTACATAATAAATAATAGACATTCGACTCCCACTAAATCAAGTGAAATATTTTACATTTTTACAACAATATGTTAACATATTATTATGTTCTGTCAACCCTGTCTGGGACTATGCCTACCTTAACGAACTCGCCCCTGTCTCTGTCCATGAGCTCGATGATGTAGCCGGTGATGGGCGCCCCGTTGTCCCGGATGGGCGGCTCCCACTTGAGCTTGACGGACTTCTCGTCCCAGTCGACGATGTCCGGCAGGCCGGGGGGCGCGGGCACGTCGTACGGGTTCTTGGCGAGCACGCCGTGGTCGGTCTCCAGCGGCTCCGACTCTCCCTCCTCGTTCACAGCCTTCACGCGGAACTGGTACGTGTGACCGGGTTCGAGGCCTGCACCAGAAAAACAAACTCATCAATATCGAAACGATATGCTATGCATCTTTTTTTATGTCTTGGATGGGTGGACGAACTCACAGCCCACCTGGTGTTAAGGGGTCACCGGAGCCTATAGACATCTACAACGTAAATGCGCCACCCACCTTGAGATATAAGTTCTAAAGTCTCAATATAGTTACAACGGTTGCCCCGCCCTTCAAACCGAAATGCATTACTGCTTCACGGCAGAAACAGTCAAGGTAGTGGTACCTACCCGTGCGGACTCACAAGAGGTCCTACCACCAGTGAAAACGTCTAAAGTAATCTTAGAACATGACATAAATAAGGAAATAAGTAGCTTGAAGATGTAGAATTTCACATCGAATGTTTCTCGACATATAAAGAAGCATAAGGTCGATGTTATTATCTTTACAAAAAAACACACGAATTCAGATGTTTTTTTTGTCTAATTTTAAATCTTAAATACTAAATATATAATTCGAAACCTTCAACTAGTCACACTACAATTGATCGCATCTTTGTGACAGCAGAAAACTCTCTGAATAGTTCGGACATCCGACTGGATGGTTCTGGTTGTAGCACGTACCTGTAACCGTGGCCTCGGTGGTGTCGGGCTGCACGGTACCGGCCGGCACCCACTTCCCGGTGAGGGTGTCCATCTTCTCGACCACGTAGGCGCTGAGCGGCAGCCCTCCCGTGTGCTTGGGCTTGTTCCAGCTCAGCTTCACGTGCTCGGCGTGGACGTCGGACACCTCCAGCGGACCTTCGGGCTTGCCAGGTTTGTCTGGAAAAAAATTGGTAGTATAAAGTTTTGTTTTATTATCGATAACCGTTAACGAATTATAAGAATTCGATTATCTTTAGCATTTTAAATCTAATAGGGTCCCCCAGTAATCGATATTCGACTAAAATTAATTGAAATTATAAGTTTGAACATTATTCTGGTTCTATTTTCAAAGACTATTACATCCCGAGAAGGTTAAAAGATTAAATATGAAAATGCTCGGAATTAAATAAAAAAATAACAATTTTGTTTTTCCTGTGATGTGTCCCCCGTCAGACGGATTCCTTTTGTTTGTTTCAAGTTTATTTTATACAAAAGTTTAGGTCTTTTACTTATCGATTGGGGCACTACGAAGTCTGCCGGGTCAGCTAGTAATTTTTAATTAAATGAAAACAGTATTTATTAATAAACAGCACATACCTAAGACGGTGACCTCGACCGTGGCTTCGTCAACGCCCGAATCGTTCTCAGCTTTCAGGGTGTAGACGCCACTGTTCTTCCACGAGGAGTCGAATATCTGCATTTTAGTGTTGTAGTCTTCGTTCTCGATCTTGATGCCGGCTCCGGTTTCCAGGACCTGAAAATAAAACAATTTTAATGTCCTGAGAAAAATGTTGTAAAAATTTCAACTGTTTAGTTATTGGCGAAAGACAAGAACATGCATGCTGATGATAGTTTTGAGACTTCGGCCTATTTTCAGCGTGCAATGAAATTCTGACAGCATAACGAAGGTTAACCTTAAAAAGCTTATCTGATGAAAATACCGTGTGATGCCGCTAAAGAAACTTGGGTCATTTTTTTTTGTTGCTTAGATGGGCGGACGAACTCACAGCCCACCCGGTGTTAAGTGGTTACTGGAGCCCATAGACATCTACAACGTAAATGCGTCACCCACCTTGAGATATCAGCTCTAAGGTCTCAAGCATAGTTACGTCTTAAGCTGGTTGAAGAGTCCCGATTCGTGCCGCGGTTCCTCACAGCTGGCAAGGTCTTCTATGTGACAGAAAACCTCATTAGAGTTGTGATGGCGTACCTTCTTAGCGAAAGTCCAAGTCTTGGTCGGAGGCGGTTCCCCTCTGATGTCGACGTCTAGTTTGATGGTGGCGCCGGCGCGGACCCGGATGGCCACCATCTTGTCACGGTTGATGTAAGGCTTCACTGTTGCAAAATAATGTGTATTAGGAAATTATTTCTATCAACGACGCACACACAACAGACCATTTCTTGATATGTATATATGTATATCTATTTTTTTTTTATTGCTCTTGTAGGCGGACAAGCATACGGCCCATCTGTTGAGTGGTTAGCGTCTCCCATGGAATTCTTCTGTTGAGTGGTTAGCGTCTCCCATGGAATTCGGCAATACCAGGGGCAGAGCCAAGCCACTGCCTACCGTTAAGTATTCTCCACAAGCCTTGTTTGAAGAAGGACATGTTATAACGCTCGGAAAACACCGTGGAAGGGAGCTCATTTTAAAGCCGGATGGTGCGTGGTAAAAAGATCTCTGGAAACGCGCTGTGAATGAACGCAGTGGTTCCAGGTAGTATGGATGAATTCTACTCCGGTGGCGCTACCCACCTTGAGATATGAGTTCTAAGGTCTCAGTAAAGTTACAACGGCTGCCCCACCCTTCAAACTGAAACGCATAACTGATAGGCAGGGTGGTGGTACCTACCCGTGCGGACGCATAAGAGGTCCTACCACCAGTGCAATGTCGCGAGACGTTCATTGACGCCAGCACTCACCAAGTCTTGGTCGGCGGTAGAAATAGGTGGTGGTACTTACCCGTGCGGACTCACAAAAGGTCCTAACCATCAGTTTTTTTTTTCTTAATATCACAATAATCACTTCAATACCTTAGAGTCGAGACTTACAGAAGCGCGCCTTGGCGGTGTGCGGCTGCGTGGCGTCGCCGGGCTCACCGGGGCCCGCCTTGTTCACGGCTCGAACCCGGAACTGGTACACGTTGCCTTCCTTCAGATCCGGAACGCGGGCCTTGCATTCTGGCGTCTGCAATATTCACGATAAGTTAGGGATGTCAACATTTTCTTCGTCATTTGACCAGGTTAGAAACAAATACATTCCTCAAATCAATTAATTTAATCAATTATTCAAGTAATGTTAGCAAACTCGCCAATGAATTACTGACTGAGATATATAATATTAATAGTTTTTGCCCGCGACATCGTCCGCGTGGAATAGTTCACACAGAATGCTTTATTTTAGAACAAATTTGGTTAGCAGAAAAAACGTTATAGTGAGCCAACCTTAACATATAGACATATGCTGTCGGCGACTTTTTTTTGGGTCTTTTAAATGGGAACAATTCTGTCATACATTATTTGAGCGAAACTTGAACCGTTTCTGCAGCGCACGCAGCGGAAGCTCTCAAAAGGGAAAAAACCCCGATTTTGGAACGTTATTTATTAGTGCTCCGCTTGTATTGATCTTAGCGTGATGTCAAATCGGACCAGTAGTTCCTGAGATTAGCGCGTTCAAACAAACAAACTCTTCAGTTTTATAATATTATATAACTAATATTATATATTTCACTACCCTGGCTACGAGGAAGAAAGAAAATGTGCGCGCGCACTGCTCCCTCTCGCTCCTACAGTGTGACACAGACAATAGGCACTGTATCTTAGATATACGAAACGTTACTGGCCATAAGAGAAAGAGAAATAGAAAATGTGCTCGCACCTATCTCTTGTCCCTACACTATTAAACTAAATTAAACTATATCTCTCTCTTTCTAACTTCACTAACTTACTGCTCGCTTCGCCCGATCACACTTTTCGTAACGCTCTCGTCACGCATTCACCAGCTTACTCCCCAAGTCAAGTGTTCCTAAAGAAGTTTTACTTCAAAAAGTTAGAAAAGCTCTGGTGCTGCTTACCGTTGTGACTAGAGCTTCCTGCCACTGCCCGTATTTCTCTTTCTTCTCAATGATGTAACCGGTGATGGGAGCTCCGCCGTTGTTCTTCGGCGCCTCCCATTTGAGGTCCACGCGATCCACGTCCCAGTCCTCGAGTGTCGGCACCGAAGGCTTTCCAGGTATGTCTGTGGAAATATTGTTACATAAATTATTCTCTCCCACAATCGTACCAATTTATGTGGCGAAGCTTGAAACAACCCCTATACAGCAAAATTGAGATTTCGAGTATCAATTTGACCTGAGTTGGTTGATTAAATGTATGTTGTTATATCTATGACTTGTAATAGCCGTTTAATATGAAGTGGGCCGTGATCTTGCTCGCTTGCCAACGCAATAAAAAGAAATATATCAAAGATATTTCACTTCACTATCAGTTGTTATCAGTCACTAGCAAATTTTTTTTATTGCTTAGACGGGTGTACTAGCTCACAGTGGTTAAGTGGTTACTGGAGCCCATAGACATCTACAACGTAAATGCGCCACCCACCTTGAGATATAAGTTCTAAGGTCTCAGTATAGTTACAACGGCTGCCCCACTTTTAAACCAAAACGCATTACTGCTTTACGGCAGAAATAGGCAGGGCGGTGGTACCCGTGCGGACTCACAAGAGGTCCTACCATCAGTATAAATTGACTAAGAAGACGAATCGCAACTCACCATAAGGATTCTTAGCGATGATCGAATGGTCGGTCTTGAGCGGTTCAGATTCTCCCTCGTCGTTGATCGCTTTGACCCTGAACTCGTACTCCTCGCCCTCCTGGAGACCCTTGATGTCCATCTCCGTGTCGTCGGTCTTGCCGACCGGCACCCATCGGCCTGTCGCTTTGTTGAGCTTCTCGACCATGTAGCCGGTGACAGGTTTGCCTGTTTAACATTCGATCCAATTCAATAATACATTTAATAAGACAGTAGTGCAAGACATTTCAAATTGCTTTAAAAAAAGTTTGTTAAGCCTACTAGCGCCGCCTGTCGTCCGTTGATGGCATTGTGATCGTCACCCGTAGTGCCAACAACTGCCCCGAGCAACCCCGTGGTAGATTCTGCGAAGCACGGCTCTTGCTAGGGTTCGTGTTAGCAACGTGGTCAGGTTTGAGCCCCGTAAGCTCACCTACTAGTTAAGGTTACGCTGAAATAGCCTCTCAAGGCTATCAGCTTAGGTAAGAAAAAAAAGTGCGAGTTACATCATAATCCTATTGGTTCAGGAAGGCATAGACGACAAACATACAAACATTCATTGTTATTAATCTAGAAGACGCAAGATATGAGTATTTACTATAAAGTAGTGGTAGCCCCAGGACGAAAGCCTGTCCAGTTTCAGGTCGGCGAGCACGGGCTCAACCATAAGGGGTGAGATTTTCTAACAGCTGCCCGAGCGACTCCGAAGGAGATCTAATAACTCAAGAGCAGCTGCTTCGCGAATTAATCTACTACCGGATCAGAATTGCAACCCACTGCAAAGATTCGTCCGGAAACTCGGCAGGCTTCGATATTCGAGCGTTACTAACCGCCGTCATCTTCCGGCTTCTTCCACTGCAGTTTGCACCCGTTCTTGGTGACGTCGGAGACCTTGAGCGGGCCGCCGGGCTTGCTGGGCGAGGACAGCACCGTGATCTCCACCTCGGCCTCGTCTTTGCCGTGCTCGTTGGTCGCCACGATGCGGTACGTGCCGGTCATGGCGCGGACCGACTCCTTGATGTCCAGTTTCGTGTTGTAGTCCACGTTTATAACGTTGGCCGTGACCTGGAAGAAGAGGTATCTCTGTTAGAACACCGCGATCTCACTAGGGCTGCCACATATTTAGTTTCTGGCCATAGTGTTGCACCAGAACTGTCGCTCGCTAAACTAAATTTTGCAGTTTTTTTGTAAATTCCCTAATAATTATAGAACACAGTAATTGAAGCTTATTAAAGTGAAACTTTTATTACATCGTCTCAAACTTTTTCGTCTGTGTGTTGCATGTCGCGTGACGCTCGGAGGCGGAGTAGGGATAAAGTAAAGGCGCTCGTTAGAGCAGCCAAGGCCAATATGGCAGCGCCTATAGTCCGCAGCAGCTGACCGTGTAGTGTATAGACTATTACTCATTTGTGCCAGTGCTCCACGCTATTTTGTTTGTTTTTATCAGTATTTAATTTAAATGTTGTTTGTCAGAGTTAAATGTCTATAATGTGAAAAAAAGTTGCACTTTTACCGTGATTTCATAAAACCATACAATCCTTTTTTTCTTTTCAAAGCAAAACGATCTCTATTTTCAGACAATAAAACTGAAAACAGTTTACCTCTTTCTCTTCATTCTTCCACTTCTGGAACCATTGCACCTTTGGCGCTGGTTCTCCCCTAACATTCACATCGAAGAATATAGGCTTGCCCGCCTTCACGGCCAAAGCTTTCAAGTTGGTGCGGTCGATGCGCGGTTTCACTAAAACAAGAAATAAACATTTCCGTCTCCATAATATATTAACCTCAGATAGCACGGGAAAATACAACTTAAGTAGATTATTTGTTGGTTACTTATTTGAACTTATGTTATGCTGGAGAAATGCAAATAAAAAAGAATGTAAATACTATTTTATTGAAATTACGGCTTTGTTTTAAAAATTTGGCATTCCAGGTCGTAATTAAGGATGCCCCAAGCGTTTGTATTCATGACTCGCAGCGGAATACTCACAGCTTGATACATTGACAGCATTGAGGTTGATACTCACAGGCCTTGTGCCGAATGGTGGTCATCTTGGTGGGCTCTGAAGGCTCAGACTGTCCGGCCTTGTTGACAGCGATCACGCGGAACTGGAATTCGCTGCCCTCGGGCAGACCCTCCACTTTTCCTGACGTCTGCGTACCGGGAACCTGGAAAAAGGATATATGTCAAGATTCTAGTAAAAAAAACTTCTCTCTAGTATTCATCAATCATCTTATACTATCTACCAGAGCAATGGGAAACTTTTAATAGAGCTATGCTTTTGTTTTCATACAAGATATGCAATTTTTTTATATTTTTAACTCTCAAAAATAGGTATCGGGAACATCAACATTAACTATGCTTTCAAATAAAGTTCAATTTTTTTATTTATTGCTTAGTTGGGTTGACGAGCTCACGGCCTACGTGGTGTTAAGTGATTACCGGAACCCATAGACATCTACTACCACCCACCTTGAGATATAAGTTTTAAGGTCTCACTATAGTTACAACGGCTGCCCTGCCCTTCAAACCGAAAGGCATTACTGCTTCACGGCAGAAATAGACAGCGTGGTGATACCTACCCGAGCGGACAAGAGGTTCTACCACCAGTATCTTAACAAAATCCACCACTATCTATCACCAAGTCTTATGAAGCCCTGTCAAACTTGAATGGAACCTTCGAGAAGTTTCGCGACAACAAAATCTGAGCTAACCTCCGCAGCGTTCTCCCAGTCTCCGCCCTTGGGTTTCTTCTGTATGATGTACTTCTGCACCGGCGCACCGCCGTCGGACTTGGGCGGCTCCCATTTGATCTCGGCGCTCTGGTTGTCGTGGTCGGCGACTTCCACGTTCATCGGCTTCTCGGACACATCTGATTTAATCAAATACAATTATTATTTGAAACAACACATATTTTTTTTTATTGCTTAGATTGGTGTACGAGCTCACACAGCCCACCTGGTGTTAAGTGGTTACTGGAGCCCATAGACATCTACAACGTAAATGCGCCGCCCACCTTGAGATATAAGTTCTAAGGTCTCAAGTATAATTACAAAAGCTGCCCCACCCTTCAAACCGAAACTGCTTCACGGCAGAAATAGTCAGGGTGCTGGTACCTACCCGCGCGGACTCACAAGAGGTCCTACCACCAGTAAAAATGTTACAATTAAATGTGTATACATGTTTATTAGTTGAGACAAACTTAACTGATGATTTTAATTGCTATATAGTTAGTATACTCGACTCACCGAATGGATTCTTGGCGAGTATAGCCCGCTCGGCTTCCAGGGGCTCAGAGTCGCCTTCGTCATTGACAGCAGTAACCCTGAACTTGTACTGGTGACCTGGCTCCAGCCCAGTGATGTCCATTTCCAGAGGCTTCTTGTCGCCGGCGACTCTGAAATCAGAAGAATAATTTGACGAGCCTGGCATTGTGTGAGCTGTTTTCAAAGTAATATACCTAATAACTATTATGAGATCACGGGGTCTAGTCTTCTAGCTTTGCTATAAAATCGAACCGGGCGTTTGTGGCACTCCATTATACAGACTTTCAATATATTTTTTACACTAAATGGCTATGTTCCTGATGTCCATTAATTTCACATACAAACACACACATATGTTTAAGATTTTATTCTAATGCTCTCTCCATTAGAAGAAAAACCCAAAAAGTATTTCTATTCGAGTCGAAGCATGAACAGAGTTGTATTTATTAGAATAGTAATAAGACTTGTAATATAGATCGTACAGTGAAGTTGCACGTATGAGCACCGACAACTACTCAGAAGACGTAAGTACCTAATAAAGGTTTTTTTATTGCCTTTGTAGGCAGACTAGCATACGGCCCACCTGATGGTGAGTGGTTACCGTCGCCCATGGACTTCAGCAATGCCAGGGGCAGACCCAAGCCGCTGTTTACCGTAAACGTTAGAAAACCCTACGTACCTTCCGACTCTGACCCATTTGCCGGTAGCGACATCCATCTTCTCGATTTCGTACTCCTTGACCGGCGAGCCACCGTCGTCTTCCGGCTTCTCCCATTTGACCTTGCAGCCTTCGGCGTGGATATCCGTAACCTCCAAAGGTCCTGTGAATTTAATTTTTTTTTATTGCCCGTTTAGGCATACGGCCCACCTGATGGTGAGTGGTTACCGTCGCTCAAGGACATCAACATTGCCAGGGGCAGAGCCAAGTCGCTGCCACTCACCCCACATATCACTCCACAAGTATCGTTAGAAAAACATAATAATATCTAGAAATACTGTGGAGGGGAACTCATTCCAAAGCCGGATGGTACGTGGCGAATTTGAGCGCCTTTTCAAGTTACGAAAACGTCTTTTAGAAAAAAATATAAAAACATCTATAAATTGTAATCCAGTTGTATCTTCTTAATTACGATTTTAACACCCTAATTTTATTTATATTTTTTTGACACCCTAATTACTGGAGACAGTTTCACGTGAGCATCACATTTGTTCGACTACAAATGCTTCTACTAAATAAAACGTTCCCGTTTCTAATTTCAGTGATCTCTTAGAATCAACTTAAACATTCCGGTGTAGCTCGTTGTGGCCGACAGTACGCCTCACCTTTGGGCGAGCTCGGCTTGCTGAGGACGGTGAGCTCGACTGTCTCCTCGTCGGAGCCGTTGCAGTTCTCGGCGCGGAGCGTGTACTTGCCGGTGTCGCGGCGCACTGCGTTCACGATCGTGAAATCAGTGTGGTAATCGCGATTCTCAATCTTGATGCGTTCTGTGTTCACCAGCTTAATGTTGTCCCGCCAAGACCTAGAAACCATTTTTTTTTTTTATGTAATCAATAAACATTACAGTGTTATTCGAATTAAGGTTTTGGATCTATTCTATTGTAAGCAATGGGAACCAGTACACGAGAAATACTATTTACTTAGCACGTGAATCAAGAAGAGACTACTAAGGTCCTATAATGTATGTGTACTGTAAAGGCTATTATAAGAGGACGGCGCGTACGCAGTCCTCACTACCAAAAATTACGCGTCCGAGTTATCCGCATTAGGGATAATCGCAAGGGTCAACCACTCCGCAGTGCAATGGAGCAGCCTCGCCCTGGGGGAACCGCCTAACTGATCACGGTATCCCCTACGCCAGGTAAGTATGCTTTACATCGCAAAGGGCTCAGAAAGTCATTGCAACACTGAGTATCTCGTCATCGCGATTCAGTTTGGAGTTCGAAACAGTTTAGTGCCATCTTGCGGTGCATTACGTTATTAATATAGTGATTAGCACGCCATCTATGTTTTGAGTACTATTTTAAATATAACAATGTGTTCATCTTTTTTTTTTACACGCTTTATATTAGCTTCACTTGTATGTATGTTTGTAGCTGACTCCTTTAGACGCGATTTTGACCCACTTTAAACGGCCAGATTTCATTCAAACTTTTTACGTTTATCGAGGACCGATAACAATACACTAATTTGATAATTTTTAAGTCGTATCTATGTAACAGGTTTTTAATAAAAACACGATTTTACGCAAAATTATTAAATGCTTGGCACACAAAATTTAGAATAATGCCATCTAGTACCTAAATATTTTAGATACTTGCATTGTTACTGTTGGAGGGACATTTTTGTTTTGTAATACCGAAAAACTTCACGAGATGGCGTTACACAAAATCCCTTCTCAAAACTATAAAACCATTGTGATTGTCTACGAATAAATAATATTTAAATAATAAATAATATTTATTCGTAGATATTATAATAAATAAATAGTATTTATTCGTAGGTGACTGTTTAAGATGTTATGAATATTTCAGTTTTGATTTCATCAAAATAACTTAAATTTTACAACTAAATTCCGAAGAAAATACTAATTAAGGCTGAGTTAAGTTCGGCTTTTTATTCAAGCCTATTCCTGTAGTTTTTAAATTACATTTATGCAGAGTGATGTTTCAAAGCTTTCAGATTTCAATTTTAAAATCTGAAAAATTAATAACAGCGCCATCTACCGTTCATGTTTGAAACAGAATTTAACTCTGTTTAAATTTGTAAAACTTGATGTTATTATTGACTAGATGTCGCTTTCAGGACACAATCTAAAGTGTATATTTTTTACACGCTGTATATTAGCTTCACTTGTATGTATGTTTGTATATTGTAACTGACTCCTTTAGACGCAATTTTGACCCAATTTAAACGGCCAGATTTCATTAAAACTGTAGATTTATCGAGGACTAATGACAATATAATTTGATAAGATTATTCCATTATTCAATTTGCAAAATAAGATTTTTGCCAATTTATATAATTTTTGTCTATAGTCGATAAGGCAGGAATTGATGTTAAAGTACTTAATAGTTTTAAAAGTACGCTTTTATAGAAAATTTAACTAAAAAATGAAAAATAAATAATAGTTTAAAAAAACAAAAAACACGCTTTATATAAAATTCAACTAAAAAATAGAAAATAAAGAACAATGCCCAAAAGTGGGCCAACTTTATGTCAAAACTATTTGTACTTGAAAAACTATGCCTTATTTTTTCACGTTGTTTAGTTTATGTATCAACATTTCTTTCAACCCGGCATTGTTTTCCAAAAAAATAAATTACTTAATTGATAACATCCCAAAACTATCCATGCCATAGTTTTTAAATTCGCCAATAGGCAAAGGGCTTAGCCCATACAGCCTTATAGCAAACCTATATGCTGTCAAACGAAAGAGTTGCTTGTGACTTGAACTTGAAGGCTTCTTAGTTTATTTTTGTTCAATTAAATATTTATTGTAATAATAATTATTACTTAAAACCATGAATTATTTAATATTTTTAGATATTAATGATTCCATTAGTAAAAATATCGATGGCCTACCATTACTCTTCTTATTATATATGACCAGAGAGTTTTGGCAGCAACCCGAGTGAAGCGTCACTTGAATTTTTATTTTAATGTTTTTTTAATAATTTATTGTGTAATTTGTATTATTTGTATTTGTAATATTGTGTATAAAAGGTCTGCGTAAGCTCATGCTCAGTCAATGTGGTATTCGTCGAGTTGACGTCAAAACTCCCAAAAAGCAATAAAAAGAGATACACCGGCTTTTTATTGACATAAAAAATATATAACTTCGACAGACTAGGCTGTATAGGCTACGCTCTTTGCCTGCTTATTGGTGAATTTAAAAACAACATCAACAATATCGTTGCCGGCTTCCGGATTTGGGCTTTATTAGGGCTTATTTCTAGCAACATTAACCACAATTAACTTATTTAATACTGTAAATAATTATGAGAACGATTATTGATTTCGAAGAAAACAATTAGCAACTTAATTTTAGCTGCAGAAAAAAACAGATTTCTGTTAAACCTAGGTGAGAATATAAAAATCGTTTTCTGAATATGAAACGATATTTCTTTGTCTATCAAATTAAGTTAAAACCATCATGACAGGACAACTTTTTTTAGGGGCCCAAACGCCCATAGAAAATGGGCATTGTCCTTTAAAAAATTTAAATTGAAAATGGTGTAAAATATATTTTATTTAAAAAAAGCGTGGGGTGCTTCTTAAGATATTATTGAAATAATAATTCTACTACTCATATCTGTCAGAAAAATAAACTATTATTTTTAATAGTAACAAAATATTTGATTTCTAAAATGTAAAATTTGTTCCTCCGGTTTATTGAGCTGTCTGATTAGTATGTAAGGAATTGTTTTCCTGAATTGCTAATTAAGAGCTAAATTTTATTTTAAGCATACTTCAAGTCATTTCTACCTTTTTAGTTACAGCTGTGCAAAGTACTGTAGAGAGATGAGATGGACCAATACAAAATAAATCTCCGAAATGAAACATTAAGCTAAAAACTTTAGTGAGTAAGTTATAAATGTGTACTTAATGCACACAGTTGATTGTAACTTGTAACATTATATGACGTGTATATTACATAGAAGTTGTGTGTATAAGGTATAAAATGAGAGGACGGCGCGTACGCAGTCCTCACTACCAAAAATTACGCGTCCGAGTTATCCGCATTAGGGATAATCGCAAGGGTCAACCACTCCGCAGTGCAATGGAGCAGCCTGGGCCCTGGGGGAACCGCCTAACTGATCACGGTATCCCCTACGCCAGGTAAGTATGCTTTACATCGCAAAGGGCTCAGAAAGTCATTGCAACACTGAGTATCTCGTCATCGCGATTCAGTTTGGAGTTTGAAACAGCTTAGTGCCATCTTGCGGTTAGTTTAAGAAACAAAACGTAGAAAATTGTGTATCTATTACACTGGCAGATGAAACTTAAATTTCCACTTATATAGGGTTTTAGCTGACATTGAGATCAATAATTTAAACCAATGTAATAATTTGGTACTTATTTTCAGAAATCACATTTTTACCTTTAGAAAAACCTTATATCACAACTACAACAATGACAACTATATTATGTTTGCACAAAGATTCAATGCATTTAAGTTACTAACATAGATTATAAGTAATTCTTACTAACAAAATGTTACGGTTTTAAAAAAAAAACTGAAATAAAGTATAAATAAAATAAATTTATCGAATTTCACATCATAAAATAAAAGTGCTCAATACTGAATCGAGATAAAGAGCAACTTACCAGGTGGTCTCTGGTGGAGGTTCACCAATGACATCCACAGACCATTTGTGAGTACGACCAGCCTTGATGATAACAGACTTGAATGTACTGCGCTCGATGCGTGGCTTGACTATTTTGAACAATATAAAAGAGTTTAAATAATGATTAACGCTGATATTAATAATGTTATAATTGCAACTTTATTTTATCCAAAAGGGTATTATGCATCTGTTATCATCCAGAATAAGCTGAATGATGTCCAAGAACGAAAAGAATTCACTATTTAATTTTGTTCTTTTTTTTAAATTTAATGCATGTGGTAATTGCTAACAAAAAAGTGTAAGAACACAGAAGACTTATGAACTTTAAATTAATTACTTTTTTCATGTCTCATAGTCCTTAGAAGTGTTTAAATATATTATTAGAGAGAATATTTAAGTAGTGTATTATAATACAAAAAACACTGTGACAAATACAAAATTGTTTAATAACTTTTCATTGAGTAATATTTTATATTATTTAGAATTATTGTTTTTATTATTAGTTTTTTATGTTTTTGTTTTACCCAAAAATATATTTTAGTTTGGTATTTTAGCATTACCTATATTGTTATCAAAACTAATATTAAAAATAATGAATGTGACTGTAAAACTGTTGCAATAATTATATTTTCATTAGTAGAAAACAATATTCTGCTATTTTAAAAACTTAAAGGGCAGATGTTTAACATTATTCTTTATTATGCTCATCAATAATAACTGAAAAAATAAATTTGATTTTACTTACGGTTCTTATGTTTACATAGATGGTTGTCAGTGGGCTCTGAAGCGTCACCAACTCCAGCTTTGTTGTAAGCTTTGACACGGAACTGGTAAACCATCTTTTCTTTGAGACCTTCTACCTTGTATTCAGTCTTTGTATCATTCGTCTTGACAACCTGTACACACCAGAATGTTGCATCAAAACTATTGTCTAAATAATAAAATTTTAAATTAGAAAATAAAAAATTATTTCTAGTAGAGGCAAGTTATCTGGTTATTACTCAAACATTTTTAAGCATTTTTTTAGCACAGTTATTGTCTCCAACAATCATTCATAAGAATGGTGTTGATATTGGACTATATTTATTCCTCTTAAAAGGTCTTTAAGACATTAACGTCATTGTAACACAGCCGTTAAGTGTTTTGTCAAATTAGTGAGACAATCACCACACTTTGCTTCAATTCTTTGAAGGCGAGATGTATTAAGTTTGCAGGCCAACGTCAATCCCAGAACCTTAGGAAAATCTTTGGATCCATGAAAAAGTATTGCTAGATTAGTAGAGAGAAGAATAGTAAACATTTCTAAGAAACAGTTTTTGTCATTTAACTTTTTGAAATGAGTTCTCCACAGATTTTCGTAACCAGCGTGGGGCTGGAATTGTGAATGACCTGTGAACTAAGACATCAACCTTCTAAGAGTTAGACAAGGCTACGCTAGCCACCAGAGCATAATAGTTAGCTATGATCTTCATATTCAGATCATCTAGTCTAAATATATTGCGAATCTTGGTTAGCTAATAGATTATTTACATCTTATATCAAATAAGAAACACTTTTGTTATTTTAAGTTCAATGGCACAGATTTATATGGCCCAAAATATGACTACCCACGTATATAGCTTACCTCAATCCAATCAGGAGCAAATTTATCTTTCATTTCTACTACGTATCCCAATACGGGTCTGCCGCCGTTGTCGCTTGGAGGTTCCCATTGTAAAGTTACAGACATATTGTCGTAATCGACGATCGTCGGCTTTCCAGGCGCCTTTGGTGGGTCTAAAATTTAAAATCAGAGTTTTATCAGTCATTTTTTTACTTTGTTTATTTTTGTTAATTTTGCTAATGCTAAATAAATAATGTCAAGTTTTACGAACTGTCACGAAGTCAAACTCAACTTCGAATTTGGCGCTCTTTTGCGTTTTGTTTTAATCAAATCTTGAATGCGGTGAATATGTAATATTTTAACTTTTCAATAAATAATTTCAGTAAACTAACCATACGGATTTTTGGCGACAATGAATCCGTCAGTTTCTAGAGGTTCAGATTCTCCTTCCTTATTGACTGCACGGACTCTAAATTTGTACTTATGGTTAGGTGTGAGACCCTTCACTGTGAATTCTGTTGGTTCAGGTCCAGTCTCACCACAAGGTACCCAGTTTCCAGTATCCTAAAATAAAAGAACACACTTTAATAATCAACAGAATATTCGTTTTCCTAAAACTAAACATTTGTAAATCAGCGCTCCCTACTGAAGTGGTAGTTTTTGTAATAATGTAAAATTCAATACAAAAGATGTCGCTACTAACGCAATAGTTTTTAAACAAGTATTTTGTTTCTTGCTGGAAACGGTATCTTGTAGTAATACAAATAGAATTACCATATCCATTTTCTCAAGAGTGTATCCGGTGATGTCGGACCCTTGCCAGTCATCAGGTTTCTGCCATTTGACAGTTGCTTTCTCGGCACGAATGTCAACCACCTCAATTGGACCATTAGGCCTGTTCGGTTTGTCTGAAAGAGTTTTTTACCAGTAGTGAGTCTTAGCAAATATAATGGTAATATGACGAAGAAAAGAATATATTTCTTTTACTCAAGTTACTTAAAGAGATATATAAGACTACTGCACCGTAAATATTTTACATTACGTTCAATATATTTTTATCGATTTATGAAAAAAGAAAGTACATATCTTAATTATTTTTTCTTGGGCTTTTTATAATTACAGAAAATAAATATTATTTTAAATTAATTATCATATATAGTGTCTTACCAAGCACGACAACATCAGCAATACTCTCGCATGTTCCCGAAGAGTTGGTCAATACCAATTTGTATTTGCCACTGTCTGGTCTGGTGGTCTTTCTGACCGTGAGGACCGTGTTCCTCTCGTACTTGTCAATGGTGATACGGTCTCCATCGTCCCGAATTTCCTAAAGTTATAAGTTTTGTTTTAGAGAGAGAAATATTAAAATGGGATTGCAACTCATCGACAACAAACTCAATATTTCGGAAGAAAAAAAAAACTAGAGGAAAACAATAATCTAAAGAATCTTGGATCATAATCCAAAATTAATGTTATTATTTAATCCAATAACATTCTTCGTGCCAATAAGATAGCTAAAGTTGTTGGAGGGAGAATTGTTCTGAAAGTCTTTCATAACAAATTTCCTTTGTGTAAAAATACTTAATTAAATAAATAGAGAATAAAAACGAGTTGCATTCCCAAAATTCAGTAGAAAAAAGTGTTAGATACGTTTTGATAGTTGACGGTAAACCGTCGAGTGTTACCACATAAGAAAAATTGAAAGTGAATTCTACAGTAAAAAAAAGAAGTGTGTGCATTGCGTATGTTCATTCAATTAAGTAAAAAAATGCACTATGACCTGTGATTCGTTCGTGTCAAGTTGTGTATTGACCTTACTATTATTATTATTCTAACCTCTATTCGAAATATAGAGCTTTAGGTATTAAAAACCTACATTTTTGCTTAAGTGAAAAAACCTATCATGTTTTCCTAATGCCTACATCTTTATTTTTCTATCTAAAAGGCATAGGCAGTATAGCATGGTAGTGTGCATTGTAAGGCCACACGATGATGGCACTGCCTGGTCTATTTTTACAACGAACTAGTGATGCGTTACCGCTTGAAAAGTGAAACGACAGATATTAACATATAATGGAGACTTCAACTATGTACATGTGCCGCGCTCATCTTACACAGCAATGTATTGTAAAATGCACATTACGTAGGTATATATACATTAAAAAAATACACTAGCAGTCACTGCTACCCGGTAACAAAGGGAGGATTATAAAGAAAATGGAAATCAATCTAAGCGAAAAAAAAGCGTAAAAATACTTAAAGCGGTGACACAAAAAAATATATTATTTTATTCTTATTATTATATATTCGTTATTTATTTTTCAATGTTTTGAAATCTCCATAGTTTTTCTATTTATGTAAAAGAAATTATCAACGGCATTCCTATTCCGCGTAGCCCTGATCAAAACAATGTTAGTCCTAATGGTAGCCGACGTCCGCGGGGAGACGGCACCTCAAGAAAAAAACAGATAATTTTAATAGTGTGGTTACAACATTGAAAGCTTACATAAAATGCGTGAAGCCACATAATAATACAACGATGTGTTCTTGTGCAATCGCATGTATTTTTGTGATTGTTTGAATCGGTGTAATAACGAAAATGAAGGATTTAATTATAAAAGTTATTATCGTTTTAAACATTATACAGAGTCGAAGATTTAAGAACTAAATACCACTTTCTCCTCTGATGGTATTTTTTTTTGTTTAGTTTTTTTTTTAGTTATTGAAACACATCAGTGTCGTCAATAATTTTGTTGTGGAAATTGATTTTAAATGTCAAAAAAAAAAAGAGAAAACGTAGCTTTAAAAATGTTAATAAATTTTAAGGCATCAGTAATTATGATCGAATTTCAATCATTGGGTGAAGACTACATTTTTTTATGCGCCATGTAAAATCCAATAGAATCGTGACCCGTATAATGTATCAAGCACGTTTTTCATACATATTTTACATGCAACATATTTCTGCTGTGAAGCACTTTGAAAGATGAAGTCAACATTATTATTCCTCTTCCCAGATTGTTGCCGCGAAAAAGATGGAATAGGGCATTTGTTTATCTTTCAGCGTAGGCTAGTAAAAACATGCTTGAACGAAATATTTCAAGATTACACCGATCAAACAATAGTCGAGTAGTGTTAGCCACATTTGAAAGTGTAGAATTGTGAAGAATAAAGTGTATTTTTAGAAACATTTATAGCGTGTAACGTTGGCCATTTTTGTCCGTCTAACCTTCTCCGTGTACGGCTTGCCGCGTTTCTTTTTCGAGGAAAAAAAACAAAAACAGTATTACAATATGTACCAAGAATGAAAGTTTACTTAAATAGCACTTATGAGTGAGAGTAATTTTGATAGATTTTAATACATCGTCTTCTCGCATTAAAACTGTATAATCTCAAAACTTACTAATTTTACAGGAGGGTGTTTTAAAGGTTTAACATGTGATATTTTTAATCATAATAATAATGATCTTTGCAACATTTATTTTTTATCTTTTACCAGTTACATTATCTGTCTTTTAAGGTAATATAAAAATAACTATTAATTTTGTTACTAGTAGTCAAAATATAGGTAAACTAAAAATTATTCAACTAAAACTAAACTATGCTGTTTTGACAGTATTTATGAGAAAAATACTGGTGATATGAAATGATTCCGCATATTAACTCAATATTTCGAATATTTTTGGAAATTGCACACTTTTAATGCGAAAAGACGACATCTTTCCAAAAAAAATCCACAGACGGCGATGACATCTTTCTAACTTGCGTATTTATGGCAAAAAATAATAAACAGTGTTTGGTTATATCATCTAATTAGATCATTTTCAGTTTGATTGAAAAAGAAAAGGTTTTTGTTCAATGTCAAATAGAAATAATTTTAATGATGCTTACCTCTTCTCCCTTCATCCATTTAACCTCCGGTTCAGGCTCACCGCCGTATTTAATATCGAAACTTATCACCTGTCCCTTCTTGATGATCATGTTCTGGAGACCCTCACCGATAATGTAAGGTTTGACTGTAAAAAATACACAAAAAAGATTACATAAACTTTTCAAATTGAGTGCAGTAATCCGTGATTAGGTTGATTTATTTTATCGACTAATATAGTTGGTATCAATTTATTAATAAGTATTAAGTAAAAGTAGTGGAACAACTTTTCGAAGATCGACCTGGTACTTTAGGTTTTGTTTTGTAGTTCATTTTATAGCAGGCCCAATTATCCATTTCATTTATTATTCGTTATTAAGTAAGAAATACAATTTATCCATAATAATTCGACGAGTACGTATCTTAACCATAATTTTTTTTTAAAACAATTTTATCAGTTGAACTTACCAAATCGGCATTTAGCAATGATGGGTTTGGTAGCGTCACTTGGTTCACCGGGGCCGGCTTTGTTGATCGCTCGGACCCTGAATTCGTAGGTGCAACCTTCCTTCAATCCATCCTGCGTGGCAGCTAAGCAATCGCCGGGCACCTCCTTACCGGTAACCCAGTCTTTGCCGAATTTCTCCTGCGAGATAAAAAAAACAGTAAAATAAAAAATATTCTAATGTGATTAAGAACCTGTGGCGTTTAAGAACGCATCTTTTTATGACGCGTAAGCCGGAACGCACGAGAGGTGGGAAAAAGAAGATAGTCTGTGACATGGGACCTTTTTACCGCCGAAAATACATAAGACGAAAAAATAATGTGTCTAGCTTAGAACTGTGTAAGCCGCTGCAACAATAAAACTCCTGTCGTTTCAACTGTGGTGTTAATTACGAGTGATCCAAAAACACGATTTTCCCGCGAAATAAAGAAGGAACTCTATACGGACTCCCTCAAACCGATACGGTAGCAGAAAATTCAGTATTGAGATTCTGTTTAAAATGAGACCCTCGTTCTTATTGATATTTATCCCCCACTAATAGGTACATGTAACAGATACAATGTGCTCGCAATGCTAACAGCCGTCTCCAATGGAAGAACATCGCTCGACGTGGGGCTGCCTTGGAAGCGAACGGTGACGAGACGCAACCCTGTCCATCCACACAGCCCCGACTACCCTACCAAGAGTATCCGACTAGGAAGAAGAATAGGCACATATGAACCTTAACTCCCTTGTCCTATTGCGGGACTCAGTAGAGGCAGGTTGGTTACCTTGAATAGGGTTTAGTCTAATCTAACCACTATTCAGTCTACTTGAATGCTTGGTGAACCCTGGATCTTCTTTTTTTTCTCTACCTTATCCCACTAGGTAGGGTCGGCACAACTATTTTTTTTCTTCCATTCTCTTCTATCAGCCGTCATCTCAATACTATATGCTAATATCTTACAACACTGAAAGAAATCCTATATCGGGGCAATTGTAGAATTTGTATCATTGAAATATGTAGATATAGGTCAAGTACATGTCAGGAGTCAAAATTTATGAGCTGCGTCAATGTTTTTCAGATTTGCTTATACGGCTTATAGCATTTTGCATCAGACGGCCACTTATTAGCTGGGTATGTAATAAGGCGTCTTAAAGATGGCGAGGTATGTATTTATTATATTATTATGTACGTATCAACTACTTCGGTCATATTGCTCGCCGACAGTCAGATAACTTGGACAAAGTGATTGTGACCGGCAAAATAGAAGGAAAGAGACCCCGCGGCCGATTATCTAGCCGTTGGTGTGATCAAATAATCGCCCTAACTGGGTTGTCAGTCGCAACCGCCATTCGAGAAGCTGAGGACCGGACGAGATGGAAACAGCTCACGAGACAGGCCACGGTCAAATTTCAGGGACACGACCTTCAGCAATGAAGAAAGCGACGAAGAAGAAGAAGAAGAATGGCAGGTAGTCCATTAAATTGAAAATATGCACACGCTTTTAAAACCGATGACAATACAATAATTTTGCTCTAATATCCTAACAGTATCCATCAGGAAAAGAAAATATGAAAGTAATTATTGTCAGTTTGAATAATCCGAATGGTTTGTATTTAAGCTTTTTTTTCACTGTATTTAACTTATTTGTTATCTGTATGGATCATATATAGATTTAAAAACCAAAAAATTAGCTAATAACCTTATACTCAATGACGTAGCCGGTGATGGGAGCACCGCCATCGTTCTCAGGTTTCTGCCACTTAAGGTCTGCGTGATCCTTGTCCCAGTCAGTGAGTTCCACGTTTTTAGGTTTCGATGGCTCATCTGCAATTAGTAATAGAGTTCGTTAATTGAACCAGCTATAAGCGAATTCAACAATAGGCTTATCAGTTACGGAATTACAAAAATGATTTTAATATTACACCATTGTTTAGTGGTGTGCATAAGGGTAGAAACCTTAACTATTGCGCTAATGAAAACTTTAAATGTCCTATCGTAAGTACTGGTGGTATGCGAGCTCACAGGATACCATATCATAAACCTCCTAAAGCAATCTCCAGTTCCGGTTTGAAGGATAGGAAAATTATATCAATGCAATAAAACTTATGATAACGGTAACACCATTAGCATAGTGTGAGCTTCAGTACTCCTATAACGCCAAAATCATACAACCCAAATGCATCCCAAAATCATGTATCTAAATTAGCCAAAAACGATAATTACAGCTTTGCTATTTTAAAAGGATATAAAACCCATATAAATACAATGAACATATTTTTTAAATAGTTTGAGTGGAAAATTAGTACGCATCTTGCAATAGCTTCAGCCTTACCCCAAGGATCCTTGGCCAAAACGGGTTTGGAGAAGAGACCGGGTTCGCTTGAACCGATCTTGTTAACAGCACGGATTCTAAATTTGTACGTCTTCTTGGGGATGAGGTCTTCTACCTTGAACTTAGTTGGTTCACCGTATGGTACTTCAGCCACATTGTCCCAACCGGCTTTGAGAGACATATCCTAAAAAGAAGCGATTGAATAAGTGTTTACATACTTATAGTTTACGTAATTAAGGATGATAAAGATTTCAACTTGAAGTAACGGTACTGTGAATTTGTGCGCCATTTATAACAAATTCAAGACCAGGATTGTAGATGCAATGGAAACCTGGACTTACTCGATGATGTATTTAGCAGAACTGACGAATTAAACACTAATTACCTGTCTCTCGATAACGTATTTGATGATTGGTGAACCACCGTCATCCTGTGGCGTTTTCCACGCGACAACGCAAGAAGTTTGGAAGACCTCTGACACTTCTACATCTTGCGGAGCTGTAGGCGCGCTCTGCATGGTGACATTAACATCTTTAGAGTCTTCACCCTGGGCGTTCGACAATTTGATCTGGTATTTTCCTGATCCTTCGCGTGATGGCTTCTTAAATTTGAAGAGAACCTTTTCTTGTTCAACAACAACCTCGACTTCTTTGGCTGGTAAGGCTTTTCCGTCTTTCCATAATTTCGCTTCAATTGGTGTTTGTCGGGTACCAGTAACTGTAAATTAAAAGAAAGTTAGCTGTTCGTCTTGTTTCCAAATATTTATTTTCAATTATTCGTACATATTAATCTATCTACAAAATTTATTGGATTTAAAAAACAATTATGTATGGTCACATCACTGTATGTACCCACATCTTATTCACGGATGTTAGTTTTTGTCCATGCTAATCTGATTACTAATATTATGCATATTATAAATGCGAAAGTGCTCAAGTTTGTCTATCACCTTTTAGGTACTTTATCGATCATCACAAAATATTGCATACATTATCCATCATCCGAATTCAAAACTATGATCATTGTCATAATACCGTGGCAATGCTTAGAAATAGCTTTGTTTAATCTACATAATGTTCTGGTTGCGAATCGTTAATTCTGTCAAATCTCAAATTTATACATGACTATAATACAATTTTCACATACCTTTATAAGGCACCTCAATGACGAAGGGATGTCCAGCAGGACCATTGAATTCATCAGGACATTCGATGGCAGGTTTGGATTCACCCTTCTTCACGGTCAGTTTACAAGAAGAGGTCAGCTTGCCAGATTCGCACAAGATTTCACCGTCGTCTTCCATCTCCAGTTTGTTGAAGATTAGTTGGTGTTTGCCACCGCCCAGATTTTTGATTTCAATTCTGTTTAAAAAAAAACTGATTAGATCAATCGGTGGGATCTACACAATATTTAATGGAAACGTCTATTTTGAAATCATAAATCCATTAACTTCTATATCGTTCCCTCACTACTGAGGATCGCGACCACATGCGACGTACTTCCAATGTGCTCGATCATGGGTGGCATGGACCGCATGGTACTGACTACGAACAAGTGCTTCTCTTTAGTTCTTCTCTAGTGATCTGGCTGGTGTTCTGCCCACGGCGCGCTTGCCCTCTATGCGACCCGTAATTATGAGCTTCTCTAATTCATGTCTGGGAGACCGCATGACATGTCCGAAGAAGCTCATAACACGTTCCCGGCATTAATCCATTAAACATTACTTTAATTCACGTATGAAACAAAAGTTATATAGTGTGAAACTGACCTCTCATTGGGTACGATTGGTTGTCCGTTGAATGACCAAACTGCTTCTGCTGTTTGATCTTGCAGCTCGACTTCGAGGACGACCCTATCTCTCTCAATAGCTTCTGTGTCTTTCAGCTTCTTGTTGAACCGATTGGCGTCTAAAGAAAACAATTAAGCATCAACCAGCATTCTTAGTATACAATAACTGTATTATAGTCGTTACATGGTTGCTTATCTTTATCTTTTGATAAGCCAAGACTGGGATTTTCTTTTCAACTACTCCAAATATTTTTAAATCTAATGGCTTGGATATTTGGTCACATTTAACCTGCGATTGATTACAAATTTTGCATGAACGGTTAAAGAACGTTGGGCAGTTTTAAAAGTACAATAGGTACTCATGCTCCACCATTTATTTCTTTTTTTTTTGTTCATCAAATTATTAAATAAATAACAAATATATTTTTCCATAATTTTGATTGATATATATTCTGCGGTAGAAAACTGCTCGTACAAGATGTGGATTTAAAAAACAGTTTTCATAATAGAATAGTTAAACAACACTTACAATTGACAATAAGTTCGCACTGAGTCTCGTCAGCGTTAGTGGTACACTTGAAGTGTCCAGCGTCCGTGACCTTGGCGTCCTTTATGATAACCTTCCGCTTGCGACCTTCTTTCACAATTGAAATTCGCTTGTCTGGTTTCAGAGGCTCATTGTTCTTGAACCTAGAAGTGTATATCAAGGTTTAGCCTAAGTATTCTAATGAGCCCTTGTTACGTGGTTACTAAACAGGACATTTACGAAAACATATAGTTGACCGGCGGTAATGTGACAAACGTTTTTCAAGGGTACCGTCTTATACAATAAAAATTATCAAATAGAAATTGATATATAAATTTTTATATTCCAACAAACATCCTGTAATCTAGTACATTCTAAAATAATGTACCTTGTAATTTGATGAATTTCCTACACATTTCCAATCTGTTTAAGTTAATTGTGAGTTTTACCAAAATTATATTTTTTATTGCCATTATAGACACCGACGGTGTGCGATTACTGTCACTCTTCAATGCCATAATTTTCGATTGAAGAAGACATATCATAGTGCTCATATTATAGGCATGTTAGTTTACTGGTTTAGGCGAATTTGACAGAAACCAGATTATTCTAGTTTTAAAGTTTAATATACAATATTAAAATTCTATAAGAGTCATGGTTCTGTGATGTGGAATAATCAGTTTAATCCAAACTGTTGGTTTCGTTACCTCTCCTTGGATCCAGTTTATAACTCCCATGCTTATTACACTCATGTCAAATTGATTTGAATTAAGCAATACCGTTCAGAAGTATGTAATATTTACATAATAGTTTACCATAGTATATACTTTTAATCTATAGCAGTGATTACTTACCATTTCACATCACCGCTCGCGTCATCTAGCTCACAGAGCAGCGTTATGGTGTCCTTTTCGATGGCTTGTTGCGATTTTAATACCTTGGTGAATTTGTATGGGTATTCTAAAAACAAAACAGTACTTAACAAATCAAATCAAATAAAATTTATTCAACATAAATGAAAGTACACACTTGTTGAACGTCAAAAGAACTACCGCCAATTCACAAAAACTAGCCTCCGTCCTGAGAAGAATTGGCAAGAAACTCAGCGGGCATGTCTTCTTTTTTTTTAAATATTAGATTTTATTTTTTATAGTAATAGATTATTTTCTTAAATATTCATTTTTACAATGAAGATTATAACATAACAATTATTACAATATTGAAATGCCCGGAGCGAGCAACTCATTCCCAACTCAACACGACTCTTAAAAACTACGGGGCTTGGCTTAAAACATCTCAGCCTTATCTCGAAACTTACCTACGATCTTGACATCAGTCTCCGTTTTGTCTGGTTGCTTCTCAATCCTGCAAGTGTATTTGCCAGCATGATCGAACTTGGCATTTTTGATGATAAGCTTGCAGACACCGGACAAGTCCTTTGAGATTTGGTACTCGTCACCGTCTTCCAGTTTCTGGTCTCCTTTCCACCAGGAAACGATAGCCAGACTGTTGGATACGGCACACTCAAGTAACACTTCGTGCTTAGTGTAGCCACTGGTGTTCTTTTTCAAAGGTTTCGTGAAGGTATAAGTGGGGTCCGGTTCATCAACGTGCAGGAAGGCAGAGCATGAAACGCCACCGATTTCCAATGTGATCTTTCCAGTGTCGTCAACTTTAGGATTCATGATAATGAGTTTGTAGGAATCTTGTTCGTTTACTATCTTATATTTTGTACTAGGGAATAATTCCTGAAAAAAACATTTTAAATTACCTCACTTTTGACTGTCTGCCGTGCAGGTAATGCCGCGTAATTGATCATTACTTACATCTTTACGGAACAACCATTTCGGTTTCGAATTAGGCTTAGTGAAGATGGCTTCGAAGACCACCTTCTTATCCTTGCCCTCCTTAACATTTTGATCCACGAGTGGCTTCAAGAACGACTCTTGTTTCTGGAAAAAAATATGCAAGTCTTCACAATAAACGTGCACATTTGATGCTGAACAACACGTGTGCTGCAAGGTGCTCTTCAAAACAGAAAGCAGAAGTGTCGACCGTCTCACAGTACCTTGACTCCAACTACCCACGGTCAAATAACACGAAGTATATCAAAGACACAATCAGTGAAAAGTTTAACCCAGGCGTTAACATCAGCCATCCGTATAACCCACACCATAAACATCATGCTATGGTACAGAAATTGGAATTTCTAATTGTTTTCTTCTTCTTTAACTTTCTGAGCAATTTTGAAGAACGTGGTCTTGGAATTTGACTTGTGCTTTGTGCGAAAGTTGTATATTGTGCCAATGCTACGCAAGTATCCATTCGACTGATATAAATACAAAAGGAGAATCGAGTAATGTGCTAGCTATAGTGTACTGTGGGTTGGTGCTCCAAAGTATTGCTATTGAAGAAGAGTCGATTCAGTAAAATTAGTATTGACATCCATAAAACTTTATTGAAACTTGAGTACTTGAATATAATTAAGAAAGTTTTTTTTTGAGAAAGAAACGAATATGAAAATACTTGTTTTACTGAATCCGATATCTATAGTAGTGAACATGTGGAAGATTTTTGCTGTGCCACAGATTGCATATTGTTGTAATACACATCAAGGTGTTTATTTATTTTCTTATTCAAACCTCCTCTCTTTTGAACGAGTGGAGCACAGGCCAATCCGGAATCAGTTCAGCCAAGGACTGTCTTCTGTTATGGGGGGATCTCTATAAAATATTCATTCGTCCTTAATATTTCCTTACCTAGTTGCTACTTTTAGTATAGGAACAGAAATCTGCCCCCTATTTAAAATTAAACAACTATTTCTACGAAAGTTTTCTAATGTATCTACTGAAACAATATACTCTACTAATAATATTAGACTAGTTTAAGAAAAAAAAATACGATAGAGGTACTTGTAAATATTCTTGGCAATCTACAAACACAACATACAAAATTCCAAAATCTGCGAAACACCGGATGCATCAGCCTTAAGTAATGAAGTACGTGAACGAAAAACTGATTATAACAATTATAATGACGTGACAGAAGCTCCTCAATCCGACGTCAATAATAAACCTGTGAGAGACAGAACTGAAAATCCAAAATAATGCTCATCAAATTCATTCCATTTACATTCCCTGAAAATGGACAAAAACCAAAAAGTGAAGTGGTGATACAAAAACCGTTTTTTATTTGGGTTAATTTTAAGAGTTCATTTTTAAATGCTTTTATTTATGTTACTGGACAAATATCGCTTTCATCGTATTCAATAAGAATGCCAAAAATTGTTTTTCTTCAGTCACTTTTATAAAAAAATAGCTATCTCAAAATACAAAAGAAAATGGGTTTCTGTTTACAATCCGTTTTTTATGTGGATGAAAGCGATTAACGTCCAGTTCAGTTTTTAGTTTAATTTTTAATATTCCTCAATACTCATTCATTTATTTAGAAGATTTCGCAAATCATTTAAAATCATTTTCTAAATGTGTTTCAGCTAAAATACTTGATATAGGTTCATTTCAAAATAAAATTTCTTTTCATTTTAGTATTTTAAATGATCAGCATATCTTTAGTTTAGTGTTTAATTTTATTTCCTTCATTTTATCGAACCTTTATTTTAACAGCCTCCATCAAAATGGGCCAGTCGGGCACAATTTCAGGCAAAGACATACGTCGCCTTATTTCATAGACACCCTAGAATTGACAATAGATGTTATTTTTAATGTCGAAAATGTTAAAAACAGATGTGTTGATGATAAAGCTATGATCAATCGAAGCTAAATTTAATATTCTACTGGTAATTCAGCCTTGCGTGAACGACAGTATAGATTGATGCAAAACACTAAAGAAGTTAGGGCTACGGTGAAAGTGCTAGGATTATTAGTGATTTTAAATATGTTACTTCTAAATTTGATTTATTACAAGTGTTAAAATCCTACTGACTTTAAAGAAACTAGTTAATGTCTTCAACCAGCCAGGCATTCCTGCGTTGTGATACGGGATATGTAATTGTTGAAATTTTTATATTAAAACAACAATGCTGTTATGTAAACAAATTTGACAATATAGATGACAGGAATTGTTGGAACATGACTTTTCATACAAAACTGTTTTGTTGGGGCCTTTCATTCAATTCGAGAGTTTGACCATAAATAGTTAGTCGAAGGTTAGTACTCAAAAAGTGATAAATGAAATGTCAAATGGATTGAAGATGACGCAATGTTCTAAAATACTGATGACCTTAAACCAGGACCAATTTGAAGAATGCCTCCTTCGATCAGCTGGGAATCTACTCATCTCGACTCCCTCAGAAATTACTACAATGAAGCCGTCATCTTCATAGTATCCCGTTTCTAAGCCCTAAGAAGCAAATATTATGATGCATACGCTGCTTTTACATTATATTCAAAGCTTTCAGTTTAGGTATCATTAAACTTTAAGTTTAATTGCAGCCAAATATCTCGGATAGAAGTTTCGGTATTAAAGTTATTTGCGTACGGGAATTTATAAGAAAAAAACTATTGCCAATAGATCGGTGAGATCTGTATTACAAAGTAGTTTCGTGAACTTGATATCTGACATTAGCCCGATGGAGGTGTCTGTTTATAAATAGATTTAACTGACTGTGAGTCATTACAGAAGTGAACAAATATTTGCACTTCGCACCTTTAATACCTACAATGTCGGCGACGAACTTATTATCCAAATTATTATGTCTTTAAAAAATCGCCGTAAATTTGTATAACTTTTGTAATGTTCACATATTTCACTTGTTTTCATTTATAATAGTTTATTATAATTTTAGTAGTATTTATATCACCAGCTTCCACATATTTTATAGCTCATTTTCAAGTCATCCTAATTCAGTTAGATTACCTACCTTTTCCACTTTTTTGAGGGGGGGGATAGGTTTCTCAGTTTCTTTGAGATCTCCCCAATCTGGATCTTCTTTCTTTTCTCCCCATTTGGCATACTTTCTTCTTTTAAGCATGGCTCGGAAGTCCATACCACTGGCATCTAAATATATAAATAAATGTAACGCACTTTTTCAATGAAATTTATTTTTTAATAATCCTTAGTAATAGTCCAAAACTCGAAAAAGACCTAATCTAAATTTTATTTGACACACTTAAACAGTTGTGAGTTTAAATTTGCACGTGAAACTTACCAGATACATAAAATTGCATCTCAGCACTATCCTCGCCATGGATGTTGCTGACGACAGCTTTGTATTTTCCTTCATCGTGGGGCTTCACTTTCCTTATGCACAAAGTAATAAGACCGGTTTCACCGTCCGTAACAAACTTGAAACGTCCTCCCTCAATGATTTCAGATACTCCCTTGTAGAACTTGAACGTTGGCGCCGGGTTGCCTTCGACTTGTATGGTGATGTAGCCAGTTTGATCTGAAAATTGTTTTTTACGTTTCGCCTTTATCTAATACAAAAATACATTAACTAGATACTAGCAAATTTGTAAAAGTAATTATCGGGGATCTGTAATGTCTTGAATGGTTTGGTGATCACAGAGCAAAATTGCACATTAGATCGAAATTGACACGATTTCAACCTAATGACTCAATTGATGGAATTTAATTATATTCAATAGAAAATATTTAAAAGTTAACCTTCAATAGCAGAGTAATTTTCTTCTACCATAACAATGGCTGGCGGACCTCCATTTCCGATAGGCTTCAATGGTATTGAAGGCTTGTTAATCAGGTCCTCCAGCTCTTGTAGTGAAGGCCTTCTGGCATCTCCGGACTTTCGCCGCTGTATCATCATGATTACCGTCAATTCGTCATGTTATTATAAATGGTAATAAAAACAAAAAACTGCCCGTCTGTCGAAAGATTTTGTGTAAATCGAACATGACAATGGTTAACTACTATTTAATAAATGACAGTAAAGCTAAAAAAAATGTGCAAAATCTAGAATAAGTTGTGATAATTTTGATAGAAATGAAACAAGAGATATTTAATATCAAAGGTCATCATTTAAAATAAACTAAACGGACATAATATGAGCTGCGGTTGTGCAAGGAGACGATACAGTGTTGAATTATGACAGATGTATATTTATGAGAATGTTCGCCAACGGTCCTACATTGAAGATTTGGAGTTTCTGACAAATGCGGCGCAAGTGTTTTATCGTTGACGTCCACAAGGAATGGAGATAGTTATATTTTACTGTTGATGTGAATTTGAGTAGGCTGCTTGGTATAATTATGTTTCTAGATATTTTGCAAACGTTATTATAGTTTTTTATTTATTTGCTTGTACATATTACAGATTACGGATATTCAAATGTGGTGTTTTAAATCTATATTTACAATGCAAATTTGCATTGCATGTAGTTGCAATTAAATTGTAATGTGGGGTGCGCATCAATTGTAGACCTTAAATTAGATGCTTTTTATATTGACAGTTATGTTGTTAAAGTTACAAGTTTGGATACTATATGCTAATATTTATTCAAGGGCACGGTTTAAATGTTTTCTTGTTCAATAAAAAGTATAGTTGCAAACGTATAATGGGATAAAAGATATGCGGAAAAGTTATTTTGTAAAAAAAAATATTTTCCAAGCGTTTAACCTATTTCAAAAAACGAAGCTCAATTCCGGGATTTTTATTAATAATTGATTACGTTTACTTCAAATAAAGGAATGAATGACCTTTGATAAAATAATGTAAAATTTTTAAAAAAAAAATTCGCATTTTTTTGATTTGCGTAATAACTGAGAGTAAAGCGTATTGTAAGTTACCACTATGATGGGTATCATCTCGCCAATTTTTGCCGCCAAGTCATGATTCTGATTCAAAAGTTGGGATTGACGGAATAGATTATACAATAAAATTGAGATTTCAACCTCATAGGGATGAGACGGCGGCAGCATTTACGTCGTGATGTGGATTCCGGTGACCACTTAACACAACCTAGGCCGAGCATGGATAGATGGGCGTGAACCCTCAATTTGTCTATCCATCTAGTGCAATAAATAAAAAAAACACATTTTCATCCAGTCATTAACAAGCATGTGTTATTGATATTGGAAATTGTACTTACCGTGTCAGATTTCGGTGTGGGTAAGCTAACAACAGATTTTCTAGCAACCGCAGCCATAGTTATGGTTTATTCATAAACAAGATGCCACAAAATTGTTGAAGAATTATTATCACTTCTTTTAATAAATTAAAAATTAAAGAATCATCAACAACATTCTACTGTCACAGACGTTTTTTATGTCGCTCGAAGGTCATTTTGTAAACCTAAAAACTATTTCAAAAACGATCACGATCTTCCATTTTATAAAGCTTATTAAATATTCAATTCAATTATTATTTGTAACTATTAAAAATGTTTCGAAATTTTAATATTATTCGTTATATGTGTTTCGATTTTGTATCATTCGTTACTATCGATCCCTCTAAAATGGGCGCGAATGTCAAAAGACTGAAGATGGGGTCGTGCAGACATGGTCGCTTAGCCATGGAGGGGAGAGGGGAGTGTGTATTTCTATTTGCGCACAGCAGACCGTTTCAATTAATTATCAGATTAAGGTGAGCGATCCCCGTTGCATCTAGAACGGCGTCTAAACTTGTCGTGGGATATAATCTGCTATTCACCATCAATGGTTTTGAAGTACTAAGATCAATTTAGATGTGTGCACATAGAGTCGATTTTCCAAAATCAACATTATACGTTACTTTAGAAATCTCTTATATATCTTCATTGAGTTTGATTCAAGAAACATTCGCCTTGTCGCATTATTAAGACCGTGTTGATCGATCTATCTTCGAGTTAGATTATTAACATCAACATCAATCACTGTATCGTAGCCAAAGATATGGTCAAGCGTTTGTCTACATTAATAAATTATAGACAATTGAGGGATCGTGCAAGGAGACTAAGAGATTGATGGGCATCGCGATGGAGATGCACATTAATTTGATGATTGTCATCGTTGGCAACGACTGCAATGTCTTGAATAGCGTCATTGCTCACGAACCGATGATTTTACAGACCAACCATTGACATAGCAGTTATTTCGCTACCCACAAGCAGAACAGTATGAAAATTACCAGCAACCACGGTTTAACTGCTCTATTTACGTTATCTCGGGCTTATAGTCACATTTAATCTCTGAATTTGGTAATTGAAAACCTTTCAGAATTCAGTTAAGGATCTTGTTGCCAACGGTGTTAATTGCCAGGTTTGTTTTTATTTAGATTTCTATTATCTGCCACCACTTCACAAGTGTGCCGGCTGCGTGCCTTCCCACGCGGTCTTTAGGTATTTGTACTATCCTCAATGTCTTCGTTATGTCAATCATAGCCAATCTAGAATCTATTTCTATTCGGAATTTCATTTTATTTATATCGTGTTTAATTCCGTCATTCTTGTTATTCAGGGTTTTATTATCGACGGAACTTTCGTTTTTTTTTCCCTTCATTATTACGTTATCTTGTTCGTTTTCTTTAATGTAAACTTTATTACATCCAACTTTTTTAATTTATAAGACTTTTATTATATGCGACGATCTTTTGTAGTTTCATTTTATGATGACATGCTTTAGAAAATGAGTACATTTTAAAAGATTAAATATAGAAATTCGTAAAACGGCGGTTACCGCTTCGCTAACGGTGTGGCGAATTTATACGTAGAATCTTAAATTGTCTGAGACATCCGCTTGGATTTTGAGTCAGAAATACATAAGATTATTAATATAAAGCTCTATAGCTGTTAGTAATGTTTAAATTTTTTATTAAATCTTAACACGTTGACGTCTTATATCAAAACGTCCCTATAATTTTTAGGAAAACCTCAAAATATTTCTTAAGTGTGACATACAAATTAAATTTATATTTTCACAGCCGTAGCTTTAGAGAATTCCAACACGTTGAAACGCTCCGCCCACGTGTCATCGACGTTGGCAATAATTATCATCAGTTTAGAGGTGAGTTTTCAAGATTACTTGGCATAATTTCTAGACCAATATATATAAGTTAAACATCAATCATACAATGAAACTCTGGCACGTCTGAACCTTTCGATTGTCATGCTTCCTCTAACGTGCCTGCGTCATCTTTCCGAAAGTTATAATCTCGGACAGGTGTACTATCTCGGCACACATTATTATTTATATGACATTTAATATTTATGTTGTCTCCAGATAGGAGACTCTCAGTGTGACACAAACTAATATAGTTGTTTGCTACAGCCGTTTGGTGCTTTTGGATGATTCTAAAGTTTTACAAATTAAATAATCAGTTAACAATTTTCGGTTCTCTTTTGGTCTATATGTAATTTCGGTATTTTTGTTGCTTCGAATTTATATTACTGATGATTTTAATAGATTAACAATGAAAACGTTTATTTAGTGATAAATTTAATCACGGATTCTTTTATTTGTCGCAAAAATTTTGACGGGGATCCCTTGTTTAGGATTTTCAACGTGTTTTCATAATACTTCACTATTTTGTGGCATCTCTTTGGGATTTATTAATACTATAAAACTACTGACATTACATAACGTAATGATCATTATTTCAAAACCGGTGCTAAAGCTTCGTGTCGTTAGTGCTTTGGAATTTCTATATATTCGCAATGAACTTTTTGATGACGATTTTTCATATTCAACTGTGTTGTTATTTAAAGTTGCATTGCATTTTTCAATATATTATCTATCTCAAAATTGTTGATTGCGAATATACCGTTACTATTATTAAAAAAATGGCATGCAATTTTAAGTTTGGTTTTATTTGGATGCTAACATTTTTTTTTTTAATTTGGCTCGTTTATGATTATTTTATTGTTCAGGTATTAGTAGCACTATCTGTAATATTCTAATACAAATTTAATTACGAAAATCGACATTTAAATAAACATATATATAGCTACCGTACAAATAATCTCTACATATATAGGCCTTTTATTATTCAGTTGAACACTGAATACTTGTAATAACGTATAAAATTAACACTTGAAAATTCTATGTTAGCCACGTTATTAACGTATACTTTTATCTATGACATATAAAAAAATCATCTAAACATATATTTTCCACACATTAGATACCTCGTCTGTGACTTCACCCGGCCTGCCGCGTTTCTTTTGTAAGAAAAAAAAAAAAAAAGGTTTAGTAAATACATTCTCTGTTAATTTAATTGTGCATATCGTGATAATTCCTGTACATTATAAAGTTATATTAAAATGTGTGTTCTGTGATGTGTCAATGTGTTATTGTATGTTGTTGATTTGTACCTGTCAGCGTTTATTTAAACCGTTCATTATTTTAGCGTATGTCAATTAGTTCAAAAGTGCCAATATAGAAAACGAAAATTATATATACAAATAGAATTTCAATGTAAATTTAACGGAATCCAAATTAATGTTGAACAAACAAAATTTATGTTAATCGTCTGGTTGAGTTTATTAGTGCCGGCCAAATGTTCTCGTGCATGTAATACTGGCAGCAGGAAGAGAAGGGCAGTGTAAATAGTAAATATGTAAGCTAAATTTTTTTACAACCAAGATCAGAAAACGGAAACGTAAAACTAAAGCCATTCTTTTTGAAACTAAAAGCACTGTCTATGTGAATACCGTTGAAGATCACTAACGCCGAAAGGGAATTTAGACCTGACAGCTCTATATTAAATTGTTTCGGTTTTCACATGGACTTAGGAAATTTCCAGCGACTTTGTACTACATCTTAAATGCTGGTCGGCAAAGCGGAAATGAACATCTAAAGAACATCTAACAAAAGGTACAAGAGTAGAAAGAATAGTAGACATTTAGGTAATGATTAAGTACATTTACTAGAAGAGAAGACTAATTAATATTAAGGAGTTTTTTTATTTCTCTTTGATCAGTATCTTCTTTATGTGTTTTGAAATGTGTACAGATACTCTTTAAAAGTGTAATTGGGTTTTGTAATGTACATTGTGGTCTTATCTTAGTCGTGTATAATTGTATGTTTCTGTGTAACATAATAATATAATAAAGATAAAACAAAAGATAAAATGCTTTGGCATAAGCGAGCAACGTCCACCTAAATGTGACCAGACCCAATCGATCTCACCTTTTTGTCGTCTATAACTTCTCCAGGACGCAATTTGGTGACCTGTTGTTAAAAAACATCGATAATGACCCGGTTTCATAAAATTTTATACATTTTTTTGCACCTACATCTCCGCTGCCGAACCATTTCCTAACTACCTAACTTTCGGATTATAAGGTTGTATTATAAAACCTAGCCAGCATGTGCGATAGTTATTACGTTATGTATTGCATAATCTCCATGTTAATCGTTGATGTTAGTGTCCTATTTTAATTTCGTGATGTGTAAGAGAAGCCTTCTTTAACACACCATTCCTGCCATAAAGATCCAAATCCATAAAGATTTGATGTAACCAATCGTTGTGCCCGTTATTTGGTGTGCGTATCGTGCTGACAAGCTGTGCGGTTTATCTGTGTGCGGATACTTCACAAGTGTGTGCAATTTAGCATTGTGCTGTTGACGACAGAACGTTCGTTTATTTTAAATTCTGGATAATTGCATAGCTGCCATTTGAATCTTATAAGATGATAAATGTTTTCAAATCGGCATATGAAATTATCCAGACGGTGCCAAACACAGTGTTCTCGCGTCGGATGCAAATGCATTAATTTCTTTAACAGATACAGTTAAATGTATTTCACGGCAATTTAACATTCACGTAATATCCTAATCATTTTTGCTTTTACCTTCTTCTCTTCAATCACCTCACCAGGTCTTAGTTTTCTATTCTCCTGTGGATTACGTTTTGCACGATCTTAATATTTCTAAATTTCTATTTATTACCATTGTTTTAGATTTTGGTGTAAACGCTAATCTAAAAGCGGGGTTTAAGGACTTAAGCTTCAATCCAACTTTCAGTTGTCACTACGGAAGCATTTGAGGTACACTCTATAGAATATAATCCGAAGCACCTTTATATAGATGATTATGCATTTTATCATGGGTCTAGGAATATCTATGTTATGGGTTCGGCTTTAGAGAATAGGGACTACACTACAGATTAAAAGATATGTGGTGTGTAAAATTGCATTTTGAATCACTCATCTACTAAATTACATCCAATTTGAACAAAAGTTTACAAATCTTAGAGTTTTAATAACATTTCAATTAATATTAGATATACTTTAAGCAGATTTTCATCAATTAAAAGAGTGATTTTAAATGCGTACTGTGGGTGTGTAGTACTGTGTCTAAAACTACAAGGTAGACGGCACAATTAAAAATTTAAAAAATATATTGATTTTCATACCTCCATTATAGACTATACCATATATTTTTGTTGAATTAATCTTAAAAATGAAGTGCCTCTTATCTTTAATATTGCGCCTGTTAGGAGTATACATACCTCGTCGCTTATAATGAGAGAAGGACGTCTTCCCATTTCCTCGGGTGGAGGAATTAGGGAACCACGTCTACCCACTGGGGCGCCCGGCACCAATGACGGTTTCCTGGGCATTTCTGGTTTCGGCGATTTCTCACGGATAACCTCAATTTTGGGTGCAGCTGGCTTCTCTTCAGGTGCCTTTATTTCAGGTACCTTAGGAACCGGCTGGACGTAAAAAATGTTTTAATTTATTTTCGAACTGTTTTTCTAGGGCAAATTGCATTCGCTTCACAATCTTATGCCTACCTTATCTTTGTCCGGTTTATCTCTTGTAGTTGGTGTCGGCGAAATTTTTTCGTATTGTTCAAGATCAGGTCTCTCGTAATCTGGAATTTCGGGAAGTTCTTCGGCCTTCTTTTTGACAGATGACAACTTAGCCTTCTTTGCTTCTTCCTCGATTTTTTCTTCTTTTACAGCCACTTTCTGTAATTAAAATTAGCTTGAGAAATTTGTTTTGTTTGGATTCGTAAACATGGATATATTCACGTTCAATTCCAGAAATACTATCCGTAAACCTGTAAACTGTATTATATACATACTTTAATATATCGATTTATCAGATTAAATAATAAGTGCTTTATTTAATAAATTTCTTATCTACTACCTTTTACATTTCCATATAATATAAAAATAAAACCCCAAAGAACATTCGATACTTACCGATATCTCTGAAAGTGTTATAAACATATCTTGACAAATATTTTTGAAGCTGTACAAAAATTAATGAATTCCGTAATTGTATAAGCGTAAGTATAAACTAATAAAACAAGGACACGGAAAAAGATAAACAAAGATAGCAGTACTAAGCAAGACATTCAATTCGTGCTTTTTAATTGATTTTGTGTGCTATACAACCCAACATGATGTGCAAATAATTATAGAGTAAAAGATACAAAAAATATATGACCAATTCTAAAACACAACACATTGAAAACTATCAAACGATATACAATCCAGTGAAATAAATCCGTAAAGTGCCGGTGTAAATTGTGCGAGTGCTAAAAATAATCCCGAAGCAGAGTTCATAAGTGCAAATCTACAGTGTCTACAACCCAATAAAATATATCCGAAGAAAATAGTGCTAGTGCAAATAGTGTAAGTGCTAGAAAAATCTCGCAGTGGAGTTCACAAGTGCAATTCTATAGTGCCTACGATGCTATTCTTTGTACCAACGTGTATACCTCATTAGGTGTTTCGGGACTGATAAAAGCAGGCTGTGGTATTCCTAATGTAGCTGGCTTAGGTTCGTCTTTTCCATCTGTGGTATCACCCTACAGAGAAATTTAATTATTGGCGATCGTACAGGCGCGCTTCGTGTTGAGAAAAATCACATTCCTTATTACTACAATAAGACGATAAACCATGCATTTCTTTTGCTTCTGCAGATTATGTGAGAGTTGAGAAACATAAAATTTGTGCATGTATGTATGTTTGTATGTGTTATATGTATTTGCGGGGTGCATATTGTGAGTGTACCTGTGGCGAACGTGGTCTTCTCCATGGCGCTGTGATTTCTGGTGTATCGACTAGTTTAGGTTTAATTTTATCCTCTAATTCCGGTGCTTGTTCGGCCTAATCAAAATTATGCATGTATTAGAACTACGTAACTTGATTTTGGACTCGATGTATTTCAAGACTTAATTGACAAGGACTACCTGGGGTATTTCGGGGATGACTTGCCAAGAGAATGTTACTTCTGGAACGTCCTTTTTCGTTTGTGGCTCCGGAGGAGCAAGTGTTGGTTCCTAAATTTGTATGACAATTGTCTTTGAAATATCAATGAAATCGATTTTACGTTATTTCAGAAAAAGAGGATAAATCCGTGTGTTTGTGTGTATTAAGAAGTGTGTAGATGTTACCTGTGTGTGTTGTTTCCTCCACGGATATGGTGATTGTCTGTCTTGTACAGTGTCAGTTTTGTATTGAGTGTCAGGTTCCTATTAAATTTGAATTATATAATGAATTTTTCGTTTGTTATTTTCTATTCGAGCCATTTAATTACATGGAATACTTGTGTTTACCTTTATATCTGTAGAATCTAATTCTACTTGTATTTTCTCGGGAATTTTATCATTATCCACTTGAGGCTAGAAAAATTGATATAATGTAAAAGTTAATTTATGCATACTTAATATTAATCTAAAATTGAGCATTAAATGCGATTTACCTTCTGGTCATCTAAACTTTCCTTTTTAGGTTCAATTTTTTTAAGGAAAGGTGCCTCAATTTCCTATAACACAATTTACCTATTAATAGATTGATACTAAAAATACCAAGACAATTAAAGAAGTATTCATGAAGATTGTAACATCGTAAAGAAGATGATTATGCAAAAGTGAAATGTGTGCAGTACAGTACAGTGCAGTGTATACATTTTTGTGAAAGTGAATAATAGTGTGTATATTTACTACCTCTGTTTGTGACTTTCGTCTCATGTAGAATGGTAATTGTGAAGGTTTCAAGTGTTTGTCTTTGTCTGTTTTGAGTGTGCCGTTTTGCTCCTAATAAAATTAGGGATTAGTGTGTTTGTGTATTGATTATTCGCTAAATCGAAGAAGTATATTGAAAATAAAATACCTTCGTATTTTCTGTGACATCTGTTTTTGTTTGTGGTACTTGTTTAGTAGCTTCCGGCTCCTAAAGTTAATTTTAATTAGTTAGTTGTAATATAAATGTATTTGATTTAAGCATAATTTTGCTACGTATTTATGTAATAAAATTATATGTATGTAGTGTAAATGATGTAGCTTAGTAATGGCCATGTTTTTTCGGTTATGTGCCCAGTAGTAATGTAGCCAATGCTAAAATTACTATTTCTTAGGAAGAATTAACAATTTGAAATACATTTCATGTCCACTTGCATGTGACGTGACGCACATGATCTAAGATTGACTTATTAATGAGAAATATTTCGAATTACCCGGTTAATAACGACTCATGTCCTACCTCGTCAACTTTCTTGGGCTTTTGCCACGGGTACTTTGGCTGATTTGGCGATTTCTTTTCGTCGTTTAATTTGTCAGTAGCCTCTGTTTCTTTCTTTACCTATTTTTACAGAATAAATGTTATAATCCTTTTTTAAAACCCCTAATATTTTTTTTATTGAAATGAGTACTACCTCGACAGCTTTTTTGGGTCGTTGCCAAGGATATTTAGGTTGTTCAATCGACTCTTTTATTTCATCTTTCGGTTTTTCAGGTAATTCGGGTCTGTTTTTCTCTTCCTATACAAATATCATAATAAAATTAATCTCTTATCATAGACTATTCTTATTATTAATTTTTATATCTTGATAGATAAGTTATTCAATTAGTGGCCTTTTTATTTTAAATTGTTTACTATTGTATCCGAATTTCAATTAAATTATTATTAGCAAGTGAATCGAAAAATCTAAACAGTACCTCAGTTTTATTGAGCTCATCTGAAGGTGTTTGGAAATCATTAGATTCAATAGGAGTCTTTGGTTCTTGTCGATTACTAATATCTATCATCTCGTAATCCTGTTAAATTGGACATTTCATATTAAACAAAATTATATGTCAATTAATTAATTACTGATTTTATGATATCTAAAATACCTCATCAGCCCTACTGGGTCGACGCCAAGGATAGGTTGGCTCTGTCGGTCTATCTACTGAAACACGCCTTTTTGATTGCTTATGTTCAACTATCTTATCATCGCCATCCTGTTAAATCATTAATATGTAGTCAGTGGCTTTTTACTTAAAAATTTAATAAAAAACTATTCGTAATTCGTTTATACCTCGGCAACTTGACTCGGTAAACGTGAAGAGGAAGTAGTTTCTAACGGTTCATCAATAGAAACTTGACGTTTTACATCTGTTTTTTCAGTTAGTTTGTTTTCTGGTATATTTTCTTTGTTCTGACAAAAAGTTATGAATTAATTATGTTTTAATCCATTGATAAAAAAATAATGACTGTTAAATCAAATAAGACTGTTAAACTATGATATACCTCATCGGTTGCACTAGGTTTACGTTTAGGTTTTGTATCTGTCTGTTTGTCAATTAACTCCTCTGGCTTAGTAGTTCTCTCTGTGACTTCTATCTCCTCAATACTCTCGTTTTCCTATTTCAAAAGTAGAATAATAATTACATAATCTACATTGAATTTAATATTAAGCTTTCTATGTGTGAAAAGTTCTACCTCGTTTGCTTTCTTTGAACAATTTTTGGGACGCACACGTTGCGTGGATAATTTTCGTTTTGGCTTAGGCTTTTCGACTTCTTCAACAGTTTCGTTTTCCTACGTAACAAAAGCATTTAATACTATCACATTAGATGAACTGCACAATAAATGTGGCCTAGCTTAAAATTTACCTCCGTTTTACTTTGTCGGCGTTTCGGGACTTGCTCTTGACTCTCTAAGCTCTCTTTGCGTTTCGGTTCAATACCTTCTTTCGGTTCCTAGCAATGAGTAGTGTAAAGTGTTATGTACTATCTGAATTATGTAATATAAGTTTGAGTGTAAATGTATAAGTGTATATACCTGTGTGTCTGTTTTTGTGCGTCGCCATGGATATGTTTTATCTGTAGGTTTATCATCAGATTCTGACTTTTCTTCAACTCTCAATGTACCGTCATCCTAGATACAAAAATAATAATAATGCTAACATGTAAATTCTAAAACGTTTTTCTTTCTTCTTCTATTCTTATCGTGAGTGTTCATTTGTTAAACACAGAGTTATTCACTGAATATCTATTAGAAAACATTACTTAACAAACAGGTTTGTTTTTTTATGATAAGAAAATTATTACGGAGCATTACAAACAAAATTGACATATACAGTACGTTGACCTCGTATGGTTTCATGAGGCCTTAGACATGCATTTTCGGTTATTTTTCCAACTTACTTTTAGTTTTATTTGCTCCACTTCACTGGCTTCTGCTGCTTTAATGCTCGTCTAAAAATTGCAAGTTAATAGGAAATATAAATAAGCGTCATGGGATGCGTCGCCTTCTTCTACATTGGGATCTAATTTAAATTTGCTGCAAATTTGATGTTTTTTCTCATTGCCGTAAACTTTAATCGTTTTTTGCAAATTAATTAAGTACTTTCTTTTTTTTCAGTAAAAATAACTGAAAATTGAACTTACAAATATAAATTTGCAACAAATTTAAATAATTTATTTATTGAATCACTCTAATGGAGATAAAATACCCAAATTTTTATTATGGAGTTTAATAACAGCTACTAAAATGGAGATCTGTTTGAAAAGGGAAATTTCCAACTCTGTTATTTTAAGGGATGTCTAAATTAAAATTCACACGCTACTTTTAAGACGCTTTTAATAATACCTATGATCAAGCATTACGAAGTCAAATTACTAACTAACGATTTAACTATAATCGTTTTTACTACTATCGCAATACATAATACAATAGCACATACCCTTTGCGCTGAAGATTTTTTCAGTGTAGAAACTTCTTGTTGTTCAGCCACAGAAGAAATAGAAGATTTTCTAGATTCGGCAGTTTCTTTTGTGAGCTGAGAAGTTATTGATGAATTACCATACTAAATAATATATTAAAAGGGTATTTTATATCTTATGATGATAAGTCATGGGGTATTTACTCAAAAGGCGATGAAATTGTGGTAAATTTTCTTATTAATTAATAGCAATATGGCATTGAAATACGACACAATCGTAACACGACTAACATTTAAGACTTCTTATGTATTTGTTTCGAGTATTTTTTCTTTATGTAGTCAAGGTACCTAGATGATGATGGTAATCTGGTAATACAGAAATATTATGTACTTTGCCATTATCCAACGACCACTAGTAATGCTCATGTTGCTAATAGATCATACCTTAACAGCTTTGTTTTCGATGATAGAACTTCTTCGACTTTCTGATTTTGTTTCTTCCTTAACCTTTGAATATAAAAAAAAATGTTAAATGAAATATCATAAATTGCAGAACACTAATCTCATATGAAGCTTAATGTTAACGCGATGAGGCATCTCTGACATTAATTAGGCCTGCTGTAATTCATTGGTTTATTTTATAGCAACATAATTATCTTGTTAATGAAGTGAGGGATTTTTGTGTTTCTGTTTTACATGTGGAACTAAGGTATCTTGTCCATTATTCTCAGTGGCGAAACTGCGTTTCCAATGGCTGATTAAGTCATGATAGTTTAAAAGCTTCTTACAGTAAAAATATGTTTTATTGATTAATTTATTTACAAGCATTTAGGAAATAACACTAAACAAAAAAAAGTAAGGGGAATAATAATACAAACCTCGCTTTGAATCGAAGTTCTTCTGCTTTCAGTCTAAAGAAAACAAAACACAGATTTATTAACACAGCAATTTAAACGAAAGTAATTCACAAACAGTGGAAAATTTACAATGGACTTCACATAAGGACAATGGTATTCACAAGATGGAAAAATGTTTAATATTCAATATCATATTCCATTTTAAGTATCAGATTTTGGAATAAGGTCTTGAATGCTTTACAATTTTAATTTGACATGCCTATTGAGTTTAGGGGACAAATTCTACCTTTACTTCGAGATGCTGTGCTTGTTGTGCAGACATTGCCACCTGTTTCATTTAAATCATCTTTAATATTCCCTTTTTTATCAACTTCTGTATTTAAATAGCTATCTCACTAGAATCCAAAATTTTGAAAAGTATTGTTGTCACGGAAATATTTTCGCCTTTTTTTCTTTTGCTTACCTTAGTTTCTTTTTCTTTTTTCTCCCTGACAATTGGTGTCGGGCTAATCTTTTCATATTTCTCCAGTACAGGCCTCTCATAGTCATCCACAAAGTCAAGCTCATACTGTTGATGTTTAAAGCATTGCATGAGAAAAATAATAAAATTAAAAAGGTAATTTATCGTGAGATTAATATTTTAGTTAATCTTGTAGTTGGACGTAGGTAAACGAGAAGGATTTACTGATAAATAACTCGGACTAAATTCTGTTTTAATACCTTGAGAAAGATGCAAATTTTACCTTTGGCGTAATATTAATGTGTCTGGATACCTTCATAGTGTGTACTATGTAGGAACGTCCAACTGCTAGCCTTTCAAATTTAAAATAAAAGAAACATATAAAGCACATATAAACATGCAACATGCGACTCGTGGCAAAACATTTTAGGACAACTGACACAGATACTGAAGAACATAAAAAGAACCCCTACGAAGGGATGAACGCAGAAAATATTTTACACAGTGTTCTGATTGCAAATGTACAAGTCTTGGAAAAGTATTTATTAAAAATAGCATAAAATGCTGATGGGTATATTTATTCATAAAATTCACTATAAATGAGTTTCAGTATTCCAATTTTACATTTGTCTGTTTTGATATATGGATATTTTGTGTGTATAGTATAGAAATTTGTACATTTGGAAGGAAGTTTTGAAAAGAGATAGGGACGCCACGAAGCTACACCACAATACCGTAAACAATGTTTACCCCATCAGAATTGAGTTTGCCATCAACAGTAGCTTTTTTAGGCTCATCTGTTTTCTTCTTAACCGTTTTCTTAAGTTGTGGCATTTCGAATTTACCACCTTGTACCTTCGGTATCTCCTAAGAATCAACCAAAGCATTAAATTTGTGAGCATGGTTAGATAATGCATTTTAAGCCGTTACTTAACTATAATTAGACTACGTTTGCTTCACGAATCAGTTCTGATATTTTTAAAACATGCATTTATTCTAATCTACCGAAATTCTTTAATTTAGTGACATGATACAACTCCTTATTTTGTGCTTTTGCATCTACAACATCTAAAGTTACGATTAAAACTTTTAAGACCACTGCTGTGGAGTAGCAAAGCATTTTATCACTCGCTACCTCTTGGTCGTCATCTTTCTTGACAACAGCAGGTTTTTTGACCTTTAACGTTGCTGCTTCAGCACCCTCCTAAGAAATTTGAACATAGCGCTTAAGCCAATTGTATTCATAATTTTTAACAGCGTCAAACCGTTCACGATTGCTTCAGTTTCGTACAACAAGTTTGAAATTATAAGCATATAGTTGAGTGCATATTAAGTACCGTTAGTTTTTTCTTAGCAGGAGTCTTTTGTGTGAGCTGCGCCTCTTCGGGAGCAGTCGTGCTTGTCTTTTTGCGCGGTTTGCTGAGACTGACAGCCTCCTCTGTGTCGTCTCCCTAACATCCCAGAATGACAATTTAAGTGTTAAAATTTTGTAGAGGTCACGATCCCAAGTTTAAAGAAAGATTATATTATATCACAAATTGTCAATCATTTGATATAATACGCAAGTTTTTAGAGAGAGAGAAAGAGAAGAAATATATAGATAAATTAATTCGGCTAAAGATGAACACTTAGACTCAAGTATAGTATAGTAGTATATATAGTAGTAGTGCGAATGGTATTTTCTGGTTTAGAATAGGACACAGTTATTGTTCTTTCTTGTTCAGTGGAATAAAAATTAAGTAATATTGTATTCATGTAAAGTAAGGTTAGAAAGAGTTTTATTTCCTTGAAAGTCATTTAAAATATTTTGGGTTAAATCATGTGAAATAGTGTACCTTAGGTTCTTTATCTTTAGGTGAAGGTCTCTTAAGTGTTTTTTCTTCAATGATCTCTGGTTTCTTAACGTGGAGTTTGGCTTCAGCCTCGTCTTCCTAAAGTTTTTTTATTACTTCATTAATATAATATAACAATATAAGCAATGATGCGCAGTTTTTAAAGCTTAGTGAAAACTATAAGTATATGCTTTATAATTAAAAACATAAATAAATAGTTATGTGTACAGACCGTAGGCTTAATTTCAGCCGGTGTTTTGTGTGTAAGTGATGTTTCAGATTCTTGTCCAGGCTTAGCCGGAGTCTTAGGTTTGGTAATGCTGAAGTTTTCATCAACATCCATAGGCTATAAAAGGCATTTGACATAGATAATAAATGCAAAATAAATAATTTTCTGATGACGATTAATAGTTGATAATGTCCAAATAACTCAGAAGTGCCTACTGTGTTTTTTTTAATACACTATTACTCTACAAAGTGTATCGATAAATAAATAAATCTCTTCATTAATGGATCCATTGACTATTATTATATATTAACTATGAGATTAACATTTTCTTAGTTATAATTAGATTGTATTGATACCTCTGGTTTGTCATTGTCTTTGTCTTTGACAGATCGCCGCCTAGTCGCTGTTGCGGAAGGCGTTTCTTCATCTGGTTTTTTGTCCTCCTGATAAGAATGTATTCTTTAAGTGCAAACGAATACGTCTCAATACAGTAAAATGGCTAAGAAATTACTGATTACGATAAACTTGTAATCTTAAAAGATGTTATTAAATGTAGATATTGTTTTTAACTCTCCTCCTAACTTCTACTCTAACCGTAATACCTATGTTGATAATTAAATTAATGTTAAATTTCTGGCTCGAACGCATTTTCTTATGTATTTAATGTGAGGTGAACCTCTTCATAGTAATGAAATTATATTGATACCTCTGGTTTAGCACTCTCTTTGTCTTTGACAGAACGTCGCCTAGTTGCCGTGGTGGACTGTGTTTCTTCTTCTAGTTTCTTATCCTCCTGATAAATTTGAGTTGTTTGAGTGCAACGTGTTTTAACACGTTTTGATTTAGAGCGACGAAAGAAAAATAAAATAGTTTAGATTAATTCTTCAAGTTTTTGTTTCCTACCTAACCGGCGCAAACATGTACGTGAGATCATGGGCTCAACCTGAGAGAACTGCTAACAATAGCCCTAGCAAAAGCAGTGCTTTGCTGAATCTACCACCTCTCTCCCACAAAAACTTATAAATTCAAATCATTTTCAAAAAAGTCTACCGTAAACAGTGAAACGGTAATTTGTTTACCCAATTCATGATAGCATAATTCACAGAAATTGTTAGATTTAATCGATACGTAATATGGCTATATAAGCATCAATTAGTGTCAAGCATAAAAATATATATGTATATAAATTACGTGATGTAGCTCAGTGTACCTTTTTCTTTTTCTCGAGTGGTGTGGGTGTGATTTTCTCGTATTTCTCGAGGACTGGCCTTTCGTAATCGTCGACGAACTCTTCCTCGACAACCTTTGAAATGTTTGAGTGTCAGCGTGATTTTTTAGTTTACAGATTCGGTTGATAAAAATAGACAAATCATGTATGTTATTCTGTGTATACAGGGTGTAAAGTGGTCCCTAAAGCGAAGACAGGTGGAACTGGTGTTCTAGATATAGTCTAATTGAACGTAGATGGTTAAAAATCAACAAATGCGCGGGAATCGCCTTGAGACAAAATGGCGGTCAGGTGTCTTTGTTTTTTGGTTCAAAAAAATTTGAACCTACTGGAACAACAAGTATTTATGTTGTGCTTAGTAAGTAAATATTATATTTTATTTACTTTAGACTCTTAGTTCATTACCGTTTCGGCTCAGAGAATGTTGTCTTTACACACTGTATAAAATAAGTAGGTCTAGATTTCGAATAGAAGAAAATTAAATTATCTTTATTACTTGATTTGTTATTTAACAGTTTGGTTACAGAGTGAATAAATCAAACTGTGAGTAAATAAATTAGAGACCGATTTCTCGGTCAGACAACTTTTTGTTGTATTTTCATTGCAGAAGAATTAATTAATTGCATTAAGCATTTTAAACACAAGAATACTTACCACAAAGATTTACTAATCATCAACTTCAAAAAACGAAATTAAGCATTTTACAGCCTCATTCGTGCAATCATCATAAGCGAAATTTCTGATTAATACTTACTCTGAATTTTGAGCATTCAAAATAGAAAAATACAATTTTTAGCAGCGCAATTAGGAATAGCGTGCCTCAAATACGCGAGAATGTGCGAATATTATTAAGTCATTATTCGTTTTGTGTTATGTGAGATAGTTTTAAAACTGTTATGTACTCTCAAACTGTTAAGTGTAAGAATATGTAGAGTGTGTATACCTCCTTCTTTTTGAGTGAGGGTCGTTTTTTGGTTTCCGGTTCATCCTTTTTAATGGTTTTTGTTTTAGGTTTCTCCTCTGGTTTTGGTTCTTGCTCCTAATGTGCAATTTAATTATGTTTTTAAGGGTACAAGTTCCAGATAAAAAGAAAATTTAAATGGTTATTTCGAAATAAATAGAGGAATTACGTATTAAAGAGTTTTACTAAAGTGAACTTTGAAGAAATTAAAGAATAGGAATCTTGAAGAATTTTATTTTTGTATTCACTACCTTGTCTTTTTGGACAGGACGTTTGCGTAGTGTAGGCATTTCCGGTTCTTCTTCTTTCTCTTTTGGTTTAATTTTACCCTTCATCATATCCACATCGTCCTAGAGCAAAGTTTTATTTCAAAAAAGTAATTTTCCATGGTAATATTTATTAAGGCATGAATAATTGTATAAATGAATATACCTGTGTATCACTAGTTCGACGTTTGTCTTTGGGTGTTGGTGCTACTTTTTCGTATTTCTCAAGTTCGGGCTTTTCGTAATCGTCCACGAATTTCGAATCAGCCTACAATTATTTACACGTTAAATTGCAAATATTTACTAATAAACTCCAGACTAGTTTAATTGTTATTTTCAATTTGATTAACATTATACTGGATTCCGTTACCTCATCAACTCCGTTCACTTTTTTGGTTTTATCTAAAGGAGTTGGCGTCAGTTTATCGTATTTCTCCAACTCTGGCCGTTCGTAATCGTCAATGAATTCGTCAGTGTCACCCGGCTATAAATATTTTGTTTTATTGTTACAAGATTGTATTTTTCAATAATAGCGAACTGATTTGACTAGCGAATTAATCATTACCTTTCGGACTGGTTTTTTTGTTTTAGCTACTTGTGGTTCTTCAAGCGGTTCCTCGATTTGTTTAGATGGTTTTTTTGATAATTTGATGTTTGTTAGTTCATCTACGGGCTCCCCTGGTTTGGGAATGCCTTTTTTAATACTTGATCTCCTAGACTCAGCCTTGTCTTCGTCGACCTAATTTGACGTTATTTTTTTATATTTATTTTTTAATGGATTTATATCGAAATATAAATAATTTAAGTTTTCGTTATTCATACCTTATCGTTAAATTCAACCTTGGTTTTTTTCTCAGGGGTCGGTTCAGCAATAGAAGGTTCATCTTCACTGAATTGATCACTTTTAACGCTTTCCGAAACTGATGCACGTTTACCCTAAACCGATTTTAATAGGTAGGTATTAAATTTAAAAAAAATCGAGGTTTTCATAAATGGTATGTGTATAGTGTTTGTTGTGTAGTGTTTACCTTTGGTGTATCATCCTGTTTTGCTTTTTTAGCAAGAGGTGTCGGTGTAATCTTTTCATATTTCTCCAGAACTGGACGCTCGTAATCATCGACGAACTCGATTTCATCCTAACACCCAAGTTTATTTTAGCACATTTTAACACAACACACAAACTAGAGTTATATGGTACTTACTATTCGGGATAAATAAAATGAGGACATGGTCTAAACCAACATAGTTTCTAAAAATATTAGGTACAACATGTAATTTTCTAAATATATCAATTGAACACAGATTCGTGATGTTCAGTTTATATTGACATGGAAGCTTTGTACATTAGCATTAAAACAAACAAACTACTTACCTCCTCTTTTTTAGCAACAACCTTCTTTTTAACCACTTTTTTCTTTTCTTCTGTGGATTTTTTAGATACCTCCTTTTTGGTTTCGACAGGTTCTTCCTTGGGTTTCACCGATTTCAGCTTAGGAATACCTTCAATCTTTTTCTCAGGCTCAGGTTCAGGCTTCTTTTTCTCAAGTTTTTCAAGTAGAGCTTTCTTCTCTTCCTCAGTCTTGTTTGTTTTCTTTTCGATAATTTTTTTGGCCTCTTCGGCTTCTAATTCTGCTTTTCTTATTTCTTCCTTTTTGGTCTCAATTTTCTTGGATTCAACTTTAGAGTCAGCCTTTTTAGATTTAATCTCCATTTCCTCTTGGTTATTTTCTATTGTAATTTCTCCTTTCTTAGTCACTTTTTTGGATGCCGTTTTCTTTTCTTCAATTGTCGTTTTTTCTTCTTCTTTCTTTTTTATTTCTTCATTCTGAAATACAAAATGTAAGTAATTCAAACACTATCAAGCTTAAAATTTTATTTAAGTGATTGATAAAAAAGGATGTTTAAAGGATGAGGAAGTTTAAATTCTTTCTCTTTAAATATTTCAATATTCTTATTATTTTACTAACCTTTTTCTTTTCATCTACGTGGTTTTCTTCAATTATTGATTTCTCTTCCACGATCGACATTTCTTCTTCAGACTCTTCGATAACAGTGATTTCTTCTTCTTCCTCCTCCTTTTTCTTTTTCTGTAATATTTCATATTTACGTATTTTTTTATTTGACCTAAACTAGTTACTAGTTACCAAATATTTTTTTGGTAGCTGGCAGACCACCCAAGCATCTTTTACAAATAAAAAAATGTTTTGAAGGAAGTGATTTATAGTCATGATTTACAGTACATTAATCTTTGATAAATTATAATAATACCTTTTCATCAACAATAGTCAAATCTGCGCTAGATTCGTCTTCGCCGTATTCGTTCTTAATCACAACTCTGTAGTTGGCAACGTATTTCGAAGAAACCTTTCTAATGATGAGTCTAGCGTTGGTACCATCAAAAGATGTGTTCACTTCAGATGTATCTCTGATGACGGTGGAGTTTTTGTACCAAGTGCATCGACATGACTGATCTGATGTTTTGAGGACGGCGATAAATTCAGCTTCCTCGTTTTCTTTTCTAGCCTGTTAAAACAATTAAAATACTGAAGTCACTACTACTATTTTTGTCTCTTTTTATGATCGCTCACTAAAGTATATATATCTTCTATACACTAAATATTTTGTATAGAAGTATGAACGAAGTCGATGTGTATTCACAATCATTACAATTTAGGGTTTTTATTTTATTTTATTGCCGTATAGGCAGACGAGCATACGGCCCACTTGATGGTGAGTGGTTACCGTCACTCATGGACGTCAGCAATGCCAGGGGCAGTTACGTCGGGTTCGACGAAGTCAAAAAATATACATGTATTTCCATTGTAATAGTCCTATAAAATCATTCTATTGTCAGTTCTACTTAAAACTACTTCTTTGTGAGACAATAATACAATCAATGTTAATTTTGGTATTTTATATCATTAATAGTTACCAAGCTCCTGAGGTGTTTGATGATATGAGGCTTTTCTCCTTTCTCCTCGGGAATCTCGGTGATTTCAACTTGTTGCGATGTGGCCTCACCTTTCTCGTTCTTAGCAACGAGTTTATACGAACCCTTGTCGGTTTGTGAAACGTTTGAGATTTCCAATTTGACTGCGAATTCACCCTGAAAACATCAATTATCGAAGTTTTAATCGTGAGCTGAAATAAACTAAACTACTAAAATGTTTATTTTAACTGAAGGTGTTTTAAATTAACCAATTGAGTAATATATTATTACTTTAAATAGCTACAATTATACAGTCGCAATTAATCGTTAATGCGATTGAAATGAATACTCACCTCTCTTACAGGTTCAATTAGCACAGTATGCCTAGAGTCTTCTTTGACAGCACTGGCTTCTTTGAACCAAGTACATTGAGGTGCAAATTTACTTAATACTTTACATTCAACAATAACAGTCTTCTTCTTAACTATCTTAATGATCTTTGGCTTTTCCTTGATAACTGGAATGACTGCAAATACAAATTGTTACAGTATTATAGATAAGCTTAATTTTATTTTGGTTGGACAAACTAATTTTAAAAATATGATATTCACCATATAAATTTTCTACTATTATCGCGATAAAAACACTATTTTTCATATCGTTTGACGACTTTTAATAAACAATTTGGTAAACTTACTTTCAATATTGAGCGTTAAATTCGCATTGAGCTCTCCAAGTTCATTTTTGATATTGCATTTATACAATCCGGAGTCTTCGATGCCAGGATCGATAAGTTCTAGGATAATTGTGTAAATGTCTTCATGTACTTCAATCCTGGTCTTAATTTTCGATGATTCCTTGATTTCTTTACCCTCGTGGTACCACACGATAGTCGGTCTCGGGCTAGCTTTGACCTTGCATCCCATTATGACTAATTTGCCGTTGTCCTTGGACTGAATGGTAGGTTTCTCGACAAACGTCGGGCCTTCTCCCTCCGGTTCGGGTTCGGCTTCGATGTTCAAATTGAGATTAGCATTGCTTTCACCAAATTCATTCTTGACATGACAGCGGTAAGCGCCACCATCCGCTGCCGTCGGATTTGTTAAAAGCAATAACAGTTCATAAACATCCTCTTCAATTTTACTAGATTTGATTTCAATTTTACTACTAGCCTTGATGACCGTCGTGCCCCTGTACCACGATACTTCGGCCGCCGGCTTGGCTTTGCAGACACAACGCATCGTAATGAGTGTACCATCTTCATTGGGAATGATTCGGGGTTTCTCCACGAACGACGGTGCGAAACCGTTCTCATCATCCCCACCTAAATAAATAACGGATTAACTTAGAGTATTTAATACTTACGATTTTAAAATCAACTTAAGCACCATGCTGCTCTTAAGCTGAAAGCGAAACATGCTTCTGCTACTGAATGCGTACGTAACCAGATAACTAACTCTGTTTACAGGATTCAAGTGAATATTTTAATTTACATTACATTTTGTTTTACCTTGGAAATTTAGAGCAATGTTGGCATTGCTCTCACCAAACAAGTTGAAGGCATTACACCTATAGTTTCCCCCGTCTTCTTTAGAAGGACTCAAAATTTCTAGTGTTAAATTAAATGTATCTTTTCCAGTTGCTTTTCTAGACATCTTCATTTTTGGACCGTCTTTAATTTCTCTGTCTCCATGAAACCATGTGATGTCTGGGACTGGATAAGCCTCAAGCACACATTCCATTATTAACAAGTCCCCTTCTTGTCTTATCGTAGGCTTTTTAGGGAACCTTGGTGCTTTACCATCGGGGATTCTGTTTGAAATACAAAAGTTAAAGGATTTTCCTAACGTCGACTTCAACAATTTATCAAAGTAAACTAATGTCCTTACTTAGGTTTATCTCCTCCTTCGAAGTTTAAATTTATTTTCGCTACACCTTCACCATGCTTGTTTTTCGCTAAAGCCCTATATTCTCCCCTGTCCGAATTCTCTACGCCTATGATTTCGAGTCGTGCCATGTGATATAGAGTTTGATCCTCTTCTAACGTTATTTTATATCTGCTACTTTCTTTTATAATTTTTTTGCCATGGTACCTGTTTTTGAAGGCGAATTTTGTTTAATGGAACGCTTTACTGATGAATAAATAATTGTTTATTTATTCAAAACGTTGCTTACCAAGCTATGGTTGGTTTCGGTTTGCCAACACATCTGCATTCGAATGTGATTTTGGTACCATCGTCCGATTGCCTGATGACCGGTCTTTCCGTGAACGTTGGTTTGATAAAGTCCTCAGGTACGGGCGCTTCGTCGCCTATTTCATTAATCCACTTATTAACATCCATTTATTTTAAATCGACTACGTGAAGATTTGCAGCTGTATTCGTATGTTACGTGCCATATTTAAGATGTTTTCTTTAAGAATCGTGTATTTTATTATTATTTTAAGATACGCAGAGTTAATTCAGGATTTAAGAAAATATATAATGGTATAGTAAAATATACATAAATATTTTGGATTATGTGCGTTTTCTCCTTTCTACGTTCAGTCTAAAATAGTACGCATTACAGTTGCTCCAGTTAATGTTTTAATAGTGCCTTTGCAAAGCAAAAAGATTGCAAGACGGTCTCTAACTACTAAATAATCGCAGGGTGTTGTGTTAATAGAAGCACAGTTATAGCGTAAGAACTACCGTAAATAACAAAATGATAATTTACGAAAGATAAATGTATAATTTTGTTTCAAAATAAATTTCGTGCACAAGAACATACAAGTATTTTATGTTAATGAAGCCGTGTGTAGTGTGCATGTTGTGTGTATATGGTATTTGTGCTTGTGTGTTCTTAATAAATTATAATATAATTGAACAGTTAGCCAAATAACGATATAAGAAAACATCTTAAATCGAAATAGTGTGAATGTAGAGTACAAACGATTTTGGGGGAATTAGTTGATGACATTAATAATTATACAAGCTATGCTGCAATATCTACGTTCGTAGCGACACATTTTTACATCTAATACGAATATTAGGACCACACAGTAAAACATACATTGTTAAACAACCGAAGCGTTTTTTTCTTCAGAGTTTTACTTAATAATAAAAATAAATTTTATTTCATTTGACCATTTTTTGTATGTATTACAGAATGACTGTTATCATACTTACTGTCGAAATTTAAGCTGATCGTGGCGTTGCTTTCGCCGAGTTCGTTTTTAGCTGTAACCTTGTACTTCCCGGCATCTTCAACGGTTACATTGTTGATTTCCAACGAGGCATAGTACGATTTGCCTTCCTTGCTTACTGTCAACTGCAAAATTTAACATTTAATAATCCTTATGCTTTAAATAACTCTGCCAATGCCGGTCCCAAGCCCGGATTAGAAAAGAGGAGGGTTGAGTTGGTATTCGACCTTCTCATCATAAAACAGTCAACGCCGAATGTCGGGCGGCGGTTAATTATCCGGACCCAAATAAAGCTTTAGCGGCCTCGAAGAACTAAATCTTTTCCAAAACTATTGCCATAGAAGGACGCGGGATCCCACCATATATTCCCAAGAAAGCCTCATGAGGCCTCGACCCTCAGCATTGAGGATTATTGACGCAAGGAGGGTAAGTTTACTGTACTGCGGCTAAATATAAGGACTTCAGAAGGAAGTCTAATTTAAATAAGATTACATTTTTAAAATACCTCGAATCCATTGCTAGGACAAATATAGGACGCAAGGTTACCGCACAACAAGACACCTGGCATCGCTCCTAGCCAACTGGATCGAGGTCAAGGTCATCTTTAATTACTTTTAAAACTAGGACACTGAAGATAATCATTCGAACCCGTTACATTTATAAGGACCTTTTGAATTATCTTCATCAGATGTAAGACTAAGGTTTTCGATGTTGGATTACGCATGTGCCCTACCTTTTGCGTATTATAAGCATTATATTTGGAATTTGAATAACATAAAGGAACTTTGTTTAATAACTTTTTTTTCTACTTATGCCTTGACAGGCTATTTCAGCTTCACCCTAGCGTGTAGGTGAGCTCTCGGGGCTCAAACCGAAAGTGTTGCTAACACTGGCCCTAGCAAGAGCAGTGCTTCGCAAAATCTACCACCGTATCGGAAAAGCAACCCACTGAGAAAATACAGCGAGAAACTCGGTCTGAGTCAATGGGTTGGTTAATAACGGCTGTGACATAATTCTTCACTAAAATACCTATAATATAGTTGTACCCGTGGAAAGTTAGCAAGTTTATTTCAGAAATTATTCTAATGATTTTCGGTTTTACCTTATTTTCAACGTGTCTTTGATTGTTTACCTTATGTCTTGCTCCGGGTTTTACTTCCACGGCATTGTGGAACCAGGTCACGCCGGGTACAGGCTCAGCCTCAATGCGGCACTCGAATATCAACCGTTTGCCATCGTCTTCTTGTCTGATGGCCGGCTTACGCGCGAACGTTGGCGCTTTACCGTCCGGTTGTCTAGAAACATTAACTTTACTTTGACAACAGCATACGTACAAGGTTGACTTAAAACAAGATTATATAGTATTACTAGCTGACCTGGCAAACGTTATTTTGCCATGAAAAAGATTTCTAGGGAATTTTTAATGTAGAAAAAAAATATAACTTATTGTAAGCGTGTAAGGATGTGGTAAATGAGTGAAAGAGGCATGTAGCGCTGTGAACGATGAGGGAATATAAAAATAACGAAACCTCATGCAATAATGCCTCATTATAAAAAAAAAATTGTCCATAAAATAAAAAATAAATGTTAGGGGTGGACAGCCCTAATCACTTAGGGGTATGAAAAATAGATAGTAACCGATTCTCAGACCTACTGAACATGCATATAAAATTCATAAAAATCGGTCAAACCGTTTCAGAGGAGTATGGCAACTAACATTGTGACACGAGAATTTTATATAAAAGATATTGGCACTATTTTAATATATATACCTATATTTCTTCTGTGCGTGTGTTTGTCACTGAACTCCTCCTAAATGGCTATACCGATTTTAATGAAATTTTCTGTGTACCTACAGGTGGATTCGAGAATGGTTTAGATATACAATTAATTTATCTTTCCTAGAAATAAATTATATGGCAAAACAACGTTTGCCGGGCCAGCTAGTATCTATATACTTATAAATACGGTTGGATTTACTGTTAGTTAAAATCACTTTAATAGGGATCCGTGTGTATTTTTTTTTTTGGAAGTTTTTGGACAAAATTTAAAGAAACATTTTCTCGGTCGTAGGTAATATAATATATATATCAAAAATTATAACTAATTATAGTGTGAAATGTTCTACATAAAAAGTTAAAACACAAATTGTCCGATCTTATGTGTCTAAAATAGCGATTTGCAGGCGAAAGAAAAGGACAATATAGTCGATATTCGAGATATCATGGAGGACATTAATTTGTGAACTTGTAGATTAACAGGCAATCACAGTCAGAATAACTTAGCGTGGCTAGAAAAGGCCCAAATCCAGCTCAACATATAGGTATAATATATATTTTATAGTGGAGTTAAAATAAGTTGACTCCACATGCTAACTGCATCGCATTGTGTTAAGGATCTGTTAGTTGGATATATTTCATCCGATAAAACCTTTACATATATCTTTTTTAAAATTTTAAGACATATTCGATCAATTTTGGGTACACCTTCACGATTTTCCTATTTTCTGTACAAGTTCAACATAAAAAAAAATTGCATCAAAAAAATAAAACACTCACTTCTGTTTCTCTTCGTCAGCGGCTGAAAATCGTAAAAAAAAAGAAAACTATTAATCAATCTTTAAAAATAGCAGTTGACGAACAATAAATGAGACCGTTATTTTAGTAAGCCCTTTGTTATTACAATCTATTGTAATCTTGAAACAAACCAATCGAGTGAATAATTTAACAGACATTGATAGAACACTCAAAATAGCTGCTAAATGATTTCTAACTATTGAATTTATAGTCTTGAAAGTAATTCATGATAGATGAAATCTAACAGATAATTCTGTTTGGCATTTAATGATTGGCGAAACATCGAGCAGATGTAAACAAACGGCTCGGTGATAACTTTGAAAATAAACTACTGCTCTCTCGAATGTTTTTATTGGATGGAAAATAAATTTAAGATTTAAACATACATAGCTACCTGCTTTGATTAATCAGTGACAGGGCTTCCGTTTATAATAATATGAATATTAATTAATAAGCAGCTTATATAAATTTGCTAGAATGAGAATTGACTCAAGGTTTTTTCAAGCATTAATGTACCGACCCTGAGATTATAACTCTAAGAAAGTTTTCTTTGCAATTTCCATCTTTAAAGAAATCATTCATTAAAAATGCTACTGGTTGTATCATGATAATAATTGTGAACATCACGATACTCAAAAGTGAGGATTCGCCACTGGAGGAAAAGCTTTTTCCCCATTCTTTTTAAAGAAATATTTCGGAGCTAGCCCTAGTGAATTACTCACGAAGTACAATAGCTACATTGTTTACATTATGACATGGTTTCGTCGGTATTACCGTCACCGCGACTTCAAACCACCATTTTACTGCCAAAATGTACAGCTTGGCTCGAACCCTAAGCGTGGGTTACGGTGTTTAATAATTTTTTTCACGCATGTATTTCGGTCGATGACTAACCCCGTTATTTTTGTAGGTATTATTTTTATTGGCCCAGTATACGGTTACGGGACAAATGTTTTTACCAATGTTTTCGGATTTGACATATTGTTGGCCAAATGTTTGTCGTTCTAATATAATTTTTATTGGCTTCGATTATTAAAGAGTTCACGGTCTTCTGTTGTAGTAGTATAGGAGCTTATAGACGCTTGATTTGAAATCGAAAACTATTCGACAAGAATAGCAGTTGTCTCATCACTTCATAGGAACTCGTTAATGGCTTACTGCAGAAATAAGCA